>NC_086018.1:44482940-45732940 GCF_029281585.2 Gorilla gorilla gorilla
TCCAGCCAGGTGTGGTGGCTTACACCTGTAATCACAGCACTTTGGGAGGCCGAGGTGGGTGGATCACGACGTCAGGAGCTCAAGACCAGCCTGGGCGACCTGGTGAAACCATGTCTCTACTAAAAATACAAAAATTAGCTGGGCCTGGTGGTGCATGCCTGTAATCTTAGCTACTCGGGAGGCTGAGGCAGGAGAATCGCTTGAACCCAAGAGGTGGAGGTTGTGGTGAGCCAAGATCATACCACTGCACTCCAGCCTGGGCAACAAAGCAAGACTCTGTCTCAAAAAAAAAAAAAATGTGGTCCATGCATACTATGGAATATTATCCAGCCTTAAAAAGGGGGGAAATTCTGAACACACGCTACAACATGGATGTACCTTGAGGACTTGATGCTCAGTGCAATAAGCCGGTCACATGTGAGGCTGCACTTACAGGACGTCCCTAGAGGAGTTCGATTCATAGAGACAGAAAGTAGAATGATGGGTGCCACGGGTGGGGAGGCAGACTGGGGAGCTGTTGTTTAATGGGTGCGGGGTTTCAGTTTGGGGCCATGAAAAAGTTCTGGAGATAGATGGTGGTGATGGCTGCACAGCAAAGCTAATGTGCTTAATGCCACAGAACCCCACACTTAAAAATGGTTAAAGTGGTAAACGTATGTGTATTTTACCACAATTACAAAGTTTTTTAATAGGCCAGTCTCAGTGGCTCACGTCTGAAATCCCAGCACTTTGGGAGGCCGAGGCGGCAGATCACCTGAGGTCAGGAGTTCGAGACCAGCATGGCCAACATGGTGAAACCCTGTCTCTACTAAAAATACAAAAAATTAGTTGGGCGCGGTGGCACGTGCCTGTAGTCTCAGCTACTCGGAAGGCTGAGGCTTGAGAATCGCTTGAACCTGGGAGGCAGAAGTTGCAGTGAGCCGAGATTGCGCCACTGCACTCCAGCCTGGGGGACAGAGCGAGGCTCTGTCTCCCCTCAAAAAGGAAAAATCTTAAAAACAGCCTATGACCCATAGGCATTGCTTGGCCATGTGCTGAACACCCCTGGGGTCTGCCAGCCTCAGTTTCCCTCCACCATCATCCTCATGTGGCAGCCAGGGTGGTCTTCCTAAAATATTGACCTCATCACCTTGCTCCCTTGTGGCCCCTAATGGCACCCAGCATAAAATACACACCCCTCTGTCCTGTGGTCTGCGTGATCTGTCCCTGTCATCGTGTGACCGCTCTTCCTGCCCCGGGGCCTTTGCACATCTCTTGGCTGGAGCACTGCCCTCCTTCTCAGACACTGGCTACACCCCTGGGTCCCTCGCTGGAGGACCCTCCATGCTGAGCCCCTCACTCCCATCTGCCACATCCCAACTTCAGTTCTTGCACAAGAGTGGCAGGGCTCTCTGTGTTTGTTTTGTTGTTTTTTGTTTCTTTGTTTGTTTTGAGATGGAATCTCGCTCTGTTGCCCAGGCTGGAATGCAATGATGCGATCTCAGCTCACCGCAACTTCCACCTCCCAAATTCAAGTGATTCTCCTGCCTCAGTCTCCCAAGAAGCTGGGATTACAGATGTATACCACCACAACTGGCTAATTTTTGTATTTTTAGTAGACGAGGTTTCACCACGTAGGCCAGGATGGTCTCAAACTCCTGACCTCAAGTGATCGACCCGCCTTGGCCTCTCAAAGTGCTGGGATTACAAGTGTGAACCACCACGCCCGGCCTAGGGCTCTGATTTTCTTATTTGTTTATATCTGTTTCTTTCCCCCAAGTCCCTGAGGACCCAGAACCTGTAGGTCTTGTTCCTGCTGCACCCGTCACATCTAGTACAGTTCCTGGCACTCAGAAGCCACTAGATAAACATTTGTGGAAGAAAGGGAGGGAGGGAGGAAGGAAGAGGGGAGGGAGGGAGGGAGGAGGAGGGGAGGGAGGGAGGGAGGAGGAGGGGAGGGACGGAGGGAGGAGGAGGGGAGGGACGGAGGGAGGAGGAGGGGAGGGACGGAGGGAGGAGGAGGGGAGGGAGGGTGGAGGAGGGGAGAGAGGGAGGAGGACGGGAGGGAGGGAGGAAGGATGAGGGGAGGGAGGGAGGAGGAGGGGAGGGAGGGAGGAGGAGGGGAGGGAGGGAGGAGGAGGGGAGGGAGGGAGGGAGGAGGGGAGAGAGGGAGGAGGAGGGGAGGGAGGGAGGAGGAGGGGAGGGAGGGAGGAGGAGGGGAGGGAGGGAGGAGGAGGGGAGGGAGGGAGGATGAGGGAAGGGAGGGAGGGGGAGGGAGGGAGGATGAGGGAAGGGAGGGAGGGGGAGGGAGGGAGGATGAGGGAAGGGAGGGAGGGGGAGGGAGGGAGGATGAGGGGAGGGAGGGAGGGAGGACGAGGGGAGGGAGGGAGGGAGGACGAGGGGAGGGAGGGAGACAGGACGAGGGGAGGGAGGGAGGACGAGGGGAGGGAGGGAGGATGAGGGGAGGGAGGGAGGACGAGGGGAGGGAGGGAGGACGAGGGGAGGGAGGGAGGGAGGACGAGGGGAGAGAGAGAGGGAGGAGGAGGGGAGGGAGGAAGGATGAGGGAAGGGAGGGAGGAGGAGGGGAAGGAGGGAGGAGGAGGGGAAGGAGGGAGGAGGAGGGGAGAGAGGGAGGGAGGAGGAGGGGAGGGAGGGAGGAGGAGGGGAGGGAGGGAGGAGGAGGGGAGGGAGGGAGGGAGGAGGAGGGGAGGGAGGGAGGGAGGACGAGGGGAGAGAGGGAGGGAGAAGGAGGGGAGAGAGGGAGGGAGAAGGAGGGGAGGGAGGGAGGATGAGGGAAGGGAGGGAGGAGGAGGGGAAGGAGGGAGGAGGAGGGGAGAGAGGGAGGGAGGAGGAGGGGAGTGAGGGGGGAGGAGGAGGGGAGGGAGGGAGGGAGAGGCAAAGGGGCCAGAGAAGTATGGTGTCACTTTAACTCCAACATCAACATTGACACAAACAGCATAACGAGACTTCATTTTTTCATGTGAGCTATTTTTTTGTGCCTGTTTGACTTTTTTTTTTTTAGGGTCCACTACAATAATACAGATAGGGTACTGTTTACTTCCTCGCGGCAGTTGTTATGAAACATGCTTTTATCTTAAACCACACATGGATGTGTTTGTTCTGGCCCAATATGCAAAGGCCACACTGATTTTAACCAGGAAAATAAGCAGGTACTTGAAAAATTGATTAATGTTTGGGTCTGAGCTTATGTATCATAGTGAGAAGCCCAGGCCTTCTTGGGGTGCCCTGAGCTACTCTGACCCCCACAAGTTGGGTGGAGGCTCCAGCACTGGGGCCTTCCTGGGGGCAGCCCAGGAAGGCACAGCACAGAGAAACATCCCGGAACAAGGACCCATATTCTAGGGACATCCATCTTCACTCAGGGATAAAACGATGACACAACAGACAGAAAATAGCACGAAATATTAACGACCGTGAAGTGTGCTACAGAACACGACGAGTGCCTTACTGTTAATCCTAACATCAATCTCCTTCGAGACCACGGGCCACGGTGAAATTACTTTTTACTTAAGTAGTCTGGGTTGGATTTTGAACCAACCTGCAGCTTAAGCCTTCAGATACACACATCTAAACGCCACCAGTATGGGGATGCTGAGCCAAGCACAGCCTATCCCCACAACGGAATATGACACAGCTAACCCACACAGTAGCACAAACCTCCATTTTTGGCAGAGATAGATCAAGACAACATGATGTTAGGTTACAAGAAACAGGCCAGGAGCAGTGGCTCACACCTGTAATCCCAGCACTTTGGGACGCCGAGGTGGGCGGATCACCAGAGGTCAGGAGTTCGAGACCAGCCTGGCGAACGTGGAGAAACCCTGTCTCTACTAAAAATACAAAGATTAGCGGGGCGTTGTGGTGCACGTCTGTAATCCTAGCTACTTGGGAGACTGAGGCAGGAGAATCGCTTGAACCTGGGAGTCGGAGGTTGAAGTGAGCCAAGATGGCACCACTGCACTCCGGCCTGGGCGACAGAGTGAGACTCCACCTCAAAAAAACAACAACAAAAAAGGAAGGAGTTACTCTTTCACACAAAACAAAACAAAAAAAATGTTTCTACATGAGCCCAGAGAGCTATCGGCACTGTGGACAGTGGTTCTGTCTGCATTGCTGATTTTGTTTTTTGTTTGTTTGTTTGTTTTTATAAAACTTAATTTTGAAACAGTTTTAGATTTACAAAAAATTTACTAATACAGCGGGTTCCCAGAGACCCCACACCCAGGCCCCTATTAGTTACGTTATTACATTAGCATGGTAGGTTTGGGGGTCTTTTGCTTGTTTGTTTTGAGACAGAGTCTCATTCTGTGGCCCAGGCTGGAATGCAGTGGTGTGATTACTGCAGCCTTGAGCTTTGAGCTCCTGGGCTCAAGTGATCCTCCTGCCTCAGCCTCCTGAGAAGCTAGGACTACAGGAGCACGCCACCATGCCTGGCTGGGTTTTCTGTTCTTGTTTTTTGTAGAGGTGAGGCCGTGCAATGTTGCCCAGGCTGGTCTCACACTCCTGGCCTCAAGCGATCCTCCCACCTCAGCCTCCCAAAGTGCTGGGATTCACGGGTGTGAGCCGCTGCCCCTGGCCTCAGCATTTGTCGTAAGGAATGAGCCAGTATTGATAGGTTATTAACTGAAGCCTGTTCTCTCTGCAGATTTCCCTCATTTCCACCCACTGCCCTCTCCTGTCCCAGGACCTCACACCACACTCAGCTCCCCTGCACCGAGGTGGCTTCCAGACTTCCCTGGGTCTCGGACCTGTACAGTTTTCAGGGGCTGCGGTCTGTGGCCTTCAGGTGATGATGACTTTCTGCCTCATGCTGTCCCCCGTGGTTTCATTTCTGTGTGTGAGTACAGGTCAGTTCACAGTTTGGGGTCTGCTTGATTCTGGGAGGCACAGCACCCACCCAGCACTCTCTCTGCCCGTGCTCCGGGCGTTCCTCCCAGGCCTGGAGCGGCTCCGCGGCACCTCAAAAGCGATCAAGTGCCATCCCCTGCTTTCCCAGGAAGGGTGAGTCACCTCATTGTGGCTGAGACATGGGAAGGAGACAGAGCAGATGGCAGAGCGCGAGGCTGCGGGGCCCTCCTGGCAGGTGCTGTACAAACCTGAACCACATCATGGGAAGGAACTTTCTGGGTCTTCATGGAGGTTGGGACCTGTCCAGTCCCCCTGACTTTTGTGAAAGACTCTGCAGTAAGACAAAGGTTATCTGCGATCGTGTTCCCCATGGTGGGCTCATGCTGTGGGGCAGTGGGGGCAGAGATCACATCAAGGAGCAGGCAGCCCTCAGGGGACAGGGGACAGTGCCGCAGTTCCGAGACTCGGTGGCAGGTGATTGGCGGCTGTGGGTGAAGAGCGGCGCAGCTGATGCTGGACGGCCCTGGGAGACAGGGGAGTGGGTTTCCTAGGAAGAATGGAGTTTGCCACACAAAGTGAAGGGGACAGGCCTCCTGAGAGCACAACAGATGAAAAGCAGCAAAACCAGCAAGGCATGGGGACGGGGGGCATCAGCTCCTGGGGCTGTCGGAGCAAAGGGCCGCCACTGCATCACCAATACAGGACATTCACTCTCTCCGTTTTGGAGGCCAGGGATCTGAAATTCAGGTGTTGGCAGGGTTTGTTCCTCCTGGAGACTCAGGGGAGGGTCTGCTCCGGGCCCCTTTCCCTGGGGGCTGGGGGTCCAGCAGTCCTTGGTGTTGCTTGGCTCCTAGGTGCACCCCTCTGGCCTCTGCCTCTGCGTCAAGTGGCTATGGCTCTCCCTGTGTCGTCAAGACTCTGTCTTCTGTTCACCGCACCGGAAGCCAGTGCAGCCTCATGTCAACACCTCAATTACAGCTGCAAAGAGCCTATTTCCAAATAACATCCCACTCTGAGGTTCCAGGTGGATGTGACTTTTGGGGGGGAGTTAGTCAACCCCAGGAATGCAGAGTAGCGGAGAGACACGGGCACGGAGGCAGGGGGTGGGTGAACCTCCGATTGCTGCCGGCCTCGTGGGCTCTTGGTGCAGGGCGGCGGGGGTGGCTGAAGGAGAAACGTCCGCAGAGGTGTGGACAGGACCCATGCACCACGAGGAACCATCGCTGGCCCCTTGACAGGTGAGGACACCAAGGCACAAAGAAGCTGAATGTGCCTGGTAAGGTGACTCAGGCTGAGTGGCAGGGCCCAGATTAATCTGAGGCCGAGTCCCCAGTGATGGTGGATGGGAGGGACAGAGGAGATGGTCCAAGAGGACTCTAGTCCTGGCATGGGAGGGTCTGCTGAGGACATGGAGGAGGAAAGGCCAGTTTGTGACCCACCTGGGGCCTTGGAGATGACCCAGTGAGATGGAGCCACAGGCAGCTGGAGACGCAGCCAGTGCCGGGCAGGAACCAGGGGCCCATTCATTCACTGTGAGTCTCCGTCACCACCCTATGCACCACAGCCTGGGGGGCTCCTCCACTCTCCCATCACCAACGCCCCTCGAGGCCTGGTTAGGGCAGCCCATGATGCCCTCGGGGTCCAGAGTCATCCCCCGTGGCCGGCTGTGATCACATCCACAGGGCGTTGCTTGCTGTCCAGCTGGTAAGAGACACAGGGTGCGTGCCTGTCCTTCCCGAGGCCTTCACAGCAGGCAGGGAGGGCCCTGCTTGGTGGCTCCTGGTGGCTCCCATTCAAAGCCAGGGAACTTTGAAGTGGCTGTGTGCATCTCTCTCTCTCCTGGGTTTGTTTTGTTTTGTTTTAGAGGCCAGATTGGGGCCAGACAACAGGTGCGATGTGTTCATCCTGCTACCTGAAGGCGTGTGGCTTTTCTCCTTTCTGGGCAACAATCTAGGACCTGCGTCTCACGAATGCAGGTTCGCGTCACAGGAACAAGGGGACAAGCACTTTCAGGGTTGGGTGTGCGGCACATGTCAGGATGTCAAGCCACGAGAGGAAGAGTGAGCCTCGGACCCAGGAGAGCAGAGTCTCATCCCAGCACGAGCGTCTCCAGCAAGCTGGACTGTAGAAAGGCCCACGTGCTGCTCACGATGCCTCGGGAACAAAGTCCTGTGTTAACCTTGCAGTCAAGGTAAAGGGCGCAGCTCTGCCCGGGGGCAGGGGTGGGGAGGGCAGAGCCAGCCTCCTAGTCCTCCTTGTCCCCATCTGTGCCACTGGCTGGACAATGGAGAAGGAGGAGCCCTCCTGACACCCCCAGGAAGCCCACACCTTGGTTTCCCTGGTTTCTCCTCCTTGGAATCCAAGTCCACACTCTGTAACCCCACCACTGCCATCCCCTCGGGCTGCTGCAGGTGGGTCCTCACACATCCTCCCGTTGGTCCCACCTAGTCTTAGCCTCAGACAAGCACCCCCGGCAGCCAGCACCCACCCCAACCCTGCCCCAGTGTCTGGTCCCAATGCCTGGTCCTGACCCCTAGACATTGTGTAAAACTCAAATAAGTGTATTTAATATATCCATTACTTGTAAATTTATCATTTATTTCTGGTAAGAATGTTCAAAATCCTTTCCTCTAGCTATTTTGAAATATACAATACAATATTATTAACCACAGTCATCCTATTGTACAATAGAGCAACAGAACTTATTCCTGCCATCCTACTGTAACTTTGTACTCTTTGACCAATTTCTCCCCAACCCCCTCTTCCTCCTCACCTCCCCAGATTCTGGTGACCATTATTCTACTCTCCACTACTTTTTTTTTTTTTTTTTGAGACGGAATCTCACTCTGTCATCCACCCTGAACTCAAGCTGCAGGTCCCAGGCAGGTCACTTAACTTGTTGGAGAGGCTGCCAGGATCTGCTAAGAACAGCAAGCCGCTTCTCCCATGGCCAAGCCCAAATCAAATGGAAACGCACAGGCAGGCCCTGGGAAGCCCATCAACAGGCAAATGAGGAGCGTGTTAAAAGCTCTGAAAAGCTTCTAGAGCTTCAAATCATTCAAACACAAATGCCATTTTATCTTGCCGCATTATTCTGCTTCAAAGGCACACTTACTCACTTAACATCCTTCCTCATCTCCTAAATTATAAAATCCTAGAAATGACAAGAATTATTCTGTCACAAGATATGGAGGAGAGCACGAAAGAACCACATCCCCAGACCTTCAGCATTAGATGAGTCAGGATAAACATTACACATTATTATTACTGAAAAAACCCAACTTCAGGTAGCACAAGAAATAAGGAGGCCTTAAAAACGACAGACACCCTGACACACGCTACAACACAGATGAGCCTTGAAGACATCACACTGAGTGAAAGAGGCCGGTCACAAAAGGACAAATACTGTCTGCTTCCGCTTACGAGAGGTCCCGAGAACAGTCAAATCCACAGAGACAGAAAGTAGGATGGTGAGTGCCAGGGACTAGGGGAGGGCTGTGGGGAGGTGGTGTTGAATTGGCACAGAGTCTAGTTTGGGAAGATGAGGAAGTTCTGGAGGTGGATGGTGGTGATGCCCGTGAAACAATGTGAATGCATTTAATGCCACTGAACTGCACACTTAAAAACGGCCAAGATGGTTCGTTTTATAAAGTTTATTGCAATTAAAAATAAAGAAACGAATGGGGGGGGAAGAAACAAGGAGAAATGAAGCTACGAAGATATCTAAAACCTCCTTCTCAATGTCACTCCCACATTTATTATTTATGGTAAAATCACATTATCCTCGATAACACTTATTAAGAAATGTTCTCTCCTGATTTCATGTACAAAATAAAGCTCATATCCTAAGGCAGAAGTTAGAATCTAATTCAGGATTTAATACTATTAAGTTGTTCCATGTTATTCCAACACAGCTCATCATGTCTCTGCTTGATGGAACCTTCTGGAAGCCTGAAATAATAACAGGCCCCACTGTGCCCCAGGAAGGTGTGTTCACACACCAACATAGCCAGCCCAACGCCAGCCTAAAGAAGTTGTGGGCTGAGACGCTGAGCAAGTGCATTCTTGTCAGGAGGCAGAACTTTCATTTAAGAGTTAAGGATTGCTTCCTCACAAAGCTCAACATAGAATTAATACATGACCCAGAATTCTATCCCTAGGTGCAATGCAAAAAAATTGAAAACATACATCCACACAACTTGTACACAAATGCTCACCACAGCATTATTCACAATAACCCAAAGTGGAAACCCAAACGTCCACCAATGTATGAATGGACAAACCCAGTATGTTTCATTCATACAATGGAATATTATTCAGCCATAAAGAGGAAGTAGGCTGGGTGCGGTGGCTCATGCCTGTAATCCCAGCATTTTGAGAGACCGAGGTGGGTGGATTGTCTGAGCTCAGGAGTTCGAGACCAGCCTGGGCAACATGGTGAAACCCCATCTCTACCAAAATATAAAAAATTAGCCAGGCGTGGTGGTGCACACCTGTGGTCCCAGCTACTCAGGAGGCTGAGGTGGGAGAATCGCTTGAACCTGGGAGGCAGAGGTTGCAGTAAACTGAGATGGTGCCACTTCACTCCAGCGTGGGCAACAGAGTAAGACTCAGTCTCAAAAAAAAAAAAAAAAAGAGGAAGTACTGACCAGGCTACCACGTGCATGAAACTCACAAACTTTCTGCCAAGTGAAAGAAGCCAGACACGAAAGGCCACATAATCATGATTTCATTGATATGAAACACCCAGAATCCACAGAGACAGAAGCCATGCTGGTTGCCAAGAGCAAGGGGCAAGAGGGACCGGAAGTGATTAAGCTTACTGGGTATGGGGCTTTCTCAGGTGATGAGAATGTTCTAGAACTGCACAGAGGGAGAGGTTGCACAACATCGTGAATGTAACAAATGCCACTGAAGTGTTCATTTTAAAGTGGTAATTTTATCGTATGTGAGTTTCACCTCAATTTTTTTAAAAGGAAAAAAGAGTTAAGAATTGATTCTTAGTAAAAATTTGTCTCATTTTGGCATGACATTGTCCAAAAGGAGAAAGCTATTCTAAAGGGCATTTCAAGAATGATTTCCTTCAAACCAAGCTGTCGAATGAAGTCAGAAATGAACAGGTTTCTAAGACGTGGAACCACTTCTCCTTCCAAGAGCAGGAAGCCACCTTCCGACCCTGGAGACACCAAACTCCCCCACCTTAAAGATGCTGAGTATGGCTTGGGTAGAGCCAAAGTCGCCATCTGTTTACACCATGAGCTAAATATCATGGGAGAAGCCCACACAGGCCCACCCGCCGCAGTGAAGGCACCAGCCAGGACTTCGACAGGGATCAAACACCCGGAGTTTATCAGGAACCTTCTGTTGTCTCTGCTTTGCTTCAAGTCCTCACAGTACAATCTGAAGGCATTCGTTTGCTGAACAGGAATCCAAACGTCTAACCACAAGAAACCCCTTGTTGGGGAGTGCCAGGAACTCCTGTGGGGAGACGCTGAGTGGCCAACGAACCTGTTTTTTTGTTTTGTTTTGTTTTATTGGCTTCTTTTTTTTTTTTTTTTTTTGTGACGGAGTCTTGCTCTGTCACCAGGCTGGAGTGCAGTGGCACAATCGGCTCACTGCAACCTCCACCTCCCGAGTTCAAGCGATTCCCCTGCCTCAGCCTCCCGAGTAGCTGGGGCTACAGACGTGGGCCACCACGCCAGGCTAATTTTTTGTATTTTAGTAGAGACAGGGTTTCACCATGTTGGCCAGGATGGTCTCGATCTCCTGACCTCATGATCCACCCGCCTCAGCCTCCCAAAATGCTGGGATTACAGCCTTGAGCCACAGCACCTGCCCAATGCTGTTTTAAGATAAGAAGAAAAAGGAGGAACCCCTGGGCTTCAGCTTCCAGGACAGGTACCCCATGGCAGCACTGTGGACTCTCGTGGGGGCTGGGTAACTCTCTGTGGGGTGCCAGCCCCCGGGAGGATGCTGGGCAGCACCCTGGCCTCCACCCACTGGATGTCAGCAGCACCCCCACCCCAGGCGATGATGACCACACATGTCTCCAGACAACACCTGCCAGGGCAGCAGCACACCAGCTGACAACCCAGCCCTCGGAAATGATCACCCAAACCTCTGGACCCCTTCCGGCCTGAGACTCTCAGCAGGTACCAGGAGCCCGGGAAGCACCGAGCTCAGGGCTCCTTGGCTCAGCACCCGGCTTTGCCAGACCACTCGGGCCTCTGCGCCTCCAGACAGCGCCGTCTGGGGCATTCCCCTGCCAGCTGAGCCCAGAGATTGACACGGGCTGGGCCAACGGGGAGCCATTCCAGCTTCACTCTTCCCTGCCAGAACCAGAAAGCCACCTCTCTGCCCTCGTCCTGGAAAAATGGGCCAAGTTCCCCAAGGCAAAGATTAAATGACAAAACAAATTTCAAAGAACAAGTGGGCACCTGGTTCTGAGCCAAATGATGCCTTCCAGCATGACAACGCGGCCCTGAGCACCTGCCAAGGGACAACCATATGTTCCCTGGCCCGACGTGTCCACGAGCCACTGCCAGCCCAAGAGAGCTGTGGACAATAAAGATGAGAATTTTTTTTTTTTTTTTTTTTTGAGATGGAGTCTCGCACTGTCGCCCAGGCTAAAGTGCAGTGGTGCGATCTCGGCTCACTACAACCTCTGCCTCCCGGGTTCAAGCGATTCTCCTGCCTCAGCCTCCCAAGTAGCTGGGATTACAGGTACGTGCCACCATGCCCAGCTAAATTTTTTTTTTTTTTTTTTTGGTATTTTTAGTAGAGATGGGGTTTCACCATGTTAGCCAGGCTGGTCTCGAACTCCTGACCTTGTGATCTGTCCGCCTCGGCCTCCCAAAGTGCTGGGATTATAGGTGTGAGCCACCGTGCCCAGCCGAAGATGAGACGTCTTAGTAAACACAGCAACGAGCCCAACCCAGCCCTGCAGCAGGTCCTGCTCAGAGCTCTCAGGCTCTTCAGCCACTGCTCACCGCAGGCCCAGGGAGTCAGGAACGACCAGGGCCAGTCTGGAACATTCCAGGCTCCAGGTCTAAAAGTGCCATCCAACACCCAGCCAGGCTCCTCATCCAGCCACCTCAATGGCCAGAGCAGCAGGTGACCCTCGGCCTCCCTCTGCGTGCCCCTGTGCCACTATCTCCATCTTCCTCCTCTCCTTGCCCGGAGTCTCGCATGCTCACACCTGCGGCTGGTGCAGCATCCGCCGACGGATGCTCCCGGGGTTTTGCTGAATCCTGGGAGTTTCTCTCCCTCCAAAATGACCTGCTGGACTCAGGTCTGTCCCGACCCCCATGCTTGTCAGCAGTGCCTCTGAAATGCTGACTCATCTCCAGGGACCAACCTGCGTCAAGCCGCTCCTACCCCTGAGCCCGAAGGCCCTCCTGTGCAGAAAGGCTGCGGCAGCTGCCAGGGGAAAACTGTCTGGGCCCTGCCCTGGAAGCCCCTACCACTCCAGGTGTGCCTCAAGCAGACGCCTCGTCTTTGGGAAAAAGCTACCCATGGTGGCTGAACCGGCACTGCAGCCATGTCCCCCGTGAGCTCATCACAGAGCCAGAGACCACAGCTGCCTCTGGGCAGGAGATGCTGGGTTCCAGGGGCCAGGGATAGTGAGCTGAGACTTTTTGTGGTTATTTGGACGTCTTTTGGGGGGGGGCGGGGGTGGGTAGAAAATTAAACCTTATTTATTTTTAAAACCAAACCACTAGGAAAATATATCACAGCCAGGAAGCAGCAAATGGACAGGCTGTCTTATCATTTCAAGTAATAAGCTGGTGAGAATACAATGAGGTTGCTATCAAAACAATAAGGTGCCATGCCAGAGCAGGAACACTGCAAGCTGCGAAAGCCCCAGGCAGAAATGGTATTTGGTAACGGGGGCTGCCTCTCCTTCACTCTCAGGGAGTCAGCTCATCCTAGCCCAAGTTGCTTCCTTTTTCTCCCTTGAATTTCCTGTTGCCAGGGGTTTGTCTCGACTGGACTCTGTTAATTCAGGGGCTAAGTAGGCAATGCTCGGTTTAGGTCTTCATTCCATCTGTTCTACAAAAACCAGGTTTTTCCAAATCCAGTACTTCATAACTCTGTTATAATCAAGTAGCCAAATGCTCCTCTTCTACTGTTCACTCCTATATACTAGTATATATCACAATCAAAACACCCTTCTCTTCACGGGCAAAGTGTTACTGCAAGATTGTCCTGTCATTTTGCTACACACAGCCTCAAGGCCCATCAGCCAGTAATTCTGCTTCCCACAATTAGGGTGTCGTCGCCTGTCATGTTTTTGCATGGTCTCCAAGCTGTGGTAGACAAAATAATGTCTCCCCCTCACCTCCCAAGAAGAGGTCCATGTCTCAAGATGCAGCATGTCATAATTTTAAGAAATGTACATCCACATCCTGATGACCAGAAATAGGGATCCTTTCAAAGTTCTTATCCAAATGATAAGGAACCTTTCAAAGTTCTTATCCAAATGAGTTTCCCTCCCAATTCCACATCTTAAAATCAACTTGTATGCCCTTGTATAAATTACACAAAACCAGGAAAACAAAGACACAGAAAAACATTTTTTCCCTTCTAAGTGAGTGACCTCATGGATTTTGTTTCACAGCTTATGGAAAATGATGCAGAAACACTTCTGGTAAACAGGATGTTGGCAACAAAGAGGAAATATCTCTCTGCAAACTCCACCAACTCTAACCTGCCAGCCTGTTGGTACCTGTGTAGTAAGAAGAGTCTGGTACCTTGGAGGGCTCTGGCTTGTTACAGGGGAGATCCTTACTGCCAGGACAAGCACTGGCCACAGGAAATATAAGCTCTAAAACTCTCCTGTAATATCTCTGACCCAATTTAGCACCACTTTTTTCCGTTTCATTTTTTAGGACTAAAACATAAAAGAACCAGTGTCCAGAGGCAAGTGACATATGCTTTACACTTACGGCCATCCTTCATTTCTTCATTCATAAACTTTGCTTAAAAGACTAAAATTCCGGCCGGGTCCAGTGGCTCACGCCTGTAATCCCAACACTTTGGGAGGCCGAGGCGGGTGGATCACGAGGTCAGGATTTTGAGACTAGCCTGACCAACATGGTGAAACCCTGTCTCTACTAAAAACACAAAAATTAGTTGGGCATGGTGGTGCATGTCTGTAGTCCCAGCTACTCAGGAGGCTGAGGCAGAAAAATGGCTTGAACCTGGGAGGTGGAGGTTGCAGTGAGCTGAGATCGTGCCTCTGCACTCCAGCCTTCCAGCCTGGGAGAAAGAACAAGACCATGTCTCAAAAAAAAAAAAAAAAAAAAGACTAAAATTCCCAATTCCTTATAAAAAATATATTATTGCCCTCAGCCCCGATGGCCTCTGGCAAAGACTTTTATTTCCCAATGGATGAGAGAGCCTCCTTCACCTTCTCGGTCATAGTTGGGAGCAGGTGCATGTGGTCATCCACATACTTGGTCACACCACCTTCCAGCTTCTGCTTCACCTGAAGCTCTTTACTCCCAGCATCTATTGAATCTTTGGCTTTGTCGTTGCAATGCGTGGTGCACCAGACCAGGCGGTCCTGGAACTTCTCCAACTCACTGGTGATCAAAGCCTGGGCTTAAGCCAGAGGCACATGGCGGCGCTCCATGCACTGGTGCACCTGCTCCGTGGAGGCCTGACTGTCCTCACAACAGCTGGTGCTGCACCGGAACATGAGACAACGCATCTTCCAGATGTTCTCTCTCTCCAGACTCTTCACCATGAAGTCCACCGCCTCCTGCACCCACAGCTGCTGCAGCTCCACAGTGGCAACCCTGTGCCGCCCCAGTTATCTGGACTTTTATAAATCTTTTTTATTTTTTTGAAACAGAGTCTCACTCTGTTGCCCATGCAGTGGCATGATCTCAGCTCACTGCAACCTCTGCCTCCTGGGTTCAAGTGATTCTCCTGCCTCAGCCTCCCGAGTAGCTGGGATTACAGGCATGTGCCACCATGCCTGGCTAATTTTTGTATTTTTAGTAGAGATGGGGTTTCGCCATGTTGGACAGGCTGGTCTGGAACTCCTGAGCTCAGGTGATCCACCAGCCTCAGCCTCCCAAAGTGCTGGGATCATACACATGAGCTACTGCACCCGGCTGACTTTTATAAATCTTGGCCATGGCCACATGTGGTAGACAAAATAATGTCTCCCCCTCACTTCCCAAGAAGAGCTGCATGTCTCAATCCCCAGAAGCTGTGACTGCGTTATGCCACATGGCACAGGGGCACAGCCGCTCACCAGCAACCTTAACCCAAGAGAGTATCCTGGAGGATCTGGGTGGGCCCAGTGTGGCCACAGGATCCTTAAAAGCAGAGGAGGGAGGAAGAGTGGGAGAAAGCTTATGGGGACAGAGGAAGTCAGGGGATTCTATGCTGCTGGCCCTGAAGACAGAGGAAGGGCCATGAACCAGAGCAGAATCTGTTCTGCCTCCCTGGGTGGCTGGAGAGGCAATATCAGATAATGACAGCAAAGACCTGTGTAGCTCTTGCAATCCTCAGGGGACTCTAGGAGGCAGAAAATCCAATCACCCGGTTTTACTGATGAGGAAACCAAAGCACATAGAGGTTAAGTGACTTGCCGAAGGTCACAGAGGAAGTGGGTGGCAGAGTGGGATTGCATACGCCTGTAAACTCAGCTACTCGAAAGGCTGAGGCACTTGAACCCAGGAGGCAAAGGTTGCAGTGAGCTGAGCTTGCACACTGTACTCCAGCCTGGGTGAGAAAACAAAATCCCGCCTCAAAAAAAAAAAAAGAAAATTATCTACAGGGTCCTTCATAGAGAACTCACAAGATGATTCTCTAATCTTCACAGAAGACCAATAGGTCAAGAATAGCCAAGGCATCCCTGGAGAACAGGGGAGGGGAACAAGCTCTATCTGATGTCAAGATTTATAGCCTGTAGACAAGGGAGTGCAGGCATGGAGCAGACCAACAGACTGATGGACAGAAGATGGAGCCCAGAAACAGGTCCACACGCACACACAACAGAGCTGGCAAATGGGAAAGAGGAGCATTCCCACACATGGTCCCAAGCCACTCAGCTGTCTAGATAACAGACAAAGTGAAACTGGATCCCTACCTCACACCAAGCACAAACATCAATTCCAGGTGAACTAAGGACTTAAACAGGAAAGACAAAGCCTATTTTAGCAAAGATCATTCAAAAATCATGTTTATGATCTTGAGATAGGTAAGCAATTCTTAAACATGACACACAACACACTATCGTAAAGGGAAAAAAGTATGATTTTGATTACATTAAAAACAAGGACTTTAGAAAGAACCCTATTAATAAATTAATGATGAGACATTAATTAACATAAGCCACAAACTGTGAGACCCGCCTCACTGGGTGTCTAGGGCGTGGTCCTCACAGTTGAGCACACCCTCTTTATGGAAACATGCTCTTCCTGACTTTTTTTTTTTTTTTTTTTTTTTTTTGAGACAGAGTCTCGCTCTGTCACCCAGGCTGGAGTGCAGTGGCAGCCCACAGGTTTTCCATTCAAGGTGCTTTCCCTGACAATCCCACTCTGCCACCCACTTCCTCTGTGAACTTGGGCAAGTCTCTTAACCTCTATGTGCTTTGGTTTCCTCATCAGTAAAACCGGGTGATTGGATTTCCTGCCTCCTGGAGTCCCCTGAGGATTGCAAGAGCTACGTAAGTCTTTGCTCTCATTATCTGCTATTGCCTCTCCAACCACTCAGGGAGGCAGAGCAGATTCTGCTACCCCAGTGACAAGGGATGTGGGGCCCAGAAAGGCTCAGGAACTGTGCCCAGGACACACAGCTGTCTGTTGGGGATGCAGGTCGCCATCTTCCTGCCAAGGTAGAGTGAGGCCTGCAGTCTCCACGTGTCTACTCAGCTCTTTCACACCAACACTTTCAGGAGAGAAAAATAATTATTAACTACAGAGGCTTAATGAGGATATGGAGCTGCAAGGCTTTCTAATACCAATAATTTGTACCTATTTAAGAGCAAAGGTGTAACAACAAAGGCACTGGCACCAACAGGCTCAGATGCCACATCCCTTGCCTCCAGGTAAAGGAGCACAACTGTCAATTTCACGGAGCACAGAACATTCCCAGGCTCCCACGGGCTCCCACACTCTGCCCTGGCTCTCAGACTCACCTGTATGGAGGAGCGCCCCAGGCCTTCTGCCCAGAAATCCAAGGGTACAGGGCAAGAGAAGGGGAGCTGCTGGGGAGAGCCGTTATGACGGTGGGGACGGGTCCGAGGTCTGAACTGGGCACCAGTAAACCTGGCATCCACAGGGCCCACCAGCCCCAGCTGCTCAGTCCCAAGCAAGACCACGGGGAGGGTCCTGCAGGGGACAGAGTCCCTCCTTCCACCAGCCCAGCCCAGCCCATGGTGGCAGCTGCCTCGGGCCCAGCCCTCCCCAGAAATGCAGGCTGCAGCATCTGCCAGGAACTTGGAGGAGCCACCCCTCCTAGCCCTGAAATGTGTCCCCACTCAGGGGCCCTGAAATCCCTTCCAGAATAATTTCACAGAGACCTCTTTTGAAATGCAAATACCAGGGAGAGGCTATATTAAGCCACTGACCCCTGGTAGGGTTAGTGCCTCAAGTTAGAGCTGGGGGCAGCCCGGGACAGCCTGGCAAGGGGCAGCTGCACTCACATACCATGAGGGCTACCTGGCCCACTCACTGCAGCACCTGTTTTGGCTAGGCGTGGGGGTTCTGCCCCAGAGACCCTGTGGCCATCAGAGATGCTGGAGTGAGCACTCACAGGGATCCCGCCCAGGTGCTGGGGAGGTCCGGCTGCTGCCTGAGGTCTCCAAACACTACCGAAGCCCACCTCCAAGAACAAGGATATCATCCTTGTTACTTCCAGGACGCCTCCCTCCAATTTAGTGAATGGCGAGCAAATCATTTTCTTTGGGGGAAAAGATCAAATATTGGCCCAGACGTCTATTAATTTGCAACTTGCATTGAAACTGCTGAGAACAGAAAAGCTGAGATTTCGTTCTTCTAGTTAAATATTTGCTGAGAAAATTCCAGTCCTAAATTTCAAGAGACTGATTCAGCATGACATTAGAAGGGTCATTTTAGATGATTAACTAGAGACTCTCGTGGAAGAAACCTGAGAGAAAGATGACGCAGGCCTCCCCGTGAAAACACTCAGTTTTAGCCAACAGAGAAAGTGTGTGTGTTAGCATCCTTGCTTTTGTCTTGATTGCAGCTTCGAGGTTTTTCTGTAGTTGAGTATTTTAATTTATTTCTTTCAGGCCTCTCTCCCCCGCCACCTCCAGATGGTGAGATTTGTTTCCAGTATTCAAAGACTAGAACAAAAACTCTCACCTCACATTGGGTTCTGCTGGAAGACAAGCCCTCCATCCTGACCTTGGCTTGGGTTCCTCTTCCCAGGCCTTTGTGAGTGGCGCCCCCAACTCCCTCTCCCTGAGGCTAATGAGCTGGACGCCTATTTTGAAACCAGTGAGTAAGAAGATTCAAGCAAAGACTCAAAGCTCCGTTTGGACGGGAGGCGGCCCATGTGCCCGGGAGGCCGCATGCGGGGCCGCCAGGCAGCTTCTGTTTGGCTCATTATGGAGGATCCGGGAGAGAAGTGAACGTCACAAGTAAAGCTGAAAATAAAATCTGGCTGGCTGACACCTCCCCTTTCATCACACATCCCATGCCTAAGCATCTCCAAGTTGCCGAGGAGCAAAAGCTCCTCTCCAAGACAGGCGGCCAGCAGGCTCCATGCACCTCTCCATCCACACCTGCGCTGTCTGCACCCGTGGGGTTTGTGTGGCGGGGACCGTTGACGCTCAGGTTCTGCACAGTGCCTCCCACAGTCTGGCGAAATGGGCGCACTGGAGCCATCAGACCCCGCAGAGGGAGAAACAGAACCCTGTTCTGCAAACGTGAACCCGTTTTATTCAGCATGTCCTGCTTGTGTCGTTTGTCTATGACAGTGATACGTGTCGTGGTCCAAACTAATCTGCTCTTAATATGCTCTAACCTTTCAGGTACTTTTTTTTTTTTTTTTTTTTTTTTTGAGACTGAGTCTCGCTCTGTCGCCCAGGCTGGAGGGCAGTGGCGTGACCTCGGCTCACTGCAAGCTCCGCCTCCCAGGTTCACGCCATTCTCCTGCCTCAGCCTCCCAAGTAGCTGGGACTACAGGAGCCCGCCACCTTGCCCAGCTAATTTTTTGTGTTTTTAGTAGAGACGGGGTTTCACCGTGTTAGCCAGGATGGTCTCGATCTCCTGACCTCGTGATCCGCCCGCCTCGGCCTCCCAAAGTGCTGGGATTACAGGCGTAAGCCACAGCGCCCGGCCTCAGGTACTTTTTAAAGTCATGCACCAAGGCCGGGCACACTGGCTCACGCCTGTAATCCCAGCACTTTGGGAGGCAAGGAGAGTGGATCACTTGAGGCCAGGAATTTGAGACCAGATTGGCCAACATGGTGAAACCCCATCTCTACTAAAAATACAAAAATTAGCTGGGCGTGGTGGTGGGCGCCTGTAATCCCAGCTACTCTGGAGACTGAGGCATGAGAATTGTTTGAGCCTGGGAGGCAGAGGTTGCAGTGAGCCAAGATCATGCCCCTGTACTCCAGCCTGGGCGACAGACTGAGACTCTGTCTCAAAAAAAATAAAGGCTAGACGCAGGGGCTCACGCCTGTAATCCCAGCACTTTGGGAGGCCAAGGCAGGCGGATCACCTGAGGTCAGGAGTTTGAGACCAGCTTGGCCAACATAGTGAAACCCCCTCTCTACTAAAAATACAAAAATTAGCCGGGCGTAGTGGCGCACACCTGCAATTCCAGCTACTCGGGAGGCTGCAGCAGGAGAATCGCTTGAACCCGGGAGGTGGAGGTTGCAGTGAGCGGAGATCGTGCCACTGCACTCCAGCCTGGGCGACAGAGCAAGACTCCGTCTCAGAACAAAAAAATTAAAATAAAGTCATGCATCAGGACACGTCCACACAGGATGTCTTCTG
Source organism: Gorilla gorilla gorilla (assembly GCF_029281585.2). Taxonomy (NCBI): domain Eukaryota; kingdom Metazoa; phylum Chordata; class Mammalia; order Primates; family Hominidae; genus Gorilla; species Gorilla gorilla. The sequence goes on from NC_086018.1 coordinate 44,502,779, forward strand.
AAATGCCTCCAGGCCCATACTCCCCCACCTCTCTCCAACAGTTTCTGTTCTGGCCCCTGTTCCCCACTCATCACACGTTTACTGAGCACCTACTGTGTGTCTGGTTCCGCCCCCTGCCCCCCTCCACTTCCTGCCCTCACTCCCACTCCCACTCCCACTTCCACACACCCAAGGTCTCAAGAACAGCAGCTCCAAATTCTTCCCATGGCACCTTTGGCTCAGATCTGGACAGATGGAAGAGCTGACGCTAATATCACATATCCTGCTATTACATGATTAAGAGATGACTTACAAGTAACAAATTGGATTTCCCTCTTAGAGTACACCAAGGGTCCTGAAAGAGGATTTCAGTTCTCGAGCTAATTACTGCAGCTGACGATGTCTGCAATTCACTCATAATTAAAAACTATTTGGTATAATATCTTTTTAAAGATTCTAATCTGCAACCTAAACTCAAAGAAACTCTAATTAAAATTGCTGTCACTCATTAATTCAACATTTGCGGGCCCTGTGTGTACGAGGCTGAGATCTAGGGATGCCAAGAGGGAAAACCACAGTCCTGCCCTCAAGGTGTCCTTGGCCTGGTGGAAAAGACAAATGGGGCCAATTAGCATGGTGAGCCCCATGGGGGAGGGGAGTCCAGGGTGCAGTGCAGGTGGGGGGTGAGGGGGAGGGGAGTCCAGGGTGCAGGTGGGGGGTGCGGGGGAGAGGAGTCCAGGGTGCAGGTGGGGGTGCGGGGGAGGGGAGTCCAGGGTGCGGGGGAGGGGAGTCCAGGGTGCAGGTGGGGGGTGCGGAGGAGGGGAGTCCAGGGTGCAGGTGGGGGGTGCGGGGGAGGGGAGTCCAGGGTGCAGGTGGGGGGTGCGGGGGAGGGGAGTCCAGGGTACAGGTGGGAGGTATGGGGGAGGGGAGTCCAGGGTGCAGGTGGGGGGTGAGGGGGAGGGGAGTCCAGGGTGCAGGTAGGGGGTGCGGGGGAGGGGAGTCCAGGGTGCAGGTGGGAGGTATTGGGGAGGGGAGTCCAGGATACTGATGGGAGTAGACGGAAGGGTATCCAAAGTGCTGAAGGGGTTGGGAAGAAGGGAGTCCAGGGTGCTACTGGGGGTTGTGGGGGAGGGGTGTCCAGCTGATGGGGCTGTGGGGGAGGGGTGTCCAGCTAATGGGGGTATATGGGAGGGGTGTCCAGCTGATGAGGGTGTGGGGGAGGGATGTCCAGCTAATGGGGGTATATGGGAGGGGTGTCCAGCTGATGAGGGTGTAGGGGAGGGGTGTCCAGCTAATGGGGGTATGGGGAGGGATGTCCAGGGTGCTGACAGGATCAGCTGACGGGGGCGTGAGGGAGGGGTGTCAAGTACCAGCGGAGGCACGGGGAGGGGGCCTGCCCTGCACCTCAGTTTCAGGGGAGGGCTCTGCAGGCTGACAGCAGCTGGGTGACAGCAGGAAGCAGCTGCGGTCAGCAGCCACTCAGGGCTGGCATCCATCCTATTGTCTCACTGAAACTCATGACAGTGGGAGGTGAAGGTGACCCCCAGATAGTCCCCAGAGCCAGTGCTACATGGGAAGCCCTGCCCTCTTCGGGACAGGGGGATGGTCTTGGGGGATGAGAGTCGCACTAAGGAGCTGAGCCCTTCCTGCTCCTAAGCCCGCAGCTTCCCTGCTCGCCTACAGCCGGCGAGTGCAGCACAGGAGGCCACCGTAGTGCCATAGAGCGTGCACCTAGGCATGCGTGCCAGTGAGCTCAGTGGGATGGTTCGGCGGGAACACGGCTTGAACCCACACCAAGGCTGGACTCGGCACAGGCCAGAGAGAAGCCCCACAGGCCTGGCTGAGGGACACAAAAAGAACAAACGCACCCCCTGCGCCACAGTGGAAAGTCCCCAGAAGCAGTAGTTTCTACGGCACAGCAGTGACCACTCCCGTGCCACAGCCCTGCCCTTTTTTTTTTTTGAGACGGAGTCTTGCTCTGTCACCCAGGCTGGAGTGCAGTGGCGCGATCTCGGCTCACTGCAAGCTCCACCTCCCAGGTTCATGCCATTCTCCTGCCTCAGCCTCCTGAGTAGCTGGGACTACAGGCGCCCGCCACCAGGCCCAGCTAATTTTTTGTATTTTTAGTAGAGACGGGGTTTCACCGTGTTAGCCAGGATGATCTCCATCTCCTGACCTCGTGATCCGCCTGCCTCGGCTTCCCAAAGTGTTGGGATTACAGGCGGAAGCCACCACGCCCAGCCCAGCCCTGCGCTTTTGAGCATGCAGCAGTTGGGGTCACCGTGGCAGTAAGGGACATGTCAGCTCAGACCCCCAGACACACCCACACCCCATGGCAGGGCAGGGCCACCTTCCTGCTGGTCACCCAGACTAACCCAAAGAATAACTGCAATTCAGCTCTTCCAAATGCACGATTATTTCCCGTTTGGAACCCGGCTTGGGGATGGCGAAGTGCCCTTCCTCTGCTTGTAATGATAAGCCAACAAACTGTTCTTGTCCCCAATTCCTCGTCATCACAATCAAAACTGCCAGCTGGTCATTGTCCTGGGGCACCTACCCCCTGGCTCAGCGGGGCAGGTAGATGCCATGCTCTCTGACAAGGGCACTTTTGACTATTAACCCACCCGGCCTTCCCACCCTCCTGCCCTGGCTTGAGAAGAAATTGCAATCCGTCACCACTGTGAAGCACTTGCTGAAGCTGGGGAGAAGAAGGCCCCAAGCTTGGGGGCCCCAAACCTTCCTGGTGCCTCTCCTAACTACAGGACATCCACTGCTTGGATTCTGAGGGCCCCTGGTGGCCCCAGACTGCCCCTAACTCAGAGGAGACACATGGCCCACACTTGGACAGAGCTGGGTTTCTCTCATATCAGCTCCTGGGGGCAGCTCAGACTCTGCCAGGAAAACACCCATCTTTGGCCGTGCATGGTGGCTCATACCTGTAATCCCAGCACTTTGGGAGGCCGAGACAGGTGGATCACCTGAGGTCAGGAGTTCGAGACCAGCCTGGCCAACATGGTGAAACCCCATCTCTAGCGGGGCGTGGTGGTGCACACCTGTAATCCCAGCTACTCGGGAGGCTGAGGCACGAGAATTGCTTGAACCCAGGAGACAGAGGTTGCAGTGAGCCAAAATTGCGCCACTGCACTCCAGCCTGGTGACAGATCAAGACTCCTTCTCAAAAAAAAAAGCCCATCTTTCCTGCACTCTGTGGCCTCCAGGTTCCAAGGACAATAAACTCCCAGATCCAGATGTGCTGCCCAGCCTGGTTAGTGGGAAAGCGTCCTCCTGGCCATCTCAGCATCCGCCCCTGCAGTGGGAACACCTAACATGGCCACCCCACAGGGCGGCACAGAGACCCAGCGAGCCGCTTTCTGGGAACCAACGTTCCCAAGTGCAAAGTGTACACATGTCGACATGGCACTTCTACCTGGAGTGCATGGGTCCTGCTCTCCTCCAGCCATAAGACACACTCAGACACACAGGGTCCTGCCCTCTAATTTCCATCTCATGAGACAGGAGCCAAAAGAGGGATTCCCCAGGGTCACCTGGAGAGGTTTTATTTTTATTTTGTTTTATTTTTATTTTTGAGACAGAGTCTCGCTCTGCCACCCAGGCTGGAGTACAGCGGCGCAATCTTGGCTCACTCCAACCTCCGCCTCCCGAGTTCAACCAATTCTTCTCCCTCAGCCTCCTGAGTAGCTGGGATCACAGGCACCCACCATCTCGTCTGGCTAATTTTTGTATTTTTAGTAGAGACGGGGTTTCACCATGTTGGTCAGGCTGGTCTCGAACTCCTGACCGCAGGCGAGCTGCCCCCCTCGGCCTCCCAAAATGTTGAGATCAGCCAACCGAAACCCACTTTTCAAGCAGGACCTGGAAGGGAAATGTTCTAAGCAGAGTGAGCGTCGTGGAGCCTCCCTCAGGCATGGCTGTGAGCGCCACAGCTGCAGACTCAGGAAAGTGGTGGGTGTGCAGGGACACTTTAAAATACCAGAAAAATCTACAAAACCAACTCCTGCAGCCACCACAGGCTGCAGAGTGAGTTTCTGGTTTTGCCGCTCTTGAGAACAACCACCCACCATCGAGCACCCAGCTGGCCTGGGGCTGCTGCACGTGCCGCACCCTGATCCTCCAGGCAGTCCAAATGGCCAGGTGTCATTTTTGCTGCTCTACAGACCAGGCCTCAGAGGATGAGGAGGTCCAGTGACTTGCCCAAGGCCACCTGAGAGCTGCCTCTGCACCCACAGGCGGGGGATTTTGTTCCCCTACAAGTTCAGGACCTTGGAAGTCAGGAGACGCCTGCAAATGGAGGGCCCCCCCAACATCCATGCTCGCCAGGTCTCCTGAGGCAGCTTCTCCACCCCGGGCCCTTGGACATGGCCAGGACACAGAGCAGCATCCCCCACCTCCACCTACCAGATGCCAGTAGCACCGCCCTCCATACTGTGACAACCGAAACATCTCCAGACATGGCCACATGTCTCCTAGGGGGAAAAGCAGCCCCATCTGAGTGCCACTATACTAAAGAAATCTAGCCAGAAAGTCACTTTTTTTTTTTTTTTTTTTTTTTTGAGACAGTCTAGCTCTGTCTCCCAGGCTGGAATGCAGTGGTGCAATCTCAGCTCACTGCAAGCTCTGCCTCCCAGGTTCAAGTGATTCTCCTGCCTCAGCCTCCCGAGTAGCTAGGACTGCAGGCATCCACCACCATACCTGGCTAATTTTTGTATTTTTTAGTAGAGATGGGGTTTCACCATATTGGCCAGGCTGGTCTCATACTCCTGACCTTGTGATCTGCCCACTTCAGCCTCCCAAAGTGCTGGGATTACAGGTGTGAGCCACCACGCCCAGCCGTCAGAAAGTAACTTTTTAAAAGTTTTTCTTGTGAACTAGCAGAAAGGAAACATAGTCTCTATTCTCTCTCTCTCTTTTTTTTTTTTTTTAGACAGGGTGTTACTCTGTCACCCAGGTTGGAGTACAGTGGCACAATCTCAGCTCACTGCAATGTTCACCTCCCGAATTCAAGCAATTCTCCTGCCTCAGCCTCCCAGGTAGCTGGGATTACAGGCGCACACGCCACCACGCCCGGCTAATGTTTGTATTTTTAGTAGAGATGGGGTTTCACCTTGTTGGCCAGGCTGGTCTCGAACTCCTGACCTCAGGTGATCCACCTGCCTCAGCCTCCCAAAGTGCTGGGATTATAGGCGTGAGCCACCGTGTCCCGCCTCTCTATTCTTTTTAATATTTTCAGGTAAGTGATGTCTTTCCAGATTTCACCCCACGTCTGTTTCACCAGCACCTCGCAAGTGCCCAGCAAAAGGCTGGGCAAGGCTGAGCTAAGACACACAAGGAAACAACTGCCACGAGAAGGCAACGGTCAGGGCGCTGCGACCTGCAATGGCAGAAGCAGGACGTTCCCTCGGGGCTGCTTCCCAGGCTCCAGCAGGTCTGCAGGCTCAGTCATTCCTCCAGGAATGAAGCCGGCCAACATGCCAGATGCTACCAGACAGAAGATCTCCACGTTCACAGGCTAGTCTCATTTCAAAACACAAGTTCCACTTCTCATTGTAAAATTCTCCTTTAAAATATGTCAGTCCTCAATGGTCTCAGTGACGTGTTTCTTATCTATGTACACTAACAACATGGAGCACACTGATACACAGTCCTGCTTTAATTCCCAGTGCAAAGTCTTTCTGGCCCAATTTCAACCAGGGACAGAAATTACCTCTTTTTTCTTTTCCATAAAAATGCACCCCTTTGTTTTAAAAACTGGTAGCTTGTGTTATTCCCACCCGGATATATATTCTTCCAGATTAGAAACAGGCTCTTGGGGCCAGGCGCGGTGGCTCACACCTGTAAACCCAGCACTTTGGGAGGCTGAGGCAGGCAGATCACCTGAAATCAGGAGTTCAAGACTAGCCTGGCCAACATGGTGAAACCCCGTCTCTACTAAAAATAACAAAAATTAGCTGGGCGTGTAAGCAATCCCAGCTACTTGGGAGGCTGAGGCAGGAGAATCGCTCTAGGCAAGATCCACCGTGCCCGGCCGAAACCCAGGAGGACAGTAGAGGTTGCCAACAGTGAGCCAAGATAGCCAAGATCATGCCACTGCACTCCAGTTTGGGCGACAGTGACTCTCTGTCTCAGAAAAAAAAACAGGTTCTTGGTAACAGGACAAAATATTAGAAGGTAGACAAAAAGAGCATGGAAAACATTTAATATTTCTCTGGGAGAGAAAAAGTATGTAAGAGAACAGACTAAACAAAGCACGTGTCTATAATTCCAGTGCTTTGGGAAACCAAGATGGGAGGATCGCTTGAGGCTGGGAATTCCAGACCAGCCTGGGAAACATAGCCAGATCCTATCTCTACAAAAAAAAAAGTAAAAAAATTAGCCAGGCATGGTGGCTCACACTTGTGGTCCCAGCTACTTGGGAGGCTGAGGCAGGAAGATCAGTTGAGCCCAGGAGTTGGAGGCTGCAATAAGCCATGATGGCACCACTGCACTCCAGCCTGGGCAGCAGAAAAAGACCCTGACTCAAAAAATAAAAACAGGCAGGGCGTGGTGGCTCATGCCTGTAATCCCAGAACTTTGGGAAGCCAAGGCGGGTGGATCACCTGAGATCAGGAGGTCAAGACCATCCTGGCTAACATGGTGAAATGCTGTCTCTACTAAAAATACAAAAATTAGCTGGGTGTGGTGGTGTGCACCTGTAATCCCAGCTACTTGGGAGGCTGAGGTAGGAGAATTGCTTGAACCTGGGAGGCAGAGGTTGCAGTGAGCCAAGATCACGCCATTGCACTCCAGCCTGGGTGACAGAATGAGACTCCGTCTCAAAAAAAAAAAAAAGATTAAAATTTCATTAGTGATATGATTTGGCTGTGTCCCCACCCAAATCTCATCTTGAATTGTAGCTCCCACGATTCCCACGTGTCGTGGCAGGGACCCAGTGGGAGGTAACTAAATTATGGGGGCAGGTCTTTTCTGTACTGTTCTCGTGATAGTGAACAAGGTCTCATGAGATCTGATGTTTTTATAGAGGAGTTCCCCTGCACAAGCTTTCTCTTGCCTGCCACCATGTAAGACGTGACTTTGATCCTCCTTTGCTTTCCACCATGATTGTGAGGCCTCCCCAGCCATGTGGGACTGTGAGTCAATTAAACCATTTTTCTTTATAAATTACCCAGTCTCAGGTATGTCTTTATTATCAGTGTGAGAACACACTAATACCTTACTTCTCCGAGTAAGATGAGACTGTACCCAGCTAAGCAAGCTAGTAAACTGGAGAACAGGTCAAAAAAGAATATTAAGAATGAAACAGATTCAGAAAAAAAGGCAGACACACAATCTACCCTCGCGGAGGACAATTCAGCTCTATGATTTCTTTATTCCTTGTGACTTGCCTAGCTACACCGTTAAATATGTTGAGCCTCTTTTCTGGGCTCTCTCTTCCATTCCGCTGGCCTATCTGGCTATCCTTGGCCACTCTTAATGACACACTCTCTTAATTACAGTGGCTCTATAACAAGCCTTGACATCCAGCCAACCAAGTCCTCCCACCTCGGCTCTTCCTCAAAGTGGCCTTGGCTATTCTCAGCCAATTTTATTTACAGATAAATTTTAGAATCAGATTGTCAATTTTTTTCAACTTCCTCTAAATTATTCTGTACCAATTTGATTGGCACTGCACTGAATCTACAGACCAGTCTGGGGAGAAATGATATCTTCATAACATTGAGTCTTCTAATCCATACACATGGTTAAGCCCTCCATTTATTTAAGTCCTTCTTAATTTATTTTATTTTATTTTTGTGAGATGTAGTCTCATTCTGTTGCCCAGGCTGGAATGCAATAGTATGATCTAGGCTCACTGAAACCTCTGCCTCCCAGGCTCAAGCGATTCTCGTGCCTCAGCCTCCAGAGTAGCCGGAATTATAGGCATGCCACCACGCCTGGCTAATTTTTGTATTTTTAGTAGAGACCGAGGTTTCACCATGTTGGCAGGCTGGTCTCGAACTACTGACCTCAAGTGATCCGCCCGCCTCGGTCTCCCAAAGTGCTGGGATTACAGTCATGAGCCACTGCACCCAGCCCTGAATTTCTCTGAGTAACATTTTATAGTGTTCTGCCCATCTTTCATTAGATTTATTCTTGGTTATGTTATCTTTTTATACTATTGTAGGTTATATATTTCACTTTTCATTTATTGCCAGCACACAGAAACACATTTTTAAAAACAGTACAATCGTGCATCACTTAAAGACTGGGGAAAACATTCTGAGAAATGCGTTGTTAGATGACTTCATCGTTGGGTGAACATCACAGAGTGTCCTTAGACAAACCTAGCTAGACCCAGCTGGTACAGCCTACTACACACTTAGACTATGGTAACACCGACTGCTCCTAGGCTTAGACCCAGCTGGTACAGCCTACTGCACACCTAGACTGTAGTATAACTGACTGCTTCTAGGCTTAGACATGGCTGGTACAGCCTACTACACACCTAGGCTGTGGTATAACCAACTGCTTCCAGGCTACACACCGGTACAGCATGTTACTGTACTGAGTACTATAAGCAACTGTAATACAAAGGCAAATATTTGTAAATCTAAACATATCTAAATATAGAAAAGGCACAGTGAGAACATGGTATAACATTAAAAACAGTACACCTATATAGGGTACTTACCAGGAATGAAGGTTTCAGGACTGGAAGTTGCCCTGGGTAAGTGGGTGAGTGGTGAGTGAATGTGAAGGCCTAGGACACGACTGTGCACTCCTGCAGACTTTATCAACACTGACACCAGGCTGCACTACATTTATACAGAAAATTTTTCTTGGCTGGGCACAGTGGCTCACACCTGTAATCCCAGCACTTTGGGAGGCCGAGACAGGCAGATCACCTGAGGTCAGCAGTTCGAGACCAGCCTGGCTAACATGATGAAACTCCGTTTAGCCAGGCATGATGGTGGGCGCCTATAGTCCCAGCTACTTGGAGGCTGAGTCAGGAGAATCGCTTGAACCTGGGAGGCGAAGGTTGCAGTGAGCCGAGATCGTGCCATTGCACTCCAGCTTGGGCAACAAGAGTGAAACTCCATCTCAAAAAATATTTTTTTTTTCTTTATTTGATACTAAATTAACCTTAGCTTACCATAACTTTTTTACTTTATAAAGTTTTTAATTTAAAAAATTTCTTGGCTGGGCATGGTGGCTCATGCCTGTAATCCCAGCGCTTTGGGAGGCCAAGGTGGGCGGATCACCTGAGGTCAGGAGTTCAAGACCAGCCTGGCCAACATGGTGAAACCCTGTCTCTACTAAAAATATAAAAATTAGCTGGACACGGTGGTGCAAGCTTGTAATCCTAGCTACTCGGGGGGCTGAGGCAGGAGAATCACTTGAACTCGGGAGGTGGGGATTGCAGTGAGCCAAGATGGCACCACTGCACTCTGCACTCCAGCCTGGGCAACAGAATGAGACTTTGTCTCAAAAAAAAAAAAAAAATTGACTCTTTTGTAACAACACTTAGCTTAAAACACACACTGTACAGCTGTTCAAAAATATTTTCTTGGGCCAAGCACAGTGGCTCACGCCTGTAATCCCAGCACTTTGGGAGGCCGAGGCAGGTGGATCACCTGAGGTCAGGAGTTCGAGTCCAGCCTGGCCAACATGGTGAAACCCTGTCTCTACTAAAAACACAAAAACTAGCCCGGTGTGGTGGCATACACCTGTACTCCCAGCTACTCAGGAGGGTGAGGCAGGAAAATCACTTGAGCCCAGGAGACGGAGGTTGCAGTGAGCCAAGATCACGCCACTGCACTCCAGCCTGGGTAACTGAGTAAAATTCTATCTCAAAAAATATATATATTTTTTCTTTCTTTATATCCTTATTCTATAAGGTTTTATCTATTAATTTTTTTTTTTTTACTTTGTGTTAAAAACCAAGACATAAACACACACCTTAGCCTAGGCCTATGCAGGGTTAGGATCATCAATATCACTGTCTTCCACCTCCATATCTTGTCCCATCGGGAAGTCTTCAGAGGCAACAGCACACAGGGAGCTGTCACCATCTATACTAATAATGCCTTCTTCTGGAAAACCTGAAGGGCCAGACTTAGGCTATTTTACAGTTAACTATTTTTTTTTAATATAAGTAGAAGGAGTACACACTGAAATAATAATAAAGAGTATGGTACAGTGAATACATACAGTAAATGACCAGTAACATAATCATTTATTATAATGATCAAGTGTTATGAACTATACATAACCGTGTGTGCTAGAATTTTACACGACTGGTAGCACAGGTTTGCTTACACCAGCATCACCACAAACACGTGAGTAATGTGTTGCGCTATGACACTACCATGGCTGTGACTGCAAGGAGGCAGTAAGGATTTTTCAGCTCCATTATCATCATATGACACCACCATCCTATATGCAGCCCGTCCTTGACAGAAACATCATTATGCCTCACTTCACTATAAGTATCCAGCAATCCTGCTGAAAGCACTTATCATTTAATCATTTATTTGCATGTTTTATTTTATTTTCTTTATATGTAACTTTATCATCTGTGAATAACAGCAATGTTATCTCATCCTTTTCAATGTTTATAGCAATTCTTTTTCTTGTCTTACTGCATTGGCTAAGACTTCCATTACAATGTTGTATACCTGGGACTTAATGAAAGTCTGGCAAGGAGAATCTCTCTCCCCGGGAGAATCTGTCCCAAGCCTCTGTCCCGGGTCTCTGGTAGTAGCCAGAGGAGTTCCTTGGGTTGGGGCTACATCATCCTACTCTCTGGTCTTCACACATTCTCTGTGCTCTATGTCTGTGTATTCTCCTGCTCTCTTCTTTTAGAAGGACTTGCCATTGGAGTTAGGGCCCCTAATCCAGGATGATCCCATCTCAAAAATCCTTAATTTAGTTATATCTACAAAGACTTTTTTTCCAAATAAGTCATGTTACATGTTCTGGGCATTCATATCTTCTGGGGGTGGGGGACACTGTTCAACCTACTACATGGAGTAATCCTTAAACACAATGTTATTCTCACCAGATTCCTATGGGGTTTTCTTTTCTAATTCAACAGACCTTTATAATGTATTTATTGAGCTCACACAGAAGAGAGTACCCATTAGAATAATCTAAGAAAACTATGTAAAAGAACAATGGGAGAAAATGTGCTCCACCACCTCTCAGAATATGCTAGAATGTAACTGTGATTAAGATAGTCTGGTGGGGCCAGGCACGGTGGCTCACGCTTGTAATCCCAGCACTTTGGGAGGCCAAGGTGGGTGGATCGCCTGAGGTCGGGAGTTGGAGACCAGCCTGACCAACATGGAGAAACCCCATCTCTAATAAAAATACAAAATTAGCTGGGTGTGGTGGCGCACACCTGTAAGTCCCAGCTACTCAGGAGGCTGAGGCAGGAGAATCACTTTAACCCAGGAGGTGGAGGTTGCAATGAGCCAGGATAGTGCCACTGCACTCCAGCCTGGGCAACAAGAGTGAAACTCTGTCTCAAAAAAAAAAAAAAAAAAAAAAAAGACAGTCCAGTGGGATCAGGCACGGTGGCTCACGCCTGTAATCCCAGCACTCTGGGAGGCCAAGGCGGATGGATCGCCTGAGGTCAAGAGTTCAAGACCAGCTTGGCCAACATGGTGAAACCCCACCTCTACTAAAAATACAAAAAATTAGCCGGGCATGGTGGCAGGGGGCCTGTAATCCCAGGTACTCAGGAGGCTGAGGCAGGAGAGTCACTTGAATCCAGGAGGCGGAGGTTGTAGTGAGCTGAGATTGTCCCACTCCACTGTACCCTGGGGACAGAATGAGACTCTGTCTCAAAAAAAAAAAAAAAAAAAAAAAAAAAACCACTCCGGTGGTATGGGATAGAAATAAACATGGACAGGGAGGTGACAGACGCTTCCTCTCGTGTGGCTGTGGAATGAGGTTTATGATAAAAGGTGGCATTCCAGGGATGGTGGGAGAGACTCTTCAAATAAAAGATATTAAGACAACTGGGAAAACTAAGCCTCCACCCCCTAACATTACCCCAAAATTAACTCAATAAATTAAAGAGCAACCCATGATGGGAAATAAGCCTATAAACCATTAAAGTAAAACATGGGGCCGGGCTCGGTGGCTCACACCTGTAATCCCAGTGCTTTGGGAGGCCAAGGTGGGCGGATCACCTGAGGTCAGGAGTTCAAGACCAGCCTGGCCAACATGGTGAAACCCTGTCTCTACTAAAAATACAAAAATTAGCCAGGCATGGTGGCTCACGCCTGTAATCCCAGCTACTCAGGAGACTGAGACAGGAGAATTGCTTGAGCCCGGGAGATGGCGGTTGCAGTGAGCCGAGATCGCGCCACTGCACTCCAGCCTGGGCGATAGAGTAAGACTCCGTTGCAAATCTAAAAAAAAAAAAAAAAAAAAAGTTAAACATGGGAGAGTTTTACACTCCTGGGCTCAGCAATGCTAACCCCCACACAGAAACCACAGAGGAAAACTGAGACAGGACAGGAATTGGCAGACCACAAGAAATACAGACAGCCAGTCAACATCTGAAAAGAAGCTTCCTGGCAAAGGAATCAGAGGAAGGTGAAAATCACAGGCTACTTAGTACCCATCAGATTGGCAAAAATCTTAGACAATGATAACATCAAGCCTGTGAGGGCACAGACGAACAGGCTTAGATGCCAGTGGCGAGAATATCAATCAGCAAAGCACTTTTTGGGGACAATTTGGTAATGTGATCAAGCTTTAAACACGATAAATCCATCCAATTGTATATATCTATTTTCAGGAAGCCCTGGCACAGATATGCAAAGACTTGTCCCAAGGACGGTCACCACTGAGTCACAAGAGCAAGAAATGGAACATGACCCACACCCCCATCCGTCCCTACCACGGGAGATTTTGCAGAATTTTCTCAAACTGTATCGAGGCAGCTTCCCGCGTGCTCCTGGTCCCCCACCCTTGGGACACCATCTCCCGCATCCTCTGCTCTCATCCCTCAGAACCCCAAGCCATTAAGTGCTGGCCCGGGATGGCCCTCTTCTGGATCCTTCTCACCTGTCAGACATAAAACCCCTCCACCGTCTGCAAACCCCTCTCCTGAAAGCCAGAACTGTGCCTCTTCCTCTCCTCCAGAACACGCCAGGTTCCAGGAGTGACCATCACCACCCAGCGGCTGCCCCGCCCCCCCCACCCTGAATGTCCATTTCCACCCCATGCCTGGCTCAAGGCTCAGCGGCGACCTCTCCCGCTTATCTTCCCAAACGGGTTGTTTTCTGTGAGTCTGGACTCTCTGCTCTGATCCCACCCCAGCCCCTGATCCTCCCAGCATGATCCCACCCCAGCCCCTGGTCCTCCCAGCATGATCCCACCCCAGCCCCTGGTCCTCCCAGCATTGCTCAGCAGGAAAGCTGGGCTCACAGTGTCTGCGGGACTCAAGGAAGGGACATAACTGCAACAAAACCCTGGCGCCCGGTTTTCAGCACTGCGCTAGGTTTTAACTGCCTGCTGGAGATGACCTTTTATATGGAGCCGCTGACAGCCCCCTCCCCCATGGCGCAGAGATCACATTTACAGCGGTGGCGGTAACCATGGAAACTGGCAGTCGGTGCAGGAGGGCGAATGGTTGATGGGCAACCATGGGGACAATGGCAAGGCTCTGGGCTTCTTCAGATGACTGGGGCGTGCTGAATGGGCTCTGAGCACAAAGGCCACTGGGAGCTCTGGGAGCTTCCAAAGGGGGCGTAAATGACACCCATAACTTGTCACAAAAGAACAGAGGCCCGAGCTAGCCCACACCTGTGTTTTTTGATCTCTGGGGGAGTTTACAACAATGACTCTGCAGGCCTTTTGTCAGATGCCATTTTTCTTACTTTATTATAATTATCTGGTCTGTTTTCTGGGTGACCTGGGAGCCTTTGACTGCAGTTTCAGAATGAAGCTCACCACCGTGTCCCCACAACTGGAGCTGCCCGGGAGGCCAGCAGCAGGTCAGGCCACTACATTGTGTCTCTCAGGCTCAGAACATCCCCCATCTGCGGGCAGAGCTGTCCTTGTGAGCATGCCCGTGATGGGACCTGAAAATCAGCCCATTTACATGCCAAGTGCTGAGAACCCTGTTTCTAACACCCCTCCAAAGATCCAAAGATCTGAAATGTTAAGATGTTTCCACTAAGAAAAGTTTATTTATTTAATTTTATTTTTTATTTTATTTTATTTTTTTGAGACAGAGTCTTGCTCTGTCACCCAGGCTAGAGTGCGATGGCACAATCTCAGCTCACTGCAACCTCCGCCTCCCAGGTTCAAGCAATTCTCCTGCCTCGGCCTCCCAGTAACTGGGCTTACAGGCACCCGCCATCATGCCCGGCTAATTTTTTTTTTTTTTTTTTTTTTGAGACAGAGTCTTGCTCTGTTGCCCTGGCTGGAGTGCAGTGGTGCGATCTCGGCTCACTGTAACTTCCACCTCCCGATTCAAGCCATTCTCCTGCCTCAACCTCCCGAATAGCTGGGATTACAGGAGTGCACCACCACGCCGGGCTAATTTTTGTATTTTTAGTAGAGACGGGGTTTCACCATGTTGGCCAGGCTGGTCTCAAATTCCTGACCTCAGGTGATCCACCCGCCTCGGCCTCCCAGAGTGTTGGGATTACAGGCGTGAGCCACCGCGCCCGGCCCCACTAAGAAAAGTTTTAAACGGACATTTAAAGAAGCTAATAGGAGACCTTTTCGTGAAGTGGCATGTCATAGGAACCTACGGAAACACGCAAATATCCAGCCCTGAGAGCTGAAAACAAGCTGTGAGCCAAAACACTGTATGATGTGCTTTTTTTCCTTCAGTCAATGCAACAAAGATCTGAAATGTTATTTTTTTTTAAATGTCAAACATCACTCCCTTCAACACTGACATCTCAGATGAGCAATAGCAGATGGATCTTTCCATGAATTCCAAGAGTAATTCCCCAAAAAGAATTCCCGAAGAGTTCCCCCGCTGGTACAGTCATGGGCTTCCTTGTCTTGAACAGAAAACAAAGAAAAATCATCTGATCTGCACCCTCCAGGGAGTAATATGTGACTCACTTCATTCTGAAGGAGCAGAGGAAGCTCATTACATTTTTATAAACTACTCAGAAAACTGCCCTATAGAAAACAGGGCTGGGCGTGGTGGTTCAGGCCTGTAACCCCAGCACCTTGGGAGGTCAAAGTAGGAGTATCCCTTGAGCCCAGGATTTTGAGACCAGTCCAGGCAACGTAGCAAGACTCCATCTCTAGAAAAAATAAAGTAGCTGGGCACGGTGGTGCACAAGCCTGCAGTCCCAGCTACTCAGGAGGCTGAGGTGGGAGGATCGCTTGAGCCCCGGAGGTCAGGGCTGCAGTGAGCTATGATTGTGCCACTGCACTCCAGCCTGGGTGACAGAGTGAGACCCCATCTCAAGAAAAGAAAGGGAAGGGAATGGGAAGGGAGGGTGGGGAGGGGAGGAAGAGGGGAGGAAGAGGGGAGGGGAGGGAGGGGGAGAGGAGGTGGGGAAAGTTGGAGGAAAGGGGAAAGGGGAGGGAAGGGTAAAGTGGAAAGAAGAGGGAAGGGGAAAGGGGAGGGAAGGGGAAGGAAGGGAGAAAGAGGAAAGAAGAGGGAGGGAGAGAGGGACATTACTGAGAAACTGGTGATCAAAGTCACTAGTGACAAAGCTGACTCTTCCGAAGCCCCAGTGGCATGGCCAATACTTTGCTTTGCGCTTTACAAATCCCTGTGAAATTGGTCTCACCACCCCACTGTCACATGGGGAAATCGAGGTTCTCAGAAGCTGAGTGACAAACCTGAGGTCACCAGGCAAGTGACAGATGAACCCCATGATCATAGCCCCACACTCTCCTGACTCTCTCTGACTGTTCCCCCTTAACATTAACTATTAAACCACCCTGGCCAAAATCGGCAGCAAGGTGTTTTTAAAGAAGCATGCTCCGTAAGAGGTGGTACAGCCACTGCTGACCTTAACATAATTCCCGGGAGACAGCAAGCTGCACAAGAGTGTGCACCCCGGGAGCAGGTCCCCGCAGGCCAGGGCACTCGGAGAGAAGATCAAAGGCTCGAGTTGGAAGTACCCACTCCATGGGCAACTCCAGGACACCCCTCCTTCTCCGTGCCCACCCTCTGCAGCAGCTTTGTCCCTTAACAGTCGGGGGAGGCTCTCTCCTGATGAGGTAAGTGGCCTCAGATGGCCTCAGATGGACAAGACTCAGCTTAGCTATAATCCCAGGACAGGGACAGGACCTAAGAGCCAAGCAGACTTGGAGCCCTTGGAATAGAGGCCAGCCCCCAGCAATCCAACCTGCCTCGCTCCAGCCAGGGAGGCAGCAGACCCCCTTTGCTGGGAGACTCAGCCTCTGCTTCCAGCGACCTTTTCATGCCAGACACTACCAGGGCAGCTGAGAGGGTGCTGAGCACACAGGACGGGAGCCACACCTGTACTTCCTTCTGTTTCCCAGGCTGGGTGCACTGATCTCCCCTCCCTGCCATCCCCATGGTGGTGAGGACACAGGGGAGGCCCCTACAGTCGTCCCCATTGTGACCACGGGAGGCTACTGAGACACAGGAAGAACCACATTCACTATGAACTCAACCAACTGCATCCAGCGAGAGGAAGCCAAGAGGCCCGAGGCCGGACCAGGCACTTCTTGATCCACCCGTTCCTTCATTTAAGCCTCATGCAACCCTACGGGGTCAGTATTACTGTCCCTATTTTTAAAAACCGAAAACGGGGCCCAAAGAAGTTAAGCAAGTTGTCCAATGGCACACAGAAGCCACTAATGAACAAGACGGAGATCCCACAACAAAAAATATTTAAGGCTGGGTGCAGCGTCTCACGCCGGTAATCCCAGCACTTTGGGAGGCTGAGGCAGGAGAATTGTTTAAGGCTTGGAGTTTGAGACCAGCCCTGGCAACACAGCAAGACCTCTGATAAAAACTAAAAAATTTTAAAAGTAGCCAGGTGTGGCGATGTGCACCTGTAGTCCCAGCTACTCAGGAGGCTGAGGCAGGAGGATGGCTTGAGCCCATGATTTGAGGTTACACTGAGCTACGACAGTACCATGCACTCCAGCCTGGGCAACAGAGCAAAACCTTGTCTCAAGAAGAGAAAAAGAAAAACATAAACATTTAAGACCTACATGGCAAAAGAGACCATTGAGTTAAAATAAAATTCAAAATTATGAAAGATATTTGCAACAAGTTAAAAATTCAAAATAGTTAAAGAAGTGTAAATCCATAAAAGATAAGCAATCTAACTGAAACCGTAGACTGGCAATTCACAGAAAAAACAGGAATGGCTGGCCAGGCACAGTGGCTCACGCCTATAATCCCAGCACTTTGGGAGGCCAAGGCAGGCGGATCACAAGGTCAGGAGTTCGAGATCAGCCTGGCCAATATGTTGAAACCCCATCTCTACTAAAAACACACAAAAAATTAGCTGGGTATGGTGGCGGGCACCTGTAGTCCCAACCACTTGGGAGGCTGAGGCAGGAGAATCGCTTGAACCCAGGAGGCGGAGGCAGCAGTGAGCTGAGATCGCGCCACTGCATCCCAGCCTGGCGACATCTGTCTCAAAAAAAAAAAAAAAAAAAAAACAGGAATGGCTGCTAAGCAGATAAAAAAACTGCATTTTCCCCAAAGAGACATGCAAGTCAAAAAAGGAAGACATTTATTTTTACCTACAGGATTAGAAAAGAATAAAAGAGCTAATCTCTCCAATGAGGATGAAAATATGGCAGATTTCATCTTCACACATGGCTGGCTCTAGTATTAATTAGCACAAATATTCCCGAGGCCATTTGACCACGGTTATCAAATGTGAGGTATGCAAATCCTCCGCACCAGTAATTTCACTTCTGAAAATTTATTCCTCAGCAAAACCTCAAAAGTTACACACACACACACACACACACATACACAGACCACACATCAAACTAATGTTCCCTGAAACGTTATGTGAAAAAGAAACTTGGAAACAAATATAAAAAAGAGTGCTGGCTGAATATATCGCAATACACCAACACAGTGGAAAATGAGGCCATCTCAAAAGAGCAAGGAAAGGCCGGGTGCGGTGGCTCACGCCTGTAATCCCAGCACTTTGGGAGGCCGAGGCGGGCGGATCATGAGGTCAGGAGATCAAGACCATCCTGGCTAACACGGTGAAACCCCGTCTCTATTAAAAATACAAAAAATTAGCCAGGCATGGTGGCAGGCTCCTGTAGTCCCAGCTACTCAGGAGGCTGAGGCAGGAGAATGGCGTGAACCCGGGAGGCAGAGCTTGCAACGAGCCGAGATGGCGCCACTGCACTCCAGCCTGGGCGACAGAGTAAGACTCTGTCTCAAAAAAAAAAAAAAAAAAAAAAAAAGAGCAAGGCAGGTCTTCATTTGCTAGAATGCAAGGTCTGCAATCAAACATCCTTAAAAAGCAACTTGCAAGCTGTGCGCAGTGGCTCACACTCATAATCCCAGCACTTTGGAAGGCTGAGGTGGGAAAATTGTTTGAGCCCAGGAGTTTGAAACCAGCCTGGGCAACACAGCAAGACCTGGTCTCTATAAACAATACAAAAGTGGGTATGCATCTGTAGTCCCAGCTACCGGGGAGGCTGAGGTGGGAGGACTGCTTGAGCCTGAGAGTGGAGGCTGCACTGAGTCGAGATCCTGCTGCACTGAGTGGAGATCCCACTGCAGTGAGTTGAGATCATGCTACTACACTCCAGCTTGGGTGACAGAGTGAGACCTGGTCTCAAAATAAATAAATAAAAATAAAAAGCAATTTGCACTTGGAGGTGGGTGGGGAAACACAGAAATGGTGTATATGTTTATACCCAAAGAAAAATGTTCGGAAAGACACCCAGAAAGCGTTGATTTGCTACTTTATGCACCTCTCTTTGAATTTTTACAATGATGTTTTACTTTTTTTATTAATGAGATTCCTAAGGATTTTAAAAAATAAGTCTATTCTACCCATCCTTGCCTTCTCGTCAAAAAGAAACTACTGGCTGGGCGTGGTGGCTCATGCCTGTAATCCCAGCACTTTGGGAGGCCTAGGCAGGTGGATCACTTGAGGTCAGGAGTTTGAGACCAGACTGGCCAATGTGGTGAAACCCTGTCTCTACTAAAAATACAAAAATTAGCACGGCATGGTGGCAGGCACCTGTAATCCCAGCTACTGGGGAGGCTGAGGCAGGAGAATCACTTGAACCTGGGAGGATGAGGTTGCAGTGAGCTGAGATCACGCCATTGCAGTCCAGCCTGGGCGACAGAGACTGTCTCCAAAAAAAAAAAAGAAAGAAAGAAAGAAAGGAAAGAAACTACTGATGGATTGCTGGGTTCTGGATGGACGTGCAGAGCACCCGCCATGATCCCTCCAAGCCTGGCACCTCCACCGTGCCTGGCCTGGGGGAGCAGCAGAGCCCCGCAGGCCCTGTTGGGGTTTGGGGAGGCCCCACCTCCCTCCTCAGACTTACTGAGCCCCTCTGTTTCCCAGATCTCAGACTTGGGCTCAACCCCTGCAGGCCTCACACTAGGCCTCCCTTTGTGTATCAAAGTCCAGCAAGAGTCCAGCCCAACCGGCCCTGCCTCAGGTCTCCCTTCTGCCAGCCTCAGCCCCAGCCCCAGACCCCAAATCTCACAAGTCCAGAAAGCTGTCTCACCTCCTGGAATTCTCACCCATTTCCAAGACCACTTCCTTAGGGTGATGTTTCTAGGACTTTCAACATCTAAATTCTAGATCAGTTTTCAGGGCACCACCCTCCCTACCCGCAGTGACGCACAGCCGCTGAGACAAGCCCAAATCGAGAGTTACGTTCTAATTTTAAGATCTCTGTGCCACCATCCAAATGTGGACAGATGCTGAGATCTCTCTGGAAAGATGCCCGATAACAGGAAGCTGAGGCCAAGCCCGGGGGCGTCTTCTCCACGGTCTGTCACCCGCACTGCCAGGACACAGCCTGCACACACAGGAAGTCCTTTTTTCCAACACATAAAAACCGATTCCAGGCCGGGCGTGGTGGCTCACGTTTGTAATCCCAGCACTTTGGGAGGCCGAGGCGGGCGAATCACCTGAGGTCAGGAGCCTGGCCAACATGGTGAAACCCCGTCTCTACTAAAAATACAAAAATTAGCCGGGCGTGGTGGCGTGTGCCTGTAATCCCAGCTACTCGGGAGGCTGAGGCTGGAGGATCGCTTGAACCAGGGAGGCGGAGGTTGCAGTGAGCTGAGACCGCACCACTGCACTCCAGCCTGGGCGACAAGAGTGAAACTCTGTCTGAAAAAAAAAACAAAATAAAAAACAAACCGATTCCAATGGAGCCACCGGGGCAGCAACCCCGAGCACCCCAGAGAGAGCACAGAGGCCACAGGTGAGAGGCCACGGCTGGGGGGCCTCCGTCCAGCACCACAATGCCAGCTGAAGTCATGGGGGTAGCCAGGGAACAGCTGGACTACCAAGAAGACACCATCACTGCCTCCCCTTCAGCAGCCAAGGCAGGGGGCTCATGATGACCCCCACAGCACCCTGAGCAGCTGCAGCGCACTCCAGCTGCCCCAGTGCCTCCCTCCCTCCCCGGCCTCTGTGCGGCCCTGGCTCAGGTGGGCTATACTCGGTGTGCCCCAGGCCCCAACAGCCTGCGGTGTGAGTGGAGACCCAGCCCAACACTCCGCCCCAACCCCTCACCAGGCCACGTGCACCCCTCAGTGTAGAGGCCCCGCTGTGACCCGCCTCCTCCTCCTGCCTCGCCCGCAGTCTGGGCTCACAGGCTGCAGTCTGGACTCCCTCTCCCATCCCTGAAACTGGCTGGCTGTGCCACCCAGAGCCCTGCCCCTAGAGTACTGGGGAGCCTGTTCAGTGGGGCAGGGGCCCCACTACAGGTGAGCACTGTGAAGCTGGCGAGCCTGCCTCTTTCCCAGAACCTAACACAGCCCAGAGTACAGTGGGCAGTCAGAGGAGGCACTGGGGGGCTGCATGGACAAAGGACATGGCTACCTCCTCACACCCCCCTTCCTCCCCCCACCTCAGCCATCCTGTGCCGTGGCCACCCATCTGGCTGTTCCCAGGCCGTAGGCTCCTAGGTGGGATAACCATGCTGGGGATAGCTTGGTCCCGCCGGGATAGCCCTGGCTGCCAGCAACACTGTCATCATCACTGCCCAGCTCTGGTCCTGGCCCACAGGCCTTCCATAAACCGGCACAGCCTGTACATGCCCCTTTGTGACTCAGCCCTGCAGGTGTAGACCCCCTCCCCCACGGCTCCTAGGACACCAACTGACCCCCTCCCACCCACTCTCGCCACTCTCACCCTGCCCTGGCCACAGAGGTGAACAGACCCTGGGCGCCGACTGGTCCCCGCGGGACAGAAGCCAGCCCTGCTCGTCCACACACCCAGCAGGTGTGCGGGAGGATTTGCCCCGGGAGGAAGGTGAGGGTGATGGGGGTGGAGGGTGGGATGGGAGGGGCACATGGGCCCTGCTTCCTGCCTGCTTCCCCCTGACCATCCTCTGCGTGGTGGTCATCCCCACCCTGTGGCCCCCCCACCCCCCCGCCCCTTGCTGTCCCCTCACTGTCCCCTCACTGTCCTCCTGCCAGAGCCCTTTGTTGCTGGGCATTTCTCACAGCCGGGGTCCCCTCCCCACCAAAGGGCCTCACTTACTTGCCAAATTCCAGCTGTCCCTCAGCCCCTTCACAGTGGCCTCCCACCCCCTCACCGCCTGGGGCGTCCAAGGCTCAGGGAGGGGCCTCTCCGGAGCCACCCCCACCCCATGGTGCGTCGCCTTCCAAGGCTGTGTGAGTCTCAGTTTGGCTGGAATTTAGAAATGTCAGATTTCTAAGAATGAATATGTTAAACAGTTTATAAATAACACAATCCCCATGGGAATGCCGAGACACGCCTGCCGCGTGAGAATGGTCTCTGAGACCCTGAGACGTTTCCTGTGTCTGTGAACCTGGAAAACTGGGCCCCGGGGACCGCCATGCAGTCAGACCCTGCTGTTGTCTCTGCCAAGGCCAGCGGCTATGATGGTCAAAGCAACCCCGAGCTCCCAGAAGGCTCCAGGATAGCCATGACCCTCACCTCTTTCCAACCAGTGGCCTCCACCTGGGCAGGACAGGCCAGCGCTCAGCCGTTTTCTCTGCTAGATTTTAAAGGCGTCATCATCACACGACACCCAGGCATCCCGTCCCTGTATCTGGCACCCCTCCAGTGCCCAGGGCCTGCACTGAGCGAGGGGCTGGGGGGCTGCGAGGACACTTCTCTGCTCCCATGGCCAAGTCCTAGAGAGTCCCCAAGATGGCCAGGTTCACAGGCACCACAGGGTCTGGACGAGGGGGTGCAGACCTGCAAACTGGGGGCTCCAATGACCCCATGTGCCACGACACCTGCAAGGCACCTCTCATCACGGCCTTCTACAGATGAGGAGATGGGGTGCAGAGGGGGTGATGGGTACCCCAAACCACTGAGCAGGGCAGGGTTGGGCCAAGCCAGCCTCCTCTCTACCCGGGACCCACAGGCTACTGTTCTGTCGGTGTTGGTCACTGCGTTGTCACAGTGTAAGGAGCCCTGAGCCCATGCCACTGGCCATCCAGAGGACAGCCCAGTTCCATGGCAGTCATCTCAGTGGGGGAGAGGGGCTAGGGGACATTTGGCAAGGTCTGAAACATTTTGGGTCATCTCAACTGGACAGTGGGTGCTACTGGACCCCATTACGTGGTAGGTAAAGACCAGGTCGCTGCTCTGTACCCAGCAGTGCTCAGGATGTCCCGTCACAGAGGCCCTGAACATCAGCATTGCCAGCAGTGCTGGGGCAGACCCTGCTATCAGCTCAAGTGAGTACGGGAGTGAGGTGGCGGGGTCTGTGGGGCTCCTGAGGACGGCTGGCCTCAGGGAGCTGGGAGGAGGGGTTTCACGAGGGGATGGCTGTGGGGGTCAACAGGGTAGCAGGGGCGGCAGGGCAGTACCCATGCACAACGCAGGGGCTCAGTCCAGGGACCCGGCACACAGGTGAGTCCTTCTCCAAGATGTCATGATGCGTCTAGTGAGGAACGAAAGACACGAAGTGCCCCCCTGCCCGGCTCCACTCACAGGGCGCAGGTGACAAGGCTGGGGACTTCATGCCACGTCTGGCCACAGGGCTGGAGGCCATGCAGGAGGGACAGCCCGTGTCCCTTTCCAGGGCAGGAGGCAAGAACATGTCCAGAAGGCTGGCTCTAAAACCAGTGAATTGGGCTAGCTCCTAACCCTCTGCATCCAGCAGACGAGGACAGCCCACGTGGCACCCTCTGCGTCTGTCTCTCACCCATTTAGGTGAAGTAATAATAACAGCTAAGGTCTTCTGGCGTGAAATAAAAAAATGATTTTTTTAGAACGAGGGATCCAGGCTCAAGCATTTTCAGGAAAGGAAATATCTAGTTGCTCAGCTCATGCCACAGAGGCCAGAACACACCCCATTCCTGAGCCACAGAGGCTGGAACGCACCCCCTTTCCGAGCCACGGAGGCTGGAACGCACCCCCTTCCCGGAGCTTCCCCTTGGAGGTAATTAAAGTGAGCCAGACACACAAACAGTCCTTCAGGGCCCCATTGTCCCTGGACAAAGGGACCGCTCTTCAATGTAAGGGCCCCATGAGGTGCCCCCTTGGCTCAGGGAGGGCCCATCGCCATGACAACCCCTGCCAACAGGAGAGGCGCTGCGGTAAACGCTGGGGGGATGAGAGCCGCCTCCATCTCGGCTCACACGCAGCCCCAGAAAAGTCAGAGTGCAGCGGAAGGAAAATTAAGACATAAAGGAAAAGACCCCTGGGCTTGGGTTTGGGGGTGTTTTCCTTTCTCCTTTATGCCTTTTGGTACAGCCAAAATTTTCTAGAGTGTGTGTGCTTATCTTTGTGAACAAACCAAAAATATTCCTATTCTGAAAAGCAACTTCTAGTGCTCCTGATAAAGCTTTAAAGATTCAAAAACACAAAGTGCTGGCCGGGTGCGGTGGCTCACGCCTGTAATCCCAGCACTTTAGGAGGCCCAGGCGGGTAGATCACCTGAGGTCAGGAGTTTGAGACCACCCTGGCCAACATGGCAAAACCCCATCTCTACTAAAAATAGAAAAATTAGCCGGGCATGGTGGCAGGCATCTGTAATCCCAGCTACCAGGAGGCTGAGAAGGGAGAATGTCTTGAACCCAGGAGGCGGAGGTTGCAGTGAGCCGAGATCGTGTCATCGCACTCCAGCCTGGATGTCAGATCAAGACTCCATCTCAAACACACACACACACACACACACACACACACACACTCTCTCACAAAGTGCTGGTTTTCTTCACATTATAGACCCTTGGCAGTTTTTCTGGTTTTGTTTTTATGTAGAAGATGGACACCAAAGGTGGGACAGAAATATGATTAACACAGAGAAAAAATACACGCAACAAGGGCACAACTGGAGACTCCCTGAGGACCACACGCAAAGCAGGTGCCCCCGGCTCTTCCAGTCTACACAGCTGGCTACTCACCACAGCCCAGGGCCCCCACCACAACCTCCTGGCCAGGCCCTTAAATCCCAACCGGGACCAACACGTGTGTCAAAGCATCGCTCCAAAACAGAGCATGGGGTGGAGCAGACTTTCCTTCTGCTGTATTTCATAACACGATAGTGACTGTGCTGAGCTTCTTTGGCACGCTGTCGTTCATTCCTTCAACAAACGCTGACTAGGCCTTGACTTCGGGCCAGGCACCCAAAGCTCAGAGAGCTGTGGATTCCAGGACTTGAGAAGCTCAGGGCAGTCAGTGGGGCTGACAGCGCCAACACCCCCACAATGCCACACTCCCCTGGGGGCAGCGGGCATCACGGGACACCCCAGGGGGTGATGTGCTGAAGGCCAACAGTGGGGAAGGCAGGGATAGTAGGGGGCAGAAGAAGAGTAAGAGGGTGAGATGAGGGAAGGAGGTGTCCCCCTGCTATGGGGCAGCCCCAGGAAAAGCCACTTTTCCCACTGACGGGGGCTACCAGCTCTGTAAACATCCCTCGGTCATTAGACACAATGACCCGCCTCTCTGCTCACTGCTCATCCCAGGCACTAGGTAAAAGCATCCCCTGCCCGGATGACATGACGGTCACCTCCTGCTTTCCACCTGGTGTCAGCTCTTACTATTCTGCCAGGATGTCCTTCATGCTGCCTCCGAGAAACACAGCAAGTCATTCAGGTTCTGGGGTCCTGAAGTGTCCTGACCCCACCCCCAGATCCCAGCCCAGTGGCCCCCACGCTGCCAGAAGCTCTGAGTGTGGCAACCACAGCAGCAGCAAGAGTGACGGCGGCGCTCATGAGCCCTTACTAAGCGTGCTGCCCTCGAGGCCTCACAGCTAGGGGCAGGTGTCCCGGATTTGCAAAGGAGGACCAACAAGCACTCAGAGACTGAGGTGTCAGCCCCCAAATCAAGGTCCAATACTGGCCAGGTGCGGTGGCACATGCCTGTAATCCCAGCACTTTGGGAGGCCAAGGCAGGTGGATCACATGAGGTCAGGAGATCGAGACCATCCTGGCCAATATGGTGAAACCCCATCTCTACTAAAATACAAAAAAATTAACCCAGTGTGGTGGTGTACACCTATAATCCCAGCTACTCAGAAGGCTGAGGCATGAGAATTGCTTGAAGCCGGGAGGCGGAGGTTTCAGTGAGCCGAGATCACACCACTGCACTCCAGCCTGGGCGACAGAGTGAGACTCCATCTCAACAACAACAAAAAATCAAGGCCCAATACTATGCATTGCCTTGACATCTGCTGAAGCCAGGAGGCCTCAAATGGCCTCACCACAGGCCCCCCACCCCACTCTGCTCCTTCGGATAAGATCCCTCCACAGTCAACCCTTCTTGTCATGGGGATCAGGCACAGCTCCTGCTTATAGAGGGTAGCGGGTTTCCGTTCCCTGCCATCCAGAGGAATTATTCAGACAAGCCACCCATGTGCCCCTGTAAGAACCAGGGCCCCCCCACCCTCTTGTTCCTTCCGGGTCCGGGCTTGTCCCCCACAGCACCTGGCTGTCCTCTGCTCCTGAGTGCTGCCCCGGGTGGCCCCGCATGGCAGGCGACGTCCTCCTCCAGGCTGGGCCTCTGTGCTACTCACGCACTGCTGCTGACCTCATCTGTCCAGTGTCAGGTGCTCAGCAATCCCCATCATCCTAGGACGGGAATCCATCCCTGCCCAGTGGAGTGAATAGGAGGCCATTTAACCAGTGAGTGACTTCTGGGGCGAGATTCAAACCCGCGACCACCATCACGGGTGCCTCTCAAAATCACGCGACTGGGGACAATACACCTGGGGACTAGGCCATGTGGGCTCAACGCTGCTGCAGTGAGCCAGAACGCATGAAGGAAACACTCAAGGAAAGGCGGTATCCAACTACGGCCTTTATTCCCCTACTATCAGGCAACACGGGGAAGAGTGTTCATGATCACGAGAGGCAACATGGCCTGTAAGTGTGCAAGAGGATTAAAAATACAAGTTCGAAAGCATTCCCCACGTGGGGTCCTGAGTTTTACAGGACACTTAAACCAGCCCACATACCTGACCATACCAAGAAGTCCAATGCAGTCACACAAAAACATGTACACTAAAAGGGAGGTAATCCAACACACTTCAAGTTGCAACTTGAGTATTTCAAGCATTATTCTCAACCATAAAATCTTAGGAGCCAAGATCAATGTGGGGAGGCCTTTAGGTTTACCATAATGAGACACTGCCTGTACACTGTTATAATTGACACT
The DNA here is from genome assembly GCF_029281585.2 of Gorilla gorilla gorilla. Lineage (NCBI taxonomy): Eukaryota > Metazoa > Chordata > Mammalia > Primates > Hominidae > Gorilla > Gorilla gorilla. Next base: position 44,529,541 of record NC_086018.1, read on the forward strand.
TATCTCATGCACCAGGGATAGGAGTCCCAGCCCTGCAGTGTGCACTTCCTACGGGCAGCAACACTTCTCTTTACTCCGTCACTACATCCCCAGACCCAACACTCACCTGCGCAGAGAGCCTCCTAATAAATACTGGTTGGAATATGGCCCAGAAGCTCAAAGCCATAGATAAGTTTATTAATACTTTTTGTTGTTGTTGTTGTTGTTGTTTTGAGATGGAGTCTTGCTCTGTCGCCCAGGCTGGAGTGCAGCGGCACAATCTCAGCTCACTGCAGCCTCTGCCTCCCGGGGTTCACGCCATTCTCCTGCCTCAGCCCCCCGAGTAGCTGGGACTACAGGTGCGCGCATCCACACCCAGCTAATTTTTGTATTCTTAGTAGAGATGGGGTTTTACCTTGTTGGCCAGGATGGTCTCGATCTCCTGACCTCATGATCCACCCGCCTCGGCCCTCCCAAAGTGCTGGGATTACAGGCATGAGCCACCGCACCCGGCCCTTATTTGTAATTTTTCACAGCTCTTTACTTGTTTTGTCTACACTTTTCTCACATCCCAGCACCCACCTGGGAAAGGTTCCTAGGGTCAGAATCATCTAACCTTGACTGTGGGTCTTTCCCACCCAGGTAGGCTCCAACACCAGGGGAATCCCACCCAGTCCTCAAGATGACAGTGTCAAAAACCCAGTGAGCGAGACTACTCACAACGGGGCCGGCATTTCTGAAGGGTGATTATTTAAGCCACACCTCAACTGCGGGCCTGTGTGATGCTGAAGCTCTTCCACCCAGATGTTTAACCAAGCCCCGACAGCCCATCCAGGTGAGGGCTGGAGCCTGAGGTCCACCTGCACTCTGATCCCCGGGGGCCCAAGGCCACACACCTCTGGCTGCCAGTCAGTCAGAACCAGTCCTGGTGAGGTGGGGAGTGGGGGCATGAAGGATGTGGCCTGAGGACACCCCAACAGCATCTGTGTATTACTGCCAGACCCCTGCTGAAAGTCAGGGATAATGCAATGGCCCCTCTCAGCACCTCCCCAGACCTCCCCAGACTCTGTGGTCCCTCCTCCCAGCATCAAAGAGAAGAGTCACTCCCCGGAGGGAGCCAGGGCTGCAGGGCCGAGGCTCACGGCTGGGCTCTGGAATAAGAGGGGTGTTTCTGAATGAATTGCCCAGCCCTGTCCTGCCTCGCTGAGTCATTCCCAAGTCAGCAAGCACAAGTCACTGCGGGAAAAGCTCTGGAGCTGCCACCCCTTCCCACCCCAGGGATGCCTGTCCGCACCCGCCGTCAATCCAGCCCTCAGGCCTGGGGGATGAGCACCTCAGACGTGCTCTTTGCAGCTGGCATCCGCTCCAAACTCCATGCCTCCCCACAAAAGTGGCTCTGTCCAAACCCCAGCCCTCTTGGGCCCTGGCAACCAGCCTAGCCCTGGCCAGCCCCTTCTAGACAGCACCCCCAGCACCCCCTCAGCTTCAGCCTGGGCTGAGAAAAGGCTGTCTGGCAGCGTGGACCCCCCTCAGCGTCCTAGCAGAGCCAACCCCCCCGGGGACACTCATGGGACACAGCATGGGCGACAGGAGCCATTCCACCTGTGTGTCAGCCCTCTGGCCACACTCTGGGACCTCACGGCCCTGCCCACCACTCCCAGCCCACAGCCAGGCAAGTGACCCCCACCTGGGCCCTCCTGGGGAGAGCTGCACAGCTGTCGGCAGCACAGCTGGGACCACAGCCCAGCGGTCTCAGTGCGTATCACAAAGGCTAGCTTGTGAGTGGATGCTCCCAAGTCACATGACCCCCAGGTAGGAAGGTTTGCACACGTTTCATCAGGATAAAGGGAAAGAGGCTCACCTTAAACACAAACTCTATGAAGGCCTTAGACAGAAAACAGGAAAGCATGACAGTCTGTGTCTCCATGGTGAGGTCAGCTCTGGGAGGGCTGAGCCTGATGCACAGTGGGTGTGCACAAGCTGCAGGGCCCCCCGGGGGGCTGCAGGTGGAGGACACAACCAATAGGACGGGCCTCAGTCACACAGTGCTCAGGGCTGGGGACTCAAAGGCACAGAGGCTGAGGCTTTGTAAGTCCTGCTGGGGGGTCAGGGGATGACTAAGTCACTGGGGCCTCCCCAGCCTGGCAGGCTCCTATCTGTGTAACAGGCTCCCAGCAGCCAGTGTAGGAAGGCAGCCCCGGCAGGAGGGTACACCAGGACATTCCGCCCATCCTGCAGATCTCCAGCACTGACCAGCATCCACAGCACAGTCAACTGGGGTTAAGAAAGTAGGAATGAGTTCAGAGAAATGCATATCAAAACCACAACGAGATATCATCTCACACCAGTTAGAATGACGATCATTAAAAAGTCAGGAAACAACAGGTACTGGAGAGAATGTGGAGAAATAGGAACACTTTTACACTGTTGGTGGGACTGTAAACTAGTTGAACCATTGTGGAAGATAGTGTGGCGATTCCTCAACGATCTAGAAGTAGAAATACCATTTGACCCAGCCATCCCATTACTGGGTATATACCCAAAGGATTATAAATCATGCTGCTATAAAGACACATGCACACGTATGTTTATTGCGGCACTACTCACAATAGCAAAGACTTGGAACCAAGCCAAATGGCCAACAATGATAGATTGGATTAAGAAAATGTGGCACATATACACCATGGAATACTATGCAGCCATAAAAAATGATGAGTTCATGTCCTTTGTAAGGACATGGATGAAGCTGGAAACCATCATTCTCAGCAAACTATCGCAAGGACAAAAACCCACACACTGCATGTTCTCACTCATAGGTGGGAACTGAAAAATGAGAACACTTGGACACTGGAAGGGAAACATCACACACCAGGGCCTGTTGTGGGGTGGGGGAAGTGGGGAGGGATAGCACACCAGTTTTGGGGGGTTTTTTAAAATTATTTTTTATAGAGACAGGGTCTCGCCATGTTGCCCAGGCTGGTCTCGAACTCCTGGCCTCAAGCAAGCCTCCTGCCTCGCCTCCCAAAGTGCTTGGGATTACAAGCATGAGCTACCACACCCGGCCAGGACATACTTTTCAAAGCTCATCTGCTGCCACCTTGACACCTCCCGGGTAATTTCCTCTACCAGCTCATGTTATGTGGCTCCTCCGGCCCAACGGACCACAAAGTCCATTCCCTCCACTTCTCACCCAGGCACACGACTCTCTCAGGACACAGGCAACACCCTATGTTGTGCCAGGCAGGAAGCTGCGGGGTGGGGACTGGCAGGAAGGCAGGCGGCCGAGAGCTGTCCCCTCACCCTCCCTCCCCGTTTCCCACTGCAGCTGACCCCCACTGACCCATGCCCAGAACCCCACCTAAACCAGTGTCACGGCTGGCAAAGCCATGGGATGCCCTTTTCCTGTTTTAAAGCAAAGGAACCTTTATCACCCATAAGGGATGAGCTGGGCTCATCCACTTCCTGAGGCTGGTGACTCTGGGGGAAGAATCCAGAGGGTCTGGCTCTGGCCAGGGCAGGTTCTCACCCCAATGGATCATTCCCCTGAGGTATACAAACCACTTCCCCATCCCCCACTGCCTCAGTTTTCCCAGCTGCAGAGCACGGAGCTGCCAGGTGCAAGTTTGGCCCCTGAAGGGGCTTGGCCCATTTTCCCACTGCTCCACCTTTGCTCTGGCAAAAAATGCTGGGCCGATGACCCGCAGGAAAAACAGGAGGGAAGAGAGAACTCCTGCCACAAACGCAATGGGTTTCCCAGGCCAAACCGGAGACTTGGACGGCCGTCCAACACCAAAGCCACCGGTTTCCTGCCTACGGGGTCATCCCGGCCTGGTTTCCCCCCAAAACAGACTCCATCTGGCACTTGTCATCTTCCATGGGGCACAAGGCGGTATCTGGAGGGTAGAACCACAACGGCTGATGTGCACTGTCCCGGCGCCCCAGGCCAGCTCTTGTCTCGGTACCTCTGTCCACAGTAAGGTGCCCCTGCAGACACGCCACAACCCATGACCCTGAGCTTCCCGTCCTGCACACACAGACGCACCCCTGACCTCTGACGGCCACATGCAGGACAGACAGGAAGTCTCACAGAACAATAAACCTTCATATTTTCCATTCTCTCCTCTTTGAAGAATTGGGAGAACTTGCGATTATGTGTTAGAATTTTCCATGCTTAGAAGCGACGGCTGCATTGAAGAGGCGACTCCCATGGCTATGGCACTTGGCATTGAGACCCAGAGGGAAAGCGAGGGTGAGCTGTCATCTGAAAGCACCCACCACCCCGTGTCCCCATATTCTGTTTACTACACACCTCCCACGGTGTCCCCTTCCTTTTTTTTTTTTTGAGACAGAGTTTCAATTTTGTTGCCCAGGCCAGAGTGCAATGGCAGGATTTTGGCTCACTGCAACCTCCGCCTCCTGGGTTCAAGTGATTCTCCTGCCTCAGCCTCCCAAGTAGCTGGGATTACAGTCATGTGCCACCACGCCCGGGTAATTTTTTTGTGTTTTTAGTAGAGATGGGGTTTCTCCATGTTGGTCAGGCTGGTCTCGAACTCGTGACCTCAGGTGATGTGATCCATCCATCTCGACCTCCCAAAGTGCTGTGATTGCAGGCATGAGCCACCACGCCTGGCCTCGGCATCCCCTTTCTAAAGGACATCTCGAAGCACAGCACGGCCCCTCAGCACAGACGCTGCTATCACGGCAGACCTTACTGAGGAGTCAGAGCCTGTGGGGGCACCATCAGCAGGGGCGCTCAGCCCGTGCCACACTCAGTCTCGTTAGAGGAGAACGAAGGGAGTGGGCTCCCACAGACCACACTGCACTGCGACAAGGCAAACCGATGGTGTGCTCGGGCATTCGGGTGGACAGACTGCAGATCCCACTGAGAAGGGAGACCTCGGTTATCTGATTTAACACGAAGAAACCAGTCACACACACGAACATGAAGGCAGGCGTGGCAGTGGGTTCACTACCCTGCCCCAACGCCCAGTACCTGTGGATGTGGCCTAGCTTGGAAATAAAGGCTGCAGATGAAGATATAAATTAAGATGGGGCCGGGCACGGTGGCCCACGCCTGTAATCCGAGCGTGGCTGCGGTCTCTGCCTCCATCTTCACGTTGTGGCCTCCTCATTGTGTGTCTGTCTCTGTCTTCTCTCTTATAAAGACTCCAGTTGTGGCCGGGCACGGTGGCTCACGCCTGTAATCCAGCACTTTGGGAGGCCGAGGCAGGTGGATCACTTGAGGTCAGGAGTTCGAGACCAGCCTGGCAAAACTGGAGAAATCCTGTCTCTACTAAAAATACAAAAATTAGCTGGACGTGGTGGCGCATGCCTGTAATCCCAGCTACTCGGGAGGCAGAGGCAGGAGAATCGCTTAAACCCAGGAGGCAAAGGTTGCAATGAGCCAAGATTGAGCCACTGCACTCCAACCTGGGTAACAGAGTGAGACTCTGTATCAAAAAAAAAACCACCAACATAAAGACAAGAAAATACTGCCACGTGCTGCGCTGTGTACGACCCGGAAAACATGACACTGACCGGGGAGAAGCCAGACACAAAAGCCCACGGGTTGGGGCTGCCAGAGGGTACGGGCTTTCCTTTGAGGGAAATGGAAATGCTTTGGAACTGGACAGGGTGGGGGTGTTGCACACCACTGTGATGTTCTAAACACCACAAAATGGCTCACATTAAAATGGTTAACTTCACATTCTGTGAATTCCACCTCCGTTCTGTGAATTCCACCTCCGTAGAAACAAACAAGGACAAAGATCCAGCCAAATTGCTTCAGTGTATCCAAATGCTGATACAAATACACTTGGACCAGCGCGTGTACTGGTGGTTTTGGACCCAAGGCTTGGTCATGAAGAGAGGGTGCTGAGGGCCAGCACTGGGCCGCACAGAGCACAGGGCTACGATTTGGGAGCCCCCGGGTTGGCCCGGGGAGCAGCGGTCTCAGCCGCCCACTACAGCTCACCTCTTGTCCAAGTTGGTGGAACCAGGCAGAGGCTGGGCATCAGGTCTGAATGCCCAGCTGGTCTCCCTTCCTGGGCAGGGTTGGGAGGTGCCTGAGACACCCACATACCCAGGGACCCCCTCCCATGCCCCTGAGACGCAAGGTCCCAGAACCTGCAGAAAAACCAGGAAACACTGGACCCTGCACAGGTGCCTCCAGAAACACGAAGCCTTCCTTGCACCCAGGGCCCCTAAAACAGGGAACATGTCCATTTGTGTGGCTGCTGATAGGCAGTCAAATAACCAGAGATTTGATCCACGTACCAGGTGCAAGATTTATAGTTCAGTACCTACCCCTATTGCTTTTTTTTTTTTTTTTTCTGAGACAGAGTTTCGCTCGTCGCCCAGGCTGGAGTGCAGTGGCGCAACCTCAGCTCACCGCAACCTCTGCCTCCTGGGTTCAAGTGATTCTCCTGCCTTACCCACCCGAGTAGGTGGGATTACAGGCACCCGCTACCACATCCAGCTAATTTTTGTATTTTTTTAGTAGAGATGGGGTTTCACCAGTTGGCCAGGCTGGTCTCCAACTCCTGACCTCAGGTGATCCACCCGCCTCGGCCTCCCAAAGTGCTGGGATTACAGGCGTGAGCCACTGCGCCCAGCCCCCTATTGCCATTTATGATCTCAAGACATGGTCTAAGAGCACAGGAAAAGGCACAGAAGGAAGAAGAGCCCCGAGCCCGGGAGGAGGCCCTGGATGGCCTCGAACCCCAGGACAGGACCAGAGGAACCCGCTCAGTGCTCAAGCTCTCAGGGAAATCATACCTGAAACCACAGACACAGGCACCTGCTCCCACGCCTCCCACACCTGAGTGTCTGCAACAGTTTGCATTAGTCCTTCTAGCATCTTTTCTCTTGTAATAAAATGTACATAATACGGATCTTAACACGGTAACCACTTTTATTTTTGAGACGGAGTCTTGCTCTTCTCACCCAGGCTAGTGTAAGATGGCCCGATCTCAGTTCACTGCAATCTCCTCCTCCCCAGTTCAAGCAATTCTCCTACCTCAGCCTCCTGAGTAGTTGGGATTACAGGCACCCGTCATCAGGCCCGGCTAATTTTTTGCATTTTTAGTGGAGACAAGGTTTCACCATGTTGGCCAGGCTGATCTCGAGCTCCTGACCTCATGTGATCCACCTGCCTCGGCCTCCCAAAGTGCTAGGATTACAGGTGTGGCCCACTGTAACCATTTTTAAATGCACCCACAGTTTAGGGGCATGAAGTACCTTTACACTGTTATACAACCATCATCACCCTCCATATCCAGAGCCTTTTTTCATCTTCCCAAAGTGAAACTCTGTCCCCATTAAACACAACTCCTGTCCCCTCCCCACCCCCTGGCAACCACCATTCTACTTCCTGTCTCTATCAATTTGACTCCTCTAGGGACCTCAGTGGAATCATACAGAATTTGTGCTTTTCAGTCTTGCTTATTTCACTTAGCATAATGTCCTCAAGGTTCACCCACATTGTAGCAAGTGTCAGAATTTCCATCCTTTTTCAGGCTAAGTAGTATTCCATCATGCAACTGAACCACATGTTGCTTATCCATTCGTCTGTTCACAGACGCCTGGGTTGCTTCCACCTTTTGGTTACTGTGAATAACACTGCTATGAACATGGGTGTACAAATACCTCTTTAAAGATCTTGTTTTCAGCCGGGCGCGGTGGCTCACGCCTGTAATCCCAGCACTTTGGGAGGCCGAAGCAAGCGGATCATGAGGTCAGGAGATCGAGACCATCCTGCCTAACACATAGTGAAATCCCGTCTCTACTAAAAATACAAAAAATTAGCGGGGCATGGTGGCGGGCACCTGTAGTCCCAGCTACTCGGGAGGCTGAGGCAGGAGAATGGCGTGAACCCGGGAGGCGGAGCTTGCAGTGAGCCGAGATCGCGCCACTGTACTCCAGCCTGGGCGACAGAGCGAGACTCCATCTCAAAAAAAAAAAGATCTTGTTTTCAGTCAGGCCAGACACGGTGGTTCACACCTGTAATCCCAACACTTTGGGAGGCTTGAGGCAGGCGGATCATCTGAAGGTCAGGAATTCGAGACCATCCTGGCCAACATGGAGAAACCCCGTCTCTACTAAAAATATAAAAATTAGCCAGGTGTGGTGGCACACACCTATAATCCCAGCTACTGGGGAGGCTGAGGCAGGAGAATCACTTGAACCCAGGAGGTAGAGGCCGCAGTGAGCCGAGATCATGCCATTGCACTCCAGCCTGGGCAACAGAGTGAGACTGTGTCTCAAAAGCAAGAATAAAAATAAAGACCTTGTTTTCAATTAGAGTATACCCAGAAGCGGGATTGCTGGATCATATGGTAGTTCTATTTTTCATATTTTGCGGAACCTCCATACTGTGTTCCACAGCACCTGCACCATTTTACACTCCACCAACAGTGCAAAAGGGTTCCAGTTTCTCTGCATCCTTCAACATGTGTTTTCTGAGTTTTTTTGATCACAGTCATCCTAATGGGTATGAAGTAGTATCTCCTTGCAGGTTTGGGGTTTTTTATGTGTGTGTGTCAGTCAATTCACTGGCAAACAGTTATTGCCCTGCAAAAGCGTGTATGTGTTAGACAGGGTCTTACTCTGTTGCCCAGTCTGGAGTGCAGTGATGCAATCTCAGCTCACTGCAACCTCCACCTCCCAGGCTGAAGCGAACCTCCCGCCTCAGCCTCTTGACTAGCTGAGACTACAGGTTCATGCTACCACGCCCAGCTAATTTTTTTATATTTTGTATATTTTTTGGTAGAAATTGCCAATTCCTCGGCTCAAGCAATCCTCCTGCCTCAGATTCCCAAAGTGCCAGGATTATAGGCTGGAGCCCCCAAGCCTGTGGTTTCGACTTGAATTTTCCTGTTGACTAATGACTCTGAGCATTTTTTTTTGTGCTTATTGGCCACTTGTATCTTTGGAAGAAATGTCTATTCAAGTCCTTTGCTCATTTTTTAATTCCATTGTTTTCTTGTTGCTAAATTGTAGGAGTTCTTTACATAGTCTGGATATTAATCCCTTATCACATATAGGATTTGCAAATATTTCATAACAGTTTTTAAATGGGATACTTTCTCAGTGCTTGCGACATACATGGGCAAGAAAAAGGAGGTTTCCCCAATCACAGTCAGATCTCCAGGCTGGATCTCTGCTTTTCCAATCCCCAACCTACAGAAGGGTGAGAGGCAGCAGGGAAGGGGCCCCAGGGGATGGCCATTCCACCTTCTGAGGTCCAGAGGGGGCCAGGCTGACCCAGCGTCAGGCAATCTGAACGGGGCAGTGAGTGGAGAACAGCCCAGGCCTCATCTCTGGTGAAATCTCAGGCCGTCTCCAATGCTGGGAGAACACCTGCTCAGCAGGTCCAGGACCAGCATCACAACACATCAAAGGACAGCCCCTGGGGCCTTGGCCGACAGCGGAACTGCAGGGCAGCTGAACAACTTCATTCTGATGATGAAAACCGCCCTGCAACAATCAACTCACTGACAAATGGTTATTGCCCTGCAAGAGCATTCTTATCTCCGAATGCTAAAAGGGCATGTGATTTTATTTGAATTAGTTGCTGTTAGTTTACTTTAACCAAGTGTCATTTAGATTAGATATGAACAAAAATCCTAAAAAATATTTAAAAGAAGATACAAAACTGTGAATAAAAACAGACTATTAAGAAAGAAAAATCTTAGCCTGGTGCAGTGGCTGATGCCTGTAATCCCAGCACTTTGGGAGGCCAAGGTGGACGGATCAGCTGAGGTCAGGAGCTCGAGACCAGCCTGGCCAAAGTGGTGAAACCCCGTCTCTACTAAAAATACAAAAATTAGCTGGGTGTGGTAGCGGGCACCTGTAGTCCAGATACTCAAGGGGCAGAGGCACGAGAATCGCTTGAACTTGTGAGGCGGAGGTTGCAGTGGGCTGAGATTGCACCACTGCACTCTAGCCTGGGTGCCAGAGTGAGACTCTGTCTCAAATAAATAAATAAATAAAAGAAAAAGAAAGAAAAATCTTGATGGGTGGATGGATAGTTGGAGGGAGGGAGGGAGGGAGGGAAGAATACAGGGCAGGAGAAAGGCGGCTCCCCGGCCAGTACAATGCAGCTTCTCTGAGCTGGAAGGCCCCTCAACAGGTGCGTCAGCCCCTGCTCTGAGCAGGCTCCTCATCTGGTATCTCCCTCCCCAGGCTCCCCAGATAAGAGCCTCCAGCTCTGACCAGTGACATGCCTGCCTCCCTGCACCTGGTGCCCACCAGTCCTGCACTCTACAGCTTCTTGTGACGGCTCTACCATAAGAGACCCCACAAGGACCCAGAGAAGGCTCCAAGGAGCCCCTTCTCCAGCCTCAGCCCCTCCCACAGTCCTGCAGCACGGCTGCCACTGTCGCCCACCCCCACAATCAGGCACCATGTGCAGGTAACTCTCAGCCGTCCCGTTTCAGGCAATGCAGTCACTTGCACTGAGCTTCCGTCCTCAGAAATCTCCAACTCTGTGTCCCAGGGCCTTGCCACTGGCAGACAGAGGGGACCGAAGATGGCTGTCAGCACCACGATTAGAGCACACAGACCCCAGAGTCTGCGCCTGGCTCTTCCTGCCGCTACAAGCTCTCTAGCCTCAGTTTCTCTGCCCTTACCATGGGGATCCTGTAAGATTTCACTGAGACGATGCAGGCACAGCCCGAACAGGCACCGCAGTGGTGGGAAGCACACAGACCCAGGCGGGCCGGGAACAGGCACCGCGGTGGTGGGAAGCACACAGACCCAGTCCCGCGCCCACTTCTCAATCACCCCTGCTCTGGGCCAGCCTCCCTGGCTACATGATTCCCCTCTTACAGGCCTGCCCCCTGTGCTTGGGACACGCGTAAGCCCCCAAACAAGGCCCGCAGCTCTGAGGGACACACCCTGTCCCCTGCACAATCCCCATGACAACTGGAAGGGGCGAAGTCGGTGTGTCGGGCAGCTGGAAGGAAAGGTGTTACCCCACACGATGACCTTGAAAACGGCCCCCACCCCCGTTGTGTGTGTGTGTGCGTGTCTGTGTGTTTTGTTTGTTTTTTAAGAGCCCCTGGCCTTCATCCAGGACAAGAGAACAGGCGCTAGAGGGATGACACCACTAAAAGGCTGGTGTGGGGCTTTTCCCAGCTATGGAATGTTCACGCCCAAAAGGGGGACCTGATTACTAAGGTATCCACAAGTCCTTACCTGAAGCAAAAGCCTAAGAATTCAGTCACTGGTGTTTTCCTGAAAAATGCCCATCCCTTCACCAGGGTGAGTCCCTCAGCACGCGTGGGAGGAACCGAAAACGGCTCCTGGGGGCTATCCGTGCTTCTGCGCGGCTCCCCTTGTACCCCAAGTAAAGGCACTGGGCCCTCCACCTGGCAGGCAGCCCCCTCCCCTCACCCCTCCGAGGGTCCCCTCCGGCTCATTCCAGAAATAATCCACACCGCCTACCAGGCCCCAAGTCCACAGGCGACAGGACAGGGAAGCCCAGGGGCCTCCATGAGGAGCAGCCACTAGTGCAAGACTGGCCTCTGGACCCTCATGGCTTGAACTTCCACCTGAATTTCCTCCCAAAACAAGCAAGAGGAAGGCTGGGTCGCTGAATTAAAGAGGGTCGTTTACGGCCGGGCGCGGTGGCTCACGCCTATAATCCCAACACTTTGGGAGGCCAAAGCGGGCGGATCACCTGAGGTCGGGAGTTCAAGACCAGCCTGACCAACACGGAGAAAGCCCCATGTCTACTAAAAATACAAAATTAGCCGGGCGTGGTGGTGCACGCCTGTCATCTCCACTACTCGGGAGGCTGAGGCAGGACAATCGCTTGAACCCAGGGGACAGAGGTTGCAGTGAGCTGAGATCGCACCATTGCACTCCAGCCTGGGCAACAAGAGCAAAACTCTGTCTCAAAAAAAAAAAAAGAGGGTTGTTTACTACAACCCCTCCCAGCATTAAGGAATTTCATTCTAGGGAATTTGGGGCATTTATATGAACCCGTGTGTTCAGGTTACAGGAAAAGAAGAAAAAATTAGAAAACGATTTCCCCCAAGGCTGTGAACTGAAGAAATCACACCAAACTCAGGACTACTTTCTACATGCTGCACCCACACGATAACATCTACTTCTGTTTGAATCCAAGTGCTGGCAGGGATGAGCCCCGTGGCACCGGGCCACAGGCCACACCCCAGCTAAGGTGGCCGCTGCCAGGGGCCCCAGACCCCATCTACCCACCTATCCCGTTCCTAAACAGGTTCTGCTATCGGGTTTCAAAATGTGCAGGCACAGGCACCAGCCCAAACCCAAGGGGACCCTTCAGCAGTGACACTGGGGCCGGCGTGGGGTTCTGGCACGCCCAGCAACGTGGGCCCGCTCCAGGCGTGGCCAGCACCGCCCCTCCTGCCGGCTCCTGCCCAGGGCTCCGGGAACTTGCCCAGAGTTTCACCTGCCTGCTACTTCACCTGGACTTTTAAAAATGGTCTCTCAACACCCTGGTCGGTACATGGGGCCAGACATAGACCTCTTGTCCCCAGGCAGCTGGTGCTGAAGTGGGCACCCTGCCCTGGTGAGTCCATGTCCCGTGGGCCTGTGGCCCCTTCCATTCTCCCAGGCCCCCTTTTCCTGTCCGCCTCCTGCTCCTCCATTCCCTCCAGGTCCGATGACTCAGAGAGAGGCAGAAGTTACTGTTGGCAAACCCATCTGCGAAGCTTGGCCACAGTAGCCCTCTGGGAGACACTGAGGAAGACCTGACACTGCCCACTCCCAAAGCCCCTGAGACGGGCCAGTGCCACACTAGGCTGCAGGACAGCTAGGTGCTGTGCGTAACCTGCCAACTCTGCTGGGCCTTTAGCTCGGCCTTGTGCAGGCCCGTCCCCATGACACCCTGCCTTCCCTCTGAGGCTGGGTTCCCTTCCCACCCCACTCATGCCAACAACCTTGTCATTTGCTTCTCAGAGCCACCCCAAAACCACTCCACTCAGATCTCAAAGAGGCCACGAAGGACCTGCCCTTGGCTAACCCATCACATCTCTGTCCCCAGGCTCTCCAACCGCCAGACGGCACATCACAGATGACCCCCTCAGAGACCCTCGCCCTCCCTCAGTCTCCAGGGCCTGCACCCGTTGGCCCTCCCCTGCACGTGGTTATTCCTGCTCCAGCTCCCAAGCAGACCGTTCCCCACCCAGCAGGCTACTCAGGCCATGGCTCCTCAAGGCTGGGCCTGGGTCCCCTCCTAACTGCCAGCACCCTCACTTCTGTGTCCATAACCTGAGCTGGTCTCCCCAGTCTGGACCTGCACACACAATCAACTTCAGGACACTCTCAGACGCCCAGCCACACGGGGCCAAAAATGGCCTCATGTCTTCTCCCCAAAGCCGATTCCCGGTAAGGACTCTAACTCAGGGAACGAACCTCTCTCAGTTTTACTCTCATCCTCCCAGAGCCAGTTTTTTCTGGAAGGCACAGACAGGGAACATGCCTTAGGAGCTGCCCAGTCCAGGTTCAAATCCCACTGCTGCCACCACAAGCTGGTGCCCTGGGAGCCCTGTCCTTGGTCTGCTCATCTCTAGGATGGAGGTGGCGACGGTACTTTCCATGCCACAGTGTGGCAGCTGGAGAACTGCAAGCGATGGGGCCTGCAGAGCCTGGGAGGGTTCCCGGCACATGGAGCACATCGGCTGAGATGTGTATGACCGTCTAAGCTGACAAATCCCTCCTCAGCCACCCCCATGCTGGAGCAAGCATGATGTCCCCAGCTTCCCTCCCCTCCACTCTCACCACCCAGCAGCTGGGACATGGGACCCAGCTCTTGCCTAAATCCTCCCGAGGGGGCCCACCAAACCCTCCACAGTCAGCCCTCTCCCGACCTGGGGGATCCATCTGACTCCCGGTCTCCCTGCCCAGCACACACTGCACACGTCCAGGGGGGTACAGGAGAGTCCCAGCCGGCCCTTGCCTGCACCTGGTGTCACCACCCCTGAGCTCAGCCCCCTCGCTCATCGGACGGTCCATCTCCACCCAGCCGCAGAAGTCAGGACCACACTGGCTCTCCAGGCTTTCGCACACAGCAGGTGCTCAATAAACAAACCAACACTCCTTATTTCTGAGGCAGTGTTTCTCAAGGTATGAGCAAGCCACTATCTCCAGACTTATCAGAGCTCTGAAATGGTTAACTCATTGACAAAAGCACTGAACTCTCCTGGGAAGGTTTGACGCTCGCAGAATCCTGCTTGGCCACTGAAGCAATTTAAGATGGTCCGACCCAGGCTGGGAGCGGTGGCTCACGCCTGTAATCCCAGCATTTTGGGAGGCTGAGGCGGGCGGATAGCCTGAGGTCAGGAGTTGGAGACCAGCCTGGCCAGCATGGTGAAACCCCATCTCTACAAAAATACAGAAATTAGCCAGGCATGATGGCGGGTACCTATAATCCCAGCTACTTGGGAAGCCGAGGCAGCTGAGGCAGGAGAATCACTTGAACCCGGGAGGCGGAGGTTGCAGTGGGCCAAATCATGCCATTGCACTCCAGCCTGGGAGACAGAGCAAGACTCTGTCTCAAAAAAAAAAAAAAAGGTCCAATCCTTCCCTACCCTGTGAGTTCCAGAAAAGCACACTGCCATGCATCCAGACAATGCGTGAACAGCAGCCCGCCCCTACTTCCTTCTTTGCAATCTTCTGTTTAAAAGCCACTGCGATATCCTGTATTTAACTAGGCAAACACTTAGGGAAGGTTTATCAAGCCTAGACGACTTTATACCATCCACTCTCCACCAAAGTCAACGGCGAGAAGGTTACTCAATCCTGTTATTTCACCGAGTTTCAGTATTTTCTGACATGCCTGAATGACTCATCCGCCAATCATTCTCACCCACAAACGCCACTTTCCCACATCCATGGGTCTGCAACACACACAGCAGGAGAGGCAGGGACATCGCCTTTCTCCCAAGCTCCGCATTCTGCAACAAGAGGCCTACAGCCCTGCACCCACGGACACACGCTCAAAGTGAATTAAAAATAACGTGGCCCAGCAACAGATGACTGGAGAAAAGAAATGTGGTACATATATACCATGGTGTACTATTCCACTATAAAAAAGCATGAGGCCAGGCGCGGTGGCTCACACCTGTAATCCCAACACTTTGGGAGGCTGAGGCAGGCTGATCACAAGGTCAGGAGATCGAGGCCATCCTGGCTAACACGGTGAAACCCCATCTCTACTAAAAATACAAAAAAATTAGCCAGGCGTGGTAGCAGGCGCCTGTAGTCCCAGCTACTCGGGAGGCTGAGGCAGGAGAATGGCACGAACCTGGGAGGCAGAGCTTGCAGTGAGCTGAGATTGCGCCACTGCACTCCAGCCTGGGCGACAGAGCGAGACTCTGTCTCAAAATAAGATAAAATAAAATAAAATAAAATAAAAATAAAAAAGGATGAGATCCTGTCATTTGCAACAACATGGATGGAACTGGAGGTCATTATGTTAAGTGAAATAAGCCAGGCACAGAAAAACAAATATCCCACGTTCACACTTGCTTGTGAGACCTAAAAATCAAAGCAATTGAACTCATGGGGACAGAGAATAGAAGAATGGTTACCAGAAGCTGGGAAGGGGGTAGCAGGAGGAAGGTGGATGGTCAATGGGTACAAAAAAATAGCTAAAAAAATGAATAAGGCCAGGCACAGTGGCTCACGCCTGTAATCCCAGCCCTCTGGGAGGCCGACGCAGGCAGATCACTTGAGGTCAGGAGTTCAAGACCAGCCTGGCCAACATGGTGAAACCTTGTCTCTACTAAACATACAAAAATCAGCTGGGTGTGGTGGCGTGCACCTGTAATCCAACGTACTCAGGAGGCTGAGGTAGGATAATCACTTGAACCCGGGAGGTAGAGGTTGCAGTGAGCCGAGATCATGTCACTGCACTCCAGGCTGGGAGATAAAGTGAGACTCCATCTCAAAAAAAAAAAAAAAAAAAAAAAAGAATAAGACCTAGTATTTAGCCCAACAGTGAGACTACAGTCAATAATAATTTAGTTGTACATTCAAAAATAACTAAAAGAGTATAATTGGACTGTTTATAACACAAAGGATAAATGCTTGAGGGGATGGAGACCCCATTCTCCATGATGTGATCATTACACATTGCATGGCTGTGCCAAAATATCTCATGTACCTCATAAATATATACACCTAACCAGGCACAGTGGCTCATGCCTATAATTTCAGCACTTTGGGAGGCCAAGGCAGATGGATCACTTGAGCTCAGAGGTTGGAGACCAGACTGAATAACATAGTGAGACCTTGTCTCTATTACAAATAATAATAAAAAAAAAATCAGCCAGGTGTGGTGGTGCAATGAGCTGAGATCAAGGCTGACATGAATCGTGATCATGCCACTGCACTCCAGCTGGGGCAAGAGAGCAAGACCCTGTCTCATACACACACACACACATATATACACATACACACACATAAATTTGTGTATATAATTTATATATAATTCATTATAATGTATATATTATATATTATATATAATGCATTATATATAAATTGTTTTTTAAAAATAAAAATAAAACAAAGAATGTCCATGTTTCTGAAAGACCACTGTCCAGAAAGGAGGCAGAGCATAGTCAAGGCTTGAGTTGTCCACTGGGTCATCAGCCACGTTGCTCTGAAAAACGCAAACACAGCCTTTATACAAGCTCATAACAAAAAGTTCCTATCACAGAATTTAAAATCTCATTCAAAAACCATCGCAAAAAATGAACATCTTGTATCGCTGGATGTCATTCAAAACTGGCAGCTATTTGAATTTCACTATCTTCTGACTTCAAAAAATTTTCAAAAAATGTTTTTTCCTTGGTGGGCTATATAAAACCACCAACAACTATCTAGTCAGAGTCACAGTGTTCAACCCCACGCCAGGCTAAATGAACTGCCCCCACCACGTGGGCCTTCCCAGGCCCCGCCCTCCGATGCTGCTCCTCCCTCCTGGGCTCCTCTGCTGAAAGCTGGCAGCCCTTCCTGGAATGGCTCCCACTAAACCTAGTCGATGGCTGGCCTGTTGCATACAGCACCTCCAGGCTGGTCATATTGCATCAAAGGCTTTAGGGCATGGCTGTAAATCCCGGAGAAGCAACAACACTCCATTGAAAACAGTGGATGAGTTTGAAACCACCGCTTCCCCGCATTGTTCCTTAATAAAACCTCCGGATAATTCAAGGCCTGATCATTTTGTTTGGTCTGTTTTCTATCCGGTGCTTTGCTGTCTGGAACCATAGATCTTATAGTCAATAGTGATTTGCTTATTTGGAGCATTAAATCCTAGTCGAATGGTCTGAGATTTCTGCGCATCCTTTTATTTATTTATTTATTTATTTTGAGACAGTCTCACTCTGTCACCCAGGCTACAGTGCAGCAGTGGGATCTCGGCTCACTGCAACCTCCGCCTCCCAGATTCAAGCAATTTTCCTGCCTCAGCCTCCCGAGTAGCTGGGACTACAGGTGCTCGCCACCACCCCAGGCTAATTTTTGTATTTTTAGCAAAGACAGAGTTTCACCATGTTGGCCAGGTTGGTCTTGAACTCCTGACCTCAGGTGATCCACCTGCCTCGGCCTCCCACAGTGCTGGGATTACATGCATGAGCCACTGCACCCGGTCATATGCCTGCTTTAAAGCACCGATTTGACCCTGGAATAATTCAGTTTAGCAACTAATTCGTCAAAAATGTTCTCCAAAGGAAGAGAGGGGAATGCGAAGAGCGGGCTGCTTTCTGCGGATCGTGGTTTAACGCCGAGTGCCCCTGCCCACTGGCTGTGCAGTCCTGAGAAGGCCACTCAACACCCCAGGGCCTCAGTGTCTGCATCTGTAAAATGAGCAGCAGCATGACACCACTCAGCTCCCAGTTACCAGGGAAACACATGACAGCGCAAATAAAAGAGTAAAGAAAACCGCCTGCTGGAACCCAGTCAAAGGTAACCACTGTCATCTGGGTGTGTGTTGGGGCGGTGGTCTGGGGGGGCGGTGTGGATGCATGAGGACACAGTACCTGATTTACACGAGTACGAGTGTGTCCACAAAGGAGCAGAGCCAATAACTGGATGACTGAGACAGTGACTACATAGTGTGGAGCCCCCAGCCCATTTTCAACTGTGGTCTAAGCTGCGCCCCAGGTGAGACAGCCCTCAGGAACCAACCTCCTTGGAAGGGAATCCATCCTAAACCCTGCCGTCTGGCTAACAGCGGGGGGGGGCCCACATTACTGATACCACAGACACACAAAACATCCCTGCCCCCAGCATGGATCTGTTCCCACTACCTCGTCCCTCATTAAATCTAAACCCTATTATTGGGCCAAGTCATTTTTAAATAGGCCAAATTTCCCATTGTGCTTTATCTATAAGATAAAGTGGTGTAGAAGAAAAACTTCCTAAGAATATCCATAACCCCGGTTAATTCGCCCTTAAGGGCCTATTCCATATTCTCTACACGTTTACAATCTCACAAACCTAAAATATTCACCAACAAATAGACTGTACTGCCAAAATTGTGCGGAAGGTTTGTATTATACCAAAACTGAACCTGTAAGTTTCACATCTTATAAGCAAACTGTAACTGGAAGCTGTTAGCTATCCAACCCTTCCTATATTACAGAATAACAGCCAACCTTGGAAACGAAACCAATCAGAAAGTTAACTTTTTAATTATTCCAGGGCTCCTGTGGCAAAGTTGTATCCTAATAACTCACTGTTTAAACAATTCCTCTGAAACACTGACTCAAACAGCCAGCCAATCTGAGCTCTTCTTGGCAGTAGTTTGGGCTTATAAATAAGGTCACCTGCCTGCACCAGCATCCTTGGATGCACGGTCAGGCAAACCTCAAAGAGCCACTGGGGGACCTTTACTGTTCCCCCAGGCCCCTCGAAGTTCTTCTCTCTCTTCTGTGTCTCCCAATTCCAACACCTTCTATTAGTCCCCCTCCCCAGCACCACAGACCAGCCCCGGCACACGGGGTCAGAGGCATAGAGGACCGGCCAAACTTCTGACAGCTGAGCCGAGGCTTCCTCTCCCTTCTGTTCACCTCCAGCCCCAGAGCAGGTGAGCGAGGTTCCCACACTGGCTCCACCACTAACTGGGCAGGTCTCTTCAACAGCACCCAAATTACAAGCCCGCGTCCAGGAGCAGAAGCCAAGATCAAATGAGGCTATGCTTTTCAAAGAGCTTGCACAAAGCCCTACACACCTAAGCCCGACTGTTATTATCTGCAGGAGACAGAAAAGCCAGACCAAGGGAACACCGGCTGCATTATAGGGTGACTCAGGGACCCATCTGACAATTCCAACGGTCCCACCCTGGAATTAATTGGCACTGGGAAGGGGCAGTGACCTCTGATCTTCCCAGAGAGCCCTGTGGCTGGCTGACGAAAGAGCATCCCCAAGCAAATCCTGTGACCCAGATCACCTGGAGGCCACATTTTAATAGCCGTACTCAGGAGCCACTAGCCTGCTGAGGAAGGCGCTGAGCCCTGGTCTTGAACT
This sequence comes from Gorilla gorilla gorilla, assembly GCF_029281585.2. Classification (NCBI taxonomy): domain Eukaryota; kingdom Metazoa; phylum Chordata; class Mammalia; order Primates; family Hominidae; genus Gorilla; species Gorilla gorilla. Next base: position 44,549,038 of record NC_086018.1, read on the forward strand.
TGGAGAACCGCAGGCCTGCTCCCAGGAAAATGCTGACGGAAGCGGCGCAGTGCCTCTCCCCCTTGCTGGGCCTAGGCGGGGCGCCCACCCCAGCATCCAACCGGCGGCAACAAATCCTTGCAGAGTTGCCCAGGCCCGGCCCAATTGCGCCCCGGCATGCCAGGCGGAGCCCTTGGCGGGTTCCTGAGGCTCTCCAGGAGGCCCATCAGGAGCTGCTCCTCCCACCCCAATGGCCACTCACCAGACACAGATACCTCCATGAGCGCCTCCAGCGGCCGGTTGTTGTCCAGGTCGCGGCTGAGCTGCAGCTCGCCCGTGGCGGGGTCCAGCAGCAACAGGCGCAGCTCATTGCCCTGCACGAAGGTGTAGTTGAGGCTGTCTGACACGTCGGGGTCATGGGCCGGGATGCGGCCGATCACCCCGCTGGGGAAGCTGTTGGACTTGTTGGTGACATAGTTGTTGAAGAGGATCTGGAAGTCGGGCAGCACGGGCGGGTTGTCATTCTGGTCCACGAGAAGGATGTGCACCGTGGCTCGGCTCACCAGCGGAGCCGACGTGGCCTGCACCACCAGCACATACTCCCGCCGGAGCTCAAAGTCCAGCTCCACCATGGCACGCAGGTCCCCACTGAGCAGGTCCAGCTGGAAGAAATGCCGCATGTCCCCTTCCACAATCTGATACATGATCTGGGCATTAGGGCCTTCATCAGGGTCGTTAGCACGAATCTTTGCCACCACCGACCCCACTGGGTTGTTCTCCTCAACAAACAGCTCCAGTTCGTCCTTCTCAAACATGGGGGCATTGTCATTAATGTCCAAGATGGTCACCTGGATTTCTACTGAGGCGCTAAGGGGAGTGGGACTGCCCCGATCCACAGCCAGAGCCCAAAGGTTGTACACGGCCACATTCTCCCGGTCCAGCCGGCGCTGGGTGCGAATCACACCAGACGTGGGCTCGATGTAGAAGTCCCCATCGCCGTCGTCCCCACCCTGGAAGGTGTAGAGCAGACGCCCATTGGGACCTGAGTCCCGGTCCGTGGCAGAGACCTGGAGGATGCTGGTCGAGGGTGGAGCATCCTCAAAGATGGAACCCTGGTAGAAATCCCACAGGAACTGGGGTGCATTGTCATTGGCATCGAGGATGAGGATCTCTAGGGTGGTGGTGTCTGATTTCTGCGGGATGCCGTTGTCCTGGGCCATGATGGTCAGCGTGTAGGCGACCTGGTTCTCATAGTCCAGCTCCATCATGGTGTACATGGTGCCACTGTCGGGGTCGATGCGGAATTGCGGCACGGGGTCCTGAATCACGTAGGTGATGCGGGCATTCTCTCCTGTGTCCTCATCGTTGGCACTGAGGGTAGCAATGGAGGTGCCCACAGGCCTGTCCTCACTGACACTCACTGTGTAATGGGAGCTCTGAAAGACGGGCCTGTGCGTGTTGGCATCAGTGACGTTGATTAGGACATGGGCAGTGTGCGACCGTGTGCCGTCGGATGCTGTCACCGCCAGCACGTACTGCTGCTCCTGCTTGTAGTCCAGAGGTAGCGCCAGGGTGATGAGGCCGCCCCCTCTCTGGCTGCTGAGTGCAAAGCGGTTCCTGGTGTTGCCGCCTGTGAGCTGGTAGGTAATCACACTGTTGGCGTCACGGTCGCGGGCCTGCAGGGTCAGCACGCTGCTCCCCACGGCCGCATCCTCATTCAGACGAAGCTCATAGGTGGGCTGCGTGAACACCGGGTCGTTGTCGTTCACGTCCAGCACCGTGATGGACACGCTGGTGGAGGAGCTCATGGCGGGCGAGCCGTGGTCCACCGCCTCCACCCCGAAGCTGTAGTGCTCCACCTCCTCGCGGTCCAGCTCGGCACACACTGTGATCCAACCGGAGCTGTTGTGGATCTGGAAGGGGAAGTCAGGGGTGGGGGCAGGATTCTTAGGCCCAGCGCTGCCGCCTCCCAGAAAGGCGGAGGCCGTGTCCACCAGGCGATAGTGCAGCCGGGCGTTCTCTCCAGAGTCCGCGTCCACCGCCTGAATGTGCACCACGGGGTAGCCCAGGGGCACATTCTCCAGCACCGTGGCCTGGAAGGGGCTGCTCACAAAGATAGGCTCGTTGTCGTTGACATCCAGCACCTGCACAGACACCACCCCGGAAGAATTGATGAGCGGGGGCCGGCCCCCATCCTGGGCCTTGATGCTCAGCGAGTATTTCTGGACATCCTCGAAATCCAAGGGGTTGATCACATCCAGGATCCCGCTCAGCGAGTGCAGGTAGAACTGGCCGGCCACGTTCCCACTGAGGATGCTGTAGTGAATGGCCGCGTTCTGGCCCTGGTCCCGATCCGTGGCCTGCACTCGCAGCACAGCCGTGTTGAGCCCCACGTCCTCGGGCACCTGGACCACGTAGTTCTGCTCGCTGAACTGGGGGTAGTTGTCGTTCTCGTCCTCCACCTCGATGTACACGGTGGCCGTGGCACTGAGCGGGCCCGGGTTGCGCCCCTGGTCGTTGGCCTCCACCAGCAGCTGGTACTCGGCCGCCTCCTCCCGGTCCAGCACCGCCCGTGTGCTCACCACGCCAGAGCTCTCGTTGAGCTGGAAGACGTCCCACGCGCCCCCCAACACGCGGTAACGCAAGTTGGCGTTGATGGGCGAGTCGCGGTCGCTGGCGCGGATGGTCAGCACCTCGTAGCCCACCTCCAGGTTCTCCCGCACGCGCTCGCGGTACTCCGACTGCTCGAAGACCGGGCTGTGGTCGTTGGTGTCTTTGACCAAGACCGTGATGTAGGTGGTGGCCGAGCGCGGCGGCGTACTGTAGTCCACGGCTTTCACCCTGAGGACGTGAGTCTCCTTGGTCTCGCGGTCCAGTACGCTGTCCGTGCTCACGGCGCCCGTGGCAGAGTCGATGCGGAAGTAGCCCCGGGAGCGCTCGTCGAACAGCCCCTCCATGTAATAGCTCACGCGCTCCTCCTCGCCCTCGATGGTGTAGTGCGCGTGCAGCTGGAGGATGAGGGTGCCCGCCGGTTCGTTCTCAAACAACGCCACCTGGTAGTTGGGCATCGGAAACTTCAGGCTCCCTCTGCCGCTCGTGCCCCGCCGGGCCCGTCGCGCCGGCCCCGCCCGGGCTTCGGGCAAGTTCGGCGGCAGGGGCGGCGATGGGGATGGCGACGCGGAGGGCGTCCCCGCGGTGGCGGCCTCCAGCGCCAGTCCCACCCGGACGGCGCCAGCCGCGCGCCGCAGGGCGCACAGCAGACGCAGGCGGACCGAGCCGCCCGGCGCCGGGCAGATGGGACGGCCGGGACAGCGGGGCCTGGGGCGCGGCGGGCAGCGGCAGGCGGGTAAGGTGGTCGGAGCTGCGAGCGCCGAATGCTGCGCGGCCGCGCAGCCGCCGGGGACGGGGAAGCAGAGCGCCCCGCAGAGCCGGGCACCGGTTCCGCAGAGCCGGGCACCGGTTCCGCAGCCAGGAAGGTGCGTGCGCGCCCGCAGGCGGCGGCTCAGCGCCGTCGGGGCACTGCGGGCCACCAAGCGGACTTGCAGCGGCAGCGGGCGCCCCGCGCCCGAGACGCGCCGACGTCCTGCCAGCCGCCCATCGCGGCCCACGTCCAGCAGCTCCCGCGGCGCCCGGGGCGTGCGAGCGGCGCCCACCGCGTAGGTACAGCCGGGCCGGAGGGCGAAGGCGCGGGTCCCGCCGGGTACGCGCGGCTCCCAGGCGGCCGCTCGCAGCCCCATCGCCGGCAGGGCGGCGGCGGCGGCCAGGAGCAGCAGCACGGGCAGCACGGGCGGCGGCGGCGCCATGGCCCGGAGCCCGAGCCCGAGCCGGGCGTCCCAACACAATCCATGCACCCGGCGCGCCTCCGCATCCACCCGGCGAGGCCGGGGAGCGGCTCCCGGGCGCCCGGCGCCCGGCCCTCGGGGCGGTCCGCGTCCCGCCTCCCCGGGGGCCCTGGCGGGGACTGTGGGGACCACGCGCCCGGCCTCCCCCGCAGCTTCCACTTCGAGAGCACTTTGCGAAAGTTTGCGAAGTTGGTTTCAAGATGGCTCCTCCGCGCGTCCCGGGAGGGCGCCGCGCATCAACCTGCGGCGGCGGCGGCTCCAGGCGGCTCCAGGTGGCTCCGGCGCGGGCTCGGCCGGACAGGCGTGGGAAGCGGGGCGGGCCCGGCGCGGGGCGGGGGCTGAGTTCCCGGAGCGGGCTGGGCAGCTCCGCGCCGCGCAGACCCCGGCGGCCGGCTGCTGCCTGGGCGGTGCGCTTGGCCCGCGCCCCCTCCGCCCGCGCTCTCCCCGCCCCCGGCCCGGCCCCGCCCCGCCCCCGGCCCAGCGGCGTATTGTTCGGCCCCGGGGGGAGCCGGCTCGGAGGTGCGCGCCGAGAGGATCGCTATGGAGACGCGAGGGCGCGGCCGGGACGGGGACTGGGGGCCTACTCCCCGGAGGCCTCCCCACCCAGCCTCCCGGTGGGGCGGGGCCGAGGCCACAGGGCCGGGAAAGGTGGGGCTGGGGCCCCAGGTGGCCGCTACCCGTGGGGCGATGGCTCCGCACCTCCGGCTCGGGGCCACGGCTCAGAGCCTGGCTCCCCACCCCGGCAGAACAGATCCACGGAGACCGCCGCCAGGAGTGCCGCGCGGGTAGGACCCGGGGGCGAAGGACCGGGCCCGAGGGGCCAGGGAGCGCCCCCCCCGCCCCCGCCATTAAGGACTGCGGAGGCTGTCGAGGAGGGTTACCCATTTTACAGCAAGACGCACGGAGGCTAAAATGCTTCACCCCGACTAAAACTCCCTGGACTTTGAAACCCAATAGGCAGCTACCGGATCTGCGTCCCACTTGGTTTAAAGCGCAACTTTTAAATGAAAGAAGAAAACCTCGGTTGACATAAGGGATTTGGAGAGGACGGCGGAGGCGCGCTCATCTTCCGCGTGCGGCCCGACCCGAGCGTTCGCGGACGCATCGCGGAATCCCAGAGCGTCCGGCTCCTCCCGAAGCGGGTTGGGGGGAAGGAGGGGGGGGGCTGCGGGTCCTGGAAGCTGCCTGGGGCAAGCAAGCACCCGCAGGGATTTAGAGCTGTGCCACAGCCCCTGCCCAGCCTCCTACAGAGGACAGCGGGGGGCGGGGGGCAGAGACCTTAGAGCTTTCAGAAAAGCGACACACACCCCCGCCTCCTGCGGGGAACCACGGGGGGCCAGGGGCAGCTTTAGGTCTGCGTGACGGGTACACCTGCCTCTGGATGGGGCACAGGGATAAAGGGGGTGGAGGCTTAGGACTTGGCGACCCCCCGCATGGGCGGGGCTTTGGGACTGTGCCACCAGCGGCTGGGAAGGGCGCGCACTCCCTTGGTGGCGCTCGGGGCGCCAGAGTCCAGTGCAGCCCTTAGGCCTCCCAGTGGTCGGGGACGGTAGGTGGGGGGCGCCTCTTCTCTCCTAGAAGGGCTTCTCCTGGGGCCGGTCGGAGCGGTGGGGGTGGGAGTAATGCGCAGTCACCCCTAGAACGGGTGTTTTTGGCAAGGGAGGGTCGGATCCTGCAGCCAAATCTCTGAGCTGAGCTCAGATGAGTCCAGTCTCAACGAGGACCGTGGGCGGCTGTGGAGAACCGGAAGGGTTTCTCCCCCGGAGCGATGTGTCTGTGTGTGTGTCACACGCATACTCAGCCAACTTCGCTCAAAGCTGCTGAAACAGTGTCTTTGTGCTGAAGCCCAATGTGAGCATTTTCTTCCCAGTAGCAAGGATTTGAACACGTTATGTTTATCTAAAAGGTGGAGTTGCTTTGGAACCTTTTAATTCGAGGTTTCCACTGGAGAGTCCTGTTGGGAAATGTGTGTGTGGAGGGAGGGGAGGAAGGAGAAAAGTCCGTCTCCTTAATGTGAGCGGTCCAGGACCTCCCCACCCCCCATATACCCTTCCACTGGGATTTTTCCGGGAAGGATGAAAGGACAGGAGTTCTGGGGCCGGAAGGCAGGGCGGGTCCCTGAGCCCGGAGCCTCCCAGTGGAAGGCTACTGGGCGGACCTGAAGGGGACCCAGGCAGGAGGAAAAACCAGAGAACCCCAGGAGTGCCCGTTTTGCAATAAGGCTTTAAGCAGAGTGGGTTGGGTTTAAATAAACAAAACTCAGCTGCAGCCAGTGGGTTCAGGTGTGGGCCTGCTTTTCTGGAATAAGACACCTGCAGGCTGCGAGGTAACCACAGGGACTGCCCAACACCTAGGGACAGGGGAGGCTGGATGAATCTCACTAACAGGATGTCCAGCAAAGACAAAAGATCATTCCATTCACACTTAGACCGACAGCAAGCCCAACTCCACCATAACGTTTAGAGGTGTGCACAAATAGGGGAAAGATGAAGAAAAACAAGGAGGTGACTATGGGCACATTCAGGAGGGCTCTGGGGGGGGGGGGGGCATCCCCTTCTGGACCTGAGGGTTACCAGAGTGTCGGCTTCATGATCACACTTTGAACTCCAAACACATGATTTGCGTACTTTTCCCTATGCCTGCATCTAGAGTCGGCAGTTTTTGTTTTTTGTTTTGTTTTGTTTTTTTGTTTTTTTTTTTTGAGACGGAGTTTCACTGTTGTTGCCCAGGCTGGAGTGCAATGGCACGATCTCAGCTCACCACAACCTCCACCTTCCAGGTTCAAGCAATTCTGCCTCAGCCTCCCTAGTAGCTGGGATTACAGGCGTGCGCCTCACGTCCGGCTAATTTTGTATTTTTAGTAGAGACGGGGTTTCTCCATGTTGGTCAGGCTGGTCTCGAACTCCCGACCTTGTGATCCGCCCACCTTGGCCTCCCAAAGTGCTGGGATTACAGGCATGAGCCACCGTGCCTGGCCTATTTTTATTTATTGCTAAATAGAGATGGGGTCTTGCTATGTTGCCTAGGTTGATCTCAAACTTCTGGGCTCAAGAGATCCTCCCACTTCAGCCTCTCAAAGTGCTAGGATTACAGGTATGAGCCACCACACCCTATTTAGAGTCCACAGTTTTTATTTTACTTATTTATTTATTTTTGAGACGGAGTTTTGCTCTCTCACCCAGGCTGGAGGACAGTGGCGTGATCTCAGCTCAATGCAACCTCCACCTCCTGGGTTCAGGCAATTCTCCTGCCTCAGCCTCCGGAGTAGCTGGGATTATAGGCACACACCACCAGTCCTGACTAACGTGTGTATGTTTGGTAGAGACAGGGTTTCGCCATGTTGGCCAGGCTGGTCTGGAACTGCTGACCTCAGGTGATCCACCCACCTCAGCCTCCCAAAGTGCTGGGATTACAGGCATGAGCCACCGCGCCGGGCCTAGAATCCACAATTTTAAGTAAGTGGGGAGGGGAGAGGGAATAACAAGATGGAGGCCGCAGCTTGTGCTGAGACGGCCAGGTGGTCCGGCCGCATCAGAAATCACGAGTTTGGAATGACTGGCACCTTCGAGGGGTTGAGCTTTAATTCTGCCACTAACTAGTTGTGTGTCCTTCGCCAAGGCATAACTCCTCGTTCTAACTGGACACAATAGTCCTAGACTCCTAGCGTTGTTGAAGGATTAACAAGACAATCTGCGTGAAGCGGTTGGCACAGGGTCTGGCTCAGGCATGGATCTGCCAGGAATAGCATTTACTACTATCACAGTTGCTGTTTCCTAGCATGAGTTCAACGCTGCCTCCTCTCCGTCTTCCTTATGTGAATTGAATGTGGTCACACATCTGTGTTGGAGCAGAGGCAGGGGCTGCAGCTTTCAGCTGATTTCCCAAGGGGTCTGTACTTGGACACTGATCCAGTCCACCCAATGTGTTTCCAGAAAGTGGAGCTGATTCCTGGAGAGCAGAAAGGATATATGTGGGGCTTTGTAAAGGGCAGCGACCTATGTGGTGGGCTTGTCCACTGCCCGAGTCTGCGGCTCCCACAGGTCACTGCCCGGCTCGTATCCTTCCCCTTTGGGATTGGCCTGGAGCAGGGTCTCTCCTCCCTGGCCCCTATGTGCCCACCATCTCTGGGGTCAGTGGCCCACTCATGACTCTCAGGGCGGGGAGGGGGCTTGGAGTTGAGTAACAGCACCCTGGGTCATTCTTGCACCTGTCACCCTGAGAGCCACTGACCAGTTTTCTGTGCCTAGAATTGCTGCTTGCGGCCTTTCTCAGGGGCTCAATGGATTGTAATTGTTGTATTTTGCACTTGCCCGGAGGTGTTTCACGGGAAGTGAGCATTTTTTAAAACAAAAATAGAATTTAGAAAAAAAAAAGGCAGACACGATGGATTTCTAGTGTTGTACATGCTGTAGAAAGCACTTGAAAATGCGTTTTGCCAGGGGCCGCAACCAGAAGCTACATGACTTCTGGAATCTGTACCTTACATAGTAAATTCCTGGGCCAGTTGGTAAACAGCAAGGAGCCACAAGAAATCACTCATAGGCAAAAGCCGAGTGAGTCCAGGCCAAGCTCCACTTTGTCCACTTTGCCCTATTTTTGGAATTCAGGGGGAAACATCTTGGGAACAGGCCCATTGCACCCCTCTGCCTCCTCTCGACGCCTTACAGTTGGTGGGGTTTGACACATGGAAAATTGTGAAAGTTAAAACATGGAACAAAAATGAAGCCTCAACATAATAGAGGCAAGGGGCTACAGGGAATTTAGATCCTAATCGAGCACGTCTTATGTACTAGCGCTTCCCTGGAAGGCCAGGATAACGTTATGACTACAAAGAAAACATGTTTTCCTGCTTGGAAGTTGCCAGAACTTGCCTAATACAAATGCTGGGATTTCTTGCCCGTGGGCTGTCGCGTACGGCTACCCAGGCCGCCTCGTGAAGCCTCCTCCTGGGAGCTCGGCGCCCTCAGGTGCTCCCTGAGATGCCAGCACTGGAACAACCTGCTCCAGGGAGGCTTTAGCTCCAAGAAGGTTCTGGAAAGCTCCAGGAAGGTTAGCTGGCACGCACAAAAGCCAGAGACGAATCTCCAGCCTGCCTGGAAATGCTATGGGCTCAGGGCGAAGGGCTGAGGTCTTGTGTCCAAAACTGCTCTTGCATCTCCCTGGGGAGCCCGGGTGGGCAGGAACAGCAAGGTCCTGTGGCCATGCCCTCGCCCCACGCTCACCCACCCTGCCTGTGCCTGCTGGGCCCATCTCAGGGCTGCACTGGCCCCTAGTGGCCAAGCACGGGCTCTACCCCTCTGCGCCCGCCTGGCTGCCTGTGCAGGTGCCCACCACACTGTCCCTGAGCAGAGCAGAGACCAGCCTGAGCCCCGGGCTCCATGGCTACCATGCTGAGAGTGAGCCCTGTGCATGCACACACACTTACGATCCTGCTGGCCCCGAGCAGTGGCCGGCCACACGGGCTGCTGGTCGTACTGCCCGCTGCTCCTGGGACTCCTGAGCCCCTCACTCTCTATAGGGTGAGGATGCCCAGCTCTGCAAGACACACAGCAAACGGAGCCTCAGAGTGCACAGCGTGGAGATGGGGCTTCCCCCACAGGCTGCACCCCCATCTAGTCCCGGGGAACGAGAATGAAGGGCCTAGCTGAGCACACAAGTCCCAGGAGGGCATGGGAGCAGCATTTGGGGGCAGTGACTGGGAGGGCTGCTGACTCCAGGCTCAGGTAAGGGAGATGCACATGTTCCCGGAAGAGGGTCCACACCTGCTGAGTTCACGCTGCTGAATATCCTTGCTCCTATCACTATTATTATCATTGTCGTGGTTGATCTTGTTTCCTGGCCTCCCACCTGATACACATAAACGTTATCATGGAGCCAATATGGAGGAATATTGTCTCACTTGATTACTGTTCTTTTTTTTTTTGAGATGGAGTCTTGCTCTATCACCCATGCTGGAGTGCAGTGGCACAATCTCGGCTCACTGCAAGCTCCGCCTCCCAGATTCACACCATTCTCCTGCCTCAGCCTCCTGAGTAGCTGGAACTACAGGCACCCGCCACCACGCCTGGCTAATTTTTTTGTATTTTTGGCAGAGACGGGGTTTCACCATGTTAGCCAGGATGGTCTTGATCTCCTGACATCGTGATCCGCCCGCCTCAGCCTCCCAAAGTGCTGGGATTACAGGCGTGCGCCTGCGCCCGGCCCTGATTACTGTTTACTGATTACTGATTACTGTTCTTCTTTACATACCTCCCTCCCTTTTTATTTCCCTGAAACTGGGTCTCGCTCTGTCACGCAAGCTGGAGGGCAGTGGCATGACCACAGCTCACTGCAGCCTTAAACCCCTGGGCGCAAGTGATCCTCCTGCCTCAGCCTCCTGAGTAGCTGGGACTACAGGCACATACCACTATGCTTGGCTAATTTTTTCTTTTTAATGTTTGTAGTGACAGGGTCTTGCTACATTGCCCAGACTGGTCTCAAACTCCCAACCTCAAGCTATCTTCCCTCCTCAGCCTCCCAGAGTGCTGGCATTACAGGCATAAGCCTCTATGTCTGGCCTTATTTATTTATTTATTTATTTATTTATTTATTTATTTTTGTTTCACTCTTGTCACCCAGGATGGAATGCAATGGCACGATCTTGGCTCACTGCAACCTCCAACTCCCAGGTTCAAGCGATTCTCCTGCCTCAGCCTCCCATGTAGCTGGGATTACAGGCATGCGCCACCACACCTGGCTAATTTTTTGTACTTTTAGTAGAGATGATGTTTCTCCATGTTGGTCAGGCTGGTCTCGAACTCCTGACCTCAGGTGATCCACCCACCTCAGCCTCCCAAAGTACTGGGATTACAGGCATGAGCCACTGCGCCCAGCAAAACCTGCATTTTCTTGCACCATCTCCATCTCTAAGAGAAGTCTGAGTGACCTACATTTAAGTTCTCAAGTTAAACTATTACATTTCCCCGCAACCTTGGTGCGGTGGCTCACGCCTGTAATCCCAGCACTTTGGGAGGCCGAGGCGGGCGGATCATGAGGTCAGGAGATGGAGACCATCCTGGCTAACATGGCGAAACCCTGTCTCCACTAAAAATACAAAAAAATTAGCCGGGCGTAGTGGCGGGTGCCTGTAGTCCCAGCTATTCGAAAGGCTGAGGCAGGAGACTGGCGTGAACCTGGGAGGCGGAGCTTGCAGTGAGCCGAGATCGTGCCACTGCACTCCAGCCTGGGTGACAGAGTGAGACTCCGTCTCAAAAAAAAAAAAAAAAAAAAAATGAGATCAAGGGCCAGGTACGGTGGCACATGCCGGCAATCCCAACACTTTGGGAGGCCAAGGTGGGTGGATCACTTGAGCCCAGGAGTTCAGGACCAGCCTAGGTAGCATAATGAAACCCCGTCTCTAAAAAAAAAAATTTTTTTTTTTTTTTTTGAGACGGACTCTCACTCTGTCCCCAGGCTGGAGTGCAATGGCGCAATCTCAGCTCACTGCAACCTCCACCTCCCAGGTTCAAGCGATTCTCCTTGATCTCCTCCTCAGCCTCCTGAGTGGCTGGGACTACAGGTGTGCACCACCACGCCCAGCTAATTTTTGTATTTTTAGTAGAGATGGGGTTTCACCATGTTGGCCAGGATGGTCTCAATCTCTTGACTTGGTGATCCGCCCACCTCAACCTCCCAAAGAGCTGGGATTACGGGTGTGAGCCATTGCACCCGGCCCAAAAAATAAATGTAAAAAGAAAAAAAAAAGGAGACACACTTCACATACTTAAAAATTACCCACTTTAAAGTGTACAATTCAATGCTTTCAGTATAGTCACAGAGTTGTGCAGTCATCACCGCTATCTAATTCCACAACATTGGATCACCCCAAAAAGAAGCCCCAAAGTCATCATCAATCCCCTGCCAGCCCCCAGCAACTGATAACTGCCTTCCTGACTCTATGGATTTGCCTGTCCTGGGTGGTCTGTGTCAGTGGAATCACACACTGTGTGGCCTCTTGGGCCTGGCTGCTTTCTCAGCATCACATTTCACTGTTCCTGCACATTGGGGCATACATTGGTGCTTCCTTCCTTTTGAAGGCTGAGTAACGTGTCACACTATGGATACACTACAGTTTGTTTATCTACTCATCAGCCAGTGGGGATTTGGGCTGTTTCCACTTTTGGACTCTTTTGAATACCTCCCTTCCTTTTGAGTGGAGAAAAAAGGGCAAGACATTCCCTCTGCAAAATTGCACACAAAATCTTTTTTAAAATTATCCTTTTTATATTTTGGCATTGTAACTACTACTAACCATGCTGTCATCAACGGCTCAAAGAGGACTTTCCCTGGGGACTTTCCTCTGCCCCTGCTGGGTATAGGGAGGAGCACTAAGGTTGCCCTGAGGGCCGGGCACGGTGGCTCATGCCCGTAATCCCAGCACTTTGGGAGGCCAAGGTAGGTGGATCACCTGAGGTCAGGAGTTCGAGACCAACCTGGCCAACATGGTGAAACCCCATCTCTACTAAAAACACAAAAATTAGCTGGGCGTGGTGGTGCACACGTGTAGTCCCAGCTACTCAGGAAGCCGAGGCAAGAGAATTGCTTGAACCGGGGAGGCGGAGATTGCAGTGAGCTGAGATCAAGCCACTGCACTCCAGCCTGGGTGACAGAGTGAGACTCCGTCTCAAAAAAAAAAACAACTTCTGAGGTAGGATTGGCAGAGTGGGGGTGGGGGAAGCCAGTGGCCCCTACTTTTCTGTCCCCTCCTAACACGTTCACCCACCCCCCGATGCTGTTGCTGGACAGGAGGGCCACCCACCCCAGCAGCCATGAGTTGATGACACTCTGCCAGCCTGGCCCTGTCCTCCCTGGCCCCAGCTTATGTCCTGATTGGAATGGGGAAGCAAGAACAACCACACTTGAACCACCCACTGTCTCCTTTCCTTCAGGCACATTCAGCCATTCATTCAATATTCATTCAATACCGTGGTGGACATGGACACCCCTCCCCCCACAGAGAGATTATTGTCATGGGAGAATACAGAGAGTACATGTCAGATTATTTTTTTCTCTTCCTCAATTTGCAAAACTTTTCTGGGGTGCAAGAGAGATGGGCAGGTGATTGTGGGCAAGAACGATTCTACAGGAATGGGAGAGACCCAGAAAAGCTAGAGACAGTGTCAGCATTCTAATTATTATTATTGGTTTTGTTTTTGTTGTTTTTTTTTTTGAGACACAATCTTGCCCTGTTGCCCAGGCTGGAGTGCAGTGGTGCGATCTCGGCTCACTGCAACCTCCGCCTTCCCAGTTCAAGCGATCCTTCTGCCTCAGCCTCCTGAGTAGCTAAGATCACACCCAGCTAATTTTTTTGCATTTTTAGTAGAGATGGGATTTCACCATGTTGGCCAGGCTGGTCGAGAACTCCTGACCTCAAGTGATCCGCCCCGCCTTGGCCTCCCAGTGCTGAGATTGCCGCATCCTAATTATATCATTGTATCTTATTTTTAAAGATTAAAAGACAGACGGCAACACTGGGGTTGCAGAGCTCAGGAGCCAGTCCTGGCCCCCTGCCTCCTCGCTCATGAGGTTCCCCTGATCCCCAGGACATCAGCTTCCACATCTGCACATCTGGGAGACAAATGCACCATCAGGGAGGGCAAATCATACCTGGGAAGGGCCTGACTCCAGCAGTTTCAGCAGTGGCTGAAAGATCATGGCTATTTTTGCCATCATTAGAATGGAATGTCCACTCCCTCCAGCCACCTCCACAGCACTCAACACCGGTGTCCATCCACTCTACATGGACGTGTGGGGAACAGAGCACAGGCCTCTTGGCTTGGCTGTGGTCACCGGGAGGGAGCAGGGAGGGACAGCTGCCAAGAGGATGGGGGAGGAAGCCTGCTACTCAGGAACGCTGGGGCAAGACATGAGACAAAGGGCTGCCTTCACCCACCAGTAGAAGCCTGACCCTGAGCCCAAAGAAACTGCCCACCTGTGTGCTGACCCCGGGGCCTGAGGACAGGTCCCCAAGTGGACGTCTCAAAGAGAGTCCCACATTCCAGGGCACGTGGGAACTATGGCCTTCCAGCAGCTGGAGGGCAGCAGGAAGGGCACAGCTGTCTGAGACCCGTGTGGCTTCCCAGAAAGAGGTGCCACCCCTGAGGAGGCACCGGTGCTCACGGACTCCTGGTGGCCAGTCTTGCCAGGGCAAAAAGGCAAGCGAAGGAAACCCTCTCTTCGTGGGGCACTCTGCCTTGCAGTGTCAGGTGAGATCCCGGGGGGAAAGCTGGCTTGAGCTCCTCTGGAATGTGCAGGGAGGACTCCGTCAGGCCCGGCTCTGCCTCCAAGCTGGGCAGCAGGCGAGCCCCAGAGCTCCACCAGCCCCATTGGCAGAGGAGGGCCCTCACGAGGCAGGAGCCCATGATTCATGCCCTGCTGGAATTTGTCGAGCATGCCGAGATTTGCAGCTCCTCCGAGATCAGGTCCTGCCCTGATCAAAAGAAAAGAAGATGGATGAGGACACTATAAATAGGCCAGAGCCACCCAGCTGGCCTCGGGGATGCAGGCAGTGTGTGTTCTGGGTTCTCACGAAGCTAAGAAACTCTAAATCCAGGTTGACATCGTGGCACACCGCCACCTGCTTCAGGGGGACACAGGGGACAAGGAGGAGCTATTGGCAGAGCACTCGGTTCCTGCAAGTTCCAACTTCTGCTAAAATTGGTTAATTGGTTCCTTTGCATGATTCAGGGCACACAGGCTTCCCTGTCCACAAAATTTGCTCGCCTGCACACCCAGAGAAATGGACTTGGCTTGGTTTTTCTGAACTTTTGCCTCTGCGGAATCAGCAGTGGACATGTGAGCTGGGGCCTCTGTCCCTGTCATGTGAGGAGGTCAGGCAGGACAAGCAGGAAGCACTGGGCAGGAAGCAGGAGTCAGGAGGCCTGGTGGGGAGCCTGGGTGAGTCTGTTTTCCTCTCTGGACCTCAGTCTTCTCCTCTGGTTGATGTAATAAAATCCCACAAACTGAGTCTTTTTTTTTTTTTTTTTGAGACAGAGTCTTACTCTCTCACCCAGGCTGGAGTGCAGTAACATGATCTCAGCTCACTGCAACCTTCACCTCCTGGGTTCAAGCAATTCTCCTGCCTCAGCCTCCTGAGTAACTGGGATTACAGGCATGCACCACCATGCCCGGCTAATTTATGTATTTTTAGTAGAGACAAGGTTTCACCATGTTGGCCAGGCTGGTCTCGAACTCCTGACCTCAGGTGATCCTCTCGCCTCGGCCTCCCAAAGTACTGGGATTACAGGTATGAGCCACTGCACCCAGCCACACAAACTTAGTGTTTTTTTTTTTTTTTTTTTGAGACAGAGTCTCGCTGTGTCGCCCCAGCTGGAGTGCAGTGGCGCCATCTCAGCTCACTGCAAGCTCCACTTCCCGGGTTCATGCCATTCTCCTGCCTCAGCCTCCGAAGTAGCTGGGACTACAGGTGCCCACCACCACGCCCGGCTAATTTTTTTTTTTAGTAGAGACAGGGTTTTACCGTGTTAACCAGGATGGTCTCGATCTCCTGAACTTGTGATCCGCCCACCTCAGCCTCCCAAAGTGCTGGGATTACAGGTGTGAACCACCACGCCCGGCCCAAACTTAGTCTTAAAGTTAACTTAGTCTTAAACAAGACGCTGATTATCTGCTGGTTGCGGAGGTCAGCGGTCTGAGATGGCTCTCTCTACATCTCTACATGGGTGAACGTCACAGTGTCTGCCTTGTTGGGGTCAAGCCAGGTTCTGCTGGGAAGCCAGTGCTCATGGTCTGCCAGAGTCCAGGACGGGGCTGTGCAGTCAGCAGGAGGGTGAGTGATCCATCAGTGTCACTCCTGGCCAGGGTGTTCTGGGAGCAGAAGGGGGGCTTTGTTCGAGTGGAAGCCAGGAGCATTCCCAAGGCTGGCCTTTGGGGGGTACCCACTGTGACCCCCAAATCCTCACCACACTTCAGAGATGCTTCCTGAGGCCAAGACTGGGGCAAAGCTGCTTCATTTCATCTGGGCCATGCACCATTGTTGGGGGCCTGCCTGTGCCCAGCCCTGTGCTGGACTCTGCCCCTAATTTTTCAGATGTGTGGCCCGCCCTTGGTAAGTCCCGTCTGCTGTGCTGGGGAGATAGACATACACACATACTCGGTCAAATACTGTGGAGCAAAACCAAGGGACAGGTCACTCTAGAGAGACAGTGAAGGGGGGTGTCTGTGAAAGCTGTCCAGGGTAACTGGGTTTTGAAGGTTCTCCAGGCAGACAAGAATGTTGAATTCCAGCCAAGGGGAAAAACATATACAAAGACCTAGAGGAATCAAACAGACTCTGTGTGGCAGGGGAGGGTTTGGGACTATAAGCAATTTAATATTACTGAGGGGTGAAATTGTAGGGGTGGAGAGTGGGGTGGGAGTTGAGGCCAGAGGTAGGCAGGGGTGGGTTAAGGGGTCTGGCCTTTGTACTGCAGGCACTGGGGATTTTCAGCTGTAGAGGGACAAGGTCAGCTGTGCATCTGAGAGCATGGGTGGCTGAAGAAGAGCAGGGGTCGGGGAGGAGACCAGTTGAGCACAGAACCAGAGGCCCATGGTGAGATGTTGCCGGAGGACACAGGTGAAGAGGCGGCTTTCCATCCTGAAAGGATGTCTGCCCAGCACAACACACAGGGCACCAGAACCCACCCAGAATGACTCTGGCCAGCCAAGAGGTGGGTTACCCCAAAGTCCCACCCAGGAGCTTCTTTGGTGGAGGAGGGGACTACTGTCCCCAGGCTGCCAGTCTCAGAGATAACGAGAGTTCGTCTTTCTCATAGTCAGCAGTTCCAACATTTGAGAGTCACTGCTTTGACTATGACCCTGCTCACCCACCTGCAGTGATGAGGGGGGCTGAATCTCTTTGTTTCTGCCTCTGTAAATGTGGACACCTGGCCCCTCTACTGTGGCAATACTGCTGGGTGAAGCCCCCCAACCCATGTGGAGAAGGGGCTCTGAGAGGCCCCCGCTCCCGCACCCCAGTCAGGTGAATATGATCGTGTCCTTTTGTGATCAGCATGGGGACAGCAGCAGGAATTAGAGCAGGGGGACAGGCACCAGCACCCACTCCTTCAGGCCGGGCTTTCTCCCCATCTCCCACCCTGTTTCGTCCTGCGAGGGGCTCTTCTCTGGCCAGTGAGGCGAAGGCCAGAGGAGAGGGGTGGGGACGCCTATCCTGTCCTACCTGCCTTCACCGCGGAGCAGGGCAGTCGGGGCCAGTCCATGCGGCAGGTTCTGGCTCACGGGACAGGCCCAGAGCCAGGCAGCCTTTCTCACTGGGTCTGTCTAGGTGGGCTCCTGGAGGTGGGGACGGCATCTCCAAGGAAAGGACTGGAAGTGAGGCTTGTGGAGGGGAAGGCGGACCTGGGGCAGGAGGGAAGGATTCCAGAAGCTTCTGGATGGGAGGTGGACTGCAGGGAATGTGGGATCTCCCCAGAGAGAGGCCAGACATCCCCGGTGTCAGGAGCTGGGCCATGGAGGTGGAGTTTGGTGAATGCCCTGGCCATGGCCCAACAGGACAGAGCTTTGGCTTTAGTGTAAATCAGAATCTCCCCTCTACTTTTGGGGTGTGGACATGGTAACAAATTGGAGCTCTTCCGGGAAATAAGAGGGGGATGGACCCCACACTTCCAGGGTCCAAAAAAACTCTACCTCCCTCTATGCCCCACATGCCCAGAGAAGGTGTAGCTTCTCTGCTTTGCCTGTAACCCTCTGAGTGTCCTCCTGAGCCCCTTCTGCTGGGCAGTGGGCACAAAACGAGGCCAGCCCAGCTGGGCACAGTGGCTCACACCTGTAATCCCAGCACTTTGGGAGGCCGAGGTGGGCAGATCATGAGGTCAGGAGTTTGAGACCAGCCTGACCAACATGGTGAAACCCCATCCCTACTAAAAACACAAAAATTAGCCAGGCATGGTGGCGTGCGCCTGTAATCCCAGCTACTCAGGAGACTGAGGCCAGAGAATCACTTGAACCCGGGAAGAGGAGGTTGCAGTGAGCCAAGATCACGCCATTGCACTCCAGCCTGGGCGTTCTGAGTGAGACTCCATCTAAAACAAAAAACAAAAAACAAAAAACCGAGGCCAGCCCAGTGACATCAGACCCCAGATCCCTCCCCTCCTCCACTGCCGTCTCTCCAGTTTCTGGGTGCTTGAGGGGATGATGTGGCTTATGTGGCCGCCTGGTGACAGGGGTTCTCAGGGCCTCCAGCCTGAGTCTCTGCCTCCTCATCCTCCAGCCTGCTGTCCCCTGAAGGACCCATGTCCCGCTGTCCTGGCTTCCGCTGGCATTGGCAGGTGGGGGGCTAGGGACAGGTCTCCTGGCCTCAGCTTGCCCTAGAACTTGGACCCTCCATCTGCTACCCCCTGCTCCCATGCTGCTGCAGGCCCCGACAGTCTCCCAGCCGCTTCTGGGTCCCAGGAATGCCAAGCCCCTAGCCTCCAGCTCTCTGGCCACACGGACCACATTGCACAGGCTGGTGCTAGAGCAGCCCATGAGGCCATCTCCGTCTGGGGAGCAGAATTCTGACACGGACCCAAAAGGAGCTTTGTGGCTCTCTGCAGAGCTGGTGGCCCAGGAAGCATCTCATTTTTAAAGCAATACTGCCACTAGATGGACAGAGCTGAGGAAATGCTACATGGCCGGGACAGGCGAGGGTGGGTCCAGCAGCTGGAAGCCCCCCGGATCCAGGGCAGTCCTCCCGTGGGGCTGTGGGGAGACTTCTCCCTCTCTCCCTCAAAATGGCCTCCCTTAGCCCCTGCCTTTCTTCTTCTTCCTCTCTCTGAGCTGCTTTCCCTGCTTCTCCAGGCACCCTGTCATCGGCCAGAGCTCCTGGGCTCAGCTCTCTCCCCAGTTCAAATGAACGGCTCCTGGCGAATGAGAATCTTGTTTCTAATTCCCAGTTCTCAAGCTGGCCTGGTCTGTGTGAAGCAGCTACATGGTCAAGTCATCAGCGTCAGACAGGGTCATGAGACTACACACAAAGGTGTTCACCGAGGGCTGCACGGGGCCCGAAACCCAGCCCAGCCTGGCTCACCCAGCCCGGCTACCTGGCGTGGGCTGGCTGCTGCTAGGAAGGGCCCCTCTCAAATGCACACAGGCACAACGGCAGCTGATGACAAATGGCTCCACTCCTTCCTGCCTTCACGCCTTCTGCAAGGTGACAGTTCAGCTCATGGGAAGGTGGGAGCTATTTCCCCACCCCTGCAATCTGGCAGATGGCCTTATGATTTGTTCTGACCATACAGTGAGGCGGAAGTGATGTCCGTTCTGAGCCTAGGCTTTAAGTGCTCTTCTGCCCTTCAGGAGCCCTGTGCTAGAGGATGAGAGACCACATGGAGCCGAGAGCAGCTGTCCCAGCTGAGGTCCCAGGAATGTGAGCCCAGCTAAGACAGCAGAGCCATGTCGCCAACCCTTAGTGACCTCAGAAGTGAGCCCATCTCAGATCAGCAGAGCCACTCAGTGGGCCTGGAGGCTCACGAGAAAGAATAAATGGTTGTGTTTGAAGCTATTACATTTGGGGGAGTTTTGTTACACAGCAATAGATAACTGATACAGACATCCCATGGACTATCTCTGAGCATCACATACTAAAAATGTGACTGCAGGAGCAGTTAATCAGAGAAGCAGGGTCTCACTGTAACTCAAACAGAGACCCCCAGCTGTGGCTATGGCCTCTCCAGAGGAGAAGAGTCATATTGGTTAAGACGCATAGACAGAGCCTGAAGGCAAGGTTCACTGTGTGGCAGCCAATCTCCAAAGATGGCCCCAGGGAACCATGCCTACTGGTGTTTCCACCCTTGTTTAGTCCCCTCCCACACGGAATCTGGATTGGCCCTAACCCTCACATTAACCAACAGAATGCAGTGAAGTGCCACTGTGCCAGTTCCAGGCCTGAGCCTTAACAAGACCCAGTAGCTTTGGCCTGTGCATTCTCAGGAGACTGCTGCCACCTAAGAAGTCTGACCAGCCTGATGGAGAGGGGCTACCCAGAGGACATTGAGGGTGCAGAGACGTGAGTGATAAGTCATCTTGGACATTCTGCCACCATCTGATGGCAACTGCATGAGAGACCACAAGCAGAAGAACTACCCAGCTGAGCCCAGCCAACCCACAGAACCCTGAGAAATAATAACGAAGTGTTGTTTCAAGGCACGAGGTTGTGGGGTGTTTGTTACGCAGCAATAGGTAGCTGGTGCACTCTACTTACCAGCCAAGGGTTCTTGTGCAAGTCGTTTGTGTCAACTCTACTGCACTTTGCAAATGGGGGTGATTCTCACTGATCTAAGCCAGGAAGGTCTACCTCCTCACCCTGGGTATCATGAAGAACAGCTTCAGAATGATACTTTAGTTCCCTCTTACGAAGCCATAAAGGTTCCAGAAATGTGAGGTTCAGACTCAGAGAACCCAGTAATCTATCATCCCAAATACACATCTGAGAGGGTTGTTCCCCTCTTGAAGGGTCACGGGCAGCTCCTCATCTCTGGACCTTTCTGGGTCTGCCCTGCCCACCAGTCAGCCCCATCTCCCATCCCCCACCGGCCCCTTCCCCAGTTTGTACATTTGACAACGTATGACTTGGTGTTCTAGCTGCAGCTCAAATGCTGCCTCCTCTGACACCTTCCCTGTCCTCTGGGCAGGCTAGGGTGCTCCTCGTCTGTTCCCACAACCACTGCATCGTGCATTACAGCTGTCACTGTCCTGTATTACTGTCTCCCTAATGATGACCCCAGAGGGCCAAGACCAGCTCCTTCCACTGTGTGGCACTAAGCAGAGGGTCAAATACAGAGGGAAGATCAATAAATACTCCTGGGCCGGGTGAGGTGGCTCACACCTGTAATCCCAGCACTTTGGGAGGCTGAGGCGGGTGGATCAGAAGGTCAGGAGATTGAGACCATCCTGGCTAACATGGTGAAACCCCGTCTCTACCAAAAATACAAAAAATTAGCCAGGCATGATGACAGGTGCCTGTAGTCCCAGCCACTCGGGGGGCTGAGGCAGGAGAATGGTGTGAACCCAGGAGGTGGAGCTTGCAGTGAGCTGAGATCACGCCACTGCACTCCAGCCTCGGCATCAGAGCAAGACTCTGTCTCAAAAAATTAAATAAATAAATAAATAAATAAATAAATAAATAAATAAATACTCCTGGGTGAATGAGGTCGAGGCCAGGGCTACCTTCATGGGGGCAGCATCTCCTAGGGAGACAGACCCCCCCAAGCAGGGACACAGGTAGCAAGGCTGAGCTGGGGACGAGTGAGTGTGGACAGCGTGGGTCTGAATGTGCCTGAGAGGAGAGGAGGAGGGTGTGAGGGCTGGAGAGCCCTCAGAGTAAGCAGAGCTTAAGCCTGTCTCCGAGGGGGTGTGCGATTGCTTTCTGTTGCACTCAGGCGTTTCTGTTCATTTTGGCCATCTGCAAAGCAGCCCATTAGGTTGTATCTGTGGTGCCTAAAACGGAGAGGAAATCTGGGAGTTTTCTAGGTAACATCCAATCCAGATGACTGGCTTGAACAATTCTAGGGCTCTTCCCACTACCAACACCCTCAACACACCCCAGTGCACCAGCACACACACAGGTGCCCCCTCACTCTTTCTGCTGTGCATTCCAGCTGCAGTGAGTCGCAGCATCTCACTGGCTGCCCTCAGAGGAACCCATGAGGTCACCAGGAAGGGGGACTGCTGCAGGACCCTGAAGCTTGGAAACAGGCATGAGAGCTGAGGAGTAAGCAGCAGGGGCCAGGCCCCATTCCATGGCTTAGCCAGAAAATGTACACCCTGAATTCTCTCCAAATTACTCCTCTGGAGCAAGGTGAGAGCCATGTTGGCGGCCAAGGATGTAACTCCCAGAATGAGCTAATGAGTCAACTTGACTTCTGGCAGCATAGTGACCAGATATCCCAAAATGCCATCCGCTACCTGATTGCAAGTAAATGTCTACAGACATAACATTATTGCACTGCCAAGATCACAAGGAAGCCCTCCTTCCACAAAAGAAACAAGCAATAAATAAAGCAAACTATCTGGAACCAGAGATGAGCAATAAGCACTTTCCTTAGGTAATGCAAAATGCAGAGTGGTGAGTGGGGGGAGCGAACCTAAGAGTCCTACACCGACTTGAGACCCTCAAAGGAGGCTACCCGCTAAGGAGAGGGTGGTTCCAACCAAATCTGCCTGCCAGGACAGGGATCCCTCTGGAAACCTGGGTGTCTGCTTCAGAGCTCCAGGTGGAAACATTTAAGAACAATAATAATGTCCCTGGAGGATTTGCAACCATTTGCTCTCCTGCAGCGCGGAAGTTAAATTTACACTATCCTCATAGACAGGAAAATCCCCACTCAAGAAATTAAATTAAATTGGTCCCGGTCAGTGATAAAATGGTAGAGGCAAACAGAAATTCTTTCTGGAGGAAAGCATCCCAATTTAGGCCTTCAGGATTCCTACAGATGAAGCACAACCAAATACACACACACACACACACACACACACACACACACCCCAAGGAGACAAGCCACCATAAGGCGAGACTCAATAGAAATAACAAATAGATTTAGACCTCTGAGAACTGCTTGAAATAAGTGAAGTGCCGGCCAGGCGCGGTGGCTCGAGCCTGTAATCCCAGCACTTTGGGAGGCCAAGGCGGGTGGATCACAAGGTCAGGAGATTGGGACCATCCTGGCTAACACGGTGAAACCCCGTCTCTACTAAAAGTACAAAAAATTAGCCGGGTGTGGTGGCGGGCGCCTGTAGTCCCAGCTACTTGGGAGGCTGAGGCAGGAGAATGGCATGAACCTGGGAGGTAGGGCTTGCAGTGAGCCGAGATGGCACCACTGAACTCCAGCCTGGGCAACAAAGCGAGACTCTGTCTAAAAAAATAAATAAATGAAATAAATAAATAAATAAATGAAGTGCCAGGCGTGGTGGCTCCACAACTGTAATCCCAGCACTTTGGGAGGCCGATGTGGGCAGATTGCTTGAGCCCAGGAGTTCATGCCTGGGCAACATGGCGAAACCCCATCTCTACAAAAATGTACAAAAATTAGCGGATGTGGTGGAGCATGCCTGTAGTCCCAGCTACTCAGGAGGCTGAGGTAGGAGGATCACTTGAGCTTGGGAAGTCTAGGTGGCAGTGAGCTGTGATAGTGCCACTGCACTCTAGCCTGGGAGACAGAGTAAGACTCTGCCAGGAAAAAAAAAAAAAGGAAGGGAGGGAGGGAGGGAAAAGAAAAGTAGATGAAGTCTATTCATCTATCAATTTTTCCTTTTTGATTGTCTTCCTTATTCCATCTAAGGAATTCCAGCTAAATCTGCCTGCATATTAAAGAAGTTTTTTGTTTTTGTTCGTTTGTTTGTTCGTTTTTGAGACAGAGTTTCGCTCTTGTTGGCCAGGCTGGAGTGCAATGGCACGATCTCGGCTCACCGCAACCTCTGCCTCCCAGGTTCAAGCAATTCACCTGCCTCAGCCTCCAAAGTAGCTGGGATTACAGGCATGCACCACCACTCCCAGCTAATTTTGTATTTTAGCAGAGATGCGTTTCTCCGTGTTGGTCAGGCTGGTCTCAAACTCCCAACCTCAGGTGATCTGCTCACCTCGGCTTCCCAAAGTGCTGGGATTACAGGCGTGAGCCACCACACCCAGCCGATTAAGGAGGATTTAATGGAATAAGGAAGGTGATCAAAAAGGCAAAAGAGTCTATTGGAGAAAAAAAGGCCAGAGAGATTTGAAAAAGAACCAAATATACTTTTACAAGTGAAAAAATACAAATGTTGAAACTATGAGTTAAACAGCTAAAGAGAGAATCAGTGAAATTGGAGCATAGATATGAAGAAATTTCCTAGGATGCAACATAGAAAGATGAGAAGAGAGAAAATATGAAAGAAAGGTAAGAAGGCTGGGAGGAGAATAAGAGTGAGTCTAATGTGCATCTAATCAGAATTCCTAGAATTCCAGATCCCTGGATGAGGTGGTACTAAGTGGGGGCAATGGGTGGGGGTGCAGTGCAGGGCTGTTCCAGGCAGAGGGAACAGCATGTGCAAGGCCCTGAGGAACCTAACCAAAGCTGGTCTGCTAGAGCCCTTACTCTGTGCTGCCTTATGCAGGGCAATGCTGGGGCACAGATGGGGCTTAAACACTGTCCCTGCCTGAGCAGTAGGCAGTCTAGTGGGGAGCCAGCCACAGTGAGGTAGACAGCCGTGCTACTGCCTAGCCAATTCCATTTCCCCTTCGACTGCTAACTATACCTCTTCTCCTCCCCAGCTCTCAGGCCACATAGCCCAGGCAGAGCTAGCCCCAGTCCTTCATGCTTCAGGGATGGACATGTGACCTCGGCCAGGTTAATCACAGCCAGTGAGGTCCAGTTCTCAAACTTTTGTTAGAACCATCAGGCAGAGGAAATCTCTGGTTTGTCCAGGGGTGCTGACAGGGGAGAATGTTGGTCTGGAACCACCATGAGATGGAACCAACATAAAGAAAGGCCCCCTTTGAGCCCTGGATCCAAGTTTTCTGAAGATACCCTGGACATAATGGTTACAGAAGTTAATAGATTTCCTTTTCTGTTTGAGCTGGTCTGAGCTGTTTTTTTCTGTTACGTATAACTCCTTGCTCTGTCCCTGAAACAGAGGGAAATCCCAAGGCTGGAGACCCCATGGGAGGACCTGGCCCAGCCTAGGGGTCAGTGAGGCTTCTTATGGGAGGTGATAGCCAGGCTGGGTCTTGATAGCTGCACCAGAGTTAGCTGGAGGGAAGAGGTGCGCCCGGGCAGGCTGGTGCAGGTGCTGGCTGCCTTCCCAGGAGTCAGGGCAGCTCACTGGCTCCTGGGCACAGTCTCTGCCTAGGCAGGCCCTGGGCTCCCAGGTCAGCTCTTAGCAGAGGCTTCTGAGGGCCTCAGGGTTTGGCAGGAACAGGAGGCCTAAAGAGGGGACAACTCGGAAGCACTGCATAGGGTGGGGCAGGCCAGCCTCCAAGGGTCTTATTTCATGTGCCATGTTGGTGTCAGGACCTCCAACCTCAGGATCCACTGAGGTTTGTGAGAGGAGCTGTGTCGGGAGGTCACCAGCCCATCCTGTCCCTCCCTGGCCCCCAGCATGGCCAGTGCCATGGCCACCCCTGTCGTGTTGCCAGGCAGGTGCAATGTGCAGGGCACCAAACAAGTGGGCTTAAGAATCTGCTCTCAGCTCTATAACAAAGTCGTTTCAGCTTCTTGATGCCAGCTGACTTGGCACCCACCTATGTTCAGTCTCTTGCAGATCAATCAGCTGATCAGTGGGCTGCATGGGTCTCTGTGCCCTGTGCCTGTGTCACTACCAGCCCAGGCTCCCATGCCCAGCTTAAATGCCCTCTCCTCCAAGAACCCTTCCCTGATCACCCAAAGCATAAATGTTCCATCCTGCCTCTAACAACCCTTTGAACCAGGACCCCAAGCTGCTGTGGGAGGTGGTTACTTGTAGGTATGTTGTATTTTCCTTCGGTTCATCTCTGTCTACTCAGGGCCTAGTGAGGACCTGGCAAGAACACCTGATAGGGTAAGTCCTAGCCAGAGAAATCAGGCCAGAGAAAGAAAGGGCATCCAAATTGGAAAAGAGGAAGTCAAACTATATCTGTTTGCCAACGATACGATCTTATACCTAGAAAACACCAAAGATTACTCCAAAAGACTCCTAGATTTGATAAATAAATTAAGTAAAGTCTCAAGTTACAAAATCAATGTATACAAATCAGTAGCATTGCCATACTCCAGCAATGATCAAGCTGACAATCACAAGAACTCAACCCCCTTTTTTTTTTTTTTTTACCTTTGAGATGGAGTCTCGCTCTTGTTGCCCAGGCTGTAGTGCAATGGCGCGATCTCGGCTCACTGCATCCTCTGCCTCCCAGGTTCAGCAGTTCTCCTGCCTCTGCCTCCTGAGTAGCTGGGATTACAGGCACCCGCCACCATGCCCGGCTAATTTTTGTATTTTTAGTAGAGACGGAGTTTCACCAGGTTGGTCCAAGCCTGTAATCCCAGCACTTTGGGAGGCTGGGGCGGATGGATCACCTGAGGTCAGGAGTTTGAACTCAATCCCTTTTACAGTACCTAGACACAAAAAGTAAAATGCTTAGGAATATACTTAACCAAGGAGGTGAGCGATCTCTACAAAGAGAACTATAAAACACTGCTGAAAGAAATCATAGATGACAAAAACACATGGCAATACATCCCATGTTCGTGGACTAGAACAATCAATATTGTGAAAGTAACCATACTGCCCAAAGCAATCTGCAGAGTCACTGCAATTCCAACCAAAATACCAACGTCATTCTTCACAGAATTAGAAAAAACAACCTTAAAATTCATATGGCATCAAAAAAGAACCGGAATAGCCAAAGCAATCCTAGGAAAGAAACAAATCTGGAGGCATCACCTTACCCAACTTCAAATTATACTATAAGGATGTAGTAATCAAGACAGTATCAAGGAAGTGTCTACTGGTACCAAGCACTGGTATCAAGGTAAATATATAGACCAATAGAACAGAATAGAGAATCC
Organism: Gorilla gorilla gorilla; assembly: GCF_029281585.2. Classification (NCBI taxonomy): domain Eukaryota; kingdom Metazoa; phylum Chordata; class Mammalia; order Primates; family Hominidae; genus Gorilla; species Gorilla gorilla. Next base: position 44,575,406 of record NC_086018.1, read on the forward strand.
AGAAATAAAGCCAAATACTTACAGCCAACTGATCTTCCACAAAGTATGCAAAAACATAAACTGGGGAAATGACATTCTATTCAATAAATGGTGCTGGGAAAATTGGATAGCCACATGTAGAAGAATGGAGCTGGATCCCTCTTTCTCACCATATAGAAAAATTAACTCACAATGGGTTAAATACTTAAATCTAAGTCCTGAAATCATAAAAATTCTAGAAGGAACCCTAGGAAAAACTCTTATGGACATTGGCCTAGGCTAAATATTTATAACGAAGGCTCCAAAGGCAAATGCAACAAAAACAAAAACAAACGGGACCTACTTAAACTAGAAAGCTTCTACACAGCAGAAGAAATAATCATGAAAGTAAACAGACAACTTAGAGAATGGGAGAAAATGTTTGCAAACTATGCATCTGACAAAGGACTAATACGCAGAATCTACAAGGGACTCAAATCAGCAAGAAAAAAAAATAATAATAATTCTGGCTGGGCGCAGTGGCTCATACCTGTAATCCTAGCACTTTGGGAGGGCAAGGCTTGCGGATGACTTGAGGTCAGGAGTTCGAGATCAGCCTGGCCAACATGGTGAAACCCTATCTCTACCAAAAATATAAAAAATTAGCTGGGTGTGGTGGCAGGGCCTGTAATCCCAGCTACTCAGTAGGCTGAGGCATGACACTCAACTTGAATCCAGGAGACAGAGATTGCAGTGAGCCGAGATTGTACCACTGCACTCCAGCCTGGGTGACAGAGTGAGACTCTATCTAAAAAAATTAATAAAATAAAATAAAAATAATAAATACTTTATAAACATTAATTTACTGACTCTTCTTAATGACCTTGATGTTATATTCTGTTTGATCCCTATTAACAGACAAGGAAACTCGGGCACAGAGAGGCTAGGTTACTTGTTCAGAGTCACACAGCCAGTGTGAAGCCCAGGGAGTCCCTCTCCAGTCTGTGCTTTTAACCCTGGGCCATGACATGTCATCACCCTAGGTGTGCAGTGAGGGGACTGGGGCCCAGGAAGGGGAAGGGACTCATACCTGAAGCCACACAACCAGGGTCCAGCCCCAGGCAGGCTCTTTCTCCACAGAGACAGAGTCAGTTTGGGCCCCTCCTCTCTTCTCTTGGTGACAGTTTTGCCCATGGGCATCCTGCGGGCAAAGGAGAGGCTGAGTTTCTGGTTTGTGGGTGTGTTTCAGGAAGTGCAGCTTGATGGGGTCAGTCTTTGTGTGCAGGGAGAGGAGCTGGGTGGAGGCTGGCTGGATGACTGGGCCTAGGCCTCCGGACGACGGAAAGGAGCAGAGAAGATGAGGGATGCGTCCCGGCACTGGCATTGTGGAGACAGACCCCAACCCCCAGGAGGGGTATGTAGGGGTGAGGAAGGGGCTGTTGGTTCCCCCGCTGGTGAGCAAGGGCTGGCTGTGGGAGGGGCTCCAGGAGCGGAGGGGAACTGTTAAAGATTCAGACCCAGCTGGGCGCAGTGGCTCACGCTTGTAATCCCAGCATTTTGAGAGGCTGAGGTGGGCAAATCACCTGAGGTCAGGAGTTCAGACCAGCCTGCCCAATATGGAGAAACCCCGTCTCTGCTAAAAAATACAAAAATTAGCCAGGCCTGATGGTGCACACCTGCAATCCCAGCTACTAGAGAGGCTGAGGCAGGAGAATCGCTTGAACTCGGGAGGCGGAGGTTGCAGTGAGGTGAGATTGCACCACTGCACTCCAGCCTGGGCGACAGAGCGAACTCTGTCTCAAAAAAAAGATTCAGACCCAGCCTCCGCCCCCTGTGTCACACAAACTGTTCTCCTCCTAGAGCAGGCTTAGAGGGGCCCATGCCTGGGGCACCCAGGTTGGCAGGCAGCTTCGTGGATGCCTCTGGGGAGGCCTTCCTGACTGCAGGCCGGCTCTGGGGTGCTGCAGAAGAACTCACTTCCATCTCTTCTATGGTGGTGCTGTAGGTAGCCATGTTTGACAACATGTGACTATGCCTGGTGGTCACGTGATTCCAAAGGCACCACACCATAGGTCAGCCCAGGGCCAATAGCTGGTGGCAGGAAGCAAGGAGCTGAACAGGTGGATTCACCCCTGGGGACTTCAGCCTGGCCATCCCAGAAGAGGCAGCTGCTGACAGGGTCTCATGGAGGGCTGAGGATGCAGGGAGGTCTGGGGGTCTTGAGGGCCACATAGGGCCTTGGGAAGTCTTGGGAATTTAGGCGACCTAGGAGACCTTGTGGGGCTTTAGGAGGGCCTAAGGGGCCTGGGGGGCCTTGGGGATCATTGAGGGGCCTGAGAAGGCCTTGAGAGGTCTCTGGAGGATCTTTCGGGCCTTGGGGGCCTGGGGAGGCTTGGGGGACCTCCAGAGGCCTAAGGGACCTTGGGAAATCTTTGGGATCTTAGGGGGAGAGGGGATGTGGGAGACCTGAGAGGCCTGGGGCTTTGGGTGGACCTTGGAAAGTAAGGGGGGTTGGGAGGGCCATGGCGGGTGGAGCAGCCCCCCCAGAGGGCCTGGGTCATTCAGCGGCCACAGCCTGGACACTGTGCTCCGACTCTGGGAGCCCTGGTCATTCCCTCCGTGTGATGGGGGGATCCCAGGCCTGCTCCAGAGTCCCTGTGAGGGTGAAGTGATCCCAAGGGGACAGGCATTGCCCCCGCTCTCAGGCCTGCATGCCCCGCACTCCACTTCCACACAAACTCATCTGAAGGCACATGAGGCTGTGTGGTCTACCAAAGGCTTCGTGGGGAGGTGGAGGAAGGAGCCCCATTGCGAGACATCCCCGTGTCCCCAGAGCTTCTCTCACACTGACAGCCACTGTCTTCACTGGTTCGTATAAAGTGCCCAGAACGGTGCCCGGCACACAGGAGGTGTGAGCCATCGTCACTGCTGTCACTGTCTTTCAGTTCTCTCTTTCCCAGACAGCCTCTCAGGATCCCTCTTTTTGCCTCCAGCGACCTGGTGCCCCTCATGTCAGAACAGATGCATCCTGCGATGCTCCTCATGTGAAACAGGAAGAGCCTATAAATGAAAATGTGCATCTTCCCCCATAGGGTTTAGTTTTTTTGCGGGGGGACCGAGTCTCGTTCTGTCGCCCAGGCTGGAGTGCAGTGGCGCGATCTTGGCTCACTGCAACCTCCCACCCCCAGGTTCAAGTGATTCTCCTGCCTCAGCCTCCTGAGTAGCTGGGATTACAGGCATGTGCCACCATGCCCGGCTAATTTTTTGTATTTTTAGTAGAGATGGAGTTTCACCTTGTTGGCCAGGCTGGTCTCGAACTCCTGACCTCAGGTGATCCGCCTCGGCCTCCCAAAGTGCTGGGATTACAGGCATGAGCCAGCGCACCTGGCCCCCTGTGGGGTTTAGAAGTAGCTCAGCACAGGCCGGGTGCAGTGGCTCATGCCTGTAATCCCAGCACTTTGAGAGGCCGAGGCTGGCGGATCACAAGATCAGGAGATCCAGACCATCCTGGCTAACACGGTGAAACCCCATCTCTACTAAAAATACAAAAAATTAGCCGGGCGTGGTGGCACGCACCTGTAGTCCCAGCTACTCAGAAGGCTGAGGCAGGAGAATGGTGTGAACCCGGGAGGTGGAGCTTGCAGTGAGCCGAGATAGCGCCATTGCACTGCAGCCTGGGCGACAGAGCAAGACACTGCCTCAAAAAAAAAAAAAAAAAGAAGAAGTAGCTCAGCACAGCATGTGGCGGGTGCCACCCAAGAAGGTGGCACAGAGGACAAAAGTCCACAGAGGACAAATGCAGCCAGTGTGGAAATCAGGCCCCAACTTGCGGGGCCGAGGCCGTGAGCAGCCACAAGGTGGCCCCAGTGAGCTTAGGGACAGGCCAGTGCAGGGCAGGTGGGAGGTTCATGCACAGCTAAGTTAGGCTAAGAGAGATGTGGCTGGGTCTCCCTGGGGCAGCAGGTGGGGGCTCAGCTCACCCTGGCTCCCGGCTGCACAGCTCAGAGTGGGCACCTCCTCGCCTGAGGAGAAGGAAGGGCCGCCTGCAGCCAGCAGGTGTGCCAGGATCCTCCTACCTGGGCTGGGGCCCGGAAGGCGAACACAGGGCAACTGAACCCATTGCAGAGCAGGGCCTGAGGGCTGGCTCGGGAGCAGGTGGTTGGAGTCTGGCTCTGAACAGGCCTTGACCCATCCCTTGGGTCCCCCAGGCCCTTCCCAGCCTCCACTCCGTGCTGCAGGCCACACCTACAGCCTTCTGTGCTGAGGGCTGTGCCCCTGGAAGCCACATGGGGCAGACTGGAGCTGCCTGGGTCCTGGAGCAGCATTTCTGGGGCTTCAGCCCAGGGGAGCTGACTGGGTTTGCGGCTACACTCACACCACACTCCTCCTCCAGGCTGGGCCGGGTGAAAGGAGGGAGATGAAGGAGGGCGGGCCTGCCCTTGCTGGTCATCAGGGTCGCTCATCTCTGGGGATCTGGCTGGAGCTAGGAATTGAGGAAGGACAGGCTGGTGGCAGGGGCCAGGGCTGGGCTTCTGGCGGGCCAGGACCCCCTCTAGGGAGGTCTGTGCTCACTGCATCCCTAGGGACACAAGCCCAGGGTCAGGGCCTCATGCATTCTGGCCTGGCAGGCTGCCTGCCTCAGCCCCACCCCACCCAAGGCATCCAGGGACACTGGCCTGTGGCAGAGACGCCCACAGCTTTGCTGTGTGTCCATCTTTGTTGCTTCTCCTTTTGGGGAGCTACCCCTACCCCTGCACTTTAACAGGTGAACCCAGGGTGAGCCACTGCCCCGCCCACCAGCCCCTGAATCAGGCCAGAGAAGTGAAAACCATCTGACCACAGAGGAGGAGCCTGGGGGCGCAGCAGGGCCCCAGGTGGCCGGAGGTCAGCCTCAGGGTGGGTGGCCTGGAGGCCAGCTGTCTGGAGGATCCTGAGCAGAGAGGGGGGCAGGCCCTTGGTGCCTTTCCTTCCAAGAGGGGACTCTAAAGGGAGAGAGTGACATCAATCCAAGGCCCACCGTGCAGATGCTGATTACAGAGGCCAGCGGAGGTGACACAGGTCCTGCCCAAGACAGTCCTGGAGATGGATGGTGGGGCTGGTACCTGTCTTAATTTGCTGCGTTGCTAGAAAGAAATACCCGAGGATGGGTAATTTATAAAGAAAAGGTGGTAGCCAGGCACAGTGGCTCACACCTGTAATCCCAGAACTTTGGGAGACTGAGGCAGGCAGATCACCTGAGGTCAGGAGTTCGAGACCAGTCTGACCAACATGGAGAAACTGTCTCTACTAAACATACAAAATTAGCCAGGTATGGTGGCACATGCCTGTAATCCCAGCTACTTGGGAGGCCGAGGCAGGAGAATCACTTGAACCCGAAAGGCTGAGGTTGCGGTAAGCCGAAATCGCACATTGCACTCCAGCCTGGGCAACAAGAGCAAAACTCCATCTGGAAAAGAAAAGAAAAGAAAAGAAGAGAAAAGAAAAGGAAAGGAAAGGAAAGATGGTTATTTGGCTCATAGTTCTTCAGGCTGGTACAAAGAAGCATGGCACCAGCATCTGCTTCTGGTGAGGCCTCAGGAAGCTTCCACTCATAGCAGCAGAAGGGGAAAGGTAGCAGGCATCCCATGGAGAGAGGAAGGAGGGAGGAGAGGGGGAAAGGAGGTGCCAGGCTCTCTTTAACAACCAGCCCTCGCGGGAACTAATAAAGGCAGAACTCACTGTTAACGCAAGCACCAAGCTGTTCATAAGGGGTCCGCCCTCATGATCCAAACACCTCCCGCCAGGCCCGACCTCCAACACTGAGGATCAGATTTTAACCCGAGATCTGGAAAGGACAACATCCAAACTATATCAGCATCCCAACAATGAGAATGTACTTCATGTTACCTCAAAATGGCTAAGACAGTAAATGTTTAAACGTGGGTAAATCTAAGCAACTATTGGCTGCATAGAATAACATTAATTTTTCATTGTGTTTTATATAGATAAAAATTTTATTTATTTATTGAGACACAGTATCGCTCTATTGCCCAGGCTGGAGTGCAGTGGCGCGATCTCACCACAAACTCCACCTCCAGGGTTCAAGCGATTCTCCTGCCTCAGTCTCCCGAATAACCGGGACTACAGGCGTGTGCCATCACACCAGGAATTTTTGTATTTTTAGTAGAGACAGGGTTTTGCCATGTTGGGCCAAGCTGGTCTTGATCTCCTGACCTCAGGTGGTCTGCCCGCCTGGGCCTCCCTAAGTGTTGGGATTACAGGCGTGAGCCACCGTGCCTGGCTTATGTAGACCCGGCGCAGTATAGGCCTTGCCCATACCCATCAATAGCCACTGCATTCATGAATAGCCACTGCATTCCAGCCTGGACAACACAGCAAGACTATATCTATTTTTTGTTGTTTTTGTTAAAAGTACATTAGTGGCCGGGTGCAGTGGCTGACGCCTGTAATCTCAGCACTTTGGGAGACCGAGGTGGGCAGATCATTTGAGGTCAGGAGTTCGAGACCAGCCTGGCCAACACGGTGAAACCCTGTCTCTACTAAAAACACAAAAATTAGCCCAGCGTGGTAGCGTGCGTCTGTAATCCCAGCTACTCAGGAGGCTGAGGCAGGAGAATCGCTTGAACTCAGGAGGTGGAGGTTGCAGTGAGCCAAGATCGCGCCACTACACTCCAGCCTGGGTGACAGAGCCAGACTCTGTCTTAATAAATAAATAAATAAAGCACATTAGATGATGTCTTAGTCCCTTTTGTGCTGTTATCACAGAGTATCTGAGACTGGGTAATTTATAAACAATGGAAGTTTATTTGGCTCATAGCTCTGGAGGCTGGAAGTCCGAGAGCAAGGTGCCAGGATCTAGGGAGAGCCTTCTTCGTGCAACACCGCATGGAAGAAGGCAGAAGGGCAAGAGAGTGTGCACTGAACCCATTCTTTTATCAGGAACCCACTCCCAAGATAACTAACCCACTCCCAAGATAACTAACCCACTCTTATAACTAACCCACTCCCATGATAACTAACCCACTCCCAAGATAACTAACCCACTCCCAAGATAACTAACCCACTCTCATAGCTAACCCACTCCCATGATAACTAACCCACTCCTAAGATAACCCACTCCCATGATAACTAACCCACTCCCAAGATAACTAACCCACTCCCATGATAACTAACCCACTCTCATAACTAACCCACTCTCATGATAACTAACCCACTCCCAAGATAACTAACCCACTCCCATGATTATAAACCCACTTCCATGATAATGAACCAACTCCCATGATAACTAACCCACTCTCATGATAACTAACCCACTCTCATAACTATAATTAACCCACTCCCAAGATAACTAACCCACTCTCATGATAACTAACCCACTCCCAAGATAACTAACCCACACCCATAACGAACCCACTCCCATGATAACTAACCCACTCCCAAGATAACTAATCCACTCCCATGATAACTAACCCACTCTCATAACTAACCCACTCTCATGATAACTAACCCACTCCCAAGATAACTAACCCACTCCCATAACCCACTCTCATAACTATAACTAACCCACTCCCAAGATAACTAACCCACTCCCATGATAACTAACCCACTCCCAAGATAACTAACCCACTCCCAAGATAACTAACCCACTCCCATGATTATAAACCCACTTCCATGATAATGAACCAACTCCCATGATAACTAACCCACTCTCATGATAACTAACCCACTCTCATAACTATAATTAACCCACTCCCAAGATAACTAACCCACTCTCATGATAACTAACCCACTCCCAAGATAACTAACCCACACCCATAACGAACCCACTCCCATGATAACTAACCCACTCCCAAGATAACTAATCCACTCCCATGATAACTAACCCACTCTCATAACTAACCCACTCTCATGATAACTAACCCACTCCCAAGATAACTAACCCACTCCCATAACCCACTCTCATAACTATAACTAACCCACTCCCAAGATAACTAACCCACTCCCATGATAACTAACCCACTCCCAAGATAACTAACCCACTCCCAAGATAACTAACCCACTCCCATGATTATAAACCCACTTCCATGATAATGAACCAACTCCCATGATAACTAACCCACTCTCATGATAACTAACCCACTCTCATAACTATAACTAACCCACTCCCAAGATAACTAACCCACTCTCATGATAACTAACCCACTCTCATAACTATAATTAACCCACTCCCAAGATAACTAACCCACTCCCATGATTATAAACCCACTTCCATGATAATGAACCAACTCCCATGATAACTAACCCACTCTCATGATAACTAACCCACTCTCATAACTATAACTAACCCACTCCCAAGATAACTAACCCACTCTCATGATAACTAACCCACTCTCATAACTATAATTAACCCACTCCCAAGATAACTAACCCACTCCCATGATAACTAACCCACTCCCAAGATAACTAACCCACACCCATAACGAACCCACTCCCGTGATAACTAACCCACTCCCAAGATAACTAATCCACTCCCATGATAACTAACCCACTCTCATAACTAACCCACTCTCATGATAACTAACCCACTCCCAAGATAACTAACCCACTCCCATAACCCACTCTCATAACTATAACTAACCCACTCCCAAGATAACTAACCCACTCCCATGATAACTAACCCACTCCCAAGATAACTAACCCACTCCCAAGATAACTAACCCACTCCCATGATTATAAACCCACTTCCATAATAATGAACCAACTCCCATGATAACTAACCCACTCTCATAACTATAATTAACCCACTCCCAAGATAACTAACCCACTCTCATGATAACTAACCCACTCCCAAGATAACTAACCCACACCCATAACGAACCCACTCCCATGATAACTAACCCACTCCCAAGATAACTAATCCACTCCCATGATAAGTAACCCACTCTCATGATAACTAACCCACTCCCATGATAACTAACCCACTCTCATAACTATAACTAACCCACTCCCAAGATAACTAACCCACTCCCATAACCTACTCTCATAACTATAACTAACCCACTCCCAAGATAACTAACCCACTCCCATGATAACTAACCAACTTTCATAACTATAACTAACCCACTCCCATGATAACTAACCCGCTCCCATGATAATGAACCCCTCCTATGATAATTAACCCACTCCCATGGTAACTAACCCGCTCCCAAGATAACTAACCCACTCCCATGATAAGTAACCCACTCCCATGATAAGAAACCCACTCCCATGATAACTAACCCACTCCCAAGATAACTAACCCGCATCCATAACTAACCCACTCTCATGATAACTAACCCACTCTCATAACTAACCCACTCCAAAGATAACTAACCCACTCCCAAGATAACTAACCCACACCCATGATAACTAACCTACTCTCATGATAACTAACCCACTCCCAAGATAGCTAACCCACACCCATGATAACTAGCCCTCTCTCATGATAACTAACCCTCTCTCATAACTAACCCACTCCCAAGATGACTGACCCATGCGCATGATAACTAACCCACTCCCATGATAACCCACTCTCATAACTAACCCACTCCTCCGTCCCAGTGCTGTGCTGTCACCTGCTGCCAAAAGGTGGCATAACCAGTTACCCTCAGAAGCCAGAACCCCAAGTTCCACGCTGCAATCCCCATCCCAAGCTGGCGGCAGGAGCATGCCCTCTGCCACTTCCCTGGGGCCTGGCAAAGCCCTGCGAACTGCAAGGACAACCCCCCTGGAGAGTCACAGCATGAGAAGTCCTCCACTTCTTCCATTACCCCCACGCTCCCTCCTCACCACCCCGACACTGATGTGGGCCCGGGATGCTGATGCAACTTACAGCGAGGGTGTGCATGGCTGCAGTGTCTCAGGTCTTCCTGGAAACAGGTGTTAAGTTGGTGGTGCATCTTACACCCAGTGGCATTTTTAAATCAAGGAAACACATGGATGAGGTTGCAGTGAGCCAGGATTGCACCATTGCCCTCCAGCCTGGGCAACAAGAGTGAAACTCCATCTCAAAAAACAAACAAAAACAAAACAAACAAACAAAAATGCACAGTGCTAGAAAGAAATAGAAAATAGCAGAGGAAGATTGCCATGGTGGATACGGGAGTGATTTTAAATCAGGTCGTCAGGATGGATCCCAGAGCAAAGGTGGTCCTTGAGCAAAGACTTGAGGAGGCTGAGGGATGGAGTGATGCAGACATTGGAGGGACAAGTGGGCCGGGCAGGAGGGACAGCAGGGACTCCCCGGGATCACAGGGAGGGCTACAAGCCCATAGGTGAGCAGCAGGCCCTGTGCAGAGAAGCAAGAGGGTGGCCCCCAGGGAGAGGAAAGTGGGCGGGGTGAGGGGGCCTGTGCAGAAAAGAAACAGGGAGTCCAGTGAGGAGGCTCCTGCAGAGGCTGGGGAGGGAGGATGGCCTGGAAGCAGTGGCAAGGAGCAGGGCCAGGCTTCCTGCACCTGCAGGCCCAGGGGTTTGAGGGGCGCGGGGATTAGGGAGACCCACAGGAGGGCCCTGCCGGGAAGCTCTGTTAGCACAAAGAAGTGAAGGGGATGGTGGGCTGAGGGCTGAGAGGCTGTGGGAGGCCCCAGTAGGGGCTCAGGGGGCCCAGGGTGGTTTAGGAGAGGAGGGGACAGGACAGACTGGGATCCGCAGCAGATGAAGGGTGGACCTCTGGGTAGGTGGCTCAGGGTGCTGAACCTGTCTTCACCCCTGGCGAGGGATCCTCTCAGTGTGTGCAGGGCTGGCTCCTTGACCCCAAGATCACAGGTGCCTGCTGGCGGACACTGAGCTGGTTGTGGAGTCTTTGCCCTTCTTCCACTGTGATGGCTTCTTGCTGCTGGGCCACCCCCTCCTCTCCCGGTCCCTGCTCTGGCTTGGCGGGTGTTGCTCTGTCCCAGGACCTTTCTCACGAGCCACTCCTAACCTGCGTCATCCCCTCCTCCCAAACGCTGCTGTCCCGCGTGTTTTCCACCGAGGAGCGGACACTCTCACACTTGCACCCTCACACACCTGGCTGTGTGTGTCTCCTCCAGCTCCTCCAAGCCCCCAGGCCATCTCTTTGCCCTGTGGCTGCATCGTTCTGTCACTGTCCCTGTCTTTTCAGGCTGGTGGTGTCAGGGACATGGTTGCTGTGGGCTCATAGGGTATCCTGGTTGGGCCTTGAACTAGCTGTGTGATGCTGGTCCAAACACATTACCTCTCAGGACTCAGCTTTTCCGTCTGTGGAATGGGCACAGTAACGCCCCACTGCCTCCTTCCCAGGTCAGGCGGGAGCAAGGCTGAATCCCCCGTGTTCCGTGTCTGTAACTGCACTGTGCCTGCGCCAGTGCTCCCCTAGCCTAGGGCCCGGCGGGGGACACCAGGATTGACGCTGGATGTCCATCGGGCCTGATGATGCAGGCCTTGCAGGAGTCTGTGCTTTATCCTAAAACCTGGGAAACTGGGTTCTGCCAAAGGCCTGGGTTTGGCCTTGGGGCCTTAGAAGATTCCAGTGCCATTTTCGCAGGAGGGGATCCAGGGTGCTGCTCCACGGCATGGCCCGGAGCCCAGGCCCCAAGCAGTCCCGGCCCCTGGGCTCCCTTCTCTGTCCCTGCATCTTCCCCATCTTTCCAGAGCTGGGTTCCGAGGTCAGTGTGCCAGCTCCTGGGTGCCCCTCACTGCCCACATGGAGGCTGTGTGATCTCCGTGGCAGGCAGAGAACCCAGGGCCCTCCTGGCCTGCCCATGCCCACCTGCCCTGCGCCCAGAGCTCCCTCCCTCAGCTCAGCTGCTCTTCAGGTCCTCACCCTGCCCTGCCACAGCCCTGCAGTGGCCTTTCTCCCGGAACAACAGCTACAGTGTGGGGAGGGGCTTGCTTTCCACACCCCTCCACACCTCTGGTGGTGGGAAGAGCTCTGTAAGAGCTGCTCAGATCCCTGTCTCAGTAGGTTTTCTGTTGCTTATAACAGAATTCCGGAAACTGGGTAGTTTATAAAGAAAAGGAATTTATTTATTACAGTTATGAAGGCTGAGAAGTGCAAGGCTGAGGGGCGAATCTGGGGAGGGCCTTCCTGTTGGCCAGGCGAGCCTCTGCAGAGTCCTGAGACAGCGCAGGGCAGCACACGGCAAGGAGCCTGAGAGGCCCAGTGAGCTAGCTCAGGTGTCTCTCCCCCTTCTTATTAAGCCACCAGTTCCCCCTCCCCCATGATAACCCATTAATCCCTTAACCCATGAATCCATTAAGCCGTGAATGGATTAGTCCATTTATGAGGGCAGAGCGCACACGATCCAATCACCTCTTTATGGCCCCACCTCTCAATACTCCCCATGTTGGAGATTAATTTTTTTTTAAGACAGGGTCTCACTCTGTTGCCCAGGCTGGAGTGCAGTGGCACAATCTTGCTCATTGCAGCCTCCAACTCTTGGCCTCAAGAGATCCTCCCATCTCAGCCTCCCAAAGCACTAGGATTACAGGCAGGAGCCACCTCGCCCAGCCGAGGACTAAATTTCAACATGAGTTTTGGAGGTGACAAATGTAGAAAGTAAAAATTCCTCTTCAAAGTTTCCCTTCTTGTTAAATAAATCATAAGTGCTAAAAATAATAGTTTCTTTGAAAAACTAACTTCCTTCAAGCCTCCTTGCTTTGTGCTAATAACTCTTTGTTAAGCCCTGGCCTATGTAGCTGTTAAACATGCTCACAGGCAACACAGTACATTCTATGTCCTTGAACCTTAACCAAGATATTTGTGCTGTACCTGCTCACAGGCACGCTCCCGCTTGCAGCCTATGCCCCTTCCCTATTTGGCATAAGCAACTTCCTCTTTTCCTTTGTCTTTCCATTACTTTTACCTTTTTAGAAAAGTTTTAAACTGTTAGCAATCGGGTTTTAGTTTAGATTGTGAGGTCTGGCTCTAGCCAACAGAGACAGGACACAGTAGCAGGGACAAACTGCGTAAGGGATAAAAATTGCTTCCCTCCTTTGTTCAGGTGTGCTCTCTCCATTGTTCCATCTGCGATGAGCACCCTTTCTGCAGAAAGTAAAAATGGCCTTGCTGAGATAATTAAATTTACGTTTGAGTGCTGTTTCTTTGCAGCACTGGGGAATGAGCACTCTGTTTCTAAATAAACATTTTACATAGAACACAAATATTCAAAGCACAGCACCCCCTCCCACCTGCTTATCACTCGGAGGCCTCCAGTCTATACCCAGAAGAGCACTGATGGGATCCTGTTGTTCCTGCTTGAAATCCGGCCATGGCTCCTTCCCGCCCTGGGATATGGGCTGTCCTTCATGGCAGCTCCTGCCTTTTCCCAGCTAAACAGAACAAGTGGAGCTCTCTCTCTTCCCACCAGGCCTTTGCATATGCTGTTCCCTCTGCCTGGAATCCTCTTCCTACTATCTTATCCTAGTTTACCTCTGGTCACTCCTTGGCCTCTCTTAGAGTATCACGGCCTCCAGGAAGCCTCCTCAGCCTTCTGTGGCTCTCTGTCTCATCATTGACCACACTGTGACTTCATTGCCTGCCTGCCTCTGCCTCTCTGTTGGATAAGAAGCTCCCTGAGGCCAGGGACCATCTTGAGTGTTCCTCCCTGACACATGTCCACAGCATAGGGCTTGGCACCAAGGAGAGGTCAGGATAAGTTCGTCCCTGGGGTGCTCTCAGGCTCAGTTCCATTCTCTAAAAATGATGAGGTTGGTTGGGCATGGTGACTCAGGTCTGTAATCCCAGCCATTTGGGAGGCCGAGGTGGGTGGATCACCTGAGGTCAGGAGTTCGAGATCAGCCTGGCCAATATGGTGAAACCCCGTCTTTATTAAAAATACAAAAATCAGCCAGGCATGGTGGCGCACGCCTGTGGTCCCAGCCACTGGGGAGGCTGAGGCAGGAGAATCACTCAAAGGCAGAGGTTGCAGTGAGCCAAGATTGAGCCACTGCACTGCAGCCTCGGTGACAGAGCAAGACTTCATCTCAAAAAATAAAATAAAATAAAATAAAAAAGATGAGGTTGTCCTGAATCCCTTCCCCCAGCCATGACCCTTATGGGATGCCTCTCACATGCCTGTAGCAGGGGAGACTGGGGGTGGACCGCCCGCTGACCCTCCCATGCCAGGGCGCAAGGACCCAGATGCATCTGGAGCTAAAACACTTCTAGCTCCTGGAATTTTCAGGCGTGGGAGGCAGGTGTCAGCGCAGGAGGGGCTAAGGAAGCACCACCTTCCCACTGATTACTGGCAGCAACCCAGTGCCAGGAGTGGTAGCAAAGGTGAGAGTGAGGCCGCCTCCTGGGAGCCCTGACTGTTGAGGAGTGGGACTGGGCCCCTCAGCTCTCTGGCTGGGACGCTGCCATCTCTGCGCCAGAGCTGAGAGCCACCAGCTGCTGCTCTGTTCAGTATCCTCCAGGAACCCCGACTCCCAGCCTGGGACTCTTCGCCCAAACCTCTCACTGCTCCAGATCCAGGGGCCTTCCTCCCTAGCCCTGGCCCCACCCCTTCTCCCCTAATCAGGATGAAAATAGCAACCGCCAGCACTTCCCAGTGCCATTTGGTGCCAGGTGCTGCCATCTCTGGGGGGTGGCGACGAGGTGATGTGGGGAACGGCCTGGAACCCAGAGTCTGCACACCCCGGGGCTTGGAGTGCTTCCTTCCCACCTCTCCTCGGTGGCCCCGGGCAGGTTCCTGAGCCCTCTGTACCTTGGCGTCCCGTGTAATAAAATATGCGGTTCTGTGCATGTGGAGTGACAACCTGGATACTAATGCCAAGGTACGAACCTTCCAGGTGCACCTGCTTGGTTCCAGGTCCCGTCTCAGAAGGTGAGGGGGGGCTGGGATGTGAACTCGGGTTGGCCTGCCCCTGACACACCCCTGCTTCTCACCGACTTATTTCCATGCCTTTGTTTGGCCACAGACAAACATAACATGATGGCCTTGAGGAGCCAGTGGACAGTGCAGGGGTGTCAGGCTATATGGAGACCGCTGCTTCCACTTGTCACCGGTTCCTCTCAAGTCCTGTCATCTTGCCCCCGATTCCCCTCAAGGCTCTGAGGCTGGGAGGCACGGGTCTGAGGGCCCCGCTGGCCCCTGGTGTGAGCAGGCTCCAAGCCTCCTTCCCAGGCCACCCACCAAGCTCAGGGCTCCGCTGTGCCCACTCGGAGCAGCCCTGCCCCGCCATCCCTGTGTCCAGTTCTGCTTTGAGCAGAGGAGTGGGGAGCTGGCGGTGGCCTTGCCATCACCAGCTATGTGACCCTTAGGGTCTGGCGGCCACTCTGAGCCTGTGCCCTCGTATGAGTTTGCCAGGGCTGGTGTAACCAACACCACAGACAGGCGGCTTACACAACAGAGCTTCATTTCCTCATGCTTCCAGAGGTTGAAAGTCCGAGATCAACGCGTCTGCAGGGCTGGTTCCTCCTGAGGCCTCACTCCTGGGAGTGCAGATGCCGCCTTCTCTCCATGTCCTCATGCAATCCCCCCTCTGTGTGTGTCCGTGTCCCCATCTCCTCCTTTTATGAGGACACATGTGCTGTTGGGTTAGGGCCCACCCTCAGGGCCTCATTTACCTTCATCGCCTCTTCAAGAACCCTGTCTCCAAATGCAGTCTCATTGGGAGGTATGGGAGTTAGGACTTCAACAGATGAATTTTTTGGGGGACACAATTCAGCCATAAACGCTGCTGTGTAAATGGGCTAATAGGATGGCTGTGAAGAGCCACGGAGCAGGGTGGTGGGCACCACGCAATATCAAGTGTCCCCCTTTGTGGGGTGTGTGGTCCATGTCTGTCCACCAAGGCAGGGGCTCTGTCTGACTCTCTGCACTTTACCAGTTTTGCGCCCCTACCAAGCAGGGACTGGGCACCCAGCAAATGTCTGGAGGGTGGGCTGGATATGAGGGGCTAGGCATGCTGGGTGCCCTCGTCTGGTTTCCCTTTGGCTTCTGCCTGCTCACTCCTAATCCTGGCCGTTCACGAAATGAACATTCCTTGGGCGCTTGCTCTGTGTCACGCTGTCTGGGGCAGCCCCTTTTCTGTTGGGGTACTGCCTGCCTCAGCCCCAGTGGTTCAGATGGCACTGCCAGTCACAGCACCCTGGCCTCTGCCCCCACAGTCCCCTTGGCTCAAGCGTGGCACATGACCAAGTAGGGTGATGAGAATCCTTCCAGGAGACTTGGTGGAGCGGTGTGGGGCAGGAGGGGGTCTCTCTTTGGGATCGCTGCTGTGAGGTTGGAGGCTTTTTCTCCACCGGGAGAAGCAGAGAGGTTCAGAGATGAGAGGTGAGAAGCAGCAGGTGTCCTGCTGGCAGACAGACTGCCACTGCTGCACCCGCACAAACAGGTTGCCTTTGGGGCTTGGCTGAGGTGAGTCATTTGTGTACAAAATGACCCTGACAATGACACATAGCCTGGCCAAGGTCTTGAGATGTGGGGACAGCAGCGAGGGACTCGCACAGGAAAGCTCTGGGCCTTTGCTCCCAGGAGCAGCTCACCTGGGCTGTCAGGGAGAGCGGAGAGAGGAGACAGGAAGGAGCACAATCAACAATGAAAACGATTAAAATGTGGTCACAGTGCTGGGGCAGGAGGTGCCCTAAGGGCCCCCGCCCTCCCCCAGAGCCTTGGCAGGTGGAGTCCGGGTTCATTTCTGACCAGGCTGGCTCAGGGCTTCCTGGAGTGGGCAGCTCTGGAGCTGGGCCTGGCAGGCTGGGTAGAGTTAGTGTAGGGCAGGTACCCCTGGGAGGATATGGCCAGAGTAGGGAGCGGTAGGCAGGAAAGTAGAGCTTGTGTTTGGGAAAAACAAATCCTGTTTCCCTGGAGGACAGAGATAAGGCAGGAAAGCCTGGAGGGTTTGGACAACGGGGAGGGGGAGCCAGAGAGGTCTGGCGGTCAGGCCCGGTGCTGGATGGGGGCTCTGGGCACAAATGTGAGTCATCTCCGCCATCCTGGGAAGTGACGGTCCTGCAGACAGCGCGCCATTGCACCCCATGCTGCCTGCGGAGGCACAGGACAGACGCCACTGGGCAGCCGTTGCGGAAGCGCTGGATCCTTTACCCTGAAATAACTGGGTCCCCAGTTCTGCAAACAGGAACCTGAGCCTTGGAGAAGTACAGCTCACCTGAGTACCTGCCTCTAACCCAGGTCCATCAGGGCTAGACCTGGAGGGGGATCAAAGAGAGGCCCTGAATCTTGCCACAGGGAGCTTCAGGTGCACTTGAGCTGGGGCCCTTGAGACAGAAGGAAGTGGGGAGGGCGGATCCAGGTCTGGAGTCTTTGGATTGAAAGGTTGGAGATGCCTGTGGGACTCCCAAGGTCAGTGAGTTGAGGGCAGGGCACTGGGGCAGGCAAGAGACTCAGGAAGGGCGAGGCAGAGCACAGAGGACCCAGTCTGGGGAGGGGGAGGCAGAGAGGGCTGGGCAAAAACAGCCTCCAGGCCTTGCCTATTTTCTCCACTCCGGTTCTCCTCCACCATCCCACCCCAACTCCCCGCAACCATCCTCCTGGGTAAGACACTAAAGCGTGTCCCCTAAACCTAGGGTTCTGCAGGGTGATCCCCTCTGCCCCTTCACTGAGCAGTCTCCTGTGAGCTAGACAGCCTTAAAGCGGGGTGGTGGGTGGTTTCTTCTAGAGGTTCCAAAACCCGGGGATAGGTGGGCTTAGAGTGGGTCCCCTCTACGGGTGTCCTGCCCCGCAGGTAGTGCCTGGGGAGATGCAGGGGTGTGGGTGAGATTCAGAGAAAGGGTGGGCCCAGAGGTCCAGATCCTGGGGACAGACAGCACCCCGGGCACCTTGGGATGGGCGCGCCAGGTACTGCGCGAGTCTAGCGGAGTTCGTGCTGCGTCCCGTACAGCGCGGGCTGCAGGTCCAGCTCCGGCGTGGGGCCGCGTCCGGCGCCCCGCGAGGCGGTCGAGGAAAGGCATTTCCACCCGGGACGCGGGTTTCCACCGGCAGCCCAGTCCCTGACCCACCTCTAGAAAGGCGGGCGGTCCCGCGGGGCGCGGGCAAGGCCACAGCAGCGAGCGTGCTCGTGCGCGGGTGAGCCCGTGGCGTCCGCCGTGGCAAGCGCGCGGACGGCGTGGCCGTGGCCGGCGGCGGCCGCGCGTGCGCGTGGGTGCGAGCGGCGGGGGCGCACGTGGCCACCCAAACAAAGGCCGCGCCGCGTGACCGAGCTCGCGCACGCGGACCCGCCAGGGCAGGCGCGCCCCCGCGGACCCCGAGCCGGCCGCGGGGCGGAGGCGGGGCCGGGGTGGCGCGCGGGGCGCGGCCCCTTTAAGGCGCGGCCCCTTTAAGGTGCGGCGCGGGGCGGGGCGGCGGCTGCGCAACGGGGCCGGGGGCGCGGAGACTCCGCGCAGCGGGACGCGAGCGCGCGACCTGGCGCCGCCGCCGCCGCCTCCGCGCTCGTGGCCGGGACCCGCGGGGCCGCCTCCTCCCGGCTCCCCGGCGCCGCTGGGCTCCCGGGCGGGCGGCAGGTGTAGCGCGGCCGGGCGGCCGGCGAGGGGGGCGCCGCGGCGGGTGGATGAGAGTTGGCCCCGATATCCGCTCAGGGTAAGCGGCGCGCGCGGACACCCACCCACCCCGACCTGGTTGCCCCGCGACCACTCTCCCTTCTGGGCAGGCGGCTCGCGACCCGGCGCACTCGGCCGCGCTCTCCCCGCCGCCGCCGCCGCCCGGGCCCGAGCCGCCGACCCTCCGAGCAGGGCCCTGCGCTGGCGCGCCCCGCACACGCCCCCGGGTCCCGCGCGTCACGGCTGCCCCCCGCGGGCACCTGCGGCCGCAGGTCCCGGTTCTGCCCGCCGGCTGGGGGAGACGAGGACATCCCGGGGTTGCGGGGCCCGGACTGGGGTGGGGGTCGCCGGACCGGGGGTCACCGACGCTGGGCCATTGGAGGGGGACGGTATCGGCCCGGGCCCGCCAATGTCGTCCTGCCGATCCACTCCCGGGTGGGACGGGAGAGGAGGAGGGCGCCCCAGCCCCTGCTTCCCTACAGACGATCTCTCCGAAAAGTTGTGGGTGCTTGTCCCCTGCGTGCACCCCACTTTCTGCCCTGTCTCCTCTCCCTTTGTTCGGGATGTTGAGCTCATGGGGCTCTGCTGGGGCGGGCTGGCACCTTGGCTGTAGCCCAGGCCCGTGCGCCTGCCAGAACGTGGGGTGCAGTGTGGCAACCCCGGCCTGAGGCCCCGCATGTCTAGAGCAGGACCTGCACCCCTGCCAGGCCCTGGACAAGGGAGGGAGGAGAGCCAGTTTGTCCTCAGCCGGGTGGGCTGGTGCCCCTGCCCTGTTGGCTGTGTGGCAGAAGGTGCAGCAGTGCCCCGGGGCCAGGGACCTGAGTGTGACTCCCCCAGAGCCAAGTCCACTTTTTCGGCTACTGCCAACCCTGCATCTCCTGAGGTAGGAAAGATTCGGTATGGGGGAGACCTTTTGTAAGATGGGGTTCCCTTCTTGCCTGTCTTGTGTGGGTTAGGAAGAAAATTCAGAGGTGTCTCTCCTACATGCCAAAAAGGAGGTGCCTGAGTCCCAGCCCAGTGCAGCCCTGCCCTGGGGCTGGGCTGGGAGGGAGGTCAGGGTCAGGGCTCTGTTGCCTCAGAAGTCGAGGGCAGCACTCCAGAGAGGAGTCTGGGACTTGCCTCCCTCACCCTCCTGCTCTGTGACCTTGGGCAAGGTAGTGAGCCTCCTGGGCCTCAGTTTCCTCACTAGCAAGTGGGCAGGGGCAGGTAAGAGGATCGAATGAGGTGATGTGGGCCTCCTCAGGCTGGGCTCGCCCTGAGTTGGGGTTCAGAATGGGTTTAGGAGGTCAGTCATGGCCTCTGCCCCGGGCGCTGTGGCTGAGCCTGAAGTCTGAAGTCTGTCTTCCTGACTTTTGTGTCCCAGGCCCATTTGGGGATGCACAGTCTGGCCAGGGTGTGTGTTCAGTTGCTGCCTCTGCCCCGTGCTGGGGTGAAACCACGTTCCCCTGTTGTTAGCTGGGACTCCCCAGATGAGTGACCTCAGTAACCCTGCCCCTCCTTCCTGCTGCACACCCTTCCGAAGACCCCTGCCTGGTCCAGGAAAGGGGCCCTGCCTGTCTTGCCTTCCTCCTGCCTTGGCAGCCGTGTGGACCCTTCTGCAGCACTTTGTGGTCCCGGGACAGACCTCTAAGCCCCACAGTCCTCACCGTTCCGGGCTCACAGGGAGATGCAGCTTGGTCCTGGAGCCTGGGAAGTTGGGCACCTGGGGTCTCAGTGGGCCACCAGCCCTCTGCTCTGCTGCTCTTTCCCCTCAGCTGCCCCTGTGGCTGATGCGTGGAGTGCGGCTGTCCCACCCATACAGCCTGGGGGCAGGCGGGGCCTGTCCGGTGCTGTCTGTCTTGCACTCTGGAGAGCTCGGGAAAGTCTCAAAGTTGTGGTGTTTCCACATAGCCCTGGGAGGCTGTTTATTCTGGGTCTCCTGCTGAGGGAGGTGGAGGACCCTTCACTGGGAAAGAACCAGGTGGTCTCTCTCCAAACCACCAGCCTTCCAGGCCTTCCCCTTAGTACCCTCCTCTTATCTGTGGAGCCTGGCGCCGGCGTCAGGTGACCTTTGCTCTCTGCTCTCCCAGGCTTCACCTTCACCAACTAGAAAACGAGGGAGGAGAATCAGAGCCGGTTTTCCTGAATCACCATTTCTGCTGTAGAATAGAATAGAATAGTGGTTCAGGCTCAATGAAAACAAAGTGTTATTGGAGCCTAGTGAGCCTCTGCTGCCAGGGAGGGCTGCCAGCCTGAAGCCTGTTTTCTCTTTGGAAAGAGTATCAGAGCAATGTTAGACATGTTACAGAAACAGCAGCACCCCACCTGACGGGTCCTGGTGACTTTCCTGTTATGGGACAACCTGGGGCCCCGATAGTCCCATGGTGTGATCTGTGTTAGTGATTGTGCCGTGTGCCCCCTCCCGTCCCTGGGAGCCACATGAAGCCCCCTTCCAGCTCCCCATGTTTCTCTGTTTGGGTATTTCTCTCTGGTAGCCGAATCTACTGGGGTTTGTTTGGCATTGGGGTTCCAGTCCTGTCATGACAGGGCTCCAGCCAGGGGCTCATTTTAGGAGGCTGCCCCATCTCGGGGAGCTGGGGAGGCGTCCCTGTATGTAGGCTTCTGTGTGTCAGGTTTGGGGTCTCCTGCCTAGTGGCCATGGTGGGGACTTGGGTATTTACAGAGCTCCTGTTGGTGTGGGTGTGTGCTGGCTGGGAGGGAAGACACCAGGGACTGGCTGGGTGGCCTGGTCACCCCCTGCCTGAGTTCCTGCCTCCTCCCCTGCAAGGCGGCCCAAGAGGCTGCTGCCTGGCCTCTTTAGGGGAAAGGAGACTGTCTCTGCAGAAAGCCCGGGGCAGCAGGGACAGTGTTGGGGTGTGTGGCAGAGCATCCCTGCTCCGACAGAAATTGACAGTGAATTGAGGGACAGAAGCTGTGGCCGGGTTTAGTGAGTAACAGGCAGAAGGCAGAGGGTGCTCGCTGGGAAGCAGCGTCTCTTGCCTGGCTTGGAGATGGTCATCTGCTGGGTGCCTCCGAGGTCAAGTGGACCACTCACAGTGCTTTCGAAGGCTTCTGGTTTGGGCATCCCACAGGCTGGCTTGGGGTCTCTTTGGCACCACGGTGGGTTTAGATCTGCCTTTTCTTTGCCTTTTGGTGGCACAGCAATGGTCCTGAAAAATACTGCTTGTAAAGGAGTAAAAGTTCAAGTCTTCCACCGTCAGGTGTGGCTGGGGGGTCTGGGAGGAGGCCTGGATCTCCCAAGGGGACAGTTACGTGAACAGAGTGTCACAGGCCTAACCCAGCCCAGCAGGTGGGGCCCAGGCCAGCCTGTCACCTGCTTGGAGCCCTTGGCTGCTGGGGAAATGTAATAGTTTAACTTGAGAACTTAGAGGCAGGTCACTCAGACTCTCTTAGAGACAGAGATGGCGCAAGAAAATGTGGGTTTCGCTGGGCGCGCTGGCTCACGCCTGTAATCCCAACACTTTGGGAGGCCCAGGCGGGCAGATCACCTGAGGTCGGGAATTCAAGACCAGCCTGACCAACATGGAGAAATCCCCACGTCTACTAAAAATACAAAAAATTAACCAGACGTGTTGGCGCATGTCTGTCATCCCAGCTACTTGGGAGGCTGAGGCAGGAGAATCACTTGAACCTGGGAGGCAGAGGTTGGGGTGAGCTGAGATCGTGCCATTGCACTCCAGCCTGGGCAACAAGAAGGAAACTCCGTCTCAAAAAAAAAAAGAAAAGAAAAAAGAAAATGCGTGTTTCCCTAATTGGAGAAAGCCCTGTTGTTTTGCCTTTGGTATCTCGGCATGTGGCAGAGGCCTGGGCGGACACTTTGGGCTGGTAATTCGCCACTAATGACAGTCCCGTCTACAGGGCTACTGTTCTGATTGTTTGGCGTTTGAGTTATAACCTAGGGCTGTGATTATGTTTAAGCCCAGTGATTAAAGTCCCCTGTGGTTACACAGGAAAGGCGGGAAGTACCGGCCTATCAAAAACATTAATAATAGTAATAGAAATCACTCATTCTGCACAGCAGGCGTGCGCTGAGTGTTTCACATGAATTGTCTCAACCAAGTCTGCAGAGCACACAGCTTCACCCCATTTTACAGATGAGGAAACTGAGGCACCGGGAGGCAGTGCCACTTGCCTAAGTCCCCAGTTCGTTCCCGAGCAGAGCTGGGATGTGCACGTGGGTCGCTTTGCCCCCAAGGCTATGCTCATAAACATTGCAGCCTTTCTGCCTTCCTGATAACCCTCCTCTAAGGGGGGTTTTGTGAGACAAATATCAGCAATAAACTTAAAGTCATGATGAGACTTCTCTTTTTGCTGTCAACTGTGCAGTAAATAGCAAGATTCGGACAGCATGTCCTGCTCGGGGCCAGACAGCCCTCTAAGCATGAGACATGATTTATTTTCGTACCAACTGGAGGTCGGTGCTCTTGTTAGCTGCATTTCACACAGGAGGAGGCCCTGGCACAGAGCCATTCAGCAACTTGCCCAGGGCCGCAGGTTGCTGCATGGTAGAGGTGGGCGTGGACCAATGGGCTGTGCTTCTAACCTAAGCCCCATATGCACGGGGGTTGGGTGGAGAGCGTGCTTGATCCTGCTGCTGTGTGTTCTTGGGCAAGACACCTAACCTCTCTGGGCCTCAGTTTGGTCACCTGTAAACGAGGGCCTTGGCCTAGGGTGTAGAAGCCAGAGCTTGAGAGCTGGCTCTGGCCTGAGGTGGCCGCGTCTGCACCACCTCCCACAGGGAGGCCCAGGTGGGTGGAGAGGCCTGGCTGCCACTTCCCTAGAGGAAGCAGGTCTACCGAGGAGCAGTGCTGGGGCCTTGGCTGGGGCTGGGTGGGGCTGGGTGTGGATGCCATGGGTGGTGGAGGAGTGAGGGCTTCTGGGATGCACTTTGCAGCGGCCGAGTCACTGCCCTCTGTGAAGTGAGGTCCAAGGAGGCAGAGCGTGGGGCTGCTGGGAAACTGTGAAGCTTTTTGCTTGGTGAATTGTTACTTGTCCCTGGGGAACAGGAGGGACAAGAGACTCTGCTTGGGACTCTGTGCCACCAAACTCCCGAGAAGCTGCAGTGGGAGAAGCTGAATGCTGGGCAGTGAGAAGTGAATGCTGGGCAGGAGGCTCCAGGAAACGGCTCGGCCTCTCTTGGTCGGTTCCCCTGCCGGCCGTTCCTGGGACCTCTCTGCTCCACGTCCCCTCTCCAGGGAGGCCTCCCATGAGTGCCGCAGCTGTGCCTCTGCTGTCACTGCTCTCCTCTTCCTGAGGTTCTTGTTTGTCTACTGTTTACCATGCTTCCCTTCTAGAAGGTGGGCTCCTGAAGTTAGGGGTCTCTGCTCATGTCCAGCGACCTGGAGCGGCACCTCATTGTGCCTGGTATCCTGGGACCCTGGCTCGGGTCTGAGCTGGGCTGTGGAGTTGGGTCGGGCCAGGAGCCAGGCTGGCAGTGAATTTGTTTGTTCCTCACTCTTGGTGTTGACCTTGGCCACCTGGCTGAGGTGTGTTTGTCAGCGTCTTTATTGAGGTGTAATTCACACACCATACAACACACTCATTGAAAGTGCACAGTTCGCGGACTTTTAATACATTCACCAAGTTGTGCAGCCATCACCACAATTGAAACCCAAACAAGAACCTGGGCCTTCTAGACACTTTAGACACTCCCTGGACCCTTCCTCCCTGCCCGTGGCGACCACCTTTCTCTCTCTCTCTTTTTTTTTTGGAGATGGAGTTTCGCTCTTGTTGCCCGGGCTGGAGTGCAATGGCGCGATCTCAGCTCACCACAACCTCCGCCTCCCGGGTTCAAGCGATTCTCCTACCTCAGCCTCCCAAGTAGCTGGGATTACAGGCATGCACCACCATGCCTGGCTAATTTTGTATTTTTAGTAGAGATGGGGTTTCACCATGTTGGTCAGGCTGGTCTCGAATTCCTGACCTCAGGTGATCCACTTGCTTCAGTTTCTCAAAGTGCTGGGATTACAGGTGTGAGCCACCACACCCAGCCAACTCTATTTTTTAAAAACTGTTTTAGATTTATAGAAAAATTGCAGAGATAATACAGAGTTTCCAAATTATCGCTACCAACAGTTGCAGTTTGTCTGGTGATTAACATCTTACATTAGTGTGATAGGTTTGTTACAATCCATGGACTAATATTGATACATTATCATTAGCCAAAGTACATAGTTTGTTCAGATTCGTTAGGTTTTACCTAACGTCCTTTTTCTGTTCCAAGACTGCATCTAGGGTCCCAGATGACATCTAGCTGTCATGTCTCCGTAAGCTCCTCTTTGCTATGACAGCTTCTCAGACTTTTCTTAGTTTTGATAACTCTGACAGTCTTAAGAAATAGTAGATGTATTGTGGGATCTCCATCCATTGAAATTTGTCTGTTTGGACAATTGGAATTCCTCTATTGGAATTTGGATGTATTTCTCTTGGTGAGACTGGGGCCCTGCCTTAGCAGGAGGAAGACCACAGGGGCGTGGTGCCCTCTTACCGCGTCACGCCAGGCGCATGCCTTCAATGTGGCCCGCGGCTGCTGGTGCTGACTTGGCCACCCGCCTGAGATGTGTTTGTCAGGGGTCTTCGCGGCAGTTCTTGTGTTTCCTCCCTCCAGTACTGTTGCCTTTGGGAGGAGGTCACTACACGCAGCCACACTTAAGGGCTGGGGAGTCACGCCTGCCTCCTTGAGGGCAGAGTGGCTGCGTCACTGATGTGGCCTTCTTGTTCAGGGGGGTCTGTCTCTTCTCCCCATTTATCAGTTTATGCAGCCGCTTACTTATCCGCGTGGGTTCGTGGATACTCATTTAATCCTCTAGGTCAATGCGGAATGCCATTATTTTGTTTGCTCACTTGTTCCAGTGCCGGCCGTCGGGTTCCCTGGGTGCACCCCTTCACAGTGGGTGGTGTGAGTCCTTCCTCACTTTCTGGCCCTGTGAGATGCTCCAGGCTCAGCTTGTCCATCCCCTGCCCAGGCCTAGAGTCAGCCCCTTCTGCAGGGAGCCTGGGTTCGTTTTGTTGGAGGGTAGAATCGGAAACCAAGATCCAGGTAGCGGGTGCGCTCATCACTACCGGGGTGTCATTGCTTCTGGGCCCTCTCAGCTGACAGCAAGGAAATGCACGCGTGAGCTGACGCGCACGTATGTACATGTCTCTGCCTGTGTCCGCGTGTAGCCTCCTGTACCTGTATTGAGCAAAGTGTGAGTTCGCGCCGCTGATGAACTCTGATCCGTTTCCTACATGGATCTTTCTCGTCTCCTTTCTTGCTGATCAATTCGTGTCTATTCAAGCAGCAGGAAGCCAGACTCCCACCGCTTGCCACTCATCTACTTAATTGTTAGTACCGGTGTGTCTGCGTAGTGGGACTGGAGTTGTTAGTGGGACCCCTCGGGAAGCAGTTCCCGATCCCTTGGCTTCGAGCCCGGGCTCCCGGTATGCTGCCGCAGCATGGCTGGCTGGGGCTGGGGAGGGGCCGCCACCTCCCCAACATGATTCCACGACTTAGAGGGAAGAGGGGAGGGAGGCTGCAGGAGAACCAGGGACTTCCCTGCTGTGCTTAGTCAGCCTGGCCCCGCAGGGACGGGCACGGGCTTGGCATTGCTTTGAGATGTGAAAGTGGGGCTGACTTAGAACGCATCCCGGAGTCCGGCCTCCTCGGGGAAGGAGGAGAAAGGCTGCCGGCGGGACGCTTTAGAGCTCAGACAAATCTCCGACTCCATCCTGGCCAGGTCTGTCCCCTCTCTGCCTCTGAACTTGCCACCCTGGCAGGGGACGGCCTTTGAAACGATCTACAGAGCCGCATCTGCTGGCCTTTCTGTTTAAGCGTCTTTCATTCAGGAATACGTCAGGCCCTTGCAGAAGTTTTGGGAAGAGAGAGAACCAGGTGGTCACTCCTCATCTGCTGGTTTGTCGGTGGTGTTTTCCAGGCAGCATTTTGGGGATCTGAGTGGAGCCTGTCTTTTTTCTTTTCTTTTTCTTTTTTTTAGATGGAGTTTTGCTCTTGTTGCCCAGGCTGGAGTGCAATGGCGTGATCGTGGCTCATTGCAACCTCCACCTCCCAGGTTCAAGTGATTCTCCTGCCTCAGCCTCCCGAGTAGCTGGGACTACGGGCACGCACCACAACGCCCAGCTAATTTTGTATTTTTAGTAGAATCGGGGTTTCTCCATGTTGGTCAGGCTGGTCTCAAACTCCTGACCT
The DNA here is from genome assembly GCF_029281585.2 of Gorilla gorilla gorilla. Taxonomy (NCBI): domain Eukaryota; kingdom Metazoa; phylum Chordata; class Mammalia; order Primates; family Hominidae; genus Gorilla; species Gorilla gorilla. The sequence continues at coordinate 44,602,051 of NC_086018.1, forward strand.
CAGGTGATCCTCCTGCCTCCGCCTCCCAAAGTGCTGGTTATAGGCGTGAGCCACCGCGCCCGGCTGCCTGTCTTGTTTTCTTGATGTTGGGTTAACTTCGGCCCTAGACCCAGGAAGCCTCCGGTCACAGCACCCCAAGGCCCTTGCCTGGAATACAAGACTTTCACCCTTGTGTTCGCGGTCCCATGAGGGGTGCTGGCCTCTTATCACCTGTCCCGGGCACCTGAATGATGCTTCTGCCTTCAGGGCACACATGGTGGGAGGGAGCTTCTGGGAGGTGGAAAGGTAAAGAGAGCCTGGTCTATGGGATGGGGAAGGGCCTGACCCTGCCAGGGAGGGAGTGACACGGAGGGCTCCCTGGAGTGATGAGGGAGGGGCACAGGAGTTTATAGGACACATGAGTGGGGATGGCTTGAGACCGGCCTCTCAGGTCAGCTTGTTAAAGGTCAGCCTCTGTGCAAGGCTCCTGGAGACCCAACCAGCATGTGCCTGCGGCTCCTCTAGGGCTAGGACTGAGGTTCAGCCACGTCTTGGGTGCAGTGGGATACCTGGCTCCTTTGTCTGCCCCCAAAGACCCTTGTCTCTGTGCTATGGGGCTAGGCCCTCCCATGACCCCCATGTTTCCCCAACCCTATGGAGTGTGTCTGAGGAAGCAGGTGGAATTGGCCTGGTTCCCCCAGTCTGGGACCTAGAGCAGAGCCCGGGGAGCCAGGGCTGCCCTCGCTGGGGATGCCAGCATTCTTGGGAATGCAGCTTAGGGGGTGGCCCACTTGCCTGCCTATGCCCTTACCTGGGGCCAGCCTCCTGCCTTCCCGCTGACCGTGTCTCCCTACTTGCCCTGGCTCCTCCCCACCACCCCACGTGCCCCACCCCCATCCTCACTGGGCCCCACTGGCGCCTCCCTGCTTTCCAGGTTGAGATTGGTGGGCTGGCTCAGTCCGGTGCGATGGTCGGAGGCATTTGCCGGGTGACGCTGGCTCGGAGGGGCTCTGTCCCCTCCTCTGTCTGCCCTCTCCTCCCCAGCCCAGGGCAGCCCTGGCTCCCCGGTCTCTGCTCTAGGCCCCAGACTGGGGGAGCCAGGCCAATTCCACCTGCTTCCTTAGACACACTCCATAGGGTTGGGGAAACGTGGGGGTCATGGGAGGGCCTAGCCCCATGACACAGAGATGAGGGCCTTCAGGGGGCAGACGAAGGAGCCAGGTATCCTACTGCACCCAGAGCTCTGGTGTGGCGGAATTGCTGGTGGGGTCTCAGCTTCTCAGGGCGACTGGCTGCTGTCCCTGTTGGGACATGAGTTGGGGGGAACCCCTACCTGTCTGCTGGGGAAAGCGGCCCTGGGGTGAGCCTGAGCAGTGACAGCCTGCAGGGTCCTCTGTCTTCCTGCCCTGCAGCTGACGAGGAGGGAGCTGAGGCCCTGCAGCTCTGAGGGCACTTGGGACCTGGATGGGCAGAGGTAGAAAGGTGTGTGTAGACCTTGGCCCCTGGGTGGGGAGTTTGGCGTTTAAAAGTCTGAAGCAACACCCTCACCCCATCAGTGTCCCAGAACCCAGCCTCTTACCCGGGAAGAACCGGACCGTAACTACCCCGTGATGCTGGACAAAGGCCGTGCTGATGGTCGCCTACTTCCTCGCATGCTTTCTCAGCCCACTCTGCGCCCAGTGGCTCTTGTTTGCCACAGAACCCTGATGAAGTGGATTATCCCCTGCCCTGGGGGAATGCTCAGCTGACAACAGGAGTGGACCCCGCGAGAGTGGAGGCCCCTGTGATCTGTGGAGCGTGTGTGCCCGCTGGGCTGTGATGAGCCAGTGATCTGGGGCTCTGGAGTAGAAGGTGACATTGTGTCCCCAGCCACTGCTGGACCCCAGCAAGGTGTGTGAATCATTTCACACATTCTCCACCCAAGAAGTGAAACTGTCAGGTTTAAGTGTGTGGGGGTGGGAAGGGGAAGTCTGTTCCAAAAGCCCAGCTGTCCGGAGTGACACCGGGCCATCAGCTCTGGGAGGCGGAGGCCCTTTGGGGTCCTGTTCCGGCTTCAGTGCCCAGGTTTGTGTCTATTGCTTGCTTTCTGTAGCCCTTCTCTTCCAACTAGGAGGATAGTCAGGGTCTGACAAAGGCTTGAGGGGGAGGGCCTCCACCAGCAGCATACCTGGCAGGCAGCCCAGGCCGGGGCGGGGGGCCAGTGGGCTGGATGGGGGTCAGTGGGCAAGGCTCCGTCCTGTCCTGTCCTGTCCTGTCCTGTGGGAGAAGCCTAGGCAGGCACACTCAGCCAACCCCAGCTCGGGAGGGAGGGACCCAGAGGCACTGGCCCGAAGTAGGGTTGAAACAGGTGGAACTGACTGGTGGTCGTTGCTGGCCCCTGGAGCCTGACGTGCCTAACAGTGGAGGTGGCAGATGTTTGGTGGAGAGGAAGTGAAACAGGCGTGTGCACCAGAAGCCCGGGCGTCGGGGTGGGGCCGCGGGAGGATGGTACAGGGCTCCTGATCCTCCCTGTCTGGGCAGACGCACTCACATCACAGGTTGGCAAAAGGCCTGAGGGTCCAGGGGGCCAGGGCCTGGTCAGGAGGGGCACAGGCGGGGAGGGAGTGGGTGGTGTCTACTTGGCTCTAGATGTTGCGTTTAGAGAGAGACTCTGGGACAGCCCCAGCCCTGGTGGAGCCCCATGGAGCCGCCTTCGGGGGCTCTGTCCCAGAGTCTCTCTCTAAACCCAACATCTAGAGCTGTGACTCAGAGTAGGCAGGCCCTGGGGGGTCACCCCCAGCCACCCCATCTGCTGTCAGAACCTAGGAGCATGGGAGAAGCCAGGTAACCCCAGTGACTGCCCAGCGTCCCCCACAACCCGATGGATGAGGAGCCAGTAGGTCAGGAGGGGCAGAGCTGAGGTCAGCACACCTCCGTTCCTGTCTGGCTGTCCGTCTTCCATCCCTCCAGGCAGCACCACGCAAGGGCAGGGAGGTGGCAGGCCTGCTGAGCTCTGTGGATGCGGGGCAGACCCAGCTGGCTTGTTGGAGCACCCTCCCCGGGCGAGTGCTGTTCATATTGGTATCTGCGGAGTGGGTCAAACCACTACAGAGGGCAAAAGGGGAGCTGTGGCCTCTGGCCAGCCACATTCTAAGCTTTTAAAAGGCCCCACCCCGTCCCTTGCAGTCTTAGCCATCAGCTGCCTTTGGAGAATGAGCGATCTGAAGATGTTCCTGGTTGGGGGGCAGGGGTGGCCAGTGCTCCTGGAGCTGCGGGGTGCCCACCCTTTCGTCCGTCCTCCTTCCCCGGCCTGATCCAGGAGCCCCAGCACCGCCCTCTCCATCCCCGGGGTCCTTAGGCTTCCCTGACACAGGTCTCAGGAGGGCATGTGACACTGGCGTCGGTCCGGGCTGGGCAGAGCCTGGATGTGGCCCAGGCTGGGCTGGAGCCGAAGCCTTTCTTCTCAGGTCCTGTCATAGCTGTGGGGCCTGGGGCTGGTGACCCAGCCTCTGCCAGCGTCCCCCCACCCCCTCCCACAGTAAGGTTGGTGACAGCAAAGTTCTCATAAACATTTGAGATGTCCTGTGCTGGCCCGTGGCAGTGCAACCACAGCTCATAACTGTGGCGCTCGGCAGAGGGCTGGGTACGCAGTAGGTGCTCCGTCAGTACTGATGGGAGAAGCAGGGACGGCAGGGGGCGGGGGGACCTGGATGGGCGACACTCCCCAGCCTGCTGGTGCTCCAGGGAGGACCTTTTCAGAGCTGGGAGACCCTGGCTCAGTGTCCTTGTCCCTCCAGTCGCTGCTGCCTTCCCGAAAGCCCTGGAGCCTTGTTAAAGAGGGCAGCCCTGGCTCCTAGGGGGAGTCCTGGGTTTGGGGGCGGCTCTGATATGGGGGAGCCGTGGGTGTGGGGGCAGCTCTGATATGTGGGGGAGCCCTGGGTGTGGGGGCAGCTCTGATATGTGGGGGAGTCCTGGGTGTGGGGGCAGCTCTGATATGGGGGAGCCGTGGGTGTGAGGGCTGTGCCTCACGTGCCCCGAGGGCAGATGGCCCAGTGTGGGGCTGGGCTGTTTGGGGGGATGGGGAGGGCTGCCCAGGGAGAAGGTGAGTGGGTGGCCCTATTATCTGAAGACCTGCTGGGGCCAGGGGATGTGGGGGGTGGCTGCCACCTCTGCAGTGACCCTGGAAGGGCCCATGCTGCCCCTGCTTTGCAGGTGAGTAAGCGGGTGTCTGAGAGTTCCGAGCTCTGCCTGCAGGGCCCATGCCCTGTGGCTACCCCCCAGTCCCGCTCTGTTTGCTTTATTTAAGTATTTTAGAAGATCACTCGTCAGCCTCATGGGGTGGATCCTTAACTCTTCTGGCCCAGCCCACTCCTCAGGTTTCTAGGTGACCCACCTGCTTTGTGTGCACCCTGAGGCCTGCTGCACTGCTAGGACCTCAGCCCCTGCCCTGCTCCCCTGCAGCCTGACTGCCTCCCCTCCCTCAGGCCCTCAGAGAGGCCTCCTGTCAACACCCTTTCTGCAGCTTTCTCCCTACCCCTTCAGCCAGCTCCCCTCGTGGCCCTCCCTGCTGCCTGGTTCCTGCGGCATGTATTGGTGGGGAGGCCGTGTCGCCTCCTGTAACTCCCACGACAGTCTTGCAGGATGGGTCCTGGCCTGGTTGGGAGCCCTGAGTCTGGATGATTCCTGCCCACTGTTGGCCTGGGTGGGCAGAGCTGTGGCAGTCAGGAGAGCCTTGGCCTGGGGGGGCCAGAGCCCTGCCCCCACATCTACACCAGCTACTGGGCCGCCTGGACAGCCCTGTGCCCTGCGTGCCTCCTGCGTCCAGAGGGGCCGAGCTGGGAGTCTGGCTGTGACAGCTCTGGGGCCACATGGACGGCCCTCGGCCTGATTCCTCTTGGTGGGAGGCTTTGATTGGGAAGCTGGGGGAAGATGGCTGGTGGGTGGGGTTCGGGAGTACTGGGGACCTCTCCCAGTGCCCTTCCTCCAGCCAGTCCTTGGCAGAGAGCTGAGAAGGTGCCGGGGATGGGTGAGCGCTCCACTAACCCCGAGGGCTGGGATTGGCCAGGAGCGCGTCCCAAGGAGGAGGTGACCTGGGCCACTGTGTGTGTGACCAGGCCTGGGCTGCTGCCGTTAACACCCAGTCAGCTGGTGTCTGCCGGTTGCTCGTGACTGGCCTGGTTTGGTGGCCTGGTAGAGGGGAATGGGAGGGGAGAAACCCAGGCTGGGCCCAGGTGAGTGTCAACAGGGGAGGGAGAGAGCAGCAGAGGTCCCGCCAGGGCGTGCTTGGGTGAGGGGAGGAGGAGCTCAGAGAGATTGGGGGAGAGTCCACAGTGTTGTCTGAGGACAGCTAAGGACGATGGACACTACTAGTTTATAAAAACAGCCAGAGGCTGGGCACACTGGCTCACGCCTGTAATCCCAACACTTTGGGAGGCCGAGGCAGGTGGATTGTCTGTGGTCGGGAGTCTGAGACCAGCCTGGCCAAGATGGTGGAACTCTGTCTCTACTAAAAATACAAAAATTAGCCAGCATGGGGGTGGGTGCCTGTAATCCCAGCTACTCAGGAGGCTGTGGGATGAAAATTGCACGAACCTGGGAGGCGGAGATTGCAGTAAGCCAAGATCGTGCCACCGGACTCCAGCCTGGGTGATAGAGCAAGACTCTGTCTAAAAAGAAAAAGAAAAAAAAAACAAACAAACCCAAAAAACAGCCAGAGAAGGCAAGAGCCCTGGAATGGCCTAAGGTGGGAAACTGCTCCCCTCTCAGCCACGGGGTCCAGTGTGTGATAGTGAAATCTCTCTTTATCTTAAATTCTCTCTTCAGGGACTTAAACAGAAATTAACAGGGCTGGGTGCAGTGGCTCATGCCTGTAGTCCCAGCACTTTGGGAGGCTGAGAGGGGGAGGATTGCGTGAGCTCAGGAGTTTGAGAACGGCCTGGGCAACATAGTGAGACTCCATCTCTACTAAAAATAAAAAAACATTAGCTGGGTGTGGTGGTGCATGTCGTAGTCCCAGCTCCTTGGGAGGCTGAGGTGGGAGTTGGGGTTTGTTGTTTTGGACAGATTTACCAAATTCATTTGGACGACGTTACTGAAGCTCCATGAGGCAGAGGCTAACGGACATTGCTGAAGTCCTAGGTTGCATCCCTCATAAAGGCCACCCCCGGGCCGTGCACGGTGCCTCACGCCTGTAATCCCAGCACTTTGGGAGGCTGAGGCAGGTGGAATACCAGAGGTCAGTAGTTGGAGACCAGTCTGGCCAACATGGCAAAACCCTGTCTCTACTAAAAATAAAAATTAGCCGGGTGTGGTGGTGGGCGCCTGTAATCCCAGCTACTCTGGAGGTTGAGGCACGAGAATCGTTTGAACTCGGGAGACGGAGGTTGCAGTGAGCCAAGATCAAGCCACTGCACTCCAGCCTGGGTGACAGAGCGAGACTGCCTCAAAAAAAAAAAAAAAAACCCCAGAAAGGCCAACCCCCGCATCCCTAAGTTAGCCCCCACACCCCTCAGCCCCTGCACCCCTCAGTTAGCCCCCGCACCCCTCAGTTAGCCATGCCCAGGGACAGTCAGAAAGCATCTGTGATATCAGTGGGACATTGGGGCCCAGCCCAGGACTGGTGTGTCCCCTCCTGTGCCTGCAGGCTTGACACAGCAAGGCCCTCCCTCTCGCCCCCAAGTCCCCACACTTGTCAAGGGCATCACGGCACATTCCAGGAAAGTTGGTTGATGTCACGGGATTCGAGACCCCATCCTGACGCCCAGCTCAGCAGGGCCACCGGGGCTCAGGTTAGGTGGTGCCATAGTTGGGGGATAGTCCCCATAGGGTTGTGCCCCCAGAGTGCCCTAGGGAATGAGGCCCACTGCCACTGCCACTGCCACCAGCCCAGCTAACATAATTGATAAATAAGTGTGGTTCTTTTAAGTTGGGCAAGTGTGTATTTTTAAATAACTGACTGCTTAATTGTACGATTAAAAACAGCAGAGCTGGGTGCAGGGGTGCGTGTCTGTGGTCCCAGCTCCTTGGGAGGCTAAGGCGGGAGGATCCATAGAGCCCAGGAGTTTGAAGCCAGCCTGGGAAACATAGGGAGGAGACCCTGTTTCCAAAAAAAAAAAAAAAAAAAAGAATGAAGTGGGCTGTTAGCACTCAGTCATGGTGAGCAAGGTGAAGAAGCCCCACTGTGGCTGTGTGGTGAACTCAGTCATTCACAGCCGGGAGGGGCTCGATTCAGTTTCTTTCCTGAATGTTTTCACTGTTCCGACTGCACCAGGGAGGAACCACATCCTCTACGCCTGCAGAAGCAGGATTTCTCTCCCGAGAGTCTTGGAATTCTGCGGCCCACATGTATGGTGACCAGCTCTGCAAGGGTCTTTAAAAACCCCGGTGTCGGCTGATTTGTTGGCTGACGCCGCACCCGGCACCTCCAGGATGTGGCCGGCATCGTGGAGGGGCTGCTGGCTGCCTGCCTTGCTTTCAGTTCCACATGGAGACAATGACTCTGCTGCACTGAGTTTCAAGAATTTTGGCAATAAAAAGAGCCTATATGACCTATTTATGAAGTATTCCAGAATCACTTACATGAATATTTTGTCCTAAATTCTGTATAATTAGAAGATATAAACCCCACATTGTGATTATTTTTGTTCACCAACATAACCTAAATTAGAACTCTCCATGCGGGCTTTCAAAAAAGAAAGCATTTGAACAAAAACATAAAAGGAATTGGTTTTATCCACACCGTTCTCAAATACTTGAGAGTAACGTGTTTGCTTAAGTAACATCGAAATCTTGTTTACTGTTATTTGATTTGCAGACCTTTCCTCTTTACCAGTACCAGTAGCAGAAAGGTAAATTGTACTGAAACGTTTAAAAAGTCGTAAGTTCTGACTTTGAGGCCTGATGAACCATCACGGGATTCTCCCCTGCCTGGTTCCTTCTCCCCGGAACCTCACATCAAGCAGAAGCTTCCTTGCGGGCGGCCCTTGTTGCAGGCGGTCTTGGCGAGAGACATCCCCATTTCTGCAGCTGGACGGGGAAAGGGACGTTGTTGTTCTTGGCCATTTGGCAGGTGTTCTCTGACTGCCTCTTCTCCGCTGGGCCTGCCGCACAGGGAGGGCAGGTGGGACCCCCCCCCCCCCAACCCCTGCCGCAGGGCCTACCGAGAGTCCCATGGCGGGCAGGCAGAGGTGGGCTAGTGTCGCATTAAGTGACTTCCCGTAGCAGGCTGTTCAGTGCTGGGGCAGCCTTCTAAGGGAGGAGGCTTGTGGGCTGAGACCTCTTCCCTTTTTCATCATTTGGGCTTCCGGGGCATAGAATGGGATGCGTCGTTGGCCTGGGGTCCGTGCTGCTGTTGGGCGTCTGTGCATAGTCCTCTTTTGTCTATTTTCATTATTTTTATTTATTTTTTTGAGATGGAGTCTTGCTCAGTCACCCAGGCTGGAGTGCAGTGGCGCGATCTCAGCTCACTGCAACCTCTGCCTCCTGGGTTCAAGTAATTCTCCTGCTTCAGCCTCCCAAGTAGCTGGGATTACAGGCGTGCACCACCACCCTGGGCTAATTTTTGTGTTTTTTTAGTAGAGATGGGGTTTCACCATGTTGGCAGGATAGTCTTGAACTCCTGACCTCAGGTGATCTGCCCGCCTCGGCCTCCCAAAGTGCTGGGATTATAGGCGTGAGCCACCTCACCCAGCCATATTTTCGTTATTTTTAATAATGTAATGGGAACCTCTGGGCTCACCATCAAGCAGAAGCCAGTCTTGATACCCAGCTTCCTGCCAGCCCCTCCCCAGCATCCTGCCAGCCCCACCCCAGCATCCCGCCAGCCCCTCCCCAGCTGCCCCACGCCCGGCTCCTGCCCCAGCTCTGTGTGTCCTGTGCTCTCCCTTCCCCACCACCCTATGCACACCTTTCTCTGCCTGGGTCCACACTGTCACCTGCTGTAGCTCTACCCACAGGCCATACCTGCCTGGCGGGCCCGTCCTCCCTGCCCCTGTTTTTGTGGAAGGACAGGTGGAAGTGGGCGGGTGGGGTGGGTGGGGTGGGTGATGATAAAGAGCATTCTAGGCCAGGGCAGGAATGCAAGCACATGGGTGTGAGAGGCCAGGTGTGTTCAGGGATCCTTGGCACTTGTGGGGTGGCGGGGGCACTGGCCAGAGGAGGGCTGGGGTAGGGGGAGGCTCCTGGCCCTCTGGGGGGCCCTTGGTAGAGGAAGGGGCATTGCTTGTGTGGGTGGTGAGGGACCTCTGGTTGGGTGTGGGGGGGTTAGGTGTTTTAGGAGGCTTTGGGTACAGAGATGTCCAGGGGTAAAGTGGAGCTTGGTCTCAGGACAGTTGGCCCTGGCATCTGTCCTGCCCTGGGGGGCTAGGAGGGCCAGACTGGAGATGGAGGCTGGGGCTGTCCTGGTCCCAGGTGAGGTGGCATTTCCTAGGAGGGAGGGGAGGGTTGGTGCCCTGCAAACCCGGGGGGGAGGGGGCAGCACGGGGAGCTGGGGCCGGGGGTGGGGAGGGGCGCCGCACATGTTATGAAGCGCTCTGGAGTGGCTCCAGCCCGGCCAGCACTAAGTTTTGCTGTCTGTGGTTTGCTGTGCCTGTGTCCGCTGCTGGTAACCAGTGCATCGGGACCTGGGCTTTCTGACTGCACCAGGTTTGTTTCTGCTGCTCTGAGTGCGGTGCCCAGTCACCAAGGTACCTGTCGTTCCCGCCTCCTGTGGACTGCGTGGCCTGGCGTCGAGGCAAAGCAGCAGGGAAATTGGGTCCGCATCCCAGCCCTGCGTGCGGTCCGGGGGGAGAGTATGCCTTTCCCCTGGAGACACACAGGGTGGGGGAAGTGAAGTCAGTGGCAGGCACCCAAGAGGGGCACGTTTTCAATCCCAGGGTGGGCGTGGGAACTAACTACAGGTAGAGACCATGCGACGCAGCGGGTCTGCATGCCTCAGGGTTCTGGAACAATCCAGATGGGGACATGGGGGAGATTGGCCACTGGGACTGGTGTTTCACTTGGCTGCCTCTGGACATAGTGTCTCTTCCGACTTTATTTTCCTGGGTTGTGAATCTCCCTTTTATGCCACAAAGGTCCCCCACCCAAGGGACTCTCATCCTGCAGCCCATGGGCCTGGCCCTGTGTCTGGAAAGGGGAGGTGGTGCCCTGATGTTCTGGGCCTGGTGGTCAGTACGGGCACGGGGGTGCAGAGGTAGAGGATTCCACATTTTGAGAGAAAAACAGGCTCCCCTCAAGGCAGCTCAGCCCTAGGTGAGGTTGGCTTTGGGCACACCCATGGGAGGCCCCCTTCCAGCCCTGAACCCTCTGAGCGCCACCCCTCCCACCCAGCCACCAGAACAGCCTTTCTAGCTGCCCCTCCAAGTCATCGCAGGGACCCCTGCGGCCGGTCAGGGGGCCAAGATGGGAACACCCAGAGAACCACAAGCCCAGGCCACACAGGCAGGTGACTGCATGGGCAGGTGATCACCCTGTCTGACAGGTGCCAGGGTGATACACGACTTGTCCAGGTCCCCGGCCTTAACACCCAGTGCTGTTTCTGTACCCTGGCCACCTTCTCAGCTTACCCAGGGAGGCTGAGGAGTGGGTGCACAGGAGGAGTGGGAGCTGGCCGAGGGGCTTGCAGAGGGTCAGAAAGAATCTGCTATCCTGGTGGGACAAGCAGCCAGACCCTGGATGCTCTCCGTGCTGGAAGCGTTGCTTCAGTGCATTAGGATGGGTTCACTTTCTCGTAATTCACTCTGAGGACACGTTGTTGGAATCATTGTGCATAGTTCTGGATCAGCACCATGACGGGAGGTCAGAGGGCTGCCTGGCACAGTTTCTCTGCTGCCTGGATTGACCATGACGACAAGGACTAGCTGGGCCCAGCCCCCTGGTTCCCGTGGATAGGGACTCTGGCTGCTGGCTCGTGCCATTGGGGCTGGAGTCTTACCTGGTGAAATCACATTTATGAGGCTGATAGCCATCAGTTTCCACAGACGTAAGTGTGGCCAGGATGACAGATGTCCCTGGCGGCCCTTTCTGCAGGGTCCTGCAGGGACTCCAGGGCCATCTGGCCACAGTCCCGAAGTCTTTGTCACCATCCCTCTGTGGGTGGGTGCTCATGCCCCCTGGGCTGTTGAGTGATTGGCAAGGGGCTCAAATGGTCTTTCTCTTCTCAGTTGAACCAGTTGATAGAATCCTGTTTCCTTTTGGAATTTAGAGATTAGCCTTTTTTATTTTTTTCTGAGATGGAGTCTCATGTGCTCTGTTGCCCAGGCTGGAGTGCAGTGGCCTGATCTCACAATCTCAGTTCACTGCAACCTCCACCCCCATTGTTCAAGTGATTCTCCTGCCTCAGCCTTCTGAGTAGCTGGGACTACAGGCACATGCCACCACACCCACTTAATTTTTGTATTTTTAGTAGAGACAGGATTTCACCATGTTGGCCAGGCTGGTCTTGAACTCCTGACCTCAGGTAATCCATTGGCCTCAGTTTCCCAAAGTGCTGCAATTACTGGTGTGAGCCACCATGCCTGGCCCAGATTAGGCTTTAAAAGTAGCATTCTTTTGTCCTCTTGGGGCCTTTTTTCCACTTGTCACTGAGACCTCCACTCCTTTGCAGAGCTTGGATGGCTGCAGGGCTGGCTTAGCTGCTGCCTCCAGGTGGGATTGGGAGCCACCCTTCTCAGCGTCCATCCATCTGTCAACCTGCTGGACTGGTTAAACCAGGTCTCCACGCCTGCTTTCGATAAGTCCTGCCCTCCCCTGGGAATCGGCGGCCAGACCTTTGGGTCCTTTGACGTGGAGGGCTGCAAAGTGGCTCAGCAGGAGCGAGAGGTTTCCCTGGCTGCTGGAGACTTGCAGGTGCCAGGTGTGGGCCCTGGAGGTGGCACACAGAGCAGCTCCTGCTCAGTGCCCTGTGTCCCTCCTGGCAGGAGGCATACTGCTGAGTAAGGCTGTTTTAAAGAGGGTTTGTTTAAGTTGGATGTTTAGGAGGTTAGGTTCCCCCAACGAGAAAATGCTATGAAGCCCCCAAAGGCGTATGGGGATGAGATGATGTGGTGAGTTGGAATCTTCTTTAGATCCAGAGGAACTTCATTGGGTGGTAGTTACCTCTCCTTCTCTCTCTCTCGCTCAAGTTTCAGGTGATTTTCTGGCCTGGTTTCATTTATCTATCTATCTGTTTTTTGAGATGGAGTCTTGCTCTGTCGCCCAGGCTGGAGTGCAGTGGCGCGATCCCGGCTCACTGCAAGCTCCACCTCCTGGGTTCACACCATTCTCCCGCCTCAGCCTCCCGAGTAGCTGGGACCACAGGCACCCACCACCATGCCCGGCTAATTTTTTGTATTTTTAGTAGAGACGGGGTTTCACCGTGTTAGCCAGGATGGTCTCGATCTCCTGACCTCGTGATCCGCCCGCTTCGGCCTCCCAAAGTGCTGGGATTACAGGCATGAGCCACCGCGCCTGGCCTCTGGCATGGTTTTAATTAGGAGAAAAACAAGTACAGTTTGATTTGCAAGTTACCCTTCTGGGGGCAAGTTTAGGTGACACGTTGGTTTTGTTTTGTTTTGTTTTTACCATTATCTGCTTATAGAACTTGCCTTTAGAACACTGTACAAGGTGGCATTTTTTTAGTCCATTAGGTTTTGGCATTGGCGGCCTTTTGTTTTGTTTTGTTTTTGAGACAGAGTCTTGCTCTGTCGCCCAGGCTGGAGTACAGTGGCACAATCCCAGCTCACTGCAACCTCCACCTCCTGGGTTCAAGTGATTCTTGTGCCTCAGCTTCCTGAGTAGCTGGGATTTCAGGTGCCTACCACCACGCCCAGCTAATTCTTTTATTTTTAGTAGAGACGGGGTTTCTCCATGTTGGCCAGGCTGGTCTCAAACTCCTGGCCTCAAGTGATCCTCCCGCCTCAGCCTCCCAAAGGGATAGGATTACAGGTGTGAGCCACCGCACCTGGCTGGGTGGCGTTTTTTTGGTGAAAATTTAATGAGAATTCTAGGGAGATGTTTGGGTGTCTTGCTGCTCTGGTAAGTGGAGTGAGGGAGTGTCTGTGAGATGGAGAGTGGGAGGGAGGGGTGGATGGACTTGTTATTTGCACCTCGGTGTTTGTTGCCAGAGGATTCTAATTGAGCAAGCTATAAGACCTTGTCTAGGATGAGTCCTGGCCTGAACGCCTCTAAGTTGCTTTCTCTCCCACTTTGGAGAAAAGCAGTGCTGGTTACCGGCTTGATTTGCTGTGATTTGCTGACTGCCGGCTCCTGGCTCACCTGTGGGTCTAGGTGGTAGCTTCTGGTTAGTTGAGGTATACGGGGGTCTGCTTGGGGGAAGGAGCTTGTTTAGAATGTGGGGAGACCCTGAGGTCAGACAGGGCCTGTGGTGCAGCTCCGAGCTCCTTGAGGGCCAAGTATACCTGAAATTGGAACTAGGAGCTGACACTGAAAGCCAAGTCCTCAAAATCCGTGTGGGCCAGCGGGGAAGGACGGAGCTGGCCTTGTCTGGAGAGCACGCTTAGCAGCTACATGGTGGGTTTCAGGCTGGGACTGAAAGAAGGGAAACCAGGAGGGGACATGCATGGGAAGAGGGTAACGCAGGAGACAGGAGCCGCCCCGCACCCAGAGGGCCAGGGTTGGGGGTGGTGGGACTGTGAGCTCTTCTGGTGGCCTCCAGTACCCACCAGCTCAGTGCCCTGCAGCACCCCCGGAGGAGGATGGGGGTCCCAGGGAACTGTCTGACACAGAGGCCGTGACAGAGATGGAGGATCAGATCAGGACATCCCAAGACCTTGACAGAATCCCTAGCACACAAGAAGTAGATTTTTGGAGCCTTTCTTAACAGATGGGGCCACTGGGGGTCAGATATTTCTGCTGTTGAGCCACCCTGGGCGTGGACAGTGCCTGTGTGTGAGAGTGCTTGCGTTGTCAGTTACACAATTTGCAGATGGCTCGTGATTTTTCAGACATTGAGCTGGTCGTTTCATAGTTGTGCTTTTAGATACTAAGTTTTTTTTTTTTTTTTTTTTGAGGCGGAGTCTTGCTCTTGTTCCCCGGGCTAGAGTGCAGTGTCACGATCTTGGCTCACTGCAACCTCTACCTCCCGGGTTCAAGTGATTCTCCTGCCTCAGCCTCCCGAGTAGCTGGTATTACAGGCTCCTGCCACCACGCCCGGCTAATTTTTGTATTTTTGTATTTTTAGTAGAGATGGGGTTTCACCCTGTTGGCCAGGCTGGTCTTGAACTCCTGACCTCAGGTGACCCACCCGCCTCGGCCTTCCAAAGCGCTGGGATTACAGGCGTGAGCCACCATGCCTGGCTGATACTAAGTTTTTTTGAGAATTAAAATTACCTAGTGAAAAATTACCTAGCAACCTGCATTTAACGTATTAGCTCCATTCTCTGAAATGAGCATCTTGGTTCTGTCTGGAAGATGGAGATTGAAACGTTTCCACAAGTCGGCACCATCGAGCATGATGGCTCCACGTGCCTACGAGTTCCATGGTCGCCGTCGCTGGAGCAAAGACGTGTTGTGAGGTGTGACTGCTTTTGCAGAAAAGTGACCATCGGAAGGCTTTCCCCACGTGGGGACTCCTTAGTCCTGAGTCACTGAGAATCCCAGGTGTGTCTCACCACCAGCGGCACCTTCTCCCTGTAGGACTGTCCGTCGAGTGGCTGACTGTGAATCTCATCTGACCTTAAGGCCACCAGGAAGCTTGCTGGTTATTTGTCAAAGGGTCCTGCGGAGAGTGGAAGAGTCCTTTAGTCATAAAAGGATTCTTCCCGAGGTGTCTGTCTTGGGAAACGACTGTTTTATGCCTCGATTTTTAAAGGCCGGTGACACCTGTGCCTTTCTGTGAGAGAATCACCTACCTGTGACCAGTGCCCGCAGCTGTCACCTGGAGCTGTCACCCTGTTCCAGTGGTGGGACGTGGGCCACTGCTGAGGGTCTCCTAAAGCCCCATCAGAGAGAGCCTGCAAAATGGAATGGGCCCCCACAGATTTGCTTAAGCAGAGGGGGGCTTTGCCGGCTCGGGGCCAGGGGCCTGCGGTATGGAGCTGCTTGGGGTGCTCTGGCTGGGTCGCTGGTCTCCCCTTCTTCTGACGTGGTGCTTTTTCACCCTCCACGCCTCCTCCTACTTCCCTTGTGGCTTCATTCCGGTGATGAGGCAGAGCATGTGATTGGCAGCCCCTCACCATGGGATGGGTAATTCCCCGTGGAGAGCAGGGTCCTTACCAAAAGAGGGACAGGGATGCTGAGTGGGGGAAGCACAGACAGTGCACAGGCAGGCATGGAGGAGACAGTGGAGCAAGGCGGCAGGTGCGTCCTGTACACTCAGGTGCTAAGCCCCGGTCGCAGAGCCCCTTACAGCCTCAAGCGATGGAGGACACTGGCGAGTCTTTGTGCATGTGGGGTGTATTCATTGCTACTCGCTATTAGAAATCAAAACTAAGAAATTTAAAAAGATTTATTAATTTACTGAAATATGCAACTATAAATCTATTACATGTTAAGATAAATAACATGTCTTTCTTTAAAAAAAAAAATCACTACTTGGGGCCAGGTGCAGTGGCTCATGCCTGTAATCCCAGCACTTTGGGAGGCCAAGGCAGGCGGATCACAAGATCAGGAATTCAAGACCAGCTTGGCCAATATGGTGAAATCCCGTCTCTACTAAAAATGCAAAAATTAGCCAGACATGGTGGCAGGTGCCTATAGTCCCAGCTACTTGGGAGACTGGGGCAGGAGAATCACTTGAACCTGGGAGGCGGAGGTTGCAGCCAGCTGAGATCGCACCACTGCACTCCAGCCTGGGTGACAGAGCGAGACTCTGTCTCAAAGAAAAAAAAAAAAATCACTACTTAAAAAAAGAATTAGTGAAGAGGGGTGCTGACATTTTGTAGCTCTCCTTGGGGTGTGATTTGTCAGGAGACAGCTTGTCTTCTGTGACCCGTCGGCCGCCATGTCACACCGTGCAGCTGCCAGGGGGCAAGTGTGGGAAAGGCGAGCAGCATTTTAGGATTATCACTGGAATAGTTTCGACCTTGTGGGTCCTCAGAAAGGAATCCCCAGGGTCCCTAGGCCACACTTTGAGAACCTCTGGTTTAGGTCTTGGGCAAGATTCTCTGCCATGTGAATTAGGGTGTTTTGGTTTTTTTGTTTTTATTTTAATTTTTATTTTATTAAAATTTTAAATTTAATTTAAAAATTAGATCAGGTGCAGTGGCTCACGCATGTAATCTCAGCACTTTGGGAGGCTAAGGCGGGGGGATTACCTGAGGTCAGGAGTTCGAGACCAGTCTGGCAACACGGTGAAACCCCATCTCTACTAAAAATAAAAAAATTAGCCAGACATGTTGGCATGTGCCTGTGATCCCAGCCACTCGGGAGGCTGAGGAGGGAGGATTTCTTAAGCCCAGGAGTTTAGAGTTGCTGTGAGCTGTGATTATGCCACTGCACTCCAGCCTGGGTGACAGAGCAAGACCTTGTCTCTAAAAAACATTTTTTTTAAGTTAAAAAATTTAGTTTACTGCGGAATAGTTGATGCTTTCAGGATTCCGAACTCACCATGGGTCAAGGCTCCTGATGGCTTCAGCCCCCAGTTCATATCTCCAGAGGCCTCCGTTGGTCCTGCTTCCATGCCAGCCCTTCTTGGGCAGCTCTTGGGCACGCTTCTGTCTTTGTCTTTTTTCTCCTCTCCTCCTCCTCGTTTCCATAGACACATGGCCAGGCACGTGCTGGCAAGTGACCACGTCGGCGGTGGGCTCTCCATGGTGGTGCACGGGGGTCCTCGCTTCTTGCGAGGCTGTGGGGCTGCACTGTGGACTGTCCCACGTGGGTGGGTCCAGCCTTTTTGCTGTCATGAAAACGATGCTGCCGGGAGACGGCCTTGCCCCACCGCCATCGTGCGTGTGAGAGACTAGGAGAGCTTCCTGGAAGTGAAATCACCATTTTGTTGGATATTGCAAAATTTCCCTCCACGCCACTCTCCACGTGGGACAGAGCCTGTGTCCCCTGACCCCACACCCACATGCTGTGCCTCTTTGCCAGTCTTTTGGGGAAGTGATTTCTCAAGGCAATTTAGTTTGTATTTATCAGCTGGGCACAGTGACTGATACCTGTAGCCCCAACGCTTTGGGAGACCATGTTGTCCAGGAGTTCGGGACCAGCCTGGGTAACATGGCAAAACCCTGTCTTTACAAAAAGTACAAAAATTAGCTGGGCATGGTGGTGTGCACCTCTAGTCTCAGCAACTTGGGAGGCTGAGGCAGGAGGATCACTGAACCTGGGAGGTCGAGACTGCGGTGAGCTGTGATCGTACCACTGCACTCCAGCCTGGGTGACAGAGCAAGACTCTGTCTCAAAAAAAAAATTGTATTTCTCTCATTATAAGTGAAGGTTAATCATCTTTACATTTGTTTAAGGGCTGTTTGTTTTTCCTCTATCTTTTGTCCATTTTTCTCTTTTTTTTTTTTTTTTTTTTTTTTGAGGCAGAGTCTCTGTCTCCCAGGCTGGAGTGCAGTGGTGCAATCTCAGCTCACTGCAACCTCCGCCTCTTGGGTTCAAGCAATTCTTCTGCCTCAGCCTCCTGAGTAGCTGGGCCTACAGGCACGTGCCACCACGCCTGGCTACTTTTTGTATTTTTAGTAGAGATGGGGTTTCACCATGTTGGCCAGGCTGGTCTAGAACTCCTGACCTCGCTATCTGCCTGCCTTGGCCTCCCAAAATGCTGGGATTACAGGTGTGAGCCACCACACCTGACCTCTTGTCCATTTTTCTATTGAAATGTTTGCCCATGGCAGGCAAATGAATCCTTTGTGATGTGTGTTGAAATTTTTTTTCCCAGGTTATCATTTATCTCTGACTGCTTACGGAGGTTTTTGCCTTGCAAAAATTTGTTTTTAATATAACGTATCTTCTCTGTTTTTTTTTTTTTTTGAGACAGAGTCTCGCTCTGTTGCCCAGGCTGGATTGCAGTGGCATGACCTCGGCTCACTGCAAGCTCCGCCTCCCGGGTTTACACCATTCTCCTGCCTCAGCCTCCCGAGTAGCTGGGACCACAGGCGCCCGCCACCACACCCGGCTAATTTTTTTGGTATTTTTAGTAGAGACGGGGTTTCACCGTGTTAACCAGGATGGTCTCGATCTCCTGACCTCGTGATCCGCCCGCCTCGGCCTCCCAAAGTGCTGGGATTACAGGCGTGAGCCACCGCGCCTGGCCTCTTCTCTTTTTTTTTTTTTTTTTTTGAGATGGAGTCTCGCTCTGTCGCCCAGGCTGGAGTGCAGTGGCGCGATCCTGGCTCACTGCAAGTTCCATCTCCCGGGTTCACGCCATTCTCCTGCCTCAGCCTCTCGAGTAGCTGGGATTACAGGCGCCCGCCACCACGCCTGGCTATTTTTTTGTATTTTTAGTAGAGACGGGGTTTCAGTGTGTTAGCCAGGATGGCCTTGATCTCCTGACCTCGTGATCCGCCTGCCTCGGCCTCCCAAAGTCCTGGGATTACAGGCTTGAGCCACCGCGCCCGGCCTCGGCCTCTTCTCTTTTATTGTGTTCCTCGTCTTGCTGGGACAGACCTTGTCCAGTCCCAGGGTTATGGGTGCCCCTCCAGGGCCACCTTTGCTACATGAATGCTTTCCTTGTTCTGCATTCAAACCTTTGGTCTAATCTGAATTTATTTTGGGAAGGTGTGAGGTACAGAGCCAGCCTTATCTTTTTCTAGGTAGCTTCCTAGATGTCCCAACGTGATTGGTGGAGTGAGTTATCTCACACCCTCCTATTAAAATGCCTCTGATCACAATTTGGGTCTGAGTCTGTTTTTGTACCTTCTCGTGGCTCTGTTGTCTGTTCATGCGCCATTAACATGCTTTGAACTCCGCTGCTGCCCCATTGCGTTTGCGTGGCAGGGCTGGCCTCCCCCTGTCAGTCTGGCTTTTCAGAATTTTCCTGGCTATTTGGCTTGTTTATTTTTCCCTATAAACCTTAGATCCAGATTGTCTTGGTTCTTCTAAAATCTGTTGTTTTTCTTTTAAGGGAAATTACATTCAATTTGTAGATTTTCAAAGAGAGGATTGCTTTTCTCTCTCTCTCTGTATAAATTGTGGTAAAATAGACATAACACGATGTACCGTCTTAACCATTTCGGAGTGTGTCATTTACTGGCGTTAAAGCACATTCACACTCTTCTGCAACCGTCACTACCATTTATCCCCAGAACATCTGATCTTTCCCCAACCGAGACTCCGCACCCACAAAACACTGACTCTCCAGAGCCTCTCCCCACCCCCGACACCCCCCAATCCACTTCCTGTTTCTGTGCATTTGACTCCTCTGGGGACTGCAGATAAGTGGAATCTCACAGTGTCTATCTATGACTTCCTCCTTGCACAAAGCAGAATGTCCTCTGGGCTCACCCAGGTTCTGGAGCCATAACGTCCTCTGGGTTCACCCAGGTTTTGGTGCCATAATGTCCTCTGGGTTCACCCAGGTTTTGGTGCCATAATGTTCTCCGGGTTCACCCACGTTCTGGCGCCATAATGTCCTCTGGGTTCACCCAGGTTTTGGTGCCATAATGTTCTCCGGGTTCACCCAGGTTCTGGCAAGTGTCAGAATTCCCTTCCTTTTCAGGGCTGAGTAATATTCCATGGTGTGGATGGACCACATGTTGCTTATTCGTTCATCCGTTCATGAACACTTGGGCTGCTTCACCCTTTCGGCTCTTACGAAAAATGCTGCAGCGAACATGGGTATGCAGATATCTCTGCAAGACCTTGCTTTTTGTTCTTTTGAGTATCCCCAGAAGTGGGATTATTGGATCATATGGTAGTTCTATTTTTCGTATTTTGTGGAACCTCCATACTGTGATTCACAGCAGCTGCACCATTTTACACCCCACAAACAGTGCACAAGGGTTCCAGTTTCTCCCCATTCTCGCCAACACTTGTTGTTTCTGAGTTTTTGATCATAGCTGTCCTAATGGGTGTGAAGGGGTCTCCCCTTGTGGTTTGGTTTGCATGTCCCCCAGTGACGACTGGTGCTGAGCATCTCTGCATGGGCCTGTGACCGGTGCTGAGCATCTCTGCGTGGGCTTATGGCCGGTGCTGAGCATCTCTGCATGGGTTTATGGCCGGTGCTGAGCATCTCTGCATTGGTTTATTCCTGGTGCTGAGCATGTCTGCATGGGCTTATGGCTGGTGCTGAGCATCTCTGCATGGGTTTATTGACCGGTGCTGAGCATGTCTGCATGGGCTTATGGCTGGTGCTGAGCATCTCTGCATTGGTTTATTCCTGGTGCTGAGCATGTCTGCATGGGCTTATTGACCGGTGCTGAGCATGTCTGCATGGGCGTATGGCCGGTGCTGAGCATGTCTGCATGGGCTTATTGACCGGTGCTGAGCATGTCTGCATGGGCTTATGGCTGGTGCTGAGCATGTCTGCATGGGTTTATTGACCGGTGCTGAGCATGTCTGCATGGGCTTATGGCTGGTGCTGAGCATCTCTTCATGGGCTCATGCCCGGTGCTGAGCATCTCTGTGTGGACTTATTGGCTGATTGGACGGGCACTCGGGTTATTTCCACCTCTTTGCTTGGGTGAATGGTGCTGCTGTGGACATGGGTGTGCCAGTATCTCTTTGTGTCCCTGCTTTCAGCTCTTTGGATTATACCCAGAAATGGGATTGCTGGGTCATATGGTAGTTCTGTTTTGAATTTTTTGAGGAGCTGTCGCACTGTTTTCCCTGGCCCCCTATATGGCTATGGCTTACCCTCCCCAGCTGTGGGCACTGGAACCAGGCCAGAGCGTTTGCCTGAGAATCCAGTGAGTCCAGAGCTCTGCTGCCGACCCCACCTCAGTCCGACAGCCCAGTGCCCGTGGTCCCCCAGCCGGGCCCATGGGCGTGCAGGAGCAGCGAAGCCTGGGGTCCCATCCCCGACCCTGTGATGGTTGTGATGTCCTTTCCTGAGCCACAGTTACCTCGTGTCTTTAAAAAGGGGGGGGGGGTCATATAGCATTAGGAGAAATACCTAATGTAAATGACAAGTTGATGGGTGCAGCAAACCAACATGGCACATGCATACCTATGTAACAAACCTGCGTGTTGTGCACATGCACCCTAGAACTCAAAGTGTAATTAAAAAAAGGAGGGGTCATAATAATAGTCACCAATAGTTATGGGTTCTTAGTACCTGCCAGGCTGGGTGACAGGTGTAGGGGAGCCATGAACCAGCCCTCCACAGGCTGGTGTGTAGGGATTGAGTCAGGTGCGGCCAGGAGGCACCGGGCAGGTTACTGTCCCTTATGAAGTGTGGCTATGGCCACCATTAACGTGGGGGTGCCAGGGGATTCGCCCGATGCTCCCTGCCTTCGCGCTCCTCCCTGGATGCATCCTGACATGCCTGCTTGGCTCCATCTCCGCTGCCCGCACCAGTCCCAGCCACCGCCCTCTCTCCTCTGCCTGGCCACGGTTTCCTAACTGGTATTTCCACTTCAGGCCTCTTCCAACCATTGGCCAGGGTGCTCCACGCTGTGCTCGGAATGGGACCGAGTGCCCTACCACAGCCTCTCTGCTCCCACCAGCTCCTTTCTGGTTTGTTTTGGCAAAAGTGCCCTGCATGTGCTGCTCCCTCGTCCCGGAGTGCCCTTCCTCTGCAGCCTGCGACCTGTCCTTCATGCCCTCAGCCTGCGGTGCCGCGACTGCTTCTCTGAGCACCTTCCTGGGCTGGTGCCGGCTGCCCCCCCAGGGGCCATGGGGTGTCTTCTCCACAGTTAGGGCAGCACTTCCAGCTCCATGGGTTTGTTGGCCTCACCTCCTCTGTATCCTTGCGCTGAGGGTCCTGTCAGGCACGTAGTAGGTGCTCATTAAACACTTAGTGCGTGGCTCGGTCGTTGTGGTTGCTGGACATGCAGTATTCCAGCTCTAAGATGCACTGCCTGCTGCTAGTTCTTGTTCCCTAGTCCCTAGTAGATGGCGAGCTGCCCCTTAGCAAGCCCGTCCAGCCTGCAGCCTGCAGCCGAAACATGTGCTTCTCTGATCTTCCATCAGGGCCGCCCGTGCTCTCAGGCCTGTCAGGAGACTCTTCTGTGAGACTGGACTATCAGAGCACCCCAGCTGGCAGGTGGTTACCTGGGCAACAGGTGTGAAGTGGACCTTGCGGGTTTTTGATCTTGCTTCTAAAGTATTATTTTGGGCCGGGCACGGTGGCTCACACCTGTAATTCCAGCACTTTGGGAGGCTGAGGCAGGCGGATCACCCGAGGTCGGGAGTTGGAGACCAACCTGGGCAACATGGCGAAACCCCATCTCTACTAAAAATACAAAAATTATCTGTGTGTGGTGGCGGGTGCCTGCAGTCACAGCTACTTGGGAGGCAGAGGCAGAAGAATTGCTTGAACCGGTGAGGCAGAGGTTGCAGTGAGCCAAGATTGCATTACTGTACTACAGCCTGGGCGACAAGAGCGAAATTCCGTATCAAAATGTGTGTGTGCATAGCTGGCCAATATATATATTTTTTTCTTGGCCAGCCGCGGTGGTTCGTGCCTGTAATCCCAGCACTTTGGGAGGCTGAGATGGAAGGATGGCTTGAAATCAGGAGTTTGAGACCAGCCTGAGCAACATAGTGAAACCCCATCTCTACTAAAAATTTTTAAAAAATTAGCTGGGCAGTGGCACGTGCCTGTAGTACCAGCTACCCCAGAGGCTGAGTTGGGAGGATCACTGGGCAGTGGCACGTGCCTGTAGTACCAGCTGCCCCAGAGGCTGAGTTGCGAGGATCACTGGGCAGTGGCACATGCCTGTGGTACCACCTACCCCAAAGGCTGAATTGGGAGGCCACAGTGACCTATGATTGTGCCATTGCACTCCATCCTGGGTGAAAGAGTAAGACCTTGTCTCTAAAAAAAAAACAAGAACAACAACCCAAAAAGCCCAAAACATTTTTTTTTGTTGTTTCTTGGCCCTTGGGTTTTGCCCCAGAGGCATACATTGCAGACCGCTGAGTGGCGCTGGTTGCTGTCTGGGCCGGCTTGGCCTCAGGCGATCCTGTTGCCCTCCGCGCAGGAGGGCGCCTTCTCCTGGGTCCACCTTCTCCTGGCTGTGTGCTTCCTTAAACACAGAAGGTGTTCCGCAGCCTGCTGTGCGGGGTAGCCCTGTGTTGGGCTTGTATGTATCCCAGGGCTTGGTCCATGTGGGAGAGTCTTGGTAGGCCTGGCGGAGCCCTTTGACCTCAGCTGGGCCACATTTAAACAAAGAAGTTGACAAAAGGGAAGGTAGTGGTTTGGAGGTACACAAAGGCTCTTTTCGCTGGAGGAGCTATTTGAGGCCACGTGGGTTTACTTCCGTACTAGATTTGCCCAGGGACCCAGGAACTTCTTTAAAATCCACCTGACTCACCCATTCATTTGCTGCCAGTTCTTTGGTGCCAGGCCGTGTGCTGGGCCCCAGGGACATGGCACGCTGATGGTCAGAGAGGCCCACGCACACGCTGGATCCCGCATTGTGGAGTGGGAGTGCTTTGGGGACGTGGAACAGCAGAGCAGGGTCTGCAGAGCACCCCACCGGGGAGGGCCGTGGGGCCCCAGGCAGGAGGCGGTGCTTAGGGCTGGCTCCTGTCTTCACCAGTCTTCTTCACTGTGTTGTTGTTTGTCACTGGGCAGTAAGAGGCGCCTCTCTGAAACCTGAGGGGCGGCCCGGCTGCTGGTAGGTGTGGACGGGGGCCTACACTGGTGGCTGTTCTGAGTCGGTTCGCCTTCCAGCACCCGAGTGTGGCGCCCTCCTTGCTGGCTCCTTTGCCTTGGGTGGGACCTGGGATGGTGGGGAGAAGCCCCCGGCTACGGCCCAGGTTGGATAAGAGGGTAGATGGTGGCACGTGGGATCCTTCACCAAGCTTCTTCTGCCCCCAGGAACTTGGAGACTGTCCAGGCTGCCCCAGCCTGGCCAGGGACCACGCCTTATTCCTCACCCTTCCCTTAAGAGGACTGGATGGTGGCAAGGCCCACACATGAATCTGTGATGCGTGGGCCACTGAAAGGAGCACGTGCGTGCCTGGTGAGGGCTGCGGTTCCCTCTGGTCTGCCCTGTCCCTGGCGTGGGTTGGTGGGGACATGGGCTTCTGTGAGCGTTCTTATTCTGTTAGGCATCTGTGGACCCCGGACAGGGACGGTCAGTGACAGCCCACGGACCACACACCACCCACTGCCACCTGTTTCTGCCTGTTTTGTGAATGATGTCTGATTTGTACACGGCCGTGCCCATTTGCACCACAGCAGAGCTGGGAAGTTGTAGAGGCCGTGTGGCCTGCTGGGCTGAAGGTGTTCACCGCCCGGCCTCTCACAGACTGGGCTTGCTGAACCCCACCTAGGAGCCGCTCCCCGTGCCTTCGCGATATTGCAGTCTTTGATGCAGAAACACGTCTGGGGAACAGCCTGCTTTCAGACAGCTTTCAGCTTGTGGGAAATTGGGCAAGGGCAGTGGCAGGAAGACATGGCGAATCTGGGGAATCCAGAAGGGGCTTCCTTTCGGCCATCTCATTGGCTGGTTATTCTCAAGCCCTGGTTGCTAGGAGTGATGGAGAGAGTTGGAAAAAGAATGTTTCCACTAGAAACGCATCCCTCCGTGTGTTTCCTGTGGCTTAGTTTATTTGCTTCTACAACACAGTAGTTTTTGCTTGCCTACCTGTGCCTAAACTTAGGTTTTCTTGCCAGCTTTGTTTTCTTTAAATAAACATCTGTGCAGGCCGGGAGTGGTGGCTCATGCCTGTAATCCCAGCACTTTGGGTGGCTGAGGCTGGGGGATCAAGTGAGGTCAGGAGTTCGAGACCAGCCTGGCCAACATGGTGAAACCCCATCTCTACTAAAAATACAAAGAATTAGCCGGGCATGGTGGCAGGTGCCTGTAATCCCAGCTACTCGGAAGGCTGAGGCAGGGGAATCATTTGAACCCGGGAGGCAGAGGTTGCAGTGAGCCAGGATCATGCCATTGCACTCCAGCCTGGGTAACAAGAGCGAAACTCCATCTCAAAAAAAAAAATAAATAAATAAATAAAAAATAAACATCTATGCGGTCACTCTGCCAGGGTCCCCATTCAGGCTTCTAGGCAGAGGGGCCTATGAGCTGTCATATGGTGTGATGGATGGATTAATAGAGGCATATGCTGGGGAGGGTGGGGTGACTGGTGCTAAGCTGCTTCTGGGGCTGTCGTAGGGTTCAAGCAAGCTCAGGCCATGGAGTCCAGTGGAGTCAGTTCGTGTTCCTGTTGTGCCACTTCTTTCTCACCCTGCCTTCCCGAACCTCAGTTTACCCATTTGTCAGGTGGTTTAGCAGATGCTTCTTCCTTTCAACATTGTGATTGGGGTGGGGGAGATGAACACTGGTGGGAGCTTGTCACTCTCGTCCTTTCATCCTGCTTTGTACCCTCGGAGAAAGGCTTATTGGGCAGAGGCTGCCCTTCTGAGGTGTGGATGGAACTGTTGGTGACATTATTTTTATTAATTTATTTTTAGAGACAGGGTCTCGGCTGGGTGTGGTGGCTCATGCCTGTAATCCTAGCAGTTTGGGAGGCCGAGGTGGGTGGATCACAAGGTCAGGAGATCGAGACCATCCTGGCTAACATGGTGAAACTCCATCTTTACTAAAAATACAAAAAAAAAAAAAAAATTAGCCGGGCGTGGTGGTGGGGGGGTCGCCTATAGTCCCAGCTACTCGGGAGGCTGAGGCAGGAGAATGGCGTGAACCCGGGAGGCGGAGCTTGCAATGAGCCGAGATTACACCACTGCATTCCAGCCTGGGAGACACAGCGAGACTCCATCTCAAGAAAAAAAAAAAAAAAAAAAAAGAAGAGACAGGGTCTTGATCTGTTGCCCAGGCTGGAGTGCAGTGGTTCGATCATAGCTCACTGCAGCCTTGAACTCCTGGTCTCAAGCGACTCTCCTGCCTCAGCCTTCTGAGAAGCTGGGACTACAGGTGCACACCATCCTGCCTGGCTAACTTATCTTTTATTTTTCGTAGAGGCGGGGTCTTGCCGTGTTGTCTGGCCTGGTCTTGAACTCCTGGGCTCAAGTGATTCTCCTGCATTGGACTCCCAGAGTACTGGGATTTCAGGTGTGAGCCACTGAGGCTGGCCGATGGTACTGTTGTTATTGTTACTGCTACTGTGGTTTCCTGACCATGGATGCTGTGCTGTGGACCTAATTTGGATGATGTCCTTGGCCTGTTGGAGGAAGGCCCTCTCTCCTTGGTGTCAGGAGTTGGTGGTGTTGAGCAGGCTCAGGTGCACGGGAGGCCTGGGGGAAGTGAGGGCACAGTGCTTGGTCCTGAGAATAGCCTGTAGCTGGCGTTGCCAGCCCTCATTCATCTGGGGCTTCCTCTCAAGGCCCAAGCTGGTGTAAGCCTGGACTGTGGCCCAGGTTCCCTGGAGTTGGGCTCCTGAGCTCACACCCGTGCTCAGGTGCCCCTGCTACCTCTACCTAAAGACCTGGAAACTGAGGGTTAGGACTGGCTTGACCTGGGCAGCCTGGCGCAAGGAACCTTACTCTCAACCCTTTAGGGCTGGTTCAGGGATGGGAACAGAGGGTGTGGGCCTGGTATGTCTACAGCTGGGGCAAGGACAAGCCGTGGTGGCCAGTGGGCGGCCGAAGGCTGCTGCGCCTTCCCTGACGCGGTCTCCTGCTTCCCAGGGCCCCCAGGCTGAAGCGCTGTTTGTGTTCTGGGTGCCATGGTTCTCTCCTGTGGCTGCCCACAGCCCCTGTTCACCCACAGGCCCTTCCTGCCCCGCCCGTGGACTTTGGGCTTGGGTCCCTGCTCGGGAGCTCGTAGTGACTAGCAGCGTCTTGGGATGGTCTCAGAACTTTTTACCCTGGCTCCCCACACCCACAAGACAGCGCTGCCTCCCCAGCGCCCGTGGTTACGCAGTGGTGATGTATGGGGCGTGAGAGCAGCGTTTGTGGAACACTTTTTTGGACAGTAGGGCTGTGTTTTTGCTGTTGTTACCACTGCTGGCTGGGCAAGTTGCTGAGTCCTTCCAGCACTGTCTCATGTTGTCCTCTAACAGCCCTGAGCAGGGGCCCCTGTCCGAGGTCACACAGCTGTGGCCAGCCTGGGCCTGGCTTCCGGCTGCCGCGACCCACTGCATGCCTGTGCTTGAGATGATCTGGTGGATGGTGGGACACATGTCCACTCCTCGAGGCTCTCCAGCCCCGGTGGTACTTAGGGCGACTGGAGCAGATGTGGGTCAGCCCCATCCGGTGCTGGAGGCACAGAGGGCCAGGATGCAACCCCTAGCCCCGCACAGGCGAGTGTTCCCTGTGTCCCCGAGCTGCTGTCGCTGTGGTATGTGGTGGTTTTGGGTCCTCCAGGCAGGGTGATGTGATTGAAGTAGAGAGTGACTTGGGCTGGGTGGCGGCTACCCGATGGCTGGGAAGGCCGCCTCGGACAGAGGGCATCGCTTGGGCAGCATCCTGGAGGCCAGGAAGGGGCCTCCATGGTGCAGAGGGCAGGGTGCCAGGATGGGGCTAGAGGTCAGGCTGCTGGCCCTGAGTCAGAGATGGGCCCACCCCACCCCGAGGCGTCAGTGCTGCCATACACAGCCCCTCCTGCCCTGGAGGCGGGCTGCCCGGCTTGCTGCTTCCTGCTTCCCAGGCTGTCTTTGACCCCTTGGGGCCTCTCAGGAACTCTCGTTTTGCATTTAGACCTCACCTTCTATTTCACGCATCTGTCTCAAGCCTGCTGGGAGGGAGGTGGGTGAGGGGAGGCTGCTGCTGTTCACGGAGCCCTGTGCCCTCATGGCCGTCATGGCCGTGGCTGCAGCAGTGTGAGAGGAGGGATCTGGAGGCAGCTCACGCCGGTTCCCAGGAGCTGATTGATGGGTTTTCAGGAATTCTGTGAGTTGGCCGTTAATAAAAATGAAAATACATAAACTTGCAGTTAGATCAATTATGTTGAAAGCAAAGGCATTGAATACTCGAACCCCATCGTTTCTGAATCATTTGATTGCATTTTACTATTGCGTGTGCTGCTGAGGTTCCCTGGGCCTGCCGCGCGTGGCGGAAACGCTGTGCAATGATGGCCGCTGGCATGGCGGGAGTGTGTGCACCAAGGGCGGGGCGCTGCTGCCACTCGGGGCCTCACTTCTCCTTGTGTTGGTTGTCTAGACTTACCAAACTGATGAGGAAAGTGTTAACGTGCAGATGAAGCTAAAAATTGTGTGATGTCTGTAGCTGTTCATTACGAATGGCGTAAAAGCCTTGTGAAAATATTCTGCCATTGGAAAGCAGCTACCTTATTCAGCAAGGACATTTCCCGTGTTGTAGGCTCACAGGTGGCGTTCCCCTGCATGTCTCCCTTCCACCTTTGTTGTGGTTTGTAAACGGAAACAAAAACACCAGCCAGCATCCGTGTGGTGCTCATTGGTGGTGGCTGCCAGGGGCCAACCGTGGAGACAGGATTTGAGCACAAATTCATGAAAGCATTCTGTGAGAGTCAGTTGGCTGTCCAGAATTTACACTTTATGGGTAGTGCACATTTCATGATTATTTGCAGATACGTGCCGCAGGTAGTAAACATGGGACATGTGCCTGTGCGTGTAGGTTCCCCTGTGCGTGTAGGTTCCCCCGTGTGAAGGTTCCCCCGTGTGTAGGTTCCCCTGTGCTTTATAGGTTCCCCTGTGCTTGTAGCTTCCCCCGTGCATGTAGGTTCCCCTGTGCATGTAGGTTCCCCTGTGTGTGGGTTCACCTGTGCATGTAGATTCCCCTGTGGGTCTGGTTTCCCCCGTGTGTAGGTTCCCCTGTGCATGTAGGTTCCCCTATGTGTGGGTTCCCCTGTGCGTGTAGGTTCCCCTGTGCATGTAGGTTCCCCTGTGCGTCTGGTTTCCCCCGTGTGTAGGTTCCCCTGTGCGTGTAGGTTCCCCTGTGCATGTAGGTTCCCCCGTGTGTAGGTTCCCCTGTGCGTGTGGGTTCCCCCGTGTGTAGGTTCCCCTGTGCGTGTAGGTTCCCCCGTGTGTAGGTTCCCCTGTGTGTGCGGCTTCCCCTGTGCGTGCAGGTTCCCCTGTGTGTAGGTTCCCCTGTGTGTGTAGGTTCCCCTGTGCGTGTAGGTTCCCCTGTGTGTGTGGCTTCCCCTGTGCGTGCAGGTTCCCCTGTGTGTAGGTTCCCCTGTGCGTGTAGGTTCCCCTGTGCTTGTGGGTTCCCCCATGTGTAGGTTCCACTGTGTGTGTCGGTTTCCCCGTTTGTAGGTTCCCCTGTGTGTGTAGGTTCCCCCTTGTGTAGGTTCCCCCGTGTGTGCGGGTTCCCCTGTGTGTGCAGGTTCCCCTGTGTGTGTAGGTTCCCCCGTGTGTAGGTTCCCCCGTGTGTAGGTTCCCCTGTGCATGTAGGTTCCCCCGTGTGTAGGTTCTCCTGTGCGTGTAGGTTCCCCCGTGTGTAGGTTCCCCTGTGTGTGCAGCTTCCCCTGTGCGTGCAGGTTCCCCTGTGTGTAGGTTCCCCTGTGCTTGTGGGTTCCCCCATGTGTAGGTTCCGCTGTGCGTGTCGGTTTCCCCGTGTGTAGGTTCCCCCAAGCGTGTAGGTTCCCCCTTGTGTAGGTTCCCCCGTGTGTGCGGGTTCCCCTGTGTGTGCAGGTTCCCCTGTGTGTGTAGGTTCCCCTGTGCGTGTAGGTTCCCCCGTGTGTAGGTTCCGCTGTGCGTGTGGGTTCCCCCATGTGTAAGTTCCCCCGTGTGTAGGTTCCCCTGTGTTTGTGGGTTCCCCCGTGTGTAGGTTCTGCTGTGCATGTTGGTTCCCCTGTGTGTAGGTTCCCCTGTGCGTGTAGGTTCCCCCGTGTGTAGGTTCCCCTGTGTGTGCGGCTTCCCCTGTGCGTACAGGTTCCCCTGTGTGTAGGTTCCCCTGTGCGTGTCGGTTTCCCCATGTGTAGGTTCCCCCAAGCATGTAGGTTTCCCCTTGTGTAGGTTCCCCCGTGTGTGCGGGTTCCCCTGTGTGTGCAGGTTCCCCTGTGTGTGTAGGTTCCCCTGTGTGTGTAGGTTCCCCTGTGCGTGTAGGTTCCCCCGTGTGTAGGTTCCCCTGTGCGTGTGGGTTCCCCCGTGTGTAGGTTCCCCTCTGCGTGTAGGTTCTCCTGTGTGTAGGTTCCCCTGTGCGTGTAGGTTCCCCCGTGTGTAGGTTCCCCTGTGCGTGTGGGTTCCCCCATGTGTAAGTTCCCCCGTGTGTAGGTTCCCCTGTGCGTGTGGGTTCCCCCGTGTGTAGGTTCCCCTGTGTGTAGGTTCCCCTGTGCGTGTAGGTTCCCCCGTATGTAGGTTCCCTTGTGCGTGTGGGTTCCCCTGTGTGTAGGTTCCCCTGTGCGTGTGGGTTCCCCCATGTGTAAGTTCCCCCGTGTGTAGGTTCCCCTGTGCGTGTGGGTTCCCCCGTGTGTAGGTTCCCCTCTGCGTGTAGGTTCCCCTCTGTGTGTAGGTTCCCCTGTGCGTGTAGGTTCCCCCGTGTGTAGGTTCCCCTGTGCGTGTAGGTTCCCCCGTGTGTAGGTTCCCCTCTGCGTGTAGGTTCCCCCATGTGTAGGTTCCCCTGTGCGTGTAGGTTCCCCCGTGTGTAGGTTCCCCTGTGCATGTGGGTTCCCCCATGTGTAAGTTCCCCCGTGTGTAGGTTCCCCTGTGCGTGTGGGTTCCCCCATGCGTAGGTTCCCCTCTGTGTGTAGGTTCCCCCGTGCATAGGTTCCCCTGTGCGTGTAGGTTCCCCCATGTGTAGGTTCCCCTGTGCGTGTAGGTTCCCCCGTGTGTAGGTTCCCCTGTGCGTGTGGGTTTTCCCGTGTGTAGGTTCCCCTGTGCGTGTGGGTTCCCCCGTGTGTAGGTTCCCCTGTGCGTGTGGGTTCCCCCATGTGTAGGTTCCCCTGTGCGTGTGGGTTCCCCCGTGTGTAGGTTCCCCCTTGTGTAGGTTCCCCCGTGTGTGTGGGTTCCCCTTTGTGTGCGGCTTCCCCTGTGTGTACGTTACCCTGTGTGTAGGTTCCCCTGTGCGTGTAGGTTCCCCCGTGTGTAGGTTCCCCTGTGTGTGTAGGTTCCCCCTTGTGTAGGTTCCCCCGTGTGTGTATGTTCCCCTGTGTGTGCAGGTTCCCCTGTGTGTGTAGGTTCCCCTGTGTGTAGGTTCCCGCGTGCGTGTAGGTTCCCCTGTGCGTGTAGGTTCCCCCGAGTGTAGGTTCCCCTGTGCGTGTAGGTTCCCCCGTGTGTAGGTTCCCCTGTGCGTGTAGGTTCCCCCGTGTGTACGTTCCCATGTGCGTGTAGGTTCCCCTGTGCGTGTAGGTTCCCCCGTGTGTAGGTTCCCCTGTGCATGTAGGTTCCCCTGTGTGTGTAGGTTCCCCTGTGTGTAGGTTCCCCTGTGCGTGTGGGTTCCCCCATGTGTAAGTTCCCCCGTGTGTAGGTTCCCCTGTGCGTGTGGGTTCCCCCGAGTGTAGGTTCCCCTGTGCGTGTAGGTTCCCCCGTGTGTAGGTTCCCGTGTGCGTGTAGGTTCCCCTGTGCATGTAGGTTCCCCCGTGTGTAGGTTCCCTTGTGCGTGTAGGTTCCCCCGAGTGTAGGTTCCCCTGTGCGTGTAGGTTCCCCCGTGTGTAGGTTCCCCTGTGCGTGTAGGTTCCCCCGTGTGTAGGTTCCCCTGTGCGTGTAGGTTCCCCTGTGCGTGTAAGTTCCCCCGTGTGTAGGTTCCCCTGTGCGTGTAGGTTCCCCCGTGTGTAGGTTCCCCTGTGCTTGTGGGTTCCCCCGTGTGTAGGTTCTGCTGTGCATGTAGCTTCCCCTGTGTATAGGTTCCCCTGTGCGTGTAGGTTCCCCCGTGTGTAGGTTCCCCTGTGCTTGTGGGTTCCCCCGTGTGTAGGTTCTGCTGTGCATGTAGGTTCCCCTGTGTGTACGTTCCCCTAAGCATGTAGGTTCCCCCGTGTGTAGGTTCTCCCATGTGTGCGGGTTCCCCTGTGTGTGCAGCTTCCCCTGTGCGTCCAGGTTCCCCTGTGTGTGTAGGTTCCCCTGTGTGTAGGTTCCCCTGGGTGCAGGTTCCCCCTATATGTGTAGGTTCACCTGTGCGTGTAGGTTTCCCCATGTGTAGGTTCCCTTGTGCGTGTAGGTTCCCCTGTGTTGGGTCCTTAAACATTAACCAGCTCCTTCCTCCCCAGGCGTGGACAGGATCCCAGCGCACAGAGGAAGAAGCGGAGACTCACGTAGGTAGGCCTCTCCTGGCCCTCCCAGTCTTCCTGACTGTCTCTCCTGGGCCACGCTGGCAAGTGGCCCCAGAGCGGGCCATACACCGTGCTGGCATTAGCACCCCAGGGTGTGCTTAGCCCTGGGCCCACTCCCTGGCCCCCCTGGGTGGCTTCCCTGTCACGGTGCAGAAGGCTCAGCTCGCCCCATGGGGTTCCAGCCTGACCCTCGTATGACTCAAGCCTGAAGATACTTTGCCAAGGG
Source organism: Gorilla gorilla gorilla (assembly GCF_029281585.2). Classification (NCBI taxonomy): domain Eukaryota; kingdom Metazoa; phylum Chordata; class Mammalia; order Primates; family Hominidae; genus Gorilla; species Gorilla gorilla. The sequence goes on from NC_086018.1 coordinate 44,634,376, forward strand.
AAGGAATTCAGGTTTCTTCCTGGAGAAACATCCCAGATCACTGAAGGCTTGTAGTTAAAGTTTTTGTGTATTCAGGGACGCTGTGCTTTGGCAGGGCCCAAGGCAGAGTCCATGGGTGTCCCTAGTCCATGGGTGTCCCTTTCTCTTGAGGCCTCTGGCAGAGGAAAGAAAGCTCAGCTGGTGGCTGGGGGCTCAGGCTGGCGGGGACCCCCCAGCCGTGGCATCTGGGCTGCCTTCGTGCGTCGCTCCCTCACTCTCTGAACAAGTGTTTGTCACTGGCCACCACGTGCCAAGCTCTGCAGAGGGAGACTCGGGCGCCTGCAGGTCGAGTCCATCTGAGCATCACCCGCAGAGCTGAGCCCCTGGAGACTTAGCCAGACACAGCCCCTGCCCCAGGGGAGCACCAGGCGGGTTCTAACCAAGCAGGGCTGGAGGCACAAGCGCTAAACAAGGAAGCCATCAGGGCAATCCAAGGACCCCACGTCAAACCAAACAGGATGGTGGAATGACAGCGGGCGGCGCCTAGGGAATGGGGCAAATGAGCGACGTCCCAGAGTCAAACGTGTCGGGCCCTGCAGTGGGGACAGAGGCGGTGGTCGGAGGGTTGCAAAGGGGTCGGCAGAGCTGCAGCCAAGCCTAGAGGAGCCAGAGCTGATGAGGGTGTCGGGGGAGCAGCCGTGTTGACCCGGGTGCGTGGAGCCCCTGGAGTACTTCGGCAGGGGCGCTGCAGAGGCTGATTTTGCCTTTGAAGGCCTCACCATGCTTGCCGTGTGGAGAAGGCTTCGGGAGGCATGCGGCTGCCTGGACCAGGCTGGGGTGGTGGGGAGAGGGGAGGCACGCGGCTGCCTGGACCAGGCTGGGGTCGTGGGGAGAGGTGGACAGATGCGCAGCCCCGTCTGGAGGCAGGCGGCCGGCGCGCGCTGCAGGTTGGCAGTGGAGTGAGGAACGGGGCTATCAAGGGCTCTTGAGGGTTTCACCCAGACAGCTGGTAGACACGGTGCCATCCAATCAGAGTGCCCCTTGAGACCCGAGTCTGTGCCAGGCGTGGCATAGTTGAGATACTGGTGAGCTGTCCGGCTTGGAGCCTGCAGGGAGGCCAGGTCGGGGGGCAGGGTTGAGAGCAGCCAAACACCCGGATACGGACATCAGCATTTGAGGCCGCCTGACTGTGCCCAGCCAGCAGGACTGAGGCCTGAATCCAGGGAGGGGATGAAACTCCTGGACAAGCCTTGAGTTTGGGGCAGCACACATGTCATCAGTCGTGAGCCGACCTCTTGAGGCTGATGTTGGAACAATAGTGGCCAAGGTCGGGCACGGGCTAGAAGGGCAAGATCTGCAGTCTCAGGATCCCAGAGGGCCCAGGGAGCTGTGTGTGTGCTGGGTCCTTGGGCCTCTTTGCATCAGGAGTTAGGGAGGTGCAAGTATGTGGCTATAAGCATGGGGACATTGGGGTGGATGTTTTTGTTTTGTTCTTAGAGACAAGGTCTGGCTCTCACCCAGGCTGGAGTGCAGTGGTACGATCGTGGTTCACCGCAGCCTCAAACTCCCAGGTTCCCAGGTGATCCTCCTGCGTCAACCTTCTGAGCAACTGGGACTGTAGGCACGTACCACCACGCTGGCTTGTGTTCTTATTTCACTTTCTGTGTCACTGCGTTGCCCACCTCAGCCTCTCTCAAAGTGCTGGGATTACAGGCCTGAGTCCTGGTGCCTGGCTGGCGATGGGGTATTGGTAGAACCAGGCCTTCTTTGCTGGCCGTCCCCAGTCCTCCCGTTCACTCTGCAAAGCCCTGGAGTCTGCCAGCTGCCCCATCCTCACGTCCTCTTCAGCTGCCCAGGTTGGCTGTCCAGCTGCTGCTGGTCTAACCTCCATCCCAGGCCTTTCTGACAGTGAGGTTTAGGGGCTACCTTCCCTAGAGGACTGAGACTTGGAGGAGGGCCAGGTGGGGGCTGGGGCCCACTGCAGTGGGGGTGGGGGAGGTGTGTCTGTGTTGCTCAACATCTGGGAGTCCCCCAGGGACATTGCTTAGGAGGGCTGGCGGCTGTGGGAAAGCGGATGCTGTTTATCCCAGGATCAGCAGGAGAGCCGCCAGATAATAAGGGGATGAAGGGCGTGCCAGCAGCTGGGCCCTGATGTGGAGGTCAGCTGTGATCCAGGGACCCAGAACTCGGAGAGGAGCTTTAGCAGGGGAGATGGTGTGAAGGAGACACGGCTCAGGGCAAGCGCCAGAGACCAGGAACCACTTTTTTTTTTTAAAATCTTGGGCTGGGGAAGGGGAAATAAAGTCCTTTGCGGTTTCTGAGTCCAGGGTTCCCTAGACACTGTTGCCTTTGTGTGTCCAGAAGCAATTCAGTGGTTTCCAGAGCAGCATGCTTTTGTGTTCCAGGGCTGGCTGGCCCAATTCCGTCCTGCTTGCAGAGAGAGCCTGGAGCCTGGCCGGGCGCTGCCCTGAGCCTGGGGGATCCTGGGAGAACCTGGGAGAACCTGGACAGCCGTGGTGAGCCCTGCTGCCCTGCTCTGGTGCACAGGACTGGGACAGCCGTGGTGAGCCCTGCTGCCCTGCTCTAGTGCACAGGACTGGGGTCCTCCAGGCTCCAGCGCAGCAGACAGCACCCTCTCCGTGCCTGCTGGTGTTGGGCGGCTTGGAGGCTATGGTTCCTGGGTCCTCGTAGCACATCCTGGTTCTGGGCCAGGACCTGGAGGAGCCACAGTGAAAGAGTGTTTCTGGATGTATCTGAGACAGACGGAGGTAGGGGGCAGGGGGCAGGGGGACATGGTAGGGCCCATCTGAGTGGAAGCCCCAGCCTTGGGAAAAGCTGCTACTCTCTGGGGCAGTGGTCCCGGCTACCACGTGCTCTTCCGGAGCCATCTTGATCTTGAAAGGCAGGCTCCCTCCCATGGTCGGGTGCAGGCCAGACCCACCAGTAAAGCACCTGTGCAGCCCGGGGCCAGGGGTCCAGTGAGGAAGGGTGGAGGCCTCCTGAGAACCTGGCCTCGTCAGGAGGGCCGGCAAGAGGAGGAGCCTCCCAGGAAGCCCCTCAGAACCTGACAGGACGAGAGGAAGGGAGGCCGATCTGAGAGAGAGGGAGGCCCATCCGAGAGGGAGGAGGCCCATCTGAGAGGGAGGGAGGCCCATCCGAGAGGGAGGGAGGCCGATCCGAGAGGGAGGGAGGCCCATCCGAGAGGGAGGAGGCTGATCTGAGAGGGCCGCATGGCTCGGAGTCGCAGGGGCCCTGGGCTGCCAGGGGTGGGCCTGTAGGTGCAGGTGGAAGGGCTGGTCCTGGGGAGAGCGGCTGGGCTGCAGGCTGAGGAGCTGGGCTTCCTCCAGGGACCGTGGAGGGGGTGGGGATGGGCAGCTGGAAGTGGGGAGGGCAGGGGCCGTCTGGTTGGGGATGCGCGGCTGCAGCACGCAGGACGGAAGGTGCAGGTGAGACGCAGGTGGGCGGTGTCGGGAGACCCGGGTCTGGCCTGAGGTGCAGCCTGGAGCTATGCTCAGTGTGTAGACGGGCCTTGGTTCCTGCATCTGTAAGTTGGGCGTATGCTGGGTAACAGCGTCCTCCCCCAAAATTCATGTCCACCTAGTACCTGTGGACCCGACCTTACTTGGAAATGGCTCTTTGCAAATGTCACTGAGATGAAGTCACCCTGGTGTAGAGTGGAGCACTCCAGCGCAGTGCAGGGGCTGCCCATGTGGCCGTGGAGGGCACCCCCAGCCTGGTGCAGGACAGGCTGGAGGCGTAGCCCGGGCCCATCCCTGGCGGTGTGTCGCGGAGGGCACCCCTACCCCGGTGCAGGCGCAGGCTGGAGGCGTAGCCCGGGCCCATCCCTGGCGGTGTACGCTGGAAGGCCCATCCCTGGCAGTGTGTTGTGACATGCGTCGTGACATGTGTCATGACATGGAGTTTAATTCTTAACTGACCGAAGCTTGAAAAGTCTGTCTTTTTGATGGACCCAGGGAGTTGGGTGAGGAGGGTGGTGGAGTCAGTGGGGCTGAGAGCAGGGTCGTCTAGGACCCTGATGTGTGGACGCCCTCCCCGAGGGCCGCTGTGAACCATCCAGCAGGAGGACCCTGGGTTTGGGGCTGAGCCGGTGGCTGGGAGAGCAGACTGCAGAGTAGCTGGACACTGGCGGGGCACGCATTGCATTCTGATGGTGACAGGCAGGACACTCAGGGCCTTTGTCCCCTCTCTCATTGCCTCATTTGCTTGCCTGAGGTGATTGGGAAGGCAGCCCTGGCCTCGGAATTACAGCCTCCCAGACAAGGGGGCTGTCCTCTGCCCAGAGCCCTGCAGGCAGCCAAGAGTTCTGTGCGTGTCCGAGCGTGTCCCCCGCTTTCCTTGGGTGGAGGCCAGCTCGGTGCCTTACCCAGGGCCTGCGGGCCCCAGCGCCTGGGTCGTCACCTCCGCCTTCCTCTCAGCTGCCGCAACCAGGAGGACTCGCCAGGTTTTTGAAAATGGAAGGAAGTAGGTTTTACATTGCTACACTTCCCCTAGCCTGTTCATCCTTCCTTTTTAAACATTAAAAAGCAGTAAAAATGGTGGTTACCAGGGGCTTGGGGAGGGCATGGGAGTTCCTGTTCAGTGAGCAGAGTTTCAGTTAGACAAGACGAGTCCGGAGGCGGCCGCTCAGCATCACGGATGTAATTTATGCCACAGAGCTGCATGCTAAAAACTGGTGAAGTTGGGCTGAGCATGGCGGCTCACGCCTGTAATCCCAGCACTTTGGGAGGCCGAGGCGGGTGGATCACGAGGTCAGGAGATTGAGACCATCCTGGCTAACATGGCGAAACCCCGTCTCTACTAAAAATACAAAAAATTAGCTGGTGTGGTGGCGGGCGCCTGTAGTCCCAGCTACTCGGGAGGCTGAGGCAGGAGAATGGCATGAACCCGGGAAGTGGAGCTTGCAGTGAGCCGAGATCGCGCCACTGCACTCCAGCCTGGATGACAGAGTGAGACTCCGTCTCTAAAAAAAAAAAAAAAAAAAAAAAAAAAAACAAAAAACTGATGAAATTGGTAATATTTATATTATGTGTGTTTTACCATAATTAAAAAATATTGTGGGAAAAGAAGTAATAGGGAGGCATTTTAGGAGATTTGGAGAGAGAATTGTTAACGACCACCGTAAGCCCATATTCCCGACATCTGGCCCCATAGCGCCTGAGTCTCTTCACGCACCTGTTTGCCATAACGACGGTCACAGGAAGGTCCCGGTTTTAGTTGCCTTCATCCCTTCACAAGGACGGGGTCCTGTGTGGGTCACCAGGGTGTTCCAGGACCCCCTGCCCTGCTGGTCTTGATGGATGGTGTGTGACGTGTTTCCCCCGACCAGGCCTCCTCTTCTTGAGCTTGGTCCTAGGGTCCTGGTACTGAGTTGTGGGGTGGCCGGTTCAGGGGGCATCTGTGTGCTTGCTCCGCTGCATTCCGCAGCCTGGGTTAGCTTTAGTTTCGTTTCTTTATTTTATTTTATTTTTTTTGAGACAGAGTCCCAGGCTGCAGTGCAGTGGTGCAGTCTCGGCTCATTGCAAGCTCCGCCTCCCGGGTTCACGCCATTCTCCTGCCTCAGCCTCCTGAGTAGCTGGGACGCTGGGACTACAGGTGCCTGCCACCTCGCCTGGCTAATTTTTTTGTATTTTTAGTAGAGATGCGGTTTCACCGTGTTAGCCAGGATGGTCTCGATGTCCTGACCTCGTGATCCGCCCGCCCCGGCCTCCCAAAGTGCTGAGATTACAGGCATGAGCCACCGTGCCCGCCTGGTTTCCTTTCTAGTGAGCTTGAAGGTTTTCGCGTATTAGGAAGTGGTCTTGTCATTTTTGCTACATTGACTACATTGTCAAGCTGCCTTTTTTTTTTTTAAAACAGAGTCTTGCTCTGTTGCCCAGGCTGGAGTGCAGTGGCGTGATCTCGGCTCACTGCAACCTCCGCCTCCCGGGTTCAAGCAATTCTCCTGCCTCACCCTTCCAAGTAGCTGGGATTATAGGCACACATCACCTCGCCCAGCTAATTTTTGTATTTTAAGCAGAGACGGAGGTTCGCCATGTTGACCAGGCTGGTCTCAAACTCCTGACCTCAAGTGATCCACTCACCTCGGCCTCACAAAATGCTGGGATTACAGGTGCCAGCCACCGCACCTGGCCTAGTCAAGTTGTCTTGTAACATGGATATTAATCCTTCATTTGTCATATTTGTTACGTGTATTCCCTGTTTTATAGCGTATTTTGAAATTTTTTACTTTTTTTTTTTTTTTTTTTTTTTTTTTTTTTACAAATGAGAGCTTTTTACTTTTGCCTGGTGGCCTGTTAGACTTTTTTACTTAGTGGCTTTTTTTTTCAGTCCCTTAATATAGACTCTTCCATCTTCTTCTCTCTAGGGATTTCATAGCTACTAAGTTCCCTTTTCTTTTTTTTGAGACGGAGTCTCACTCTGTTGCCCAGGCTGGAGTGCAATGGTGCGATCTCGGCTCACTGCAAGCTCCGCCTCCCAGGTTCAAGCAATTCCTCTGCCTCCGCCTCCTGAGTAGCTGGGATTACAGGCGCCTGCCACCACACCCAGCTAATTTTTCTATTTTTAGTAGAGACAGGGTTTCACCATATTGGCTAGATGGTCTCGAACTCCTGCCCTCGTGATCCGCCTACCTTGGCCTCCCAAAGTGCTGGGATTACAGGCGTGAGCCACTGCTCCCAGCTGTTCTCTTTTCTTTTAAGGTTTGTGTGTTTTTAAGTTTACTGAACCTTTAGTCCCTCTGCAATTTGTAGCTCCTATATGGGAAACTTTTCCAAATGGCTGGCTCATGCTCCCCCAGCCTATGAGCAGCAGTTGCTACCTCCCCATCACCCACACCCCGCTCCTGGGGTCCTCCCAGCTTCCAGGGGATGCTGGGCATCAGGACAGCTCCCCGTAGAGCCTGTGTCCTGTGGGTTTTTTTTTTTTTTTTTTTTTTTTGAGACAGAGTCTCGCTTTGTCACCCAGGCTGGAGTGCAGTGGCGGGATCTCAGCTCACTGCAAACTCCACCTCCTGGGTTCACGCCATTCTCCTGCCTCAGCCTCCTGAGTAGCTGGGACTACAGGCGCCCACCACCACGCCCGGCTAATTTTTTGTATTTTTAGTAGAGATGGGGTTTCACCGTGTCAGCCAAGATGGTCTCAATCTCCCGACCTTGTGATCCGCCCGCCTCGGCCTCCCAAAGTGCTGGAATTACAGGCGTGAGCAACCGCGCCCAGCGTCCTGTGGGTTTTGCAGCAGGGCCGGCATCAGGAATACTCAAGTGCCCATCCCAGGAGAGCCTGCCCTCCCCTCACCATGATGGGAACCTCCGCGCCTCTGTGGCTCAGCGCGGGTTCTAGTGCGTTCTGTGTCTTCGGTCCTCACTGTTAATGAGACTTCTTGCCATGAACTGTGATGCTGAGGAGAGCGGAGGAGGCTTTGGAGGCGGGGCAGGCATGTAGGAGCTGGAGCTGATCTTGCTCTCAGTGCTTCCCTGCCATGCTGCCCGCCCCAAGCAGGAAGTTCAGGAAATACCCCCACCAGGGATCACTCCCCGCCCCATCTCCTTGCTCCTGGCCCAGTCGCCCTGTCTTCTTGAATTCCCTTACTGGCATCTTTCCATTTTCAGAGGCAAAAATGTCAGCTCAGAAAGCTGGTCAGTGGCAGGACAGGCTTTCAGCCCAGGTGTGTACAGAGCAGTCCTCCCACGGGGACCCAGGTGTCTTGCACAAGTTGGGGACGGGGTTTTGGGAGAGGCATCCAGGCCGTGGAGCTGCGTGATGGGGCTGGGGCTGGGTGGCGTCTCCCTGCCTAGCTGGCCCCTCCTGTGGGCCACTGATCCTGGCCTCCAGGCTTTTGGGGGTGCCTTGGTGTTGCTGGCCAGGTCGGGCAGCGATGTGGGGAGCAGTACCCCACGGCACATCCGCCCTTTGGCACGTGGTGTGTGTGAATTACGCGTGTCCTGATACAGCACACGGTGACTCGCACCTCAGTGTGACCAGGTTTCTGTGTTGATTGGAGGAGGAGGCACGCATGGGGGCTGGGACAGGAGGCCCAGCTGGCCATGGGTGCCTGACCCCGCTGTCTCTGGGAGGGCTTCTGGGAGCTAGTGCGATCTGAATACGTCTCAGAGTATGAGCCTGGTCGCATGGCGAGTAGGAACACGCTTTAGGCAGAGGGAGCAGTGTGGGCGGAGTCCTGGGAGCCGGGGCCAGGTGGAGCAGGCGGGACACAAGGCCAGGTCCCCTAGGTCCAGGAGAGAATCAACCGAGGCATCCCTAGCACACGCATCTGCTGGTTTCCAGGCGTGGCTGCCGTCCTGGTGGTGTATGTGGCCGTCGTGTTGACCACGTTCTTGACGGTTTGTTAGGCATCCTTTCGGCATGGCTGGCCCTCCTTCCCAATTCCAGAGCAGCGTTCTTCCCTTGCGCCTGCGCGCCGCCTCGCCGAGCCAGGCTGAGAACCCTGGCTTCCTTCTGCCTGCTGGGAGCCGGGGGCCTTGCTTGGTGGGAGGCAAGGACACAGCTCAGTGCTGACCAGGCTGGCCTGGGTGGGGTGGCTAAGGGCCCCACCTGATGGGTGCAGGGCGGGGTCTCTGGGTCGGGGTTTTCTTTGGAGAGCTGGACCGGCCGTGCCCTGCGTGTGGGAGCTGGCTCGTGGGGCTTGGAGGTGTGTGTGGGAGGGACGGTAGCAGGGCGGGGTCTCTGGGTCGGGGTTTTCTTTGGAAAGCTGGACCGGCCGTGCCCTGCGTGTGGGAGCTGGCTCGTGGGGCTTGGAGGTGGTGAGCGGGAGAGTGACCACGCCCCTCTCTTGCAGGGAGCCCGAGCGTCATGTTAGGGTGAAGCAGAGGACCTCAGTGCTGAACATGCTAAGGAGGTTGGACAAAATCAGGTTCAGAGGTCACAAGAGAGATGACTTCCTCGATCTAGCGGAGTCTCCAAATGCCTCGGACACCGAATGCAGCGACGAAATCCCCCTGAAGGTACCGCGGACCTCGCCCCGGGACAGCGAGGAGCTGAGGGACCCTGTGAGTACCTGTCCTCGTACCCCAGTGTGGGCTGTGGTGTCGTCCCCGTCCTCTGTGTCTGGGCCAAGCGTGGACTCAGGCAGATTCGTGTCCTGCCCATGCTGGTCAGAGATGGACTGGGCCTGACTCTCTGTCTCACCTGCTCCCGACCCCTGCAGACCTGTGGGGCCGGGGTGCTGCCACGCTGAGCCTTCTGTGTTCGCAGGTCTGATCAGCGGCTGGATTGGTTTTCCTCACTGGCTTTTCTGGGTGGGTGGCAGACTTCTCACGCACATGTGACACGGAAGCCTCGGCCTGGCCCTGGGAGCGTTGACATGCGGATGGAGCAGGGCGGGCGTTGTCTGGAAGCCGCTGGTGCCTGGCTTGTCTTCTATTCAAGCCAAGGTGCACGTTTCCAGCCCCCAAAGCTGGCTAAGCCCAGGCTGGGCCCTCATCAGCCACGCAGAATCAGGGCTGGGCTTGTGGCCAGCTGGGGGGACAGCAAATACCCACGCAGCACCTCAGCTAGGCCCTGGGCCCTGGGTGGGAGCCAGGTGGGGAGCCACGTGGGGAGCCAGGTGGGAGCAGTCCCTGCCTTGCAGAAACTTGCATTTGGTGGGGGGCGGGGCAGGGCCCGAAGCATGGTGGGTTGGGCTCCTTGTGGCCCCTCCTCTGGCCCAGCGTGGTCTCTAGCTCCTCCCCGTGTGCACACACCAAATTTGGTGTCCGGCTGGTTTCCTCCTCCAGCCCCTGAGCCAGGTCTTCTTTCCAGGTGTGGCCTGGGAGCGCCGGCCTTCCCTGGCTCCTTGCGTTGCTAATGCTTTATAACAGGACAGTGACTGTGCGTTGCTCTCAGCAGGAATTAATAATTTACTGCTGCTGCTCTCTCGACACTGCCCAATCAGGCAGGTGGGGCCGCTTGGCTTCCTGGGGCATCACTACAGAGCACAGAGCGCCCGGCCTGCCGGGATCGGCCATCCCCAGGCAAAGGTTGTGGTTGGTCCTGGGGGTGGACCGGGACCCCGGTAGGGTGTCTGCCCTTGTGCAGGTTATGTGGCAGAACGGCAGGGGCCTGCCCTCGCCGGAGAGCTGTGTCTCATCCGCCTCTGGCTGGGGCTGGCACGGAGGGCATGGGCCACAATTCTCCGATGGAGGTCTTTGTGCTGAGCATGTGGTGGGTGTCTCGGGAACAAAAATCTCCCTCCCGACACACACATGGTTCAACAGGGAGGGGTGACGGGGATTCCACGCAAAGGCCAGAGCGGGGCTGTTTCCCCAGCTCCCTCTCCGCCATCCGTCTGTCCTGCTCCAGGTGTTGTTTCGGTAGGGACCCTCCCGCCTGAGGGACCCTGTGAGTACCTGTCCTCGTCCCCTGGTGTGGGCTGGGGTTTCGTCCCTGTCCTCTGTGGCCGGGCCAAGCATGGACTCAGGCAGGTTCGTGTCCTGCCCACGCTGGTCAGAGACGGACTGAGTGTGTGTGTGGTGTCTGAGGGGCGGGTGGACTGAGTACATTGGTGTCTGAGGGGCAGGTGGACTGAGTGTGTGCGTTAGTGTCTGAGGGGCGGGTGGACTGAGTGTGTGCGTGGTGTCTGAGGGGCAGGTGGACTGAGTGTGTGCGTTGGTGTCTGAGGGGCAGGTGGAGGGCTGCAGTGAGGGGGCCAGGGCCAGGGTTGCAGGTATTGGTCTGGTTGGAGCAGCAGGAGGTAGGGCTGTGGGATCATGGGGGTCTTCACCTGGGGCAGAACATCTGGATTTGGGGGGCATCAGGGATCCCCTGCGGGGGAGGGTCAGTGTCAGAGCTGGCTGCTCCAGGGTGATGTCTGGGGAGTAGCTTGGAGAATGTGGCTCCTGGGGGTGGCAGAGGGTATGGTGCTAGCGGTGTTGCTGGGGTCACAGGAGAGTCAGGCCGTGGTCTGGACCAGCTCTGGTGGGCAGGTGGTGGTGCACGAGGCACAAGGGGGCTTGAGGGGGCATGTTGAGTTGAGAGGGAGCCCACTGAGTAGGGGCAAATGCTGCAGAGGCCAGGGCAAGGTCAGCCTGTGGACTGGGGTCCCCTTTCCTCGAGGCTGTGAGGGGCTGTGGGGGGAAACCACCTCAGGGACTCGGACGTCTGGAATCCCAGGAGATTCGTAGTGTGGGTGAGCAGGGCCCCGCTTGGGGCATCTTGCTGAATGCGGGTCAGGCACTGACTGCAGAGACCAGGCTGAGTTCCTTAGCTGTGTAACCTGCACCTGAGCCTCAGTGTCCTCAGCTTTTAAGGGGGATGGCAGTCTCGTCCACCCCCAGGCCTGCTTTAAGGATCAAATGAGATAATAAGTGAAACGTACGTGGCTGGCGTCTTGCTTATGGTTAGCTTGGAGGGAGTTGTAATTATTAATGACCGTGAAATACTGATTGGCTAAACCCTCCTCCTGGTTCCAGGGCTCCTTTGCGAAGCCTCGTTCCTGTAGCACGTTGACGCTGCTCCGGCCCAGGCTCACGAGGCCCCTGGGGTGGGGGGCTGTGCAGCGTTGCCCTGCTCCTTCTGAGGTCCCCTCTCATCACCCTTCTTCAGACGGGCAGCCTCCCAGAAACATCCTGAGACCTGGGCTCAGGCACAGAGGCCTTGGGGGTTGGTTTTATAACAGCTTAATTGAGATATTCCCACCGGGTATACAGTATACAGTTCACCCACTAAAAGTGTGGGACTCAGGGGTTTCTATTAATAGCATATTTACAATGTTGTGCTACCATTACTACAGTTTTAAAAGGTTTTTATCACCTGAAAGAGACCCCGTTCCTTTCACAGTCACTCCCATTTCCCTTGGCCGCCGGCCCCACCAGCTGCCAGCCTGCTTTCTGTCCCATTTCCCTCGGCCCCCCGCCCCGCCAGCCGCCAGCCTGCTTTCTGTAGATGGATTTGCCCATATGGGGCATCTCATATAACACGAGGCCTCGTGTGTCTGTCCTTTGGTCGTGTAAGGGACGCGAGGTTCATCCATGCTGCGGTGTGCATTGGTGCCGCCTGCCTTTTTATGGCTGAACCTGTTTCATCATATTTTTTTTGAGACAGAGTCTCACTCTGTCACCCAGGCTGGAGTGCGGTGGTGTGATCTCGGCTCACTGCAACCTCCACCTCCCAGGTTCAAGCGATTCTCATGCCTCAGCCTCCTGAGTAGCTGGGATTACAGGCACACACCACCACGCCCGGCTAATATTTTGTATTTTTAGTAGAGACGGGGTTTCGCCGTGTTGCCCAGGCTGTTCTCGAACTCCTGAGCTCAGGCAATCCACCCGCCTCAGCCTCCCAGAGTGCTGGGATTACAGACGTGAGCCACCGCGCCCGGCCTGTTGTCTTTATTCATTGATCTGTTGTGGGCGCTCGGGCAGTTCCCATTCTTGGACTGTGATGAATAAGGCTGAATGCCTGCGATTGAGTGTTTGTGTGCATGTGTTTCCACATGGTCTCGCTGGGCCATGCAGAGGCCCGAGATTGCCCTTTTCCAGGATCTACAGCGTTCTCACGTGCAGCCGCGCCGTGCTCCGTGCCCACCAGTAGGGTCTGAGGGTTTCCCTGGAGGGGCAGGTTCAGACAGGAGCCCACCTTGCAGCCCGGGGTGTTCTGACCGCCCCTCTCAGTGCTCCAGGAGCTCTTCTGTGGCGGACCCCAAGCAGCCTCACTCCTGGCAGCAGCTCAGGATCTCACCCTGGGATGTTCGTCACTTCAGCTAATCTGTCCCCACTGAGGGATTGCAGGTGCTTGTGGCTCTTAGCGTCCATCACTCCTGGCAGCCTGGTGCCCATGTGGGCTGCGGCACTCTTGGTGGAAGTGCTGGACCGAGTGTGCCTGTGTGGTGGTCCTGGCAGCTGTGCGGTGTGCCCTCCATAGCCCCCCGAGGGCCATGTGCCCTCACCCCGGCCTCCGCAGTGTGCCCTCCATAGCTCCCTCGAGGGCCGTGTGCCCTCACCCCGGCCTCCGCAGTGTGCCCTCCATAGCTTCCTCGAGGGCCATGTGCCCCCACCCCGGCCTCCGTGGTGTGCCCTCCATAGCCCCCTGAGGGCCATGTGCCCCCACCCCGGCCTCCACGCTGTTCTCAGGCTTCTCTCTCCACCGCCCTGAGGGGCAAGACGGCAGTGCCGAGTGGCTGTAGGTTGCACGGCTTTTATTGTGCAGGAAGTTGGTCATCTTTGCACACACGTAGGCTTCATTCTTTTTACTTGTTGTGGTAAAATACACAGAGCACAGAATGCACCATTTTCATTTTCACTGTCAGTGTGCAGTTCAGGGGCACGGAGCACATGCCCTCTGTTGTGCCGCCATTGCCACCTCCACCTCCACCTCCAGAACCTTTCGTCATCCCAGACTGAGGCCCAGCACGTGTCACACGCCAGCTCCCTGGTGGGAATTCCTCCCTGCCCCACCCCGGCAGCCTGCATTCCGCCTCCTGTCTGAATGTGTCTCCTGGGGACCAGGGATGGGTAGAACCTCACAGCCTGTGTCCTTTCGTCTCCTGGGGACCGGGGATGGGTAGAACCTCACAGCCTGTGTCCTTTCGTCTCCTGGGGACCGGGGATGGGTAGCACCTCACAGCCTGTGTCCTTTCGTCTCCTGGGGACCGGGGATGGGTAGAACCTCACAGCCTGTGTCCTTTCGTCTCCTGGGGACCGGGGATGGGTAGAACCTCACAGCCTGTGTCCTTTCGTCTCCTGGGGACCGGGGATGGGTAGAACCTCACAGCCTGTGTCCTTTCGTCTCCTGAGGACCGGGGATGGGTAGAACCTCACAGCCTGTGTCCTTTCGTCTCCTGGGGACCGGGGATGGGTAGAACCTCACAGCCTGTGTCCTTTCGTCTCCTGGGGACCGGGGATGGGTAGAACCTTACAGCGTGTGTCTTTTCATCTCTGGCCGCTGTCACCAAGCACCATGTCCTCCAGGTGTGCTCAGCTTCATTCCTGCTTCCTTTCGTTGTGGGCTGTTTGTGTCCTGGGACAAAGTGGCTGAGAGTAGAACCCAGACCTGCTTGGGAGGGGAAGGTTGGAGGGGCCCTGGATGGGCTTGAGGGGCCCACGAGGCTGGGCTGGGAGGGGAGGTAAAGGCGGAAGAGACGGGTAACTGTGTGGCTGGTGCCGGCTGGAAGGAGAGGTGGCGAGAAGGAGTTGGGCATGCTTAGGGCTGGGGCAGCGTCTGGGGTGACCCCCGACCAGGAGGCAGGAGATGGGAGACGTCCCCAGAAGGCCCGCGCCCCATCTTGAGAGGGCTGCGGATTTCAGTTGAGGCAAAAGTTGGAGAAAATAGTTCTAGAAAAGCTGAAGAACTGAGAAATGGCCAGGCCTACCACTCTGGTTTTATAGTGACAGCGCCACAGCCTTGGTGTCCTGCACCCTTGGAGTTCTGAGTCCAGGCCTCTGACTCCAGCTCAGGGTGGCTCCTCCGTAGGTCTGAGAAGGGGTCAGCTGGAGGGACCCACAGGGCTTGCAGAAGGATTCAGACCCCAGCATTTCAGGGCAGCACCCCAAGGCCTTGTGTCCCAATAGGGGACCTCTTGTTCATTGGTGAGTCCTGCAGAGCCAGTCCTCACCACCCTGGTATCCAGGTGGCTCTCAGCTGGGCTGTGGAATCCCAGGACTGGGTGGAGACCGTGGGGCCCAGCCCTCGTGGGCCTGGAGCAGCCGTTGGAGACGGGGTTGGCGCATGTGGATGGAGCCGGGTCACCCGCACGACGCTGCCTGTGCCTGCTGGGGAGGGTGCTGGGCGTGGCGGAGTTGAATTTTCCGCCTCTGCACTGGGCAGAGCCTTTCCACGCAGGCCTCTGGCCCCTTGCCACGTGTCTGTTATGGGGACCCACACAGCCCCCCGCCCGGTGGGGATGGGGATGTGGAGGGAAGAGCACACTTATTTGTAGGGCTGAGTGGGCAGAGGCAGATGGGAGCCTCCAAGCTCTTCTCCAACTCAGCCTCCAGGAAGCAGCCCTGCCCAGGCTGACGTGCTGGAACAGGGTGGCACGGTCCAACTGTTTTCCCCAGGCCTCCCCGAAAGTATGCCACAGCCCAGGCTCCTCGGTAGCCAGGGGGCCCCCAGCTGCCCTGGTTCCATCCCTCTGCCCGCCCGTGGGCCTTCCTCCCCTGCCCCCAGTGCCAGCAGTGTCTGTCCTTGTCACAGGTGGGTACTGTTCTGAGTTGGGACACTGGGACGTTTCCTGTGGGAATAGAGCTGTTTAAAGTGTGGCTTCCTCTCCTGCCCTCCCTGGGGAGCCCCCCACCTAGTGAAGGCAGGGACTTGGATGAGGTGGCATGGATGCCCATCCTGTCTTTGTCCCTGACTTCCAGGTAGCCTTTGCTCATGTCTGTCCCAGGGAAGGGCTGGCTGTGTGGGGCTGTTTCAGGGGCTCCTGATGAAGGCTGCTCCTGGCCCGGGAGCCCGGCAACTGGGGGCTCTGGCCGGCCCTGCTTTCTCCGTGGGCTGGCGTCCTTGCTGCTGCTGCCAACGGGAGTCCCCAGCTGGAGGAGGCCAAGGCCACTGGCTTCCTGGGGACCCCAGCCTGCCTTGTCACCAAGAAGAATGGGGTCCTCTCTCTCCAGCATCACTTGAGACAATCCCAAGAAGAATCCACTGTGGGAAAGGCAACCCCTAGTTCCGAGCAGGGTGTCCATGGGGTGTAGGCAGGAGGTGGGCTGGGTGGGCTCCGGGGGTCCCAGCCATACAGGGGGTGTTTTCTGTCCTCAGTGTGGGGCTGGGACTTGGGATCCTTGGTTGTTGTTTAGGCCGCCTTCCCGGTTAGAAAATTCATGATAAGCACTGAGATCTCCCAGGCCAGGCCTCCATCATCCTGCGTGGGCCACGTTACTCCTGGGCCACCCTCTGGCCTGTCTCACCCCTGGGTGCCCATGCTCTCAGCAGACAGTTGGGGGTGAACAGGCCCACTGGCCCCAGGCACACACCTGCCCTCTGTACCTGCAAGGAGCCATTGTAAACAGAGTAAGTGAAGTATTTGGAAAATGCCTCTTGAAGGTGGGCCCTGCCGAGGGCTGGGGGAGTGTGGCGGGTTCCCTTGGTGGGGAGCGAGGCTGCAGAGGTGCCTGGCTGCTGGGTCTCATTTCAGCTTAATGTTTATGACCTCCTCCTCCAGACAGGCACATTCCTGTCTCTGACCTTGCCTTGCAACTGCTGTGGGCAGGGTGGCTAGGTTTGACTCAGATGCAAGGAAAATGGAGAGAAACTTCTGGAAGCTACGTAGATAAGAAACCTAAGGAAGGGGAGACAGAGGAGAGGAAGAGATAGGTGTGCATCTCCAAACACCAGCCCAAGGCAGACTCAGCGAAGGGGCAGAGGGCGTGCCCAGCTGTGCAGGAGCAAGGGTGGGCGAATGGCAGGAGAAGGGGCAAAGGCAGGAGCCAGGTGCCAGCCTGGTCCTTGGTCCACGGTCAGGGGTCCTGGAACTGCCCAAGGCACATGGGGGCAAGTGGGTCGGAGCAAGCAGGTAGCGCGTGGCCACAGTTTCTGTGTTTGAGATCTTTAAAAATATTCATAATAGGCTGGGCACGGTGACTCATGCCTGAAATCCCAGCACTTTGGGAGGCCAAGGTGGGTGGATCACCTGAGGCTAGGAGTTCAAGACCAGCCTGGGCAACATGGTGAAACCCCGTCTGTACTAAAAATACAAAAAAATTAGCCGGGTGTAGTGGCAGGCACCTGTAATTCCAGCTACTTTGGAGGCTGAGGCAGGAGAATCGCTTGAACCTGGGAGGTAGAGGTTGCAGTGAGCCGAGATCATGTCATTGCACTCCAGCCTGGGCGACAGAGTGAGACTTCACCATCTCAAAAAAAAAAAAAGAAATCATAATAGAAAACATTCAAAATGTCCAGCACACTTTTGAACTAGAGAGCAGCAGGCTGGGAGCCCAAGTGTCCTTCATCCCTTTGTGGTTGATACCACCCCTGGCCACTCCTGTCCTGGGGGACTGTGTCTTCCCTGCCCCCGCCCCCAGCCACTCCTGTCCTGGGGAACCGTGTCCTCCCTGCCCCCACCCCCAGCCACTCCTGTCCTGGGGGATCGTGTCTTCCCTGCCCCCGCCCCCGGCCACTCCTGTTCTGGGAGGCCGTGTCTTCCCTGCCCTCGCCCCCGGCCACTCCTGTCCTGGGAGGCCGTGTCCTCCCTGCCCCCACCCCCGGCCACTCCTGTCCTGGGGGACTGTGTCCTCCCTGCCCCCACTCCCAGCCACCCCTGTCCAGGGGAGCTGTGTCCTCCCTGCTCCCCACCCCTGACCACTCCTGTCCTGGGGGCCCGTGTCCTCCCTGCCCTCCGCGCCCCTGGCCACTGGATGACTCTGGAGCAGGTCCCAGGCACGTTCTCATTCTGTCTGAAACACGCCAGGGGCCATATCTGAAAGATGAGGACTGGAGAGAAACAGCCCAGGGCAGTGCAGGGGTCCGGCTGCAGGCTTTGCAGTGTGCCTCCTCCTGGCTGCGTGTGGGAGCACCCAGGCCCTTGCCCACTCAGGTGAACCTTTTCCAGGCTGTCTATGTCAGAGCCACCTTCATGGGGACGTTTAGCCCCCGGGGTCTGTCCTGGGGCCCCAGCTGGGGTCCTAGTCTGGCGGCACCTGTGTCTTGAGCTTCCAGGGTCAGCTTGGAGCCCCAGACCCATGTCTCCAGCCTATGCTGGAGCACAGGTGGGGTTGTGTGACTTCCTTGGGACTCTTTTGGAGCTTCTGTCCTCCTGGATGGGTGCTTGGGGGATCCCAGCTTCCAGCACCTGGGCTCCGCTGGCCTCCCGGAACAGGCGTCCCATGCCTGTTCCTCATCTGTCAGTGCTGGGACAGACCCCAAGCAGCTCCCACAGGGCCCCTCCAGCGGGCAGGACAGATGGAATCACCCTGCCTCCACTCATGCCCTGGGAACTCTTGCCCCAGCAGCGAGAGCAGCTGAAAGTGTGGGAGGTTGGGCACCCAGAACGGGGCAGCCACAGCCAGAGTGCCCCGCCTAGAAGCTGCTGGTTCCCGAAGCCAGCGCCTTCTTCCTGGGCTGTGGCCACAGCGTGGGTGATACATGTGCAAGGAGCCGTTGCGGTGCTGCTCCGGGTGGCCTTGTTGAAGCCGCACACCTGTTACCTGGCTCTGGAGGAGGAAGTCTGAGGACCCAGCTGGAGAAATCGGGTCCCTGCTGTCCTGTGGTGGGACACTCACTCGTGTGCTGTCCCTCACCAGGTCCCTGGCAGGATGCAACGTGGAGGGCGACTGTGTGGCATCCAGTGTGGGGCCCAGGCAGGCCTGGCTGTGCCGGGCATGGCCCCTGCTTTCTGTCCCATCAGCAGGATGTGGAATGGCCGCCTGTGCCCAGTCCCTGGGCTCCAGGCATCGGGCAGCCGTAGCCTGTAACTCGAGCCCGTCCTGGCTTGCTGGGGCTGTGAGCTGGGGTTTTTGTGGAGCAGACAGGATGACGAGGCCCCTGTTTGGAGTTTGCTGTGGCTCACTGGGGCTGTGAGCCGCGGTTTTCATGGAGCAGACAGGACGACAAGGCTGCTGTTCGGAGTTTGCTCACCTCGGTTGCGGCAGACCCTTCTGCCCGGGGGCCAGTCTCTCCAATCTACTTAGTGTGGCTCGTGGAGGCGCCCGCAGCCTCCGCTCAGGTGTGAGGGCCTGGCTCTGGCATGGCCAGCCGGACACACGGGGCCAGCACAGTTCCAGGGTTTTCTTCCCTCTGCAGCCTGAGGAGATCAGGATCACGACCATTAAGAGACTTAGCGCCACTTATCCAGTTTCCTTTTTTTTTTTTTTTTTTTTTTTTTTTTGAGATGGAGTCTCGCTCTGTCGCCCAGGCTGGAGTGCAGTGGCGCGATCTCGGCTCACTGCAAGCTCCGCCTCCTGGGTTCATGCCATTCTCCTCCCTCAGCCTCCTGAGTAGCTGGGACTACAGGTGCCCGCCACTGCGCCTGGCTAATTTTTCGTATTTTTTAGTAGAGATGGGGTTTCACCGTGGTCTCGATCTCCTGACCTCGTGATCCACCCGCCTCGGCCTCCCAAAGTGCTGGGATTACAGGTGTGAGCCACCGTGCCCAGCCTCCATTTTTAAGATATTTCTTAAAGCCAGCCTTACAGGGGCTCTGAGGATATCCACATTCTCTGAGATGTCCCTGCTCCCCACAGAGGAGGCTGGGTAGACAGACACGGGTCTTATGCTGGGGGCTCCGTCACCCCATCTGACTGCTGCGTCATCCCCATGTCCAGAAACTGCACCTGCTGGTCCCTTTCACATGCCACTGCTGCCATCCTGGGGCCCCTGGGCACCTCTGGGGGAACTGAGTGTTGCAGACCCAGGGTGCCACAGGTGGCCCCTCTGAGCTTTTGGTGTTTTTCTTCTAGGCTGGTCCAGGGACCCTCATCATGGCCACAGGAGTCCAGGACTTTAACCGGACAGAGTTTGATCGACTGAATGAGATCAAAGGTCACCTGGAAATTGCCTTATTGGAAAAACACTTCTTACGTGAGTACCAGAAAGCGCTTGGAGGGGATGGGACAAGGTGGGTCAGGGGTGGCCGAGATGGGGGATGTCGTCTTGCCCAGGAGCTGGGTCTGGTGAAGACCCACGAAGGCTCCATCGCTGGACACGAGCCCTGGGCAGCTGTGGCTCCGACGTGGCCCTTTGGGCTGGGTGGTCCCGGCACAGCCTCTGTCTCTGCGTTTGAGCCTCCCTTGCAGCCCTGCTAAGCTGGCACTCAAGGTTGCTCCACAGGGGCTGGGGGCGTGGGGGCCTTTCCCCTGCAGGATAAAGGAGAGTCTCTGGGGAAAAGGAGTGAAATGTTCCCAGAAAATTGTAATTATTTTAGTGAATTGGTCCCTTGCATTCCCAGTGGGTGGCTCGGACTTTTTCAGAGCTTTTGGAAGGACTCTGAAATCTTATGTTTGTTCTGGTTGGTTTGTGTCTCCAGGAGGGAGGTGGGGCAGTAGGCTTTGGCGTCCACTGGCCTTGGCCAGGTGTGCCTGGTTTGCTGGGCTTCGGACTCTGCAGCAGTGAGAATGGCAGAGATTCTTACAGGAGGGGCTCGCAGGCTTGGCCCCACTTGGTGTATCGCTCTTGAGCCTCTCTCTCCACCTGTGTCCTCCCTGTTGTCCAGATGTGGAAACTGAGGCACAGAGGGTTCACAAGGTGATGCCTGACTAGTAAGAGGCCACTTACCAGTAAGACAGTGCCAGGCAGATGAGTCCCAAAGTTCCTGCCAGCAACCCTGCTGTGTGTGGTTTTCACAGCTGACACTATGGTGGAATTCTTGTTACTACGCTCCTGTGTGTCCAGAGCCAGTCACTTGTGAACCACATGGAGCCCCCATTTGTGACAGGCAGGGGCTTAGGACTGGGGTGCGCAGGTCACTTCCTTCTGAGTGTCGTGCCCAGCCAGGGTCTTTTCCATGCTGTGTACCAGACCGCCAGTGCCTTTGCCAGAAGGATTGTCATCTGGGTGCCCTGTCCTTGGTTACCAGTGCTCTCATGTCTGTGCACTCACCGGGTGCTCAAGGGTCCAAGGCCGGTCCACACAGCCTTGTGGGTTCACCTGGCAACAGGCCAGAGCGTGATAATGAGCCTGTGTATGTACGGCACTGGACTGTGTGTGTGCTTAGATGGCGTAGTGAACTCTGTGTGCTCATGTTTGTGTGGCTGTGGTTAATGGTGTGTGCATGAGTGTGTGTGTGTGTGTGTATGTACAGTGGTGGTTAACTCTGTGTATGCATGTGTGTGAGTAGTTAACCACAGTAGTAGTTAACCGTGTGTATATAGACAGTGGTAGTTAACCCTATGTGTGCGTGTGTGTGCCTGTGTGCAGTGGTGGTTAACCCTGTGTGTGTGTGCACGTGTGTGGTGGTTAACCTTGTGTGTGCACGTAAGTGCACATGTGTGGTGGTGGTTAACCCTGTGTGTGCATGTACGTGCACGTGTGCAGTGGTAGTTAACCCAGTGTGTGTGTGCGTGCGTGTGTGCAGCAGTAGTTAACCCAGTGTGTGTGCGCATGTGTGCAGTGTTAGTTAATCCAGTGTGTGTGTGTGTCTGCGTGTGCAGCGGTAGTTAACCCTGTGAGTGCACATGTGCGGCAGTGGTTAACCCTGTGTGTATGTGTGTGTGTGCAGCGGTAGTTAACCCTGTGTGTGTGTGTGTGTGTGTGCAGCGGTAGTTAACCCTGTGTGTATGTGTGTGTGCGCAGCGGTAGTTAACCCTGTGTGTGTGTGTGTGTGTGCGCAGCGGTAGTTAACCCTGTGTGTGTGCGTGTGCGCGCAGCGGTAGTTAACCCTGTGTGTATGTGTGTGTGTGCAGCGGTAGTTAACCCTGTGTGTGTGTGTGTGTGCGCGCAGCGGTAGTTAACCCTGTTTGTGTGTGAGCGTGTGCAGCGGTAGTTAACCCTGTGTGTATGTGTGCAGCGGTAGTTAACTCTTTGTGTGCGTGTGGCGGTGGTTAACCGTGTGTGTGCGTTTGCATGCCCGTGTGCAGTGGTGGTTAACCGTGTGTGCGTGTGCGTGCCTGTGTGCAGCAGTATTAACCGTGTGTGTGTGTGCGTGCCCGTGTGCAGCAGTATTAACCGTATGTGCATGTGCATGCCCATGTGCATCAGTATTAACCGTGTGTGTACACATATGTATATCCATCTGTACTCTGACGGCTTTCTTGGGCCCCTGAGGACTGGACACTGGTCGTTCTGAGGACAGCTCTGGTGACACACTATGGCTGTGGTGTGGAGTGACTCGGTCTCTCCATGAGCCTTAGGTTGCATAGAGCCAGCTTGGGCAGAGAGGGGCTGGCCCACATGGGCTGCCGACAGGGTTCAGT
The DNA here is from genome assembly GCF_029281585.2 of Gorilla gorilla gorilla. Taxonomy (NCBI): domain Eukaryota; kingdom Metazoa; phylum Chordata; class Mammalia; order Primates; family Hominidae; genus Gorilla; species Gorilla gorilla. Next base: position 44,656,149 of record NC_086018.1, read on the forward strand.
CCTCCCGATGACCGTCCTGGTGACCTGCCGCCTGCGACCTCACCAGCCTGCAGTGGTGGCTCTGCTGGAATTGATGGATCTCTGAGAATGGAGAGGCTGGGCTCTCCCCGGGCGGTGGCAGCATGGGGCTGGCCCTTGGTTGACTGTCCAGCTGGGCCTGTGCATGGAAGGTATGCTATTTGGCCTGGAGAGCATAGCTCGGCAGACGCTAGTTAAGTCATCAACCACCAGAGGCTGCCTTATCCGCTGAACCTCACGAATTGCCTTTCTGTGAGTCGCAGTGGTTGAATATTGACGGTTTTTCAGTCATGGGGCAGGGGTTCAGTGTTTCACTTTCAGGGAGCAGGTGCTCTTGGTGCGGGGGAAGGATCTGTGAGCATCAACAGGGACCCTCTCCTGGGGCCCGGGAAGCTTCAGGAGAAGAGGCGAGCTGGCATGTGGGGTGGAGGGATGGAGGGACGCCTGTCCAGGCAGATTCGCTTTGAGACGTTGTTGATAACAAAGTTGCAAAATGGAGACAGCTGAACCCACAGGGCTGCCTCTCTGGGGCCGAGCAGATCCTGGAGGAAATGAGGCCACCTGGTCACGAACAGAGCTGCTGGCATCCCTGGACCAGCACTTGTGACTCTGTCCTCAGCATTTGCCAAAGGAGCATCTCCTTTTACCCCTTGGTACCTCATGAAGTAAAAGTGTTGGGTTCACCTCTGACAGCCTGTGGGGTGGTGAGCACGGGGATTATTTTTTAATTATGGAAAATTTCAAATGTATCCAGAAATGGAGCAAAGAGCGTCATGGGCCTCCCTGGTTGAAACCCACCACTGGCCGCAACAAGATTCCCAGCAAGATTCCGGACCAGGCAGGCTTCCTGACACGCCCTCTCCCTGCCCCCAACCCCCTGCCCCGGCCCCCCACCCCCCGCTGAGGTTTTGGAGCAAATCCCAGCCAGCATCCTCTCATTTCAGCTGTAAATATTTCAGTGGGTAGCTCAGTGTGTTTTAAAAACAAAAGCCACGAGTCTAATATCACAACTGAAAAAAGCAAACAGCTTTTCGTTAATACCATCAGCTGTCCAACTTAAGCTCAAATTTCCCTGATAGGGATCGAGCCGCTGCACTCCAGCCCGGATGACAGAGCGAGACCCCATCTCTTAATTTTATTTATTTATTTATTTATTTATTTATTTATTTATTTATTTATTTAGAGATGGAGTCTCACTGTGTCGCCCAGGCCGGAGTGCAGTGGTGCGATCTCGGCTCACTGTAACCTCTGCCTGCCGGGTTCAAGCGATTCTCTGGCCTCAGCCTCCTGAGTAGCTGGGATTACAGGCACACACCTCCATGCCTGGGTAATTTTTGTATTTTTAATGGAGATGGGGTTTCACCATGTTGGCCAGGCTGGTCTCGAACTGTTGACCTCAGGTGATCCGCCTGCGTCGACCTTCCAAAGTGTTAGGATTACAGGTGTGAGCCACTGTGTGCGGCCACATCTCTAAATAAATAAATAAGGAAGGAAGGAAGGAAGTAAACAAATAAGTGTCCCTGATGAGGTCTCAGATTGCCTTGCAGCACTCTGTGAATGAAGAGTCAGATGAGGTTGGTGTGCTGTGCTCGGTGGTGTCTCTCTCCGGTCTTGACCCTGCGGGTTCTCTGCGCGTCACACTTTTTGTCCTTGGTAGACCAGGTCACCTGCTGGACAGTCTCTGCTCTGGACTGTGCTGAAGGCGGCCTAACATGGTCCATACCCTGTGCTTCCTGGTCGTGGCGGGGTTGGGTGACCCTCGGGGGACGATCCCTCTGTTGGTGGTGCCGTGTGCTTCCATGAGGCAGTCTCTGTTTAATGTTACAGCTTTGATGATTATTGCTCGGAGCCATCATTTCATTAGAGGTTGCAGAATGGTCATTTTCTACTTCCGCTATTCTCTCTCCATTTGTTAGCTGACACATTTCCGAAAACAAACTTCCCTTTGTCTGCCGTTTGGCTCCGCCAAGGAGTAGTTCATAGACAAGGGGCAGGGTGCATGGTTGGATTCCCCCCTCATTTTCCAGTTTTCAAAATAGTGAGTTGCATTCTCTTCTGAGAGCATCCACCAGAGAGGGTGTTGGGCTCTCCTGGGGTTTTTGGTATTCTCATGAGACAGTGAATGTAAACATGTTTGGTGTGTTTTGATCATTCTGGCTCGTATCTGATTAATGCTCAAATAGTTCTGCCTCTGGGCCTCTTTCAGTTGGCTTCTGAGAGTCCTTTTGACACAACCCAGTTGTCTCTGAGAGATTCCTTGCCTTTCGGTGTGACCAGATATCCCAGGCTCATCGCCAGCATTTCCTGCCCCAGTCCTGGAATTGACCATTTCTGAAATAAAGCCCTGGTTCCTTTTGGTGGAAGCTGACGTTGACACACTCCATGGGGATCCTGGGGCATTGATGGCCGCTGGTGACCTGTCATGTGTGGACCTTCTCAGTGGACAGGGCTTGGGCCTGAGGAGTTCATACAGATAATTCTATTGGAATTCACATCCAGGACTCCTAAGTGCCTGTGTAACCTCATCAGACTTTTATTGTATCTTTGTTTTGCTGAAATCTTGGTTCTCAGTGAACATCATCAGCATTACACATTTGTTTGATCCCTTGATAATACACAGAATCTCAAAATAAAATATCACGAGATTACTCAATGCAGTCTCTATTTGTTTCTCGTTCTTTTGTCCTTAGGGCTTGTCCCACTAGAAAGGTACAGATTATGGTGTTTGACAGTCACTGGCAAGACTTTTTCCTTCCTTTGAGGCTGTGTTATCAAGTCAGTACAGAGTTGGGTGCATTTGTTTCTTTTCACCTTAGATTTCTAGAGATGGCTTTTTTTCTTTTAAATTTTGACACGATTTCAGACTTACAGGAAAGTCACAAAAATAATACAAAGAATTCTTGTGTATTTTTCATCCAGTTATTCCCCAAAGTTAATATTTTACTGCATTTGTCTGTCTGCCTCTCTTATCTATCTATCCATCCATCCATCTATTTATCCATCCAGGGATCCATTTATCCATTTATCCATCCATCCATCCATCCATCCATCCATCCATCCATCCATCCATCCATCCATCCATGCATGCATCTATCCATCCATCCATCCATCCATCCATCCATCCATCCATCCATTCATTTATCCATCCCTGGATCCATCTATCCATCCACCCACCTACTCACCCATCCATCCATCTATCCATTTATCCATCCATCCATGCATCCATCCATTCATCCATCCATGCATCCATCCATCCATCCATCCATCCATCCATCCCTCTATCCATCCATTTATCCATCCCTGGATCCATCCATCCATCCATACATCCATCCATCCATCCATCCATCCATCTATCCATCCCTGGATCCATCCATCTATCCATCCATCCATCCATCCATCCATCCATCCATCCGTCCGTCCGTCCGTCTGTCCGTCCATCCATCTATCCATCCATCCATTTATCCATCCATCCATCCATCCATCCATCCATCCATCCATCCATCTATCCATCCATCCATCCATCTATTTATCCATCCATGTATTCTTTTTTTCTGAGCTGCTTGATGGTCAGTTACAGACACAATGCCCCTGCGTGCTAAATACTTTTGTAGTATTTCCTAAAGGCAAGGATATTCTCTTATCTAACTTCAGGACAGTTATCAAAATCAGGAAATTAACATTGATACAATGCTATTATTATCTGGTCTGAGATCTTATTCCAACTTCACTATTGTCTAGTAATGTCCTTTGTAGCAAAAGACAGTTCTGAGTTGGGATAGTTTCATGCCTCTTTCGTCTCCTTTCACCTGGAGCAGTAGTTCTTTCTTTGTTTCCTGATATTGACGTTTTTGAAGAGCACAGGTCAGTTATTTTGCAGACTGTCCTCAATTTGGGTTTGTCCCGTTTCCTCATGAAGAGACTCAGGTCATGCGATTATGTCCGTGTGCCACAGACATGATGGTGTGTCCTTAGTGTCACATCAGCGGGTACATGATGCCATTTTGTCCCATAATGCATGATGTAGAGAATTCTTTTTTTAAATTAAATTTATTCATACAGCTATCTAAAATCGTTTCCATGGTTCCAAAGTCAAGGTATATTCAGAGAAGTTGAGTTTCTCTCCTTGCACCCCGCCCCCATTTCCTCTCTTCCCCTGTAGATAACCAGTTTTCTTCTAATTTTACACTGTATTCTTCCAACTGAAATTTTTTATAAACATGAGCATCTATATTGGTTCTTACCTTCCTGCTTAGATAAATGTTAGGGTGCTCACACTTTCTGCACACTCACATTATATCCTGTAGGTCACTCCAAGATGGTACACAGAGATAATCCCTGTTCCAGGTTACACTTGCCCCTCTTCTGTGTTACACCTGTCCCTGTTCCATGTTACACCTGTCCCTGTTCCGTGTTACAACTGTCCCTGTTCCGTATTACATCTGTCCCTGTTCCATGTTACACCTGTCCCTGTTCCGTGTTACACCTGCCCCTGTTCTGGGTTACACCTGTTCCTGTTCCGTGTTATACCTGTCCCTGTTCTGGGTTACACCTGTCCCTGTTCCGGGTTACACCTGCCCCTGTTCCATGTCACACCTGCCCCTGTTCCGTGTTACATCTGTCCCTTTTCCATGTTACACCTGTCGCTGTTCCAGGTTACACCTGTCCCTGTTCTGTGTTACACCTGCCCCTGTTCCGTGTTACACCTGTCCCTGTTCTGTGTTACACCTGCCCCTGTTCCGTGTTACATCTGTCCCTGTCCCGGGTTACAACTGTCCCTGTTCCGGGTTACATCTGTCCCTGTTCCGGGTTACACCTGTCCCTGTTCCGGGTTACACCTGTCCCTGTTCTGGGTTACATTTGTGTCCATGGTGTTACTGTAGCATGGCTTCATCCACTTGTCCACTTGTTCCCTGTTTTGTGTTTTTTTTTTACTTTGTTTTGTTTTTGAGATAGGGTCTTGCTCTGTCACTCAGGCTGGAGTGCAGTAGCACAATCCTGGCTCACTGCAGCCTTGACTTCCCAGGCTCAAGCAATCCTCCTACCTCAGTTTCCTGAGCAGCAGGGACTATAGGCACATGCCACCACACATGGCCTTTTTTTTTTTTTTTTTTTTGTGGAGACGGGGCTTCACCATGTTGCCCAGGCTGATCTTGAACTCGTGGACTCAAGCCATCCATCCGCCTCGGCCTCTCAAAGTTTATTACAGGCGTGAGCCACTGTGCCTAGCCTTTTTTGTTCCCTGTTGATGGACAGTTGTACTGTCTCCAGGAGTAGAGGATGTTAGTAGTTACTGATAGTTCTTCGCAGGCTGTCTGCACCTGGAGGATATGGGATGAGCTCATTTTTATACCCCAAGCATGATGTCTTGGGTATAGTGGGAGCTTGGTGAATGGAGGGATTAATTGCAGATTAGTTGGAGTTCGCCTAGCAGAACCTGTGCCTTGTCCCATTCTCACTCCCATCTTAGTCCCCAGAAGGATATAGAATGTAAGAGAGGATATTATGTCATCTGGGGACCCACAGACATATTCTGGTTGTCACTAAGCCAACGTCTGTGTGCCACTGTGGCCATCTCTGCCTCGCCTGACCTGCAGGAGGGAGTGCTGACATGGAGAGCTGTGTTCAGGAGTCAGGACCCAGTTCTTATTCTCGACTCAGGCGCTGGTTAGCAGGTGGCTGTGAGCATTTACCCGTTTGGGGCCTCAGCTCCCCCACCTGTAAAGCAGCTAAGTGGTCAGTGTTAAAATTCCACTCAATTATCTATAGTGCTTTCTCTCAGAAAGCAGAGTGTTACTCTTCATGGAGGAGAGGAAATGGCCCAAGCGTGCCGCAGCCTTCTCTGATGATTAAATCCTGAAGAGTACAAATGTTCCTGCAAGCAAATGACACAGGATGAAGAATGTGAAGTTGAAATGGGTTTTGGCTCATGGCTGAAGGCAGGAGCCTAAATTTGTTAAAGAAGCACATAAATAAATTAAAAGCATCGTGCGTTTTTATTTAGCCCAAATGCATTTCGGTTGCTAGTGCTTTTTGAGCGTGGTTGCCGTGCATGCGTGTGCATCTGTTGGTCACTAGTCACCTGCTGCATGCAGGCTCTGGGAGGTGAGATTCCCCAGGGTTGTAAGGTGCACACATAGCCTCTACCCAAGAGCACTGTGATGTAGAATTTGGATTTTGGGGGAAAGTGCTTCTGAGGACCCTCGGGGCCAGAGAGCTTCTCTTCCTGGGGGCTTCCCGGTTGCTAGGCTGTGTAGGGGAGCCCTCATGACTGCCTTTCTTCTTCCTGTGTTGCCGGAGAGGGCTGCAGATGCCTCCCTGGCTGAGCTGGAGGGTGCTCCCCTAGGCTACCACGCCCTGTCTCTGGGCATGGGTACCCTCGTAGTGCCAGACACGGGTGGATTCCCGGCAGATGCACTCACACGGGCAGTGGCAGTGGTTCCTCAAGAGTGTGACTTGGAGAGAGACTGCCTTTTCCTCCTGAGCCCCTGATGCTCCCAGAACCTCCCTTTCCTGCTGTGACATACAGGGATCAGAGTGGCTGGCCCTTACGCCATGGGAGATCTTCTCGAAGAAGCTGGCAGGAGGGGCTAGCCATCTGCTTCCTGAGGCCTGCAGGCCTTCCTCTGAATGCACAGTTTTTAATGGAGGGGTCCTGGAGGGGAAGGGAAGTTTCTAGGTGGCTGTCCTGGGTGATTCAGAGGAAGACCTTCCTTACCATTGAAGTCTTCTGGAAGCAGAAGGGTCTGAGGAGCTGCCAGCTCCCTGCTGGCGGGGGTGTCCTTTTGAGGCCTGATGGAGACAGGCTTAGGTGTGGGGCTGACTCGATGTCCCTGGACTTGCCCCTTCAGACCTGGGCCTGTGGGTGTGGTTCTTGGCTCAGGCCTTTTAAACTCTGCTCTTACAGTTTCTCTGGTGGTGAAAAGCTAAACTCTGTGTTAGTGTGTTTTCACGCTACTGATAAAGACATACCTGAGACTGGGCACTTTACAAACAAAAGCGGTTTAATGGACTCACAGTTCCACATGGCTGGGGAGGCCTCACAATCATGGCGGAAGGCAAGGAGGAGCAAGTCACATCTTACCAGATAGCAGCAGGCAAAGAGAGAGCTTGTGCAGGGAAACTCCCCCTTATAAAACCATCAGATCTCGTGAGACTCCTTCACGATCACAAGAACAGCACGGGAGAGACCTGCCCCCATGTTTTAATTACCTCCCACGGGGCCCCTCCCACAACACTTGGGAATTCAAGATGAGATTTGGGTGGGGACACAGCCAAACCATATCAGACTTCCAGGGCCAGACACTGGGTTGGTCTGGTTCTGCCCTAGAGTGACATGTTTAATAAGTGACGACTGTGAGCGGGTGACCCAGACCTACAGAAGGGAGCAGACAGGCAGAAGATGAAGACAGGTGGCACTGATACAGCGGTGTGTCTATATTATATGGAATTTCCCTAGGAAGAAATGAAGTTGGCCCAAATCCCTGTTTCTCCATCACCTCCATTGCCCCATGAACACCTGTCTGCTCTTTAATTACACATTGTGGATGTTTGGCCCTGGGATACTTCATTGCCCAGGACAGATCTTTGAGTACAGGGGTGAGCTGACCCCACCACACCGAGTTCCTGGCCTGTTCTGTCCCTGGAGCTCACACCTCAAAAGAGAAACCCCTGATCCTGCCAGTGGGGGGCCTCCTCCCTGCTGCCCCCAGGGGCTGGGATGAAGTCAGAGAGGGAGCCTGAACACACCTGCCTGTGTGTTTTGCAACGGCTGCAGGTCCTGGGTCCAGCATTGTCGTCTGACAGGTGTTTTGGATGATGCCTGTGTTGAATTCCATGGGAAGTGTTAAGTCGGGAACCACTGCCCACCTCTGTGACCTCTCTAGTCGCTGCGTCCCGCCCTGCTGAACACATCCCAGCTCCCTGGCCTCACAGCCAAGGTCCTGCGTGCATTGGGTGAGACATTCCCCAGGCCAGCAAGCCTTCCTGCCCTCTGCACCTCATCTGTAGATGAGGCTACATGGCAGAGATGGGCTCTCTCGTGGCACATGGAGAGTACTGGTGCAGCAGTTGGCATGTCCTGATGTCCCAGCTCTGTAAGGAGACCCTTATTTGTCATATTCATCTACCAACTGGAGTCATATGGGAGGGAGTAAAGGTAGCTGCTGCCTTATCTGTGATTTCCGAGGACCTGGGCCCAGAGCCTGGCAGCTACTGGATGCTCAGCGCACAACTTTATGTATGTCTATATGGATGGATGGATGGCTGTGGGTAAGTGGATAGGTAGATGGGTGGATGGGTGGATGGATGGGTAGATGGATGCATTGCTGGAAAGATGGATGGGTGGATGGATAAATGGATGGATGAGTGGACATGTAGATGGGTGGATGGATAAATGGATGGATGAGTGGACATGTAGATGGATGGATGGGTGAGTGGATGGATGGATGGATCAGTGAGTAGGCAAATGAATGGGTAGATTAGGTAAATGGGTGGGTAAATGTTGGATGGATGGATGGGTTGATGAACAGACAAGTGAGTGGATGGATGGATGGATGGATGGATGGATGGGTGGATGAATGGGTGAGTGGATGAATAGATGGGTGGGTGAATGGCAGAGGGATGGGTAGATGGATGGGTGAATGGGTGGATGGATGGATGGGTGAGTGGATGGATGGATAAATGGATGGATGGGTGAGTAGATAGATAGATGGGTGGGTGAATGGGAGAAGGGATGGTTAGATGGGTGGGTGAGTGGATGTGTGGATGGATGGACATGTGGGTGGATAGATGGATGGATGATTGGATAGATGGATGCATCAATGAGAAGGCAAACGAATGGGTAGATTAGGTAATGGGTGGGTAAATGATTGATGGATGCATGGATGGATGGATGGATGGATGGATGGATAGATAGGTAGACAAATGAACTAATAGGCTGTTTCCTCCACTAGGCATGCTCTTTTGCGTATACTTTAAGGCCTTACTGGCCACCTTCCAGAGCTCCAGATGCACCACCTTGCTCCCATTCTGTCTGGTGTTTGGTCTCAGATGCAGTTTTATCTGTGCCACCTTTGCTTCCTAGTGCTTTGGGGCCTAGAGTCACCAGCTGGAACTGGAGTTGGGGAGTGTCCCTGATTGCCCCTAGCCCACACTCAGCAGGGAGCAGGTGCCTGGCAGAGAGCCTGTTGCTGTGGGAAGGGACTGGGGGCCTGGAGGGCTTGGCTGCTGGGTGCCAAGCGCTTGGTTGGAAAGGGAGGTTGTGGGGGCGAGGGATGGCACGTGCTGTCGAGCACACGCCTCTCCTGGCTCCGTGCTGGGCCGGAGCCCCAGAGTCCAGCCCACAGGCTGTCAGATGCCGCGTGCCTCTCACAGGGAGAGGCAGGCGTCGGTTTCTGAAAACCAGCTGCTCTGGGTGAAAACCCTGGCTGGGATCCTAGTTCTTCTTATTTGACGTGGTAAAAATGTCAGTACATTATCTGTCCACCTTAGATACTGCATTGGTGTCCTGAAATGTACCTAAAACGGTGGTCGGCCAGCTATGTGCGCAGCAGCCTTCAACATTAGGATGTGACGCACTTGGAAGCTTGCTCCTTCCTGGTTACCAGCCAAGACAGTGTTGACAGTTGATCGTTCAGTAAACATTATCTCTGCACATAGCGGTAAATGACACCGCAATAAATAAATGTTAGGGAGAAAATGCAGGCAAAACTTCACAATAAAAGCGAGGCATTTCTTGGAATTCTCTCTTTTCCCTGAGCAGGGAGGGCCACGGGAGGAAGGGGTTAAAAGGGCTGCCTCTGTGCTGGTGGCTGTAGATGAAGCTGTACTCTGGGCTCTGCAGTGTAACTTGCAGCCCGGTGATTCGATGGAGGGAGTGCCTGTCTTCTAGAAAGTTCCTGTGGTGATGGCGGGAGGGCTGAATTGGGCTGGGAGAGTTCAGGTGAGAGTCCGGGGGAGGTGGCCAGGTGGGGCCTCTGGGTGTGCGGGCCTCCGGGGATGCGGGCCTCCGCTAGGCCAGGAGCAGCTTTTTGGGTGGATCCTGAGTTTGCACCCCTGGCCTGGTGGGAAGGAGTTTTATTTAAAGATTATCACTTGATTTTTATTTTTGGGTGAGGCTGGGCCTGTTGAATCAGTCGTGTGCCAAGAGGACTCCTGCCTGAGAGATCTACTTTTACAGGTTTAAAAATAGCCGCAGAACTGCTTTCCTTCCTCTCAGTAACTTCCCTGTGCGCTGAGTGTCGAGGCTGGGTGGAGGGCTGGGCGTCGAGGCTGGGTGGAGGGCTGGGCGTCGAGGCTGGCAGGAGGGCTGAGCATTGAGGCTGGGTGGACGGCCGAGCCTCAGCCCCACAGTCTGGGCCTGCGTAGGCCTGAGCCGACATATCTCCTTTGCCTCCCCTCAAATCAGGGTGGCCGTTCACTCATCAGAGAATGTTCTGGGGGTTGCCCCGGAGTGACCAGTGAGGTGGTTGTCCCTGCCCTTCTCCTCGCAGATGCTGGGGAGGCGTGAAGGCTGGAGCAGGTGGGTGCACAACCAGCCTGGCTGTCCCAGGGCTTCCTTTAGCCTCTGTGGGGGCGATTTCTATGTGCCATGTGTCGCCACGCCAGGCTCTTGTCCTGTCCCAGGGGATCCTAGTCTGTGGCTGATTCTGCTTCATTCCTTGGAGAGTGGTGGCTGGTGCTGACTGGAAGTGGGTGGGGCTGCCTGCAGGACCAGAGTCACTCTTCCTTGTGAGCGTCCCTAAACCTTGCGCTAGAGCTTGACCCCCGACTGCAAGACGCCTGTGGGTCTGAGGGTCCCTCTGGGCACGCAGAGTGTCCCCTGGGCCTCCTTCCATCTTCCCCTCTCCTCGACATATTTTTCTGCCCAGTGGCTCTTGTGATAGGTTGGAGTGGGGGCAGGCCCTGGCCCATCGGGTAGCCGTCTTGGTTTCCCTGTGTGCCACGTACCCGGGCCATCTTGCTTTCCTTCCTGACAATGAGACGGCTGATGTGCCTTCCTAGGCATCGGGGGAGCAGACCCCTGGATGAGAACTCACGAGGCAGGCACAGATTTCTCTTTCCAGGAGCTCCCTTGGGACTTAGGTTCTAGGGTCTGACTCACTCGTTGGGCAGGCATTTTGGGCCCCTGGCCTCCCATTGGGTTCCTTGCCATTTGGTGGCTGCTGTGACCAGGTGTGCTGTGCACTCAGCCTATTTTGGTCAGCCCTCGACCCTGGAAGAGGCGCAGCTCACTGGGCTGGAAACAGTGCCACGGGATCTGCACAAGCTGTGGCCTCTGATGTGGTGGCTTCTCTGCTGCTGCAGGGCCGTGACTTTCTGGTCTGATGTTGCGGGCCACGGCTTCTGTCCCTGGGTCTCCACCTGTGACTTGGCCCCTGGCAGGTGTGATATCACGCGCATCCTGGTGCACCCGGGCAGCCTCCCATCCCTGTGCAGCATGTATGGCTGCCACCTGGACTCTGCTCACACACGTCTTGCACATGTCTGTGCCCAAGACAGGTGCAGGGGGTCTTGAGAGAGCAGGTGCCCCGTGCTGCCATTAGGATGCGCTGTGGCAGGTCATGCATTTGTGGGCCACGTGGGTGACTCTGGAACACCCCCTCCATCTGTGCTGTTCACTGCGGGGGTTTAGAGAGGCTCGGTGTGCACTTTTCTGGTGGGGCCGCCTTGGTGGCGGCACCGGGGAATCCTGCTTCAGGTGCCTTTGAGGGCGGAGCTGGAGGTGGGGAGGAGAGAGACGGAGCTAGGGGCTGCCAGGGACGCTGTACTCCTTTAGGGCTCCTGGACCCACCAAAGGAGGGCTTCCAGTGGTTTTATGACCCAAGGACTGCCAGGGGCAGGAAAGTCCACGCCGGGCCAGGTGGAAGGAAGAGGACTGTCCCAGCCTGCCTAGGCACTTGGTTCCTTTGCTTGACACGATTGTCTCGAGGGAGAGTGTGGTTGGCACACTCACGGCCCCACAGAGTGTCCATGTCCCCCTAGCCTGTGAATGTGGCCTCCCATGGCAGAAGGGACTTTGTAGATGTGGATGAGTCGCAGACCTTTGGTGGAGATGGTTCTGGATTATCTGGGGGCGCACAGTCACCACAAAGGTTCTGAGAAGGAGACGGCAGGAAGGTCAGAGGCCATGTGAGGGTGGGGTTAGAGGTCACAGTGATGTCATTGCTCCCTGGGGGCCACAAGCCAAGGAGCACAGGGGCCTCAGGAAGCTGGAAAGGCAGGAAATGGGTCTCCTCCTTCCCAGAGCCTGCAGAAGGAACAGCCCTGCCCACGCCGTGACCTCAGCCCAGGGAGACCCAGGTTGGACTTCTGACCCCAGAACTGTAAGAGAATACGTTTGTGTTGTTTTAAGCCGCTGTGTTGGTGGTGAGCCATGGGAAACAAATGCAGAGGTCACCAAGGGGCTCCGTGGCCTGCCCTGTGTGTGGCCTCGCTCCCACCCCCACCCTGCAGGACACCTTGGCCCTGACCTGCAGGGCAGGGAGGCCTGTGGGTGGGGCAGCCCGGCGTCCTCAGTGTCTGTGAGCAGCTCGGGGCACAAGGAGGCCCACTCCGGAGGCCGAGGGAACCCAGAGCCTCGGCAGCAGCCGCAGATTTTCGGTGCCTGGACGGGGGCCGGGGCTGGACGAGAGGAGTCTGCCGTGTGAATAGCAGCTCAGCAGTTTGCTCCGGGCTGGAAATCGGCCCTCCTGTTTCTTTTCTTACTCGGGAAAGAGAAAGAAAAGTTGATGATGGGGGATTTGCATCGCCTTTGTCCTGTGGAAAGATACAGCTGTGCTCGGCACACTGCAGTTGACCTCAATGTGTCGCTGGTGGGCAGGAGGCAGGCCAGTGCGATGGAGTCGTGGGGCGTGTGATCATCATTTCAGTTTCGGGAGAGACAGCAGCTCGGCCTTGCAGGGAGCTGTGTGCTCAGAGATAGGAAGGACTCATGGGAGAGCAGTGGTCAGACGCCCCGGCCGGTTTCGTTTACTTAGCTGTCTTTGTACCATCAGGAACGACACTGGGCAAAGGTGGGAAGCCTCATGGCTCTTCCGGAAGCTGGGACAGGCTGATTTGCCACGCTGTCCGAGGAGCCCTGTCTGCAAGGCTGAGGGGGCCGTGCCGCCCGCTGACCCGGGAGCCAGGCATCCTTTGGGCTCTGAGCAGCGAGGATGGCGGGGCTCTGGCGTTCACATGGCGTCCTCTGGGCTCTGAGCAGCGAAGATGGCCGGGCTCTGGCGTTCACGTTTGTCGGGGCTCTGCAGAGAGCCTGACCCCAGGAGGTCCAGGGTGGAAAGAGGGGCGGCTGCCTGAGGCCCCTTTGACCTCTGAACCCAGGCTTGTGAGTGTGCTTTTTCACACAGGCAGGCACGACACAGCATCCCAGGCTCCAGGAAGGACCCGTGTCCGCATCCATCCACATCCGTCCCTGGGCTGGGACTGGCCACCTTGGCCCAAGCTTTGGCCAATGCTCTGCCGCGTGGTGGAACCCGGCTGGCTGCTGCCCTTTCACAGCTTAGTGACTCCAGGAAGGGGCGTAGGGGGCAGCCCCATTTAGGAAAATGTGGTTTCCTGTTACCCGTGCAGGGAGGGGCCAAAGTGCCTCTCTGACCTATGGATGGAGAGGCATGTGGGCTGCCTTGACCTTGACAGGGCCAAGATCAGAGGAGGTGATGTGTGGGTACTAGGAGTTAACCTGGGAAAGTACCTGAGCTTTCCCGCCTTGGCCTACTCCGCCCAAGAGGCCTGCCGGGAGCAAGCCTGCCCAGTGTGACTTGTCTCACCTCTGTGTTCCCACGCGATAGACTCACTACCACAACATGAAGACAGAGGCATGAGATGGAAACACCCCGTGGCTGTCTCTGAACCCTCCCCAGCTGGCTCCGAATTTGGGACTGAGCCAGGCGGACGCTCCCTTTGGGGAGAAACACCGGCTGACGGGGCACTTGGTTCCTTCCTTCGCTTCTCCAGTGAGCCTTGATTAAGCCCCTTCTGTATGCCAGGCACACCGAAAGAGGGGCCAGAAGGCTGAGAATCGGGTCTGTTGGAGGTGGCTGGGGGGTAGGGTGGGAGGGCAGCATCCATCTCAGGTGGGCCAAGATGCCCAGGCTCTCCTGGCTGTCAGTGGGCGTGTGACCCCTCGGAGGAAGGGTCTCCAGGCTCCTCCTGCCTTGGGGCATGGACCCACCCACCAAGGGCTTCAGGGCCAGCCCGGGCTCACGCAGTGGGTTCACATGCTCCATGCTGCTCTTGGGGACCCACCCAGGCACCCTCTCAGGCCAGGGTGTTGTCCCCTCTGTTCATGGTGGTGTCCCGGCACCTTGGCAGAGCCCGGTGTGTGATGATTACCTGAGTATTTCTGACAAAGGTGTGCCAGAGCCGGCCCTCAAGTGGCTCCACGAGGGCAGGGGGCTGGGGGCTCGTGCCACATGCAACGTTGGCAAGGGGCTGGGTGGAGGTCCCTGCAGGGGGTGGGGTTTGTGGACTGATCACCGTGTTAGGGCTGTGACACCGAATTCCCAAGTCCCCGCCTGTCTCCACTCCGTGCACGGCCCGCTGGTCAGCGCATCTGCCCTCCCTGCTAGACGCACTGTGTGAGAACTGGCCAAGCTCCCCTCCCAACCACTCTCCCTTCCCCACATCTTGCTGGCTTCTCCTTGGGCCAGGCTGGGTCTTGGGGCCAGAACAGATGGTGACACCGGGGTGGTCCCTCCTCCAGAACCTGTGGGGTGTGTTGGGCACAAGTCAGGGAGGCCTGCAAGTAATGGAGGCTTGGAAATGTCACACTGTACCAGGAGGTTGTGTGCCATTTCTGGGAATCCCCACCCAGCACACGGAGTGGGAATCATGTCCCCAAGAGGAAAGAGCAGGACCCGTGAGAGAAGATGACAGAAGGCTACGCCAGATGGGGGGGGCTGTTGGGGAAGTCACTCGGGGAAGTGGTATTGGGGTCAGGACTGAGGCTGAGGGACACCTTACCCTGGAGGGCGGAAGAGAAGCTTCCTCGGGAGCAGGGCCAGGACATGCAAAGGTCCTGGGGCAGGCCCGACCCTCGGCAAATCTGAATATTTTCTGGACATTTGAGGACCTAAAAGCAGGTCTCTGTGGCTTAAGCCCAAAAACCAAAGATGAGGGGTGGTGTGGAGGGCGCTGAGGCTAGGAGTGGGTGGGTGGGGGCCTCGGGAGGGAGCTTCAAGCTGGGAAGTTGGATTCATTGCCAGCCCGGTGAGGAGTTCTAAGCGGGAAAGCAACAAGTTCTGGCTTGTGCTATACAAGCAGCCTTGGACCTCAGCTTGGAGCCGGATGGGAGGGTGTGCGAGGAGCTGGGAGGCCGGTTAAGAACATGGGGATGGGGCTGGGGCAGCTGAGAGACCAGCAGAGCGGATGGATCTGGGATCTTGGAAGAAAGAACCCCAGACGTGTAGGGGGTGAAGGGCCTCCGCCCAAATGTGGCTGGCACTGCTCCCCTCTGCTGTAAAGGAGCCAGCCGGCCGCCCAGAGAGGGCTGGGGGGTAGCTCCCTCAGCCCTGGAGACGTGTGCCCACAGCCCTGGGTCAGGGGCCCTGCTGCTCCTGCCGCCTCCTTCCTGCTGCTCTGAACTGGAGCCCCAGGCCGGGCTGGACCCTGCCCCTGATTCTGACCCAGAAGCCTCCCCAAGGCCCTAGGCAGAGGCCACCTGCCTCCCTTCTGACCCTGCCTTTGCGCAGCTCCAGGACTGAGCACTTGGTACCTTGCAGCCTGTCCCGAGCCCTGGGGAGGCACCAGCTTCAGCTAACGCTCTGCCAGGTGGGGGAACCTGGCCATGTCAGCGGGTCGGGGACCTTGGTCCGCAGAGAAAAGTAGCCGTGCCAGGGCCAGACGCTTCTCCCCAGAACGGAGGCGGGGCGGGGAGGGGGAGCTCTGGAGGGAACCAGCCTGATGA
This sequence comes from Gorilla gorilla gorilla, assembly GCF_029281585.2. Lineage (NCBI taxonomy): Eukaryota > Metazoa > Chordata > Mammalia > Primates > Hominidae > Gorilla > Gorilla gorilla. The sequence goes on from NC_086018.1 coordinate 44,672,071, forward strand.
GACCAGGCAGCCCGCGGGGACAGGCCCAGTGCCCCCCACCCCAGCCTCCATGGGGAGGGTCTTCTCCAGGCCAGCTCAGCTGCCCTGGGGGGCTCTCGGGAGTCCAGGATGCTGAAGGACACTGAAACCATGCTTGAAGAAGGGCCGATCCCAGCAGGCCGGGGAGCGGGGCAGAGCTCCAGACACCCACATTGGGCAAGTGGATCCTGGCCCTTGGTAAATCCGAATATTTTCTCTCTGGTTAGTAACAGCGAGTAACAGCATCCACCACCCCCAGTGGGAGTGGGGCTGGTGAGATGCAGGTGCCTGTCTCTTCCCTTTTGGGTACCGTGAGCCTGTGGCTGCTGGGCAGGATGGTGTGCTGACCTTTGGCTTCTGGGTTTACTGACCCTAGTCCACCCGCGGCTGCTCCCTGCCTGGGCACGGCCCCCTGCTGTTTCTGTACGGCTACATCTCCCTGGACATTGGCTGGGACCGGGGCCTGAGGCTGTCATACTGCCCTTGGCCCCAGTTTTGGAGTCTTAGGTATGGCCCTGTGGCCCCAAGTCATGTGGTGAGGTGTCCAGGACAGGAAAGGAAGCTACTGGGGTCACTCCCACCCTACCCAGAAAGAAACTTCCAGGCTTAGAAGCCTGCCATCAGCCCTGGGCCGCTGGCCAGACCCCCAAGGGTTCCTGCCTCACACTGGTGGGGTCTGGCTGCTGGCCCTGCCCAAGAACCTGGGTGAATTCATCAGCCACGTTCCTTTGTCTCAGGAATATCTCCTGGGACTCCAGCAAACACGCTTCTCCTGCTGCCATTGCCATTTTGTAAGGTCTCAGCGTGTCCGCCCCATGGTCAGTGTGGTCTGTGCAGTTGAAGTCGAGGCTGACTGATCTGGACCCTCAGCCACCATGGGCCACAGCCAGCCCTCAGCCACCATGGGCCACAGCCAGCCCTCAGCCACCATAGGCCACAGCCAGGCAGCCTTCTGGGGAGAGACAGCACTTAGGTGACCCTCAGCTGGGTTCTGCAAGCCACTGCTGCCCTGTAAACCAGCATTGTTCCACTTGAACTTACCCGTGACCTTGGCCCTGGGGCCGCCTGCCTGAGCCTGTCAAGGAGACAGGGTTAGGCTGGGCAGGGGACACCACACAGAGGAGGGTGGATGGGCTGGGGAGGGGAGCACCTGGGCAGGGTCTGGTCAGTGGCCCAGGCCTCTGAGAAGGACCGAGGACCTGTGGGCGTCCACAGGTGCCGGCTCTCTGCTCTCATCGGTCTGTTGCTCTTGTCCTTCATGCGTGGAGCCTGTGCCAGGCCCTGGGAGGGCAGTGGGGGAGAAGCAAGGGCCTCAGGCTTGCCCTTAGGTGACCCAGCGCTGTTGGTTTTAGGAGGAAGAGGCAGGGATGGGGCAGAGGAAGCGGGAGAGAGGCCGGGTCCCCGTCTCTCCTGTCTTCAAGTGGTAGAAGTGTCCTGACTTCCAGAGGCTGCCTGCACTCCCTGGCTCCTGGCCCCTTCCATCCTCAGTCTTCCAGTCTCTCCAACCTCTGACCTCTGACCCTGCCTCCTCCCTCTGCCTGGATGCTCTTTCCTAGGGTCTGTGGCCTCGCTGTGTTCCCTCCAGGTCTTGACTCAGACCTCACCTTCTCCCAAGGCTTTCCCAGAGCAGCCCTGTGTCCAGCCTGCCCCGTGCTCTTCTCAGGCCCCCTGGCCAGCTTGAGCTGTGGGCTCTCCCCGCTGGCCCAGGGCCTTTGCTCTGCTGCCGACGCGTCCCAGAACCTCACCCAGCACATGGAGGTGTCCTCAGCGTGGCGGTGCTTGGTGAAATGGCTTTTGTGTTCTGTGTTGCACTGTTATGAAGCATAGTGAGGAAATTCACACCCTTGCTTCACCCACCTCTTGCCCCAGTCATGTAAGAGGAGCCCCGTTACTAGCTCCTGCCCAGGAGGAAGGGCTGGATGGGGACCAGTTCATGTCCTGCTGTGAGCGCCCCGCACCCTGGAGGAAGGTCAGGTGCTCAGGTCCGCTTACGGAGCAGAGACCCCTCTGCTGTTTCTGAGTCAGGCACCCCTGCCCCAGCATCCCAGAGTCAGGGCATCACGTAGACATGAGCGATGGTCACCTGGCCGTTCTCTCCCCCATAGAGGAGGAGCTCCGGAAGCTGCGAGAAGAAACCAACGCGGAGATGCTGCGGCAGGAGCTGGACCGGGAGCGGCAGCGGCGGATGGAGCTGGAGCAGAAGGTGCAGGAGGTGCTGAAGGCCAGGTACCGCGCCTTCCTCGGGGCCCTGGCCTGTGTGCGGCTGCCCCAACCCCCCACCCCACCCGCCCCGCCATCCTCTGCTGCACCCATAGCATCTTGGCAGCATCATTCTTGGCCCTGGAGAGGCCTGAGTGTGAGGGTGGGCCCGGCTCCGACTGCCCAGGTATAGGTCCTGCCTGTGCCTGCATGAGCCGTGGTCTTGGGAATGTGTCATCTTCCTGTGCCTCTGGCGGTCTGGAAAAGGGTGCGCAGGTGCTCCTGCCAGCCCCCAGGCCTGGGGCCAGGCCAACTGAAGAGAGGCTTGCCATGGGGCCTGCAGAGCCCCAGAGCCACCTCATGGCTCTGATCCCGGCCTGCTGGTGACCCCATTCTGTGCTTCCACCCAGTGCCCCACCCTGGGGGCCAGCCCGGCCTCTTAGGATCTTCCCAGGACCTGCCTTCCCAGTGCTGCCTGTGTGTGTTCCCATGCTCCCTGTCTGCCCCAGCCGCGCTGCAGCTGCTCAGGCTGCAGCCATGCTGTGGCCCCCGCCCCCCGCCCCCATCCTAGCAGTATCATGTCCTGGGCGCCAGTGCTGCCCTGGCTCCTAGAGAGGCATGTCTGCAGCTGACGTCTTTGCTCTTGTTTGTGGGTCCCATGCGGGACCGTGAGTGCTCACAGCCTCCTCCCTCACCCTGCCCTGCGCCTCACAGTGCCGCCAGCAGGAAGCAGGTCATTCAGGACCCCAGCGCAAGTTACAAAGCCAGTGCCCTCCTGTCTCGCTAACACCACGAGACTCCGTGTCCCTCTGCACAAGTTCAAACTGGTGCCTGGTGCATGAGGCCAGGGAGCTCAGGCCACTCACCTCTGGCTCCCAGGCCTCCCGCTCAGCCTCCACTCCAGCAGCCTTCTGCTTCGGCCTCCCTCTCAGCCTCCACTCCCTCAGCCTCCCCCCTCAGTCTCCACCCTCAGTTTCCGCCCAGCCTCCCCCCAGCATCATCTTCAGCCTCCCTCCTCAGACTCCACTCCCTCAGCCTCCCCACTCAGGTTCCACTCAGCCTCCCTCCAGCCTCCACTCACTCAGCCTCCCCCTTAGCCTTCCCACTCAGCCTCCCTCCAGGTCTCCCACCTCAGCCTCCCACCACCACTGGCCACACCTTTGTCCGTGGTCCCCATGACCTGCATGGATGGCTGTCACCAGTTAGGGAGGCACACGGCATCTCTGGGACAGCCCAGCTGAGCACTGCCTGCTCTGAGCACTCCAGGGGCCGTGTGTCATTGTCAGGACTCCAAGTGTCGCTGCTTAGCTGGCCCTGAGGAAGCGGCTCCCTTCAGCACCCTCAGGTTTAGTGTGTGGGAAGACGGGGGGTCCGCTGGGCTAGCTCCCACTTCTTCCTTGCCCGCCTCCTGCAGGTCAGCATGACCTTGTGGAGTGCCCTGGGGTGCTCATGTGGGGGCTCATGTGGGGGCATCCAGCTGGTGTGGGGGAGGGAGAGGCCTCACTTTCCTATTCTGCCCTGGCAGAACCTACCAGACCAGAAATGGGTGCATGGGCCTCGGCAGGCGCTTTACCTGATGCTGAACCTTCTGTGAAAATCCACAGAAGCTCAAAGCTTAAATTACATTTAATTATGTCGAGTTGCAACAGAGACCTGACCTGCCACGCTGGGAGATCCCAGGGACAGGTGCGGTCCCCAGGCATTTGGCCACCGTGCCATCCCCGCCACGGGACGCTGCTTCTCCCCCGGTGGCTAAGGTGGCCTGAGGCTGTCCCCGTGGCCCTGCTCCCTGTGTTCTGTTTCCCATCCTCTCACTCCCGCCAGCCCCACTCCAGGATCTGGTCCTCATCTTTTACCAAAGCCCCTTGGTGGCAGGTGTGCCCAGCCCGGGTCAGCTGTAAGAACACAGGGAGCCCCATCTCGCACAGTCTCTGCCTTGGGAATGGGTGGGGAATGGGCAGTGAAGGAACATCCAGGCTGTGACCCAGGAAGTGGAAGCTGAAGGTCCTGGGAGCATTAAGGGCTCTCTCCTGCTTTACATGGGGGCGGCGCTTAGGAACCTTCTGGAAGCCTGGAGGAGGAGGGGTGAAGGAAGAGCGGTCCCAGGAAGAGTGACCTCCTCTTTCCTTGTCGTCCTGGTGCAGATCTGGGGTGGGTCTGGGTGGCTGTGGTCTGTCCAGGGTGGGTAGGTGTGTGAGGGCACACACAAACACGCAGACACATGTGCACACACACTGCACACACACATACCACACACTCTGAAGCTGCAGGATTAAAGCACAGCAGTTCTGTTTATGCAAACCTCTATTTTGGTTTTTAAGAAAATTCTCAGAAAGTCACCTTGGTTTAAGGCTACTTGTTAGTAGGCAGAGATTCTCTCCACTGTGGATCCAAAGTCCCCTGAAAACCTCACTGTCTGCTTCCTGCCCGCTGCTTACCTGGCCGTGCCCTGTGTGCCCTGTGCTCCGCCCTCTGTTCTCTTCTCAGGGTTTACTCCTCCCCCAGCTTCCTCCCTCCCCACTCCCGCTCCCCAAGAGTTAGGAAGATTAGGGGCGACCACACAGCACTTGGCCCGGTTCTGTGCTGCACCTGCTCACGGGCCTTGGCTGAGGGGCTGGGTGTGGGACGGAAGCAGACCCTAGTGGCCGTCTAGTGCCCCTGCCCAGACCAGGCAGGTCGCTGGAGTAGGCTGAGCTGGGAGCTGGGTACAGGCTGCTGACAGGTGGCACCCAGCCTGTGGCCTGGCGTGGTGCCTGATAAACACATGTGTGTTGATCAGTATCTTTTCATTAGCAGACGGGTTGGTGATATGAGAGTATTCTGAGTTTAATGATGTTGAAAGAAGCAAGTGTGCTAAAATGAATAGGAAAGGAAAGAGTGGTGAAAGACGCTGGTTGTTTAAAAACAAAACGTGTGCCTGTTGGGAAGGCAGCTCTGTGCTTGCCTGGATACGCTCGGAACCAGCATTTGAGCAGTGGAGACTCTGGAGACAGCCCTGCTGTCCCTGACCTCTCCTGTGCAGTACGTGGTCGCGAGAGCCCTGGGGGGTGCCTGACTGGGCGTGGAGTTTGGAACTAACAGACCTCTTGTCTCTTCTCTCCCTGCTTTTTAAGAACCGAGGAGCAGATGGCTCAGCAGCCCCCAAAAGGGCAGGCCCAGGCCAGCAATGGAGCAGGTACACCCTGGTGGGCGGGTGGACAGGCAGGCGGGCGGGTGGGTGGCTGCGCGTCACCTGCTGGTTCTGTAGGCCCAGGTTAACAATGGAGCAGATACCCCCTCCCCCAGCAGGTGGGCAGGCGCTGGTTCTGTGCCCAGGCACCTGCTGGCATCCGGGAATCTCCTCCCGTCAGAACTGGGTTAGTGTCTCGATGCAAAGTGGTGAGTCATCACAGTCGTCATCGCAAATTTCCAGTCACTCAACTAAAGCGTGATTGTGTGTTCTTTGGGGAATACACACGTACTCTGTTTCAGCCTTGCCCCACGGAACAGTGATGTGAGAGCCACGCTGGTCACTGCCGCTGCCCTGGTGCCTCCCCGAAGGGGACCAAGTGGGCAGTGGGGCTATGGTTGGCTGTCAGTGGGGAGTGGGGGTTCATGTGCCCTTTTATCTCTCTCCTTGTCCTCCATCCCTGAGTGCCTGTTCTTTATCTTGCCCCACGTCCTGCAGGCAGCCGGCACAGTTCCCTGTACCTGGGGGTCAGCAAACTCCAGCCCCCGCCTGGCTTCACAGATTTAAATGGTTTCATTTCATGACATGAGAACATAATATAAACCTGAAATTTCAGTCCATAAATAAAGTCCATGGGAACACAGCCGGGCCGGTTCACTTACGGCTGGGACGAGTGTGCCCATCTCACCTGGACCCTCCCCTTAAAAACTCTGCCAGGCTGCCTTGGGGGCGGGAAGAAGCCGCAGGAGCCTGCCCTGGCCCCATCCTCCCTGCCCGGGTGGCTTTGGGGTACACAGACCTCAGCCCCCTTGGCCTGTGGCTCTTGAGCCTCTGCCCTGAGCCCGCAGCCCCCTGGGTATGGTGACCACAGGCCCTCTGGTCCCAGGGCCCGAAACTTTGGCGAGGCAGCACCCGCTGCAGGCGGCTCCTCAGTGGCCTTCTGAAGGGAGGGACTGGCTTGCACCCCTGAGCCCCCGTTCCGAGGGATTCTTCTGACTTTCCGCCACGGAGGCTGCTTTCTAGAGGTGTTCGCTTTTGGCAAACAGTGCTGGTCATCAGCACGACAACACCGTGCGCTCACCCTGGGCTGGCTGCGCTCGCCAGGCACCCCCAGCCCAGGGCACAGCCTCCCGCCGCGCCGTCCATTGGCTGATGCTCAGGAGATGCAGGGCTGGGGCAGTGACCTCTCCATCTGCTTTCTGACAACCCGGAGGTAGAACGGGGGTTTGATGCAGACGTCTGAGGTGGGCCGAGCAGCCTGGATGGATGGGCTGCCCGCTGACGAGAGTCCAGGGTGGGCAGAGAGCTGGGGACAGGGATGAAAAGCAGAGAGACCCGGCACTGAGGTCTTCATGGCTGGGGCAGCTCTGCTGTGTGCCAGTTGGTTTGCACTTGGTGTCTTCAGAGGACTGAGCCCTTCAAAGTCCCTTGTACAGGGACCCTTCATTTCCCTGCCCTACCCCCGAGCATTCCTTGTGCCCCTGCTGGCTGCGCCCTTGCAGTGAGGCCCCTCCCTGCCCTGAGATCCCGGAGCTGACCCCAGAACAGGCAGTGCAGCCCTGCCGTGCCCTCACCGGGCCCCTGCCCCCTGCAGAGCGCCGGAGCCAGGGGCTGTCCTCGCGCCTGCAGAAGTGGTTCTACGAGCGGTTCGGGGAGTACGTGGAGGACTTCCGGTTCCAGCCTGAGGAGAACACCGTGGAGACAGAGGAACCCCTGAGCGCCCGCAGGTAGGGGTTCGCCGAGCTGGGGCTGCCTGTGCGTTAGGGGCCCCGGTCCCTGGGCTGAGGCTGCAGCGGGTGGGCCATCCTTTATCACCGTGGGCCAAAGCTGTCCGTGAGGCTGCCGAGAGCTCCTGGAGGCTCCGCTGTGTCCGGTCTTCTGGGGGCTGGGCCTGGCAGGAGCTTGCGAGGCCCGCTTAGGTGCAGCAGAGCTGCATGCGTCCACTGCTCTCAGCTGTGGCTTGTGACAGTTGTGTGGGGACTCATGGGGCTCAGCCCACTGCCTGGGGCCTTCCTTGGCTCTTGAGTCCAATCAGTAAACCTTGGTTCCCCTGCCAGGTGCTGCCATAGGCCTTGGGGGTCCCGAGGGAGCTAGGCCAGCAAAGGCCCTGCCCTTGAGGACTTCTGTTCTGGGGACGCAGGCAGGAGATGAGGGGACGATTTCATTGGCGAGTCGCCCCTACCTTCCTAACTTGGGGAGTGGCACTGAGGGCCATCCCGGCGCACCCTGCTGTGCTGAGCCGCCGTGCATGGCCGTTCTGTGCACTCAAGGGGTCCCAGGCTGTTGAGACGTCCTCCCTGGCCCCTGCAGAGCCAACGGAACTGGGCAGTGGGGACTGCAGAGCCGGTGGGTGCGTTAACCCTGGGCTCCCATCTCTCCCCTTCTCTCTTAGGTTAACTGAAAATATGAGACGGCTCAGTGAGTACCAGCGGCTCTGCGTGGCGCCCACGATGCTCAGTGTGGGTGGGGCCCATGGCGGTGGGGACTCTGGGATTCTGAGCTGAACCGACTCTCCAGGGAGACGTGGTTAAGCGGCCTCCTACCCACAGTGCTGACCACTGTGGTCTGCTCTGTCCGCAGAGCGCGGTGCCAAGCCGGTCACTAACTTTGTGAAGAACCTCTCTGCCTTATCCGACTGGTACTCCGTCTACACGTCTGCCATTGCCTTCACCGTGAGTGGGTCCTCCAGGGGCCGAGCAGGGTGGGTGGGATGTGCCTGCCAGCATTCACCACATGATCAGGCACCTTCCCAGGGTGGGAGGTGGCCCTAGGTGGCACTTCCTCGGGCCCCAGGGACATGCTCATTTCTCCTTCTGTAAAGTGGGCTCACTGGTGCCAGTGCCCAGCCATGGGGTGGCTTCAAGGATCAAAGATGTTGGGCGTGGCCCGGGGCTAGCCTGCAGGGCTCCCTGGACAGGGATGTGGTGCAGCCTCGTCCCCCAGGGTGCCCTTGGGAAAGGCCTCTTGGCACTCATCGTGTAGTGCGGTGGCCACGCTGCTGAGGTCCACAGAGTACCTGGTGCTGGGGCCAGGAGTACCTCACAAGGGCACGGCAGCACGAGGGGCCCAGCCCGGCCCCTGTGAGCCATGAGTCCTGAGGGATTGGAGGATGCCAGGGCCCACATTGCCAGGGCCTTGGGGAAAAGGTGCCCAGCCGTCCTGCCTGGAACTGCCCTGCAGCAGCTGCCCCAGCGGGACAGGAGACTTGCCACCTGTGTCTCAGTACTTGGTCCTCCGGGGGAGCCCCCTCACCCAGGGTGGAGACTGTGCCTCCAGCACGAGGAAGATACAGGCAGCCCACCCGCTTGCTGGGGCCTCCAGGCCAGAGAGGAGGCGTCCACAGCCTGGCACTGTCCAGGGCTCCCAAAGGCAGCACTGCCCTGCTGAGCGGGCCCCTTGGGAGAGGTCCCCAGATGACCTCAGCCTGGGTCAGGCTCTCCAGGAAAGTCCCTGAAGCCTGTGGCCCTGTGCCTGCTGCAGGCACTTACCACTCACCTGGGACATGGGCACTTTGTACACTCACAGATGAAGGCTGGGTGCTAGGACCAGCGGCTCCACCCTGGCCCTGGAAGGCCTCTTCTCCTGCCACCCCTCACAAATGCTTTGCGACAGGAGGCCTTTGCTGCCTGGGCTCTCACACGCTCCTGTGCCATGTCTGTTGTCACTAAGAGATGAGCCCAAGCTTTGGACCTGCCTTCCAGGCCTCACCTCCATCCCCTGCCCTGTGCACATCTGCTCTGTGTCCCGGGTCTGTGCTGGGCACAGATGGTGCCTGGCATAAAGGTGGCCCCGGGCATGCACCTGGCTCGCCCTCAGCAGTGCTTGCCTGCCTCGCCTGGCCAGGCTGAGTCCTGGTGATGCCCCAAGTCTGGTGCGTGGGAGCCACACCAGGGCAGGCAGGACCCTTCCCAGCCGCCCTCTTCTGTCCCCAGGACACGCTTCTCCCTGGGTGTCTCCTGGCTTCCACCGGCGGCTCTTAAACTGGGGAAGCAGCCCTTCCTCCGGCTTCCCCATCAGACGCACCCTCATCCCTGAGTGTCTGGAGAGCCGGGGGTGGCCTGGTCTCCCCACTGGGGCCGCCTGGTTGGGGGAGGCAGGAGGGATGTGCCTTGTCCTGATCCAAGCTGTCAGGAGGTCTGACGCCCTGTCTCTCACCCGCAGGTGTACATGAATGCCGTGTGGCATGGCTGGGCCATCCCATTGTTCTTATTTCTAGCAATTCTGAGGTTATCCCTCAATTACCTCATCGCCAGGTAGGTGAGCCGGTTTGTTGCAGCCGCTTTATCCCACCGCATGCATGGCTGTGCTGTCTCCCTGCGTCTCACAACCGTGACCCCAGCTGGGTATGTCATGCACTGACGTTTTGGGGGTGGTCCCCTGACAGGCTCCAGAGACCCCCCAGGCAGGGCGGCTGCCCCCTCCCTGGTTTGCTAGAGATGGTAGTGGGAAGTTCCCAAATCCCCCAGCAGCTCCTTCCCCGGGCGGCCAGCAGAGCCAGGGCCGTTCCAGCACCTGCCCGAACATCGCAGGGGACTTCTCCCCAACATCAGTGGGTAGGTGGGTGAAGCAAACAGGGCTCCACGCCCCAGAAGGTTCCTGCTGGCTGCCTGTTGGAGATGAGCCTGCTGGGGAGGAGCTGGACCGGGAATGAGTACCAGTCACCTGCAGACAGCACGCCCATGTGACTGACGCGTTAACCCCAACCCTGGCCTGAGTCAGGGCTCTCGTGTCACCCCTTATACCGCCTCTGAGCACCCCCTCCCTGTGGAGGCTGAGGGGGGCTCTGGGAAGCCCATGCCCTGGGGCGGACCCCTAGTCCCTGCACTCCTGGGTCCTTCTTAGCCTGCGGTTACCCCCGGAGTGAACCTCAGCCTTGCACCGAGGCTCAGGGAAGAGCTGTGATTCTGTACTTTGACTTGGCCGTTCAAAAGTTTGCACTTTTATGCACCAGTGTTACCAGATGGTTCTCTGTGCCTGCCCCAGTTGGCTCATTTGAAAATGTTTTTTGTAGAAATCACTTAAATACTCTGGAAGGTGTCGTTGGTACCCAGAGCTAGGTCAGGATCAGTTAGGACACTTGCTGATGCCACTTTGGATGTTGAAGGGCCACCCTCCCCCACACCGCTGGCCACTTTTAAATATGTCCCCTCTGCCCAGAAGGGCCCCAGAGGAGGGGCTGGTGAGGGTGACAGGAGTTGACTGCTCTCACAGCAGGGGGTTCCGGGGGGACCTTTTCTCCCCATTGGGCAGCATAGAAGGACCTAGAAGGGCCCCCTCCAAGCCCAGCTGGGTGTGCAGGGCCGGCGATTCGATGCCTTCCCCTGACTCAGGTGGCGCTGTCCTAAAGGTGTGTGTGTTTTCTGTTCGCCAGGGGGTGGCGGATACAGTGGAGCATCGTGCCCGAAGTGTCTGAGCCCGTGGTAAGTCCCTGGAGGGTGCACGGTCTCCTCCGACCGTCTCCATCACGTCAGGCCTCACAGCCTGTAGGCACCGCTCGGGGAAGCCTCTGGATGAGGCCATGTGGTCATCCCCCGGGAGCCCTGTCCTGGCCTGAAGAGGAGGGGAGGAGGAAGCCAGCCCCTCCCTAGCCCCAAGCCCTGCGAGGCTGCAAGCCCGGCCCCACATTCTAGTCCAGGCTTGGCTGTGCAAGAAGCAGATTGCCTGGCCCTGGCCAGGCTTCCCAGCTAGGATGTGGTGTGGCAAGGGTGGGGGACATTGAGGGGCTGCTGTAGCCGCCACAACCTCCCCAGGTAGGGTGGTGAACAGTAGGCTGGACAAGTGGACCTGTTCCCATCTGAGATTCAAGAGCCCACCTCTCGGAGGTTGCAGTGAGCCGAGATCCCTCCACTGCACTCCAGCCTGGGCAACAGAGCAAGACTCTGTCTCAAAAAAACAAAACAATGACAACAAAAAACCCACCTCTGGCCCACTGCCTAACTTTGTAAATAAAGTTTTATTGGCACATAGACACACCCATTCATTTACATACTGCTGGGCTGCTTTTGCACTGCCGTTGAGTAGCCGATAGACCACGTGGCCCTAGAAGCCAAAAATATTTACTATCTGGCCCTTTACAGAAGTTTGCTCTAGAGGGAGACCCCGGCCCATGGGGCAGGACCACTGGGCGTGGGCAGAAGGGAGGCCTCGGTGCCTCTGCGGGCCTAGTTGGGTATCTCAGTGCCTGTTTCTTGCATGGAGCACCAGGGGCCAGGGGAAGTACCTGGAGGAGGCAGGCTGTTGCCCGCCCAGCACTGGGACCCAGGAGACCTTGAGAAGCTCTTGACGAATGGGAGACAAGCAGGACCAGGGCTCCCATTGGCTGGGCCTCAGTTTCCCTGCCTGTAAGTGAGGGAGGGCAGCTGTGAAGGTGAACTGTGAGGCAGAGCCTCTGCTCCGCCATTGCAGGGGCGGCTCTGCCCCACTCCTGTTGTGCACCCAGAGTGAGGGGCACGGGGTGAGATGTCACCATCAGCCCAGAGGGGTGTCCTCCTGGTGCCAGGTCCCCAAGGGATGTCCCATCCCCCCTGGCTGTGTGGGGACAGCAGAGTCCCTGGAGCTGGGAGGGCTCCACACTGTTTTGTCAGTGGTTTTTCTGAACTGTTAAATTTCAGTGGAAAATTCTCTTTCCCCTTTTACTGAAGGAACCTCCAAAGGAAGACCTGACTGTGTCTGAGAAGTTCCAGCTGGTGCTGGACGTCGCCCAGAAAGCCCAGGTACTGCCATGGCGCCGGCCAGGGGTGTGTCTGCGCCGGCCAGGGGTGTGTCTATGCCGGCCAGGGGTGTGTCTATGCTGGCCATGGGCACCAGCCAGGGGTGTGTCTATGCCGGCCAGGGGTGTGCCTATGCTGGCCAGGGGTAGGTCTCCGCCGGCCTCAGCTGCTGCCCGGGGAGGGCCGTGCTTGACACTGCAGGCCCGGTTTGTCCGCTGTTAGCTGACTTGTAGTCACCCTGCCCTTGGATGGTCATTACAGCAACTCTGGTGGTTGGGGAAGGGGCCTCCTGATTCAGCCTCTGTGGATGGTGAGCCAGGGCCTGGGTGGAGCCCCCCCTCCCTCCCCACCGCCCCTGGCCAGGGTTGAGCGCCCCTGGGAAGGACTCAGGCCCGGGTCTGCTGTTGCTGTGAGCATGGCCACCTCTGCCCTAGACCAGAGCTGCGCCTTCCCCGGCCTAGGAGCAGCCGGGCAGGACCACAGGGCTCCGAGTGACCTCAGGGCTGCCCGACCTGGAGGCCCTCCTGGCGTCGCGGTATGACTGACAGCCCAGGAGCGGGGGCTGTTGTAATTGCTGTTTCTCCTTCACACAGAACCTTTTCGGGAAGATGGCTGACATCCTGGAGAAGATCAAGAAGTAAGTCCCGCCCCCTACCCCGGCCCTGCGGCGCCTGCCCGGCCTGAGCCTCCCGTCTCCTTCCAGCTTGTTCATGTGGGTCCAGCCGGAGATCACACAGAAGCTGTATGTGGCGCTCTGGGCTGCCTTCCTGGCCTCCTGCTTCTTCCCCTACCGCCTGGTGGGGCTTGCCGTGGGTAAGTAGATGCACCTGTGGCCTGTAGCTTCAGGAGGAGGGACACAGGCGTCCGCATGCCACCAGTGTCTGCCAGGTGTCTGCAAGAGCTGTTAAACTCGCCTGGCGATCCTTCCTCTGCTTTTTGTCACAAATGTTTCAATTTGGGAGAAGTGAAGCCCATCCGAGATCGAGGGACACGGTGATTGTTTCTTAAATCAAGAAGCCCTCCGCTTCCAAGGCCCCCATGTCTCCTGCAAAGTGGGAGGAGCTGGAAGACCCAAGACCCAGGATAGCAGGCCCTGGGGGTGTCAGGGAATTGCCCTGGGCAGGACATGCCTCTTAGGGCGCCTGTGGGGTTAGGGGTGACAGTCGTGGAGAGCCTGAGAGCCTGGTTTGATGTGCAGGGGGGTTGGTTGTAGCTGATGAGTTTGGTGACATCACATGAAGCCAAGGGTCTCATCCACTAAAACACTCATCTGCAGAGCTGGCGGCGGGGAAGGAGGGCGGCTGGTGGTGAGGACCGGGCTGTGCCGGGAGGTGGGTGGGGTGTGGTGGCCCCTCCTCACCCCCGGAGGCGCTCATCCACTGCTGCCCAGCATGCTCTCTTCCCTCCTTTCTCTTTTCTTTTTTCTTGCTTCCTTCCTTTCTCTTTGTCTTTCTCCTTCTCTTTGTTTTTGTCTCTCTCTCTCTTTTTTTTTTTTTTTTTTGAGACAGAGTGTCGCTCTGTCACCCAGGCTGGAGTGCAGTGGCGTGATCTCGGCTCACTGCAACCTCCGCCTCCCGGGTTCAAGTGATTCTCCTGCCTCAGCCTCCCAAGTAGCTGGGACTACAGGCACCCGCCACCACGCCCAGCTAATTTTTTTTTGTATTTTTAGTAGAGACGGGGTTTCACCTTATTGGCCAGGCTGGTCTGGAACTCCTGACCTCAGGCGATCTGCCCACCTCGGCCTCCCAAAGTGCTGGGATTACAGGCGGGAGCCACTGCGCCCGGTCTCTTCTGTTTTGTTTTGTTTTGTCTTGTTTCTTTTCTTTTCTTTCTCTTTTCCTCAATAACAACGATCCAGTGTCTGACATGGGCCACACACTGGCATGTGGGAGCGAGGCCGCCAGGGACCTGTCCTTGAGGGGCAGGTGGGACTTGCCTAAGCCCACGCAGGACAGCGGCAGGTGGGACTCGCCTAAGCCCACGCAGGACAGCGTGTGCTGCTGTAGGAGCCACAAAGCCAGGGGTGGGGAGAGCTCCGTGCTGGAGTCGGGAGGTCAGACCCCGGCCCCTCAGCAGTCTAGGCTTGGCGTGCCGCGCAGAGGAGCAGTGGGGGCTGTGTCTGTGTGGAAGAGCAGATGCCCCCTGCCACGTTTCCTGAATGCCTTTACCATAACGCAAGCCCGACCCTAGCCCTGACCCAGCGTAACTGCTGGTGGGAGGACAGGCCTCTCTGGACGCAGCAGGGCTGAGCTCTCCAACAGCAGCTCACTGTGGCCATCAGGTGGCATCACCAGGAGTGGGCAGAGCCAGATCTGATCAGACCCTTACCCCGACAATGCCCTGGAGCCCCTCTGGCTAGCACCCAGGACTCTAGGCTCATGAATGGGTAGGTGACCACTGTGACCTCCGTTGGACCCCTAGGCCTGGGTCCAGGTGCCGAGGCTCCAGAGCTGCAGTGCACTTGCGGCCCTGGACAGCTCCGGGGCAGGCCACCCTCCACGGGGAGCCTGGGGGTGTGCACCTGGGTCTTGGTGTCCTGCATCTGCCCTGCTGTCCTTTTTTTTCAAGACAGCGTCTCAGTCTGTCTCAGGCTGGAGTGCAGTGGCACGATCTCGGCTCACTGCAACCAACCTCCATCCCCCGAGTTTAAGTGATTGTCCTGCCTCAGCCTCGGGAGTAGCTGGGATTACAGGGGTGCACCACCACACTCAGCTAATTTTTGTATTTTTAATACAGATGAGGTTTCACCATGTTGGCCAGGCATCAGGGCCAGGCACCATGTTGGCCCTGACATCATGATCCGCCCGCTCGGCCTCCCAAAGTGCTAGGATTCCAGGCGTGAGCCACTGCGCCCGGCCCCTGCTGTCCTTTTTTGTGACAACCAGTGCGGTTTGGGTTCTCGCAACCACCTTGAGATCACCACTGCCACTGGGCAGCGGTGACCCTGCCAGGTGTGGGCCAAGATGGCATTCCTGGCTCATCGGTGCCCACGTGTCCTTTTGCAATGCTGACAAGGGACCTCAGCTTAGAGGGGCAGAGGCTGCCTGCTCCAAGCAAGGATGGCCCCAGCTGGGACTTGGGCTCTCTTGAGCTGAGCTGTCCCTCCTGGGTCGGCCACCACGTGGAGGAGGCCTGGGAGCTCAGTCCAGTCAGCCAAGGGGGTGGTCCTGGCCCTGCCCCTCCTCACACCTAGCATCTTTCAAGAATCAACAAGTTGTCCGGGCACGGTGGCTCACGCCTGTAATCCCAGCACTTTGGGAGGCCGAGGCGGGTGAATCACCTGAGGTCAGGAGTTCGAGACCAGCCCAGCCAACATGGTGAAACCCTGTCTCTACCAAAAATACAAAATGTAGCTGCGTGTGGAGCTTGCAGTGAGCTGAGATCACGCCACTGCACTCCAGCCTGGGCGACAGAGCAAGACTCTGTCTCAAATAAAAAAATTAAAATTAAAATTTAAAAAAATTAGCCAGGCGTGGTGGCAGACGCCTGTAGTCCCAGCTACTCGGGGAGCTGAAGCAGGAGAATGGCGTGAACCTGGGAGGCGGAGCTGGCAGTGAGCCAAGATCGTGTCGCTGCACTCCTGCCTGGGCGACAGAGCAAGACTCCGTCTCAAAAATAAAATAAAATAAAATAAAAAATTTAGCCGGGTGTGGTGGTAGGCTCCAGCTACTCGAGAGGCTGAGGCAGGAGAATCGCTTGAACCCGGGAGGTTGCAGTGAGCTGAGATCGAGCCGTTGCACTCCAGCCTGGGCAACAGAGCAAGACTCCGTTTCAAAATAAAGAATCAACAAGTTGAGAATTGGGGTCAAAAAGTCTGACTTGATTGATGAATTTCTGTGAAAATGTCCTACAAAGGCAAAAAACGAAACAAAGGCACAGCTTTATCAGTCCCTTTATAGCACAGATAGTACATGGAACTCTGTCCCTGGGGCCCCTGCAGGGAGGGCCTGCCACGTCTGGTCTGGTCTGGCGGGCTGGGCACTGGGGGCAGCGAGACAGCCCCCAGCACTGGGAGGGGCATCCGGAGAGACCGGAACTCCCGACAGCTTTCGCTGCCCAGGGGGGTGCGTTAGTAGGTGTGTGGGGGCCGGCCCCGCCTCCCATCCCTGCATCTGTTGCCAGGTGGGGTCCTGGGGCGCAGTCAGGCCTGGATCTTCTGAGGTCGTGTTTAGTAGGGGGACTGACCATGATTGTGTCAGGTGACAGTGCCGGGGAGAAAACGGAGCTGGTGGAGGGGAACCTGCGAGGGCGTGGCTGGGAGCCGTCTGAGCAGCTGGTCATGGGAGGCCTCTCAGCAGGGATGGGCGGGGCGTGGGGGGGCACCCAGTTGAAGGAGGGCAGGTGGGAGGGGGTTTGGGGAGGGATTGCCATGGAGGGACCTCAGATTCGGTGCCAGGTATGGGGAATTGGGGCAGAGGAGGCATAGTCCTGAAGTGTTTCAGGTGGGTCAAGAACAGCCCTGAGCCAGGCGGAGTTGGAGAGAGAAGTGAGGGGCATTGGATGGGGGGTCCTAGCAGAGCTGAGGGGTCTTAGTGGGAGTGGGCGGGGCGCTGGCAGTGGGGCCCTCGCCTGGGGTTGAGACTGTGCAGCACGAATGGGCCCCAGGGGAGCGAGGCTGGGGGTATCCAGGGTGAGGACTGAGCGAGCAGCTGGACTCTCACATCTAGGCTCAGGGTGGAGGGTGCCAATCTGGAAGGTGGGAGGTGCCGGAACCATCACCCTGAGTAGACTGGCATAGCTGCAGAGCTCTAGATGGAGCAGGCTGTGTCCCCTGCCCTCAGGGCTCTACGTTGAACAGACTGTGTCCCCTGCTCTCAGGACTCTATGCTGGTATCAAGTTCTTCCTCATTGATTTCATCTTTAAACGCTGCCCGAGGCTGCGCGCCAAGTACGACACGCCCTATATCATCTGGAGGAGTCTCCCCACCGACCCGCAGCTCAAGGAGCGCTCCAGCGCCGCGGTCTCACGCAGGGTGAGCCCGGCCCCCAGCTGCAGGGGTGGGGGGATGGGGGTCCACGAAGCCGGGCATCCCCAGGCCCACAGTGCTCTGTTCACCTCCGGCTCATTTAGAGGCTGTTTCTTCAATTTTATAGAGTCCTTAAAATATGAGGGGTTTTTTTTTCCCTGTTACCACTGCGGTTTCTGAGGCTCATCCAGCCCCTCCCAAGCCCAGGGCAACACCTGGGGACTGGCCATGATGACTGAGAGCCAGCGGGCCTGGGAGTGACCCCTCCATGGTGGTGCCCGGCCCCTGCCATCCCTGACAGTGAGGCTCTGGCGCGGAGACCAGGCAGCTTGAGAAGGGCCCCCTTGGAGCCACAGCCTTGCACTGGGCCATATTTCACACAGTCACAGGCCCTCCAGATGTGCAGCATGGCATTCCAGCCAGGACCACGGGGAATGAGCAGGCCTCGGTGCTCCCTTCGGGGCGGCTCAGATGAGTCAGGAGGGTTGCTGGGCTCTCCCCACTGAGGTGAGGTGGCCCTGCCTGGAAGAAGGAGCCGCTCTGGGCCGGAAGGGACCTCGGGAACGTCTTCCCAAATTTGGATCCCAGCTTTTGGGGAGGTGTGCGTGCGGCCAGCACATCTGGGTGCTGCAGGCGTGGGCAGCGGGCCTGACCTCGACGCTGTTTGCCGTTGGCAGCTGCAGACGACCTCGTCACGGAGCTATGTACCCAGCGCACCGGCCGGCCTGGGTAAAGAGGAGGACGCCGGCCGCTTCCACAGCACCAAGAAGGGCAATTTCCACGAGATCTTCAATCTGACAGAAAACGAGCGTCCGCTGGCGGGTATGTGTGCCGTGAGTCTGAGGCCAGGCCGAATGCAGGCACAGACTGAAGGCCCGTGGGGGGCGCTGTGGATGCAGGACGGGGTCGCCCTGTGACAGGCCAGAGGAGCCCTCAGGATGGCATTCACATCCCACTGCCCCAGGAGGAGTGCAGGAGCCGGGGGTCATGTGGACTCTGCGGGCTACAGGGGAGGAGGGCGTGCCCGTGGGGAGAGCCGCCCACGCTGCAGCACTCCCCCGACAGCAGGCGTGCGGGCAACACACTGGGGAGAGAGTCCAGGGCGAGGCCTCAGGGCCTGCAGGGCGCTGGCAGGGGGTCTGCCCCTGGTTCCATCGTGTCTGGAGAAACGAGAGCCACCAGGGGAGAGGTGACTCAGGATCCTGGGGACATGTCATCCTTCCTGGGGACAGGTCAGCGTTCCCAAAGGGACCTCCTGTTAAACTAAACCGGGCAGCTCGAGGTGTGTGATGAGTGGCTGCAGAGGCAGCTGCGGAGAACTGAGCTTCGTCCTCTGCTGAGCCCTGGCCCTGCCGGTCTTGGTGGAGGTGGTGTCCCAGCGCCCTGGCCCTGCCGGTCTTGGAGGTGGTGTCCCGGCCACACTGTGACTTCTGTTGCTCCCTGCTCTGCCTGGGTGCTTTTACTTTAAAAACGCTGCCAGTGCCTGTTGAAGAGGAAACATCTGTTTTCCACCCTCTGGGGCCACCTCACTCTTGCCGGCACGCCTTCCTCTCACTGTGGGTGTGATGTGAGCTCAGTGGGCGGATGTCAGGATCTGAGAGTCAGGGCTCCTGGGTCCCAGCATCAGGTCAGAGGCTGGGTACTTCCAGTGGAAAGTGTGACAGGTGAGCCTTCTCCCATTAGTGTGCGAGAACGGCTGGCGCTGCTGCCTCATCAACAGGGACCGGAAGATGCCCACGGACTACATCAGGAACGGGGTGCTCTACGTCACAGAGAAGTGAGTGCAGCTGTGGGGCCCTGTGTGGCTGCAGGGGAGGGGGCGCGGGAGGCTGCCTAGGCCCTGGGATGGCGTGGCTGGCCCACTGCAGGTTTTCCTGAGTGGTGGCCGTGGCCTCTTCCATGCTCTGCTCTTGCCGGCTGTCTGGGCTCCCAGGGAAAAGGTGTTGTCTCCAAGCCGGACGTGGCCTGGGCTGTACTGCTGCCATCCCTCAGGCCGGCGGGGATGCTGTCTTCTCTGGGGCCCAAGCAGTTCATGGAGACGAGGGGCAGAGTCTCCCAAGGAGGGGACCGTGTGGGGACCTGCTATTGCCGAGGCCCTGAGTCCTTGTTGCCCTGAGTGCCTCATGCAGAGCAGTGGCCATGAGTGTCTCATTCAGAGCAGTGGCTGTGAATGTCTCATGCAGAGCAGTGGCCGTGAGTGTCTCACGCAGAGCAGTGGCCGTGAGTGTCTCACTCAGAGCAGTGGCTGTGAATGTCTCAGAGCAGTGGCCGTGAGTGTCTCACTCAGAGCAGTGGCCGTGAGTGTCTCATGCAGAGCAGTGGCCGTGAATGTCTCAGAGCAGTGGCCGTGAGTGTCTCACTCAGAGCAGTGGCCGTGAGTGTCTCACGCAGAGCAGTGGCCGTGAGTGTCTCAGAGCAGTGGCCGTGAGTGTCTCACTCAGAGCAGTGGCCGTGAGTGTCTCACGCAGAGCAGTGGCCGTGAGTGTCTCAGAGCAGTGGCCGTGTCTCACTCAGAGCAGTGGCCGTGAGTGTCTCATATAGAGCAGTGGCCGTGAGTGTTTCACAGGTTCTGTGTCTGCTGGGAAGGGAGCACCACTGTCCATCCCACTGGGGGCTGAGAGGCAGCCCCGGGAGACCCCCACCTGGTGGGAGCGTGCTCTGGTTCAAGAGCCAGGCGACGCCTCTGTCCTTTCCCCTTCCAGTTACTTGTGCTTCGAAAGCTCCAAATCTGGGTCCTCAAAGAGGAACAAAGTCATCAAGCTAGTGGACATCACGGACATCCAGAAGGTTGGTGCAGCCACCCACCCCCACTAACCCCCGTGTTTTCTTCGTCACCTGACAGAGGCTGGCGAGGCTTTCCATATAGACCTCTGCCAGCCTCTGTCAGCATCTGGGCGCCGCGGCCACGCTGGCCGGCCATGGTCCGTTTCCTTGACTTGAGTCCCCACGTCCCTGTGGGTCCGCCCCTGCCCTGGGGTCCACTTGCCTGGACCGTGTGTCTCAAAGTGGAGGGGCTGGGTTGGAGCCCAGGAGGTCAGGACCCAAGCCCCACTCTGGCTGCTGTGTTCCCCTCGTATCTGGGACCCTCCCCATAAAGAAAAGCACAGGGGCCCTGAGCCCCTGCCTCGGATGCAGGTTTTCAGGTGGGAGCTCAGATGGTCGCGCCCGCTCTGGGCATTTTCTCAGCATTTTACCGTCACATGGAATGAGCAGGTGGGCGTGGCCACAGGTGCCTGTGGTCCCTTGTTTTCTGGGGCAGGGAAGGCTCAGTGAGGCACTGGCAGGCACACTTGGCCCGAGTGGTCAGGGCCCCCAGCTCCCTCCCAGCTCCGAGCGTCCTGGGCATGTCCGCATTGGCACGGCGGGCACTCCCAGCCCCACGACAGTTGTGGGTCATCTCTCCCACCCGGCTCTGGAAAAAAGCGTGCAGTCAGGTGACCAGAAGGGGTGAGTTCAGGGCTGGGGTCCTTTCAGCCTGCCTCTTGGGATTGGCGGTGCTGACAGATGGCCCTCCTGGTGCCAGGCCCTGAGAGCGAGTTCTGGGGCCGAGTGCCTACCATCAGCCTCCTCAGGCCAGCTTGTCTCTGACCTTCCTCAGGCCAGCTGGCCGACGGTCTGGGCTGGAGTGGGACAGACCCTTTACAGGTCTGGTGTCTCGGCCACAAAGTGAGGAGGTGTCCACAGGCCCTTACCTTCTGTTGCTTGGAAGTCCCAGGTGCCCGTGGGCCCTGCTGCCTGTGTGCCCAGTGGAGGAGGATGCCCTGGGCCTGTGGAGGGCTGTGCCTCCCTGTCCCCAGGAGAGACCTGTGGTGACAGCCACGCTTTGCCTTTCAGTACAAGGTCCTGTCTGTCCTCCCAGGCTCAGGCATGGGGATTGCCGTGTCGACGCCATCCACCCAGAAAGTAGGTGCCGGGCGGGGGGCCGCCAAGGGGTTGGTGTGGGCCCAGGGGCCTGGCTCTGAGCAACCCTGGGACCAGCGTGGGGCAGACAGCCAGAGTTTTAGTTTGGGCAGCAGGGTCACAAAGCCGCCCCCTCCCTGGCAGCAGCTAGAGCCTGGGGCTGCGTCCAGGTTGGGTTGGAAATCTTGCTGGGGCCATCGAGTCACCGGACAGACAGGGATGTTGGGCACGGGGGTCCCCCGACTCAGTGACTTGGGAGGAGGGAGGCACGGGGCTAAAGCCTGGCTCCCCTCTGCCTCTTGGCTCCGTTCCCCTGAAGGCTGGAGCCTGGCTCCAGGTGGTGGGGGGACACTGGTGGGGGGACACCTGTCTTGCACCCAGACCCACATGACTAGCGTGCTGGCCTGGGGCTGGTCTTGGACTTCGTCTCGGTCCTGGTCCTGGCGCCAGCCTGGCCGTGCCATGCTCACTGGTGGCATTTCTTCCCTGCCAGCCGCTCGTGTTTGGTGCCATGGTGCACAGGGATGAGGCCTTCGAGACCATTCTCAGCCAGTACATCAAGATCACCTCAGCGGCAGCGTCTGGCGGGGACAGCTAGTATTGACTTGCCCAGGACGTTGCTGGAATTTTCTTTTTTTTTTCCTTTTTTTTTTTTTTTACGATTTGGTAGTGGAAACAATTGGACATCCTCATGAGCTTTTGCAATAATTCTCCTGGACCTGTGGTTCTATTGTGTTGAGCTCTGCGTTTTATCGACCAAGAAGGGGCCAGGGCTCACAGGGACGGGGGTGCCCCTCTCCCACAGGGCACGTCAGGTGCCTCTGAGGGCCACCCGCAGACTGGGGGAGGGGGCAGAGGCCCTCGGGGGCCCGTGGAGAAGACACACAGGACCCCTGGCCCTGCCCTTCTCCGTTCCAGCCTGGACAGAGAAACCTCTCCAGCCACCCCGAGAGGTTCTCGCAACCTTGTGTCCCACTCTCTAGAGGCCGGAAGCTCGTCCGCCACCAAAGCCATAGCTGAAGAGTGCGGGGCCCTTCCTCCTGGGGACAGAAAGATGTCAAGGAGGGACATGGGGGCCTTTCACCAACCACCGAGAAACGGGCCTGGCGGTCCTCCTTCCTCTTACATGAGACCCTCCTGTGGCATTTGCCCTTGGTGACGGGCTGGGGCCGGGCGCAGTGACCCTGCCTGTGCTCCACACTCGCTCTACGGGAACAGGGAGGGTGAGAAGGGCCCACCCCTCGCCTGCCCTCAGTGTCTTTGGTGGCGCCTTCCTTGCTGGCCTCCAGGGCGCTCAGCACCGCGTCTGTAAGGGCCCGCCTGCTGCTCTCGGCCTGACACGCCGGCCAGGAGGTCTGTAGCTGGGGACCGGTAAGGGCACAGGATGGTGCAGGTAAAAGCACATCTTTCTCACACTTTGCTCTTTGGAAGGCCCAGGAGAACATCCGCGAAGGCTGCTGGAGACACTCCGAGCACTGTGGCGTGTCTGGCACGTGGCCCCCAGGCTGCGGTTGCCTGGGTTGGTTGGGGGAGGAAGTGGGGAGGAGTGTTCCGGGACCATGGTGGCCCAGGCTGCAGCCGCCTTTGGGCCATCCGAGAGGCTCTGGCAGCCCCTGTGCTTTAGGGAGCAACCGTGAGCCGAGCCCAGAGGCTTGGGCCTGCACTGCCTGCAGCCGACATGCGACAGTGTTCCCTCCCCCACGTGCCTAGCAGGTGCCAGTCCGGGCACAGACCCCCCCAGCCCCTGCCCCACCCCAGGGAAGCCTGGGCTTCCCGGGAACAAGGTGGCATTTGTGGAGGGAGCGCCCGCAGGCCTGGTTTGCTGGGGCCGCCTGCACTGGGCTGAAGGGAGGGAAAGGCGGCTTGGGCCTCCTGGAAGGAGGTGGCCACCCCGCGGGCCTGCGCGTCTGCTGGGGCGGATCCCGCAGCTCCCTCAGCTAGTCCTGAGTCCCTTGGGTGTTGTTGAGATTGTTGTTTTTTGAAGAAACAGAAGATTATATTTTTTACAGAGAGCAAGCTGTTTTTCTTATTTTTGTATCCTTTTTCAGATGTAATTTTTACCTTTGCTCCGATCCTCATTTGCTGGTGTGGGTGAGGGATCCGGTGGCATGGGCTGGTTTCACCCGCTTCACGAGGGGCTGCAGAGTCACACGCTGGTGCCAGGGGTGCTTTGGGGGGAGCTGCGCCGATCACCAGATTAAGCACATGTCCTATCCCAGGCAGTGGAGCGGAGCCCCCGTGGCTCTGGACTGCGCGGACATTGGCGTCAGGATGACCACACGGCGGCCTTTCCCGAATGGGGACAGAACCCGCTCTGAGCCGTGGGTCTGGCTCCTGTAGGGGACTGGCTCTCTTGGTGCACCAGGGGAGGGGGACATACCCCAGTGAACCCCACCTTGGCGCCTGAGGCAACACAGGGTGGGCACTGACCCACTCCCAGGGGCGGCTGCAGAGGCCGTGCCCACAGACGATGGCCACACCTCTCTCCCCAGGGCCCGGCAGTGCCCAAGGGTGGGTCCGGGGCCTCGGGGCCAGTGAGCGCCTCTTCCTAGGTGCTGGGATTCAGTCCCCAAACACAGCGGGAGGGGTCCCTGGGGCAGATGGGGCTTTACCAGCGTCGGGTGGTTTAGTTCGAGTCCCTTTTGTGGAGAAAGGGAGATGAAAACTGACCACGTGCCAGGTGTGGCCGCAGCCCCCCAGGGAGGGCCACATTCGGGGAGCGGGGGGTCGGGGGAGGGCCACCGATTGGCTCTGCTGCCAGCACAGGCCTCTCCCTGGAAGTCCTTGGGAGCAGAGCGCGGATCGGCACGGGCTCTGGGCTCCCCGTGGAGAGAAGCTGTAGTTTTTACCAAATTGTGTACATCTGGGCAGATGTTTAATTTCTGTGACTAATCAGTCAACTAGATGAATGTTAAATTTTTTATGTCTGAAGCCTGAGTCTATTTTGGATCTGTAAATAATCATTGCCAGTGTGACTTTTGTTCAACAAAAGGATTGTACTGTATTAAGAACCGATGAAAAAAATTCTCCTGTAACATTTTTTTAAGAAAACTTTGTTTGTTTAAAGAAAAAGTATTGTATAAATTATAATTTTTATTTAAATAAACCTAAAATGCTTTGTGCTAAGGCTCAGGGCTGTCTGCCTCCTTGGCAGGGCCACACGCATTGTAGGCGGCCTGAGCCAGCTGGGCCACCAACCCCAGGCCCTCAGTGCCCCTGCCAGCCCGCCACTCCCTGGGGCCCCACAGCCGCTGGCGGCGGGGCGTTCGGGTACTGATGCAGCCTGAGTGACGGCTGTGGGGTGAGGTGGGGCTGAGAAGCAGAGTCCTGTTGGACATGGGCATTGGAGGCTGGGAGCAGGAGGCAGGGCCTGAGTTCCAGAAGACAGGAGGCCAGGTGGCGAGGGACGCGGCCTGCAGGGAGGGTACCCAGGGCTGGCACAGGGCGAAGTGGGGGAGGTTGAGGCAGAGGCAGCGCCTTGGGGTCAGGGGGCATGCAGGCTTTGGCCCCTCTCCACTTTGGTGTCCTGGCTGCCTGGGGGTTCTGGACAGAGGGGTTTCCAGCAACACTTGGGGCTTGGTCCATCTGGATGCTGATACTAGACACAGAAGGGTGCAAGGACCTGCCTGGCTTTTGAAACCCCTGGAGTTGGGCATAAGCCTGTGCCAGGTGCACCTGGTGCTGCCTAGCCTCCTGTGCCTCAAGCCCACAGGAGCCCCCTAGGAGGCAGAGACCTCCCCAGGTTACACAGCAAGGGAGCTGGAGCCAGGCGGAAACTAGGTCTAGTGGGCCACGCCACCCTAAGGGGCACAGCTTCGGAAAGTAGGACATATGCATACTCCATCGACATAGCCAGCCAGCCACTGATCCATCCATTCATCCACATCCATCCATCTGTCCATCCGTCCGTCCGTCTGTCCATCCACCCACCCACCCACCCATTCATCCATCCATCCATTCATCCATCCACCTACCCACTCATCCATCAATCCATCCACCCACCTATTCATCCACCCACCCACCCATCCATCCACCCACCCATCCATCTGTCCATCTGTCCGTCCGTCCGTCTGTCCATCCACCCACCCACCCATTCATCCATCCGTCCTTCCATCCATCCACCGACCCACCCATCCATCCATCCATCAATCCATCCGTCCATCCACCCACCCACCTATCCATTCTCCTACCCACCCATCCATCCATCATCCATCCATCCATCCATCCATCCATCCACCCACCCATCCATCCATCCATTCATCCATCCACCCACCCACCTATCCATCCACCCATCCATCCATCCATCCATCCATCCACCTACCCACCTATCCATCCACCTATCTATCCATCCACCCACCCACCCACCCACCCATCCATCCATCCATCCGTCCACCCACCCACCCACCTATCCATCCACCTACCCATCCACTCACCCATTCATCCATCCACCCACCCACCCACCTATCCATACACCTACCCACCCATCCATCCATCATCCATCCATCCATCCATCCATCCATCCATCCATCCACCATCCATCCACCTATCCATCCGTCCATCCACCCACCCACCCACCCACCCACCTATCCATCCATCCATCCATCCATCCATCCATCCATCCATCCACCCACCCATCCACCCATCCACCCACCCATCCACCCATCCACCCACCCAGCCAGCCAAGTCCTTGGTGCTGGGACACAGCAGTGATGGGCTAGGAACCTGCCAAACACACCCTCACATCCTTCCCAGGAACACATCCATGCTGTGGTAGCCACCGACCCCTTCCACCCACCCCTCTGTCCTCTGCAACAGGTCCTCCCCCAGCTTGCTCCTAACTCGGAACAAGGCTCAGGCCTACCTAACCCGTTGGCAGCCCACACTGACCCCTCCACACAGACAGGGGGCAGTGTGGGCCCGTGGCAGGTGTCACTGGAGCCGGGCCATGGAGGAGGCGGAGGGGCCTCCCAGGGGATTCTGAGTGTTCAAAAAGGCCAACCTTGTGGGAGACCACCCACCCTCGGCCCACAGGCTCTATGCCTAAACCAACAACTTGCCTGTTTTGCATATATTTCACCATTTAGTGTCAATAAAGGTGCCTACATATACCTCTATCACCATTTACGGGTGATTGTGATAACTATTTCAGTACAGCTGGTTTCCTTGGCAATCGTGCATGTTTTAATGCATGCATTTTACATTACTCAGCGGCATCTCTCGGCTGTACCTGGCTACCAGAGGGGCTGTGCAACAAAGGAAAGGTCACAAACCTGTGGGGCAGGCCTCGTGCCCTCTAGGACTTTTGTTCTGGGGCTGATAGGGCGCTGCAGAGCTTCCAGCAGAAGCTGGCACTCTGGCTGCAAATCAGAAGAGGGGTCACCCAGGGTGGGGGTGCGTCAGGGAGAGTCCAGAGGGGAATGAAATTGTTAATGATTTTATTCTTGAACCAGGGGTTCTCTTCATAGGTACTTGCTATATGTTTTTAAATATTTACTGGATGAATGTAACGGATGAATGAGTAAATAAATCAGAGAGGGCTTCATGTGGACCAAAGTGAGTGATGCTGGGAACCCAGGGTTGTGGTCCATTCTGCTCGTCCTGCAGAACTCCAGGAGGCAGCATTCTATGGGCTTACGAGCTCCAGCAGCATTTGGAGGACAGGGTTGGCCAGAGACTACAGGAGGCACAGACTAAGGGCACAGCCAAGGAAGGACCCCAAGACCCTGTCCTGTGTGGGTGTGAGCTGGGAAAGCCGCCCAGGGAAAGGGCTGTGCAGCCACCCAGTGCTGCTGAAATCAGAAATCTGCCCTCAAAACCCCTGGAACCAGGAAGCCCAGCTCTGCCCTCCTCCTGGGGCCCTCGGGTCCACGTCAGCTGGAAGGGAGACACCTGGGATCACAGAGGGGCAGCTGGGGTGGGGCCGGAGCCAAGAGGCAGTGATGGGCAGCTGACCACTCCCTCAGACAGGAGCTGGCCCAGGCCCCTGCCATCCTCTCTGCTCAACTCTCTACCAGATGTCACAGCTGGCATCGCAAGCTAGGGGAAATAGCTGGACCATGCACGATTGTAAAGAAGACATTCAGCTGTTACTATCTGTAAATGACATGATGACAGAAAACCCCAAAATTCACAGGTAAATCATCATCATAGGAGTGTGGAAGCTGCTGGTACAAAATGAGTCAGGGGAGGCCGTGAAGAAGCTCTCGAAGACCTGCCTGTAGCAGAACTCACCCCAGAACCCTTGGGACTGTGACGAGGGTGCCCACCCAGTGACGGCCACTCCTGCAGTGAACAGTACTGCCTCCTGCCAGGAGCTGCTGTGACCTGTGAACTTCATTCTAGAGCAGCTTACATGGACTTCTTTGCCTTTTGAAGTGTCGCCTTTATTGCGAACACCCCCCAAAATGCCTTCCAGCGTAGCACGCATATCCTGACTGCAATCCCCTTGCTGTTCCTGAATAAACTCTTTCTTAGGAGAGCACTCTGATGTCACTTTAGGTTGACAGGAGGCAAGGTTTCTGGATATAACCCAACACATAAAAAACAATTGTGGCGGGCAGATCACGAGGCTAGGAGTTCGAGACCAGCCCGGACAACATGGGGAAACCCCCTCTCTACTAAAGATACAAAAAACTAGCTGGGCATGGTGGCACGCACTATAATGCTAGCTACTCGGGAGGCTGAGGCAGGAGACTCGCTTGAACCCCGGAGGCAGAGGTTGCAGTGAGCCGAGATCACACCATTGCACTCCAGCCTGGGCAACAGGGCAAGACTCCGTCTCAAAACAAACAAAAAATTGCATTTCTATGCAAAACAAAACAAATTTTAAGATAGCCTCAAAGGCCAGGTGTGGTGGCTCACGCCTGTAATCCCAGCGCTTTGGGAGGCCAAGATGGGAGGATCACTTGAGGCCAGGAGTTTGAGACCAGGCTGGGCAACATGGTGAGACCCTATCTTTACAAAACATTAAAAAGCCTCAAAATAAGAACTTTTGGCTGGGCACAGTAGCTTACTCCTGTAATCCCAGCAGTTTGGAAGGCTGAGGCAGGAGGATTGCTTGAGCCTGGGAGTTCGAGACCAGCCTGGGTAACAGAGTGAGACCCCGTCTCTACAAAAAATTTTAACAAAATAGCCAGGCATGGTGTTGCACACCTGTAGTCCCAGCTACTCAGGAGGCTGAGGTGGGATCGCTTCAGTCTGAGAGATTGAAGTTACAGTGAGCCGTGATCACGCCACTGTACTCCAGCCTGAGCAACTCAACAAGACCTTGTTTACAAAAACAAACAAAAGTCAAGTTTTAGGAATAAATCTAAAAATTTAAAGACTTTCATGGAAAAATTATAAAATAATTAAAAGACATGAATGAGGATCTATATAAATGGAAATAATGTCACATTCATGGACCGGAAAAGTCAGTTTCACAATGCAAATGTCCTTTCGAAGTTCCTCAAATACAAATGCAAATGCCCTCTCAAACATGTGGAGTGGGCCGGGCGTGGTGGCTCACGCCTGTAATCCCAGCACTTTGGGAGGTCGAGGCTGGTGGATCACGAGGCCAGGAGCTCGAGACCATCCTGGCTAACACCGTGAAACCCCGTCTCTACTAAATATACAAAAAATTAGCTGGGCGTGGTGGCGGGCACCTGTAGTACCAGCTACTCCGGAGGCTGAGGCAGGAGAATGGCATGAACCCAGGAGGCGAGCTTGCAGTGAGTCGAGATTGCGCCACTGCACTCCAGCCTGGGTGACAGAGCAAAACTCCGTCTCAAAATAAATAAATAAATAAAAATAGACATGTGGAGTGAAAGAAGCAAGTTACAGAAAACAACACGTTTCCTTTGGATAAAGAGCAAAACCTGCAAAACTAAACTCGCTGTTGTAGATACAGCCATGGACAGAGGCAGGAAGGGATGTGCTTAGCGTGAAATGGTAGCGCCCTCCGAGGGGGAGCAGGGGGACTCCAGAGCAGGGCACAGAAGGCTTCGGGGCAGCATTCAGTTTCCTGGCATAGGTGGTGGTGACACCTTGCTTCATTTTATTCTTGTTCTTTAAATTGTGTGTGTTTTCATGAAAAATATTCTGCTTTGAAAATAACAGGTATGTGTAAAGGAAAGAAAGCAAGCCAAGTCTGCCCAAGTAACTTTATTTGTGTCTTCTCAAACATTTCAGATCAAATAATGCCATTTTCTAATCTTGAAACCAGCAAGATTAGAAAGCGAATGAGGCCATCCTTTCACTCAGACTTTCCCAGTTACTCAAGATTGTATTCAGGAACAAAGTCAAGCCCGGCCTCACTTCTTAATTAGAATAAACTAGAATCAGGTCCATTGCATAACTGCTAATTGTTTTGCACCAGGGAGCCACAAAGGAAGCTAAAACTAGCCTTTCTAAGTTATCCTAAGTTTTTACTATCTAACCAGCACTTCTGATTTTTTTTTTTCCTTAAAACTCTAAAGTACAGGTGTTGTATGTCTGCCGCATCTGAAAGGCTGCCCCGGGAATCAGAGCCTATCTACCGGAAATGTCTGGGCAGTCACCCCCATCCTGCGCGCAGATAGCAAAGGGCTGCTGGCAGGTGTCAGACACACGGTACCGCAACAGCAGTCCCGAGGTCTGAGATTCTGAATGTCAGCAGGTGGCTGGAGAGTATCACCAGAGCCACTCAGGAACCAGCCATGCGGAATGGCTGGGTTTCTTATTGAACATGAAATGCTTCCTCTTTGGCCTGGACTGTTTTGCTAAAATTGTTAGTGGGTTTTGGGGCAGGCCAGTGTATGGGAAACTTTTTTTTTTGTTGAGGGGGGGCGATGGAGTCTCCCTCTGTTGCCCAGGCTGGAGTGCAGTGGCGCAATCTTGGCTCACCGCAACCTCCACCTCTTGGGTTCAAGCGATTCTCCTGCCTCAGCGTCCCTAGTAGCTGAGATTACAGGCGTGCGCCAACAAGACTGGCTAAGTTGTGTATTTTTAGTAGAGATGAGGTTTCACCATGTTGGGCAGGCTGATCTCAAACTCCTGACCTTAAGTGAGCCACCCGCCTCGGCCTCCCAAAGTGCTGGGATTACAGGCATGAGCCACCGCGCCCAGCCGGGAAACATTTACCAGGGACAATAAAGGCTTAGAAGAACCTTTTGGGGAAACTTTGTGAGGAGCACAATTCCAGAGGGCCCACAGCAGCCACAGCCTCCTGGCGTGACACCAGGCACACTGCCGGCTGCACAGGTTGCTGGGCACAGGCAGGCACAGCCAGTCTGGAAGAGCAGCCCGTCTTAAATCTTTGGTTTCTTTCCAACCAGGAGCAAACATTGGTAGAAAGAGCCAGGGCATATTTACTCTTTACACCCAGAATTTTCATTCATTATTGAACCATTTGGCTTGCACAGTGCTCTCTGATAATGTGGTCCATAAAAACCACCATTAAAGCTGCCCTTTCACCTGATCTGGGTGGGGCTAAACGAGGAAACGAGAAGTTTCCTGTATGCTTCAAAATATAAATCAATGCCAGGAAATTCTGAAAATGGATGCTGCCTGTTAAACGTGAAATCACTAAGGGAGCTTCTGCAAAACCCACCCGGCAGCATGAGGAACGGTGTCTACAGCGTGCTCCAAACG
Organism: Gorilla gorilla gorilla; assembly: GCF_029281585.2. Classification (NCBI taxonomy): domain Eukaryota; kingdom Metazoa; phylum Chordata; class Mammalia; order Primates; family Hominidae; genus Gorilla; species Gorilla gorilla. The sequence continues at coordinate 44,702,643 of NC_086018.1, forward strand.
GCCACGGCCCCGCTCCTTACAGATCAAAGTTTAAGCCGCATATTCTCATATTTCAAACAAAACTACGTTACAGACATCATCTACATGGGCACGGATACACACTAAACAAGGATGTAGTACACAATTGAGGGGTGCCCCGGGGAGCGCGGCAGGAATGCCTTCCGGGAAGAATCCTCTGGTCGCCGGAGCCCTCGCGCTGCAGAGGAAACCAGCGATCCATCATGCCTTCGAGACAAAAGACAGACATCCGAGACGCAGTTTACACTACTCTGGCTTAAAAGGACAAGATGTTCAATAAATATAGAGAACTCAGTGTGAAGAAAAGACAAGGACAAATCTGGACCACGTGTACGGACTTCAGGGCCTGCATCAGAGGAAGCCTGCCGGAGTCCAGGAACGGCCCCTCCTCCACGGATGGCCAGCTTCCTCCTGACTGCCCCTCAAGCCCGGCTGTGTTAAGCACTTCGTGTCGATGTAAAGCATTGGTATTTGACATTTTAACACTAACAAACTTGCCAGTGCTTTACCCACTGCCAGCTTCCAGAGCTTATCATCTGTGCTCCCAGAACAGACGCCAAGGTCATGCTCCCAGCCGGATTGTCTTAGCCTCGCCGCCGTGATGAGGCAGGTGTGGAGGCCCCAGCAGCCTTCCCGGCGCTGGCGTGGAGGCCCCTCCCACGGATCACCTGAAGCAGGGCCACGTTGCATTGCAGTTGCACAGTATTGTAAGGATCAAGCAGCGATGTCCTAACCGTAAACGAAGAGGAAGGTGAAATGAAGGCAAAGAGAAGCAACCACTTCCCAAAACTTGGCCACAAACCGTTACAGAACAAGTCCTGCAAAGTGGATCAAAGTGACCCACTGCTACCTCAGGCCCAGATGGTGTGACCTGCGTGGAAATCATATAATGTCCCTAACATTATTGCAATAGAGCCACTAACGGGCCATTTTCTAAACTACACTGTTGACATTGTTAAAACCTAAGAGGCCAGTGCCCCCGAGTGAGCAGCTGCATCCGCTGAGAGTAAGCGGCGTGGGCTGCAACCCGCAGATGCGTACAGAACTGAAAATGCCAAATATGTACACAAAATTGTTGACAAAAGGGTTTTCTTCTAAAATCAAGATTTAACTATCAAAAATAAATTTCTACATTTAAATGTATATATCAACATAATTGGTCTGTAATAATTATCTTAAATAGTTTTCACACTTTCCCAGTTCGAGAGCAGGACGCCGGCTTCTCAGCTGTGTGAGTCTGGCTTCGGATTCTCTTCAATTCCTCGTGCAAAGAGTCGAACCAGCTGGCAGTGGACTCTGCAGAGACAAGCGGCCACGTGTAAACCCCACGTGTCCCTCACTCAAAGCTGGCCTGAGCCCCACTCCTGGACAGGGGCTGCAGTAAACTCCACGTGTCCCTCACTCAAAGCTGGCCCTGAGCACTGCTCCTGGACAAGGGCTGCAGTGGGGGTCCACCCCTCATGGAACGGTCAGACGTCACCGTGGGCTGTAGGAGTCCAGCCCACAATGACGGGTCCTGGGCGTGGAAGAATTCACTTAGACTCCCAGGATGCCGAGTTTGTAAAGGGGTTGCCAATGGCCAGGTGGGAAATCTGGGCATCGGTAGACCTGACTGGGACTCCAGCACCCCCATGGAAAGCAGAGCGCCTGCTCCAGTGTGTGCCCACTCCACCCACTCACCCACCCACCTCCATTTTCTCAGCAGTACTGAGCGCACAGGGCCTGCGAGGAGTCTGTGCGGGGCGACTCCATGCATGTAAGAGATGTGTGAGGAATGCTCAGATGAGAAGGACAGGTGGTCCAACGCCAGCAAGAGCCTTCGGGCTTGAGGAACAAGTTGGGGGTCCCTGGAGGTCCCCTGCCCAGGGGCTCAGTGGCCACAGCGAGTCCCTGGGTGAGTGCCATCTTCCCACACAGGACAGCTCTATTTATCTCATTTATTAATGATATCACAGCCTCCTCAGACGTATTTCAGTAACCTAAACCCCTTCATTAAGTGACAGGCTGGGGCAGGGCACAGTGACTCACGCCTATAATCCCAGCACTTTGGGAGGTCCAGGCGGGCGGATCACCTGAGGTCAGGAGTTTGAGACCAGCCTGGCCAACATGGTGAAACCCCGTCTCTACTAAAAATATAAAAATTAGCCAGGTGTGGTGGCGGGCGCCTGCTACTTGGGAGGCTGAGGCAGGAGAATGGCTTGAACCTGGGAGGCGGAGGTTGCAGTGAGCCGAGACCACACCACTGCACTCCAGCCTGGGCCACAAGAGCAAAACTCTGTCTCAAAAAATAAAAAAATAGAAATAAATAAGTGACAGGCTGTTTCCATGGAGCGGAGCTCACACACACACAAATTATATTTTTAAAAGCGGCGTGCTGCTCAAGGCATAGCCATATTTATCAAGATAGACAGGACGTATTTCAAGAATGCCTGTCCTGATTTTCAAATTATTCTATTTCTTTAATAAATACATACACCAATATTAAAAATAATCCCACTTCCCAAACTTGTAAAATGAGTTGACAGAGGAAAGTCCCTGTGCAAGGCTGCCTGGGGTGGCGGGTGTTCCTGGGGCCTTTCGACGGCCTCTTGCCATCACCGCCCTGACAGAAAGAAAGGGGGCGCGTGGCCCTGGGCCTGGGGAGGGGCAGAGACCTCCTTCTCCCTTAGGCTTGTTCGGATGCGAATGGGAGAAGCTTTCTTAGAGCCGCAGCTGGCTGGCTGAGGAGTCACTGAAAGTGGGGCGCTGTCCACAGATGCGTGCATCCTCTTACATGCTGTGACTTAAGGCACCCAAGGGCCATCTGACACCCAGCTTTCGTTGCAGACAGGCGTGGGCCTGCTGACCAGCCTGCCATCGCTCTCATGCCAGCCACACTCTGTTAACGAGTGTCAAGCTGGGCTTCCCTGAAGTAGACCGAGCTCTTACCAACATCTGCCAAGAGTTCAGAATCCACCTAGAGCTCTACAGTTCCCCGGTCTCATGTCATTTGCACGCCCACACCTAATTCAGTGGCCTTTTGAAAAAATCAACTTGCTTGTTACTGGGTCTTTCCATGGAGAAACAATTTTCTTTGCACTCAGATTCCATCTGGTTATGTGATACATCACAGATCTCCAAATACAATGGGCCCCAGTGGGTGTGGGGAGGACACCACTTCCCACCCTCCGCCCAGCCAGCCAGAGGAGGGGTGTGGCACCTGCCCCAGGGAGACCGAACATCCGTGTGTGGCCACACCTGCCTCCCCGTGTCCCCTAGGCTGCGTGGCCTCCAGCACGGGGCGTCCCTCTGGGGCTCCTCCTCTCCTTCCCATCCTCGGGGTGCCCTTCCCAGCCCTGCTGCCTCCTGCCCCTCCCTGCACAGAGCACCTGCACTTGGTGATTGACTGTGGCCCTTGAGGCCAGCAGTTCCCTGGTGGATTCAGTGGACAAAGGACTGCCCGTAAAGGCGGTTTCCTTTGTTTGCCTTTTGAAATTTTTTTGAGACGGAGTCTCGCTCTGTCACCAAGGCTGGAGTGCAGTGGCATGGTCTCGGCTCACTGCAACTTCTGCCTCCAGGGTTCAAGCGATTCTCCTGCCTCAGCCTCCGGGGTAGCTGGGATTACAGGCATGCACCATCACACCCGACTAATTTTTTTTGTATTTTTAGTAGAGACGGGGTTTCACCATGTTGGCCAGGCTGGTCTTGAACTCCTGATCTCAAGTGATCTGCCCGCCTCGGCCTCCCACCTTTTGAATTATTTAGGAGAAGAGAGAGAGAATGCCAGGGCAAAGAGCCCAATGCCAGCCTGGAGCACAGGGTGTGGAAGAGGAAAAGAATGAAATGGAGGAGCTTCAAACACCCACGAAAATTATCTGCAAAACAAAATGCTGAGGACTCGGCACCCTGGCATCTTTCCAGAATGTGGGTAACGGCATCTCATTCGATATTTGACATAGGGAGAGAAAAGCGCATTCATAAAACATTCTTACGTTTTGTGTTTATAAAGCCCCAGGGAACCCCCCACCCTGGGTGGGGCAGCTTGTGACAGACACCTCAGGGCTCAAGGGGCTGGCGCTGGTGGCTGGAGGACCCCTGCACGCACCTGACCTCGATGGCAGGGCTGTGCAGGACCTCCCCGTCGCAGTTCCAGGAGCTGTTGGAGACGGTGCAGCAGCAGGAGGGGTGGCTGCTGCAAATGTGCCCAAAGCGCTTCTTCCCCCCCTCCTTGAGGTCGCTGTCCTCGTCCTCCATGTGCTTCGACGTAAACTGGAATTTCTTGACGCGATAAACTTCAACAAAAGTGAAGTCAAACTACCAAGAAACAGTGAGAGGGACCACTCAGCTCTAAACGTCATCGTCTGGGTGGGGCAGCAGAACACCCCAGGCCAACAGCGAGCGCTCTCAGGCCTGGGTGTACACACGGCGTTCTCGGAGGATGCGACTGCTTGTGCAGGCCCCTGGAGTTCCCTTTCCAGCTGAACTGACAGCTCAGAGATGAAGGGAAACCTGGCACCCACCTTCCCCGGCGCCTACCTTCCCCGGCGCCCACCTTCCCGGCGCCCACCTTCCGCGGCACTTGTCAAAATGACTTCTAATGCTTTTAGAAACCACAGCTTATCTACAATGACGAACGCTTCTTACAGAATTCTGATAGATAATTAGCAGTGATTATTAGAATTCTGTATTCTCTTTTTAACAAGCACTACTTAAAAAGCCACATAAAAATAGCATTAGACTAGATCTTAAATAGAACGTAAGTAAAAAAAAGAAATGTGACTAAATTTGGAGACTGTGACCAAAAGTTCTGCTTCCCCCAACATGACTAGACTCGGGTCTTCCTCTGCATGGGCTGCAGAAAGATGTGGTAGAAGGGTCCGAACAGAACCCATTTCTGGGAGCCTAAAGAGTCTGTTTCCAGTGGCCTGCAAGGGCCACTTACATCTTTACTGTGTCGCTTTGTTCTGTTTTTAAATAGGAAGAGAAACGACAGGTAAGAAGTTGTATCATAAAGATTCATACCTCTTAGTTTCTGTGCTCAAATACGTGTGTGTATATATGTATGTATGTGTGTGTATATGTATGTATGTGTGTGTATATGTATGTGTGTGTATATACACATATGTATATATACACATATACACACATGTATACATATATACACACAGATACATATATACACATGTATACATATACACACATATATACATATATATACACATATATATACACACATATGTATACACACACACACACATATATATATATTTGAGATGGAGTCTCACTCTGTCGCCCAGGCTGGAGTGCAGTGGCGTGATCTCAGCTCACTGTAGCCTCCACCTCCTGGGTTCAAGCGATTCTCATGCTTCAGCCTCCCGAGTAGCTGGGATTACAGGCACCTGCCACCACGCCCGGCTCATTTTTGTATTTTTAGTAGAGATGAGGTTTCACCATGTTGCCCAGGCTGGTCTCAAACTCCTGACCTCGGGTGATCTGCCTGCCTCAGCCTCCCAAAGTGCTGGGATTACAGGCATGAGCCACGGCACCTGGCCTCAAAAATTTATCTTTTTAAATGATATTTTACAAGGAGTAGTTGTAACCAGGAGTTTAAAGTTTGTGAAATTAAAAAACAAAAAGTTTGCCCTTCCTTCCCTTGAATTAAATAATGAATTCCTACAACACATAAACCAGGGACTGCTGGAACATAAATTACTCGCCAGTGGAGGTTCCATGCAAAAGCACCCCACTTACCTGGTCCTGCTGGTTGGTGTGCCTGATGAGAAATCTCAGAAAATTGAACCTGGAGCATTTCCGGATGAGGATGAGGTCAGAAGACCCATCTCCCAAGTGGGCAGCTGGGGAGAGGCCCCTGGGGCTCCGGCGACAAGCACAGGACATGTTTGTGGCATTGATGGCCAGAAACTTCCCAGAGACGACTTGCCACTCCTCCACGTCCTCTGAAGCACAAAGAACCACAGAGATGTCACAGTTGGAATGGCGCCGGGCAGCGCCCTGCCCTGGGACGGTGGGAGGCCATCCGGGCTCTCCCCTGCTCATGCATTGAGCAGACACTTCATGCAATCGACTCTTCAGCTCAACACCAAAAACATCCACCACGGAACTGTCCGCTCCCCGCAGGAAGCGGTACCCAAAGGATCACCTCCCGGAAGGCAGGACTGTTGTCCCTCTCCTCACTTGGTGACTTTTGGACAATTTAGAACAAGGGTCAGCAAACCACGGCTGTGTGTCAGATCTGGCCCGCCGCCCGTCTGTGTGTGGCCTGAGAGCTAAGAATGCTTTTCACAGTTTTAAATCCTTGAAAAAGGTCTGGCGCGGTGGCTCACGCCTGTAATCCCAGCACTTTGGGAGACCGAGGCGGGCAGATCACCTGAGATCAGGAGTTCGAGACCAGCCTGGCCAACATGGTGAAAACCCATCTCTACTAAAAATACAAAAATTAGCCAGGCGTGGCGGCGCATGCCTGTAATCCCAGCTACTGGGGAAGCTAGGCAGGAGAACTGCTTGAACCCGGAAGGCAGAGGTTGCAGTGAGCTGAGATTGCGCCATTGCACTCCAGACTGGGCAACAAGAGTAAAACTCTGTCTTAAAAAAAAAAAAATTAGCCAGCTATGGTGGCAGGCGCCTGTAATCCCAGCTACTCAGGAGGCTAAGGAAGGAGAATCGCTTGAACCCAGAAGGTGGAGGTTGCAGTGAGCCGAGATCGCGCCACTGCAATCCAGCCTGGGTGATGGAACAAGACTCTGTCCCAATAAATAAATAAATATTATTGACTGGGCATGGTGGCTCAGACCTGTGGTCCCAGCACTTTAGGAGGCTGAGGCAGTCAGATCACCTGAGGTCAGGAGTTTGAGACCAGCCTGGCCAACATGGTGAAACCCCATCTTTACTAAAAATACAAAGGTTAGCCGGGCATGGTGGCACATGCCTGTAGTCCCAGCTACTAGGGAGGCTGAGGGAGGAGAATCGCTTGAACTCGGGATGCGGAGGTTGCAGTGAGCTGATATTGTGCCCCTGCACTCTAGCCTGGGCGACAAGAGTGAAACTCCATCCAAAAAAAAAAAAAAAAAGAGAAAGAGAAAAAAATCAAAATAATAATATTTTGTGACATGTGGAAATTCTATGAAACTTAAATTTCAGTGTCCATAAATAAAGTTTCATCGGCAGATGGCCATACCCACTCACTGTACACTGCCTAGGCTGCCTCTGCTGGACAGAGACTGTGTGGTTGCCAGGGCCTGAGGTGGTCACCAGCAAGCCCTCAATGGGACATCTGCTGCCCCCACATTCTAGAGCACCTGGGACAGGAGTCCAGACTCAGCACCACAACAGCATTTCAGAAAGGGCAACGGGGCCTTTCACAAAACCTGCTGCTCCACACAGCCACACACGGCAAGTAACAGTGACCTGATGCTGCCTGGGGCTAAGAAGAAATGGATGCCTGGTGCCAGACAGGAAAAAGGAAAAGCAAAGGTGGGCAGGGAGAAGAGGCAGTGCCCTGAGAGAGGACAGAAACCCGCACTCCAGCACACACAGTGACAACACTGAGCCTGTGTCTTAGGAATTACCCGCAGCTTCCAAACCATACAGTGCTTTCTTCTGCTCCTCCTCCAGCTGCTGCTTGCTTTGCCTGCAAACAAAGCATCTGAAAGACAAGAATATCATCACCTTTTAAATATGGAGCTGCAGGTGCAGTGTGTATGCTTGGCACATACAGATGTATTTACATTCTTTTCACATACGAAAAAATTCCATTTCAAAGGCTTAACAAAATATTTTTTGGCATATTAATTGGAGGTTTCAGAATGAGACCTACTTTTACAATGACACATTCAACATGTTCTTCTCTAAAAGGTTTGGACATGAGGAGAAGCACAGCATGAGGACGCTGAGGTGCCACCTGGAGACGGTTTCTGCCTGGCCCTGCAGCTAGCATAGCCTGGCTGGGAGAAATGACCGAGGCACTGGTTCCCCCAGCGGACTCCTGGGGTGAGGACTCATTTACTTTCAGAAAACAAATCATACAGGGTTTATCTGTTACAGTCAATAACAAGCAAATAACTCAGAACCATCAGCTTAGAACTTAGTCATTCGTCTAGCACGTCCTTCTGATCTTGGGGGCTGCTGGATTCACGCTGTCAAACAGGACACTGTTTGCACTGATGGAAATCGCTCATCAGCAGCCGAGTTCTTTAATGCACTGACGCAAACAGCATCTGCCTCTACATATTCTGATTTTATGGTCTCCAATTCTTCACTTAAAAAAGGAAAGGAGCTAGAAGGAGGTTCTGAAGTCTGCATGACTTAAAAGGAAAGGACGTGAGTGTCCTTCACAAAGGCGCAGCTGTCTCCACAGCCCCGTGTCCTCAGCCCCAGGCAGAGCAGAGACAGGATGACCATTCAGGCGCCCTCCATGGTCACTAGGGAGGTCATGCGGCCTGGGACAACTGTGTTTAGATTTATTTAAGGTTCTATTTACACTGGTCGGATATTACTGAATACACTGTGTGGGGGTGGGGGCGGGGATACGCCAGGTGAAAGGAGTCCCTGCTTGTTCAGTCGCGTAGCCACCATTGCAGAGCCTGCAGTGGCCAAACTGGGGGACCAAATGTAAGGGGAGAGCACAGCGTTTCCAGCTGTGTTGACTCCATTCAGCCTCCCCTCCCCGGTGGGGCACCTCTTTCCCTTTGCATCCCGTCTCCCTGGGCAGCTGCCCTGGCTCTGCCCCCCAACCCCTGGCACCAGCCCTTGTTGCCAGCCCGAGCCTTCTTGCTGAGGGTCCCTGCCTTCCTGTGGGGTTGAAGGCGTGGCTGGCCTGGGCTCTGCTAACCTTAGAGTGGGCTCCTGCCTTGGAGCATGGGGCTAACATGGGTGAGGGCCTCAGCCAGGCGTGTGGACAGGAGGGTGGCTGCGGAGAGCGCACACTCCAGCCAGCTCTACCAACGGTCCTGCCACCAGTGCCCTGCACACGCACAGTCACTGATAAGGTGTCTGCCATCCTTTCCTGCCTGCATTTCTCCTCCATCAGGCCCCCGCAGGGGGTAAAGGGAACCCCAGCAGGGAAGGACCCTGTGCTCAGCCCCCACTCCAACAGTGGGTGTGGGACCCTCCCCCAGAGTCCTCATCCCTGGCACAGCAGCAGCTGCCCACGCAGGCCATGGGGACAGAGATGGGGACAGCAAGCCCCATGCACGCCTAGGCCATCATGGGCATCATAGGCATCGTGTCTCTGGGCACGCTACATCCAGCACCTTCCACCACATTTGGAAAATACTTTTGCATTCACCTTCCTAACCGTCCTGCTTCATTTCCCGTCATTTGCAAGAGAAACACACAAAGCAATGCACTTACCCTGCCCGGCAGGGCTTCCTATCCCTTGGAGATCCCACCGTGTGTTGTGCAGGGAGGAAGGACACTGTCCCTTCATAGCAGTGGTGGGACAGGAAGGTCTTTAAACCTGAGAACAGAGTGCAGTGAAGAAAAAACATCCACAAGGGTCATTGCTTGGTTAGGATGCTGTGCTGGGCAGCTTCAGAAACGTCGCTGAGAGCGCATCTGCCTAAACCGCCTGCAGGAGGGAGAGGCCGGGCCATGTCACCATCAAAGGCAGTGGCAGGGTCTCTGCCCTCCCTCAGGACAACAGCACATCTAGTCATAGTGCTGGTGCCTTCTGACACCCAGTGATGCTGGGAGAGCCAGGGCTATGGCCACTCTTGACGCTGGCAAAGTGGGGCCTTTGCCATTAGCCACCCCTCATAGCCTCGATGATGTGGCCTGTGGGCTCCAGTGGCTCAGGGTCATCCCCTCCACCCCTTCATGAGGGTCAGTGATGCCCCCACCTGCCTCAGGGCTTGGCCCCCACTGGGGTCAGCCACAGCCCCTGGGACGTCCTGAACAGCTCAGGACAGAGGCCAGGGCCGCTGCCACCCAAAGTCTGGGGCCACCCTCCAGGCAAACGTGTGCGCTGCAGCCTGGCACCTAGGCTGTCTGGGAAACACCATCCAGCAGGACAGCAGGGACTGGGCAGGAGGCAGGAGAGGGGCCCCAGGGTGTCGTGGGCCACACCAGGAGCCAGGCCATGTCCTGTGAGTCTCAGGGCGACTTCACTCCTCTGTGTCTGATGCTGGGGCTGGTGCTGCCCTGTATGACATCTGGTGTGGCAGTGACGGCCTGCAGGGCCGTCACACACAACCTTACCCCCGACACACAGAGGCCTCACATCCTCGTCCGCAGATGGCAAGCCCGCAGCCAAGTGTGCACCGCCCAGGGGTGGGGGAAGCTGCCGGCAACAGCAGTCTGGCTCCCAGGACATCTGTGTGCCTGAAAGTCAGCTCCCGACTGTCCCCAGGACAGCCCCATCTGTGGGTCTTGCACCTGGCATGGGCCAGGCGCCTGGAATGCACTCAGTGGGCGGGCCCTTCCAGGTGGCTGCAGCTCCGCCTCCCTGCATAGTGGCTCTGGCCTCTCTCCCTGCTCCTCCCGTGGGGGTCCCACAAGGACGTCGTGTCCACGGCCCTGGGAGGAGGCCGACCCACTGGTCAGCAACCTTCCAAGCCGGCTCCTCTCTCAAGTGCAGGGGGCTGGAGGGCAGCAGCCTCATCACCCAGATGCAGCCTCCAGGGTGGCGCCTCACTGACTTCTGATGTCCTGGTTTCTGTCTGCCCCTAGATGGGCCCCCAGATGTCCTACCGGCACCTAAAACTCCACGTCTCAACAGAGTGTGTCATTTCCACACGCTCATTCTCCTTCCCTGCCCTCTGTGCTGCTCCAGAACAACCGGATGCTTTCTGCCTCACAGCCACAGAACCCAAACCCGCTTTCCTGAGAGCATCCCAGGCCCTGTGGCCAGGATGGGGATCCAGAGACCCGGAAGGCGTCTCCTGCCTCGGGGCTCTCATCCTGGTGGGAGGGACAGAGCTGCAGCCACTGCCTGCGGTGATGGGCTGAGGGCAAAGGGGGGGCCAGGCATGCAGGGGGGCTGCCCACCACCCCACCCCAGCAGGCAGGGACAGGGAGGGGGCATCCCAGGGGCATCGCTAGGCAGAGCCACACTGGGCTCAACAAAGGGCAGTCGGGCAAATGGCACAACCCAAACCGCTTCCTAAAATTCTCGCGGCTTCTCTAATTTTCTCGGTATTCCCTTTCTTAATAAGCCTTAGATAAATACCTAACTTTGCCATTTCTTAGGTTTTAATTTTCAAGCCACACTAGTTTTTAATTTCATTAAATCTTTTTAAGCTTCGTAAAGTTTGCCAAATCACTATTTCTTTCTCTCATAAGGGTTAAGATTTTAGTATCAGGAATTACTCGATTTAATTTGATACAGATTTATCTGAAAAAGAACTGTAAAGAGGCGGGAAAGTCGACCGGGCGGCAAGAATGGCACACCTCATGGTCTACATATTTTCTTCTTTCTTTCTTTTCTTTTTTTTTTGAGACAGGGTCTGGCTCTGTCGCTCCAGCTGCAGTGCAGTGGCCTGATCTCTGCTCACTGCAGCCTCTACCTTCTGTGCTCAAGGGCTCCTCCTGCCTCAGCATCCCGAGTAACTGGGGTGCCCGGCTAATTTTGTTTTTAATTTCTGTGGAGATGGGGTCTCCCTATGTCGCCCAGGCTGAAATTCTACTTTTCTTTTTTTTTGAGACAGAGGTCTCGCTCTGTTGCCCAGGCTGAAGTGCAGTGGCACGATCTCGGCTCACTGCAGCCTCTGCCTCCCGGGTTCAAGCAATTCTCCTGCCTCAGCCCCCTGAGGAGCTGTGACTATAGGCGTGCACCACCATGGCTGGCTTATTTTGTATTTTTAGTAGAGACAGGGTTTCACCATGTTGGCGAGGCTGGTCTTGAACTCCTGACCTCAGGTGATCCACCTGCCTTGACCTCCCAAAGTGCTGGGATTACAGGCGTGAGCCACTGCCCCTGGCCAATTCTATGTATTTTTAAAGTTCTCCTTTTCCAGCGTTTAAAAGCTGGTGACGTCACACCCACTGCGTGATGCGTGCAGACTGCAACTCTTGTGTCTGAGCTGGCACCAGGCTTCATTTCTGGTTCATTCTAAGCTCTGTGGTCGGGTAATAGGTCACCGCCGCCTGGCCCGAGGCCCCAGCAGCCCCGGGAGCCTGGAGGACCTGCATGTTCCGAAGCCCACCCAGACCTGCCGTGTTGGATGCTCTGGGGGGGGTCCCCGCAGCCTGGGTTCTACCAAGCGCTCCAGAGGATGCAGGTGCCCACCACAGTCTGAGGACCACTGGGCTCAAGAAAGAGTGAGGCAGGATGCGGGCAAACTCTTTGTGCCTGTTTTCTCCGCTATAAAGTGGGGCAGGAGCACCTGCTGGGGTGAGAAGAGCACTGTGGAGAATGAAAGCTTTTGGGCTTCGGGGAGTGCGGCGTGGCATTCGCTCCCACTCCTCCTCCTCTGTGCCCACTGCGGCCGAGCCGCAGGAAGGCAGGATCTTGCCTGTTTTGTTCATGGACACGTCCCTGCCTCAAAAACCAGGCCCGGCATAGAGCAGGGGCTCAACAAATACGTGCTGAGTGTATCTCACTTGTATGGCTAGCTACGGTGTAACCCCAACAAAACCACGCAACCTTGTTGAATGAAGTAAAGGATACTTGTGCCTGAAGTTACGGACGAGCTTCCACACAGATATCCCAGGCTGAATTTCTGCACAAAGTTCTTGCCACTTTGACTAATAAGCTCAGAGTGATTATAAAACTATTGTTTTACAGGCCAGGCATGGTTGCTCACGGTTGTAATCCCAGCACTTTGGGAGGCCGAGGTGGGCAGATTGCTTGAGCTCAGGAGTTTGAGACCAGCCTGGGCAACAGGGCAAAACCCTATCTCTACAAAAATATACAAAAAAAAAAAAATTAGCTGGTCATGGTGGCATCTGCCTGTAGTCCCAGCTACTCGGGAGGCTGAGGTGGGAGAATCACTTGAGCCTGGGAGGTCAAGGCTGCAGTGAACCATGATCGTGCCACTGCACTCCAGCCTGAGTGATGGAGAAAGACTGTGTCTCAAAAAAATTTTTAAAAAATGTATTTAAAAAACTTTTTTTTTTCCAATTAATACTTCCACTTGAACAGTTTGGGGTGGCCTCTGTCACCTGCCTACCAGATGTGAGAGGCTGGTGGCCTGGCGTCTTGGGGTTCCAGCACCTGGGGTTCTGGAGTAAACTGCGTCCGTCATGGTGTCTACTCTGTGGCTTACGCTTGGGTCCAGGGGGCAGGGTCTGGTTTAGAGCAATCCAGGTTCCAGTCCAGACCCTGCCACGTTCTGGCCACGGCACATTTCATGAGGCCCTTAGCTTCCCGTCTGTGAGTAGGTGGGGGCCCACCTCTGACGGTGCTCAGTGGATTCAGTCAGGTAACGTCTGTGAAGGCAGTCGGGGCACGACCAGCGGCGAGCGAGTCTGCATTATTCTGAGTTACCTGAAAAGTCGTATCTGGCAAGACCCAACCACCGTTTCTTCTCACTGTCCTTGATGATGTCCCCGTAGAAGCCGTAGCCCAGCAGGGACACGGAGTAGCGGAGGAGTGTGCTGTTGTGGTGGACTGAGGACACATCCATGGCCAGTGAGTCCCCTGTGGGAGAGAATGGCCGTGAGGGAAGGCAGCCCCCCTCCAGCCCCGCCCCATCCACTCCATCCCCTTCAACAGCACTTTGCAAACGTGGGAGTTACTTTTAAAAAGTGTGAAACAAACAGAACGCATTCAATGCAAGGATTCTCTCTCTTGGGATGTTGGATGCCATATTTTTTATTCAAATGACTGAACTTCACTCAAATTTCTAAAACAGGCTCGGGGAGCTATCCTGTGGGGACTGAACAAGAGTGTATCCGTGAGGCTCATGAAATGTCTTTAACTGAAAGGACGGTGGTTTTAGAATGAAGAAAAAGTACATGGCATTTTAAAATACAAAATCAAGCTGAGTGCAGTGGTTCACGCCTGTAATCCCAGCACCTGGGGAGGCCGAGGCGGGCAGATCACCTGAGGTCAGGAATTAGAGACCAGGCTGGCCAGAATGGTGAAACCTTGTCTCTACTAAACATATAAAAATTAGCCAGGCATGGTGGCGTGTGCCTGAAATCCCAGCTAGTGGCGAGGCTCAGGCAGGAGAATCGCTTGAACCCAGGAGGCGGAGGTTGCAGTGAGCCGAGATCACACCACTGTACTCCAGCCTGGGCCACACACAGAGTGAGACTCTGTTTCAAAAAAAATAAAATAGGCCAGGTGCAGTGGGCCACGCCTGTAAGTAACCCCAGCACTTTGGGAGGCTGAGGTGGGTGGATCACCTGAGGTCAGGAGTTCGAGACCAGCCCGGCCAACATGGTGAAACCCCGTCTCTACTAAAAATACAAAATGAGCTGGGCGTGGTGGCAGGCGCCTGTAATCCCAGCTACTTGGGAGGCTGAGGCAGGAGAATCGCTTGAACCCGGGAGGCGGAGGTTGCAGTGAGCCGAGATCGCGCCACTGTACTCTAGCCTGGGCAACAAGAGCGAAACTCTGTCTCAAAATAAAATAAAGTAAAATAGAATAAAATAAAATGCAAAATCAGAAGTAGGCCGGGCACAGTGGCTCACGCCTATAATCCCAGCACTTTGGGAGGGCAAGGTGAGAGGATCACTTGAGCCCAGGAGTTTGAGACACAGGGAGAACCTGTCTCTACAAAAAACACAAAAATTAGCCAGGTGTAGTGGTGCACTTCTGCAATCTCAGCTACTTAGAAGACTGAGGTGGGAGGATCGCTTGAGTTCTGGAGGTCGAGGCTGCAGTGAGTCAAGATCATGCCACTGCACTCCAGCCTGGGTGACAGAGTGGGACCCTGTCTCAAAGAAAAAAATATCCTGACCGGGTGCTGTGGCTTACGCCTGTAATCCCAACACTTTGGAAGACCGAGGCGGGTGGATCACCTGAGGTCAGGAGTTCGAGACCAGCCTGACCAATACGGTGAAACCCCATCCCTACTAAAAGTACAAAATGAACTGGACATGGTGGCGCGAGCCTGTAATCCCAGCTACTCGAGAGGCTGACGCAGGAGAATCGCTTGAACTTGGGAGGTGGAAGTTGCGGTGAGCCAAGATAGCGCCACTGCACTCCAGCCTGGGGACAACTGGGAAACTCCATCTCAAAAAAAAAAAAAAAAAAAATCCTAAGTGGCTATTTTAAAATATACAATTTCTGTGACTTCCCGTGAGGCACGGTAACCCTGTCTACTGGGATGAGGAACAGGCGAAGGCACAAAAGATCTGTCCTGCCAGAGCCCACCGTGCTGAGTGCCATGGGCAGCCCCTTCTGCTCTTCCTGACCGGGGCTCTGCATCCTGGACTGAAGCCTCGAGGCCTCACAGAGGCATGCGTTCCACAGCTGGCAGCCCAGGCACAGCTGCCCGCGCCCACTGCCACAGGCAGTATGGCGGGACGCGGGTGGTTTCCGAGCCTCGGGGCAGCAGCCTCTGGAGGAGGAACTGAGCAAGAGTCAGGTGAGCTGAGTACGGGCATCACGCATGTGGTGGATTCCGTGGGAAAGAACTCGGCCCACACTGGGCGTGCCCCCAGGAAGGCCGTCCTGACAACATGGCCTCGGAGCTGCATGCTGAGTGGGATCACAGCGCAGCGAGCAGAGCAGGGGACACAGCGTGACCCACGGCCAGGACAGGACGGCAACAGCTGGAACACGCGACGGGGACCAGAGTGGGACACGCCTGGGGCGCAGGAGGCCCGGCTGCCACCGTGCGCATGCGCAGAGGAGGGGCTCACCAACAACGATATGCAGCGCCGAGGTTTCTGCGTCGCTGGTGCCCACGGTGGAGTAACACACGCAGTCCGTTGACCCTGTAAAGGGATAAAGAAGGTCCCAAATATCATCAGAATAACAGAATTGTAATCGCCTCCCAATTCAGTGAGTGGTACCTCATTCCTTTCCTTCCATGGCCCTAGAGTCAACACTAAGGAATAAATAGAATTTACCTACAAAATGAATATGGAAAATACTAGCGTTGATTCCTCAAGAATATCGAGATTGGGCTGGGCGGTGGCTCACGCCTGTAATCCCAGCACTTTGAGAGGCCGAGGTGGGCGGATGACTTGAGGTCAGGAGTTCGAGACCAGCCTGGCCAACATGGTGAAACTCCGACTCTACTAAAAATACAAAAATTAGCCAGGCGTGGTGGCATGCACCTGTAATACCAGCTCCTCAGGAGGCTGAAGCAGGAGAATCGCTTGATCCCGGGAGGCGAAGGCTGCAGTGAGTCGAGATCGTGCCACTATCCAGCCTGGGCAACACAGTGAGACTTCGTCTCAAAAAAAAAAAAAAAGCCAAAAAGTTAAAAAAATATATATATATATGTGTGTGTGTGTGTGTGTGTGTGTGAACATTTACAATTATAGGCATAACAAATTTTTTTTTTTTTTTTTTTCTGAGATGGAGTCTTGCTCTGTCGCCCAGGCTGGAGTGCGGTGGCGTGATCTTGGCTCACTGCAACCTCCGTCTCCCAGGTTCAAGCAATTCTCCTGCCTCAGCCTCCCGAGGAGCTGGGATTACAGGCACGCGCCACCACGCCCCGGCTTACTTTTCTATTCTTAGTAGAGACAGGGTTTCCCCATGATGGCCAGGCTGGCCTCTAACTGTTGACCTCGTGATCTGCCCGCCTTGGCCTCCCAAAGTGCTGGAATTAGGCATGAGCCACCACACCTGGCCCTTGTAAACTTTTGAAGCAGCTGGATGCGGCGAAGGTCACACACAGCCATTACTTGAGATCTTAATACCAGGACAGCCAGGACAGGCAGCTCAGGTCCCTGCTTCAGCCCGATGTTCCCCGTGAATGGGGCCGGCTGCGGCTTATGCATCTTTTTATTCTGCGCTTCACTGGCTCAGATGAAAGGGAAGCTGCAGCTGCCCCGGCTGATCGCACGGCCTTCCCTCTGAGGACCAAGCTCAAAAGAATGATTTGCATCCACAATGACCACCCATGCCTGTGGGAGTAGCTGTGCTGGTTCTCAACATTCCCCACACAACTGAATATGGGAGTTCCTCATCCACCCGGCCAGCACTGCCGCCACCCGAGTAACGACCAACCACATGCTCCCGTTCACGCAAGAAGGACCGGGCTCCAGGGAGGTTGCTCCCAGGACATGCGCATCATCTCCTTGAGCCTCTCTGTGCCTAAGTCATTAGCAGGCAATGCTGGCTGAAGTTACAAGCAGCAGATGCAGTTACAGGCTAACACCCGATGAAGGACCGAATGAATGACGATCTCTTCTTCCTATCAATCTGCTAATGCATCTATACTAATACGTATGTGGAAGAGACTTGGAAGGTAAAACATGCTACATCAGGTCTCAAAGCAGCCGGAGCCATGCCCTTCAGATGCTCCAGTGACATCTGTCCCAGAGGCAGCCATCCACGGGAGGCAGCTCAACACTCTCCAGATCCCAGGACCCCAACCCCCACCTGCCCCTCCTGCCTCTCCTGCCCCCAGCCAGCAAGACAAGCAGTGACCTCTGCACCTTCTAGCGGCTGGAACCCTGGAGCATGAGTGAGTTCAGGTACCTGCTGCCACCACCGGCCGTGCGCATCCAGGCGGCCTCCCGCAGGGTCTGTGGCTGTCAGGTCTCACTCACAACTCTTGTGCCCCCAGGCTGGTCCCCAGGTTGCCATGGTGACCATTACAGGGCCACCCTTGGGTGTCTCCCTCACCCTTACTCCTCCACTCAAGGCGATGCTGCGGAGCAGAGACTCCACACAGCCCCCCACCAGTTACACCCCGGAGTCTCAGACCCCATGCAGCGCCCCTACCGTCCAAGCCACCAGCGTTCTCACCAGGGCCCACTTGCTCTTAGGACCAAACGCAGAGAGCGATATCGGAGCAGAGTCAGACGTCACCCCCTGCCAAACCACCACCTCCAAGACCTCCTGCTGCATGGCAGAGTGGAACTCAGCATCTCCCTCGGGCCCTGCCCTGCCCTGCCCCTCCACCCCCACCCCCAGCCACACTGGCTTCCTTGTCCAGAACACCCCCAGCTCCTCCCACCTGCTGCCCTCTGCACCAGCTGACTCCCGGCCTAGGCCCCTCACCTGTCACCTCTCAGAAAGGCCTCCTGGACACCCATGGAAAGGGGCCACAAAGAGACCCTCTCCCCAGACCCTCCCCCAGTGGCATTTGCTACAATGCGCACCCACCCTGGGAAAGGCTTTTATGCCCACATTTGGTGGGGTGCTTGCTGTCCTTTCCTGGGGCAGAGGCCACAGCCAAGGCCTAGAGGAGGGCAGGGCACACAGCAGTACCCCCACCCTGACCATGGGGCAGGGCACACAGTGGCACCTCCACCCTGACCATGGTGAAGTGCAGCCTGCATCCCCACGAGCACTCCTGAACTGCAGGTCTCAGCTCCTGAGGTCGTTGTGGATTTTAAGAGCTGAGGGTTTTAGGGCCTAGCACTGCCACTGGCAAATGGTGACAAAAGACAGGTTTCTTGTAAACAAGGTAAGAACCATACAGCATAGATGAGAATGCAGAAAAACAGAATTCATGGAATCCAGAACGCACCACATACAAAGTTAAAAGACCAAAATCTAATTTGGAAAAGAGTTGCAAGACACAAAAACCAATGAAGGGCAAATAACGTATAAACGATGTTATGGTCAATTAGAAAGTGACAGGCCGGGCATGGTGGCTCACGCCTATAATCCCAGCACTTTGGGAGGCCGAGGTGGGCAGATCACAAGGTCAGGAGTTCAAGACCAGCCTGGCCAACATGGTGAAACCCTGTCTCTACTAAAAATACAAAAATTGGCCGGGCACGGTGGTGGGCGCCTGTAATCCCAGCTACTGGGGAGGCTAAGGCAGGAGAATTGCTTGAATCTGGGAGGCGGAGGTTGCAGTGAGCCAAGATCGTGCCACTGCACTCCAGCCTGGGTGACAGAGCAAGACTCCATCTCAAAAAAAAAAAAAGTGACAATGCCCTCTTGCTTCCCCATGGGAACATGGACTAAGCAAGGGAAGGGAAGTTTACAAAAGCACACAATGCAAACAGCAAGAGGACCTGTGAAAAGCAGTGTGGCCTCACGCATAATGAAAGAAATACAAATAAAGACAGTAAATAAAGATAGTGAATAAGGCAGCATACTCAGTCTATCAGATGGGATAAAAGTTAAACCACAGACAAACCTCCAGGCTGTGCCAGGCTCGGGGAAACTCCCCCTCCCAGCCCGGTGGGTGGCCTTTATGGGAGAATTAAGTGGGCCCAGAGACTCCACGTCAAGGGATGTCCACAAGGAAATCATGACCTGGAGCCTCTGAGAGCCACACGTGCGCAGGGGCCAGGGTCCTTCACGAGTGTGGAAGATGCAGAGAGAGTATGGAAAGAAGGATGGGAGTGAGGGGCCTGGGGTGAAGACAGCAGGAGACGGTGCCTTGATCTCAGGCACTTGTGGCCATAGGGAGACACAGTGCAAGGCCACCAACATTGGTTGTCTGGGTCATTCAAAGAATCGGAACGGGCTGGGTGCAGTGGCTCATGCCTGTAATCCCAGCACCTTGGGAGGCCAAGGCAGGCAGATCACTTGAGGTCAGGAGTTTGAGACCACCCTGGCCAACATAGCAAAACCCTGTTTCTACTGAAAATACAAAATTAGCCAGGCATGGTGGTACACACCTGTAGTCTCAGCTGCTCAGGAGGCTGAGGCAGGAGAATTGCTTAAGCCCAGGAGGCAGAGGTTGCAGTGAGCCAAGATCGCACCACTGCACTCCAGCCTGGACGACAAAGTGAGACTCTGATTCAAACAAACCAACCAACCAACGCAAAGAACTGGAACGCCTCTTGAACCAGCGCCAGCCAGCAAGACAAGTGGTGGGTGACTGGCCAGGCATGGTGGTGCACGCCTGTAATCCCAGCACTTTGGGAGGCAGAGGCTGGTGGATCACTTGAGTCCAGGAGTTTGAGACCAGACTGGGCAACATGGTGAAACTCCATCTCTACAAAAATATGAAAAAAAAGTTAGCCGAGTGTGGTGGTGCACGCCTGTGGTCCCAGCTACTTGGGAGGCTGAGGCAAGAGGATCACTTGAGCCTGGGTCAGTCTAGGCTGCAGTGAGCCACGATCATGCCACTGCACTCCAAACTAGGTGACACAGTGAGACCCAGTCTCAAACAAAAAGACAAGCCGTGATCTGTGCACCTTCAGGGGCTGGGAGCCTGGAGCGCGTCCTGAGTGTGCTGAGTGTGCGTGAACACAGAGCTCGACCTTGCACAGCTGTGCTCAGTCATTCAACAGATATCTAAGAGGGACTTTGGGTGCCAGGGCTGGGTGCCCCACCGAGGACACATGAGTGAAAGCCAAGCTCCCTGCCTGCGGGGAAGACAGACATCAGCCAAGGCCCAGGGGCCCTCCTGAGCTGTCCCCTCCCGGCCAGCTCTTCCACTCTCCCCACTCCTAACTGCCTGGCAGGAACCGAGAGGTCGGCAGCACACAGGAGGCCTGAGAAGGATGTGAGGAAATCCAGCAGAGGCTCCCCCGACATCCAGCGGGATGTTTCTATAATGCTTTGGTTTATCTGAGAGACTTGTTATTGGAAGGGGTGCTGAGAGCTTTTTCTCTATTGAGCTATTTCTAAAGAACCATTTCTCCCCTTAGTGTCTCCCAGCCTGGAGCCGGGCTGTTCTCATCAGACAGGACTCTTCTCAGGTGAGCGACATTCTTCTAAAACTCATCAGGCAATATTATGAAAAGTTCCTCTCTATAAATGACTGCATCACGCCTTCCCTAAAAGCCAAAGGGAAGGGATCGTAACCAGACGATCATCCTTTCCTATATACTTAAAACCATGACCATGGTCAACTTGTTGCTAACAATTATTAGTAATTCACGAGATACTATGCTAACACAAATCCCCCTAAAATGAGTCTTGATACTGAAAACACCCGCAATGTCACCATCCGTGGGGAACACTTTGCCTCACACCATTATTCACAAGCTCTGTCATTAAGAAGGAGTAATGGCTTAAGTTTAAAGGATGACTCCCTCAAGTAAACACTGGCCCACAATGTCACCTGTCGGAGGCAGGTTAGAGTTGAGAGCAGCACCCACAGAGAAGGTGGCTCAGGGCCTGTCCCTCGTGAGGGCTGGCCTTTCCCTTGCTTTGAGGCAAGGTGGGCTCTAAACCTCCAACTCTCGCTCCCCTCTGGTGACCTGTGACCTCACCCCCAGTGCCTCCTGTCTTCATCCATAAAATGGGGATGACTGCGGTGCTCACATCCCAGAGCTGTGACGAGAGTGAAAGTGTGCACCATGCCGCCACCCTCGGGGCCAGAGAGGACAGAGACACCTCGTCCCCTGCCAGGTCATTCGTAAAGCCTGCAACACACCACGCTCAGGCCCTCACCTTGACTTAGCTTAACACTGTGATTTTTCAAAGAACAAGGTGGTTCCTAGAAGGATGTTGAATGGACCAAGCCGAACCAGCACTTCAGGACACAGCCCAGCTGTTCCCGGGCTCGGCTAGGTCCTGCCCTTGGTTCCGCCCCCACCTTTCCCACTCAGTCTCCTCCCAACTCCCCAGCCCGATTCCTGCCCACACCCACCCCTAACTCCCGGTTCCTTCAGGTCCAGAAGCCACTTCTTCCAGAACGCACCCCCTGCCAACCTACCCACCTGCTCCCGGGCACCGGGGGTTCCCCACTCCAGGACTGCACCCCCAGCGGTGGGATTCTCCTGCCTCGCGTGAAGCAGCCTTTGGGGGAGTTGGGCAACTTTCCTTTCCACGAGTGTCTATTTCATTGGGGTCATACTCTCAATGATATCCCCCCAAGAGTGGCCCTAATGTTAGGAAATCTGTACGAACTAAACTGAGTATAATTGGGTTATTAAGCGTCCGAGGTGGCTACTTGTGCAGAACAATTCCTAAGGACGGGAACGAAGAGAACAGAGAATGCTACGCCGGCTCCATACCTGCGGGAATGATTCCAATCCGGAGGCTACTGGGGACCAGCACAGCCCGGGGGTGGTTCTGGTCGACCCCGGCGCTCCTCTGCGTCCTCCCAATCAGACCGTGCAGCACCTCGCTGAACATGCCGTCTCCGCCTACACAGACGATGCTGCAGGAGGAACGCAGCTGGTCAGGGCTCCTGCAGGTGCGGCCCTCTGAGCGCAGCAGGCCTGAGGCTTCCAGCTTCAGGAGGGGCAGCCTGCGCACCTGGCCCTTGGCAGGCATCTAGAAGTGTGGCTCCTGAAATGTCCCTAAGTGATAAGGTCGTGCCTCTGTGCCAGTTGGCCTAGACCACGTGTACAAATAATGAGATTTATGGCAAATACCGGCTTTCCTTCTGTGAGTCTGGAATTTGGGTTGCTAGGCAGAGAATGCCTGCATGCCTGTACCCCATCAAAACACTACACTCTGCGTCTCAGGACTCAAGTTTGTGGGGCGGGAACAGTAGACCTGTGCTGCTGCATTTGTGGGAGCAGAGAGGGTGCACTCCAGGTGGCCCGCACTGCGGGAGAGGCACAGCAGTCTGCACGGGGACGTTTCTCCTTTGCTGAGCTGGCTGTGCAGCCTTGCTCTGTCCCGTCAGAAATCTCAGCCGAGAGCACGACTCTAGCTCAGGCAGCAAATCACCAGCCGTGTGGGTGGTCTTGAGGACCCAAGGCAAGAGCAGAGGGGACGGAATAAATGCGGACAAAATGGGGCATGAGACAATCTAAGGAGAGGAGATGGAGAAAGGGGACAGTGGCTGAAAGGAGAAAGGATGGGTTGGTTTCAGGGTGTGCTGTCCTATGCCGGGGGTGACCCACAGGGAACCAACACTGAGGCGGCAGAATGAGAGGTGCAGGCATGGAGACAGACATGTCACTGCAGCCCAGAGGGAAGGCAGAGGACAGGGCTCAGGTTTCCTGGACATCTCTATAGCCTATGGCAGCCCAAGAGCTCTCATCACCCAGGAAGAGAGGGTTGCAGGGGGAAGGTCCGCCCGTAGAGGAGCGGTGTGAATCGACTAGGGGGTGCAGCCTGAGGGGCCTCCCTCAAGCATGACAGCATCAAGGTGCCTGCCCATTCCCCAGTGGGTCTGTCTGTGCAGGCGCGACCAGTCTCCAGGGCTGGGATCTCTGCCCACCACCCACCACGCAGGCCACCTGCTTTGGGCCCAGCTCCCATGGGAAGGCTCTTTGCCCTTCCCCGTAGCCTACACCTTGCGCTGGGGCCGCCTTCCCAGCGGGGCTGTGGTTTTGAGGACAGGGCATCCTTGAATGTGCAGTGTAGCACCTGTGCGTCAGACAGACAGATCACTCAGACAGACAGCTCAACCGCAGGAAGAGCAGTGCTCACTGGCCAGGCCTCCCAGCCTCCTGCAGGGCATGTCCCTGGGTTTGGGGAGAAGGCGTGCCCTCAGGAGGCGAGGCTGATCCCTTGGCTAGGGTGGGTGCAATAAGGTACCAGCCCCATCCCTGCTGAAAAGTGAAGACGACTGTCTTCCTGCCAAGCTGCTGTCGGGTGGAGGTGGTGGGAAGAAGTACATGGAGGAGCTGCCATCGGGTGGAGTTGGGGAGATGTGCGTGGAGGAGCTCCCTGCTTCCTGGAGCCCATGAACAGAACACTCCCGCATTACGAGGGGAGCAAAGGGGTCTCCCTGTCAGCACCTGGGGGCAGGGGCTCCTTTTATTTCCCTTTCTAACCTTAGCATCAGCAGAGTGCTGGGACCTGGCGGACCCTCAATAATGTTTGTGGAATGAATAATGATTTCAATAAATATCCGCTGCAATTTATAACACATTGCTCACCGATTCCAGATGGAACAGAGAGAAGAAAACAAAAAGCCAACCAATGACAAGGCTTAAATTAACTACAGGGGAATAGCTAAACTCAAGATGAAGAGTGAAATTTTAAGCATAAAGAACAGCATAGAAGAGCTGGACAGACTTGAGTACATGAATTTGAAAACTTCTACTGGGAAGAATTAATGCCATAAGCAGAATTAAAAGACAATTTCAAAATTAGCAAAATTATTTGCAAAAATATGAATATAAATATGAATTGCCTATTATTTGTTGGATAAAAGAACAAATGACTGAAATTATGGCCAACAAAAGAAAATGGGCCAAAGACATAAAAATCAATTCCAAGAAGCCAGCTAGCCCATAAACATATTTCTTAAAATATTAGAGACTTTCACATGTCAAATTAGCAGAGAAATTTTATACTGATAATACCAAACATGTTGACAAAGACAGTAAATAATATACTATAAGAAAGAATGTAAACTGGCCGGGCGCAGTGGCTCACGCCTGTAATCCCAGCACTTTGGGAGGCTGAGGCGGGTCGTGTGGATCACCTGAGGTCAGGAGTTCGAGACCAGCCTGGCCAACGTGGCGAAATCCTGTCTCTACTAAAAACACAAAAATTAGCTGGGCGTGGTGTTGGGCACCTATAATCCCAGCTACTCGGGAGGTTGAGGCAGGAGAATCATTTGGACTTGGGAGGCCGAAGCTGCTGAGGTCACGCCATTGCACTCCAGCCTGGGCAACAAGAGCAAAACTCTGCCTCAAAAAAGAAAAAAAAAAAAAAGACTGTAAGTTAATAGAATCTCTTTCGAAAGCAATATGGCTGTACATGGCAGAGATTTTAAAATGTTAATCTCCTATGACTAATTTCATTTCTAGGAATTTACCTTAAAAAATGTAGATGTATGCAGAGAGATTTATGTACAACAATGCTATCCTAAGAGCAAAAATTGGAAAGAGCCTGAACATCTACAAGTGAGAGACTAAATAAATATGGCATGCCCACATAATGGACCATGATATGGGCATTAAAAATAGTACTTCTGGGAAATCTCTGGGAATTTTGGGGAAAAGAAGAATCCCAAACTGTAAAAACGACAGCATCTAAACATTCTTGATAATGTGCTTGGTTGATTTGCTTCTCTGTCTACACAGCACCGCATAAGCACGTCTTCTGAAAGACCGAAAGGGAACAGAACCAGCAAACAACCATTCTCGCCCAGCCCAGCCAGAGAGGAGCGTGTGACTGCACTTTTCTGCCTTTTCTTTCTTGCCTTCCTGTAAGAAGCATGTTTACTTTTACAATTGGTCGTGGGTGGAGGCAGGGGGCGGATTTAGGAAAAGGAGCTCTCAAAACTAAGAGAGGTGGGTAGAACTTTTTCATTAACAATGGACTTGATGGCGATGAAAGACGGCTTACTCACCCGTCGTATTTGTCTATGTTCATCTCATACAGAGTCTCCTTGGCCTGATTAGCATGTTCAGTAACTGTGGGGAAAAATTACATCACACAGTTTATATTCACATCTGTGAGTCCTCATGTGAAAGGCAAATCATCCGTTCTTTTAAAATGAGTTCCTGTAACACCTTCAGGCGGATTTCCTAGATAAAATTCCCTCTTCAATTCTACATCGCTCTTATGGGACGGGATCAAGCTGACCTCAGGGAACGTGAACATGAACCTCTCTCGGGCCACAGTCTGTGCGATGACATGCAGCGTTCCTGGTATTTAATTGCCGGCAAATAATAATTTCTTTGAAAGAGATTACATCTGTTTTATAATTTTTCCTTATTATACAAGTTACTTCCAAAATTGTACACTATGCCAAAGTGTAGTAAGAAGATGTTAGTGCAGTCTCTATACCTGATGTAAACTTCTATTGAAAGTCCCCCCACCCCACAACAGGCCCCGGTGTGTGATGTGAGATTATTTCTAAGACTTATTAATCCTTTGTGTCTCCTCTTTTGAGAATTTTCTGTCCAGAATCGTTGCCCTTTTATCTTCCTAGTGTTTTTCTTGATTGCCTTCTATGCTGAGACTTGGCTGGAAAATACTAAGTTATTTATTTTGTATTCTTCCCATTCTGGTATGTAAAAAAAAGTTCTATTTTGTTTAAAATAATCTTACAGGATAAAAATCTTGGGCTGGGCACAGTGGCTCATGCCTATAATCCCAACACTTTGGGAGGCTGAGGTGGGTAACATTGCTTGAGCCCAGGGGTTCGAAACCAGCCTATGCAATATGGTGAAACCCCGCCTATACAAAAAATACAAAAATTAGCCAGGCATGGTGGCACAAGGTGTGGTGCCAGCTACTTGGGAGGCTGAGGCAGGAGGATCATCTGAGTCAAGGGGGCTGAGGTTACAGTGAGCCACGATTGCACCACTGCACTCCAGCCTGGGCAACAGAGTGAGACACCGTCTAGAAAAAGCAGAAACGTCTCTAGTGACTATACTTGAATCATTCTCAAACTTACTTCTACATAGTTAACATAGAATTTGTTACCGATGATGTCAGTGGTGATGGAGGCTAAGGTGAACAGTGGTGCCACTTTTCTTTCATATATCCGCTTGCCTTGTCCTTTTCCTCCAAACGGGTTGATAAATACCAGTAATTGCTTTGGTCTGGACGCTGTAAGACAACAACATGTAAATAACAACGAAAATAACAAAATCAAAACGAAGAGCTCTGTTACTGGACAAAATCAAACCATGAGGGTTTTAGAATTCTGCTTAGTATTACCTGATGGAAAGTATTTTTAAATCTTAAAGAACAATGACAAAGAGCTTCCTGATCTATGAAAAGAGAAAATCAACAGGTTGTCCAACTGGGCAAAGGCTATACACGCATGTCAGACATCATGAAAGTCCCACGAACTCAGAATTCCGACTGAGAAGGGCTCTCTCTGCTCTGAAGGGTGCTGTCGGGTGCACATGCTAGGGGCAGCAGCCTCGTTCTTCTGCAGGTGAAGGAGGCGAGTGTGCAGACAGCAGGAAGAAGGAAACAGACATAGGGAAGAGTCTTAAGAGAAGCGGACCAGCAGGTATGGAAAGAAGAAGCCACACAGGGAGATGCTCACAGAGATGGAAAGACAGAAACCAGTGACCTCATTTCCATCTCTCCAGGGGCCCTGCCAAACTCCCATGCCTGGGTTTCCTCAGTCACCCCCATTTTCTTTTCTTTTTTTTTTTGAGACAGAGTCTCGCTGTGTCGCCCAGGCTGGAGTGCAGTGGCGTGATCTCGGCTCACTGCAAGCTCCGCCTCTCGGGTTCACGCCATCCTCCTGCCTCAGCCTCCTGAGTAGCTGGGACTACAGGCGCCCGCCACCACGCCCAGCTAATTTTTTGTATTGTTAGTAGAGATGGGGTTTCACCGTGTTAGCCAGAGTCACCCCCATTTTCTTATAACAACTTCCACATTTCTGTTTTGGTGGGTTCATGTAACTCTGCTACTTAAAAGAACACATTTAACTAACAAATCAATAAAAGTAACAAGACAGTATCTGCCCAAGGAAACTGAAAACCTAAGTCCATACAAAAACCCAGACACAGGGCCAGGCGCGGTGGCTCATGCCTGTAATCCCAGCACTTTGGGAGGCCGAGGTGGGCGGATCACGAGGTCAGGAGATCGGGACCATCCTGGCTAACACGGTGAAATCCCGTCTCTACTAAAAAAAAATACAAAAAAATTAGCCGGGCGTGGTGGCGGGCACCTGTAGTCCCAGCTACTCAGGAGGCTGAGGCAGGAGAATGGCATGAACCCAGGAGGCGGAGCTGGCAGCGAGCCAAGATCGCGCCACTGCATTCCAGCCTGGGCAACAGAGTGAGACTTCGTCTCAAAAAAAAAAAAAACAAAAAAAACAAAAAAAACCACAGACACAAATGTTCATCACAGCATTCTTCACCACAGCCAAGCAGTGGGAACAGCCTAAACGCCCATCACCTGAAGAAGAGATTGAGACGCAGTCCACATATCAACGGAGCATCCTTCAGTCATGAAATAAGCAAACTACCGGGCATGACTAACATGAATCAATGTGAAAACAGTACACAGAGAGACTGAAGGCTTCCACCCAGGAGCACACGTAAAACTTCTGGGGTGACAGAAGCCTTGATGGGTTTGAGTTACAAAGGTATGTGTGTTTCAGAAGTCATTGATTGAAACTTAGGATTTTGGCCAGGCATAGTGGCTGACACCTGTAATCCCAACACTTTGGGAGGCCAAGGCAGGAGGATCATATGAGCACAGGAGTTCAAGACCAGCCAGGGCAATATAGTGAGACTCTGTCTCGACAAACAATCAAAAAAAATCAGGCCAGGCTCAGTGGCTCACGCCTGTTAATCCCAACACTTTGGGAGGCCGAGGTGGGCAGATCACTTGAGGTCAGCTGTTCGAAACCAGCCTGGGCAACATGGTGAAACCCTGTCTCTACTAACAATACAAAAATTAGCTGGGAATGGTGGCAAGCACCTGTAATTCCAGCTGCTCGGGAGGCTGAGGCAGGAGAATCACTTGAACCCAGGAAGTGGAGGTTGCAGTGAGCCAAGATCGCGCCATTGCACTCCAGCCTGGGTGACAGAGTAAGACTCCATGTCAAAACAAACAAACAAACAAACAAATTAGCTGGGTGTGGTGGTGTGCCCTTATAGTCCCAGCTACTCTGGAGGCTGAGGTGAGAGAATCACTTGAACCTGGGAGGTCGAGGCTGCAGTGAGCTATGGTCGTGCCACTGCACTCCAGCATGGGCTACAGAGTGAGACATCACTCCAGATTCTACCAATATTACAAAGGAAATGAAAGAATTTACTAATAAGTTCATGCTAATAAACTCACGAATTTGGATGAAATGGTTAAACTTCTCAAAAAGCAAAATTTGTCAGAGATACCA
Organism: Gorilla gorilla gorilla; assembly: GCF_029281585.2. Taxonomy (NCBI): domain Eukaryota; kingdom Metazoa; phylum Chordata; class Mammalia; order Primates; family Hominidae; genus Gorilla; species Gorilla gorilla. The sequence continues at coordinate 44,731,313 of NC_086018.1, forward strand.
GAAGAAATAGAAAATCTGAATAGTCTGACAGCTAATAAAGACACCAAAGCTATCAATGAAAACTTCTCACAAAGAAAGCTCCAAGCCCAGATGATTTCACAACTGAATTCTTCCAAACATTTAAGGAAAAAATAGCCTCAAGATTATAGGAACTCTTCCAGAGAACAGAAAAAAACAAACACGTATGAACTCTTTGTATGACACACCACTGTGACCTTGGGAACAAAACCAGACAAAGATGTTATCAGAAAGGGGCTCATATTCAGACATCCCTCCCCTGAACCTACGTGCAAAAATCCTAAACACAATATCGGTAAGTCAAATCCAGTGATACATAAACAGTACTACATCACAACCAAGAGAGGTTTGTTTACTCCAGGACTGCAACAATGAAAAATTAATGTAACTCAACACATTAATTGAAAAAAAAAAGAAAGTCATACAGTCATCTCAATAGATGCAGAAAAGGCATTTATCAAATTAAATACCCATTCTCCACTTAAAAAAACCAAAACGCTCAGAAAAGTACGATTAAAAGGAAATTCTGTCTTAATCTGATTTTTAAAATCTATTAAAAACCTAAGAAACATCATTCTTAATGGTGAAACACTAAAATCTTTCCCCTGAGATCAGGACTGAGACAAGGATGCTGCTAGCACCCCTGTGTTGGTCCAAGCCAGGGCAAAAACATAAGGAAAAGAAATAAAAGAGAGAAGAATTAAAATGGAAGAAACAGAACTGTTATTATGCACAGCTGACATGATCGTGTTTGACAAAAATCTAAAATAATCATCAAACTATTAGCATCCATAAGTGAAGTTTGCAAGGTCATTGAATGCAAGGTGAAATACACAATTCGATCACATTTCTATACACAAACAATAAAAAATAAATAAACAGTGCAGTAGGGAAAACGAGACTTTCCCATAAATGCCACAGGGTCAAGCAGATGTTTATATTTAATGAAAATACTACATTGGGCACAGTGGTTCGTGCCTGTAGTCCCACTTACTTGGGAGGCTGAGGCAGGAGGATCGCTTAAGCCCACTAGTTCAAGGCCACAGTGAGCTATGATCACACAGCTGCACTGCAGCCTGGGTGACAGAGCAAGACCCTGTCTTAAAAAAATGAATACATAAAAAGAAAGACGAAAGTGAATCTTGACTGCTCACCTCACACTGGACACAAAGATGAATTCCAAATGGATTACATAGATCCAAATGTGAAGCGGAAAACAACAGAGCTTGGAGAATAAAACGTCTTCGTGACTTTGGAGTAGACAAAGATATCTTCAATAGGACACAAGCTTACCAGAAAGCTTTTTAAAATCATAAAAATAGGCCGAGCATAGTAGCTCACCCTGGTAATGTCAATGCTTTGGGAGGCTGAGGTGGGAGGATTCTTTGAGCCTAGGAGTTTGAGACCAGCCTGGGCAACACAGCAAGACCCCAGCTCTATGAAAAAATTTTCAAAAAATCAGCCAGGCACAGTGACATGTGCCTGTAGTCTCAGCTACTTGCGAGGCTGAGGCAGAAGCATTGCTTGAGCTCAGGAGTTCAAAGCTGCAGTGAACCGTGATTGTGCCACTGCACTCTGGCCTGGGTGACAGAACAAGACCTCATCTCCCTTTTTTTTTTTTTTTTTAAGATGGAGTTTTGCTCTTTCGCCCAGGCTGGAGTGAAGTGGCATGATCTCGACTCACTGCAACCTCCACCCCCAGGGTTCAAGTGATTCTCCTGCCTCAGCCTCTCGAGTAGCTGGGATGACAGGCGTGTGCCACCATGGCTGGCTAAGTTTTGTATTTTTAGTAGAGATGGGGTTTCACCATGTTGGCCAGGCTGGTCCCGAACTCTTGACCTCAGGTGATCCACCCGCCTCGGCCTCCCAAAGTGCTAGGATTATAGGCGTGAGCCACCATGCCCGGCCAAGACCCCATCTCTTAAAAAAAAAAAAAATACGAGATTGAAAAGGCAAGTTACAGAATTGGTAATTCTTATGAATTACATAAATTTATGTAATTAATAAATTCAATAAAAGATTCAGATCCACAATATGTAAACAGTTTCTACACATCATTAAGAAAAAGATACAACCAGCTGGGCATGGTGGCTCATGCCTATAATCCCAGCACTTTGGGAGGCTGAGGCAGGTAGATCACTTGAGGCCAGGAGTTCAAGACCAGCCTGGCCAATATGGCAAAACCCCGTCTCTACTAAAAAATACAAAAAAACTAGCCAGGCCTGGTGGCACACGCCTGTAGTCCCAGCTACTCAGGAGGCTGAGGATTGCTTGAACCCAGGAGGCAGAGGTTGCAGTGAGCCAGGATCGCGCAACTGCCCTCCAGCCTGGGCAACAGAGCGAGACTCTGTCCCCCCGCAAAAAAAAAAAAAGAAAAAAAGAAAGAAAGGAAGGAAGAGAAAGATAACAACCAAACGGAAAAATGGACAAAAGACTTGAACAGAACCTCACAAAAGGAGATATCTGAATGGCCCATGAACATATGAATGTGTTTCTCAACCTCATTAACCATTAGGGAGTGCAAACTACAACCACAGTGCAAGACTATTAACGCCACCACGGCTAAGACGTAAAGGTGTGGCTAAGATGTGAAGCAACCAGAACTCCCGAACCCTGAGGGTGGAATGCAGGCTGGCAGCGTCTTCTGAAGTCAACACATGCAACAAACACCTACAACCCAGTGACTCCGTTCCCAGGTATGCACCCAGGAGAAATGCAGACGGGTGCAAAAGACATGCTCTAGAATTTTCGTTCCCAATGCTACTGTTCATGACAGCCCACATCAGGAAGCTGTCCAAATGACCAGCCACTGTACCATGGGTGAATAAATGGCCGTAACATTCACATCACGGAATACCATACGGCCTAGAGAATGAACAAACGGCAGCCCCACGCAAGAGCGTGGAAAATTTATGCAAGACTACTCGCCACCACGGTGGAAAACAGCGTGGAAAACTTCACAAGTGTCATGTTGAGCCGAGAGCCAGGCACAAAAGGGTTCATGCCATATGATCTGATTTCTATCAAGTACAACAGTGAACCTAGTTGTTTAGAAGTCGCGGCAGTGGTTCCCCTTTGGGGAGTCATGACCACAGGGGCACGGTGGGGGACCCTGGGGCTGGCAATATTCTGCTCCTTTATCTGGGTGCTGGTTACACAAGTGTGCTCAGCGTGAAAATTCACCCAGTGCACACTCAGAATGAGATCCTCTGTGTCTGTGATATGACAAACACTAAAACAGCCTGTAATCCCAGCACTTTGGGAGGCCGAGGTAGGCAGATCACTTGAGGTCAGGAGTTTGAGACCAGTCTGGCCAACACGGCGAAACTCTGTCTCTACAACAAATACAAAAATTAGCCAGGTGTGGTAGTGGGTGCCTATAATCTCAGCTACTTAGGAGGCTGAGACAGGAGAATCGCTTGGACCCAGGAGGAGTTTGCAGTGAGCCGAGACTGCACCACTGCACTCCAGCCTGGATGATGGAGTGAGATTGTCTCAAAAAACAAGAACAAAACGAAGAAAAAAACCCACTAAAACAGATAACAGTGTTAGAAGTTAAAATTGTAGAGTAGCTGAAACAATAGAATCATATACAATTTTTAGCTACAAGTAGACTATGTCAAATGCACAATTATAAAGATGAAAATGAACCCACATTCTCCAGTGGGAGGCAGGGTTCAGAGGACTTTCTCTTGGAGTCTGCACCTATAGGATCAGGTCTGGAATCCAATCAGCCAAAGTCTCATGAAAACAGGTTTGATGGGAGGAAAGGGAAGGAGAAAGCAGGACGGACGGAAAGGGGGAGTCGAGAGACAAACAGAGGAGGGGAAGGCGGGAGAAACGGATGCACTCTTCTGAACAGCCTAGTGCGGAACGACATGCAGAGGAACGGGGCTTGTGGTGGTTTGAGATGTGAGGACGGTCAGGATGAGCTTTTCACGACAGCAGGTGGTGGAGGCCAAGTCCCCCAGGATTAAACCAGGAAGTGTGGAAGCACAGGCCCTCCCGCCCCAGTTGTAATCAAGAGGAGGGCTCCTTCAAGCAACAATGCTGCTCCGAAGCAGATATATGGGAATGCCTCCTTTTAATAAACTGAAATTCACTTTCTTGATGTAGGTGCCAAATTCATTCAAAAATATATAAAACTAACCTAAACACATGCCATTTCTATTCTATGGGTGAAGCCTATGCTGAGTTGTCAAGACTGTGTATTGGCTGGGCTCAGTGGCTCACACCTGTAATCCTAGCACTTTGGGAGGCTAAGGTGGGAAGATGGCTTGAGCACAGGAGTTCGGGATCAGCCTGGGCAATATGGCAAAACCCTTCTGTACAAAAAAAATTAGCCAGGCGTGGTGGCACACACCTGTAGTCCCAGCTACTCAGGAGACTGAGGTGGGAGGATCACTTGAGCCCGGAAGGTAGAGGCTGCAGTGAGCTAAGATCATGCCACTGCACTCCACCCTGGGTGACAGAGCGAGACCCTGTCTCAAAAAAAAATTGCCTATTAAGGTTATAAGCAAACAACATGAAATAGTGTTATGAATACAAAATGAATGAACACCTACCACTTTGTGTGTGTGTGTGTGTGTGTGTGTACCATATGTTCCTTTTTTTAAACTTTTATTTTAAGTTCACGGGTACATGTGCAGGTTTGTTATATAGGTAAAGTGTGTGTCATGGGGGTTTGGTGTACAGATTATGTCTCTAGCCATCCTACCACTTTTTAAGGGTGACAAAGTCTTGTTACTCAGCGTGCAATAACTAACCCACCAGGCTCCAGGCTCCTACTACATTTCAGATGTGGACACATCCCTGGCTGGGCGTGGTGGCTCACACCTGTAATCCCAGCACTCCAGGAGGCCAAGGTGGGGAGATCACCTGAGGTCAGAAGTCTGAGACCAGCCTGGCCAACTTGGTAAAACCCCATCTTTACTAAAAATACAAAAATTAGCCAGGCGTGGTGGCGCATGCCTGTACTCCCAGCTACTCGGGAGGCTGAGGCAGGAGAATCACTTGAACCCAGGAGGTGGTGGTTGCAGTGAGCTGAGATTGCGCCACTGAACTCCAGCCTGAGCAACAAAGCAAGAGTCCATCTTGAAAAAGAAAAGAAAAGAAAGGAAAAAAGACATGGACGCATCCCAGACAGATATGAGGTGTATTCCTCCATGTGCCCAGTTTAATTCTCACATTCACCTCAAATGTAAAAGCTATTACCATCTCCGCTTCCAGAAAGAGAAACTGAGGCTCAGAAGGGTAAGTGACCCGCCCCCAGGCCTCCTGGCTGGTGAGCAGGGGGCTGGACTCCATGCCAGGGTCCAGGCTGTGGAGCCCATGCCCTTTGCATTCACTGGGCTGCTCTGCTCATGAGAAATTAAGTCAGCCTGACTCATCATGTCCACCTGGGGTATGGCCAGCTGCACGAAACGGGGAGACACGTCAGGAGGATCACCCAATCAGGCATGCGCATGCCACCACGGCCATCCTGTCTCTCAGTCCAAACACACACGTACTCAGCTTCTCCAGCATCTCCCGCAGGGTCTGCAGCCACAAGTGACACAGCTGCTCCTCTGGACACCAGAAAGTCACCTGCGCCCACTTCCAGCGGTGCCGTCGTGCTCTCTTTACACAGTGAACTGCACAGAAGCAAGCATGCTCATTAGTGCAAAGTTTGCAGCGTCACTGACAAAACCTCACGTGAATATGCACCAAATGCAGCTAATTATAGGTTCCTAACCAAAATTTCCCAGGGGTTCTCCTCCCTTCTAATTAGTAACTTTCAAGGTATATTAGAAAAAAAATCCGATCTTTCAAACCTTTTAAGTCATATAAGGGAAAAGGGCTGGGTGTGATGACTCACACCTGTAATCCAGCACTTTGGGAGGCTGAGGCGGGCAGATCACCTGAGGTCAGGAGTTCAAGACCAGCCTGGCCAACATGGTGAAACCCCGTCTTTACTTAAAATACAAAAAAGTAGCCAGGTGTGGTGGCGGGCGCCTATAATCCCAGCTACTCAGGAGGCTGAGGCAGGAGAATCGCTTGAACCCGGGAAGCAGAGGTTGAACTAGCCGAGACCGCGCCACTGCACTTCAGCTTGGGCAACAAGAGCAAAACTCTGTCTCAAAAAAATAAATAAATAAAAATAAGGGGAAAAATGACCATTAACTAAAACATTAACTAAAGGTAGCATTTGGGGGAAAAAATAGGAAGATTTCATAAAGATAAACCAATGCATTGAGCTTGTTAAACAAGTAACAGAAAAGTTCCCTCTCGTGTAATCTACATAGAATTAATGAAGAATGTGGGAGAAGACATTTAGGCTTATCACCTGTAAAAGCGTAAGGCTTTTCCATTTTCTGCCATTTTCCACTGCTGTGATGTTTCCCGTGAACGTCTGTTTCCTCAACGGCGATGATCTCAGATACAGGCACAGAGCAGGCATCTGTAAAAACACCATGTCCTTCTGTCAAAGAATTCGTCAGAATCCACACAGGTAAAATCAGTCCAACTCCAAGAAGCTGAGAATATTCTGCTTTAATATTCTCATTAGAAATTCAGGCTGGGTGTGGTGGTGTGCACCTGTAATCCCAGCACTTTGGGAGGCTGAGGAGGGAGGATCGCTTGAGCTCAGGAGTTGCAGTGGGCTATGATGGTGACACTGCACTCCAGCCCTGGCAACAGCTCAAGACCCCATCTCCAAAATTAAAAAAGATATACATATACATATATATATATGTGTGTGTGTGTGTATATATATGTATGTGTATATATATATATGTATATGCATATATATATTTTGAGACAGAGTCTCACGCTGTCGCCCAGGCTGGAGTGCAGTGGTTCGATCTCGGCTCACTGCAAGCTCTGCCTCCCGGGTTCGCGCCATTCTCCTGCCTCAGCCTCCCAAACAGCTTTTTTAATCCCCCCTCCCCCAAAAAGGAAGGTTATAGGTCACTTTTAAACTCAGAAATAAATAACTGTGGGCAGCTCAATGTTACCAGACGGCGGGATGTTTTATTCAGCCGAGTCACCAAATGGAGGCTGTGATTTTTCACACGATTTGCTCAGCCATTCAAGCAGCAAATGTGGACCGTTCCGGGCCAGCTACCATGTTAAATTTGGGGAAACATGCTCAAGACATGGCCTCTGTCTGCAGGACAGTGTCTGGTTCAGAAATCCAAGTGGGAGGGAGACACGTGACAGGACCCGGGACAGCTGGAACCACGGAGCTTGCAAGTGAGGCAGAGCCCGTGTGTGGTGCGAACTGGAGTGCAGGGGGAGGAGAGAGGGGAGACTTCCAGGGGCCCAGGGGACGACAGCACCGGACATGCTCCACCCTGGGAACCAGCAAGGACCCATTCCACCCGAGCCACCTGGGGCGTGTTCATCTGCTGGGCAGCTGTAATTACAGGCCTGCACATCAAAGAAAGTTCTGGGCTGGCAGCAGAGCCGTGGGAGGTGATGGGTAACTGAAGTCCAAGGCCTGAAAGAACTTGCCCAGGAGAGCATGGGATTGAAGACAGCAAAGCCAAGTTTGAGGAAGGTGGCTTCCAAAAGCTTATTCTGGAATTACTGTTAGGCATGTATGATATATCCTTACACAGAAGAATGTTATAATTTGTGGTTAGCTTCCTAGGTTGGCTATAAAACCTGCAATATAGCTAAAATACTGTATTTTTGCCGTAGCTAAATGCAAAAAAAATTGCTATAACATTTGTAGTAATTTTGCATCATTTTTAAAGTTGCAGCCCATGGAAATCAAGTTCTAGGAACCTGGGAGGGTAGTGTCTGAACTGGGCCTTTGACCACTGTAGAAACCTTTGAAAGGCCAGTAGTGGGGCTTCCTGATTCCCTCTGAAGTGAAGCCAGCCCCAGGGGAGCAGACTTGATGGGGAGGGGGTGGGTTACAGAGGATGAAGTCTGGCTGGAGAGCGGAGGTCTCAGGAGGTGTCTGTGTGCATCCTGCTCCTGGGTATAGGATGTGGGGTCCAGAGTGACTCTCAGGGTCCCCACCCTCCGGTGTGCCCCACCTCGGCCTCCCATCTTTTTTTTTTTTTTGAGATGGAGTTTTGCTCCTGCTGCCCAGACTGGAGGGCAATAGCTCCATCTCGGCTCACCGCAACCTCCACCTCCTGGTTCAAGCGATTCTCCCTCCTCAGCCTCCCAAGTAGCTGAGATTACAGGTGCCCACCACCACGCCCAGCTAATTTTTGTATTTTTAGTAGAGATGGGGTTTTGCCATGTTAGCCAGGCTGGTCTGGAACTCCTGACCTCAGATGATCCGCCCACCTCAGCCTCCCAAAGTGCTGGGATTATAGGCGTGAACTACCACACCAGGCCCTGGCTTCCTATCTTGCCCTTCAGGCTGTGACTCTCGAACACACTTTCCACCCACTTCTTATTCTTCCCCTCCCTTAGAACCCTGAACCCCGATGCTCCAGGCCCCTCTCCGCTCTGCCGGTCAGTGTCCACACAGGACAGCCACGCGGGATCTCAGGGCATCCCAGACACCTGCACGTGGACCAGCTTCCCTGTTGGCACGTGGAGGCCACCAGCCTTCAGACGTGGCTCTTCTCGTCTGGCACGGCTTGCCTCCTTAACCACCCCCTATTTCTTGAGGTGCTGGCCTTGCCCTCTGGGTCCTGCAAGGAAGTGACCATGGCACTCAAACCCTGTGAGTGCACCTGACGCCATGGCATCCTTGTCCTATGAGACAGAGTTAATGCCAGGCCTCTGTGGCTCCAGGACCCAGCACGGGCCAGGCTCGGGGCAGGGTTCAATGACACAGACAGTGAATCAGGAATCCACCACCTATGGATATGACAGTGAACACCGCGATCTTCCTAGACCACTGAGCGCAGGCTTCGGGACCTCCTAATGCCTGCAGATAACCACAACCATGGCTGTTTGATAAGAAGTGGCGACAGGCAGTGAGAACAAGCCACGGTCCGAGAGTGAGCGGTCAGGTCAGTTCCCCGACATCTGAGTGACTGGTTTAGGAAACTGTACAACAGATAGCACAGGAAGTTACAAATGACTCCAGGACGGTCACCTGAGTCTACAGGTTACTAACTTTCAGCCTTGTACATTCAGTCCCACAGACTCCAAGAGCCCAGGAAGGGACTCGCCATGCTGACGAGATGGAGTCTCGTCATTTTTTTTTTTGAGATGGAGTTTTGCTCTTGTTGCCCAGGCTGGAGTGCAATGGCTCAATCTCGGCTCACTGCAACCTCCACCTCCTGGTTCAAGCAATTCTCCCTCCTCAGCCTCCCAAGTAGCTGAGATTACAGGTCCCCACCACCAGGTACAGCTAATTTTTGTATTTTTAGTAGAGACAGGGTTTTGCCATGTTAGCCAGGCTGCAGGCCGTGCCGTGCCAGGGGTGCCAGCACAAGACCAGCACAAGTGTTCGGGACAGGGCAAGAGACTGAACAGGACCAAGGATGCCCTGGGGTGAATCCAGGCACCTTCTGCCACATTGGACCTGCAGCAAGGTGTACCTGCTCCTCTGGAGAGAGAAAAAGACAAAGATGCCAGCAGGGGTCATTAGTTTACACACGTTCCTTTTACACACAGATTAATAAATGGAATTATTGTCTCTAAAAAGGGACAGAAAAGTTAATAGAGGAACAAAATTCAATATTGTCTGCACAGCTTTATTGAGGAACATCAAGAATAAGAACACAGGGCTGACACAGTGGCTCATGCCTGTAATCCGAGCACTTTGGGAGGCCGAGGCAGGCAGATCACTTCAGGTCAGGAGTTCGAGACTAGCCTGGCCAACATGGTGAAACCCCATCTCTACTAAAAATACAAAAGTTAGCCAGGTGTGGTGGTGTGTGCCTGTAATCCCAGCTACTCAGGAGACTGAAGCATGAGAGTTGCTTGAACCCGGGAGGCGGAGGTTGCAGTGAGCCGAGATCACACCAGTGCACTCCAGCCTGGGCAACAAAGTAAGACTCAGTCTCAGGAAAAAAAAAAAAAAAAAAAAAAAAGAAGAAGAAGAATATAGCTGACCTCTGAACAACATGGGCTTAACCTTCAAGGGTCCACTGATGTGGGGTTTTCTTCTTCTTTTTTTTTTTGTTTTTGAGATGGAGTCTTGCTCTTGTCACCCAGGCGTGGTGTGATCTTGGCTCGCTGCAACCTCCGCTTCCCAGGTTCAAGTGATTCTCCTGCCTCAGCCTCCTGAGTAGCTGGGATTATAGGTGCCTGCCACCGCACCCGGCTAACTTTTGTACTTTTAGTAGAGACGGGGTTTCACCATGTTGGCCAGGATGGTCTCGAACTCCTGACCTCAGGTGATCCGCCCGCCTCGGCCTCCCACAGTGCTGGGATTACAGGCATGAGCCACCGCGCCTGGCCAGATTTTTCAATAAAAGTGGCACTAAGCTCACTTGCCTCCCCTTCCACCTCCTCCGTCTTCTCCGCCTCCACCACCCCTAAGACAGCATGCCTGATCCCTCTTCTCCTCTTCCTCCTCAGCCCACTCAACATGAAGACCATGAGGATGGAGACCTTTGTAATGATCCACTTCCACTTACCAAATAGTAAACACATTTTCTCTTCCTTATGGTTTTCTTAACCACGTTTTCTTTTCTCTAGCTTACTTTATTGTAATAATACAGCATATAATTCAGGCCACATAGGAAATATGTTTTCATCGGCTATTTACATTATCGCAAGGCGTCCAGTCAACAGTAGGCTGTTAGTAGTTCAGTGCTGGGGGAGTCAAAAGTTTTCAACTGCGTGGGGCTGGGGCGCTAACCCCCATGCTGTTTGAGGGTCAATCTGCACTGGGTGTGGCTCAGGACAAGGGCTTCCTTGCTGACTCAGGAGACCTGGAGTGGTGCGGCCATGGTGGGAACACATTCCCCAGGTGGCAATGAGTGGCTGGACTTGGCGTGGCTTTGGCCTGTATCTGGCTGCAGTCTTACTGTGGGTAAGCCACTAAGCCTGGAGCATGGTGTAAAGGGGGTGGAACGATGAACCCCATAGGGGATTTAGAAACTGGAATAAGATAAAGGGTGAAAAAGTTTCAAGCACAAAAATGTCCGATAAATGATGGCTTCCTTTCTTGTCAAAAAGGCTGGGCTCAGCAGGGCGGGGTGGCTCACACCCGTAATCCCTGCACTTTGGGAGGCTAAGGTGGGCAGATCACGAGGTCAGGAGATCGAGACCACCCTGGCTAACACAGTGAAACCCCGTCTCTACTAAAAACACACAAAAAATTAGCCAGGTGTGGTGGCGGGCACCTGTAGTCCCAGCTACTCAGGAGGCTGAGGCAGGAGAATGGCATGAACCTGGGAGGCAGAGCTTGCAGTGAGCCGAGATCGCACCACTGCACTCCAGCCTGGGCGACAGACAGCAAGACTCCATCTCAAAAAAAAAAAAAAAGAAGGCTGGGCTCAAGATGGAGGCTCTGCCTCCTTCAGGCCATTGTCCCTGTGTTAAGCTGAGGACTCCACAGTGAGACGCCTCCAGCCTAGCAGCACTCACCCCTTCTCCCGCTCTCCTCACCTCGGTGTGTCATAGGCATTACGCCCTAGTCTTCGATACTCTCATTTCTAATTAGGAGACAAAGAACCGGGCCAAGAATCTGAGCAAACGGAGAGCAGCTCCCTGCGGGGGCTCAGGAAACACTTGCCAGCGTCCACCGGTTGGAGAGCTGGCGCCTGCTCATCTGAGGGCAGGTCATGTGGACGGCAGTGGGGCCACCGAGGGCTGGCACACAGAAGAATGCGGACGGTCCTCTAGAAGCAGAAGGAACGGCCCTCTGAGGGTCAGTCTCAATTTGCCGGCACCAAGCAGCATCCCCGCACAGCACGTGGTGAGTGGACGTGCCACAGCATCCACGGGAGAAAACACACCTGACCCGGGTGGACAGATGCTGTGGGAACATCTTGCAAAGGGCGGAAGGTGGGAATTTGGGGCACTTTCATATTCTTTTGCTGACAGAGATAAATTCTCGTGACAGAATTCTCGTGAGACACCACAGTGACTCGTATTGACATGCAGTGAGCTCTTCACTAAAGGTAATGATCAAATGGCCATCACATTCCAGAAAAATCAAATGCCACGTCAGCGAGTGAGGCTGGCCTCCTGGTTCTCGTGCGGCTCACGCGTTTGCTGGTTCCCTCTCTGCAGACCACTGCAGCATTTGCCACAGTCTGGGTAATGCCTGCTAGGGGCAGCTGAGAGCACGCTGACTTCCAGCTGCTTCTTTTTCCATTCTGTTCTCTGTGTTTTTTAGTGCTTGTTGTGATCCACTAGAATTAAATTTATTTCATGCTTGTGACTTACAGATGAAAACAGTGCCTGCTGTCAATCAGCTTTGACACTAGAAGTTCCTGGATTAAACTGAGCCACGCGCAGTGGCCTCCCATCCAGCAGGAGGGCCCACGGGTTTCCCGTGTGTCACAGGGGCACTGAGTGTCTGCCAGTGACATGGGTGCACGTGTGTGGGCACGCTCATGGCAGGGCAGGGTCAAGGTGGCAGAACATGCCGCTCCAGACCTCACGCAGCTGTCGGGAGGCCCCAGATGTCTTTCGCCTCTTGGGCATATACAACGAGAACAAGAGCAAGTTCCCAGCCAAGAGCACAGGGGAGCACAGCGGTCCCTGGGACTCTCCCTAATGCAAGCTGCCACGTGAGAACCGGCAGAGGGAACGGGGTGAGAGAGCAGGCCGCTGCCCACTGCGCCCACCGGAGCAGTGCCAAGTACAGTGTGGAAGTCTGTGGCTCACACCCACGCACACTGCAGGGGATGCTGAGGCTCAGAAGTGGCAAGGGCCACACTGACCTCCACGTGCCCGGCCCGCTTAGAGTCCGAGCAGTAAGGGTCACCCCAGAGGAAGAACACCCAAGAGATCCGAGTGGCTGGGAGTCCTGATTCCCTCTGCAATGACATGCAATGCAAACGCATTTCCCTGGCAACCCGCCACTCAATAAACATGAGCTGTGTGAACATCTGATCTTCATTAAAAATTAAAGGTGAGTGCTTGCCTATGCCAAGGAAGACCAAAAACCAGCCCTGCCCACCACTGCCAGGGAGAGTCCAGAAATCTCACGTGCAGGAAACTCAGAGATGGTCAAACTGTCCCCCGCCCCTCCCCGCCCACCACGTCCACCCTGACACAGCCCTTGATGGGTCTGATACACAGATGGAAGGTGGGGGAAGCCAGAACCCACGTGACGCCCACAGGTCAGCCCTGAGCTGCGACTTATCCAGACACGACTGCATGTCCCCAGCCCCTGTCTCCGCTGCAGCTGCTGCTGTCATACAGGGATGCGCCCAAGTTTCGTTTTTTATGGGAAACCTTCTGATTGTAAAACATTAGTTACAATTTTAAAAGGAAGAGAAAAACTCACCATGCAAATCAAGCAAAGAAAAAAATCTGTGGCCAAATTTAGCCCAAAGACCTCTGCTCTGCAACCCAGTGAGGCTGAGCCGTGGTTTTTCTGACCACACGGATGATGAAGAAAATCTCATAGCAAGCCCCCAAAGTTCATGATGCTGGGATAAGGTACCTGCCAATTATAACTTACTGCTATTTCATGCCATAAAATGTGAACTTTGACCCTTGTCGGCACACCATTAGTAGCCACCAATGTCTCCTCTTCTTTTTTTTTTTTTGAGACAGGTCTCGCTGTGTCACCCAGGCTGGAGTACAGGGGTGCAATCTCAGCTCACTGCAGCCTCGACCTCCCAGGCTCATGCAATCCTCCCACCTCAGCTTCCCAAGTAGTTGGGACCACAGGTGTGTGCCACCATGCCCAGCTGTTTCTTTTTTTTTTTTTTTTGAGAGATGGGGTCTCTCTGTGTTGCCCTCAGAGACCTGGTTGGTCTCTCTAACTCCTGGGCTCAAGCGATCCATCCACTCAGCCTCCCAAAGTGTTGGGATTACAGGCGTGAGCCACTGTGCCCAGTCTTCTTAGTTCTAGGGACACATCTCAAGTAAACAGTGTCCATTCCCTGTGGAACCCACCCCAGAAATCCTTCCTCGTCCTAACGTCCCGATACCAGCCTTAGGGTGCCGTGGTCCGCGTGCCCCACTCTCAGGCAGGGGCCTGGTCAGCATCCCACAGGACCACCCGGTGACCACCCAAGGTCCATGGGCTTCTGAACATCCTGCACATGCCGCCCCAACACTCCCCTGGCCCAGCCAACCCCCGGCCCTGCCACCCCCACGGCTCCTTAGCATGGATGCTCCCTTAGCATGCACAGGAGGCCTGGACCTGAGGATGCCAAATCATTCCTCTCAGGAAACAGGGCTGTGGCATGTGGACGGGCATGTCACCTGCACAGCCCACATGGCAGCCAACACACAGGACTGTGCTTTTCCTGTTAAGCCAGGAGGTTCTGGAGGGCAGGGTGGAATTACACACCTGCGCAGCCCCTGTGTGTGGGTTCAGGAAATGAATCAGGCTAATCCTAGACCTGCTTAGATGACACCCGCAGAACTGAAGTCCATACCAGCTGGCATCTCAACACAGAACACCCGCTGTCCCCACTCCATGCTCACTGTCAGGTGGCGGGAAACCTGCATCAGCCTCCCGTCCTAGGGACGAGACAGGGTGTCCAAGGGCTCCAGGGACCGTACGGTGCCTCAGGGAACTTTGTCATGGGAACTGGACTGATTTTGCTCCAGGAACCCTGCTCTTCCCCCTGTGCACCCTGCTATGAAAGGCCACGGGGGCTACTTAAACAAACCCCAGAGTCCCTGCCTTTGAAGAGGGAGCTCACCCCAGATTCTGGAGCAGCCTCGCTCTGAGTCCCCACTCCCCCACCTGTGAGCTGAGCTCTAAGTCCCACAGCTCCACCTCCGAGAAGATAACAAGGGGCGTCTCAGAGGGCTATGAAGATCCCACTGGGTATGAAGCCCACAGCACTGCAGGGCACAGTACACGCTGGCCTAAATGGAAAGCAGCATTCAGACATCTAGTTCTGGCCAGAATGAACCAAGCCCGACCGCCTGTCTCTCCCACCCGCTATGACTGATAGCTCTGGACAAGATACAAGAAACAGGCAGTGAACCGGGGACACCAGAGATCCACAGCAGCAGGCCTGCTGGCTGGAGAGGCCGGCGTGCAGAGTCAGCAGCTGGGAGCCGGGTTTATCTCCAGCTCTGGCCTCGGGGACGTCTGAGCTATGGGGCAGCAGGGTGGGTGCAGGCCCCTGTCCCAGAGAAGCCAGGGTATGCTGAGGGCAGAGGGGCGCTCAGAGCAGAGGGGGCTGGAGCAGGAATACTTGGCTCTGAGAATGACCAGATGAGTCCAGCCTCACTCCTGAGGGGCCAAAACAGGGCAGCCAGGGCCTCGGAGGCTGGACAGCCAGGGCCCACCTCCCTCGCCACATGAGACAGACCTGCCATCTGTACCCAGCCAGGCTGAGCACCTGCTTTTGAAAAAGAAAAATTGGCTGGGTCTGGTGTCTCATGCCTGTAATTCCAGCACTTTGGGAGGCTGAAGCGGGAGGACTGCTTGAGGCCAGAAGATTGAGACCAACCTGGACAACATAGTGAGGCCCTGTCTCTACAAAATAAATTTTAAAAATTAGCGAGAATGATGGTACATGCCTGTAGTTCCAGCTACTTGAAAGGCTGAGGTAGGAGGACGGCTTGTGCTCAAGAGGCTGCAGTGAGCCAAAACTGAGCCACTGCACTCCAGCCTGGGAAACAGTGAGACTGTAAATAAATTAATTAATTAATTTAATTAAATAGAAAAATTGTCCAAATGACTTTATTTTTGTTAATTTTTTTTAAGAGACAGGGTCTTGCTCTGTCACTCAGGATGGAGTACAGTGGTACAATCATGGAACACCGTAACCTCGAATTCCTGGCGTCAAATGCTCCTCCTGCCCCAGCCTCCTGAGTAGCTGGGACTATAGGCATGCACAACACCCAGCCTCCAAAAAACATTAACAGGACTTGGCCTTACAAAATAATGTTCCAAATATCCAGGAAACAACCCACAATAAATCAGCACACCAAGAACCAGGAAATGTTAACATTCTCAAGGGAATAATCAAAAGATGTCAAACCTGAGATGACCCAGATGTTGATGTTATCAGACAAAGACTTCAAAGTAGTCTTTGGCCGGGCGTGGTGGCTCACGCCTGTAATCCCAGCACTGTGGGAGGCCGAGGCAGGTGAATCACGAGGGCAGGAGATCGAGACCATCCTGGCTAACATGGTGAAACCCCATCCCTACTAAAAATACAAAAAATTAGGCAGGCGTGGTGGCAGGCGCCTGTAGTCCCAGCTACTCAGGAGGCTGAGGCAGGAGAATGGCGTGAACCTGGGAGGCGGAGCTTGCAGTGAGCCAAGATCGCACCACTGCACTCCAGCCTGGGTGACAGAGCGAGACTCCATCTCAAAACAAACAAATAAACAAACAAAAAACAAAGCAGCTGTTACAACCTTGCTCACTGAGACACAGTTGAACATACTTGAAGTTTTCAGGAAAGAGGCTGGGAGTGGTGGCTCACGCCTGTAATCCTAGCACTTTGGGAGGCTGAGGCGGGCAGATTGCCTGAGCTCAGGAGTTCAAGACCAGCCTGGGTAACATGGCAAACCCCTGTCTCTACTAAAAAAAAAAAAAAAAAATAGCCAGGCATGGTGGCGGGCACCTGTAATCCCAGCTACTCAGAAGTCTGAGGCACGAGAACTGCTTGAACCCAGGAGGTGGAGTTTGCAGTGAGTTGAGATCACGCCATTACACTCCAGTGTGGGTAACAGAGTGAGAGTCTATCTCAAAAAAAAAAAGTTTTCAGGAAAGAAATGGAAACTATTGGAACCAAAAGGAAAATTTTAAAACTGGAAAGTACAGTATCTGAAATTTAAAAATCACCAGATAGGCTTAGCAGCAGAATGAATCAGATAGAGGAATAGTGAAGTTGAAAATAGGTCAGCAGAAAGAATCTATTCTAAAGAGCAGAGAGAAAGAAATTGTTTTAATGCACAAGCACCTTCTGCTTCTGGGAGGATGGATTAGCTGTGCTTTTCCTACTCCTCCTATTAAGTGAAGCCCTGGACGTCACACATGAAACAAACATAAGAAGACTCTGACAGGCAGAGAAAAGGCAGCTGTTCAGGGCCTGGGATCTGAGAAAGACACACGGCGTCCCCCTGGGGGTTTCCTTTGCCTCGTATATCTTGGATTTGGAACTGGAGCAGCCTGAAACCTGGAAATGCCAACAGGTACAAACACAGAGCCCCAGTGAAAGCCAACTCAGTCTAGCCAAGGAAGGGGCAGCTTTGCAAGACAGAAAACTTTGAGACAATAACAACCTACCCCAGAAAAAAACGGGCCCAGCCCTCCAACCAAGCCCAAGTGGCCAACTAGCAGCTTAGACTTCCACCCTTGAGAGGCTGTGAGCAGGCACCCCACAACCTCTGCCAGGGCCGTACAGGGGAGGCCACGCAGGAAGCTGGAACCCCAATCAGCGCCAGCTGGTAAAAAGCCTCATGCCCACCAGGCATTGGTGGAGACAAAGGGGCAGCCCAGCCCGGGCCCCCACCCTGCACTGGCGAGGTGCCCCTTCCTCCTTGCTGGAGTGGAATAAGAGGAGGCCTGGCAGGGAGTCAGGGCTTTCACTGCCACTGAGCTGCAAGGTGCCCACACTCCACCCACGTGCTGTTAGGGGAGTGCATGTGGGGAGCGGCAAGGAAGCACCTCCACCCCCCACCAAGGTGGCCTTAGCAGAGACCTCGCGGGAGCTGTACCCCCCACCCACCTGGCAATAACAAGCAGCCCCTGACTCCGCTGCCAACAAGGCTGAGGGGAACCTGGGCTTCCACCCCCACCTGGCAGTACCAGTGCCCTTCCCTGCTGGAGCAGTGCCAGAGAAACCAGCTAAACAGAAGGTGTAAACGCTGCCCAGTCTTGGAACATACTGCAAAATAACCAGTGCTAGGTGAGTCTGGGAAGGAAGGCTGGGCCTTGGTGAGGCTCAGGATAGAGGAAAACATGTCGGGCAGGGAGGGCAGAGGGCACCTGGGGAGGCACAGGGCATGCGGGAGATAATAACGGCTGGGCTGGTGAGCACGTGTGCCCCGGGAGCAGGTGGGGGCAGGGCCAGATCGGGGGGAGGTCAGGAATGCAAGCCAGGCCACAGGCATGCATGGGCGAGCAGTGCCTGGAAGAACTTTCTAGCAGGGCAGGGTGTCTAAACATCAATGGGGCACACAGGCTGGCTGTCAGGACGGGCCAACGGCACTGGAGAGGGGATTAGTGACCCTCAGGGTGCTCTCTAAACTTCCAATCCCCATCATCCAGGGTTCAGCCGCCGGGGTGCTCCCTAAAGAAATTCAAAAGGCAGCAGGAGGGGTCGGGAGGGGAAGACCGGGGCCAGCTGGAGGCAGAAGTCATCTGACCCGGTCTGTGGCAAAAAGGGGACCAAGGTCAGCGAGAAAGGAGAGAAGAGGTATGGGATCCGGGACAGCCGAATCGAGAACCCAGCAGAGGTGTGGGATCCGGGACAGCCGAATCGAGTACCCAGCAGACGTGTGGGATCCGGGACAGCCGAATCGAGAACCCAGCAGAGGTGTGGGATCCGGACAGCCGAATCGAGCACCCAGCAGAGGTGTGGGATCCGGACAGCCGAATCGAGAACCCAGCAGACGTGTGGGATCCGGACAGCCGAATCGAGAACCCAGCAGACGTGTGGGATCCGGACAGCCGAATCGAGCACCCAGCAGAGGTGTGGGATCCGGGACAGCCGAATCGAGCACCCAGCAGAGGTGTGGGATCCGGACAGCCGAATCGAGAACCCAGCAGACGTGTGGGATCCGGACAGCCGAATCGAGCACCCAGCAGAGGTGTGGGATCCGGGACAGCCGAATCGAGCACCCAGCAGAGGTGTGGGATCCGGACAGCCGAATCGAGAACCCAGCAGACGTGTGGGATCCGGACAGCCGAATCGAGAACCCAGCAGACGTGTGGGATCCGGACAGCCGAATCGAGAACCCAGCAGACGTGTGGGATCCGGACAGCCGAAGAATTGAGAACCCAGCCGGCGGTGAGGGTGGGCCACTGGCCTAGGAGAGAGGCGGAGTAGCTGGAGCTTGTGTGCGGGTGACAGGCTGGCTGTCTCCAGGACAGAGGAGAACTCGTGCCTGGAAGTCCACGCTGGGCTAATCGCTGAAGCCATTAAGTTAAGATGCATCCTGGACCAGCTACAGGTTCCTGAGATAACCCTCAAAAGGCAGGACTCAGCTGCATTTCTCATAGAAAATGCTGTTATGCAAAAATCTAGACTGTTAGAGAAGAAAAATAAATTGGGTGGGGGGACGGGAAGTAAAACACATTAGGAGTTTCTTAAACACACAGAAAGTGTATCTTCTCGAGTATGAAAGTTTCTTAAATACTGGTGGTTTAATTTCTCTGGGATAGATAATCAAAAATGGAATTGTTGGGTCAAAGGATATAACTTTTTTTTTTTTTTTTTTTTACAGTTTGAAAACACTGCCAGATTACTTTCCAAAAACACCCTAGCAGTTCCCACTTCCCATCCACCGGGTCTGCCAGCCCAGAAGCGTCCTGAAACTTCCCCAGCACAGAGCTGTGCTTTCGCCCTTCCCCATCCCTTGCTGGTTGAGAGCAGCATCTCATCATTGCCTTGGGTCAGTATCTACTCAGATGCTCAGCATCCACTTCCGAATGTTTTCTTCCGTGAATCGCCTACTTATATCCATTGCCATTTGTCTAATGGATTGTCTGCCTTTTTTCCTATCAATTTTTATGTAAGTTTAAAATGTTCAAAAAATGTTAACCTGGCCAGGCGCGGTGGCTGACGCCTGTAATCCCAGCACTTCAGGAGGCCAAAGAGGGAGGATCACAAGGTCAGGAGATTGAGACCATCCTGGCTAACACAGTGAAACCCCGTCTCTACTAAAAATACAAAAAATTAGCCGGGTGCAACGGTGGGTGCCTGTAGTCCCAGCTACTCGGGAGACTGAGGCAGGTGAATGGTGTGAACCCGGGAGGGGGAGCTTGCAGTGAGCTGAGATCGCGCCACTGCACTCCAGCCCTGGGCGACAGAGTGAGACTCTGTCTCAAAAAAAAAAAAAAAAAAAAAAAAATTAACCCTTTCTCTATCCTATTTGTTGCAAATATCACCCCCATCATTTTTTATTTTTATTTTATTATTATTATTATTATTTGAGATGGAGTCTCGCTGTGTTGCCCAGGCTGGAGTGCAGTGGTGCAATCACAGCTCACTGCAACCTCCGCCTCCCAGGTTCAAGAGATTCTCATGCCTCAGCCTCCTGAGTGGCTGGGATTATAGGCGCACGCCAACATGCCTGGCTAATTTTTGTATTTTTAGTAGAGACAGGGTTTCACCACGTTGGGCAGGCTGGTCACGAACTCCTGACATCAAGTGATCCACCCGCCTCGGCCTCCCAAAGTGCTGGGATTACAGGTGTGAGCCACGGCGCCCGGCCCTTATCTTTTTCTTTTAATTTATGGTATCTTACAAAAGAAATTTTAAAATTATTTTGTCAAATAATCTAGCTTTTTCTTTATTCTTTCTGGATTCCATCTTGGTTAGGAGAGCCTTTTCCCATTCCAATATTATAAACTGTCCTCTATTTTCTTGTAAGAATTTACAGCCAGGTGCAGTGGCTAACGCCTGTAATCCCAACACTTTGGGAGGCCGAGGCGGGCGGATCATCTGAGGTCAGGAGTTCGAGACTAGCCTGGCCAACATGGTGAAACCCTGTCTCTACTAAAAATACAAAAATTAGCTGGTGGCAGGTGCCCATAGTCCCAGCTACTCAGGAGGCTAAGGCAGGAGAATCACTTGAACCCGGGAGGTGGAGGTTACAGTGAGCCGAGACCTTGCCACTTCACTCCAGCCTGGGAAACAGAGGAAGACTCCAAAAATATAATAAAATATGTTATACATACATACATATATATATATATATATATACATTTTCCTATAATCCAGCTTTCTACTCTTAAATATGCACCCAAGAGGAGCAAAAGCATAGCCCCTAAAGGGTCAGGGTGTCTTTATCCACATAGTCAAGGTGAATGGACCGGAAACTGTCCAGAAGCCCATCAGCAGGTGAACGGATACACTAGTGCACCCACACAATGCAATATGACTTAGTAACCAGAAAGAAGGAACTGCTGACATGATGAATCTTAAAAAAAACAAAATGAGATAAAGCAGCCGGGCACAAAGAAGTGCACATGGCATGATTCCATTTACATGAAACTCTATTAGCATCGTGCCCGTCCCTGGTGAGAAAACAGCCCAGGGCCCAGGAGAAGGTGCTGGGCTGCTGCTATCCGGGTGATGTTTACACAGGTGCACACAATTATCAAAATTTAACCAACTATGTGCCTTAAAATGTCTGAGTTTTATTGCATGCAATTTAGACCTTGATAAAGTCGATTTTTAAAAATCATGTCTTAGGAGGGGAATTAGTAGCGTGGAAAACACTCTGCAGTGTTTTCTCAGCTTTTCTTTCATGCATGTTTACATATACACAAATACCAAATATTAATCACGTCTAAGTCGAAGAGTGACTTTTTGTGTATGCTTTTCTGTGTTTTCTAGATATTATTAAATCAACATGACTTACTTTTGTAAGCAGGAAAAACATTTTTTTTAAGTATCTGTGGCATGCCTATGTTTTGCCAGGCACTTTTCAGGGTGTGCTGAGGACACGCTTCATAAATACAGTACTGACCTGCCCAACGAGTTCACCACCAGCCTGGGACATCCCAAGTAGGGTTGGTGGAAGGAAAGGGAGGATCCTCCCACAAAGGTAGAGCCTGGGCAGTAGTCCCCTCACCCCCAACACACACACACACACACACACACACACACTCTCTCTCTCTCTCTTCCCATTCCCAACTCTAAAGGAATAAATGCAGGGTTTGTCTAAGCGTGTTTTGCAACAGTCAGGGGAAATAACCCAGATATCAACGCAGTGTTTCCAGTTCAACGAGCATGACCCACTTCGAGTTCCTGTTTTTGTCCTGCCCTACTTCCCACCAGGCTGGCAGCCCAGGGCACTTGCTGTCGCGGCTTCCTCAGGTGCAGACCTCACCCAGGCCCAGGAAGCTGCGGCGATACAAATTGCTAGTCCTTGTCTGTGCTCTTGTACAGTCAGTCACTGTCCCAGCACGATGACCCACTGACGAAAGTGCACATGCCTGGGTTCAAAGCCAGCTCCCTCTGTACATCACTGCCTCTGGGCCCAGTCAATTCCCACTCCTACTGTCCACATCTGAAATAGGGGTGATGCTACGGAGAAAACAAAGGAGTCGGAATAACTAAGCGGCCACCCCAGCAGGGCACACACAGTGGCCTTGGCTTTGTCTTTAGCCCATTGGTCACCTGGAGCTCCAGGGCTGCTCGTGCCTCATCTCACAGGTCCTCCTAGGGCCAGTTTTAGCACAATTCTCCACCTCTCATCATTCCTCAACCTAATCAATCCCAGTGTGCCCAGATACACCTGGGGGAGTGGGGAGGGCTGGGCAATGCCACCTTGCTGACCAAATTAAATGTCCTGTGAGCTGGTTCACATTCTTCTGCCCTACTATGGCCCTACTGACCTCAAGCATAGAAGAATCGAACCTGGGCCTGATTCCTTTTGGGGACTGTAAAGCTATGAGAAAAAAACTAGAGACAGTGTGGCTGTAGTTCTGAACCCATTCACAACTTAGCGTTTCCCAACTTGTTGATGTTTTCCCATTGCATGGGAGAGCACTCCTGGGTGGAGAGGGCAGGCTGATTCCTGGAGGAAGCCCACCAGCCAGGGCCACCAGCCAGGGCCCCACCATCCATGGCCCCACCAACCAGGGCCCTCCCTCTCCAAGAGGGACCAAGCTCCCAGCAGGCCAGTCAGGCAGCTCAGGATGAACCCGCACAAAAGCACCTTGGCTTAGCAAGAGTGAAGCAATTAGCATGCCAAGAGGCAAATCCCAGCAGGCTGGACAAAAGCAGACGCCACACCACACCAAACCCTGACCTGGGGGACCAGAAACCATAATGGGAGCTGGCCGGGGACGCCAAGGCAGAAAGCAGTGATGACTGACCTCCCACACAGATGCCCTGTAAGGGTCTGGCGTCTCTGCGGCCACTGGAGCCTGAGGGAGGCCTTACAGCCCAGTGGCTACAAGCACAGCAGCTAATTGGGCCTGTCACTTCCAGTCCCTGCAGATCAGCCCCTGCATCCCTAGGACGGGAGCAGCTGCCCCTCAGGAACCCATCCGGTTTGAAGCCCAGTGGCCCGCACTTAGGAAGTGCTTGGGGGAGGCAGTCACCTTCCTGAAGCCTAGGGATTTACAACAAAGTACAAACCCTTCGGGCCCAGGTCAGGCACCTGTTCTCCTTGTGTGTGGGCCCTGGTGGGTGATATTTGGGGTGTGACATTTCTACCAAAGGGGACATGAGAAATACCTTAGGAAAGTCAAGTCTCAGATGCCCAGCCACAGATAGGTGACCCCAGGGCTGGAAACCAAGTGTTGGTCATGGCTCTGAGACCATCCCTCGACCTTGGCCCCACCTAACGTTCAACTCTGTCCCCACCAGAACCCAACCCACAGATCCTCACAACTCGGCACCAGAGAGCGCCCGGAAGAACTCCTGACCTCGACTGCCCACAGGGTCTAAAGGTGTCATCCCAGGCTCCGAATATCCACCAGAGAATCTTGGCCTCCGCCACACCCATCCCATTCCAGCTCCGCACATCCAGCATGAATCCTGACCTCTGCCACACCCACCCCAATAATTAAAAAGAAAAAAGGCTGGGTGCGGTGGCTCACACCTGTAATCCCAGCACTTTGAGAGGCCGAGGTGGGCAGATCACCTGAGGTCAGGAATTCAAGACCAGCCTGGCCAACATGGTGAAACCCTGTCTCTACTAAAAATACAAAAATTAGCCGGGCGTGGTAGCGGGCTCCTGTAATCCCAGCTACTCCGAGGCTGAGGCAGGGATAATTGCTTGAACCCAGGAGGCGGAGGTACAGTGAGCCAAGATCGTGGCATTGAACTCCAGCCTGGGCAACAGGGCAACACTCCGACTCAAAAAAAAAAAACAACAAAAAACAAACAAACAAAAAACAACAACAACAAAAAACAAACCCTCTGTCCTCCTGCAGGGCTCTCTCTTCTAGTAAACAGCATCTCCAACAGACCTCCTTCCCGTACTCAGTCCCTCCACATCCAACCCTGCCCACCTCCATCTCCCATCTGGACAGGGCCAAAGCCTCCGAATCACAGCACCCATCCCTCCTCTGGGTCCTCCACGCAGAGGCCACGAGATCCCCAGAAAATGCTAAGTTGGATAAGGCCCTCCAGGGGCTCCCACTCCACTCACTGTGAAAAGCAGGTCCCCATCTCAGCCTGTAAGGCTGCAGGAGACCTGGGCCCCAATCTCCCTCCCCCATCTCCCTTCACTCCTGCCACACTGGCCTCCTGCTGGTCTCAGGGCCTCACACTCGCGGCTTTTCCTGCCTGGATGGATCTGTCCCTGGAATGCAGAGCCCTCGGTCTCTCCAGGTCTCTGGTAAAAGCCACCGTGTGAGTGAGGACTGCCGAGACCACCAGGTACCAGACAGTGACCTGCCCTCACCTGCACAACCCTGCCCCTTACCCTGCGGGCTCTGTCCTCAGTGCCCAGCTCCATCAGACACTTGTCTCTGTGTGCCCTGTCTCTCTCTCTAAGGGAAAAAGCTCTGCTGCAGCAGCGACTGTGTCACACATGCTGGCCCCCGTCCCCAGCGGGCACACAATAAAAACTTGCCAAAGATGGCATGAATGAAATGGAACACACCGCTACCACCCAGCCTGGGTCTCCCGTGCCGCCAACACCTCCCCCTTCTCACTGTCCAGACCTGAGCTGCTGCAATCCTCCCACTCCCCGGAGTGTGGAAGGGCACCTCTTTTTATAAGCCTCTGCCAACCTCTCTGCCACCAGACAGCTCTGCCCTAGAGCCTTGAGGAGGCCGTCCCTCCCCGGCACCGCGGCCCTCCAGGGTGGGCTATGCGTCCTCCATGTTTACCAAAGTCACTCTTCTTCTCATCCGGAGGGCCTCTGCGGGGCAAGTGGCCAACCCGCGGCACGGAAACCAATTCCCCCATCCCGAGCAGGGAGCACACCCCACAGAAAGTCAGGGACCCCTTCTTTAACTTCTTAACAGGAAGTCCTCACCCTGCAAGGGCGCCTCTCAGGTTTCGGATCCCTGCTAAAGAAAAGCATCTGTTCTTGGAGTAAACTGCAATGCGCGCGGTGGGGAGCGCCTGGCACCCCCCTCAGGATCCATCCACATTCCGTCTTGTCCAGAAGTGCCCTGCGGACAGACCGCACCGGGGGCCACGACCCCGCGCCCGCGCCCCGGGTCCCACCTCCCCGCGGGGATGGGGCGCCGGCCTCCCCTCCACTGCGCGGCGCTTTGTCCTTCGGTTCCCGGAGCAGACGGCGGCGCACAGCCCGGCCCCTGGCCCCGGCCTCCCTCCCGCCTGCCCCGACCCCTCCCTGGCGCCTGCGCTCCCAGGGCCCCCGGCCTTACCACAGCCGCTCGCTCCCTGCAGCCGGTCCCCCCAGCCGGGTCCCCCAAGCCGCCCCCGCTCCCTGGCCAGGTCCGGCCGAACCCGGGCGGCGGCGACACTCACCCGCGCCGGGGGCGCCGGCTCCGGGCCCCGGGCTCCGCCACCAGCGCAGCAGAGCCCGCGCGGGCTCCAGGCTCACGGCGCAGCGCTGCTGCTTCACCCACAGCACGGAGTGCAGCGGCTCCGCCGCCCCCGTCGCCCCCATCTCCGCCGCCGGGCTCGTCCGCCAGGCTGGAGGCGCGCGGACGCCGAGGGGCGCCGGACCGTTAGCGGCCCCTGCAGTGGCCCGGGCGGCGGGCTGCGGGCGGCGGGCGGCGGGCTGCGGGAGGCGGCGCTGCGTCACCCCGTACGCGGGCGGCGGGGACCGCGGAGGGGACGGGCGGGGCGGGGGCGAGGAGGAGGGGTGGGTAGAGGAGGGGCCGGGAGCCGGGGAGAGGCGCGGGGGACCCGAGAAGGGGAGAAGAGGGAGGAGGAAGGGGCCGGGATGGGGCTGGCCCAGGCCAGGGCGCTGGGGCCGGGAGGCGGCTGCCTTTCTCTCCTCTCTTCTCCGGCGGGTGCCGGGTGCTGAATCTGGCGCTCCCGCGGCCGGCCGGGACTCAGTGGCGCCTTCCGCGCGGGCCTCGGTTCAGGCGGGGTCCGGGCGGCGTGGAAATGCAGTCCTGGCGATCGGGCGCGGCGGGGGGCGGGCCTGGATGGGGGCGCCACGGGCGACGTGACCTTGGGCGGCGGGTGCCCTCTACGATCCTGGCGTCCTGTCGGCCTGGGAGGGGGCCTGCAGCTGGGCCCCGACAGGCAGGTAAGGCTTTCAGGAGGCGGAGGTCTTTTTAGGGGGCGGGGGCGCTGGCCCTTTGAACTGCTCTGGGGCCTGAAGCCACAGAGCAGACAGCTGAGCACCCGCCCCTGAGCTGGCCCTAGGAACCGGAGCCTGGGCCCCAGACTTGGAGAGACATGGCCCCTGTGGCCCCAATTCACCGCCTCCCCAGGAAGGCCTCCCTGACCCCCCAGCTGAAGGAATCACCAGCTTGCAGGGACTCCAGCCCTGCCTTCAGAGCACGCCCTGCCCCTTCATGCAAGCTCCAGTCTCTGCGCCCGCAGTGCTTAACACAGCCCCATAGGAAGCAGCCACAACCTGGTTCAGAGGGCACATCCCTCCCTGATTTATCAGTGAAGACTGTGCTCACAGAGGTTAAGTCACTTGCCCAAGAGCACAGGGCTCCAGTGTGGCAGAGCCTAGGCTCACACTGACACTGTCTGGATGTGACACTGAGGTCTGAGGCCTGCCCCTCCCCTCGGCTCCCCTACCCAGCCCTGCTGCTGCAGGCAGAGGTGAGGTGGGCTAGGTCCACGTGGCCTTGCTGCTGTGCCTGGCACCAGGTGGCCGCATGTACAGGTCTTACCCTGCCAGCTACTTGTGACTGTCTATAGGGCGGGAACCAGCCATGAATCATTCCTCCCTGGGAGCCCAGCCCCTGTTCAGGCCATGCAGTGAAGGCCCCAGGACAGTCCTGCAGCCACTGTGGGCCCAGTCAGAGTCCTAGCAGGCAGTACCTGATCGTGGCACACAGTGGGGTGTGCAGCAGCGAGGCCTGCCCAGCCTCCTCCCTCCCACAGCTGCCGCTCTGAGGCCTGGGAAATGTGGATCTGAAACTTACTTGGAAAGAAAAGCTCATGCCAGTGGCAGGAGGGTGCCGCTGCGTGCGAAGAGGGTTGGCAGGCAAGGGTGGCATGGGCAGGGGCCCGGGAGCACCAGCGTCCCTGCTGGGGACCTCTTCCCTGGGCCTCCCTGTTTTCAGGCTCCCCGTGCCCCTCCCGGCGTATTCACGTTGCTGTCCTAAGGCTGCACGCCTTGGCTTAAAATCCTGCAGCCAGAGGTGGGGGCCCAGAGACGACTCAGAAGTGCTTAGGCCCCGAAGGAGCTCCGTTGGGGTAGACAGCAACATCAGTTACAAAACACACAGGAGATTCAATGAGGCTGTTAGGGTGGGCCCTCATCCAGCGCGTCCTTACAAGAAGAGGAAATGTTGACCGGGCTCTGTGGCTCACACCTGTAATCCCAGCACTTTGGGAGGCTGAAGCGGGTGGATCACCTGAAGTCAGGCGTTGGAGACCATCCTGGTCAACATGGTGAAACCCTGTCTCTACTAAAAATACAAAAATTAGCTGGGTGCGGTGATGCGCTCCTGAATCCCAGCTACTCCGAAAGCTGAGGCAGGAGAATTGCTTGAACCCAGGTGAGCTGAGATTGCGCCATTGCACTCCAGCCTGGGTGACGAGAGCAAAACTCCGTCTCAAAAAAAAAGAAGAGGAAATGTGGACACACACAGACCCCCGAGGCGTGTGTACACAGGGGTGGCCATGGGAAGGGGCAACAAAAGAGAGTGACCTCCAGGAGGCCAACCCTGTGGGCTTGAACCTTGACCTCAGACTTCCAGCCTCTGCCGACTGTTCATGGGAGACGACAGATTGCTGTTGTTGAAGCCATCCAGTCCGTGATATTTTGTTATGGCAGCCTGAGCAGACCCAGGGGACCTGTAGCCCTAGGATGGGCTGGGGAGGGGCCTGGCCACTGCAGGGCCCCATGCTCATGCTCAGGGAGAGAGGGTGATGTCACGAAGCCCAGGTTTCCAGAAGATGCACGTCCTGCAGTTGAGTTGCATGGGAGAGGGGTTGGGTGGGGGTCAGGCCCTGTGTGGGGCCAGGGCCATGACTCTGGGCACAGCACTGGAGGGATGGGAGGAAAGAGCAGCTCCACCCCAGAGCAGCCGTCAGGTCCCTGCTGTGTGTCAGACCCAGGAGGCCCTTCAGGAGCTGGCTGCGAAGGACACAGGAGCTTTGAAAATGTAGACGAGGCTAGCCCTGGCTGCCTGAGGACCTTCCGGTACCTCACCCACCTCTTCCCTGGCAGGCACACCTTTCCCACCTTAGGCCCTGCCCAAAATGCCCTTCCCACACGTCTGCCTGGAAGGCCCCCACTCACCTTCTCCTTCAAACCACATCTTGTTTCTTCTGCCACAGAGTCCCCTGACAGCTCACTGCATGGCACTTCTACCCCCGGCTGCCACAGGGCCTCACTTCTCCTTGTGGCACTTCAGAACAACTGATGCCCCAACCTGTTGCTAGCCTGCTGTGTACATGGCTGGTTTCAGCTCTGCACAGGGCCCTGAGCTGCCAGGTAGGCCAGAGAGCATGGGCTCAGCCCCAGCAGCCTGCAGTTCTGGTCCTAATTAGTTAGGCCCTGACCTGCCACCTGAGCCTGTCTTGTGTCCAGTCTGCAGGCTTGGGCTGCTGCCTGGTGGCCTGATGGCCCTGGGGCCTGCTAAGCCAGACATCCTGCCCAGCGGCAGCCAGCACCCATTCCCCTGGGTGGCCAGGTTGTCCCACCCATGGGCCACCTGGCTCCTGAGGTTCTGTCTAAGCTGGTCCAACCCCATACCCACGAGTGTCCCACCCACTGGGTCATTCATACCACGGGCCCCGGCCCCTCCTGTCCACGGAGCCCTGGCCACCAGCAGGAGCCTGGCACCAGCAGCCCCGTCTAGCATGGTCCCCGCCATGGCCTCTGATCTATTCTTCCTTTCTCTTCCTGGGCCCCTGGACTTGTTTGCTGTGCCAGTCCTTCCAGCTTATCTCCTGAGACTCCCTGTCTCGTGAAGTCAGCACCACCATCCGACATCAGAAACTAGAATGCTGGGTTGGGTGGGAGGATCCTGGCACCAGCTGTACATGGGCTGCCAGGAATGCCATCCTCTGCCCTCCACCCTCAAGGAGAAGCCTCCCATGCTCCTCTTCAAGGCTGACTGCCTTAAAAAGGAGAATCCGAGGCTTCTCCTCAAGGGTCTGGAAGAAATGTCTTGGGCCCCAAGAGGCCCAGATATTTGGAGAGTAAGCTGATCATTACAAAACACACATCCCTACGTTCGCCACATGATCCAGACAATCGCCCCTGGAAATGGGTATTATTTACCCCTTTTTACAGACGTGAAAACTAAGACCCACAAAACTAACCTGGCCTGCTCTGGTTGTACAGACAGGTAATTAGATGGGTTGCAGGGGCACTCCAGGCTCCCCTGTCCCAGGCTTTGGGGTCTCCCTGCCATGCGAGAGTCTGAAATGTGGGAACTGTAGATGACACAAGCTCCAGGCTTCAGCCTCTGCGGGCCCTGCTCCCTGGGCACTAGGGCGGGCCAGTATGTTCCGCCCTCCAGGACCTGCAGGACTGGCCTGCCTCAGCTTCTCTTACAGGAAGACAGTGCTGCCCTGCCCATCCTCAACCTGCCCATCTAGGGAAGACAGACTTAGAGCCTGGGCTGAAGTGGAGGATGGCCCTCAGGGGGCAGTGGAACCAAGCTAAAAGGCTAGGGAGGTGAGGCTAGCCTGGGTTAGTTCCAAAGGCAGCCAGGGATCAGGACCGTTCACACCCCTGGAGGGCCAGGGGGACATCACACCCAGGGGGAGGCCTCCAAAGGCTGGGCTTGGTTTTGGCCTAAACCCTGCAGGTTCCTGCCCAGCTGACCTCCCTCCGTTAGGCACCAACAGAATGTCTGTCACTCTGCTTAGCATTAGCACATTTCACCCTCAAGGTGATACTACCCTACTACAGATAAGGAAACTGAGTCCCAGAGAGGCTAGAGGAACCAGGATTATCCAGCGGGCCAGGGGCAGAACTGGGAATGAACCCAGGACTGCCAGACTCTGAAGCCCACCCTCTTCACTGCCTTGCACCCTGTTGGCCATGTTCGGGGTTTCCACTCCAAAGCGAAAATGCCCTGAGAGCAAGCCAGCTTACCAGCACCCAGGGGAGGGTGTGCACCTGCCTCTTCTGGTGTCTTCAAATAAGGTGTCCATTTCTCACTGATGCAATGCAGGCTTGACTCATTCCAGGTACTGGAGGCACAGCAATGTCCAGCCTTGGGAGTTTGGGGGAAGAGTTACCCCAAGAAGCCCCCATCCTGGTGACATCTGTGACCCCGCACGGGGTCCAGCTGAGTGGCTTTTGCACACCCTGGTCGGGTGGAGTGAGATCACTGGGGAGACGGGACCTGGAGCCCAGGCTGTGAGGACACAGCCAGAGGCCATGAGTGCTCAGGAGTGCAATAAACTGTGATTTCGAGACTGATAAGGTCAGGCTAAATAGCTTGCTGGGTGTGTCTTGTTTGCCTTTTTATATTTGAGACCTATAAAAAAATAGTGAGAAAATAGCAAGATGCCCAGGAGACAGGTGATCTGATTCAGCCAGGGGGTGGGAGGTGGAGGCACCAGTGACGGCAGGCAGGTCTGGGGACAAGAGGATGAGGGATGGGGCCACATTTGGAGCCTGGTGCACTCAGAGTAAAAGAAGAAAACCTGCTCCAACAAACCCTTGGAATTGAAAATAACACTGCCTGAAGGCATGTGCAGAGGGTGCTGACCCCAGCTTAAAGAGAGGGTATGGTCTGGGCGCAGTGGTTCACACCTGTAATCCAGCAGTTTGGGAGGCCAAGGCAGGTGGATCATGAGGTCAGGAGATTGAGACCATCCTGGCTAACACAGTGAAACCCGTCTCTACTAAAAATACAAAAAATTAGCCAGGTGTGGTGGCGGGCGCCTGTAGTCCCAGCTACTCGGGAGGCTGAGGCAGGAAAACGGTGTGAACCCGGGAGGCAGAGCTTACAGTGAGCCAAGATGGCGCCACTGCACTCCAGCCAGGGAGACAGAGTGAGACTCCATCTCAAAAAAAAAAAAAAGAGTGGGTATAGTGGGTATGATGGCCTGGTGTGGTGGCTCATGCCTGTAATCCCAGCACTTTACTAGGCCTAGGTGGGCGGATCACCTGAGGTCAGGAGTTCAAAACCAGCCTGGCCAACATGGTGTAACCCCATTTCTACTAAAAGCACAAAAAAATTAGCAGGGTGTGGTGGCGGCTCATGCCTATAATACCAGCACTTTGGGAGGCTGAGGCGGGTGGATCACCTGAGGTCAAGAGTTCAAGACCAGCCTGACCAACATGGTGAAACCCTGTCTCTACTAAAAATACAAAAAATTAGCCGGGCACAGTGGTGGGTGCCTGTAATCCCAGCTACTCAGGAAGCTGAGGCAGGAGCCTCACTTGAACCCAGGAGACGGAAGTTGCAGTGAGCCGAGATTGTGCCATTGCACTCCAGCCTGGGCGACAAGAGCAAAACTCCATCTCCAAAAAAAAAAAAAAAAAAAAAAGGCAACAATAGGAGCATATGTCATATGCTGTCAGGACCTTCTGAGGCCGTGTCATGAGCATGTCTATAAACAAAAAATTTTTTATTTTTTGAGACAAAGTCTTGCTCTGTTGCCCAGGCTAGAGTGCAGTGGCTCAATCTTGGCTCACTGCAACCTCTGCCTCCTGGGCTCAGATGATTCTCCTGTCTCAGCCTCCCGAGTAGCTGGGATTACAGGCACCCACCACCACGCCCAGCTAATTTTTTGCATTTTTAGTAGAGATGGGGTTTTGCCATGTTGGCCAGGCTAGTTTCGAACTCCTGACCTCAGGTGATCCGCCTGCCTCAGCCTCCCAAAGCGCTGGGATTACAGGCGTGCGCCACTGCGCCCGGCCAAAAAAATTTTTTTAAAGGTAATGATAGATATATCGTCATACAGATTGATGAATACACAACAGCATTGTGTATATTCACAGGCCCCGAACAGCAAAGACACAAAACCATAAAGGAATGGACAGGAATGCAACCGTGCATGGGAGGGCTTGGCAGATGCATTGGGATCCCAGCACAGCCAGGGCAGAGGCCAGGAATCACACCTTAGTGCACGGAGGCCCAAGGCTCAAAGTCCAGGGTGCTGTGCTCACCGAGGATACAGGAGTAGGCAGTCACCACATGGGATCCACAGCCCCAAGTCAGTGGTAAAGAAGGGGAGAGTCTGGTGAAGGGAGGGACCAAGGTAACAGGACCAGAGAAAGTCGCTGACCAGTGGTGGCCAGGCCAGGCCACATATCCAAGGCCTGTCCTCCAGGCTTTGTTCTGTTAATAACAGCTTTATTGAAATATGGCCGGGCACGGTAGCTCACGCTTGTAATCCCATCACTTTGGGAGGTTGAGGCAGGAGGATCTCTTGAGGTCAAGAGTTCAAGACCAGCCTGGCCAACATAGCAAAATCCTGTATCTACTAAAAATACAAAAATTAGCCGGGCGTGGTGGCCTGCACCTGTAATCCCAGCTACTTGGGAGGCTTAGGCATGAGAATTGCTTGAACCCGGGAGGCGGAGGTTGCAGTGAGCCAAGATCGTGCCATTGCACTCCAGCCTGGGCGACAGAGCGAGATTGCATCTCAAAATAAATAAATAAATAAAATAAAAAAATAAGTAAATAAACAAATATAATTCACATACAATTCACTCATTTAAAATGTACAGGTCACTGCTGATGAGTATATTTACAAAGTAATACAACCATCACTAAAATCAGTTTTAGAACATTTCCATTACCCATAAAGAAACCCTATACCCATTAGCCCTCACTGTCTATACCTCCCTTCCACCTGCCTCGGCCATTAATCTACCTTCTATTTCTGTGGATGTTTTTACAGTTCATCCATGTTGTACTATTTTATTTTATTTTATTTTATTTTATTTTATTTTATTTTATTTATTTTTTTAGAGGAGTCTCGCTCTGTCGCCCAGGCTGGAGTGCAGTGGCACGATCTCGGCTCACTGCAAGGTTTGGCTCCTGGGTTCACGCCGTTCTCCTGCCTCAGCCTCCTGAGTAGCTGGGACTACAGGCGTCTGCCACCACGCCTGGCTAATTTTTTTTTGTATTTTTAGTAGAGAAGGGGTTTCACTGTGTTAGCCAGGATGGTCTTGATCTCCTGACCTCATGATCCACCTGCCTCGGCTTCCCGAAGTGCTGGGATTACAGGCATGAGCTACCGCGCCTGGCCACGTATATTCTTATATATGTACACCTGAGGTCAGGAGTTCCAGACCAGCCTGGCCAACATGGTGAAACCCCGTCTCTACTAAAAATACAAAAATTAGCCAGGTGTGGTAGTGGGCGCCTGTAATCCCAGCTACTCAGGAAGCTGAAGCAGGAGAATTTCTTGAACTCAGGAGGCGGAGGTTGCAGTGAGCCAAAATCGTGCCACTGCACTCCAGCCTGGGCGTCAGAGCAAGACACCGTCTTAAAAAAATAAAAATAAAATAAAAAAATAGTGAAAATGGTAAATTTTATGTTACGTGTACTTTACCGAAATAAAAGATTAATTTCTAGGGTGACTGCCCACGCAGGAGATTACGGTATCCCAGATGGGCCATGACAGCAGGGGTGGAAACAGATGGATTCGGATCAAGGTGGTCAAAAAGCAGAAACGATGGGATGCAGTAATTGACAGGATGAGGGGTGAGAGGAAACGGTGTAGAATGACCCCCAGTACTCTGCCTTGTCTGGGGGGATGGGTGCCTGTCATTTGGGTGGGAACACAAGCAAGGAGCATCCCACAGTGCCTGTGGGGTTTTGTGATGGGGTCTGGAGGTCATTCCTTGGTGAATAGATGGGAGTGGATCTGCTTGAAGCAAGGAGGGGAGGGGACCAGGACCAGGGAGCCCCATGTCCTTGATTATCAGGGACAATCCTAGTCTCTATCTACTGTGCTATCTTCATTGTTGCTGGTGCTTCTGTTCACTTGCTGGAGTAGCCCTGCTGTGGGATTAGTAATCTGGTCATCCACCAACACTCAAAGGCAGGGCAGGGAACAGGTGACCTCGTTTAGACCCTGAGCAGAAACAGAACAGCTTCAAGTGGAGCCCATGAAGGAAACTGAGATGGCCCAGCCAGAGAGGCAGGAGGAAAGCAGGGCTCACAGCACCCCAGGGAAGGTGGAGAGAGGGAGGCATGGTCCTGTGGAGCCCCAGCTCGACCTGCACTCGCTGGGAGCCTTTGCCTCACCTGTTGGAGCCTCAGTTTTCTCTCACATGTGAAACGAGGATAATGATCACAGAACAGAGTGGCTGAGAGCTCAAGATTCAAGTCCAAACTCTGCGAGGAAAGGCGGTGAGATCTTGGGCCGGGGTTTCCTAGGACGGCACTGTGGACATTTGGAGCCACATCACTCTTGGTGGCAGGGACCATCCTGTGTACTGCAGGATGTGCAGTAGCATCTCTGGCCTTCACCCAGAGACAACCCAAAGTGTCCCCCAGACATTGCCAAATCCCCCATGAGAACCTCCGCCTTCCAGAAATCACTCGATTTCTCTGTGCTTTGGTTTCTTCTTCTGTAAGTGAAGATACTAAAACCAACCTCATGGGATGTTATGAAGGTTAAATAGTATCGTAAATGCAAAGTGCTTGGCATAATAAGGGCTCATTAAATGTTAATTCATAAAATCAGAGCGAGCAGCCCTGGCCGACTGTTGAGCCCAGCATCTGGGGTACTGTTGGCGCTCAGTCGGTGGCGGCAGTGGTCATGTTTTTCTGAGGCTGGGGAGAAAGCCTCAGGGGCTACCTCTGGCAGCAGCCAGAGGCACTTGGAGGGCTGTACTCCCCACTCAGGGTCTCAGTGATGCTAAGGGGCAGAGGGGATCCCTGCTGGACTCTGCAGCCCCTATGCTTCACGCTTCCTTCCCATCCTGGCAGGACCAAGCTGCTGGGTCTGAGTTTTGGGGCTCTGGGAAGTGGGCTCCTGTGACTGCCATAACTCCCCATAGGGGGAGACACACCCAGACGTCCCTGGGCTGTGCTCTGGTGACCGAATCCCCCTGGTTTGCTGGACTTTCCTAGTTTAGTGCTTCAAGTCCCATGTCCCGGGAAACCTTTCACTTTTAGGAGGTGGATCGCTCAAGTTGTCCCGATTCCAGGTTGTACAGCCTTCCCCAGGGATGGGCTAGGCCAGCTGCACCCTGGGCCCTGAGCTCTCCTTGCTGGGCTCATCTCAGGTGGCACTGGGAGGTGACCTCATTTAGACCCTGAGCAGAAATAGAACAGCAGCGCCAATTAGCAGCTGCTCGGGAGCCAGGGGCATGTGGATCTGCCCCAGCCTCTCCGCAGAGGGATGCTTGTGGGATACGGAAAATTCCACGTGCAATCTTCTTCCACGGAGAGGAAGGGTTGTGAGGATGCCCCCTTCCTTGGGGACGCACCCAGTTTTGCTTCTTGCTTGTCTACTTGTCAAGGGTGAGAGCATTTAGGGCCGGGAGGCACAGACCCTCAGAGATGCTGATTCATTGGGTGTGAGGCAGGGTGGGGTGAGAATCCACGTTTTTCACACCCTCCTCAGGGGATCCGGATACAGGTGGTCCTTTCGACGCACAGTGGGATACAGTAGGGACCTGCCTTGCTCTGTTCCACCCAGGGTCAGGGGCCCAGGCCCTGAATCCACTCTGCACCTGGGCCTGGGTGGTCACCCACTCACTGGACACAGCCCCCAGAGGACAGCCGAGAGACAGATGCCCGGATGGAGCCTAGCACAGAGCCAGTACGACGTCGCTGCTGCTGAGAGCCGGTGTCTACCTCCGTCCACTCGACGGAGTGGCCTCTTGTATAGGTGGGCACCTGGTGCCAGGAGAGAACCCTGGCAGGGAGCTGAGGGTCCTCTGTGGTCAGGCTGCTTCACTGGCCAACCAGGGACCTTGTGCCATTCCCATCCCCTTGCTGCCCCCAGCTTGCCCTCAAAGCACACATGGGGGTGGTAGGAAGCCAGGTGTCTCTCAGTGTCTGTCCTGGTGACGATGGGACCTAGAACGTGCTTCCCCACCCAAATCCCTCCCACATTCAAAGGGAAGCCTGGGTCTCAGCGGTCAGGGACCAAGCAGCTGGGCTTCACCGCCGGTGACTGCTTAGGGGGTAGGAAGTGGGGTGGCCTTTCTCGGGACTGCCCTGCTAACCTGCCCCTGTAGCTCCTGCAACAGCCTCCCAAGAACCAGGGCTGAGAGGAGAGCCTCCCAGAGGCCACTGCTTCGCTTGTGCCTTCACCCCCTTCCCTCCCCAAGGTGGCTGCTCTCTCGCCCCAGCATCTCCTCTGTCCTCTCTCCTTCCTCCCCACCGGAGGCTGCTTACCGTCAAGAGTGGAAGGGTGACAGAAACAGCATTGGCTGGGGAGTCAGGGGAGCTAGGGCTGAGTCTAGCTCTGTCTTAAATATATTGCTAGTTTCTAGGCCTCAGTTTGCCCACCCACGAAATCGGAGTATTGGAGGCAGGAATCTAAGGTGCCCACCTGCTCTCATACTCCAAGGCTCCTTGGGCACATCCCGAGCCCGCCGTTTCCCACAGACACAGCCGACTGCCTGCTGCTTTCTCTGTACCTTTTGTGACTTCCCTGGGAGCAACGTGGAGGAAGGGCCAAGTTTTGAGGTACACAGAGCTTGCTTTGTCTCATGAAGGGAAAAAAGTTCCATGCTTTAATCTTCCTCTTCCAGTAAAGAAACAGCCTGAAGTGGCCTGTCTGCGAGTCACATTGTTAACTCAGATCCACAGAAAGATGTTCACCAGATGCTCCTTGGCCAGGCTGCCGCCATCCACTCGGGGGTAAACAGTCTCCGAATCAGGGCTGGCTGGTGGCTGACAGCCAGGGCAGGAAGTCTGCAGGGCAAGCTGCAGGATGTCACCCGAAGGAAACATTTTGTGTTGTGCATTGCGGTGGAGAAGTGCAATGAGGCTTAGGGGTTGTGAAAACAGATTCCTCAAGCCTTCACGGAGGACCTCTGTGCTGGAGGTCTCACCCAACAGGTCTTGCAGGCTGGTCTTAGAGAAGTTCCTAGAGCTGCGGATGGAGTCACCCAGCCTTCTCCCCCATTCAGTACGGATCCCAGACATTCGTGGGATACTTGCATCTCCCTATAGCACTTTCCCATGTATCGTCTCATCTGATCTTTAGAAGAACCCTCCTAGGCATGCAGGACAGTGCTGATTACCTCATTTTACAGATGGGAAGGTGACGCTCAGAGAGGGGGCTGGGATGTGTCCATGTCACATGGAATTGGGGCCACCTGACCCTTGGCCAGCTCTTTGGCTGCATGTGGCATTTCCAGATTTCTAGTGGGTGATATGAGGCTTGTGACTCAGAGGGGTGCCCCAGAGATGAAGGGAGAGGAGGCATGGGGCAGCTCTGGGGAAACTGCCTTGCAGGGGATGAAGGGAGAGGAGGCGGGGGGCAGCTCTGGGGAAACTGCCTTGCAGGGGATGAAGGGAGAGGAGGCGGGGGGCAGCTCTGGGGAAACTGCCTTGCAGGGGATGAAGGGAGAGGAGGCGTGGGGCAGCTCTGGGGAAACTGCCTTGCAGGGGATGAAGGGAGAGGAGGCGGGGGGCAGCTCTGGGGAAACTGCCTTGCAGGGGATGAAGGGAGAGGAGGCGGGGGGCAGCTCTGGGGAAACTGCCTTGCAGGGGATGAAGGGAGAGGAGGCGTGGGGCAGCTCTGGGGAAACTGCCTTGCAGGGGATGAAGGGAGAGGAGGCGTGGGGCAGCTCTGGGGTAACTGCCTTGCAGGGGATGAAGGGAGAGGAGGCGTGGGGCAGCTCTGGGGAAACTGCCTCGCAGGATGTGCGTCAGGGGCTTTCCCAGGCGTCCAGTGGCATCCAGCGTGGTATGGGGCTAGGGTCATGGGGGCAGGGCGTCAGGAGGCTGGCACTCCTGCTGTGGGTGGATGGCATGAGGAAAGGAGGCTTCAGGCATCTTCCTGCGTGGGAGAAACAACGCCTAGTCCCTTAACAAGTCCCTGAATCCTTCAGCTGCTAGCACTCCCCAGCCCATTGTCTGTGCCCACTGGAGCCCGTGTGGGTGGTGATTCTGCCCTGTAGGAGCTCCCCATGGGAGTGGAGGGGAAAGGCCAAGTTCCCCAAAGACAATGTCAGTTTATACTCAGGGAGGAGCCCACAGGAGGGAGCAGGCCCTGGAAGCTGGGGCTGGAAGTCTGGAGCTGGGGGTGGGGTGAGGTGTTTGCCTGGGCCTCAAAGCATGCAGTGATTTCAGTGAGTGAGGGTGCAGGGTGAGGGACGGCTCCCAGGCAGAGGGCACCAGCAACAGACACGCTGGAGTGTGTTGAGGGACAGAGTACTGGGCAGTGGCAAAAGAGGAACCCCCAACCTGGAGAGGCCTTGGGTACCAGAGTGAGGAGTCCGCCGTTTCCCACAGACACAGGCAGCCCCTGACGGCTCTTGAGCAGAGCGTTTTATGATGGGGAGTGCTGGGCAGCAGTCACTGGGGAGGGCCATGGGGAGAGGCCAGCAGGGGACCAGGGCCCCCTCTCTT
The DNA here is from genome assembly GCF_029281585.2 of Gorilla gorilla gorilla. Lineage (NCBI taxonomy): Eukaryota > Metazoa > Chordata > Mammalia > Primates > Hominidae > Gorilla > Gorilla gorilla. Next base: position 44,770,104 of record NC_086018.1, read on the forward strand.
GGCTCTAACAGCCCTGCTGTGCCATGGGCAGGATGCCTGGCAGGTCCAATTCCAGGCATGGCCGAGGCCAGCAGCCGTGGAAGAGTGTCTGGGGTCAGTGGCTGACAGGAGTGAACGAGGAAACGAGGAAATGGGGCAGGGCGGGGAGGGCGTGGCACTCACTCCACCAGGCCCCAACAGGTGCCCAGTCTGCCACGCACCCCTGGCCTTGGCCTGGTGCCTGATAGCTGCCCCTGCTAGGACCTGGGGGTGCAGCCCAGCTCTGACAGCTCTGGGAGTGAATCCTGGGCTAAGAGCCACGAGTCCTCTTCAGGGTTCACCTGCTCCGCTGAGGCTTAAACCAAAAGGTCATCAGCTCCCGTTCAGCCTCCCTCTCCCCTGCTTCCTCCTTCCTCCTCCCTCCTTCTCCAGCTCTTCTTCCTCCTTCCTCTCCTCCTCGGGCTCCCTCCCTTCTCCCTTGATCTTTAGAAGAATCCTGGGAGAGGGGCAGGACAGTGGCAGTTATCTCCCTCTGACACAGGGGGAAGGTGAGACCCAGAGAGGGGCTGGGACTTACCCAGGCCACTTTCCCTGCTCCCTTCCTCCCACGCCCTACCAAATCACACTGTGCACTGGGAACAGTATACACGAGAGCCTTGGGCCCTCCTAAGTGGAGCTGCTTTTCCTAGAATTGCCATCAACATTTCTAAACAACGTGGCCCATCTGGGGGCAAAGCCTCCTCCTTTGGTAATGACCCCTGCCACAGTGAGGGCCTGACCCTTTGCAGGCCATTGCAGTCCGCAGGCTTGACTCTGCCTTCTGGCAACAGAGCTGGGGGAAGGCCCAGGAAGGATCAAGAGGGTTCCAGGCCCTGGGGCCCTATCTCCCAACTTCCCTCAGGTTACATCCAGTGCACTTGCCAAGTATGTCATCAATGACCAAGTGAGGACCCTGGGAAGCTCGGTGGGGAAGGCGGGGGGCTATGACCTACTGGAAAATCCCATAGCCAGAGTGATGGGGATGAGGGAGAGGTGCTGGTTTGGGACACAGCCTGCTGCAGGGACTCACAGAGCCAAGGACAGAGCAGAGCAGGCGTGGCAGGCGGTGTGAGGACCCGGCCCTGGCAGCTGGGAGGGTGCCTGGATGATGGTCCTCCTGCTGGAGACCCCCTCTCTTGCCTGTCTCAGTTGGCCTGGGCTTTGTCCTCCGCTGGCCAACACCCTCCACACATTGCTTGACACTCACAGTGGGGAGGTGTCCGGTCTTGGGCTCCATGGCTGCCCTTTGCTAGGGGCACCAAGAGGGACGTGGTGATCAAGGATCTGGGGGATTTCTTTGCAGGCGGCTGAGGCTGGGCTCCCCTGGGGCTCCCAGAACACTGTGCAGGCATCTCATGTCAAACATGGATGCGTTCTTATTGACCAGGCACCATTCCAAGCAGCCTATGTGTCCATTAGTTCTGGCCACAGCTTATTCTTGGTGAAAGGCTGCAGGTGGCTGCAGCCCTTGCTTCTCTCTGTGCCATCTAGAGATGGTAGTGACTACTGTGGCAAGGGCGGGTGGCCTGCACAGCACTGCCCCTCCCGTGGGAAGGTCCCGGCGTCCTGGAGGTCCACATGGGCTAGGGCCAGGCGTTTTTCCGTCGGGAAGGCTGCTCTCACCTTCCCCACCAGGAGACATGGGAGGTCCTGGCTCCAAGCTGAGCCCCCTGCAGTTGTAGAGGGCCACTCTGATGGGGAGGGAATGCTCCTGGGTTCTGCTGGCACAGCCTGCTTGGCACAGTGTGGCACTGGATGGAAAGAGGAGAGACCAGGGGATCTCCCCCTGCAAAACACCACAAATGCCTTGCTTCTCGGGACCTCAGTTTCCCCAATCCTAAAACAAGAGACTTGGGGTCAGGCACCAGGAACACTTTAAGTTTGGGCCTTGGGCCTTCCCAAGTGGAGACGCTGCCTAGGGGTCAAAATGTGTGAAGGGAGAGGGGTGAAGCCGGGGTAACCAGAGGACTGAGCCTGCTCCAGCAGATACACACAGGGGTTACCACACCAACGTGTGGCCCTTGAGGGCTCCCTGGCTTAGCACAGCCCCTCACCCCTCTAGCCCTGGCCCCTGCCCCTCAGGCCCCTAGCACCCCTGGGCCCAACACTGGGTCCCATGCCTCCCCCACCCCCATCCCCAGGCCCCGCTCTTGCTTCCCGCAAGTCCTGCCCCACGCCCCTGGGAGCCTCTGCTTCAGTGAGGATGGGTCCTTCTCCACAGTGACAGAGGGGATGGAGATGTGGCAGGAGTTCCTTGGAAGGTGCCATAGGGCATCACTTCATGCCAGCTGTGGCTTGGTCCCTTGCGTAGGGGAGTAGGGGGGAGGGGCTGCCTTTGGATCCATTGCCAGCGAGCTTAACTCCTCCAGAATGGCATGTCCCCCCACCCCTTGCAGTGTCCCCAGGAGACCTGGGTGGGCAGCCACCATCCCTCCTTTGGAAGAACCAGTGTCATCCGAAGGTGGTCAGGAAGTGGGAGGATGATGCCGAGTGGCCAGTACAGACCCTACAGGGCCAGATTCCTGAATTTTATTTTTGTTTGGATCGCTAAGCGTCAGTACTATAAACAGCAGTTAGCCCTGTCTGGATTCTGTCATGTGCCCAGGTTCATGCCCGATTGCATTGAGCCCTCTGCCAGCAGGTGAGGAAACAGGCTCAGCTGAGAAGGCTGCCCAGATTTGCACAGCAGGATTGAAATCCATGTCTGTCTGGTTCCAAAGTCAGGGGTTCATCCACCTTACCACTCGGCCTGACCCGCAGGCTCTTAGGATTGGGGAAACTGAGGCCCAGAGAAAAGAGGTGTTTGCAGTGTCTCAAAATAAGAGACCACCCCCCCCATCTCTCTTTCCATCCAGTGCCACACTGTGCCAGGCAGGCCATGTCACCAGAATCCAGGAGTGTCCCCTCCCCACCAAAGTGGCCTTCTGCAACTGCAGGGGCTCAGCTTGGAACCAGGATGCCAAACCGTGCACAATCCCAGCACAAGTGTGGCGCCAGCACCTTGCCTCCCTTCTCCCCTCACCCTCAGGATGTCCATGCCTGGGATGCCACATGGGCAGGCCCTTTAGTGCCAGCCTCCCCACGCCATGCACCTCTGGGTCTATGTCCACCCAAAAGTGCCATTCAGGCTGGGGCTGCACCACACTTTCCATCCTGGCCGCCAGGCTGTGATGTCATGAGGGCACAGAGTTCCCAGGTCTGTGTCCCCAGTTCCTAGCATGAGAGGCCCAGTCAGATACCTGGGAGATGCCTGCTCTCCGGGCCACTTTCTCTTCTGGTGTTAAGTGACAGACCAGCTCCTTCCTTCACTCTAGCAGCTGCGGGAAGTCCAGGGATGACACAGCACCATGCGGCCATAGGGCTTTCTGGTTGCCACTCCAGGCCAGGCTTCACGTCACTTACAGACTCACTCCCTACTCTGCATTGTCATATTTGCTCAGAGATTTTGGTTTACAAACTGCCTTCCAGTCCATTGTCTCAGGGGATTCCCATCATGACTCTGGGAAACACACAGGGCAGGTGTCCTCATCTCCATTTTACAGGTGGGAAAACAGGGGCTGGCCGTGTTTACAGTACAGTGTAATCAGTCACAGGAGACATGAGGCCAGAATGCAACTTGCAGACGGCCAGTCTGGGCTCCCTCTGACATCTGCTGTCCTCTCTCTATCCTGCCTGAGTCACTTTGGGTTGGACTGGCCATGAGTCACGGCCGACTGTGGCTCCTGCACGTTTGCCAAGGGGGTGGGGACCCACGTGCTGCAAAGGACCATGGGAGGAAATGCCACAGCTGGTTGTGTTTCCGATTAGCAGTGGGACTGTGGCCAGGGCCTGGCAAGGTGAACTGGACAGTGAGTGGGCTGTGGGGTCAGCAGCTGGACTCCAAACCCTGTTCCCTTCACTCTAGCTGGGGGACTTTGTCTCTTGAAGACCCTACTTTCTCATCTTTAAAATACAAATCATGATACCCACTGTGTGCGCCATCCCCTCCCCACCCCAAGTGCCACCCCCTGCCCCCACTGCCACCACCTGCCTCCCCACCACTGGGCATCTGGTGAGGGGGGATGAGGAGGATGCTGAGGATGCTGGAATTTGCTGAGCTTGAGAGGTGGAGAGGGTTGCAGATGCACACGGGAAAGGGACTGAGAGGCCTGCAGGTGAGGTCTGGGCAGGAGGTCTGCAGGAGCACGGCAGAGGATTGAAGGTGATGGAAGGGGCTGAGGGTGGCTGTGAAGGGCGCGATGCATCTCCAGGGTGCATTTAGGAGGCTTGTTTGCATGAGCCGTGGCATAATGGCCCTCCTCTGTCTACCCTGAAAGCCTCCGAAAATCAGTCTTATTCTTCAAAGCATTTGGATTTGCATTTGTTGTTTTTCCTGGATGTGAAAATAATTGATCAATTTTTTGGGGGTGGGGGTGTCTTTTCAATTTTTTTCTTCTTTTTTTGCATCTAAGAAAGCATTTGGGCGGCTCGTGCCTGTAATCCCAATGCTGGCTGGGCATGGTGGCGCGTGCCTGCAATCCCTGCTACTTGGGAGGCTGAGGCAGGAGAATCACTTGAACCTGAGAGGCAGAGGTTGCAGTGAGCTGAGATCATGCCACTGCACTCCAGCCTGGGCGACAGAGTAAGACTCTGTCTAAAAAAATAATATAAAATAAAATAAAAAATCCTAAAGCTCCAACACAATCCTTGACTCCACATCCTGGATCCTGGTGCAAGGGGTGGCGTCCCAAGGCCTTGGGCAGTCCTGCTCCTGTGGCTGCTCTTTGGGTTGGGGTGGAGTGCCTGCAGCTTCTCCAGGTGTAGGTGCAGCTGCTGGTGGCGCTACCATTCTCAGGTCTGGAGGGTGCAGTCCCCTTCCCACAGCTCCACTAGGCAGTGGAGTTCACTACTGTGAACTCTGTGTGGGCCTCCAACCCTACATTTCCCCTCCATACTGCCCTGGTAGCGGTTCTCTGTGGGGGCTCTGCCCTGGTAGAGGTTCTCTGTGGGGGCTCTGCCCCTGGTGGAGGTTCTCTGTGGGGGCTCTGCCCCTGGTGGAGGTTCTCTGTGGGGGCTCTGCCCCTGGTGGAGGTTCTCTGTGGGGGCTCTGTCCCTGGTGGAGGTTCTCTGTGGGGGCTCTGCCCCTGCAGCAGGCTTCTGCCTGGGCACTAAGGCTTTCTCATACATCCTCTGAAATCTAGGTGGAAGCTGCCACCTTTATTCTTGCATTCAGGTTTAACACCACATGGAAGCCACCAAGGCTTATGGCTTGTATTCTCCAGAGTGGTGGCCCAAGCTATACCTGGGGCCTTTGAGCTACAGGCGGAGCTGCAGCAGCTGGTATGTGGGGAGCAGTGTCCATAGACTGAGGAGTGTCCTGGGCCTGGCCCCTGAAACCATTCTTTCCTCCTAGGCCTCTGGGCCTGTCATGGGAGGGGCTGTCTCCAAGATCTCCCAAATGCCTTTGAGGCCTTTGTTCCATTGTCTTGGATATTAGCACTTGGCTCCCTTTTAGTCATGCTAATCTCTCTAGCTAATGGTTGCTCCCCAGCCTGCTTGGATTCTTTCCCTGCCACATAGCCAGGCTGCAAATTTTCCAAAATTTCATGCTCTGCTTTCCTTTTAAATACGAGCTCCAACTTTCCTTTGCTCCAATATATGATCATTGGCTGTGACAAGCAGGCAGGCCACCTCTTGAATGCTTTGCTACTTAGAAATTTCTTCTGCCAGTTACCCTAGGTCATTACTCTTAAGGTGTCTTTACAGCAATGCCCTGCTTCTTGGTACCAGTTTTCTGTGTTAGGCTACTTTTGCGGTGTTTATAAAGGAATACCTGAGGATGGGTAATTTATAAAGAAAAGAGGTTGAATTGGCTCATGGTTGTGCAGGATGTATAGGAAGTGTAGTGTTGGTCTCTGCTAGGTTTCTGGTGAGGCCTCAGGGAGCTTTTACTCATGGTGGAAGGTGAAGCGGGAACAGGCATGTCACGTGTTGAGAGCAGGAGCTAGAGAGCTGTATTTCTTTTGAAAACATATTCTTTGATTTACTTATAGTTTAAGATAAGCTTGAAAAATATATACTTGGTTTAAACAATCATACCCATTTCCTATTGTGCTTTTCTACTTCCTTATTTGTAAGATTCCCATATATTAACCCTTTGTCAGACATAGCACATATATTTTGTCCAATTAAATAATTTTTTTTGACAAACAAGTAAACATTTTAAGTTGTCAAATCCACCAGTTTCTCTCAACATGGCCTTTGGTGTTGCAGTGGATATTGGGATTGTTCCTGGATATTGGGATTCTAACCCTCCCTTGTTGGGCAGCAGCCACAAAATTTGGAAGGATTGACTCTCATTGCCAGCTACAACGGAGCATCTGCCAGGTGACAGGTCCCCAAATGACACTGGATGACCCAGCTCTTCCCCCTCTTGCTTATAATTTTTGGGCAGAATATACAGAGGTTGCAACATCCTGAGATAAGGTGGAACTGTCCCGAACAGGTCAGGCTTTGTGCTCATCTCCCCTAGATCAGGATGTCCTGCAATGCTGTAGCCCAGTGGACCCAGTTGCATTTGGGGTAGAGAACCCAGAGTAGAGTGTGCTTTTCAAGCCCCTCAGCTGTGGTGTGAAGTGGGGGCACCTGCAGACAACACTCTAGTGCCCTGGGTAGCTTTCCTGATTGCTGGTGGACTGGCTCGCCATGGATCCTAGGCTTGGGTTGATGTTTGGGGCCTCTCTGTGAATAATAAAGTTGCTTTGTCTGATGTGTTGTGCAGGTGTTCTGTTTTACCAGACTAGACATTAAGAATGCAGTGGGTAGGCCAGGCGCGGTGGCTCACGCCTGTAATCCCGGCACTTTGGGAGGCTGAGGTGGGTGGATCATGAGGTCAGGAGATCAAGACCATCCTGGCTAACATGGTGAAGACCTGTCTCTACTAAAAATACAAAAAATTAGCCGGGCGTGGTGGCAGGCGCCTGTAGTCCCAGCTACTTGGGAGGCCGAGGTAGGAGAATGGCGTGAACCTGGGAGGTGGCGCTTGCAGTGAGCCAAGATTGCGCCACTGCACTCCAGCCTGGGTGACAGAGTGAGACTCCGTCTCAAAAAAAAAAGAATACAGAGAGTGGAGGTATGACAGCTGCAGCAGCTAGGTCAGCTTTGAGCCCCTGCCAGAGTCAAGAACCCTTGCAGAACTCTGGCTGCTGGGTTTGTGCAAAGCCTCCTGGCAGTCTTAGGAAACTCAGCAGAAATTGGTGAGGTGTTTAAGTGTGCTCTCCTGGAATTGGTAAGCAATGTATAGTGCTCCCTTCCCAGGGACTGATACTAGTTCACAGTATTTCTGCTCTCTAGCATCCTGACTAGAGGTAAGCACACGATCCCAGGGGCCCAACAGAGGCATCCTGTGACCTCAAGGGGAAGTTGTCCTTGGCAAAGACTTAAGAGACTGACAGAAGGAGAGAGGCCCCTTGGGTCATTGTTGAGCTGCTGTATCAGCCCTTCTCCAAACCTTCTGAGCTACTTCTGGGCTTTTTCATTAACCAACTAATTCCCTTTGTAGTATAAGCTAATTTGAGCTGAACTTTGTCATTCTTGCAACCAAGAGCACCCTAACTCATCCTGACTTAGTGTCAGGAAATGGCATGTTGCTAGTCCCTGCAATATAAAAATGGCTGAAAGGAGTTGGGGAAGAGGGCAGTGAAGACGATGCCTGCCTCTCGCGGTGTGAAACTGGGGACCTTTGCTATATGCCATCTATTATTGTGGTAGGCTGAATAATGAACCCCTGAAGATATACCAGGACTTAATCCTGGGACCTGCAAATGTTACCTTAAATGGCCAAAGGGAGTTTGCAGGTGTGATTGAGCTAAGGGCCGGGTGATGGGGAGATCAGCCTGGGCTGGATTATCCAGTGGGCCTGATGCGAGGTCAGAGGGATCCAGGAGGAATCGGAAGGAGAGAAGATGATGTGATGATGGCAGTAGAGATTAGAGTGATCTGCTTTCCAGACAGAGGAAGGAGTGTCGGCCAAGGAATGTTAAGCGGCCTCTAGAAGCTGAAAAAGGTAAGAAACTGACTCTCCCCTAGAACCTCCAGAAGGGGGCAGCCTTGCTGACACTTTGAGTTTAGTGCAGTGAAGTGCTTAGACTTTGGACTTCAGACCTCCAGGATTGTAGGAGGGTAAATGTGTATTGTTTTCAGCCACTAAGTCTGCAGCATTCCGCCAACAGCAGCCTTAGGAAACCAACACAGATAGAACAGTCAGCTTTTTACTTTAGGGCACAGGCTCGGTGCCTATGGACAGTACAGCACCAGGAAATTTAGGAGGCAGAACCCAAGTGGGAGTGTGGCAGCTCACTCAGTAAGGTCCTGTGAGAGATATTCTATGCCCGGAGCAGGCCATCTGAAAGCAGAGAAGGCAGAAAACACTTCCCGAGGAACCCAACTGGCATTGCAAATCCAGCCATCCTGAAATACTATCGCAATTTTTTTTTGTTGTTTTTTTGAGGCAGGGTCTCACTGTTGTCTAGGCTGGAGTGCAGTTGTGTGATCCTAGCTCACTGCTGCCTTGAACTTCTGGGCTCAAGTGATCCTCCTGCCTCAGTCTCCTAAGTAGCTAGGACTAAGAGTGTTTACCACCATGACTGGCTAAAAAAAAAAAAAAAGTTTCACAGAGATGGGGTCTCCCTATGTTGCCCAGGCTAGTGTTGATCTCCTGGTCTCAAGTGATCCTCTCGCCTCAGCCTCCCAAAGTACTGGTATTATAGGTGTGAGCCACTGTGCCTGGCCTGCTGCACTTTTGTTTGCCTTACCATGTAGTTCAATGTAGCTCAGTGCATAGCACAGTTCAAACTCAATAACTATATTTTAATGTATTATGAAACATTTTATACATGTAAAAACTCATAAAGAATATAACCAACACCTGAATATAGCCCATCTGCCTTAAGAAACAAAGCATAATAGCACAATTGATCCGCTATGAATGAATTCCTTCCTGTTCACAGTCCCCACCTGTACCTATAGGCAACCACCCTCCTGAATTTATCTTTTACCATTCTGGTTTTTTTTTTTTTTTTTTTTTTTTTTGAGATAGGGTCAGGCACTATCGCCAAGGCTGGAGTGCAGTGACATGATCATAGCTTGCTGCAGCCTCAAACTCCTGGGCTCAAGGGATCCTCCTGCCTCAGCCTCCTAAAGTGCTGTGATTACAGGCATGAGCCACCATACCCGGTCGCATTCTCATCCTTTAAAAGAAAATAGTACTAAATGGTATCATACCATGTGAATTCATATTCAACTTTTTCTTATTCAACACTGTGGAGTCTGGTGCGGTAGTGCTTGCATCTGTACTCAGCTACTCAGGAGGCTGAGGTGGATCACTTGAGCCCAGGATTTTGTGGCCAGCCTGGGGAACATAGTAAGCCCCATTTCAAAAACAACCCCACAGTTGGCAAAATTCATTTATGTTGATGTATGCAACTGATGTATTCATTTTTACTAACTTATGGTATTCTACTGCATAACTGTGTAGATTATCAATTCTGCCATAGATGGCATTTTGGTTGCTTCTCCCCTAGACCCCAACTACCACTAGAAGCAAGGTTGCACTGAACATTCCTGTCTTTGCACGCATAGGCAAGGTACTCTAGAGCACATACCAAGAGTGGAATTGCTAAGTTATAGAGTATCTTTGCTAGAAATTGCTAAGTGGCCATCCAAAGTTAGTGAATGAGTGTACACTCCTACTGGCAGTGCAAGAGAGTTCTGCTCTGCTCACAAATCCACATCCTTATTAAGTTTGGTGAAGACAGATTTTTAAGTTTTTGCCGATCTGTTAAGTGTAACATGGTATGTCCTTAGTTTTAATTTGCATTGCTGCTCAATACTTGTTGCAAAAATGAATAAAAAATGTTCCACTCATTACCTCTGGGATTTGAGGATCTGTCCCAGTTCCTAGGTCCCATATCTAGACTCCAACATCTGTATTACTTTGGCTTTCAAAACTGGCCTTCTACTCAGACTTTCTTTTTCCATCTTCACGTTTCTGTTGTGATCCTAGTAATCCTTTGCTTAGCTGGTTTTGAAGCCTTCAAGTCAATCTCAGCCTCACTCCTTCGCCTGAAAACAGTAGCTAGCAAAGTATACGGTAAGCTGTAAAAAGCACCTGGATCTAAGGTGTAACCAGTCATTAAGTGCTGCCAGTTTTTCCTCTGTCAATTGTTTCAGTTCTTCCTTCCTTTCCCCTTCCATCAGGTTAATCCTGCTGTCACCTCGCTCACTGGTTCTTGCAATAAGCCAGACCCAGCTGGAAAGAACCGCCATGGTCCTCAATGTTGTCTGTAGGGGACCTCATTGTCTGAGGCTGTCAGGGCTCTGTCAGGAGGAGACCCCTGGGGCCTTCTGAGCTCTGCTAGGAGAGGATTCTAGGAGAGTAGGATGCCTTGCACATAGTAAGTACTAAGTCAGTGTTACTTACCAGTAAATGAAGAGGCATGGGAAATTGTTATTTTTGAGACGGAGTTTCGCTCTGTCGCCCAGCCTGGAGTGCAGTGGCACGATCTCAGCTCACTGCAAGCTCTGCCTCGCGGGTTCACGCTATTCTCCTGCCTCAGCCTCCAGGGAAATTCTTAATCAGAAAATATGTCTTAAATTTTTGTTTTAAAAGAGAACTGGCAGGAGCTCCAAATACACTAAAGCTCCAGTCTGAAATGACAGTCCCTGAGCATTCAATCTTTGGTCTAAGAAGCACAGAAATGTAATGCAAACCAGACACGGTTTTTTTAGTGATTTTCTGCACACACACACACACACACACAAAGTAAAAAGATCTAGTCATAACGTGTGCACCTGCAGTTCCAACTACTGGGGAGGGTGAGGCAGGAGGATCACTAGAGGGCAGGAGTTCGAGACTAGCCTGGGCAACATAGCAAGACACCCACCCCCAGTCCCCCCCGGAAAAAAAGAATAAAAAAGGTAAAAATAATTTTAAAAAGAGTAAAAAGGAATGTAAAAATAATTTTAATTCATTTTATTTAATCCAATACATTAAAAATGTTACCTAACATGCAAACAATATACAAATTATTTTATACGACGTCTTTGGAATCCTGTATTTTACACGTAAAGCGCATCTCACTCCGGACTAGCCAGGTTTCAAGCACGTGATAGCCGCACAAGGCTGGAACCCAGGCCTGGGGAATTAATTCTTGTCCTCGGTGCTCAAACCATTCTTCCCTTCAAGCCTGGCCTAATCCCCAGTCTCTCTCATCTCTTCGAATACGCTCCGCGGTTATGCCCCTCACCTCACTGCACTGCAAATATTTCGTCCACTGAGTATTTGCTGATCCTCACTCAGTGCCGGGTGACCCAGCTTGACCAGCACCCGCAGCCGCCCTGCCACTGTTGGGCCGGGTATGGTGTGTCTGGCTTCCCTCTGTTCTGGGCCGGCTCCGAAACGCGCTCAAGAGAAATCGGAATCAGACACGGGGCAGTTCAGCTTTGGAAATGAGGAGCTCGAGGCTCCTGGGAGTCCGTTGCGGGCAGGTGGGCGCCGCTGTTGTGTCGGGCGAGCCAGGAGCGACAGACTCAAGCAAACTCAGACACCCAACCACCTCTGCTCCCTCCGCGATGCGGGTAACGTGCGTTGCGCGGCGACCCCTTTAATAACGACGGGCGCTCGGCGTGCTGCGGCACTCGCCACCTGGGACTTAGGCGGGACTTCCGGGCGCGCGTAGGCACAACTTCCGGAAGGAGGCGGAAGAGCTTCTCGGCTCTACGCTCTGGAGTCCCGGGAGCAGTGAGGGGCCACCCGGGGCACAGGAAAGGGCCGCTGGGGGAGGGCCGGGTGCACTCGGGGTGTCTGGGCCGCGGGTCTGAGGGATGAGGAGGGGCCATGGCCAGCGACGGGGCCAGGAAGCAATTCTGGAAGCGCAGCAACAGCAAGCTCCCGGGCAGGTGGGTGTGCCGGGGAGGGCCAGGTCGGGGTCAGGGGTCAGAGGTCAGGTGGCCGCGTTGGCCTCCTGGGCTGCGGGTGGAGTCGGGGGTCTGGAGAGGGCAACTTGGACTCTGAGGAGACTGCTGGATGGTGTGACGGGCGTTGGGGGGCTCGGAGGTCGGAGCGTGGGGTCTGGGGGTGACAGTGGCTGCACGTAGGATCGAGGCTTGCAAGGACGAGGAGGAGCTATTGGCGTTTTTCCTGACACTGGCAGGCTTCTTTCCCAGAAACTCCTGGGCTCCCTGGGGAGGCTGGAAGGAACTGATTCGGGTCATGCTGTGAAGTTTGGTGGAGTCCGGAAGCTGGCCGGGCTGAGGCCCCGTCTGCTGGGTGGATCAGTTTCTGCAGGGGGTGTGGTGTTTTTGACCCACTTGATTTGCCTGTGGTCTCTTGAGGGCTGCGGCTCTTGCCTTGAGCATAGAAGAGGACTAGAGTTTCCCTGTGAGTTTCCATGTTTCTGCTTGCTGGTCTCAAAACCAGCTCCTATATTGTGTTAGCAGGAAGTTTTTTTTTTTTTTTTTTTTTTCGGCTGGAATGACCTGGGTACACCCTAGATGCTTTTACAGCTCCAGAGCTCCAGAGTCCTTGTCTGATTGCTGTGGCGCTGAGCTCTGCCAGGGCCCTAGGGAATGAGACATTACCTGGAGGGTACCTAGGATAAAATCAGCCACTGGTGAAAACAGATCAGAGATAAGCAAACGTCAAGATTTCAGAACATAGTTCTGTTCCAAAGCTGAAGTCTGGAATGCTGAAAATTATGAATTGTGTTACGAAGATAAGTCTGAGTAGAATCATTCATAAACACAGTAAAATGGTTTGTACTCCTGTTTCATAATAAATATTATTGTTTGAGTGCTTGAATGATAAACTTTGGAATTTACTGCATCCAGTTAGAAAAGTTTACTTTTGGCCGGGTGTGGCGGCTCACGCCTGTAATCCCAGCACTTTGGGAGGTCGAGGTGGACAGATCACCTGAGGTCAGGGTTTGAGACCAGCCTGACCAACATGGAGAAACCTAGTCTCTACTAAAAATACAAAATTAGCTGGGCATGGTGGCACATGCCTGTAATCCTGGCTACTTGGGAGGCTGAGGCAGGAGAATCACTTGAACCTGGGAGGTGGCGGTTGCAGTGAGCTGAGATCGTTCTATTACACTCCATCCTGGGCAATAAGAGCGAAACTCTGTCTCAAAAAAAAAGAGGAAAGTTTACTTTTAAGAGTGATCTGGGGGTTAGCAGAGTGAGTTACTGACAGCTCAGACAGTGGCTTTGAGAATGAAGGGAGTCATCAAAGGTGGCCGGAGACCCATTCGACTCCACAGGACCGTGCTTGATTCGAGAACAGTAAGAGCTTTCAACAAAACCAGTGTCAGGGTCCAAGGTGAGTGAAGATTCTGGAATGGTGGTGGATAGGAGGTCCTGGTAGTGACAGGAACAAATGCTGTAGAACATAGAGTCCAGGGAAGAGGAGCCACATGACAGTGTAACTTTTATGTGTTACTTTTAGGTCTTAAGGTTTTCGTTCCTCATCAGTCTAAACTCTAATTCTTAATCAGCTTAGATGTAAGAATAGCAGAGCTGCTGTGTGGAGTTACAGCAGTGACTCAACCTTTGGATCGAAGGCTGTGGCTCTTGGTAATTTGTCCTTATACTGAGTTGAATTTATGTCCATCTGGAACCCATGGATGTGACATTTGGAAATAGGGTTTTTGCACAAGTAATCAAGGTAAAATGAGGTCATCCTGGATGAGGGTGGGCCTTAGTTTGACAACTAGTATTTTTATAAAAAGAGGGAAATTTGAATACAGAGAGACACACACAGGGAAATGGCCCTGTGGAGACAGAAACAGAGATTGGAATAGTACATTTACAAGCCAAGGAAAGCCAGGGGTTGCTGGCAGCCACCAGAAGCTAGAAGAGGCAAGGAAGGATGCTCACCTAGAGACTTGACAGAGAGCATGGCCCTGCAGATGACCACTTGATTTTGGGTTTTTGGCGTTTAAAACTGAGAGAGAATAAGTGTCTGTTGTTTTAAGCCATTCAGTTGGTGGTAATTTGTTATGGCAGCCACAGGAGACTAATACAGTCTCCAGCTTTCTTCTGTGTGAACCTGAAATACCGAACACCAGCTTTCCTTTTCCTCTGACTTTGATGCTATTCTGTGTCTTAGGCACTTTTGAGAGCAGCTTCTGTATTACCTTTGTGAAGCTGGAGTCTTGGAGAGTTCGAGGCTGTCACTGAAGAGGGCAGAAGAAGGAGGAGAGGTTGGGTGCACCAGGAAGGCCTGTGAAGCCTCTGTGTCTCCCATCCGTCTTGTGGCTCAAGCCTCTGGCAGTGCTGCTCTTTCAGGTGGCAGGCTGGAACTCTTCCCTGAAGGAGGAGTCACAGAGGGGTGCCCATTTTCCTATCAGTAGTGGTGATTGGTCACTAGCTGCATATTTATTTAGTCCACACCTATGCAAGCACAGTGCTAGTGGAGATCCTAGCCAGGTTCCTGTGGCTTTGGCAGCTCTTTCAATTGTTTCCTATGATTGTTTTCTTTCTTTTTTTGTTTTTTTTTTTTTGAGATGGAGTCTCACTGTGTTGCCCAGGCTGGAGTGCAGTGGTGCGATCTTGGCTCACTGCAACCTCTGCCTCCCAGGTTCAAGTGATTCTCCTGTCTCAGCCTCCCAAGTAGCTGGGATTACAGGCGCCCACCACCACGCCTGTCTGTTTTTTTGTATTTTTAGTAGAGACGGGGTTTCGCCATGTCAGCCAGGCTAGTCTCGAACTCCTGACCTCAGGTGATCCATCCACCTCAGCCTCCCAAAGTGCTGGGATTACAGGCGTGAGCCCCCATGCCTGGCCTTGTTTTCCTCCTTTTTATTTTATTTTTTTTCTGAGACAAGAGTCTCTCTCTGTAGTCCAGGCTGGAGTGCAGTGGCATGATCTCAGCTCACTGCTACCTCCACCTCCTGGGTCCCGGTTGAAGCAGTTCTCCTGCCTCAGCCTCCTGAGTAGCTGGGATTATAGGCTCTGGCCACCACGCCCAGCTAATTTATATATGTGTGTGTGTGTGTGTGTGTGTGTGTATTTTTTTTTTTTTTTTTTTTTTGAGACGGAGTCTCACTCTGTTGCCCAGGCTGGAGTGCAGTGGCGCGATCTCGGCTCACTGCAAGCTCCGCCTCCCGGGTTCACGCCATTTTCCTGCCTCAGCCTCCTGAGTAGCTGGGACTACAGGCGCCTGCCACCACACCCGGCTAATTTTTTATATTTTTGGTAGAGATGGGGTTTCACCGTGCTAGCCAGGATGGTCTCGATCTCCTGACCTCGTGATACTCCTGCCTCGGTCTCCCAACGTGCTGGGATTACAGGCGTGAACCACTGTGCCCGGCAATTTTTATATTTTTAGTAGAGATGGGGTTTCACCATGTTGGCCAGGCTGGTCTTGAACACCTGACCTTGTGATCCACCAGCTTCGGCCTCCCAAAGTTCTGGGATTACAGGCGTGAGCCACCACACCCAGCCTTGTTTTCCTCTTTGTTTTTGAGTGCAGCCCTCATCTCAAGGAAACTCAGGAGGAAGACTACACCCACTGTACAATACAAGACTAGTAAGGGATCTTTCAGATAGTTCAACTCTTTTTTATTTTTGAGATGGAGTCTCGCTCTATCGCCCAGACTGGAGTGCAGTGGCGCGATCTAGACTCACTGCAACCACTGCCTCCCGGGTTCAAGTGATTTTCCTGCCTCTGCTGCCAAAGTAACTGGGATTACAGGCGCCCACCACCATGCCCAGCTAATTTTTTTGTATTTTTAGTAGAGATGTGGTTTCACCATGTTGGTGTGGATGGTCTCGATCTCTTGACCTTATGATCCGCCCGCCTTGGCCTCCCCAAGTGCTGGGATTCCAGGCATGAGCCACCGTGCCCGGCCCACACCTCCTGTTTTTATGCAGCCTGAACTAAAGTCCCCCTTTTTTGCATCAAACTCAGTGTTGTTGGTGCCTCTGGCTTCCTGTTCTCCCTGGTATGTGCTTGCTTTCACTAGTGAGATCCACAGGTTTAGGAAATGTATCTTTCTCATTCTTGCATTGTCAGTACCGATACCTGGTGTTTATTCCGAACTATCTCCTCGATTAGCCTGGAGAGTGAGTGGTTTGGCCAGGGTTATAAACTGCAGGAGAGGTGGTCTTGCTGGTAGACCCTCGGTTTATGCACACCCTGGTCCTTAGGTTGCATATTTGGCTGACGCTTTCCTAGAAACTTTGTTTCTGGATGAGCCAGGATGTGTGGTGTGGTAGATAGACCCTCCTAGTCAGAGGACTAGGAGTTGGTGGTCCAGATTTTAACTTTCTTTTTCCGGTAGTGGTCTTCACCAAGTTACCTCTGGGGCCATCAGTGTCTGTATCTGTAGCACAAAGCGGTTGAGTTTGGTTTAAGTAGCTATGGCAAATGGGGAGATATCTTTGGCTTAGCACGATTCTCTTTGAGGAGAAAAGAATGGGCTTCTTGGACCAGTTTTGAGAATTTGATGATTTGCTGATCCAGCAAATATGTATTCAACCCATAGTATGTGTTAGGAACAGCCCCAGGTGCTGGAGATAATATTAGTGAACAAAATAGACCCAGATCTCTGTTCTCCCAGAGCTTACAGTGCAGTGGGAGAGCCGGGTATAAATAACATAGCTCAGTTAAATGGAGTTAACTGTTGGAAGGTGACAGCTGCTATCAAAACAATGCTGGGAAAGAGGACTAGGTGGCTTAGTGGCAGGTGTGGTGGTGAGAAGGAGCCCTTCGCTGAGGTGACATTTGAGGAAAGATTTGCACGAGGTGAAGGAACAGGCCAACGAGGAGGCTGGGGAAGAGCGGTCCAGGCAGAGGAGTGAGCAGGTGCAGAGGACTCCTAGAGCGATGCTGGCGTGCTTGAGGAGAGGAGCTGGGGCCAGGGTGGGTCTGGCCGAGAGAAGGGGAGAGTCGTGGGGTGCGTCATGAAGGGTGGTGGGGTAGGGCCTCATGACCACAGTGAAGACATGGACTGTTCTTTGATTCTGGCTGAATGGGGAACGTTTGGAGGGCTTTGAGCAGAGGAGTGGCATGGTCTGCATTAGGTTTGATGGGATATCTTTGGCTGCTGTACTGAAGACAGATTGGAGGCGTTGGGAGTCGGGGCAAGGGCAGAAGCAGGGAGACCAGGAGGCCAGGGTGCCGCAGCGTCCAGTGGTCACTGGTGGTGGCGGCTTGCACCTGAGTGGAAGCTGTGGTGGTGGCAAGAAATGGTAAGTGATAAGAATCCGAAGGTTTGGCCAGGCGCGGTGGCTCACGCCCGTAATCCCAGCACTTTGGGAGGCCGAGGTGGGTGGATCACTTGAGGTCAGGAGTTTGAAACCAGCCTGGCCAACATGGTGAAACCCCGTCTCTACTAAAAATACAAAAGTTAGCCAGGCGTGGTGGCTGCGCCTGTAATCCCAGCTATTTGGGAGGCTGAGGCAGGAGAGTCGCTTGAACACAGGAGGCAGAGGTTGCAGTGAGCCAAGGTCGCGCCACCGCCCCGCAGCCTGGGCAACAGAGCGAGACTCTGTCTCAAAAAAAAAAAAAAAAAAAATAGAATCTGAAGGTTCAGTCTCTGACTGTCTGGGCTGGTTCTTTCCTGGGCCGCTGACTCTCTTGGCTCCCGAAGGGCTGTTGCTTTCCGCAGTTGCAGTTGGAATTCTCGCCACACTTCACTTTAAAAATGCCAAGAGAAAATCACAGCACACTGGGCTTGAGAACACAGGCAGTCTTTCAGTGTGGGTCTGATGTTTGCTATTTTAGCTCAGCTCCGCCTGGCAGGGTGTGGTCTGCTGACAGAGGGTATGCAGGCAGCTGGGGTATGTGGAGTATGATGTTTGAAAGTGGCATGGTGGTGGCTGGGCGCTCTGGCTCATGCCTGTCATCTCAGCACTTTGGGGGGCCCAGGCGGGTGGATCGCCTGAGGTCAGCAGTTCGAGACCAGCCTGACCAACATGGTGAAACCGTGTCTCTACTAAAAATACAAAAAATAGCTGGACATTGTGGCGGGCACCTATAATCCCAGCTACTCAGGAGGCTGAAGCAGGAGAATCATTTGAATCTGGGAGGTGGAGGTTGCAGTGAGCTGAGATGGCGTCACTGCACTCTAGCCTGGGCGACAGGGCGAGACTCTGTCTCAAAAAAAAAAAAAAAAAAAAAAGAAAGTGTTATGGTAGCAAGAAAGGCCCAAATTGAGCATGGCAAGGATGTGAGTGCTGGGATAAAGCTGGAGCAGAAGAGGGTTCTTAGTGATGTGGCTCTGACAGCCTTCAGCCTACATTGCCAGAGCCACGAGATGTCTGTCAGCAAATGAGACAGTTGGCTGAATAGGCCACAGTCCGTCCTCAGCCGAAGGAGAGGCACTGTTGGGGATAATGAATTCATTTGGAAAACGTTTACGAGCTCCTCTCCTGTGCCAGGTGCTGTGGTGAGTGCTGAGCAAGCCATGTGGCCCTTCGCGGCTGGACGCCTGCCCCGTGAACACATGCGCACAGACTGCAGTGCTGGGCAGGTGGCAGTCCCGGGACCCTGGCAGAGTAGCAAGGCCCTCACTGGGTGGAATGCTCATGTCCTCCTTACACAGGTCCTGCTTCCGCCGAGACCTGGCTGTACAGCGGGAACCGATCTGGCTGCTGAGGTCAGGGGAGGGTATATCGGAGCGGGGAGCGCTTGGCTGGGGAGGAGGGGCATGAAGGATGGGGAGGAGGGGCATGGAGGGTGGTGAGCAGGCACCGGAGCTGCTTCCAAGGCCATGGTGAAGATCTGAGCTGTGGTCCTAAGAGCCATGAGAGAGTGTTGAAGGGTTTTAAACAGGTAGGGGTGTGATACTGTGACACTGTTCGTCATCCTTGAAGAGAGGGCGAGAGAGGAAACTGGTGGGCTTCTGAGGAGGCCGAGGCCAGATGCTGTGGGGTTGGAGAGGAGCGGGCAGGTTCACGGTACACATGGCACACTCAGGATTCACTGATGGGCGGGGTGCTGGGGGTCGAGGTGATCTCCGGGGTGCTGGCCTGAGGGGATGGGAGTGTGGTAGGCAGAATACTGGCCCCCTAAAGGTGTCCTCATCCTCATCCCTGACCCCTGTGAATATGTTCTGTTACATGGCAGAGGGGAATTATGGTCGCTAATCAGCTGACCTGAAATGGGGGAATTGTCCTGTTACCTGGTGGGCCCAGTGTAACCTCACGAGCTTTTGGACATGGTCAGAGACATGGTGTGGGATGGACTCCACCCACAGCGGCTGGCTTTGCAGATGGAGGAGGCAGCCACCAGGAATGTGGCGCGGCTTCTAGAAGCTGCGAAAGGCCTTCTGCGGATGGCTAACAGGAGAGCAAGGCCTTGCTCCTGCATCCGCCAGGAGCTGAATTCTGCCGCCAACCGGAGTGAGCAGGAAAGGGGTTCTCCCTTGGAGCCTCCCGGAAGGGGCACAGCTGGCTGACACCTGGACTTCAGTGTGATGAGACCCATGCCGGATTTCTGACCTTCAGAACTTCGAGATAGTGAATGCATGTTTTAAGCTGTGGTAATTTGTTACAGCAGCTGTGAAGAGTTGGGGACCGTGCCGAGGGATGTCTGACAGGGAATGGCAGGTGGCCCAGCACCTCCCTCAGCAGAGTCCTGCACTTGGATGTGGGCAGGAGTACCTTGGTCAGCGGCCTTGGGGGTGGTCACTGGGTAACCTCCACAAAGTGTGTTTAAACCCAGGGGACTGAAGTCAGCTCGGAGGGTGCTTCCTATGTCCTATGTCCTGCTCAGGCCTAGGAACCAAATAGAGCCCTGCCTCTTTCCTCAGAATGTTGGCGGCTGCTTCTGGCCGCCTTGCTTTCTTGTGTTTTTTATAAATCTGTATTGCCTTTTGCTTATGTTTCGAAGAGATTGTTTATTGGGTAAGAACCCTCAGTCCTGTTTTCCATGCAGAGGGAAGCCCCGGAGTCTTGTTCCGGCAGTGATTGTGTGTTCCCCGCCAGTTGGGTTTCTCTTCTTGTTTGTGAGTGGAGATGACCTTCCTGTGACGGGGGCCGCGGAAGAGCTGGTGGGTGAGATTTTGCTGTAGGTGCAGTTCCTTTTCTTGTTCCTTTCAGCGGTTACTTTCCATGTTATTAAATGTCTTACTTTGTCCCGAAACACTTTGAAAAATAAATTGAATGTGAATCATATTTCCTTTCTTTTACATATTCGTCTGATAGAGTAAATCTGGACTCTGGGTTAATTTTAAATGAAGACAAAAATGATTGATCCCTGACAATTTTGGATTATTTATTTATTTGTTTCTTAAGTAACAAGAGCAGGAGGAAGTACCCCATCGCCTCCAGGTGTTTTGGAGGAACCATGGGATTCCTCATGGAATTGAGGAGAACAAGTCTTCGGAGACCACTTGCCTGTTTTTCTTTCTCTTTTTCTTTTTAATTTTTTATTTCTATAGATGACTGGGGAACAGGTGGTGTTTGGTTACATGAGTAAGTTCTTTAGTGGCGATTTGTGAGATCGGGTGCACCCGAGCAGCATACACTGCACCCAGTCTTTCATCCCTCACCCGCTTCCCATCCTTTTCCTCTGCGTCCCTGAAGTCCATTGTGTCATGCTTATGACTTTGCGTCCTCATGGCTTAGGTCCTACTTACTATTTTTTTTTTTTTTGAGATGGAGTCTTGCTCTGTTGCCCAGGCTGGAGTGGAGTGGCGCGATCTCAGCTCATTGCAACCTCTGCCTCCCGGGTTCAGGCGATTCTCCTGCCTCAGCCTCCCTAGTGGCTGGGATTATAGGCACATGCCACCATGCCCGCCTAATTTTTGTATTTTTATTAGAGATGGGGTTTCACCATGTTGGCCAGGCTGGTCTTGAACTCCTGACCTCAAGTGATCCACCCGCCTCGGCCTCCCAGAGTGCTGAGATTACAGGCGTGAGCCACCATGCCTAGCCGTTAGCTCCCACTTATGAGTGAGAACAGGTGATGTTTGGTTTTCCATTCCTGAGTTACTTTACCCAGAATTGTTGTCTCCAATCTCATCCAGGTCTCTGTGAATGCCAGTAATTCATTCCTTTTTATGGCTAAGTAGTATTCCATTGTATATATACGTATACATATATATGTATACACACATATACATATATACACAAACACACATGCACCACACTTTTTTTTTTTTTTTTTGAGATGGGAGTCTCACTCTATCACCAGGCTGAAGTGCAGTGGTGCGATCTTGGCTCACTGCAACCTCTGTCTCCTGGGTTCAAGTGATTCTCCTGCTTCAGCCTCCTGAGTAGCTGGGATTACAGGTGCTCACCACCATGCCCAGCTAATTTTTGTATTTTTACCATGTTGGCCAGGATGATCTCCATCTCCTGACCTCCTGATCCTCCCGCCTTGGCCTCCCAAAGTGCAGGGGTTGCAGGCATGAGCCACTGCATGTGGCCACACCACACTTCCTTTATCCACTTGTTGATGGATGGGCATTTGCGTTGAAAAGAAGTCATCTCTGTTTTTCTTTCCCTGAACGGCCACAGTGTAGCACGGCCTGCCTGCGGCTAGGACAAGGGCAGTGCTCACTTGCAGGGGCCTGTCCTGGCTCTGTGGCCTGAGAGTGACACCTGCCCCTCCTTTCCTTCTCTGGCAGGCTCAGCGTCTCTGCCCCTCCTCAGCTCAGCCCTTCACCCCCTAAACACAGGCCGTGGAGATCTGCATCGTGCAGTGCTTCTAGGTGCAGTGGGGAGCCCAGGAACAGGAGCCCGTGTCCTGTCACAGGGTGGGGAATGTCACCATGCTTGGCCCTGGGAGCACAAGATGACCCACCTGCATGGTTCTTTTTCCTGAGGAGTCGGGGAGCGTGTCTGTGTGCGGAGCAGGCTCAGAGCAGGTGTTCCCTGCAGCGCTCAGAACTGAGGTGGCTGGGGCCTTGGTGTCACACCTCACGCTAGGGATTGTCTGTGGAGTGCTTCCCTTGGGCTAGGCACTTATTTTTATTTTTTTTGGAGATGGAGTCTCGCTGTGTTACCCAGGCTGGAATACAATGGTGCCATCTCAGCTCACTGTAACCTCTGCCTCCCGGGTTCAAGCAGTTCTCCTGCCTCAGCCTCCCCAGTAGCTGGGGCTACAGGCTCATGCCGCCACACCCAGCTCATTTTTGTGTGTGTGTGTTTTAGTAGAGATGGGGTTTCACCGTGTTGGCCAGGCTGGTCCCGAACTCCTGACCTCAGGTGATCCGCCCACCTTGGCCTCCCAAAGTGCTGGGATTACAGGTGTGAGCCACTGCACCCGGCGGGCTAGGCACTGTACATGCAACCACCTGTGTAGTCCTCATAGCAGCTGGGGGTGGTACCGTGTGGTCCCTATTTTACAAATGAGGAAACTCAGAAGCTGAGCTACGTGCTCAAAGCCACGCAGCTCATAAGTGGCAAAGCTGGGGTTTGAACCTTAGAAGTCTGTGCCCTTACCCATCACAGCCTCATCCTTATCTCCTCCATTCCCTAGGGGACTTAACAGGTGTTGAAATTATTACAGAGAAAGCTGGCTCACTCACCAGGAATCTGATCCTGCTGTGGGCTGGCTTGGGTGGAGGTGTTCCTCCCGCCCCCGCACCCATCCTCCTGTTTGAACTCAGGCTGCTGCCTGCTGGGCCTGCCTGCCCTTGGAGCCCTGCTGAGCTCAGCCTGAGGCCTGGCTCCTCCAGGCTGGGGGAAAACCACGCTTGCTGTGCTCGGCAGCGGGGATTCTTCTGGAGTGAGGTGAGCAGCTTGTTCTAGGTCCCCCCGGTGTTCTCTTTGCAGACAAGAGGCAGAGGTATCAGGAGGCCCAGAGGGAACAGGGCTGCCTGGGCTCTTCCCATTTCTGGGCCCCGTGCTGTGGGGAACTTTCATTTTGAGTATCCCCAGACTTTTTGTTCCCCCTTTCTGAAATGTTTCCTCTTTTCTGGTGATAAATGTGGAAATTCCACCCCGAGTGCTGCGGTTCATGAAGGGGCACGTAGTCCCTGTGAGTCCAGTTGCTTAGAATACCTGTGGGTTTCCTTATTGAGTAGGAAGTAGAGGCTGAGAACGTCTGTGTTGTTACTGATGGCAGCCGCCCGGGGCAGGGCCAGGCATTGCTGGGCGCGCTCTCCTCCCTGAGTCTGCCTTCCCTGAACGGCCTGCAGTGGGGAAGGTGGGCCTCTGCTCAAGGCCCCGAGCTCCTAGGGGAATGGGTTCACCTTCAGGCCCATCCAAGGCAGAGCCCTTTCTGGCTTCGGGGCCCCTGATATTTCTGGGCCCCCGACTGCATCCGCTCTGTTCCCACAGGTCCCTCCTGGGTGTTCTTGCTCATGCTTGGGTTCATTTGAGCGCTGCCTCGCCCTCCGCCATCCTCTTCCTTCTCATGTGCGCTGTGTGCACCGGAGCCCGGCCGATGCCGATAGAATTTTTAAGTATGCCGTGCAGCTTTCTGCACCTGGGCCTCTACTCCTTGCTGTGCTGGTTTGAAATGGGCCTTCTTTTATCAAACATTTTTACTAAACTAAAAAATAAAATAGGCTTGCTGGCTCTAAGGCTTTCACCTAGATGAGGCAAGTGATGTTTATAGCAGTCGTTTGGATGAGCTCCTGATCCTTGGCTGAAAGCCATCAGTGGCTCGGGATGTGTGGAGAGGACAGGGCAGAGGACCCGGTCTTGGAAAGGGGGTGGGTCCCTTGGTGTCACTGTGGCTCTCTTAGGGGTGGCAGCTCCTCCGCGAGGGCTTGGTGCACCCGCTGCCCTTGTTTTCACGTGAATGTGTTTGTGGCGGGAGGCCAGCGAGTTGCCTGGGACTCCCTACATTATGCTGTTGGGGTCGGGAGTCAAGAGGAGATCTGGCCTTGCTTCTTTCCGAATATGGAAGGGATCGGGGAGGAAGAAAGGTTCAGAGACAATCACAGTTTTGTAGAATCTATGACTATTTTCCTGCTCACGTCTGGGGCCTTGGGAGTTGCTTTCTCGGGGTGGAAGAAGAGCACAGAGCGCCATCTCTTCTGTTTTGAGACTGGGTCTGGCTGCTGCCAAGTTCTCAGGTTTATTGATGGTGCAGTAGGTGATTCCTGCGTGGCCACAGCTGCCTCCTGGAAGGGCTGGTAGAGGGTTGTTGGCTGTGGGCTGCATTTTGTTTTCTCTTGGAATTAATCTCTATATTGAGTTAGTTTTGTGTTCCAAAACCAGTCACTAGAGCCACCGTAACAGCTTGTGCATCAGCCAGATGTGCCTGGCTCAGCCGTCATGCTTTTAAATAGCTGAGAGAAAAGGCCACCTTTACAGCAGCTCACCAGCTTTTAAGAGGGTGTCACCTAGCTGGGTTTTGTCGTGAGAGAATGTGCTGTATTCTTGGAACTTAATTCCTTCAAAGATATGGTGTGCCTTTAAAATGCTTAATCATTCACATATGTGCACAGTGAGGAAGAGAATTAAATGGAACAAGCAGTTATGGGATGTGCTGTGTTTGCACACGAGGCCCTGGGGTGTGTGCAAAGGTGAGCCTGGTGTTACTCCTGCTACCGAGGGACTTCCGTTTGCTGAGGGAGACAGACCAGCCAGGAGCTTCTGCCGCAAGGATGCTGGTGCCAAGCAGGCCACGGAGGGGCCAGGAAGCCCTGTGGCAGTATGGGCAAGGAAAGGGGAGTTTTCACTGAGGACATGAGATGACATTAAAGTGGACTTTGAAGATTACCTGGGGTGTGGGGCGTGTTCTGTAGTCAGGGGCTGGGACAAGGCCTTCTTGGCACAGGGTGGCTTGAACACAGCCTGAGTGAGGAGGAGTACAGGGTGTGTTTGGGAGCCTGGCGGGTCGCTGGCTACCTGAGAACAGAGGTGTGTGTGGAAGTAGTGGGCGCAGCTGCGGCTGTATGGTGGGATGGTGTGCGTGGAAGCAGTAGGCACAGTTGTGGCTGTGTGGTGGGATGGTATGGATGGAAGGAGTGGGCACAGCTGCGGCTGCGTGGTGGGATGGGAGGTGAGGGTCAGTGTTCAGGATGGTGGCTGCAGGAGTTTTGGCTTGAGGTTCTTTTGTGTTTGGAGTAGGGAAGGTTTCTGAGCAGGAGTGACCTGATCAGACCTCCTGCTACTGTTTATTGACCTCTTGCTGTGTGCCAGAGACAGAGGCTCAGGTCAAGGAACTGGCCTGAGATTGCACGGGTAGGATGAGGCCAGCCAGGATGTCGGGTGAGAACCATGGCCGTGGGGAGGAGAGAGAGAGGAAGGGGACTGTCAGGAAGTGCTTGCAATTCAGTTAGTTCAGTAGATATTCAAAACGGACCCTGTGCCACACTTTGCAAAAGGTGGGAAAAAAGAGCCCTCCCGAGAGGGGATGTATGAGCTGAAAGGGGCAGGAGGACACTGCACAGGCCTCACGGGACCTGAAGGCATACGAGTTCTTCCCCAAGGCCTGTAGGAAGACCTTGAAGGATGTTCAGCTGGGGAGTGACCCATCCTCTGATGGGCACAGGACGACAGAGCTGAGGCCAAACCCTGGGGCAGCCGGTGCAACTGTCATGTTCTTATCAGGAGCAGGGGATGGGTCAGGGCCAGGGCTGATGGACAGGAGAAGAGAGATGTGTGGGAGGTTTCCAAGGTGACCTAGAGGATGTGGAGACTTGGGTGGGTGGTGTGCTTCGGGGAGGAGACGAGGCTGACCCTCATGTTGGTGGATGGGAGTTCTGGAGGTGGTCACAGGAGATACATGGTCAGAATGAGAGAAAATGGAGCCCTGATTTAAGTTAGTGGAACAGAGGGTTTTCGATGCCAGGACATGGGCCAGTGAGAGCCAGGGGCCGCCAGAAGAGGGCTCGAGGGAGAGGTACGAGGCAGGGACGAGCACATTGTCTATTTTTGTGTGACTGGTAGAGAGTGATGTTGTCCAAGGGTGGGGACCGAAGAGTGGGTGTGAGGAGTGGCCGGTGGGGCACAGCTGATTTTTTTGGGAACCTGTTGACGTGAGGTGGTGGATTCGTGGCTGAGAGTTGGCAGTGGTTTTGCTTGGAGGCACGTGTTTGAGAACCGTTTACTCGGGTGGAGGAAGTCAGGAGAGAGCATGATTTTTCATAAGAAAAGGAAGGAGGACTGAGGACTCGGCTTTGGGGAGCAGAGTTGGGAACACACAGAAGAGTCTGGGGCATGCAGAGAGGCTGGCAGGAGGCAGAGGAGGGAGCAAGAAGAAAGAACTCAGTGTGGTGAGTCCCGAGGGGAAGCTGGGCAGGGCCAGGATTGAGTGAGAAGCAGCAAGAAGGAGAGAGGGGAAATGGGCCTCGGTGATGGCTGGCTGCCAGGGTGGTGGAGCCGCTCCGAAAGTCATGCATCACTTAGCGACGGGGACGCCTTCTGAGACATGCGTCCTTAGGTGATTTGGTCCCTGTGTGAACATCACAGAGCACATTTATACAAACCCAGGTAGAGTTAGCGCAGTGTCGCCTGCTGCACACCTAGGCTATACGGCACCGTCTGTTGCTCCGAGGCTATGCGCCTGTACAGCATGGTACTGTTCCGAATACTGCAGGCAGTTGTCACACAATGGTTGGTATTTTTGTATCTAAACATCTCTAAATATGGAGCAGGTATAGTACAAATACAGAATGAAAGATAAAATGGCATACTCGTGTAGGGCAGCTGGTGCGATTGGCGCTCACGGGACTGGACGGTGCCCGTGGTGGGTCGGTGAATGAAGGGTGAGTGAATGGGAAGGTCTGGGTCCTCACTGTGCATCGTGTAGACGTCATTAGCACTCCACATTTAGGCTCTACTAGATTCATAAACACACCTTCTTTCTTCAGTAGTAAATTAACCTTAGCTTGCTGTGACTTTTAAACTTCATAAACGTTTTGATTTTTAAAAAACTTTTTGACTCCTTTCTATTAACACATAGCTTAGAACACAAATACGTTGTACAGCTGCACCAAGATATTTTTCTTTATATCCTGACTCGGTAAGCTTTTTTCTCCTTTTAAAATTTTTTATTTTTTACTTTTTCAGCTTTTTGTTAAAAACTAAGACACAGACACACACAGTAGCCTAGGCCGACACAGGGTCAGGACCGTCAGTGCCACTGGCTTCCACCTCCACATCTTGCCCCAGTGGAAGATCTTCGGGGGCAATAACATGCATGGAACCATCATCTTCCATGATAACATTGCCTTCTTCTGGAATGCCTCCTGAAGGACTAGGGACTTGCCTGAGGCTGTTTTACAGCTTTTATTGTATTTTTTTTTTTAAACAAGTAGAAGGGACATAACTCTAAAATAATGATAAAAAGTATAGTACAATAGGCCAGGCACAGTGGCTCATGCCTGTAATCCCAGCACTTTGGGAGGCCAAGGCAGGTAGATCACCTGAGGTCAGGGTTCGAAAGCAGCCTGGCCAACATGGTGAAACCCCGTCTCTACTAAAAGTACAAAAATTAGCCGGGCGTGGTGGTGGGCACCTGTAATCCCAGATACCCAGGAGTCTGAGGCAGGAGAATCGCTTGTACCCTGGAGGCAGAGGCTGCAGTGAGTCGAGATCACACCATTGCACTCCAGCCTGAATGACAAGAGCAAAACTCTGTCTCAAATAAAAAAACAAATATAATACAATTAGTACAATGAATACATCCATAAAGCAGTAGCATAGTTGTTCATTATGATCAAGTATTACATACAGTACATAATGTATGTGCTATACTGTTATAGGACTGGCAGTGCAGTAGATTTGCTTACAGCAGCATCACCGCAAACACAGGAGTATGCTTTGTGCTGTGATGTAACTTTGCCTGTGACATCACTAGGTGACAGGAATTTTTCAACTGCATTATAGTCTTACAGGACCATGGTCCTATATGTGGTCTGTTGTTGACTAAAATGTCGTTATGTGGTGCGTGACTTTACTTCTCTGTGTTGGACAATTTCTTTCTTTTTTTTTTTTTAAAGGTGCCCACCACCACACCTGGCTAATTTTTGTATTTTTGGTAGAGACGGGGTTTCACCATGTTGGCCAGACTGGTCTTGAACTCCTGACCTCAGGTGATCTGCCCGCCTCTGCCTCCCAAAGAGCTGGAATTACAGACGTGAGCCACAGCGCCTGGCCAGGACAATTTCAAAATACTTCCATTTCCTTCATATTTTCTGTTTTCTATAATAAACACACATTGCTTTTGTTACGTGCGGGAAAAAAATCATTGTAAAAATGCTGTTTCCAAGACCTATTTCCAGAGATGTCCATTTGACCCAGTAATTGCCTCGGCCCCTACTGGGTTCTCAGTGCTCCGAGGGCTGTGAGGAGTGTGACATGAGACAAAATGCAGTCCCTGTAGCAGGGAGTTTGTGGCCCAGAAGCAGCACCACATAGCTGGGAGCCTTGCAGGACAGCATATGTGTTGCTGCCAGTCAGAGTGGTGTGGGTGTCGGGGCGGGACAGCCCTCGGAGACCCTCTGGTTTGGGTCTCAGGTACCACGTCTTTCTGCTGTTGACCCTCGGGGTGGGCACAAGTTTCAGATTATGCTGTGGACGGAGGGGATGGTGGAATTGTTCACTGTTGTCATAATGGTTTTTCGTATATTTTTCCTCCAAAGCTCCTAGAGTTAATTTCCTTGGAAAATTTACTTCTGAATATATTTTATAAATCTGGGGAGTATCACCATGTGTTAGAATGAGCTGAGTGGTAAATTCAGTTGCCACTTTGAGTACGTATTTCAGAAAGCTGCTATTGAACCCTAAGGGGGCATTGAATGATGACTGTGCTTGGAGAAGAGAGGTTGATTAGCCATCAAATGAATTTGACTAGATGACTTGCCTGTTTACTTCATATATGTGAAATACAGAGAAGCATTTAATCGTAAATGTTTCATTTATTTTATGATCCTGAGAACATTGCAGCTGGATTTATTGCTTTTCCATACTTTTATTTTCTTTCACTCTTCCCTGTTTCCCTCACTGCTATTTTCACTTACTGCTGTTTAACCTTCAATTAAAAAAAAAAAAAGCTGTTCTGATACACCATCAGGTTTGTTTGAAAAGAGCACCTTGGTGTAGAGGCTTCAAATTCAAACCAGAAAAACATTCTGCAGGATCTGCCGGGGAGAGCTGCCTCCTGTCAAAACCCAGTGGCCTCGCAGCATTGGCCCGAGTCGCTCTGTCCCTCTTGACTCTGACTTGTCTCTTCCTGCTTCAGAGTCACCTGTATCCTCATGGATTAGCTGCCTTCACGGAGGCGGCCCAAGGACAGGGACAGGGACTCTCGCTTGTTCACTGTCAGCTTTCCAGGACAAGCCCGGGCCTGGTGTGGAGCAGGTGCCCAGTCAGTGTTTGTTGAGTGACTTGAATGGAGAAACATAACGCAGCGTAGTCAGTAGAAGCTGAAGACATTTGTGTTGCATGCTGCTGTCAAGCAAGGACCAAGTTGGAGGCCTTAGCTATCCACAAGTTAGATTCTCAGCAAGTATTGGATTTTAGTATTTTGTTTATTGTTTTTTTAAATTTAAGCTTTTCTGAATCATGTTGTAAAGACAGCTCTGGGCACAGTCCTGAAGAGTTGGTGTTGATGTCAGGGACCCATTCTCTTTCTCTTGGGCATTTCCCCCTGCCCCAACCTCCACAACTGACCAGTGTCTCCAGCCTGTTCTTATGCCGTGACCCCTCTGCTCTTCTCCCTGGAGGTGCCCTCCCAATTTTTTTTTTTTTGTTTTTTTAGACAGGGTGTGACTCTGTTGCTGGAGTGCAGTTGCTGGTGCTGGTGTTGCTCGTGTCACTGCCGGAGTGCAGTGGTGCGTGATCTTAGCTCACTGCAGCCTTGACTTCCCGGGCTCAGGTGATCCTCCCGCCTCAGCCTCCTGAGTAGCTGGGACTACAGGAACACACCACCATGCCTGGCTAATTTTTATATTTTTTATAGAGACAGGGTTTCACCATGTTGCCCGGGCTGGTCTTGAACTCCTGGACTCAAACGATGTGCCCACCTTGGCCTCCCGAAGTGCTGGGATTATAGGCCTGAGCCACCACGCCCAACCCCAGTTCTCGTGTTAGACCTTAGTTTACCTGCTTCGCCTGCCATGGGTGTCCTCGGGTTCCCCTTACGAGTGGTGGCATTGCAGTTGCATCTCCCTGTGCCTCTGCTGAAAAGGGGAGCTTTGGCCACAGTTCTGAGGGCTGTTTTTGGGGAGGGCATGGGGAGGTCTTTTTGGTTGGGGGTCTTCTCCAGGGCACAGCCTCTTGGGGCATCTCTCTGCTGGCCCCTCCCTGGCCTGCCCCGGGGTATCTTGTCCCTTGTGCACATTGTTCCACTTTCACCTGCGTGCGGCCTCTCCTGTCCTGGGTTAGAGTCTGTGACCCTTCATCAGTGTTTGCTCATGCGCTCTTCCGTCTGAGAGCCCCGGCTGTGTGTTTGTAGGATCAGCAGGATGTGTACCCATTGACCAGAACACCCAATTAATGGCCCCTGCCTTGCTCACTACTAACCAGTTAGTCCTCCTCAAGTTTGGGGGCGATGAAATCTGTCATTTTCATGTGAAGCATGCTGAAGTGTGTTGTTCTGTGGTGATTTACGCTACAAACCTGTCATTCATGGTGGGACAAGTGGACTTGGACTTCTTCTTCTTCTTCTTAAGATGGAGTCTCACTCTGTCGCCTAGGCTGGTGTGCAGTGCCACGATCTCGGCTCACTGCAACCTCCGCCTCCTGGGTTCAAGTGATTCTTCTGCCTCAGCCTCCTGGGTAGCTGGGACTACAGGCGTGCGCCATCACACCCAGCTAATTTTTGTATTTTTAGTAGAGACGAGGTTTCACCATGTTGGC
Source organism: Gorilla gorilla gorilla (assembly GCF_029281585.2). Lineage (NCBI taxonomy): Eukaryota > Metazoa > Chordata > Mammalia > Primates > Hominidae > Gorilla > Gorilla gorilla. Next base: position 44,800,875 of record NC_086018.1, read on the forward strand.
CAGGGTGGTCTCGATCTCTTGACCTTGTGATCCGCCTGCCTCGGCCTCTCAAAGTGCTGAGATTACAGGCCTGAGCCACCGTGCCCAGCCGGACTTGGACTTATTTAAAGGTTGAATGAATGAGGCTGGTCAGCCATCTCGAGCCTTCCCTTCCATGACGTCCCGGCCTTCCTGGGACACAATGGGGTCAGGGAGGGGGCCCTTCCTTTCCTCCCTTCCATCTTTGTGGAGATACCACGTACATACCACACCGTTCACCCATTTAAAGTGCTTGGTGTTTTTAGTATATTCACAGTTACGCAGTCATTACTACAGTCAGTTTTAGAAAAATTTCGTCACCACGGAGAGCAACGCTGTACCTGTTAGCATTCACTTCCCGTTCTCTCCTCCCCACCCTTGGCAACCATGGGGCTGCTATCTGGCTTCAGGGATTTGCCTGTTCTGGATGTTGCATGTCAGTGGAATCATACAGTATGCGGCCTTTTGCGTCTGGCTTCTCTCAGCTTCATGTTGTCAGGATTCACCCATGCTGTGTTGCGTACCAAGACTTCATTCCCTTTAGGACCTAATATTACTCCATTGTGTGGTTAGGCCACGTTGTATTGACCCATTCATCAGCTGGTGGACATTTGCCTTCATTCTTTGGCTGTTATGGTTAATGCTGTACAAGGTTTTGGTGTGGATGTGTATTTTCATTTCTCTTGGGTATCTACCTCCGAGTGGAATTGCTGGGTCATGTGATAACTCCATGTAACCTTCTGAGGACCTGCCAAACTGTTTTCCACAGCAGCTGCCCATTTTTAATTTCCCACTAGCAGTGTGTGAGGTTCCGGTCTCTCTGCATCCTCACCATCACGCTTTAGCATCTTTTTAATTTCTGCCATTCTGCTGGGTGTGAAGTGGTATCCGATGGTGGTTTTGATTTGTGTTTCTCTGATTGCTAATGATACTGAGCTTACTTTTTGAAAGATTTCTGTTTACAGTGTCAAAAGAATGGGAAGACTTAGAGTTATCAGCACTGTGCCCCCAGGAGTCCTCCATGTTTTGACCCTTCTGGAGAGTAAGGCGGTGCTCCAGCAGTGTGCCCGTGTCCAGGCCACGCACACCTCACCTTCACAGAGCTAGAGCGATCTTTAAAAAACTAGAAAGTGTTTCAGACATTCAGAAAGAGCACACAGGCTGATGTAATACAGAACAGACCGTATCTCCATCCAGCATGGGAAAGAGGACAGCGCACACACGCAGTTGATGCCGCTGTGGGGTCTTTGCCTGAACTCAGCTGCTCCCTCCACCCATTCTGAGTTTTGTGTTTCCATTCCCATGTGTGCAGGAGCAGTTTTTTTTTTTACCACTCATATATGTATCAAAAATGATATACAGTATCATTTCGCATTTAAAAAATTTTTATAAAGGATGCCACACTGTCAGCTTGCTCTCCTCTTCAGTGTTCTGTTGATGACATTTATTTGGATTGGTTCTGGTGATTCTAGTTCATTCACGTCTGCTATGGTTAGTATTCCATTATATGTATGTATTCTGGCTTATGCATTATTCAGTCAATGGGCATCTAGGTTTATCTCAAAAAAATTTTTTTTATCTTTTTTAGCATTATAGACATTGCTGAGCTCATCTCCCGTGTGCTTGTGCAAGGGTTTTCTAGGTCGTCTATCAAGAAGTGGAATTACGTCATATGCATCTGCTTTTCATAAGGAATCACTAGGGTTCTCTTTAATAAAAAACAGTAGATTACTGCAGTGTTTCAAAGCAGTTTAATTCATTAAAAAGTTTATTGACTAATATCCTTTTTTTTTTTTTTTTTCTTTTGTATACAAAGTCTTGCTTTGTTGCCCAGGCTGGAGTGCAGTGGTGCGATCACAGCTCACTGCAACCTCAATCTCCTGGGCTCATGTGATCCATCTACTTTAGCCTTGTGAGTGGCAGGGGCTCCAGGTACATGCCACTGTGCCTGGCTAAGTTATTTTTTTGGTAGAGATGGGGTCTCACTATGTTGCCCAGGCTAGTCTTGAACTCCTGGTCTCAAGTGATCCGCCAGCCTCCCAAAGTGCTGGGATTACAGGTGTGAGCCACCATACCTGGCTGGTTAATATACTTTTTTAAAGACAGATTTCATTATCTGAATTGAGGTAGGTGGGTATGTTGCCACATATTCTTTTAAAATATCTTTAGTTGTAGTCTGCTTTTCTTTTTAGCTATGCAAAATCAAATAAAAGTGCAGTTTTGATAAGATAAAATGGGGTTCCTTTAGTCTCAGTTGAACTTTGTTGGAACATTTTTTGTTTAGTAAACAAAAATGGTTTGCCTATGAAGAATTTATGAATTTCCGGCTGTCCCGGGAGGAAAAGCCTGTGGCCTGTGATAATGTTGCAGAGACTTTTTTTTAAAAAGGACATGCAAATAGTGGCCAGTAGGCCAAGAAGCATGCTGGTTTTGAGCAATAGAGATACATTGGGAAATGATAGGAAGAATGTAAATGTTCATATACAGAGAGATTGATAATATTGATAAGTGCTATTTGTAGGTCATGTCCCAGTATTCAGATTTCTGTGATATACGGTTATCTCATTTCATACATGTTCTTATTCCCATTTCCAGGATGAGAAAACGAAAACTCAGAGTACTTACTTGGTTAAAACTTTACCAGCTAGTAAGTGTTGGAGCTGGGCCTTGAACCTGAGCCTTTGATTTTTAAACCTGAAAGCTTTCTACCAATGTCAGAGAGACATCCAAGACATTTCAGGAAAAGGACATGACAGATAGATTGTGCTTGATCTAAGCAGGCTGTATCTTTTTTCCACCCCCTGGCATAGAGCAAGCATTTGATTCTGCTCATAGGGTTTGTGGGTCAGAAATTCACATGGGGCACAGTGGAATGTCTTGTCTCTTCTCCATGATGTCTGGGGCCTCACTAGGAAGACTCGAAGGCTGGGGCTGGAATTATAAGAGGGCTGATTCACTGACTTGTCTAGTGGTGATGCAGGCTGTCCGCTGGGCCTTCAGCTAGTGCTGTGGGTTGTAATGTGTACATATGGGAGATCCTTGTGGCTAATTTTGGCATCTTCAGAGAATGAGTAGCTGGGTTCCAAGAGCGGGAACCCAAGAGGACCAGGTAAAAGCTGTATTGACTTTAAAACATTATAACATCTTCCCTGAGATACAGATAGAACACAATTCACCCACAATAGCCTTCACCCATTTAAAGTATATAATGCAGTGGTTTTTTTAGTGTCTTCAAAGTGTTGTGTAACTATCACCACAATCAATTTTAGAGCATGTTTATTGCCTCTAGAAAACCTCGTGTGTCCTTTAACTATCACCCCTGCCTTCCTCCCTGTTCTAGTCCCCAAGTAACCACTAATCTACGTTCTCTGTATATAGAATTGTCTATTCTAGGGATTTCAAATAAATGGAATAATATAATACGCATTTCTTTGGTAATTATCTTCTTTCACTGAGCATAATATTTTCAAGATTGATCTATGTTGTAGCTTGTATCACTACTTTTGTTTTGAGACAAGGTCCTGCTCTGTTGCCCAGGCTAGAGAGTGCAGTTTTGCCAACATGGCTCACTGCAGCCTTGATCTCAACCTCTTGGGCTCAAGTGATTCTCCTGCTTCAGCCTGCCATGTAGCTGGGACCACAGACATGCATCATCATGCCTGGTTAATTTTTTGATTTTTTGTAGAGATCGAGGTCTCACTTTGTTGCCCAGACTGGTCTTTAACTCCTGGGCTCAAGTTATCCTCCCCACCTTGGCCTCCCAAAGTGCTGGATTACAGGCATGAGCCACCTCCCATCCTTGTCTTTACTGAGCTTAGGGGCAAAATATTCAGACTTTCACCATTAAGTGTGATGTTAACTATGAGTTTTTTGTAGATATCCTTTATCAGGATGAAGATTACCTTTGATTCCTAGTTTGTTGATAATTTTTATAATGAAGGAGTATTGAATTTTATCATATGCTTTTTCTGCATTTATTTAGATGATCATGTGGTTTTTGTCCTTTATGCTATTAATATAGTGTATTGCACTAATTGATTTTTGGTTATTAAACCAACCTTGCATTTCTTGGATAAATTCCACTTGATTATGATATGTAATCCCTTTTTATGTGTTGTTGGATTTGGTTTGCTAGTATTTTGGGTTTTTATGTGTATATTCATAAGAGATACTGGTTTGTAGTTTTCTTTCTTTGTGATATCTTTGCTTGATTTTGGTATCACGGTAGTACTTGCCTCATAGAATGAGTTGGGAAATATTACCTCCTTTTCTAGGTTTTGGAAGGATTTATGAAGAATTGGTATTAATTCTTCTGTATCTATTTGGTAGAATTTACCAGTGAATCCCTCTGGGCTTGGACTTCTCTTTGTGCGTAGTGTTTTGATTACTAATTTAGTCTCTTTATTTTTATTTTTTATTTTTTTGAGACAGGGTCTTGCTCTGTTGCCCACACTTGAGCGCAGTAGTGCCGTCATAGGTCACTGTAACCTCAAATTCCTGGGCTCAAGTGATCCTCCCACGTCAGCCTTCTGAGTAGCTGGGACTACAGGTGTGTGCCACCATGCCCACTAGTTTTTTGGTTTTTAATAGATGAGGTCTTGCTTTGTTGGCCAGGCTGGTCTTGAACTCCTGGGGTTCAAGTGATCCTCCCACCTTGGCTTCCCAAAGTGCTTGATTACAAGCGTGAGCCAGTGTGCCCGGCCTCTAATTCAGCCTCTTTCCATGTTATGTATCTAGTCATATTTCCTCCTGCTCCTTGAGTAAGTTTCAGTTGTGTGTATCTTTCTGGGAATTTGTGCGTTATATCTAATTAATTTTATTTGTTGGTGTACAGTTGTTCATAATATTCTCATAATTCTTTTTATTTCTGTAAGGTTGATAATAATGTCTTTTCCATCATTTCTGACTTTAGTAATTTAAGTCTTCTCTTTTTTCTTTTAGTCAGTCTAGCTAAAGGTTTGTCAATTTTATTCATCTACTCAGAGAACCATCTCTTGGTTTTGTTCATTTTCCTTATATTTAAGGAAATAACCAGACCAGCAGCTTTCTGTGTCTCCGTGGAGTCCTGCTGTGGTTCTGGGAGTTGCCTCTCCTCTCTTTCTGTCGAGTGGCCCAGCCAGTGCATGTGGCGGCTCCTGCGTCTCCCTCTCCTCTCTTTCTGTCGAGTGGCCAGGCCAGTGCATGTGGGGGCTCCTGCGTCTCCCCTTCACCAGAGTAGCTCTGCCTTTACCTGTTTGGCATTTCCATGTAACATTTCTTTTGAAAAGTTGGTTTACTGCTAAAGTACTGGCTTTCATACAGTGAAACCCCACAGAACAAAACTGGAGCTGCGTGCATTAACATTGATACATAAAGAACAATCTTGAGGGAACGTCTAGTTGCAAAGATACATATGTATGAAATGATAACAGTGTAAACTTTGCAAATGTGCAGAATAATACTGTATGTTGCCCAGAGATCCACGTCTCTTCCATAATAGTATAAACTCTTACATGGAAATGGAAAATGTCAAATACAGGTTGGTAGCCACCTCAGAGGAGGCAGGTAGAGAACCAGAATGGGGAGGGTTTCAACTCTGTTATATGACAAAATGTTGGAATTTGGTGGAAGTGAATCTCTGGGTGGTGTCTGTGTGGTTATTCCCTATGTCCTATATGTCACTAAGCTGGCTGCAGCCTGCCAGGGGTGGGTGACTTTGGGCAGGCTCCTTTTTTTTTTGGGGGGACGGAGTCTTACTCTGTCGCCCAGGTTGGAGTGCAGGGGCGTGATCTCGGCTCACTGCAAGCTCTGCCTCCCGGGTTCACACCATTCTCTTGCCTCAGCCTCCCGAGTAGCTGGGACTATAGGCGTCCGCCACCACGACCGGGTAATTTTTTGTATTTTTAGTAGAGACGAGGTTTCGCTGTGTTAGCCAGGATGGTCTCAATCTCCAGACCTCGTGATCTGCCCGCCTCGGCCTCCCAGAGTGCTGGGATTACAGGCGTGAGCCACCACGCCCGGCCAGGCAGGCTACTTTCTTAAGCTTTCTGTCCCTCAGTTTTTCCACCTTTAGAATGGGAAGAGTAATGATATCTGCCTTATTGGGTTGCAAAGATTAAAGGAGTTAACACATTAAGAGTTTAGAATAATGCTCATCTCTGTTAGCTACTACTATTATTCTCTATGTTTTATTGCTTGCAGTATTGATAGTAAAAAAGAAACGGCACGTTGAGCAAATCTGGAGGCTGTTGAGAGTGGTTGGAGCTGAGCAGTGGCACGTGGCGTGGTGGTCACAGGGCTGTTCCTTCACTTTTCTGTGTGTTTCATTCCTTTGGTAAAAGTATCCAGCACCAGCCCCACTGGGACCCGCCTGTGGTTCATGCCACAGGGCGTCTGTGTCCTCAGCACCCAGGACAGTGCCTGCCACGTAGGTCCTTCCTGGTTGAGAGGAGGGATCAGCGCTTTGCTTTCAGGTCATCTTCAGTTTGAAACTGAAACTCACTCTGATGTATGCAGAAATAAATGTGATGTTTTCATCTGGATGCTGACTTTAGAATTTTCTTCTGAAATCATATATTTCTCCTTATTGGCTTTTTTTTGGGAAGGAGAAGTCATAACAAACCCTTCAAGGGGCCAAACTCTTTTGAATTCCTTTCTCTTCTCTGGGTTTCCAATCTTCCTCTTTGGAGTGAGGGGTGGGACTGGGCTCCTGGGCCTTTGAAGGAAGGCCGGGTGTGGGCTCATGTTTCTGCTTGCTGTGGTGACAGGCCCTTGGCTGCCACTTTGATGTCCCACTGATTCCACTGCTCCTGGCCTTCAGATCAGGTGTGTGCTGTTTTGTTTGTCTCAACCTTCTGCCACTTTTCCTAGTTCTAAGTGTGATTTTTTTTCTTAAGGAATCTTCCTTCTTTTCTTTTTCTTTCTTGTTTTTTTTTTTTTTTTTTTTTTTTGAGACAGAGTCTCGCTGTCGCCCAGGCTGGAGTGCAGTGGCGCGATCTCGGCTCACTACAAGCTCTGCCTCCTGGGTTCACGCCATTCTCCTGCCTCAGCTTCCCAAGTAGCTGGGATTACAGGCACGTGCCACCACGCCCGGCTAATTTTTTGTATTTTTCATAGAGACGGGGTTTCACTGTGTTATCCAGGATGGTCTCGATCTCCTGACCTCGTGATCCGCCCGCCTCGGCCTCCCAATAAGACTGGGTTTCTGTGCTCCTGTGACATGCTCTTGTAGGAATCATCATAGAACAGTCAAAATGCCAGTTGAAGTTTTGGTTTTGTGAGTAAACTGTAAGGGCGGGAATAGTTTGGACGTGTTGTGCTTATCTTTGCCTCCCCAGTGCCCTGTCCAAGAGTCAGTATTGAAAAAATGTTTGTCAAGTTTTGCTGGAAAATCTTAGAATATAAAAGTGAACATTTGATATAATTAATATGTTGTGCTGCAGGCATAGGAATGGGATACCGAATAGAAACTGAGTGGGAAACTGAAAAATGACCCAATGTAATATTTTAACATTAAAGATGATGTTCTCCAAGCAGTGGGTGAAAGGAGAGGTTGCTGAATAAATGACATTTGAACTCTTCTTTATTTTTTTTTAAAGTTTCCTACTAAACACTATATAGCAAAATAAAATAAATTCTAGGTGGATTGAAAACTTAAGGGTAGGAACGAGCCCTCTAGAAGGATTGAACTAGCACACGGGAATGTTTATGCACTCTCAGAAGGGTCAGGCCTTTCCAAGTGTCGTCCCCAAAGTGGAATCACGAGGAAAGGACACAAGAGTGGCTCAGCCTCCCAGACCAAGGAAAACAGATTGGCCACCGCCATTGTCTTTCTGTGACTGCTCTAGCAAATCATCACAAGCTTACTGGCTTACAGCAAACATGGTATCCTAGAGTTCTAGAATTTTCAAGTCTGATGTGGGTCTCACTGGGCTAACACGAAGGTGTTGGCGGGGCTGGTTCCTTCTGGAAGCTCCAGGGGTGAGCGTTTTCCCTGCTCTCTCCAGCTCCAGGAAGCCGCCCACGTTCCTTGGCATACAGCCCCCTTTCTCCACGTATAGAGTCAGCCATGTTGCATTTGTGTGACCTTCCGCGGTCTCTTCTGCTCTGACCACAGCCAGGAAGGTTCTCTGCTTTTGAGTACTCATGATTAGATTGTGCCCATCAGGATTGCCCAGGATGGTCTCCCACCTCAAGGTTCGTATTCTTAATTGCATCTGCAAAGTCCCCTTTGCCATGTAAGGTGACGTCGTCACAGGTTCTGGGCATTAGGATGTGGACGTCTTGGGTGGGGGCCGTTATTCTGCTGACCACACCACCAGAACGACTAAGAAGGAATCCTCTGTTTACAAGGTTTTTTTAACAAAGCAGTGAGAAAGTGGTGAGCACCTCATTAGAAAATGGACAAAGGGTATGAGCAGACAATTTACAAAAAGAAGAGGTACAAATGAACAAAATAAAAAAAAAATGTTTTACCTCACTAATGAATGAAAAGGCACATAGCCGACACGGAGACCACTGTTCTCTTGTTGAATGAGCAGTGGTGTGTGGTGTTGACACTGCTGGTGGGATATGAACCACGGCTCTTCAGCAGTGTGGACCAGTGGCCTTTTTAATGCGTGCTTTATGTCCCAAGCTTTCCATTTCTAGGAGTTTATCCCCAAGAGGTTATCATAGTTGTGTGCAAATATTTGTCTCCAAATATCTTTATTACTTTTTTTGTAATCACTATATTATTTTATTTTTTAGAGACAGGTTCTCACTCTGTAACCCAGATTGGAGTGCAGTGGTGCATTCTTGGCTCACTGCAACCTCCACCTCCCAGGCTCAAGCGATCGTCCGACCATTTTTTTGTAATCACTTATTTTATTTTTTTGAGACAGGGTCTCACTGTGTAACCCAGGTTGGAGTTCAGTGGTGCAATCTTGGCTCACTGCAACCTCAGCCTCCCAAGTAGCTGGGACCACAGGCTTATGTCACCACGCCCAGCCAATTTTTTTGTATTTTTTGTGCAGACGTGGTTTCGCCATGTTGCCCAGGCTGGTCCTAAACTCCTGAGCTCAAGCGATCCGCCCACCTCGGCCTCCCGACATTGCCAGTATTGCCTTCAACAAACAGAGATTCGTTTATTTCCTGTGTCTGGTAGTCTGTGGTGAGCAGCGCAGGGTTGGGCAGCAGCTCAAAGCCGTCACAGCCCCATGCTGTTTCCTGCCTGTCTGCCCTGCTGCCCTTCATGGTGGCATCTTCACTCACGCACGATGGCTGAGGTCCCAGGCCTCACCTCTGTGTTCCAGGTGGAAAAAAGGGAGAGAAGCTGGGGGCCAAAGGGGTGCTAGCTAAGCCTGTTTTTTTTTTTTCCAGAAAAGTAAAAACCCGCATTTATTTCTTGCTTGCTATGAAAAATAAATGTGTGTCACAGGGCCAGCCGTGGCTGACGTCAGCCAAAGGAGCAGAGGCTTCTGGGTAGAGGTTGATGAGTCAACCAACAGTGTCTGCCACGTGGGGTATTTCATTTCCATCAGTTTTCCAAATTTGCTCTGATGCATGTAAGACTTTTATAGTAAAACTGTTAAGTCTTTTTCTTTCTGAGACGGAGTCTTGCTCTGTCACCCAGGCTGGAGTGCAGTGGCACGATCTCGGCTGACTGCAACCTCTGCCTCCTGGGTTCAAACCATTCTCCTGCCTCAGCCTCCCCAGTAGCTAGGATTACAGGCATGTACCACCATGCCCAGCTAATTTTTGTATTTTTAGTAGAGACAGGGTTTCACCATGTTTGCCAGGCTGGTCTCCAACTCCTGACTTCAGGTGATCCGCCCGCCTCGGCCTCCCAAAGTGCTGGGATTACAGGCATGAGCTACCGTGCCAAGCCTGTTAAATCTTTAAAAAATTATATTTATCTTTTGCAATTCTGCATTCAATTTCAGACAAAATGATGGCAGGTGAGAATTCCCAGGTGGGCGTTTCTTCGAGTTTTTAGTCTGTGGGCAGAGGCCGCAGTTCCTTCATTGCACTCCCAGACACCCTCATCACTGTGTGGATGCCCGAGGGTCTGTGGTGGTGCTTGTTGGGCTGAGGTCCATTCTCAGGGACGGGCTGAATGCCCTGCTTGTGTGGGGTGTGGGGTGTGGGCTTGTATGGTGCCACTCATCCCTTCTGAACTGGGCACTCAGGACCCCGGGTGGCTGCAGGGGGGCCTGCGACAGCCGATGAGGAGCTGCTTCCTTCAGTCCTGTGGGTTCCTGGGAGCCCACCTTTCGGCTGAGCTGGTGGAGGGCTCTTGGGAAGGCAGGAGAGAGGCTCACTGGTTTTCCTTTTCTTTTCCATCAGCATCCAGCATGTGTATGGTGCCCAGCACCCCCCCTTTGATCCACTGTTACATGGCACGTAAGTGACGTTCCAACCTCACTTGGCGTCTTGGCTCTGATATGGGAGGGCTGTGGCAACCCCGGTCTTCCTGCTCCCTTCCTGCTCCCAGGCATTCCTGAGGGAGGAGACTGGTTTCTCATTCAGCCACACTGATCAAGCAGTCGCTTTGTGTGAGATACTGTGCACCCCGTGCTGTGCATCCCGGTGAAGACGGCGGATGTGGGAGCCACAGCCTGATGTGGGGAGGTGGGGGAGCCCTGGGGAGAGCCAGGAGCTGGCATCATTTAGCCATGGGCAGCCTGGCTGCAGGCCATCCATGCTGGCTTGTCCTTTCCCCTCCTCCTTCCCGCATTCTCCACCAGCTGCTGGAGCCCGGCCCTGGCCTGTCCTGGCCCCTCCACAGCAGGCAGGAGCGCAGAGTGTGGGGCTTGTGCTGGGCTGTTGTGACCCTGCAGGACTGCACCTGTCTGACAAGTTTCTCACGTGAGGTGGGGCCAATGTTGTGTGTTGTCCTATTTTGGGGGAATCTTGTTTAAGTGATCGTGTCTTCAACTCCATATAGCACAGGCCTGTACCCTGCACAGGCGCTCCTGGCCCACACCCCTCACTGCTGGGCAGGAGCCTTACTGGGATTCGGGGAAGGCGCCCCAGGCACTGGCCAGAGAGAGCTGGGGTGGTCCTGCAGGGTATCACCATGTGGCCCTGCGCCTTCTCCCAGGTGACCTTCCTGGAGCCCCCTCCCCCTCCTGCCACTGAGTCCTCATGGGCTTCGCCTGCTCTTTTGGCTGTCTCTGTGAATTGTGTTTGCTTTTTCACTCACTATTGCTAGATCGAAGCTGAACACTTCTATGCCTGTCTTTTCACCTGGGAATTCTTTCCTGGCTGGTTTTGGGTGAAGCCTTCGAGCATGTACGAGTAAAGACTGCCTTTGCATTGCAGTTTGCTCAGGTCCACGGCCAAGATGCCGACCACACCAGTGAAGGCCAAGAGGGTCAGCACCTTCCAGGAGTTTGAGAGCAATACCAGCGATGCCTGGGACGCTGGGGAGGACGACGATGAGCTCCTGGCCATGGCGGCGGAGAGCCTGAACTCTGAGGTGGTAATGGAGACGGCCAACCGTGTGCTGCGTAACCACAGCCAGCGCCAGGGGCGGCCCACGCTGCAGGAGGGGCCAGGGCTTCAGCAGAAGCCCAGGCCCGAGGCAGAGCCGCCCTCACCCCCCAGCGGCGACCTCCGGCTGGTGAAGTCTGTCAGTGAGAGCCACACGTCCTGTCCTGCAGGTATGATGGGAGGACTGAAGAGATGGTCTGGGTTTCTGGCCAAGCTAAGAAAGTGGCCAGAACACACTCACTGTGGGAGAATCAGTGGGTTCCCATCCTCATTTGCAGCAGGCCCCCTGGCCCACGAGAGCCCTTATGGTTCTCTTCCAAGGTTAGGGGAGTGGCCTGCGCTCTTTCCTAGGGCCCCCAAGTCCTAGCTACGTGTGTGTCTCCTCCTAGTGGAGTGGAGGCTTCTGGCCTAGCTAAGTGCATCTCTTCTCCGAGTGGAGTGGAGGCACCAGGCTGTTGTGGGCTGGCCGTGAGAGGGCCACGGGGGAGCAAGCGCCTGGGGACACTGTCTCCCTCCTAACTCCACCAGCTTGCGATGGTTCCATGGGTGACATTGCCAGCCGAGGGGTCAGGCCACTGCATGTTTAGGGGCTGGCCCTCTAGGCAGCTTACAGGATTCCTGCCAGGGGTGCGTACACGTGGGCTCAGGTCTGCAGGGGCTGGGAGTCTGACTTTTGGGTCGGCCACATTTGCACTCTGACCCCCTCGGGTGGGGTCGTGTCTGGTGCCATGTGCATGGCACTGGTGCGCAGCCACTGTTCTTGAGGCTGTTTCTGTGGCTGCTGCTCTTTGTGTGTTGCAGGCCATCACGTCTGTGATGGAAAAGCTGCACGGTTGTGCGATGAACCCACCGTGGGCCGCGGGCACTGTTTTCAGAGCTTGGGATACCCCACTGGACAGACTGAGGTACATCTGTGCCGTGTGGAAAGTCTATTCTGGTGAGAGGGACAGATGCAGCACTGCCCACAGTCAGCAAGGGGGCACAGAGCGTGCTGGGAGGCAGCAGGTGCCACGGTCAAGAGAGGCAGAGAATGGGGTGGGAACGCAGTGGCCATGAGAGCAGTGGGGAGCAGGTGTCATCTGAAACGGGGAGGTCAGAGTGTCTTCGTGTCAGTGGTGCTGTTGGGAGGCAGGGGGTGAGGGGCAGGGGCAAAGGCCAGCTGGAGCGGCCACAGGCCCTCATAGGTACCTCCCTCCAAGGTCTTCTGGGGGCTAGGGTACTCTCCCCACATTTCCAGCTGAGAAGATGGAGATTGTTAGGGTGGCCTGATTTTACCCTGGAGAACTAGGTTTCATACCTAGGTCTAGTTTTTAAAACCACTTTCTAGGAATTGGTTAACTTCTAAAATGTTACAGCTCTCATTAGTTGAGAATGCTGTGGGTGATTTCATTTGATCAGTTTTCTTTTTGGAGTGTAATAAATTTTAAAGTCTTTGAACTCGTAAGTGGAAATCTGGTGATGGCCTTTGCGGGAGGCTTGGAAACCTGGTGACTGACTGAAGCATGCACTGACCGCCTCCTGCAGGCCCAGTCCTGGGCAGCGCCCTTCAGCCTGTGGCAGAGTCGGAGTTGGCAGGATCCCTGGTTTCATCTGCTCATGGGTGGTGCTGACATTGAAGCTCTGTGAGCCTCTCAGCACCCCGCCCCCTACCCCCAAGATGCAGGGCACTGTCAGGCTGAGAGTGGCCAGGACCACAGGACCACACGGTGTGTGGCTGGGGGATCTGACAAGAGGCAGGCTCAGGCTGTGACCAGCTGGGGTCGGGGAGCTGTGAGATGTCACCCTGGGATGGCCTCATCCTGGGAGAGCCAAGCAAAGGATGCTGCAGGCAGCTTGCGCTGGGAGAAGGGGGCCCATGACCTCGTTGCCTTGTGCTCCCACTTGCCTGCCTTGGAGCTGGTCACCTTTCCTGTGTTTGCTTTCTGGGCAAGCTTTTTTTGAGTACTTCAGTATAGTGACAGTGATACCATATATTGATCATTTACTGTGTGGCAGGTACAGTATCAAGTCCCTGTGATACTAAACTCATTAAGCTTTGCAGCAACACTAGGACATGGACTTATGGGCTCTGCTCAGGAGTGAGCGGCCCCTTACGTGTCCTGATGAAGCCACATCAGTCATTTCTGAAGATCACAGGGAAGTCCAGCTGAGCACCTTTAATTCTGGGACTCAGTGCACAGCTGCTCTTCCTGCTGAATATTCACTCTGAGGAACTGTAAGTGCTGCTGAAGCAGGAGCCTCTGAAGGAGGGAGAGGGGGCACTGTCACCCATGGTCCTCCCCTCTGCTCAGATGCTGGTTCTCAGCCCTGTCTGCAGTAAGGCCGGCAGCGGAAACTCGAGCCAGACGCCCCGGGCTGGAGCCCCAGCCCACTGCTTGGTGTGCGGCTGCTACAAAATAGGAATCACGGCAAGGGCACTGAGGCTGGTGGGAGGAGATCCTTCTGGGGGTTGGGGGGAGTCAGGGAGAGTGGGCAGCGGGGATGGGGGAGGAGACAGGGTGGTACTCTGAAGTCTATGTCCCCACTTTAGCAGACTTTTCTGGAAATTTAACTGGGCCACATTCTGCCCAGAGGCCATAGGTTGCCTGGCTCCTGGATAGCCTGAGGGTTTCTGTGTGAATTATTTTCCCCCACTCCCAGGTTATGAAGGAAACGGGGGCACTCTGTGGGAAGCAGGGCGCGGGGGAGTGCGGCTCCTACCTCCTTGCTCCAGCGGCTGCTGGAGTGGATGTCGGCCCGTCAACTGCAGCATTTGCTCCAGCTCCATTTCCTGGAGTTTACTTTTCACTCTACTTTAATTTTCAGTTTTTGAAAAATGAGATAGCTAGACAGGATTTAGACCCAGGAGTTTGGAGCCTTTCCCAGCCTCTTGCTTGTTGGTCTCGGATGGCTGTGTTGGGTGATCTGAGGGCCTTAGGGTCTTCCCTTGGGCTGACCCGGTCCCGGGTTGCTGGGTGGAACGTGCTATCTCACCACCTGCTTGGATCCCCGTGGGCCTGTCCATCTTGGGGGTCAGTGGGGCCTTGGTGGGCAGCAGCAGAGGGCGGGAAGGAGGGCGGGCAGCTTGTACTCTAGTGCCACCGCGGTCACTGCCTGTGATGGGGTCCGGGAAGGTGCCATCCCTCACCTGTCTGGCTTCCTTTGTTTCCTTGGGATGAGGGTCCCTGTGGGACCTTCCTCCCAGGGCACTGGTGAGACCCAGGAGGGCCAGGCAGGTGGCAGGGTTGGGCACGCTCTTGAGACGGCAGGTGAGAGCCCTCGCAGCGCCCTGGTTCCTGCTGTGTCCCTACTGTTGCCTTCTGTCCTCAGCACCTCTGCAGGCTTTCTCCTTTCCCTCATGGTAACTCACGGGCTTGCCCTCCACACTCAGGCCTGGCTGACCCGAGGGCACCGTCCTGCACAGACCCTCTGGGTCATGTCACCTGGGCAGGCCCTGATCCGCCACCCTAGGCACTGGTGGGAGCCTGACCTCCACACAGCCCAAGGGGCCCTGGAGTTTTCTGGCTGTCATTGTGTTGCTTTTATGCGAGGTGGTCCATTTCATTGATGAATAATACTCTGCCAGTGAAGCGAGTGAATTTCAAAGGTGTCAGTTCCATGTTATTGCTCAAGAAACCAAGGTCCCCACTGCTGAGTGACAGGAAGAAGGGACCGTTGTGACCCAACAGCATTCACAAAGGGACAGTGGCACAGCAAGGAGGAACGTGCAGTCGGGAGGAGTGCCCTCACCCTCACCCCCATTCTCTCACCCCTGCAGAAAGTGCCAGCAATGCCGCCCCTCTGCAGAGGTCCCAGTCTCTCCCACACTCGGCCACCGTCACGCTGGGTGGCGCATCCGACCCCAGCACCCTCAGCAGCTCAGCGCTGAGCGAAAGAGAGGCCTCCCGGCTCGACAAGTTCAAGCAGCTGCTTGCCGGCCCCAACACGGACCTTGGTAAGCACCCTGCCCTCTGGAGGACACACACAGACATTTCTTGCTGTTTCTGAAATAGATCACATCTTAAAGGATTCTATGTATGCTTATGTAATGCACACGCGTCTGTGTGTAATTTGCCTTGCAGGAAGGTGATGTTTTCGTGTAATATTTTCAAGTCAGTAAGTCACTAAGGAAGTAGCAATTTGTGCTTTAGACACGTTTTGTTAATGTTTTTCCCATGCAATTTGAAAATGTATTTTGCGTTCCTTTTTGTTTTCTTTTTTTTAAAATTTGAGACAAGGTCTTACTTTGTTGCCTGGCTGGAGTGCAGTGGTGTGATCATAGCTCACTGCAACCTGGAATTCCTGGGCTCAAGCAATCCTCCTGCCTCAGCTTCCTGAGTATGTGGGACTACAGGATTGTGCCACCATGCTCACCAGATTTTTTAAACAATTTTTTCTACAGATACGGGTCTCCCTATGTTGCCCAGGCTGGTCTTGAACTCCTAGGCTTCAGAGATCCTCCTGCCTCAGCCTCACAAAGCACTGGGCTTATAGGCGTGATCCACCACACCTGGCCCATTCTGTTTTCCTGTTGTCCCATTTGCACTCTTTATTATTGCTGCCCTTGGTGAGCCCTTCGAAGCTGGCCAGGTGGACATCCTTGTTCTTGACAGTATTCTGAAGACCGTGGCTCATGGGGGCACAGCGCTGGTGACCATCAACTCAATCTGCTGGTTTTGTACTTTCCTACCGTGGGGCTGGCAGTCATCGGAGGGTGAGAGGCTGTGAGCCCTGCAAGGGGGCAGGGGTGAGGCTGGGGCAGAGGGGCAGGCCCACAGGGCAGAGCACAGTCGCCAGCGTGACTCTTCCTGCGCGAGTTGCTTCCAGGCACACGCAGTGCCCATGTGGACTGCCGTGGCCAGGCTCTGTGGAATGCACTTGCTTTCAGTTCCTCCGGTGGAATTCCTGCTGAATCCACGTCCTTCCTTTCCGTATCTCATCTTTGTGGAGTGCCACTCTGGCTAGGTGTTTGCTAGACGCTGGAGCTCTCGGGAGGACCGGAATGTGGCCTTGGTCATGAGATTGCTTCATTGAGGGGACAAACCTGTATCACACAGTTATGGCTGGTGTCACTGTGGCACTCTGAGAGCCGGAGGTGCAACGCCTGGCTTGGCCAGGAGGTGGCGAGTGGCGCACGCGGATGGGCCGCCAGGAGCCACGCAGGAGCCATGCAGGGGCCATATAGGAGCTTGCAGCAGCCGGGCCTTCACGCTCAGGCCCAGGGCAGGGAGAGGGTTTCCGGGCAGAAGCAGCGGTTCAAAGGGCATGGCTGAAGCTGTGTTCTCGAGGCTGGGGAGGGCTCTTGGAAGGTCTCCTGGCTAGAAGGACACAGCTCTGAGTAGAGTTCTCAAAGTGGGTGGTTGTTTCTTCCTTATGTTTGTTTTTTTTGAAACAGCAACACTTGCATGTGTTATAACATGACACAGCACAGCAGGGTGTACGTGAAAATGAGGCCTGTCCCAGCCTCCACCTTCCCTTCCTTTCCACAGCTCCAGGTGTCTCCTTCCAGTGATGGCCCATGCATCTGTTGTTTTAAACGTTTCGTGTTGATGCAATTCAAACTTGCAGAACAGTTGGCATGAATAGTGCCAACAACTCCCATATGCTCTGTACCCAGAATCACCAATTGTTTACATTTGCTCATTACCATTCTGCATGTGTGTGCCTGTTTTTGTGTGTATATATACATTTTTTTCCTGAACCATTTGAGAGTCAGTTGGAGATATATCCCTTTACCTCTGAAACCTTCGCTGCATATTTCCTAAGCACAAAGACATTCCCTCAGTATCATCACAGCGCATGGGTCACAATCAGGAAATTTAACATTGATGCAGTACTATTTTAACGCTTCTATTATTTTCATCCACAGTCCATAGTCACATTCTGCCAGTTGTCCCAGTAATGTCCTTTTTCCTTAGTACAGACTCCAGTGGGGACCATGCGTTCCATTTGGATGTCACGCCTCTGTCTTCTCCACTGACCTGGAGCAGCAGCTTTGCCGGTCTCTGCATTTCGATCTTGACACTTTAGCAGAGCACAGGCCAGTGATTTTGTGGGATGTCCCTTGGTTTGTGTTTGTCTGATGTTTGCCCACAATGAGATTCTGATTGATAATTTTTGGCAGGAACATCACTGAAGGGATTTGTGTTCTTCTTGGTCATCACAGCGGGTGCACGTGGTGCTGGTGGGTCCTCGCATTGACGATGTGGACTCCGATCACTTGGTTGAGGTGGCGTCTGCCAGCTCTTTCCACTGAAGAGCTCTCCTATTTCCTTTGGTGACGAAGTGCTCTGTAGAGAGATGCTCTGGGGTCTGTGCATTTCTACGGTGTATTTCTTTCTCCCCTTGCACGGCAAGGCAGTTGTGCACCTCACTTTTTAAGGGAATGATACATTTTCCCATGGTGTATGTGGAGAACCGCCTTAGTCTTTAGAGTGCCCTGTAACATGCCATCCTATGGATGTCCCCCGACTTGACTGCACCAGCCCCTGCGATAGGGCAGACAGGTTATTCCTAACTTGCTATTATTACAAACAACTCGAGAACGTTTCTTCAGGCGCCTGAACCTCCTTCTGTGATGGTGACACAGAGCATCCCTAGCCATGGGTGAGGCGAGAAGGCAGTGTGGGGGATGGCTCTGTGATTTCGGCTAGAGCACCAGGTGTGGAAGTGTCACCCACCAAGACAGGAGATAAAGGTAGATCGTGCTTACAGGAGTCTAGTCTTGTAGTTGATGTACCCATCTTGGCCACTTCCTCTTCTAGCATGCCAGTGCCCCTTCTCTGCTGGCTCTCGTGCCTCCAGGGTGGTGTGGAGATGCAGAACCACGTTGCACCTGGGAGAGTGGGTCCTGGAGCCGGGCTGCCTGTGTGGAGAGCTGGCTCCGCGGGTTACTCGCCACGTGACCTTGAGCCAGCTTGGTGATGATCCTGCTCTCAGAGTTCTTGTTTGCGTGATAGGCATGATGAAAGCGGTGCTCATTTTGCAGTTTAAATGAGATAGTATGTATGACATGCTTAGGAGAGTGCCTAGCACATACTAAACACTCAAAGATGTTAGTTATTTTTATGGTTGTTGTTATGTTCATTTGAACTGGCCTTTTTATCTTCTCACTTGATTTTTGCGTTATTGACGTATATGGTCACTTTTGTGGTCATTGACGAGTCAAGGACTTACAGATGTTTTCCTGGTTGTGTCCTGTGGTTTCCAGCAATAGGCAGGTGGAGGAGAGACAGCTGGTGAAAGCAAGATTTGCCTGATGGGAACCCTGTGCTGGGTCAGGCTCTGAGTACCCACCTGGAGCATTCTGGAGGACTTTGTAATTGAACCAACTTTTGGAAATTAAAATCATACTTAAAAGTAAAGCTTTCAAGACTTGTAGGAAGATGGGAGTATGTAGGGCTAGATTTTAGCATGTAAAAATCAAGTATTTTGTTAGGTTGAGGGGACTGTGGGTTTTTTTCTTTCTTTATAATTCTATGTAAATATCAAATCTAAAACCAAAAAGCTAAATGCAGAGCTTTCAAAGTTAAACGATGACTGCATTTGTATTTAGTAGCAAGAGAAAACATCGCCAGTAAATTGCCTGTTTTTATAAGGCAGTTAAGATAGCTTTGGAAGACAGTGGAATGTACTTTCTTCACATTACATGAAAGACGTAAGTGGCAAATATTTGCCAATGTTGGAGAAGCAAATCACTGATGGGAGAAGTGCCTACAGAAATGAGTCTACCTGCTGAATATCATTCTGTCCAGCGGAGTGCTGTTTTTCTTTGTTTAGCTTACGCTGTGTTATGAGCCTGGGGATGAAAGTAGCAAATAGAACTTAATAGCTCATTTTACTCTTAGCATTGGCTCAATATTTACTCACACAAAGACTGCCTGCTTTGAAGCCCCGGAAAATGACACTCAAGTTGGTCACATGTATCTGGTGAATGGTAGTGCGATTTGGTAACATGTAGAACACGCAGTTTCCTGAGGACCGTCTAGGGCCTGCCTCGCAGCAGTGGGGCCTCGGAGGGCAAACTGTGTGTGGAGCTCAGCTCTGGCCCTCAAGGCTTTCGAACAGTAGGACAGAAGGCACGACGACCCGTCCGTCAAGGAGTGGGGCCAGGCCAGGGCCGTGTTCCACTTCCCCTGAGGGGTGACCATCCAGGCTAGGCTTTATGAGAGCGTGCTGATAGATGGAGGTCAGCAGGAGAGGGTGTTTTGGGGGTTGGGAGGGCATGAACAGAAGTTTGGAGCCGTACACCTTGGCAGCACTAATACGAGTAGATGCCCCCTTGGTGTCCGCGGCTCTAGGGCAGCCGTGAAGGGGCCTGGGCCCTTGGTGACAGGAGGAAGCAGGTGCGGCCTTGGAGTAGGCCCTCAGTGTGATGGCTGGCCGTGTCCTTACTCATGAAGTGGCTCAACCTACCTGTTTCGTCAGCTGTAGAGGGAGCATGAGACCTGCCCTGCAGGGTCCTCGTGAAGGTCAGTGGGAATTTATGTAAAGTCACTCATTCATCCAGGCTCTGCTGAGCACCTGCTGTGGTTGTGGGCACTGGGGAGAAATCGGCGGTGAGGCTTGCAAGGGCCCTGCCCTCAAGGAGCTGACATTCTCATGTGAGGAGACAGAGGGAGCTCGCTCAGTACCCCCGCAACCATCAGAAAGCAGGAAGCATATAGGGAGAGTCAAGGCATGTGGAGGGTAGAGGCTGGAGCTGCTCTGCAGTTGGCTGTTTCTGGGGTGAGATCTGCACGGAGTCAGGTATTTGAAGAGGGGGCATGAGCATTCTAGGGACAGGCCCAGAGGTGCAAAGGTCCTGCGGGCAATAGAGCTTCATGTGCTTGAGGGGTTGCTGAGGCTCTGGCCTGGTGGCTGAGTGGGGTGTGGGGAGAGGCCTGCAAGGCAGGCAGGGACCAGGTCCCCAGGGCTGAGAAGTCCAGGAGAAGGAGCTCTGCTTTTACTTCGAGCACAGCATGAAGCCTCTGGGAGGTTTTGAACTGGGGGAGTAAAGCGCGGTGCAGAGTATCAGAAAGCGGTTGCTATTCTGTGGAAGGAAGAGCCGATGACTGCTTCTGAGCAGAGTGTTGCCAGTGGCCGTGGACGAGGTGGAGTCCTTGGGCAGCTCTTGGGAGGGGCTGGGGGAGGGTCAGAGTAGGGTGGGAGACTAGGGGACAAGAGTGGAGGCCGTGGGCTGGGGATGTGGGTGGGGTGGGCTGTGTGAGTCGGGGGCTGATGAAATCTGGAGCTGGGTAGACTGTCGAGAAGGCAAGAGCCAGGACCCCCATAGCTTAGAGCCTGGGGTCTGCAGGGATGGGGAACAGCCGATAGACACAGAAATCAGAACACACTCCAGAGATGGCATTTCACTGGGGAGACAAAATCACGTCCTCATGAAACAGAGCCAGGGAAAGCAGTGTGTTTAAATGCTCACATGGTTACAGCCACTGGGGGCCTTTACTCTGTGCTGGGCACTGTGCTGTAGAGACTATGTTATCAGTCACCAAAAGACCCCCCTCTGCACCCCCACCCCCTTCCTGCGTGCCCCAGATTGCTGGCCTTATCGCTGGTTTACAGCTGAGGAGCTTGAGACAAGGTTAAGCAGGCGGCTGCCCTCCAGCCCCACAGTGAGGGCAGAGCCGTCTGGGAACCGGGGTCACCCCGGGCTGGGCTCCCAGCCTCCAGGTCACACGTTTCTGGTTAGTGTAGACAGTGGGCATTCTTGGTGCTGTTGGAGGCCTGAGGAAGGGTGGCAGTGTTCTCTCCTGTGGGCCTTGTTGGAGATCTCGCTTTTGTTGTGGGAGCTGGGGCCGGGCCCCCAGGAGCTGAGGCGGGGAGGGCACTTGGTTCTTGCGACCCGGCCGTCAGCGTTCAGCGTCGCCTTCTAGTGGCCAGGTGCTGTCTTTGCAGCCTGTGCTTCATGACCACAGCAGGGCACGTTGGCCTTATGGGTGGGGGGTGCTTACACTTGCGCGTGTCTGTGTGTGTTCACCGTGCTTACTGAAAGGCAGGCACAGCCTCAGAAGAGAATAACGTGAGGAACGAGGATGGAAGCTCTCGCTAACTCAGTCTTGCCCTGGCGTCTCATCAGGGAAGGGCTTTGTCAAGGAAGGCAGCCCCCTGGCCACATAGAACTGCTGAATGCAGAGGCCCGGGGCAGAGGGAACAAACTTCTGCTCACACAGCCCTTCTGTGCATGCAGTGGCCCAGCCACACCCAGATCCTTGCTGGCCCTGCTCTGTCCTCAAGTACCCTGCAGTGAATGTCACATAGTAGGTACTTGTCATTTGATGGTTCGCTGACTCTTCAGCTAGACCTTTCTTGCCTTCCTTTGGGGCTTACATGGTCCTGTGTCTCTGGTTTTACTTTGTTTCTTAGATAAATT
Organism: Gorilla gorilla gorilla; assembly: GCF_029281585.2. Lineage (NCBI taxonomy): Eukaryota > Metazoa > Chordata > Mammalia > Primates > Hominidae > Gorilla > Gorilla gorilla. Next base: position 44,822,695 of record NC_086018.1, read on the forward strand.
TACTAGGTAAGTAACTGACACTACCATCCAATGGCAGCTCAGCAACAATGCGATGGCACCTCCTTGAGCCAAGGACGGGCTTTCCCAACTGTGTGACTCTGGGTTTGCGTTTTCCCCCCGTGGCTTCCCCCACATCACCGTTACTCTGCTTTCCCTCAAAGCTTGCCCCCGGCCTTGGCCCCTTTTCGCCCGTGTGTTCCCACTTAGGACAGGAGCTGTGCCTATTTCTTTTCTCTGCTCATTTTGTCACTAAAGGGTTTCTGTGATCATCATTAACGGAAATGTTATTGAAAGTTAGAGAAATGGAAAAGATAATAAAACCAACAAACCAAAATTGCCCCTGTTTCCACATGCTGTATTAACTAGAGTTGTGCTTGCTTTTTCCCTCTAATTTATTCCCTCCTAATCGGTTCTTAGCAGTCCTTCAGAGCTCACTAGCAGAAACAGCTCTCAGCAGCTGTTTTGTCTGCAGAATGACCTGGGCTTCAGGCAGGGCGTGCGAGAGCCTCAGTGAACATGCTGGCTCCCCCCTTTCACGGCATTGCCGGCATCCTTTTTTCTGGGTGACGTGTTCCCTGCTCGATGTGGTAGTTGAACTACATGTGGTGTCACTCGGCTTAAAATAACCAAATTAGATGTGATTTGGTGAAAATTAAGAATTTTATTTACTATCCATAATAGTGTTAATCTTCAGTTTAATAGGAAACCTTTCACTCTTCCTTCAGGTGATTTGTTTCTGTTGAATGGTGATTTTTAGTCTATAATATTAAAAGCAAATGCTAAAAGAGAGTTTGTAAGTCTTTGGTATGGTTTTAAAGGAGCTGCCTTAAAAACTTATCCGTTGCATGTTTGTCTTTTTTTTCTTATAATTTCTTTTGTAGGTGAGGATATTGGATACAGACTTGAGCAATTGTGCGACTGTGGTGTTTTCTCTATGTGAGGGATAGGAGAAGGAAAGTAGGGCGACTATGGCAGGATCCCCAGGGACTCATTGCTCCTCGCCCTGTACAACATTTTCTACTTGTAACTTAGCTCGTATTATGGTTTCCTCTAAGAGAGTGTGAGTTTGTGTCCATCTGCCCATTAGACTGTGGTCCTCTCTTGGGCCGTGGCTGGAGTCACTCATCCTCCTGTTCCAGTGACTGGCACATGCATGGCACATTCTCAGGAAATGCTGGCAGAGTTAATTGAGCCACCAGCGGTCAGTCTCCTCCTCTCCTACCCTGTGTTCTTCAGTGGTGAGTGGGGCATCGCTGGTTTTCCAGTTGACACAGGGTGCTTTGTATCCGGGGCTTTCCGTGAAGATGTGTTTTTGCTGTAGGTAACAGAAAAGCAGACGCAAGGACTTTTGAACAAATTCAAAAGTTAAGTTTCTCAGCAAGATGCCTGGAGGCAGGTAGCTGTTGGCACTGGTTCACTGGCTCAGTGATGTGCTCCGGATCTAAGCTCCAAGTCACTTGGCCTCTTCCTCATAGCTCTAAAGGGGCTGTCATCATCATGGGGTGATGGAAGGAGCAGTCACCAGGGCAGGCGTCTTCTTACTGGGAGAGTAGGGCTGCCTTCAGAGTCAGGCCACATGGCCACTCCTGGTGGTAGGGGGAGCTGCCAAGGATGTGTCTCCTGTGGGCTGGACATGGGCACTTTCAAACCGGGATTCTGGAAACAGAGAGGTGGGACGGGTTGGATATTGGTTAGGCAGCCAACTGTGTTTGCCATTCGCAGAGATTGATGTGTGTGTCTGTCACCCACCCCACCCCGGATTTCCGGTTCCTTAATGTCTTTCTGTCCTTCTTCTTCTTCTTCTTCTTCTTTTTTTTTTTCTTTATTTTGAGATGGAGTCTTGCTCTGTTGCCCAGACCAGAGTGCAGTGGCTTCATCTCGGCCCACTGCAGCTTCCGCCTCCCAGGTTCAAGTGATTCTCCTGCCTCAACCTCCTGAGTAGCTGGGATTACAGGCACCCACCACCACACCCGGCTAAGTTTTGTATTTTTAGTAGAGATGGGGTTTCACCATGTTGGTCAGGCTGGTCTCGAACTCCTGACCTCGTGATCCGCCCGCTTTGGCCTCCCAAAGTGCTGGGATTACAGGCGTGAGCCACTGCGCCCGGCCTCCGACCCTCTTATCACCTTTACCCCATGGCTCAGTGCCGAGCGCTGTGTGGAAAACGTAGTAGAGACCCAGATGTTTGATTGCATTGAACTGTCTACAGAGTGCTGGGTGTAGAGGGACTCAGTAAATGAACTTTGAATTCTCATAGTCAGAGACATGGCATTTAGAATGAACCCTCCTCTGCTCTGATTTTTTTTTTTTTTTTTGCCCGGAAATGGAGCTGAGACTCAAAGGGCCACAAACCATCCCATTACTCGAGTGCACAGTCCTGAAAGCTGCCGAGAAAATAATGTTTTTTTTTTAAGATGGTTTAAATTCCTTGGAGTCTATTATTTAAAAAAATGTTTGATCACAGACCATTAGAACTGACATGTAAGACTGAGCTGAAAAAAAAATCAAGCTAAAAAAGGATATAAAATGTGTCAACTTAGAAAAATGTGATAATGTACCTTTGACTTTCTAGGGGCTCTGGGTATGATGGTGAGTTGTCACCCAAGCCTGAGGACAGAGTGAAGGGAGCCTGAGGGGGCAGAGGTGAGTGTCTGTGGCTGGTGGGTCCCACCCAGGTCTGGAGTGGGGAGAATGGTGCTGATCTTCGGCCAGTCAGACCCGAGTAGCTACAATTATGGAATTGGGTTTGGTGATACGAGGAGGGGAAGTTCAGCCTCTTCACAGGGCTGGCTGAGCAAATGTGTGCAGAGCCAATAGGGCTTTGCTCCTCCCCAGGCATGGCCTGGATACTCTGGTATTATGGTATATTTTATAAGAGGATTGGCAGGTTCTGTGACCGCAGATTCTTCCTGCTCAACCGCAGATTCTACAGGTGCATCCTGTAGACACTTTACAGGCGAAGTTACAGGGAAGAGGATTTCTTTAAGAAGGAAAGTTGGAAGACAGTGGTGAGCAATTAGAATTCACCACCAGCGTGGAACGATGGGGGATCAACAGCAGCAGGATTGTTCTCCTTTTTTAGAATTCAGGGCTTCAGAGATTAGTGTTGATTGTGATGGTGATTGTGGGGGTGGGGGTGATGGTGATGGTGATGATGGTGGTGATGATAGTGGTGATGGCGATGATAACTGTGGTGATGGTGCTGGGAATGATGGTGATACCAACTCTCCTGCTTGTCGGTGTTGTGGACCCTGTCAGCCCGTGCTGAGGACTTCTGTCCTGTTTGCTCTGAGGCCCCAGTGCTGCTTTGCTTGGAGCTGTTTGGGAGGCACAGTGGGTTTGATGTTAGAAGGAAGAAGCACACGCATGCGTCTGTGTGACAAAGCCATTTGCTTGATGACACGCTGGCACTACTTGGCACTGTACCTCTGCAGCGGCAGTGACCAGTGTTTATCCAGCCCTCCCCACAGGCTAGCTCATTTGTTCGGCATTTACTCCATATGATGAGTAGGGCGGCAGGATTCCTGTGATTCCCATTTTGCAGATCAAGAAACTGAGGCTTAGAAATGGAGGAGGACCTAAGGTCAGATGCCAGCCAGCAGCAACAATCACTTGATTTAATCCAGGTTTCTTTGCATTGCACACTGCTTTGCTTACTTTAATAGGACATGAAGAGTTCGGTTTTAGAAATTTTATACAGGGCTGGGTGAAGTAGCTCATACTTGCAATCCCAGCAGTTGGGAGGCCTAGGTGGGAGGATTGCTCGAGCCCAGGAGTTGGAGGCTACAGTGAGCTGTGATCATGCCACTGCACTCCAGCCTGGGTGACAGAGCAACACCGTGTCTCTAAAAGAAAAAGCAAAAAAATAAAAAAGAAACTTGGTACAGGATTAAATCATAGATGATTAAAATAAGAAAATGGGAGGAAATTTCTAATGAACAGAAATGCAGTAAGGGGCTGGGCACGGTGGCTTATGCCTGTAATCCCAGCACTTTGGGAGGCCGAGGCGGGTGGATCACCTGAGGTCAGGAGTTTGAGACCAGCCTGGCCAACACGGCAAAACCCCGTCTTTACTAAAAATACAAAAATTAGCCGGGTGTGATGGCACACGCCTGTAATCCCAGCTACTTAGGAAGCTGAGGCAGGAGAATTGCTTGAACTCAGGAGGCAGAGGTTGCAGTGAGCCGAGATTGCGCCATTGCACTCCAGCCTGGGCAACAGAGTGAGATTCTGCTTAAAAAAAAAAAATAAAGAAATGCAGTAGGGATGGGAGGTGAAAAATAAAAAAAAATCCAGTTGCCATCACAACTGGATACAATACAGGAAGTTACACCTTAAATCAGTTGCCAAGAATAAAGCAAATCCTTGGTTTTGCATAGAGAAGTGAAGGATATCACCTTTATCCTGATGTTATTGTGTGTGGTGAAATGTTGTCAGGTAAGGCTTTGACTTTGGTGTTTAGCCAGCTTTTTTTTCTTGGGAGACAGTCTCGTTCGGTTGCCCAGGCCGGAGTGCAGTGGCACGATCTTGGCTTACTGCAAGCTCCGCCTCCTGAGTTCACGCCATTCTCTTGCCTCAGCCTCCCGGGTAGCTGGGACTACAGGCACCCGCCACCATGCCCGGCTAATTTTTTGTATTGTTAGTAGAGACGGGGTTTCACCGTGTTAGCCAGGATGGTCTCAATCTCCTGACCTGGTGATCCACCCTCCTCGGCCTCCCAAAGTGCTGGGATTACAGGCGTGAGCCACTGTGCCCGGCCTTAGCCAGCTTTTGAGGTATTCATATAAACTACTGGAGGCTTTCTCTTGAAATCCCAGACTATGTTCAAATCGGTCCTAAAGAGAAGAAGTTCAAGTTTGCTTAAAATCCTAATATAGATTATCTTAGGGTAAGAGAATCTGAAGAATAGGTTAGTGTATTAATTTGCCTGGGCTGCCAGAAGAAAATACCACAGACTGGGTGGTTTATGCAGTAGACGTTGATTTCTCCCAGTTCCAGAGGCTGGAAGTCCAGGACCAGGGTGCTGGCTGATCCAGTTTCCGGGAAGGGCTCTCCTCCCAGCTTGCAGATGCCACATTTTTGCTGAGTTGTCACATGGCATTTCTTCTGTGCATGTGTGGGGAGAGAGATCCAGAGAGAGAGAGGGAGGTGGAGAGTGAGCGTGCACAGGAGCTCTCTGGGTCTCTCCCCATAAGGACACTTATCCCGTGGCTCAGGGCCCCACCCTCATGACTTAATTTAACTCCAGTTACCTCGTTATAGGCCCTGTCTCTAGACACAGTCACGCTCTGGGAGAGGCCTTCAAGGTATGAATTTGAGGATACAGTTCAGTCTTGAATAGTTAGCATATCTTTTTCAACTCATCTTTTAACCCAAGGTAAACCCATGGATTTGTTTTAGGTTCTAGAAGTAGGAATAACCACATCCCCTGCCACCCTGACCCTTAGCATCTCGGGGGTCAGGGCAGTATGGGAAACAGGACCATGGGCTTTGGGGTGGCGCATGTCAGGTCCTGTCTGGGCTTCGACATTTACTAACACAGTGACCTGGGCAGTGTCTTCATCTGTAGAATGGGGTAATGTCAGAGGCCTCCATAGTGTTTGGGAGGCGTGATGAGGCCATCTGCGGAGTGGTTAGCAGGGAGCCCTGCCCGGCTGCTGTGTTCTTACCGTCGTTTTCCTGTGTGTCCTCCCCACCCAGATTTTCCATTGAGGCCATGAAGCTATATAGATGGCATTTGTTGTCCTTTTATTCAGGTTAATATTACATCATCCTCCTCTCCCATGCTGCTATAATCTTCATAACCATCATTTTTAATGGCTGTATAATGTTTTGAAAATGATCTTTACTTAAAATTCTTATTAAAATTGCATATCTAAGTCAAAATTTCATTTATATGCTTGATCAAAATGTAGACTTGTTTGAGAGTATTCAAAATGTGTCACATCAGCTCATGCATACAGAAGTGATGTTCCTGGGTGTTCTGGAGGAGGGAGGAATGCTCCGGGGCTCACCACTTGCAGTTTAGGAACTGGTAACATTGATTTCTACTCTATTTACCAGTGTTTCTAATTGGAAAAGCTGCATTATACAAAGTTAAAACATTTACAATGGTTCCTCAGGGCTTGTAGCCTGACAAATATATCTCCTTCGCTCCCGACCCTTCTATTTCTGTCTCCTTTCAGAAGTGTTCCACACATATTCGAGTAGATTTATATAGACGTGTGTTAATATATTTCTCACTCCACCCCATTCTTTTAAAAATACAAATGAAAACGTAATAGTGTTACGTGCCCCTTTTCTCACTCAAAAAAAAAATGTATATATATACGGAGAGCATGAGAACAGGTAAGATTTAGTATATAGGTATAATCATCTTTTATTTTATTATGAGGGTCAAAATGGCATAAAATCATCAAATTTTTAAGTAAAAATTCTGTTTTAAAAACTTGAGGTGCAATTCAAATAACAAACAATAAACTGTTTTGTGGTGAACAGTTCAGCGGCTTTTGGTACATTCACGCTGCTGCACAACCCCCACCTCAGGTATTCCTCATGCAAAAGAATAGGCAGATATTTAAGCTTTGGGAGGAGTTTTTTTTAAAACAATAATTACATAATTGGCGAGTTTTTATTCTTGGAATCAGATGAAGAGGTAGCTCTGCTTTCGACCCTTCTAGACGCCCCATGGTGATACACTCTTCCATTAAGGAACTCAGATTCCTCCTGGGAGATAGGAGACACCAAATCCGTCCTTTTGTCCTCGTGCGAGTTCTGTGGGGGCAGCTGGGCTGCTGAGAGTCTGTACCCTTACATGCAGGATGATTGAAGAGGCTGTGCTTACTTTGGGGAGCATGGCTGGCACAGGCCAGGCTGTGTGTCAGAGTCCATCACGCGGCTGTCATCCAGGACAGCCTAATAACCAAGTACCCTGGGTGCAGTGCAGCAGACTGGCCTCAGGTTCCTGTGGGCAGGGGACAGTGGGCATCGGATATTTGATGAGCTTGTTTCGGCCAGATTCAGGCACTGGATGGTGACTGGGCCACGTGGACAGCCTTTGGTGCCTGTCAGTGGCCTGGTCAGGAAGACCCATTGCATGGAGTGGTAAGGAGCTGTCAGGGACAGATTCTGGGGTGGGGTGGAACCGGAAGAGAGACACAGGTGACAAGAAAGCAAGGTTCCCATCTCTTCATTCATCCGTCAGACACGAGTAGGTGCCTGCCGTGCCAGGCCCTGTGCTGGACGGTGATGAGCACTTGAGTTGTGTGGCTTCTGAAGGCTGGCATTTGTGGGTGCATCTTGTCTCATGGGTGTGATTTCCATAGTGGGAGATGGGGCAAGCCTCTCTTAGGGAGGGACTCACTTAAGCGGAGAGTTGAGCGGAGGAGGCAGAGTGGAGTCTGAGTGGCGAGGGTGGCAGCAGCAGCAACAGTCACAAGCAACGGTCACAACAGTGTATCGAGCTGGGTGCTGAGCGCCTTGTGTGCAGTGCCCCAGCGATTCCTAGAGACTTACAGAGGCTCAGTGTCTGGCTCAGGGTCGCCCAGCTAGTGGAGCCAGCACTCGAGGCCAGGTGTGTCAGAGAGAGCCAGCATCCAGTCTGTCGCCCTGCAGGACTGATAGTTTCAGAAGAAGGCAGTGGTAGGAAAAGCCAAAAATGCAGCTGGTGTCTGTTCTTGGAAGGTCTGGCCCACCAGGTGAAGGCATTCGATTTGAGGCGCTGTGGTGCCGTGAGAAAGCCACTGGAGACGGAGAGGAGGTGCTGAGATCCCAGGCTCAGATCCTGCCTCTGCCACCCTCAGACCGTCCAGCCACTTAATCCCGCCGTAGCCTCAGTTTCCCTATCGGTAAAATCAAGGAATTGGTCCAGGTGGTTGCCAAGGTCTGGAAATCTTTGTTCTGTGTGTAGTTGGGAGTCCCAGAAGGTTTTGGGCAGGGAGTGGAATGATCAGAGCTGTGCTTTGGGGAGGTTAATCGGGCTTCTGGTGCTTTGTGATTATCCTGCTGTAGGGCTGGAAGTGACGTGGGGGTGACACTTTGAAATTCAGCAGCAGGTGAATTAGCTGTGCTCTGAGCTGTGGCTGTTTGGAACTCCCTCATGCCGTTTCTGGGTCTGGTGGCAGCTTCTGCTCCCCTGCCGCTGCCTCCTCCTGCCTGCTTGTTCCCTGGCACCAGCGCTGGCTTCTCTGCACACCCTGTGGGCACAGCAGGCACAAGGATAATGAGGCTGTTTGGGTGGGCTTGTGGTGCTGAGGAGACACGGAGCACCCATGAATCATGGGGATCACAGTAGCCCAGATGTGAGGCTGGCATTTGAAGTTTGCAGGCTCTGGGGCTCCCACGGGTTGGTCACACTGTGGGCTGCCTGGCCTCACAGCCTCGTCAGCCACTCTTCCCACCCCTTTGGGGACACTGCCCACCCCTGTGGGGACTGCCGCCTTTCTGCTGGCTGTGTGTGGCTTTGGTTTAGCTTGATGGGGGTTTTGAAATGGGTTTTTCATGAAGTTGATTGAGGAATTGGCAGAAGGCTCACTGTGTTTAGCGAAAATGGATTTTAGTTAAAGATGCAGCCAGGTAACTCAAACTTTGGGATGACTTTACTGATCCTTGTTTTATTATCATACTTGTCAAATTTAGGGACTGCTATTCAGTTGACAAGAAAATGTTTCCTAATCCTCGTAAGCTTAAATTTGCTTGTTTCGACTTAATGTTAGCGTTTATCTTTTTTGCTTTGGTTCTTTCAAGCCATTTGATGCTTCTTTTGACTCTTTCCATGCTGCAGTTGAGCTTTGTGGCGTGTACGGTCTCTTTCCTGTTATTGATAGAGTCTGTCGTGTCCGGAGCTGTCCGTGAGGTGATTTATGTGGCCGCCGCTGCCCCTTGGTCTGCTCTTTGTCTCCCAGGCGGCTCCGCAGGTCTTTCTGTATGCAGGCCACTGCATTTCATTTGCTTCTTCCTTTACTTTAATGACCTTCTAGATCAGACCATTAAATACTTCACTAAAGTACACTCTTTTCTTCCATTTATTCATGGTTATTTCCTCAATAAAGTGTATATTGAATTCGTAAGACACAGATTTCCTTGTGTGTGCCTGTTCCATCAGAAGTCATTGAAACTTTCCTGGGCTTGGGGCTTCTGTGCTTGGAAATTCTGTCCCTATTACCTAAGCCAAATATTAAAGAATAAGATCTATTTAGCAAAGTCATTTTTTGATCCTTAGTATGCAGCATTTAATTTACAGTTATTTTCAGTGAGATTTTAAATTTGCTTTGGCCAGTATGGGTGACTTCTCTGGAGAGGGAGAAATCTTATTTTTACTTTAACTTTTTATTGGCTTTTCCGTTTTCCCGGGGTAGAAGAAGAATGCTTTAATAATAGTGAAAATTATTTCTGATTATTTTATTCAATTACAATATGTAGTGAGCTCCTACCAGGCGAGGCACAGGGGACCCAAAGGCTTCCGCTCCAGTGGAGAAAGAGATCTGCCGCAGATAATTACGGTAGAACTAGGGAGGGTTAGGGCCCTTAAGGATATGTCAGAAGTTCTGTGGAAACACAGAGGAACAAGTAATGAATTCTGCTGGGGATTTGGCTGGGGGTGGGAGCAGGTGGGCCTCCAGGGGCCAGAATAGCTGCAGAGAAGTTATCCTGTCTGTGCTGGGCCCTGGAGGCTGAGCCACCTCCTCAGCCCAGGACTGGGGCAGGGGCTCCATGAAGGCAGGGGCACCTGACGGACCAGAAATGAGATCTAAAAATGCAGACAGCATTTGGGAAGGTGGCGTGGTTTGGACATCTGAATCTCTTTGTCAGACATAGGAGGCTGAGCCCTGGTGCTCCTTCCAGGAGCCTTGGTGGTGACCAGAAAGCTGTTGCTGGTTTCTGCCTTTCTGCAGCCCTTGCATAGTCAGTGCACACCCCAGCCTCTTCACCCACAGGCTGGCGTGGCAGGAGCACCAGCCTTACCTTCTTAGAGAATATTTACTTATGTTCATCTTTGCTATTCTTAAATATTATTTAAAATTACAGATGGTCAGTGTTTGAAATTTAGAAACTACTGAGAGTAATAATAAGAAAAATAATAGAACCTAATGCTATGTGCCAGGTGTGGGGTGCGGAGTCCTTGATGTGCATTTTCTTGATCATTTCTCACAGTAGTCCTGTGAAGTGGATGCTATTTTTATTCCTGTTTGACAGATGAGGAAACTGAGGCTTGAAGGGGTTAAGAAACATGCCCGACGTTCCAAGATTGTGACGTCACAGAGCCAGGGCTCAAACTTAGGAATGTCTAGAGTCCACTGGGCACAGGCTCTCCTGCCTGCTGTGCAACCTGCCAAGACCAGTCTCAGGAAGAAAGATAAAAACCCATGTAAACTACCACCCTGGATTCCCCAGGACGTTAAAAAAGCTGATCTTCTTTGTCTTTTTGGGAGGGCTGTGTGTGTGTTTTCCTTTTCACGTAGACGTGAGATTAAGCAGTGTATCTAATTATATATCTTCTTATATTTATTTTATTTTTAATTTTTTTTTTGAGATGGAGTCTCGCTCTGTTGCCCAGGCTGGAGTGCAATGACAAGATCCCGGCTCACTGCAACCTCTGCCTCCCAGGTTCAAGCAATTCTCCTGCGTCAGCTCCCGAATAGCTGGGGTTACAGGCTGCTGCCACCACACTGGCTATTTTTTTTTTTTTTGGTATTTTTAGTAGAGACAGGGTTTCACCATGTTGGTCATGCTGGTCTCGAACCCCTGACCTCAGGTGATCTACCCACCTCACCCTCCCAAGTGGTGGGATTACAGGTGTGAGCCACCATGCCCGGCCTATTTTTACTTATTTTAAATAATGTCTTTTCCCATGACACTAACTTTCTTTGAAAACATGATTGTTAATGGCTTTATAATATTCATCAAAATACATTCATTTCTTCCGTTTGCTTGTAGGTGAAACATTTCTGAAGACATTCTATTATTTGGGTGTTTAAGTTGTTTCCAGTTTTGTTTTTGATGTTGTTTTTTATTTATTGTAATTACTAATCTGTGAGACACACCCCTGACACATAACTCTTGAACACTTCCTTGTGTATTTCCGTGGCGTGAGCCCTGGGGTGAGGACTCAGTGTTAAACAGAGCTGCGCGGCGGTCGCTTGTTCACTCGTGTTGTCTTGCTTGCCCCTGCGGTTCCCTGCTGGCCCCATGCAGTTTGATAGCCGCTGTTGACTTGATTACTCTTTGCCCTTTGTTTCCTCTGTATCAGTGTTTTTGAATTGAAGTGCCCCTGGGCACAGAGTCGTTTATTTGGACCTTTGGATGTTTTCTCGCTCAGAGTACGCAATCCTACTTCCCCTGTGTTTGATTTGCCAAGATTTTTCTGCTTCAGACTTTCTAAATTCTTCAGAGGATTGGTGGGCAGTTCTAACAAGACGGTGGCCATTTCTAATTTATTCACTTGTTTGCTCACTCATGAATTCAGTCATTTGCTCATTGATTTGTTCACTCATTTACTCGGAAAATGTTTCTTAAGCATCTGCCTGGTGCTGGGCACTGACGATACAAAGATGTATTTGTGAGTGGTGCTCCCTGCCGTGTAGCAGCTCATCCATGTTGAGAGACCGGGCAAAACAGGAAAATTCCAGCTTTATGGCAAGGTGAAGGAAGGGGATGGGTGCCTGGACCTCCGTGGATGGGGCTTGTTTGGCTGGTGGAAGGATGGAAGATGGAGGGAGAGGGCCTGCGTGGAGGGGAGGCCTGCTGGTGGGTCGGGGGTGAGTGGAGATAATCGGCTGGAGCCCGTGGGGTGTGCCTGTGTGCGCCATGGGCAGGTAGGTCCCACTGCAGTCTAGGGGAGGGCTCTGGGGAACAAGAAGCAGATTGGATTTTATCCTGCAGGTGGTGTCATTTCCCTGCCTACAGTTCTTTAACAATCACACTCACACCCTTGGGATAGGGTCCGAAGCCTCTGGCCCTCTGGCTGCTGTGAGCATCCTGGGAGCCTGCCCTGGACCTCCTGCTGCGGCCGCCTGCATGCTCTCTGACGGCGGTAGCTCCTCCTCTGCCTGCGGTGCTGTCCCTGAGCCTCCCCACTGGAAGCTGTCTGTGGCCCGTGTGCCTCGTTCCCCCACACTTTGGTTTGGAGGGTATCACAGGGGCAGGATTGGGCTTGGTGCCGGGCCTGGCTCAGGGCCATGCTTGGTAATGATTTGGTAAACTGAAGAGTAAGATCTGCCTGGAGCTGTGTTTACTCTTTCCCTTATCTCAGCCAAAAACTGTCCTTTTCAAGAAATTTACTGCCTTTCTCTAAGCACTGAATGAAGTTATTCTTTCCACTAAGATTAGGTAAATTCTGTGGAGGACTTGAAGGAGAACCAGTCCCATCAGAAGTCAGCCCAAGAATAGTACCATCTCAACAGCAGTAGATTTTATTGGGGCACGTTGTGTGTGAGGCTCTTTGCTTTAGGCAGTGGAGTGAGGTGGGGAACAGTACAGGGAAGTTAGCCACGTGGTAGATGACAGGATGAGTCATGATTCTTTTTTTTTCTTTTTTGGGCTTTTCAAAGCCTTTTGATGCTTATGCATATTATCAATCCCCATGACCAAAATAAGATAGGCCACATTTCCTAACATTTGTCTACAGAGCTGCTTATTCACAGGCCACTTTAACATTTCACGGTCGTGGTGGTCTACAAGAAGCGGGTAGAGCTTGTGAAAACTGAAAACCTTATTCATGGGGTCATTCCCTCTGATGAACCTCATTCAAAGGGTCATTCCCTCTGATTCCCTCATTATCAGATCTTAACATCTGAATTCTCTCGGTGTCCTTTTCACATAGGCAGAATGCTGATGTTCGAACATTTAAAGACTTCCAGTAAAAAGAGCATCTTGTATCGCACAGCTTAGAAAATTCTTTCTAAACTCATCAAGTTGTATACATTTAAGTAGGCACATCTTTTTGTAAGTCAATCATATCTCAAGAGAGTGGCTTAAAAAATTTTTTTTCCTTTTGGTTGTACTGGAATAGCTTTCTCTGTAACTTCTACCCATTGGCTGTAATAAGTGGGGCTGCATTGGATGAGTCCAATTCCCTATTCACATTGCTGTAAGTATATGAGGATACTAGGTTGTCCTTTTTTTTTTCTTTATTCCTTCTAAAAAAAATCTGGGATACAGGTGCAGAATGTGCAGGTTTGTTACGTAGGTTACGTGTGCCATGGTGGTTTGCTGCACCTATTGACCTGTCACCTGTTGACCTGTCCTCTAAGTTCCCTCCCCTCACCCGCCCACCGACAGGTGCTGGTGTGTGTTATTCCGCTCCTGTGTCCGTGTGTTCTCATTGTTCAACTCCCAGCTATGAGTGAGAACATGCTGTGTTTGGTTTTCTGTTCCTGTATTGGTTTGCTGAGGATGATAGCTTCCAGCTTCATCCGTGTCCCTGCAAAGGACATGATCTCATTCCTTTTTATGGCTGCATAGTATTCCATGGTGTATATGTACCACATTTTCTTTATGTAGTCTATCATTGATGGGCATTTGGGTTGGTTCCATGTCTTTGCTATTGTAAATAGTGTTGCAGTAAACATATGTGTATGCATGTATCTTCATAGTAGAATGATTTATATTCCTTTGGGTATATACCCAGTAATGGGATTGCTGGGTCGGATAGTATTTCTGGTTCTAGATCCTTGGAAAATCGCCATACCGTCTTCCACAGTGGTTGAACTAATTTACATTCCCACCAGCAGTGTAAAAGTGTTCCCATTTCTCCGTAGCCTCGCCAGCATCTGTTGTTTCCTGACTTTTTAATAATCGCTATTCTGGCTGGTGTGAGATGGTGTCTCATTGTGGTTTTGATTTGCATTTATCTGATGATCAGTGATGTTGAGCTTTTTTTAACGTTTCTTGGCCGCATAAATGTCTTCTTTTGAGAAGTATCTGTTCATGTCCTTCTCCCACTTTTTGATGGGGTTGTTTTTTACTTGTAAATTTAAGTTCCTTGTAGATTCTGGATATTAGACCTTTGTCAGATGGATAGATTGCGAAAATTTTCTCCCATTCTGTAAGTTGCCTGTTCATTTTGATGATAGTTTCTTTTTCTCTGCAGAAGCTCTTTAGTTTAATTAGATCTCATTTGTCAATTTTGGCTTATGTTGCAGTTGCTTTTGGTGTTTTTATCATGAAGTCTTTGCCCATGCCTATGTCCTGAATGGTATTGCCTAGGTTTTCTTCTAGGGTTTTTATGGTTTTGGGTTTTACATGTAAGTCTTTAAGCCATCTTGAGTTAATTTTTGTTTAAGGTATAAGGAAGGGGTCCAGTTGTAGTTTTGTGCATATGGGTATCCAGTTTTCCCAGCACCATTTACTGAAGAGGAGATCCTTTCCCCATTGCTTGTTTTTGTCAGGTTTGTTGAAGATCAGATGGCTGTAAATATGTGGTGTTACTTCTGAGGTCTCTGTTCTGCTCCATTGGTCTATATGTCTGTTTTGGTACCAGTACCATGCTGTTTTGATTACTGTAGCCTTGTAGTCAGGTAGCATGATGCTTCCAGCTTTGTTCTTTTTGCTAGGATTGTCTTGGCTATATGGGGTTTGATTCCGTATGAAATTTAAAATAGTTTTTTCTAATTCTGCGAAGAATGTCAATGGTTGTTTGATGGGAATAGCATTGAATCTGTACATTACTTTGGGCAGTATGGCCATTTTTACAATGTTGATTCTTCCCATTGATGAGGATGGAATGTTTTTTCCTTTGTTTATATTCTCTTACTTCCTTGAGCAGTGGTTTGTAGTTCTCCTTGAAGAGGTCCTTCACATCCCTTGTTAGCTGTATTCCTTGGTATTTTATTCTCTTTGTAGCAATTGTGAATGTGAGTTCATTCATGATTTGACTCTCTGCTTGCCTATTGTTGGTGTAAAGGAATACTTGTGATTTTTGCACATTGATTTTGTATCCTGAGACTTTGCTGAAGTTGCTTATCAGTTCCAGAAGTTTTTGGGCTGAGCTGATGGGGTTTTCTAAATATAAAATCATGTCATCTGCAAACAGAGACAACTTGACTCCTCTCTTCCTATGTGAATACCCTTTATTTCTTTCTCTTGCCTGATTGCCCTGGCCAGAACTTCCAGTACTGTGTTGAATAGGAGTGGTGAGAGAGGGCATCCTTGTCTTGTACCAGTTTTCAGAGGGAATGCTTCCAGCTTTTGCCCATTCAATATGATATTGGCTGTGGGTTCATCATAAATAGCTCTTATTATTTTGAGATATGTTCCATCAATACCTAGTTTATTGAGAGTTTTTAACATGAAGGGATGTGATGTTGAATTTTATCAAAGGCCTTTTCTGTATCTATTGAGATAATCGTGGTTTTTTGTCATTGGTTCTGTTTATGTGATGGATTATGTTTATTGATTTGCGTATGTGGAACCAGCCTTGAATCCCAGGGATGAAGCCTACTTGATCATGGTTGATAAGCTTTTTGATGTGCTGCTGGATTCGGTTCGCCAGTATTTTATTGAGGATTTTCGCATTGATGTTCATCAGGGATATTGGCCTGAAGTTTTCTTTTTTTGTTGTGTCTCTTCCCAGTTTTGGTATCAGGATGATGCTGGTTTCATAAAATGAGTTAGGGAGGAGTCCCTCTTTTTCAATTGTTTGGAATAGTTTCAGAAGGAATGGTACCAGCTCCTCTTTGTATTTCTGGTAGAATTCAACTGTGAATTTGTCTGGTCCTGGGGTTTTTTTGGTTTGTAGGCTATTAATTACTGCCTCAATTTCAGAGCTTGTTATTGGTCTATTTAGGGATTCAGCTTCTTCCTGGTTTAGTCTAGTTAGGGTATATGCATCTAGGAATTTATCCATTTCGTCTGGATTTTCTAGTTTATTTGCATAGAGGTGTTTATAGTATTCTCTGATGGTAGTTTGTATTTCTGTGGGGTCAGTGGTGATATCTCCTTTATCATTTTTTATCGTGTCTCTTTGATTCTTCTCTCCCTTTTTCTTTATTAGTCCAGCTAGCCGTCTATTTTGTTAATTTTTTCAATAACCCAGCTCCTGGATTTGTTGATTTTTTGGAGGGTTTTTTGTGTCTCAGTCTCCTTCAGTTCTTCTCTGATCTTAGTTATTTTTTGTCTTCTGCTAGCTTTTGGATTAGTTTGCTCTTGCCTCTTCTAGCTCTTTTAATTGTGATGTTAGGGCGTCGATTTGAGATCTTTCTGGCTTTCTAATGTGGGCATTTAGTGCTATAAATTTCCTTCTTAACACTGCTTTAGCTGTGTCCCAGAGATGCTGGTACATTGTCTCTTTGTTCTCACTGGTTTCAAAGAACTTTTTGATTTCTGCCTTAATTTCATTATTTACCCAGGAGTCATTCAGGAGCAAGTTATTCAATTTCCATGAAATTATGTGATTTTGAGTGATTTCTTAATCCTGAATTCTAATTTGATTGCACTGTGGTCTGAGAGACTGCTATGATTTCAGTTCTTTTGCATTTGCTGAGGAGTGTTTTACTTCCAATTATGTGGTCGATTTTAGAATAAGCGCCATGTGGCACTGAGAAGAATGTATATTCTGTTGATTTGGAGTTGAGAGTTCCGTAGACATCTATGAGGTCCACTTGGTCCAGAGCTGAGTTCAAGTCCTGAATGTCCTTGTTAATTTTCTGTCTTGTTGATCTAATACTGATAGCGGGGTGTTAAAGTCTCCCACTGTTATTGTGTGGTAGTCTAAGTCTCTTTGTAGGTCTCTAAGAACTTGCTTTATGAATCTTGGTGCTCCTGTATTGGTTGCTTATATATTCAGAATAGTTAGCTCTTGTTGAATTGTTCCCTTTACCATTATGTAATGCCCTTCTTTGTCTTTTTTGATCTTTGTTGGTTTAAAGTCTGTTTTATCAGAGACGAGGATTGCAACCCCTGCTTTTTTTTTTTTTTTTTGCTTTCCATCTGCTTGGTATATTTTCCTGCATCCCTTTATTTTGACTGTGTGTGTCTTTGTGTGTAAGATGGGTCTCTTGAATACAGCACACTGATGGGTCTTTACTCCTTATCCAATTTGCCAGTCTGTGTCTTTTAATTGGGGGCATTTAGCCCATTTACATATAAAGTTAGTATTGTTATGTGTGAATTTGGTCCTGTCATCATGATGCTATCTGGTTATTTTGCACACTAGTTGATGCAGTTTCTTCATAGTGTCATTGGTCTTTATATTTTGGTGTTTTTTTGCAGTGGCTGGTACCAGTTTTTCCTTTCCATATTTAGTGCTTCTTTTGGGAGCTCTTGCAGGGCAGAGCTCTGCAGTTTATCTGGTGGTAACGAAATCCCTCAGCATTTGCTTGTGTGGAAAGGATTTTATTTCTCCTTTGCTTATGAAGCTTAGTTTGGCTGGATGTGAAATTTTGGGTTGAAAATTCTTTTCTTTAAGAATGTTGAATATTGATTCTTTCTCTTCTAGCTTGTAGAGTTTATGCTGTTAGTCTGATGGGCTTCCCTTTGTAGGTGACCTGGCCTTTCTCTCTGGCTGTTCTTAACAGTTTTTCCTTCATTTTGACCTTGGAGAATCTGATGATTATGTGTCTTGCGGTTGATCTTCTTGTGGAGTATCTTAATGGTGTTCTCTGTATTTCCCGAATTTACATGTTGGCCCGTCTTGCTAGGTTGGGGAAGTTCTCCTGGGTAAATATCCTGAAGTGAGATTTCCAGCTTGTTTCCATTCTCCCCATCCCCTTCTGGTACTCCAGGCAATCGTAGGTTCGGTCATTTTATGAAGTCTCATATTTCTTGGAGGCTTTTTTCATTCTTTTTCATTCTTTTTTCTCTATTCTTGTCTGCATACCTTATTTCATTAATGTGGTCTTCAAACTCTGATATCCTTTCTTCTGCTTGGTCGAGTCAGCTGTTGATACTTGTGTTTGCTTCACGAAGATCTCATGCTGTGTTTTTCAGCTCCGTCAGGTCATTTATGTTCCGCTCTAAACTTGTTATTCTAGTTAGCAGTTCCTCTCACCTTTTATCAAGGTTCTTAGCTTCTTTGCATTGGGTTAGAACATGCTCCTTTAGCTCAGTGTAGTTTTTTATTACCCATCTTCTGAAGCCTACTCCTGTCAGTTTGTCCATCTGATCTTCTGTCCAGTTCTCTGCCCTTGATGGAGAGACATTGTGATCATTTGGAGGAGATGAGGCACTCTGGCCTTTTGGGTTTTCAGCATTTTTTCGTTGATTCTTTCTCATCTTTGTGAGTTTGTCTAGTTTCGGTCTTTGAGGCTGCTGACCCTTAGTTGGGGTTTTTTTTGGGGGACTTTTTGTTGTTGTTGATGTTGTTGTCGCTTTCTGCCTGTTTGTTTTTCTTGCAATAGTCAGGTCCCTGTTCTGTAGGGCTGCTGCAGTTTGCTGGGGGTTCACTTCAGGCCCTATTCAACTGATTCACTCCCATGCCTAGAGATGTCACTCATGGAGGCTGGAGAGCAGCAAAGATGGGTGCCTCCTGCTTCTTCTGGAACCTCTGACCTTTAGGTGCACCAACCTGATGCCAGCAGGATCTCTCCTTTATAGGGTATCTGATAACCCCTGTTGGAGGGTCCCACCCAGTTGGGTGGCATGGGGAGCAGGACCCGCTTAATGAAGCACTTTGTCCCTTGGTGGAGAGGGTGTGTTTTGCTGGGGGAGAACCCACTTGTCTGGGCTAAGGGTTGGTGCGGGCTGAGGTCACCAAATGAAGGGGCCCTGCTTTTGCTTGAATGGGGACCCTGGGCTAAGATCTAGGTGAGCTCCAGTATATGCGAGAATTGCCTGTCTCCTGGGGAGCTCCCCAAGCCAGGGACCCCATCATTCCTGGGTTGAAAACCACTATCCTAGGGTAAAGGACAGCAAGAGAGTCGGTGCTGGGACCATTCAGACCAACGTGGGTAACCTCTGCTATCAGGAACCACAAGTATCTGGCTGCATCAGGCTTCTGGGAGTGACTGCAATTTGAAATCCACAGCATCTTACTATCTTCTTTGAAGAAATACACATGTAGGAGGCCGAATGAGGTATAAGGTTGAGGGTCCGTGACAGTGTCTCTGTGAAGAATCCAAAAGCCAGGGCAACGCCAAACTGTGTTGATTCATGGTGACCCACAGCCTTACCAATCTGATTTATTGAAAGGTGTGATACAGAAAACTTTAGGCTTATATACATAATGCACGTTTATTATAGAAAAATTTGGAAAATATAGAACACTGCTGCAAAGAAATCACCACGTGTGCATCACCAGCTCCATTTAGTTTCTGTTCTTCGTGTGGTTGATACTACTGTGCCCTACCTGCCATTTGAGGTCCCCTGGGAAGGGCAGGCCCATTCAGGGAGGCCCAGGGCCGTGGGTGAGTTCTCGGGGCATGGGAAGCCGTGTGGCAGGTGCCCGCGTGGTGTTTGTGCCATTGTCCATGCTGGGCAGGATGCAGACTGCAGTGTGGCTTGAATCCTGCCTCACCACTTACGGGGAGGATTCAATGAATTCACGGAAGGCAGGCTCTTAGAATAGTGCCTGGCGCGTGGGCAGTACTTAATAAATGTTAGCGATGCTATTGAGTTTTCTTCTCATGGTCACTGCTGGGTCTGCTCTGCCTTCTCTGGAACTCTTGATGTAATTTAATCAGCTCACAGCACTTCTGGGGTAAGAGCCTGCTGCGTGCCATGTGCCGTCACAGGAGCCAGGAGTGCGGCCGTGACCAGGACCAGCAGGCGCTGCACACACAAACCTGACCCCATCCGCACACAAGTGGGATGGACAGTGGAGCTGTGATTCAGATGATGCAGGACCATGGTCTGGGGCAGCACCACCCAGGGCAACAGTGCCAGCCCGGGTGTGATTTAAAGTGTTCCTGTAGCCATGGTAAGGAAGTAGCAAGCAACAGGTGAGATGAGTTTTAGTAATACATTTTATTAATATATATAAACTATATCACCATAACACGTTATAAATTCAGTATATAATAGATATAAAAACTATCAATGAGATAACTTACACTCGGTTTTCTGTACTAAGCCTAGAGTGTGTTTCCTACTTAGAGCGCCTCTCAGCTGGACCACTTTTTGGGTGTCCTGTAACTTCCGTGGCTCGAGGCTCCTGTGTTGGACGGTGCAGGGGTGAAGAAGGGGCTGCTTATGAAGGTGATTTGGATGGTCATTCTGATGGGGTGACAGTGAAGCGTAGACCCAAAGGATGAGAGGAGATAGCCACCTGATGATTTGGGGGCACATAACCCTCTAAGGAGGGGTGTGTGGGGATGAGCTTGGTGTGCATGTGGTCCTTCTCCAAGAAGGCCGCTGTGGCTGCAGTGAAGTGAAGGTGGAGCTTGGAGGCGAGCGAGGAGGGAGAGGAATCAGAGCTGCACCCTGCAGGCCCCTGAGGGCGGTGGAAGGCGGTCACGTTCCATGCTAGTTGGGGTGGAAAGCCAGTGGAAGGTTCGAGCTGGGGCTGGCGTGATTCGACTTAGGCTTTCAAAAAGATCCCTGTGGCTTTTCTGTGGAGGTGGGAAGAGCAGTTAGGAGGGTGGTGGCTGGAGTGGGTGGAGGTGGAGGAGGTGACGACAAGTCTGGGGTGTGAGGGGGTGTATTTTAAAGCTCTGGGGAGGAGGCTTGTCGAGGGGCTGGGTGTGAAGGATGAGGGAAGGAGGGCCATCAGGAGTGGCTGTCGAGGATGGGGCAACTTGGAGAGGAGCAGATTTGGGGAGAAAAGAGATGGAATTTGGCTTGGGACATGTAAAGCCTGAGGTGCCCTGAGCCATCAGTCAGGGTGTCAAGTGGGCAGCTGGACACAGGTGTGTCTGTAGTGATCTGTAGCCGAGGCAGATGCCAGGATGGGGACGTGGGGTGTGGATGCTGGAGTTGCATTGAGGCCTGGCCTGCCCAGCATTCTTTTTCATGTGCTGATCTGCTTGGGTCAATACATTTTTAATTCTGCAAAGAAGGGTGGTGCCTGTGTTTTCCCTTAACGCAAGGCATTTGCGTGTGCAGCAGGCGTCAGTGGAGTTTTGGAGTGTCAGGGATAATGTAATAGTTATGTAATAACTTAAAATCGATGACCAAACATCCATGTTCCCCCCAGAGAAATTCCTTTTGCCACCAGGAATTTCTTACAGGTGCCTTTTTCTTCCTGGGGGTCTGAACCCCGCCATGCCCATGCCTGTGCTCTGTTTCCTCTCTGCAGGGGCCCAGCTCCGCTCACCAGCGCAGGGGACCCGCAATGGCTCTGCCTTTGGAATCTGCCCGTCTCCCTTTACCAGGAGATGCAGAGAACTTTGTTCTCTCCCTTCATATGAATTATATAATACCCACTTGCCAAAAAAGATTACAGTGAATTGTTTTTTTTCTTTTGAGACAGAGTCTCACTCTATCACCCGGGCTGGAGTGCAGTGGCACGATCTCAGCTCACTGCAAACGCTGCCTCCCAGGTTCAAGCGATTCTTGTGCCTCAGCCTCCCAAGTAGCTGGGATTACAAGCATACACCACCATGCCTGGCTAATTTTTGTCTTTTTAGTAGAGACGGGGTTTTGCCATGTTGGCCAGGCTGGTCTCGAATTCCTGGCCTTAAGTGATCCACCCGCTTTGGCCTCCCCAAAGTGCTGGGATTACAGGTATGAACCACCACACCCAGCCTAAACTGAATTGTTTTAAATAAAAATTGCCCTCACATATTGCATATGTAATATGAAAAAACGTTTTTCAAACGGAAGTTCACCTGGGTGATGAGACACTGTGGTGGTCTTCTTTTTCTTTTTTTGAAACGGAGTCTTGCTCTGTCGCCCAGGCTGGAGTGCAGTGGCGCCGTCTCGGCTCACTGCAAGCTCCATCTCCTGGGTTCACACCATTCTCCTGCCTCAGCCTCCTGAGTAGCTGGGACTGCAGGTGCCCACCACACGCCTGGCTAATTTTTTGTATTTTTAGTGAGACGGGGTTTCACCGTGTTAGCCATGATGGTCTCGATCTCCTGACCTCGTGATCCGCCCACCTTGGCCTCCCAAAGTGCTGGGATTATAGGCGTGAGCCACCACACCCAGCTGGTGGTCTTCTTTTAACGCTAAACTGTGGCCCGTTGTGTGACTGGATGTTCTTCTGCAAGCCGACATTCGGTACCAATGTGGGGTTCCGTTGTTTGGCTGGACCACACTTCCCTGGCCGCCCCCGTTCTCCATTTGTTTCTTCCAAGTTTTTCCCATTAAACACTGCCTCAGATATCTTAGTACTCACATCTTAGCTCTCATCTCTGGTTATTTTCTTGGGATAATTACTCGATGTAAAATTATTGTTTCCAAAGATATGCCTGTTTTTAAGACTTGATCAAGTTTTCTTTTTTCACATCTTATGGGCCATCTGTGTTTCTGCTGTCAATTTCCTGAACGGATTTTTCGCTGATGGTTTTGTCTTGTCCTAGTGTGTTTGGGAGAGGGCTTTTTGTGTCCTGGTGTCCTGGAAGGTGGATGGGATGCAGGTGGAGCTTGAGCACCCAGGGATCCTGTGAGGCTCAGCAGGGCCAGCCTGGGTGGAAGCGAGGTCCCGGAGACTGTCCCGGAGCTTGCCTGGCTTGAGTGCTACGGTCCTACAAAGTGAAGTGTTGTACCCATTTTAGAGATGAGGACATGAGTTTCAGAGGGGTGACTGGACAATCCCATAGCACCCACGCAGCAGAGTCAGGATTTGAACCTGGGCAGACGCTTGCCCCATCCAGAGTGAAACTTGTGGACGCTGTGCAGGACGGTTCCTGGCTTGCAGTCAGCACTCAGATAGCTGTTGAATGAATACACGAAAACGTAAATCTGGTTTTAGTTTCCGTTTTTTTTTTTTTTTTTGAAAGACAGATTAGCTCACTGTAAAATCTGTTTTTCTTCCTTTGCCAGGAAGCCATCAACAGAGACTCTTTCCTCTATCCTGTTGTAGAGTTGATTGACAGGGTTCTTTGTGCTTGGAAAGCAAATTATGTTAAAATTATCTTCACGACCTATTTATAAGTGCCACGATTCCTCAGCACTCTTTGGTTATAATCTGTGTTCTCAGGTGAGTGGGGTCTCCTGGGTCCCATGGCGCCCCCCGCCTGTTCAGGTCAGGCTTGTAACTTACCTTGGAGAGTGCTCTGCCCGCCGTCACCACGCGATGGTGTTGTGACCTCACGTGGGGCAAGTCATGCAGGCCGAGTCGGCGTTCCTGAGCTCCCATGCAGCGAATGCATCACCTCGGGAGAAAACTATGTTCAATGTCCTCTTAATGACGTTGGCTTTTTCACCATCGGTGCAGCTTGTGTTTCTAAAACATGACTACCTCACCCACATTGCCTATCCCTAAGGCATTTCAGCCACCCAGAGCCCCTTCGGAATCTGCTTTCCTTTCTCACGGACTTACCTTTTGAACATGCGTGTACCAAATGGTATTTTATAAGTCGTAGTCTTCTCGTATCAAAACGAGTCCTGGCCGCCAGCAGAACATCTGATCAGCCTAGGTGATCGGCCTGCCCAGAGAGAACTGCTGTCATTTCCACTTGAGGATGCGTGTGGGCTTGGTCAGCTTGTGCAGCCTGGTGGTGTGAGTGAGGTCTCAGCCTTAGGTGGGCTTCTGAAGGGTGACCTGTGACTCCTCTCTTCTCTGAGAGTACCTGGGTGGAGCGTACTGGGGTCCCAGGATGATGGATGATGGGCCACTTTCTACCGGGGGGGGGGGGGGCAGTGAAGACTTTATCTGGAGGTGCTTGTCTTATCCGCAGGGACTGTCTGTCTCAACCACGTGAGCAGCGTTGAGGCCGCTCTGCAGCTCTTTGTGCGGATGTGTGGCATGGGCGCTCCCCTTTGTGCTTCCCACCCTAACACAACCTCAAGTGTTGTCAGGCCTGTGCGTCGTGCAGTGTAATTTCCCCACAAGGTGTCACTGCAGATTATTCCCTGGACTTTCACGCCCCAGGGACTTCCGTGTGCCATTGACTAAGATTAGAAGCACCTTGAGGCCAGGGGACCGCTCCACGCTCCCGTGCCCTCCAACACAGCAGAGGTTCTGGTGCAGCGTCAGGACTCCAGTGGGATTTTTCTTTTATATTTGAGAGAATGGATGGAGGTGGGATACATTTACTCAGCATGATTTCTCGCCCACGGATTAATAAATATACGCAAGTGTGATAAAGTTAAAAAATGGAGGCCTCATAATTCTGCAGGAAGAAAGACAAAGGAATTAAAGATTGAAAAGGCAAGAAGCCTTTGAAGCAGCCTGTTGTCCTCTTAGTTGTTCACATTCTGGTTCTAACAACATGCCCACTTGAAGAACTACCTGGGCCACTGCGAGACGTTTGTCACTGTGAGACGTTTGTCTGTTGCATTTCTCTACCCACTCCCACGGCCTCTCCTGGAGTTCACACTCTCCCTGTCTCTGGCCTGGACCGCTTTGGGAGTCTTCCATCTGGCCCAAGGGCGTCCAGCTTACCTCTTCCTGCCCTTCTCCCACAGGCGATCTTGTTAGAGGCCAGTCTGCTTACCTGAGCTTCTGCTTTCAGATCCTTGGTTAGCCTCCTGCATGGAGCTCAGAGTCCAGACTCCTCAGCCTGGGACAGGAGGCCACACCTCTCACCACCTCCCACTTAGGCCTTCTCCCACCCTCCTGTCTCTATTTGGACTGTTCTCTGCCACCCACTGTCACTCTAGCCACATGGGCTCATCTCTGCTCTTCAGGTGAGCTGTGCACATGTGCACACACAGATACACGCCCTCACGTTGAGCGCTCATTTCCTTTGTGCCTGGTGCTGTTCTTAGTACCTCGTGGGTCTTATTTCATACTTGAAACGACCTACGTGGCAGGTTCTATATTGTCTGTTTCAGATGAGCTAGAGGCACTGATACAGTAAACAAGGTCCTTAAGGTCACACACTCTCCAATGTCACAGGTCTGGGATGAGAGCCCAGATGTGTCCCCCACCCCCTCCACATTTCTGCTGGTGGTCAGGGGTGGGGGTTTCCCTGCTTCGCTTCTGTGCATTCTCCAAGTGTCGGATCAAATAGCACCTCCTCTTTGTGGCTCTTTTTTCTTTGACTCTTCTCTCTGTCCTTACAAAATTAATTGTGCAGTAATCAAACGCATTGTTTCATAGTTACTTGTGGCCTGGGCTGTGAGCCCTCAGGGTAGGGGTGCATCTTATTCATCTTCAGGTTCCGTGGTTCAGGGCACATATTAAGTAGGTACCTGGTGAAATTAGGTAATGTTTGGGATGTCTTGAAAATGTGTGTTGTGGAACTCACCCCCTTCACGGCCTGGCGAGTGGGGGTTTGTGAGGGATGGTCCTGTTGTTGCTTCTCTCTTCCTGTGCTCCCTGATGCTCCTGAAGTCACCTCTGCTTTTGCTGCTGATTAGAGACAGAACTCTTCCAACCGACTTACTAGCACGGAGAGAATACATCTACTTCACGTTGCTGCCAAGTTAATACTGCATCTGGGAGGGCCAGAGAAAAGCCAAGTTAAGAGAATCTTACTGCATAATTTATGAAAGACTGAGTCATAAAATAAGCATTTACAGTGGCCTGTTTGCCCAAGGTAGGGAATGCTAATGCAGCTATTATTCATCCCGATGGGGCCAGCGGGCGTTTCTATGGCTCCAAAAGGTCTTCTGGCTCTTAGTTGCCTCCATGGATTTCTGAGGTTATCTCTAGCCTTTGTTTCCAAAATTGGCTCTTTTCCTGTTTGGGGGCCGGAGGTTTGGAGTTCAGTGCTGTGTGAAACAATTTTGTAGGAACTGTGTGTGTTGATATTTCTAAACAATGGAGGTGGTAAAGAAAAAAATCCCAAGACACCAGATTCAGTGCCAGCTCAGTACTAGGCACCATGAAAGGAGCAGGGGTACACAGGGAAATGAGACTGGCTCTGTTCCCAAGGCGCTGTGCTCGGCGAGAGACAGAATGTCTGCCTGGTGCTGTGAGCGCAGAGTCCTGGGCGGGGAAAGGATCTGAAGTGGAGACATTTCCCAGTTGCTGATGGTACAGCAGGGCTGGAAGGGCGTGGAGCTGGGCATAGGTATTGTGGGCATCAGGCGAGCCGCACCCAAGGCGGGAATGCATGGGGACGCTGAGGCGAATGACTGGAGGCAGGCTGGCGTGGTGGATGGTCTGCTTTCTGTAGGCTTGTGGTTGCCAGGCCTGAGAGTGACTGCTCATCGTATGTGACTTCTCTTCACTCACACTACTTCCCATCACCCTTCGAGCCCCTGGAGGGTAGGGCCCTATTCTCAATAAATGACAGATCAGTCATTGCAATGTTTCCAGCAGCCCTCAGATCTCCCAGGGCTAGAAATCGCAGGGCATCATGTTGCATGTAGGCTGCAAGCTGTGAGCAGCTCTGTGTGTGTCCTCATTCCGGCCCTAGCTGGAAAGTGCAGTCTGTCTGGGACCGCTCCCATGGCAGAGAGCAGAAGCAAAGGGCTGGTGGAAGGTCCCAGTGCCTCTTCGAGCTTTGCCAGGACAGTGTGTGTCACATGACTTTCCGTTGGCCAGCTGATGGCACAAGGCCAAGCCCAACATCTATGGGCAGGAATGTATAATCCTTTTTCAGGGAAGTGAATCTTCAAGAACAGTGATACAGGCTGCTACTCAGAGCACTTGAAGGATTTGAATCTGGGAAGTAATGTGATCCTATTTATAATTTTTAGAAAGTTCATTCTGGTGCAAGTGGCCTGGAAAAGTGCAGATAGATTCAGGGTCAGTGTAGGTGGGAAATACATTTATAGCTGCCTGTGCCGAGCGGGCTCTGGGCAGAGGGTCAAGCTGTTGGAGTGGGGATGGTGAAGAAAGAAAAGCTTTAAGAGGTATCTCAGAGGAAGATGGAGTCAGAGAATCTAGTGACTGGTGGTGTGAGGGAGCCTCAGGGTCCCAGTGAGTCATGCTGGGCATTGGAGTCACGGTGGATGACAGTGACCTCATCTAAGAGGACACGAGAGGAGGAGCAGATTGGGCAGGCCGAAGGCATTTGATGTTGGCCACTGCGTCCTGGCATCTTGAGAATGGAGGTGTTGGCAGACGAAATCACCCAGTGGGCTCTTGTCAGGCAGGAGCAGAGAGCATGGACAGAGCCCACCCCTGACATTTCCATGGGAGGGAGGACGCTGACGTGGAGGACCTCCTGTGTGTCTGACATTGTTGCAGGAGTCTCTGTAGAGTCTCCTGTTGGATTTCCAGCAACTCTCCGGAGTAGATTCTCTTTACCACTGTTTCGTTTAACGGTTGTGGGAACCGAGGCCCACAGAGGTCAAGATACCTGCTCCAAGGTCATCCAGCAGATGAGACTGAACCTGCAGTAACTCCCGGACTCGGAGCACAAGCACGTGGCTTGTGTGTTCCTTCTCAAGTAGGACCACTCCTGGTGTCCTTTGGTTCAAGATCATATCTAGTATATAATGAAATTTTGTTTTATGAAGTTTTTCAGGTGAGTTCACACCCATGGTCTGATTGAAAAAGTAATTAGTATTCCTATTAGAGCTTACCAAACAATCCCCTGATACGTGAGCATCAGCAGACGAACAGAGCAGCACTGTGTTTGTGATCTTTGATTTATAGCTGCCTGTGCCCAGCGGGCTCTGGCAGAAGGCTATAAATAAAATTAAAATAAATGGAAACAATGCACCTATAAATTGGGTTGCAGGAACCTCCAATTGCCTTTTAGAGGAAATCCCCAATAAAATGCTGTTTGGCAATCCGTTTGAAAGAGAAGGAGCGATAGATCATCGTGGCGAAGTCAGGAAAGTGAAGGACAGGATACAATGTTGGAATGTTTCAAATATTAAAATTAGCTGATTCCAGTGAATTGCTGTTTGGTGTTATCGATGTTGGAAGGTCCTTTCCCCCCCTCATTATTATTGTATCTTTCCAAGTGGGATAAAAGCCATCAGTTGCAAGTGCAGGATTTTAGGGAGGCAAGTCAGTATTTCTCTTATTCCTTTTGTGTTTTGAGTCAACTTCTCGGCTTCATGTTCTGGAAAATGGTGGGGGCCCAGCAAGAGGCTGGGTTTGGGCAGGATGTCTGGCCTGATTTTGCCCTTGTATCTGAGAGACAGTCCATGCATCATGGCAGGGAAGGGCCAAACTGGAGACCAGGTGGCCATGGGGCAGATCCAGAGCGGGAGCCGTGGGCCTGTGTGTGGGGAAGTCACGTTGTCTCTCTTTAGAAATCTTGTTATGCCCTTCTTAATTGTGTCCCAGAAAGTTATGATTTATGGAAAAGCGTACGTTTTCTTTTAAAATATGTTGGCTGGGGCCGGGCGCGGTGGCTCACGCCTGTAATCCCAGCACTTCGAGAGGCTGAGGTGCGTGGATCACGAGGTCAGGAGTTTGAGACAAGCCTGGCCAACATGGTGAAACCCTGTCTCTACTAAAAATATAAAAAGCTGGGTGTGGTGGCGGGTACCTGTAATCCCAGCTACTCAGGAGGCTGAGGCAGGAGAATCGCTTGAAACAGAAAGGCAGAGGTTGCAGTGAGCCGAGATCGCACCACTGCACTCCAGCCTGGGCAACAAGAGCGAAACTCCGTCTCAAAAAAGAAAAATAAAATAAATAAAATATGTTGTCCACATAAAATATTTTAATAAAAATATGTAAAATATATTTATTCTTATTCTGTGGAAATAAATGATAATTATTTGGCTGATGTTTGGATATCTGGTGCTAACAAGCCACTAAAGTCATTGGCCAGCGACATTCTCACTGGTCAGACTTTGGCCAGCAGGCACTGGAATGCGCTTTCTGTCACCTGGCTTCCACTTGGCTCTGTGGAATGTGAGGAAGAAGGGACAGAACAGGGACAGGGAGGGGCGGATGGTGTCCATCCCCAGCTAAGCTGCATGGGGATTCCTCTTGGAGACTGAATATGAGTGTCAGCAGAAGCCTGCAGAGCACAAAGCATGTATGCATTCTGAAGCCCTGTCCGCCTGGGCAGCTCCAGGAAGAGGCAAGGTTAGATCTCTCCTGACTAGGAGGCCCAGCCTCAATTAAAGCTGTGATTTGAAACTTTCAGGTTAGTGGGAAGATACATATGAGTTAATCTCTTTCTATTTAAGTCTTAATTTTATATATGTGATGACTAGGCAGTGTTTAGAATCTTTGTTTGCTGTGTGTCAGTGCACTAATGTGACTTTTAACTTATTGGACCATACTTACAGGAAGCTTAAGTTGTTTGG
Organism: Gorilla gorilla gorilla; assembly: GCF_029281585.2. Classification (NCBI taxonomy): domain Eukaryota; kingdom Metazoa; phylum Chordata; class Mammalia; order Primates; family Hominidae; genus Gorilla; species Gorilla gorilla. The sequence continues at coordinate 44,851,843 of NC_086018.1, forward strand.
GCTGAAGGTCATAGCTCAGGCCCTATTGTAAACCTACTTGAATTGTAGGTGGGGGATGCTCAATTAGACCAGCTCATGGTAACTGCTAAGCTACCTGTCACCACTTGAGGGCCTTTCAAGATCGGCAGTTAGAAACCAGCATGGCCGGCCGGCTCCTTGCATTGCAGGCACAGTGGCTTCTCCTGAGTCCCACGGCACATTCTTCTACTGGGCTCAAGCTGCCTTGCCTGAAGGGCTTTGTGCTACTGTCCCTGTCCTTAAGGTCTTCATGACTCGTGGGGGTGATAGGACTCAAGCCAGCAACTGAGAAAGGACGAATATTCAAAGGAAGGGAGGAACACATCTGGCTGGAGTGATCAGGAACATTTTTAAAGGAGAAGGTGACAACTGAGCAGAGGAGCTTGGTCTTGAAGAAATGGAGAGATGGGATAATATTCCAGAAGAAGCAATGGAGTAAAGTCGTGAAGGTGGTTCCAGAGCAGTGAAAGGTCTAGTTTCCCTGGAGCCTTGTCTTTGGGTAAAACTGCAACTGCATGCCAGCCTACTGATACCTGAGTGCTGATAAACAAAGGCGTTTTTGTGGGTTGAAGCAACCATAGGCCAGGGTGCAAGGACTTGTCAGGAGAGAGGAATTGGGTTTTTGTTCCCATTTGGTCTCTCTGCCAGATGCCTTAACATTTTAAAATTCTTTTCTTTCCATTTTCTTTTTCTTTTTTTCTAGAATTCATATTCTTCTCAACATTTTTATTCGTAGCATTTTCTTATTTAAATTGTATTTGGACCCTCTATATCCCTAGCCTCTGAAGTAGACTCAACCCCAGCCAAAAGGAGCAGGTGCAAAGCTCAAATCCTGATTAAGAGGAATGAATACAGACTGCTGGGTTGAATAAAATAGGGAAAAGACTCAAGGGTATAAGGAAATACCAGAATAAAAAAGCACACTGTGGCAGATGATGTCAGAAAGATGGTGAAATAGGAGTTTTCAGCCCTCATCCCCCCAGCAGTAATACTGATTTTGACAAAGGCCCACAGGTGAGAGTACCCCTGTGGAGCACAGGAGTACAAGTGCAGAGGTCTCAGCAGTCTTGTTGGAGAAAATCACTCAAGAATAGACACACTGAAGAGGGTAAGAAGAAGAGTTTCACTTATCCATAACACCGCTCCCCCAAGGCAGCATAGCTCAGTGCCAACTCCCTTGGTTCTTGATTTCTCTCAAAAGGGAAGGTGAGAGCATAGTGAACACCCAGTGACCCCAGCCATGTGGGATGCTCTCCAGCAGGCCCACTCCTTTCTCATCCCTTTCAGAACACTGAGTGGATCAGCATGACTGAATAGTTTGGGAGCAACTAAGAGCAAGGAAAAGGGGCTGGGACTGTCAGTAGTCAGGGCATGGAACTCAACAAAGGGCTACAGTTTCTACTAACTGCCTTGTGGACTTCACTAAGAGGCTAGTCCAGAAATTTCATAGGATCTGTTTCCTGCAGACACCCCCACCTAGCCCACATATGCCTCCAGCATTCTGTATACCTCCCTTCCTTGGCAGCTGGCACAACTGCACCCCTGTAGACAGCATGTGAGCCTCTGCAGATTGTGTACCAGCAGACACAGACAGCTGGCTTGACTTTCCTATATTGAGAGAAAGAACTTAACCTTCAACACTTCTGAGCACTGCCCTAAGGAAAAATAAATGGAAGCTTCGTGACACCTGGCCTGGCTTTGTGGGATTGAGATAAGGTATAGAATCCTAAGACTTACCCCCAAATAGGGAACAAGAGGAGTGGAGTGGGTACATTAATAGGAAAGGTCTGAGAGGCTCCCAGAATTCCTAGTCAGGCTGATTGGGAGATCTTTCTCTTCTGAAGCCAGTCAGTAAAGACTGGGGAAAGTGACTGTTACTTCAAATGCAAAGACAGCAATGCAAGACTTAACATGAAAAGTCAGGGAAACATGACCTGACGAAAAGAATATTATAACTTTTCAGTAACTGATCCCAAACAGATGGAGATCTACAAATTTCCTGACAAAGAATTTAAGACAATTGAGAAAACAGACAACTCAACAAAATCATATATGAACAAAAATGGGAAGTTCAACAAAGAGAGAAATCATAAAAAAGAACCAAACAAATTCTGGAGCTAAAGAATACAAAGACTGAACTATGAAATGCGATTGAGAGCTTTAACAACAGACTCTAACAAGCCAAAGAATCAATAGGCTCAAAGACAGGTCATTTGAAATTACCGAATTAGAAAATAAAAAAGCGTGAGAAAGAGGGAAGAAAACCTGTAGGATTTATGGAACAACATTAAGCAAAGCCATATACGCATTATGTGAATTTCAGAGGGAGAAAAGAGAGAAAGGGGCAGAAAACTTCTTTAAAGAAATAAGAACAAAAAATGTCTTAAATCTGGGGAGAGAAATAGCCAGACTCAAGAAGCCCATGGGACCCCAAATAGATTGAATGTGAAAAAGTCTATACTGAAACACAATATAATTAAACTGTCAAAAGTCAAAGACAAACAGAATTTGGAAAGCAGCAACAGAAAAGCAACTTGTCATATACAAGATAATGTCCTAAGACTATCAATGGATTTCTCAACATAAACTTTGTATGTCAGGAGTGAATGGGATGATATATTCAAAGTAATGCAAGGAAAAAAAACCCTGCCTACTAAGAATACAATACCCAGCAAAGCTGTCCTAATGAGGGCAAGAGTTTCCCAGACGAAAGTGGTGGAGATTCATTACCACTAGACCTGCTTTAAAAGAACTATGAAAGGGAGTTAAATTTGAAATGAAAGGATGTTAATTAGTAACATGAAAACCTATGAAAGTATAATACCCACTGGCAAAAGTAAGTATGTAGTCAAATTCAGAATACTTCAATATTGTAATGATGGTGTGTAAATCACAGTTAACTCCAGTATAAAAGTTAAACACCAAAAATATTAAAATAACTGTAGCTACAACATTTAGTTAATGGATATACAAAGATGTAAATTAATTATGGTATCAGTAGCAAAATGTGCATGTGTGTGTGTATTTGTAAGAGAGAGAACTAAAAGTATAAAGTTTTTGTGTGCGATTGATGTTGTTATCAGCCTAAAATAGATTGTTAGCACTATGCATTTTGTAACACTATTCTAAGCCTCATGGTAACCACAAAGAAAAAACATACAGTCGATATGGAAAATATAAAGAGAAAAGAATCAAAGCATGCTATTACAAAAAAAAAAAAAAAATAATCACAACAGAAGACGGCAAGGGAGGAGGAAAGAAACAAAAGAGCTATAAAACAATTGCAAAACAGTTAACAACCTGACCATAGTTAAGTCCTTACCAATCAGTAATTACTTTAAGTGTAAATGGATTAAATTATCCAATCAGAAGACAAAGAGTGACCGAATAGATTAAAAAAACAAGATCCAACAATATACTGCCTATAAGTGACTCACTTTAGTTTTAGTGACACATAGGCTGAAAGTGAAGGGATACAAAAAGATATCCCACACAAATGATAACAAAAGAGAGCAGGGGTGACTATCTTTATATCAGGCAAAATAGACATTAAGTTAAAAACTGTCACAAGAGGTTGGGTGCAGTGGCTCATGCCTATAATTCCAGTGCTTTGGGAGGCTGAGGTGGGAGGATTGCTTGAGGCTAGGAGTTTGAGACCAGCCTGGGCAACATAGGGAGATCGTGTCTCCTAAAAAAAAAAAAAAAAAAAAAAAAATTAGCAGGGCATGGTGGCATGTGCCTGTAGTCCTAGGTGCATATTTGATGTTAACGTGAACTATGATCACACTCCTGGGTTCCACCCTGGGGGACAGAGCAAGACCCTGTCTCAAGAAACAAAAAAAGTGTCACAAGAGGCAAGGGCATTGTATAATGATGAAGGGGTCAGTTCATCAAGAAGATATAACAATTGTGAATATATGTGTCTCCAACCTCAGTATATAAAGCATATATTAACAGAATTTAAGGAAGAAATAGCAATACAATAATAATAAGGGATTTCAGTACTGCACTTTAAAAAATGGATCGATCATCCGGACAGAAAATCAGTAAGGAAACAGCAGACTTGAATAACAATATGGACCAAGTGGACCTAACAAGATATAGACAGACCATTCCATCCAACAGCTGTAGAATGCACATTCTTCTCAAGTCATAAGGAGCATTCTCCAGATTAGATAATTTATTGGACCACAAAACAAGTCTTAACAAATTTAAGAGGATTGAAATAATATCAAGAATCTTTAATACTTGATATCACACAATGGTGTGATACTAGAAATAAAAGGAAGAAAGTTCACAAATACGTGAACAAGACACCCCTAAACTACCAGTGGGTCAAAGAGGAAATTAAAGGGAAATAAAAAGAAATCTTGAGGCAGATGAAAATGGAAATACAGCATACCAACACTTCTCAGATACAGCAAAAGTAGTTTTAAGAGGAAAGTTTATAGTGATAAGTGCCTTGTTAAGAAAAAAAGATTGCAGCCAGGGCTCAGTGGCTCACGCCTGTAATCCCAGCACTTTGGGAGGTTGAGGCAGTGGATCACAAGGTCAGGAGTTCAAGACCAGCCTGGCCAAGATGGTGAAACCCCATCTTTATTAAAAATACAAAAATTAGCCAGGTGTGGTGTTGGGTGCCTGTAATCCCACCTACTCGGGAGGCTGAGGCAGAGAATTGCTTGAACCTGGGAGGCGGAGGTTGCAGTGAGCCAAGATCGCGCCACTGCGCTCTAGCCTGGGAGATAGAGTGAGACTCCGTCTCAAGAAAAAAAAATTGCAAATAAACAGCCCAACTTCTGCACTCGAAGGAACTAGACAAAGAAGAACAAATGAAGTTCAAAGTTAGCAGGAGACAGAAAACAGTAAAGATTAGAATAAGTTAATGAAATAGAGAGTAGAAAAACAACAGACGAGATTAAAAAGAACCTAAGAGTTGGTTTTTTAAGGAGATAAAATTGACAAACCTTTAGCTAGACTAAGAAAAAAGAAGACTCAAATGAAATCATAAATGAGGAAATATTGATAAATTCCTAGAAACATATAGCATACCAGAAGTGAATTATGAAGAAATAGAAAATTTGAACAAACCAATAATGAAAAGGAGATTGAATCAGTAATCGGATACATCCCAACGAGGAAAAGCTCAGGATCAGATGGCTTCACTGGTGAATTCTACCAAATACTTAAAGAAGAATGAATGTCAGTTCTTCTCAAAGTCTTTCCAAAAATTGAAGTGGAGGGAACACTTCCCAGCTGTATTATGAGGATATATTATACCCTGATTTAAAAGCCAGACAAGGACATTACAAGAAAAGAAAATTACAGGCCAGTATTCCTGATGAACATAGATGCAAAAGCTCTCATCAAAATACTAGCAAACTGAATTCAACAGCACACTAAAAGGTTCAGACACTGTGATTAATTGGGATTTATCGCTGGGATGCAAGGATGGTTCTACACACACAAGTCAATAAATATGTGTCACATTAATAGAATGAAGGAGAAAAATTATGTCATCTCAATAGATGCAGAAAAATCATTTGACAAAATTCAACATCTTTTCTTGATAAAACTTTCAATAAATCAGGTATAGAAGGAATATACATCAACATAAAAAGGCCGTATATGACAATCCCATAGCTTAAGATCTTACAAATGCCTTTTCTCTAAGATCAGGAAGAGGACAGGGATGCCTTCCCAGCCAGAGCAATTAGACAGTAAAAAGAAATAAAAGGCATTCAAATCAAAAAGGAAAAATAAAATTGTGTGCAGTTCGCATGATCTTATACGTAGATAACCCTAAGGACTCCACCAAAAAACTGTTAGAACTAATATACAAATTCAGTGAAGTGACAGGATACAAAAATCAACATACAAAGATCAGTTGTGTTTCTATACACTAACAACAACTCTCCAAGAAATTTAAGAAAGCCCCATTTACAATAGAATCAAAAAGAATGAAATACTTTGATACTTTGGTGTGAATGTAACCAAGGCGGTGAAGGATTCTTCTTCTTCTTTTTTTTTTTTTTTTGAGATGGAGTCTCGGTCTGTCACCCAGGGTGGAGTGCAGTGGCGTGATCTTGGCTCTCTGCAACCTGGAGGTGAAGGATTCTTACACTGAATACTTTAACAGTTGATAAAAGGAAATAAGACACAAATAAATGGAAATATATCCCGTGTGTATGAATGGGAAAAATTAATATTGTTAAAATGTCCACACTATGTAAAGTGATCTACACATAGGGCAATCTCTATCAAAATTCCAATGACATGTTTTGCAGAAAGAAGAAAAACAATCCTAAAATTCATATGGACCCACAAAATATCCCAAATAGCCAAAGTAGTCTTGAGCAAGAAGAATGAAGCCGGAGCCACCCCACTTATTGATTTCGAAATATGTTACAAAACTAGATTATCAAAACAGTATGATATTGGCATAAAAACTGACATATAGACCAATGGAATGTAGAGTAGAGAGCTCAGAAATAAATCCATGCATTTGTGGTCAGCTGATCTTTGACAAAGGTGCCAAGAACGCACAATAGGGAAAAGGGTAGTCTTTTCAATAAGTTTGTTGGGAAAAGTAGATATTCACATACATGAGAATGAAATTTGACCCTTAACTCACGGCATATACAAAAATCAACTTAAAATGGATTAAATACTTAAAGGTAAGAATTGAAACTGTAAAACTACTGGAAGAAAACATAGGGAAAAAGCTTCTTGACACTGTTTTGCGCAGTGCCTTTTTAGATATGACACCAAAAACATAAAACATAAGCAAAAATAGACAAATGGGATTGCATCAAATTAAAAAGCTTCTGCACAGCAAAGGAAGTAATCATCAGAGTGAAGAGACAACCTATGGATTATAAGAAAATATTTGCAAACTATACATCTGATATGGGGTAAATGTCTGAAATATATAAAGAGCTCAAACAACTCAATAGCAAAAATGAAAACCAAACAAACTAAATAACCTGATGAAAAAGTGGGCAAAGGACCTGAATAGACATTTCTCAAAAGAAGACATACAGATTATCAATAGGTATATGGGAAGGTGCTCAACATCACTAATCAGAGAAATGCAAATAAAAATCATAACGAGTTGTCATTTCACACCTGCTAGTATGGCTCTTACCAAAAAGACAAATGAGGCTGGGCGGTGGCTCACGCCTCTAATCCCAGCACTTTGGGAGCCTGAGGCAGGTGGATCACGAGGTCAGAAGTTTGAGACCAGCCTGGCCAACATAGTGAAACCCTGTCTCTACTAAAAATACAAAAATTGGCTGGGCATGGTAGTGTGCGCCTGTAGTCCCAGCTACTCGGGAGGCTGAGGCAGGAGAATGGCTTGAACCCAGAAGGCGGAGGTTGCAGTGAGCTGAGATTGCGCCACTGTACTTCCAGCCTGGGTGGCAGAGCGAGACTCTGTCTCCAAAAAAAAAAAAAAAGACAAATGATAACAAGCCTTCGTGAGAATTTGTAGAAAGGGGAACCTTTTTACACCGTTGGTGGGAATGTAAATTGATATAGCCTTTATGGAAAACGGTATGGAGGGTCCTCAAAAAATTTAACATAGAACTGTCAGATGATCCAGCAATCCCACTTCTGGGTATATATCCAAAGGAAATGAAGTCAGTGCCTCATAGAGGATATTTGTACCTTCATGTTCATTGCAGCAGCATTCTCAATAGCCAAGACATGGAAACAACCCAAGTATTCACCGATGAATGAATGAGTAATGAAAATGGGTGTGTGTGTGTGTGTGTGTGAGAGAGAGAAAATGGGATTGCCATGGCCTTAGTGATCCCCAGAATGGATGTGTTGAAATGTAATCAGCAATGTGATAGTATTCAAAGGTGGGGCCTATAGGAGGTGATGTGATTCATGAAGGTGGAGCCCTCATGGATGAGGTTAGGGCCCTTAGAAAGAGGCCTGAGGAAGTGGGTTCACTCTCTTCTGCTATTTGGCCATGTGAGGACATGACATTTGTCCCTTTTGGCCGTTCCGCCATGTGAGGACACAGCAAGAGGGCCGTTGTCAGACACCTAACCTGCCAGCACCTTGATCTTAGACTTTCAGCCTCCAGAATCGTGAGAAAAAATTTTCTGTTCTTTATAAATTATCCAGTCTCAGGTATTTTGTTTTAACAGTACTAATGGAGTGAGACAGTGATATTATTCACCCTTAAAAAAGAAGGTAACCGTGTCATTTACAGCAACATGGATGAGCCTGGGTGACATTATCCTACATGGAATTAGCCAGACCCAGAAGATATTCATCATCTTCCTTATAATGTGGAATCCAAAAAAATTGCATTCCTGGAAGTAGAGAGTAGAATGGTGGTTATCAGGAACTGGAGGGCTGCAAAGTGGGGAGATGTGAGCCAAAGAGTATAAACTTTCGTTTATACGATGAATCAGTTCCAGGGATCTCATGTACAGCATGATGACTATAGTTAACAGTACTGTATGGTATACTTGGAATTTGTTAAGAAAGTAGGTTTTAAGTGTTCTTACCACACACACACAAGGTAACTATAACATGTGAGGTGAAGGATATAATTAGCTTGATTTTGGTAGTAATTTCACAATGTCTACGTAAATCTGAATCCCATGTTGAACATCTTATTTGCATACCATTTTTACTTTTTGGTTACATCTGTTAAGCTGGAAAAAAATTGCATCCAGATATTCCTGGTATCCCTAATAATAACATTCTGTATTACTATTTGGCCCATCCAACATGAAACAAGGATAGATGGGTTTGTAAGTTACAGGTATAGGTATTTTTGCTGCAACTTAAAAACTTTTCCTTAATTTAAAACAGGCACCATCAATTTTGCATTCTTTGGTAAAGGCATGAAGAACCCAGAGCTGAAATAACAAGCTGCTTTCTTTGGGCCATTTGAATGATAGGGACAACTAAGATGTGGGGTATCATTCGGCCAAAATCCATATAGGCTGAGCAGTCATGGGTGTGGGTCTCTATGGGATCTAAGACTTGGAATTTATTTTTAACATTTTAGTTGAAACTTTTCAAACATGGAGAAAAGCTGAAAGACTTGTCATGGCCATCCATTGAAGCCACCATATAGAGTATGTTAGGTCTGCCTCCATCTCTCTTTCTGTCTCTGTCTATCCATCCATCAATCCATCTCCTTTTTTTGGATGCATTTCAAAGTAAGTTGTAGATATCAGTTCCCCCCGTAAACACTTGAGTATGCATGTCATTAACTAGATTTAGGGTTTTCGTGGAGGTAATATTTACACCATGAAATGTACAAACCTGCGTCACAAAAATCAGTGGGATGAGTTTTAACAAATGCATGACCTGTGCAGCGCGATCTCTGATCAAACTGTAGAACATCAGCCTTACTGCAGAACGTTCTCCAGGGCCCTTTGGCAGTGCACACACTGTATAGTCACGCCCCGCGGGCAGCTTCGGGAGATGAGTTGGGGAGGGAGGGCTTTGGCGCCTTGACAGGTAGGGATGTTCCAGAGCTGCTGTTGCGTGCCCAGGGCATGCCTTGACAGCATCACAGTTGAATGGAGCAGTGTCTGGGTGACATCGATGAGAAGGGAGCTGAAGGAGGTGCTGCGGCCCATGTTCATGAGGAGGTGGAAGGAGGGCAGAATGGCAGGGCCGGGATCCTGATGTACCCTGGGACTTGGCTGTCTCTGAGTGTCTGCAGTGCCTCGAGCACACTGTGCGTACCTGAGGCAGTTGGTCGGAAATGGATTTAGTTCCATGCGTTCAGCTGGGTGGCCGGATTTCAGGGCATCATTTGTGAAATGACCCACTGTAGTGTGGTGGTTCAGGGGGAGGCACTGAGCCAGTTCTGCTGCTCGCCTTTAGCTCAGGGTCCTCATCTGTCAAGTGGGAATCACTTGCTCCTGTTGTTATGAGCATTCAGTGTACTAATACAGTAATACAAACCACCACCTGCACAGAGCAGCGCTCAGTCAAGTCAGCTGTTGTTGTCGTCGTTGATTTTTATGATAACTCCCCTGCAGAGATAAAACAGCCACGAGTATACAGTGGCTGCCCGGCCGGTGCTGCAGCAGCTCTTCCTCCTGGGATGCCAGGGGATTGAGACTCGGCTTTATTCTGAAGCTGTCCCAAATATGAATCATTCACTGTTATTAAGCCACCTCAGCGTGCCCCCTTTGTTATCTGGGCCCAGAAGAGCACACAGTGTGGCCCCCAGTACATTTTGGGTGAAGCCTTTACACCCATCCAGCAAGTTGGGGCTGGGAGTGGGTATCACGCATTCTGTAGATGACGTCCGTAGACTTCTGGGGTTTTTCAATAGAGGGGCCATATTGTTTATCATCTGTTTTGGGGGTAAACGGGGCACTCTTAACAGTTTAAGAGGGGCAGGTGAGCGGTGAACTGGGTAAACTGAGATGTATGATATCCTAGTTCCCTGGGGTGAAGGAGGCCAAGCTTTTCTGTTAATGAAAATAAACTGCATCTCATTCACAGCGGATTCACCTGTGAGCGTAAACACAGCCTGGGGAGTAGCACCCGGCAGCACCCTGTGTTCTCACATCATCGGGAAGGACAGCTACCTTCCAGTCATCATGCTGGCAGATGCGGTTGGCTGTGCTGGGGCCAGAAAGCATTTGGGATGGGGTCAGGACATCTCAAGGCAGATAGATGTTTGTGGGGTTGTTCGGTCTTGATGGCCACACGGTCTCTGTCTTCTTGGCTGTCATTTGCAAAGGAGTACAAGCTTGGGCTGGACTGGCCAGCCAGCCTTCCTGTGGGTGTAAACATGTGGGTAAGGCATGCTAGATGCTGGGCGTGGGCACTCTGGTCCAAGCACATTCTTATCAAGCCGTTCTGAGCATTCCAAGTAGGAGTCTCATTGAGAAGCATCCCCTTCTGTGGTCTCGCCATGCCACGGTGCCCATGTCCAGCAGTCACTGAGTACACCGTTAACTGCTGTGTAGACGGTGAACTATTCCACTGCGTGCTGCTTCCTTCTCTTCTTACTCCTCTTTGGAGAAGTTTATAAGCTTAGCTGCATTTAGTTATAAAGCATCTGGGCAGCCCTGTCTCCCTCTGATTGTACCCCCTGTGGGCATTCATTAAGCACCTCCTCTGTGCCAGGCAGTGTAGCCACCAGCATAAAGCTAGTGACTGAGTGTGTGCTAGATGTCTGTGTGGTTGAGTCGTCAGCTTGACGTGATGGGACAGAAGTGAGTTTGCAGGAGACTGGGTATAAGGATGGGGAGAGCTTATGGGTGGGTAGAGGAGCACAGCACAGCCAGAGTGAACCAGGCAGAGGTGGGGCCGAGTGATTCCTGGGAAGGGTTGGGCTGAGCTGGATGCTTCCATCTGGGTCCCCTGTGGGGTCTGGAGCAGTCACCTTACCCAGTTGTAACGAAGCCCTCCTGCTCATTTGCAGGCATCATAGCAGTTGATGGTCTGAGCACAGTGAGGCTGGCCTGGACATCTGAGCAGAGTCGTCCCAGGCCCAGGGGTCCTATTGGGCTCTTAAGTGGAGAGCGGTAGGAGACTGTTGGGTTGGAGATGCCGCGCCCTCCTTCATCCCAGCAGGTATTGCCTGGGTGGTCTCAAAAGTCCTGTGCCATAGTCAGATTTGGTTTCTAGGACTTCTCCAACTCTGGAATTCTCTGGAGAAGGGAGTCCTGTCTGTGCCTGGAGTCCAGCGGGCCCTGGTGTTTCTTGGTCATACCCTGGCGTCCAGTGACTGTAGTCTTTGATTCCTGCATTATCTGCAGGCGGTTGCCTGTGCCAGGAGAAGGCCATTTTGGTGAGACGAGGAATGTCTTTGTTGATCAGTGGAGGAAAGAACGTAACAGTGGGATATTGAGATTGTTAATCAATTGTTTTAGGATAAATACCCAACTTTCTCTCCTCTTAGCTGATTAGATTCCATCTTTCTCTGTGCTTGAGACGTAAGGACGTCTGTGCTTGGGCACAAGGTTGTATCTGACGTTATTTTCAGTCTTCTACATGGATCCTGAATAAGTCTTTTGTTCCATTGAGAAGATTAAGGGCAGTATTTGGTTGGAAAATTTTTAATGAAGCACCTAACAGAGCTGTTATTCATTTTTGAAACAATTTGCTGTGGTTACCGTAGTAATATTAACCCTTTTATTAAATATTTTTCCTTTCGGTTTTGAGGTAAGTTTTCGTTAAATGCTGATGGGGGAGCTGGAGATCCACGAACCTGGTGTCTGGAAAGAATTTTCTAGCTCTGCTGAGTTAAATCATTCAAGGAGTTTATGTTATGGGAACATAAAGCTTATAAATCTAGTTTATCATATCTATCATTTAATTGTTCATGCAAGCCAGCTCTTCATGTAGCGATTTACAGTAATCTCAGTGAAATAACAGTGTTGTGTCCCAAAATGAATAATGCATGCCAAGAAATTGTTGAGCTCCTTAAAATCATTACGCTCAAAATATTAGGCTCTTTTATTTGAAAGTGATAGAATGATGATCATGTACTAGTTGCAAGCTGGGGACTTCAGAGTCTGTCATTCCTGCTTTGCGTTGGGTCGCCAGCCCTCAGGAAGGAACCGCGGCAAGCCGATTCCAGGAGGAGGATGCACCTTGCTGCAGTCGGCCCGCAGGAGCAGCCGGGGAGCTGGCAACAGCCAGGGCTCTGTGGGAGGGCTGGGGTGTTGGCTTAGGGGTAAAAAAATTCTGCGTTTAAAAGATGAGATGCTTTTTAGACATCCATCTGTCTGGGACAAGAAATGGGTATCTTGCCATTAGTATTGTTGCCAGGCAGAAACCATGGAGTTTACCACAATGCATCTGGAAGGCAGCGATGTGCCGAGTGCTTTTTCTCCCCTCTCCTGTTACTCATCTATCTCAACAGCACACATATACCATGATGTGGTTTTAAATAATGAGGCAAACAGGCAATAGCTGTTGTGATCTTTCAATGAGAACGGTTTAGTGAGTTGGATTTGTTGCTAGCAGCACTGATCCATTTGTATGTATGTTTGTCAGTGGGCGTGGTGACATCGCTTACTCACCTATGCTTTCCGTCTTTGAAGAGCTACCCTGCAAGCAGTGTTGAGGTCAGAGGAGACAGTTCACTGTGGGCTGTGGGGTGCCTAAGTGTGGGAGGAAGGGCGACTTCTTTTCCAGAAGAGGGAAAGGCTCTGCTCCTCGGGAAATGGACAGAGTCTTCCCAAATGGGAATATCATCAATCATTGTCATCAGGCCTGGGCCACCTTTACCATCTCTCACGCTTAAAAAACAAAAAAAACTGTGTTATAAAAAATTTCAAACATGCACAAAGGTCGAGAGAACAGTGCAGTGAAGCAACACACCTATCAACCGGATTCGGCGGGTATCAAGATATGCCACCAGCCTCTCATCTTCACCCGGATTCGGCAGGTATCAAGATATGCCACCAGCCTCTCATCTTCAACCGGATTCGGCGGGTATCAAGATACGCCACCAGCCTCTCATCTTCACCCGGATTCGGCGGGTATCAAGATATGCCACCAGCCTCTCATCTTCACCCGGATTCGGCGGGTATCAAGATATGCCACCAGCCTCTCATCTTCACCCGGATTCGGCGGGTATCAAGATATGCCACCAGCCTCTCATCTTCACCCGGATTCGGCAGGTATCAAGATACGCCACCAGCCTCTCATCTTCACCCGGATTCGGCGGGTATCAAGATATGCCACCAGCCTCTCATCTTCACCCGGATTCGGCGGGTATCAAGATATGCCACCAGCCTCTCATCTTCACCCGGATTCGGCGGGTATCAAGATATGCCACCAGCCTCTCATCTGTCCCATTCTTTTCTTTTTCTTTTCCTTCTCCTTTGCTGGAGTATTTCAAAGCAAACCCCAGACATCCTGTCATTTCCCCTTTCTGTACGTCAATATACATTCCACAAAAAACAAAACAACTCCTGCTGTTTTCAGAACCCGGTGCTGGTGCCGTCGAGAGACTGTTTAGGCGGGTGTCCCCTTCTGTGGAATCTCGCGTGGGGTTCAGCAGTCCAGGGCCGGGCCTTGGAAGCCATCAGCCTTCCTTATCGGCTGTGCACCTAATGATCTTTGGTCAATTGGGACTGGGCTGAGGACTTTGCAGTGTGGAAAACCAGTTCTGCAGTGACCTCTCCCTCATTTTTGGAGACCCCAGGTGGGCCTAACCTGGAGGCATTTGGTACGTTTTGTGCCATTAGTTTGACATTTAGATTCCCACATAGGAGAAATAGTGTAGAAGAGATTGCCACCATGGGAGACCTGGGAGGCAGGAGGCCTGGCCTCAGGTGTCCTGGAGAGTTGTAAAGACCAGAATACACCTTTTCGGAGGAGCAGAAGTCACCTAGCCAGTGCTGGTTTACGTATCTACCAGTATCTGCCGTAGACATACCCAGTAGGTCCTAAGGCATGAAGGTTGGCCTGGTTTATGTTATGTGTCATTTTCCTCACTTCTGTTTGTCAAGAACATTTTCTGCATGTTGAGAATGATCATTGTTAGGCATTCTGCTGCTTCTCTGCCTTTCTTCTATCCCCCCTCTTCACACGCTCCTCCTGCCCCAGCGTGTGGACGTGTCTGTAGGAAAATGTGGGGTGTGTTGGGTTTTCCTGTTGGTCTAAGTCATGCCTGCCAGGTCTGCTGATGATGTCTGAGGTCTGTGTTTTTCTCAGGTTAGGACTTTAGAGTCCTTTCTTACGAAGGGCTTTATGTACAAACCAACCCTGTGGTAGAGGCACCCAGGCTTGTTGGTCCTCTGTGTTTGGAGAGGAGTGCCCCACTCTTTCCAGGGAGGGAAAATGGGGTTTGAAATGAAAAAGTTTCCATTGTAAATGGACACTTTTATGTAAAACATCTAAAAACACGTAGAGGACCAGTTCTGATGGCACCTAGAGAAATAGTCAAGGTACCCTAGTGGGTGTGTGTGTGTGTGTGTGTGTGTGTGTGTGCGCGCGCTCTACACAGTAAACACCCAGAGGGAAGACCGCAAACACTTCTTGAGCAGCAGATATTCTTTCTGGGTGACATTCCTTCTTAGAAGGGAGGGGTTGGGAAACTATTAAATAGTTGGGAGAGTGATCTAAGTTAGTTGGATGATGGCTTTGTGATAGGAAGTTTTTGCTCATTAAGAGCGGCTTTAAAGCTTTTAATTTTTATATACTTCTGCCTGTAACTTTCCCCACTCCCTCCAAAAAAATGGTATCGCGGAGGCGGTGTCAGAAGAGCCCCAGAAGTATTCTAGTGGAACTCAGGTCGTCCTCCACCCTTGCGGGCATAAATCTCATGCTAGAAGCTTTCCTTCAGGGACCCGAGAGAACAGGGAAGGAGTGCTCGCTGTTGGAAGGCAGTGGAGAGCCAGCTAGAGGTGATTCTAGGCTCGTGAACTGGTCTATGACTAACTGCAGTGAGTTTTTAAAGCAGGTTGTATATGAAGTTTAAGTGATGCCTCATGGAGGCTCTGATTTCAGAGCAGCCTGTGTGGTTCTCTAAGCCGAGGGAGAGACCTGGCGCAACAAGGAGTCGACCAACCGTTTGCAGCCCCTCTGTCAGTGCCTTAGACGGGAATCCAGGTAGGCTCTCTCTGGTACAAATGTTATCGCCTTTTTCTTGGTAACAAGGGCTTTTTGGTTGGCATTGCTGAGTCTGTATGATGATGTTTATGCTGTTACTGTGTATTACTTTTTTATGGCATACTATTTCTGTTGCAAATAGTCATAAATATTGTTACAGTTTTGAGTGCATTATGACACGTTGCTCTAAGTAGTCTCACGTACACTTTTGGTTGCAGGGCTGAGCAATTTGTATTTTTCCTTTGGTGTTTCTTTGAGTGTGCTTCAGCCCGCCGTGATAGCACCTCACTGCTTCACCATGCAGTTTTTTTTTTTAAACTCCTATGACATTTCATTGCTGGTAGGGACCTCATGGGGACCCTTAACCAGTGCACCCTCTCCTCCCTGTCCCCAGTCTCTGTTTGAGCCATTTTGTGATACATGGTTCACAGATCACCCTCAGATCCTGGATTCACCACTTAGTAGCTAGTTACAGTACTTAACCCCATCTGTCTGGAGTGGCTATCTCACAATTTGTGTGACGCTCTAGGCAGAGGGCGTGGTTGTGGCCATTATTATTCTGATGCTGGACAATTCTTTCTTCTCTGGCGATGCTGTCTGCCTGCAGGTTGTCCCCGTTGACCTGGCCCTGGCTGCTGGAGTGGATGCCTCCGTCCAAGTGGGTCTCCAGACGGCAGATTGCTCTGTGGGTGACCTGCCATCGCTCAGGCAGCCCTCGCCTGCCCTCAAGGCCCTCTGCCAACTGCCTTCCTCCTGGACACCTTTTTGTCTCTCAGCGTTTCTCTGTGAAATTCTAGAACCGATTAGTGGAGGCCTCAGATCCCATTACCTCCCAGGACAGCTTCCACGCACTGTGGTCCTCACTGAACCTGCTGTTGACTAAGACACAGTCTCTGTCATCTTTATTAGAGAACAGCTAAGTCAAGTCACCTGTCCTGGGCTGGACAGGTGACTCAGATTCATCTGTCTTTTTACTCTCATCCCAGCCTGCAAGGATTGCTGGGAGAGGCTGGGCAGTGGGCAGCAGGCAAAGGGACACCTGGAAATGTGGGTCACACAACCCGGTTCATTTATTGTCTCTGTTTTTCTCTGATGGAGTGATCTTGGATTGGTTGTGCGGCTTTCAGGGAGTCTTCAGATATAAAAGTTGCAACGACAAAATGAGGTGCCGGATACAAGTGTCAGCTCTGCCGTGCTCCGTGACTGTCGCCTGGTACCGTAGTTTCTCTCATTCGGTTATGGTTGCTCTTTCTATGATGTGTGGCTGATGGATTGCCGAACATGCCTTCTTTGTCTTCACTTTAGTTCTTGTTAGTTATGTGTTTAGCCAGGTTGGTTTAGATGAACTTGGGTAAATGACAGCTGGTGATGATATTTTAGTTTAGTTATGGTTGCTACCTCAGGAACATTTGGAGGAAGCTAGCTGCCCCTGGAACAGCTCCTGCGTTTGTGGAGACATAGCCCTTCTTTCCTGGGTGTGCATCCGTGCAGCAGCTCGACTGCATGCCTGCTGTGTGCTGGAGTGCATGGTGGATGCAGGCAGGGGCCACATGTTCCTGGAGCTTACAGGGCAGCAGAGATGGAGACGAGTGCTGACGGGCATGCAGGAGGGCCTCTTGTCTGCCCTGTCTCTCAGGAGACAGGCTGCTGTGTGCCGTGGGGTTGTGGGTGCCTTTGAGGTACCCTGTGAAATGTCTCATCCCCTGGCATTGTCACGCACCTGATGCCAGCATGGTGGCTGTGTGTGTGCGTGTGTGCATGTGCGCATGTGTGCATTAGAAATTCACACATGCAAATGTGGTATGCAGAACTCTTTTGGGAAGGTTTAAAACTAGATCCAAAATCTTGGGAAATAACTATTATCCCATTCTAAAAATGTTCCAGTTGTACCCACGAGGATGATTATAATAAAAAAGACCAAAAAGAAAAAAAAGACAGGGATTAACAAATGTTTGCAAGGCTGTGGAGAAATCAGAACCCTTATACGCTGCTGGTGAGAACGTACGGTGACACAGCTGGTGTGGAAAAGAGCCTGAAGGTTCCTCAAACAGTTAAACATGGAGCTGCCATGTGAAGAGCTGCCATGTGACCCAGCAGTTGGACTCCTAGGTATGTATATTCCCAAGAGAAATGAAAACCCATGTCCACATACAGACTTGTACATGAATGTTCATAGCAGCATTTTCCATAATAGCCGAAAAAGGGGAAACAATTCGGTATCTTTCACAGATGAATGGATAAACAAAAATAGTCTCTCCAGACAATGGAATGTTATTTGGTCATAAGAAGGAATAAATGGATGAACCTTGAATGCATTATGTTAAGTGAAATAAATCACAGAAGCCCACATATTGTGTGACTCCTATTTATATGAAATGTGCAAAATAGGCAAATCCATAGAGATGGAAAGTGGAATGGTAGTTGTGGGGCTGAGGAGTGACAGTGAACAGGCACGTGGTTCCTGTATGGGGTGATGGAAATGTCAGTGGTAAGGGTCACACAGCTCTGCATATACTGGAAACCACTGAGTCCTACGTGTTAAATTTGATGGTATGTGAATTATGTCTCAATAAAAAAATTCAAAACATACCTGTTGGCTTTGCCGTGGGATGTGCCTAAGGTGATCTAGAAGAGGCTCTGCCCTCAAAGAGGTTTCAGTCTGTCGGAGAGGTGAGGAATAGTAGTAGACCACAAGACGCAGCTGAACAGGTTCGACTTTCACCGTATTCCTACCGGACATCACCTCCAGGGTTCAAAGCCGGGCTGGGGCGGGCATGGCTCTCAGGTCACAGAGCCCCTCCCGCTGCTGCACTCATCTCTAGAGACCCCTTCCAGCGGGAGAGGCTCCCCAGAGCTTAGTGCCTGAGTGCCTGTGCCCGAGAGCCTGCTGGTGCCGGCCTGGCCCAGGCCCTGAGGCAGGAGGCCCTCGATGGTTTGAGAAGGCGCGGACCCAGGTTGTTTGAAACGGTTTGCCTTGGCGCTCTTGCCTGGTCCTGGCTGTTCTGCCCGGTTAAGGACAGAGTGCGAGGAGTCCTGGGAGCTCTCCTCTGTGGCCTGTGTGAGCCATCAGGATTCAATGCAGCGATTAGAATTCCTCATCTTATCTTCAGATGGGGAGAGATGCCATTGGGAGAAGAATCAGAAATGGAATTTCAGAGGTGCTTAGTGACCTCCATAGCTCTTTGTTGACTGTGGTTGGCAGGGCTAGGAAGGGGTACACGGCTCAGCACACAGTGGCAGTTGGGTTTTAGGCTCTTAATAGGGGTGTGCTCTTTCTGTCTTTCTGCCATGAATGTGATGTTGGTCAAAGTAGGGCACATTAAGAGGCAGGGGCCATGAGCTGGTGGCAGCAAGCCAGTGGCAGGCTCCTCACAGCCCCTGGCTTTGTTGTGCATTTGGGTTTGATGAAGACAGGAGGCTTTTCCTTGGACAAACTGGGCCTAGAAGATGCTCTGTGGGCACTGTGGTGGGGCTTAGGGGCGCCGCAGGCAGCTGTACAGCTCTGGTGGTTTCTGGGAGTCAGCCGTCTTTCCCAGGTGTGCTGCGGCTGCTCAGCTATTTGGGGGGATGTCGTGGGCGTCACAGTGGCCTGGTATCTATGTGAGCCCTTGCTGGCCTGTCCTTCTCAAAGTGAATGAGGGAAATACAGAAGAAAGGGTGCCTTGAAGCTCTTTGGAGGCTCCCTCCCCTCCCAGGGCCTCCCGGCTTCCCGGCCTGCAGAGAACTTTAGCACCTCCCCTCTTCCAGAACCCCAGGGTGGCTGCTGCTGCTGCTGCGTGTGCCCCCCTGTCTGTGGTCTGGCCTGTTTCTTCAGCGACACCATTCACGTGCTGATCCCTTAGCACACGTTCCCTTGAGGCTGAGCACAAGCTTGTGAACTTATGGAATCTTCCCTCTGTATTTGGGATCATGATAACATTTGTCCCAGTCTCAGTGGCGTGAGGTCCTTGTTTTCTCAGGGGTGGACGAATCTGCCTCTGGAGACATCATACTGGGTTGAAGGCTTGTTCTTGGTTCCAGCTCCACGAGGCCTCTGCCTTTGCTCCACTTCACTCACCTGACTTCTTTCTTGACCCCTTTGACCATCAGTGCCCAGCCTTTTCCTCACATCAGACTCCTGCTGAATCTGTTGACTCCTGTCTCTCTGCTCCTGCTTGAGCCTCTGTCTGAGCTCCGTCCATCTCGCCTTGTGTAAGGTTGGCTGTTTCCTGGCTGCATCACGAGCTCCTCTAGGGAGAGCTGCGCTTTGCTCATCTCCCTGTGCGCAGAGCCTGCCCGTCCTGGAGTTCCGTATCACTGGCGTTTTCTGCATCTCTGCCGACTGAGGTCCGTTCCGTTTCTTGCATGAAGAGCCTGGTTTGGGTCCCCTGGCTCTCTTGTGGGACTGGACGACAGTGCATTGCCTGCACACTGTGACCTCCAGTGCTGCTTCTGTTGGGAGCATGATTCCTTTGCAGCCCTTCCTGCTGAGGGGACACTTTGGAGGCCTTTTAAGACCAGGAGCTCAGCAGGCAGTTGTCTATGGAAAGATGGGGGCCTGAGAGGATGACAGGGCCTTTGCTGAGCATCCGTGTGTGTTTCCAAAGCATTTGCCCCTCTCTGCCTTCATCCTCGGCTCTGCCTCCCCTCGTCCATCCTTTCGTGCTCCATCAGCACCCCAGCCTGGTCATATTTCTCACCTGCTGTGGTGGGGCAGGGGTGACAGAGGCACCTCTAGGATCTGAGCAGAACCTTGGGAATGTTGAAAGCAGGCGAGAGGCATGAAGCTGCCTCCTTCAGGATGTTCTACTCAACCGTACTGTGGAAGGGTGGGCGCAGGAAATCTTGAACATTTGAAAAAATGTCCTTTATGTGAGGGTGGGCCCCATGCCTGGCTCTGTGCCCACGTGGCTGGCCTTGACTCTTTCGGGGGCTTCCTCCAGCCTCCAAGAGAGGATCAGCGTGAGGGAGTGAGGGCTTCACGTCAGCTGCTGTGAGGGATGACGTGAGATACGGGTGTTCTTAAAGTGCTGTTTCCCTTAAAATCTGGTTTTTACTTACTTTGCTGAAACTGGTCACCAAAGACACCACATTTGCCTCATTGTACTTGAGAGTGGAACAGGAACGGATAAATTAATTAATTCAGTTTTATAGATGAAGAAGGGGAGCCTGAAGAGGTTCATTGTTCAACAGATACTTACTGAGCACTCACTCGAGGCAGGGCCTCGTCCTCTGGGCCCTGGAGACAGCGGTGAGCACGTGGCTGGTCGGAGTGATGGGCACAGAGCTGGGCGCAGGCAGTTTCGGAAAGCACATGAGACTCTTTTCTGCCTCAGGGATCACTTTCTCAGCCATGCCGCATGACCTCAGAGGCATTTTGCACCAATGGACACTTCGTGAACAGTTTTTTCCCAGGGTTCTGTGACATTTTGCCCCGATTTCCCCCGCTGTCTCCGAGTGTCCCCTGTGAGTGGACTCTTTCTCCTTCACACCCATGTGCGTTTCTGGACTTCTTGTTTTAAACACGCTCTTCCTTGGTTGGGACTCTGCCTGTGTTTCCGCACCTCTGAGCCTCATTGCCCAGTGTCCGTGTCTTCCGGAGGTGCCTGCTGCACTGTCTTGGGATTTTGCCCTGTCAGAAACGTGTCACGTGTGATAGGAAGATCATGGACGTGGTTGAGAGTCAGGCCCCTGAGTTTCCTTTCCTCATTTGTAAAATGGGGATGGGAACTGCTCTCCAGGATGACAGATTGTCAGGTGGAAACCAGTGCACGGCGCAGACACTGCTCCACAGTGTCGACATCCCTTCTCTCCCTCCCTTCTCTCCCTCCCCTTCCCGTTCCCTGCTCCTCCTCCACTGAACAAGCCACCCCTCTCCACTTCCTGTTTACATCATAGATGGCGCCAGTCACTCCTACCCAGGGTAATGCTTGGTCATTGTCATTTTGGCCTCTCTTTGTCCCCATATCTAGTTATTGCTGAAGCCCACCCCCACCTGTTCTTGTTGTTTCCGGATGTTCTCGCACTAATTCCTTCAGCCTTTCCTTTCTGCCTTTGATGGGTCTGCCCTAGATCAGACCTTTATGATGTCTGCCCAGGCATTGAAGTAGCTTCCCAGCAAGTATCCTTGCTTCCCTCTTCCCCTGCGATGCATTCCACGTCCTAGCAGGAGGTGAATCACACTGAAACGTGGCTTTGACCTCTGCTTTACCAGCTCCCCGTTGCTTGCAGGACAAAGATCACACTCCTGATATTTAATGCCTTTCTTAATCGGACTCCTAATTACGTGTTCATCCTCTGTTTCATCCAGACATGGGAACCTGCTGCTCCCCCTGCTCATTGTTAATCTCTGCCTAATACTTGTGAACAGTAACTATTAAAATATATGATAAAACATAGAATACTCCAATGACACAATAGATGGCAGGGTAGTAGCCACTATAATAGTTAATAATAAGTAACAGCCATTAATATTTTTCTTTGCCTGGACTGTGTCTTTCCACCCATTTTCTATGGGCCCAGTGCTACCAGGAAGCCTCCTCCACCTGTGCTACCCAAAGCACCTACGGCAGAGCCCTGGACACAGGTTGATCAGAGGCTGAGGTTGCTGGGAAGTGCTGGTTTATCTCTGCTGTCCTGGGATAATTATTACTTGTGCCCAAGGTGTCTGCTTTGGATGATAACACCATATGGTCCCCTTACCTATACATAATACAGAGTGTGAATGGCAATCCACTGAAATCTAGCTTACCCAGAGCCCTTCTTTCTTGCCCATCTCACTAGACAGGTGGAGGGTTTTGTATTGTTACTTTTTGTGTTCTGTTTAACAAACCTTCCTCAGCACCTCATCTGTGCAGTGATACCACCAGGAGTTAGGAACACGGGGATGTGGGAGGTACAGACCATGAGCTTGTGGTTGGGGTTCAGAGGGGCCTGGAAAGAGGTACAGCTCTTGCTGGCATGAATGCAGGAAGGGAGTGATTGTGCCACTGTGGGGTGGAAGTGACCTTGTGCAGCCTGGGAGTCAAGGTGGGATCCATGCCGTCCCTTTCACGGAGTAGCAGTGGGCCGCTGGGTAGAAATCCAGGATTGATGGGGTTCTAGACAGAAGCGCTCTGGGGCACCAGATCCAGGCTCCCGCAGGATAAAGCAGGCCTGACCGTGCCGTGTGGGTTGTGAGCCAGCCGGGGGGGTTGACGGTCAGTTCTTGACTGTCCCGTGGTCTTTCGTTGCCATCTGAGCCTTTCTTCTGTGCTTCTGTGCGTTTTATTTGAAATTATATGCAGGGGACTGTGGGATTATGTTGCTTTGCCTTCGTAATTACGTTGCATACTTATCTAAAATTAATTGAGCTTATCATGGACAAGACTCTCTCTAGCCTTTCTGTGTATCCAGCTTCCTGTCTGGTGGATTTCTCAGTCACGTGTGACATCTAGGCGTGTGCTCGCTGGCCTCCGGAGCCACAGAAGGAAAGTGGACAGAGGGAGTCCCTCGGCACTGCTGAGAGGCTGCCCCTCTCCTCTGCATGTCCCCTGAAGTTTGTTCCGGGGGCTTCTACAGGGTGACAGGTGTGGGAATGATGAGCCTGGGGTACAGCACGTGCCAGAGAGGTCTTGTGATGCCAGGGCCCTACCTGAAGTGTGGATGTGGTGAAAAGCTGTCTTAGGAGCCTCTGCGTGGCTGCCCCATTAATATTTACATAGCGTAGCATCAGAACGGTTATGCTTGCTGAAGCCAATCTTGTTATTGACTCTACCTGTTAAGAAATGGAGTAACCTGCTGCCAGGTACTGTTACCAGCAAAGGCTGCTAACCTCAGAAGGAGTTTGAGCTGAGTCCTGCCGTATATGTTTTAATGCTGAAAGTATAAGAGGCTGAGCGAGTCCAACTGGAAAGTAAAAATGTGAACTTCAAGCTTCTAATTTGTTGAAAGGATTTAGATTTTTAACATGAAATAGCAGTAGCCTTTCCTTTAATTAAATGCCATGCAACATTGGCTGTGGGATCAATGATATTGAAGGAAAAAACAGTGTAATTAGACCTTGTGAAGTGACTAACAAATGATTAGGGCTCTCTTTCAAGAGTGGGGGTGGGGGCTGGTACGGGACGTGCAGATTAGTTGCAGTTTGCCTTTCCTTGCTATAGACTTTGAAAGGCCAAAGTTTTCCCTTAAACATTTTGGGTCTGTTTCTTGATTTCCTGTTAGCAACAAATGGATATAGCTCTAATTTAATCACTTCCGTATTATTAGACATTTAGATCTTTTTTTTGATGTATAAATAATGCTGTGATGACATAAATATTTGTTTGCATTTTGGATAATTTCCTTGGGACAGATTCCCAGAAATGAAATTACTGGCTCAGAGGGTGCAAGCATTTGAAATGAGGTTGGGATGCGAGCTAGAGGCATCTCTCCCCATGAGGTCTAGTCGTAGAATTGCCTCCAGCCCTATTTCTTGCTTGATGAAGACTGGAGTGTTCCCTGGAATGCCTGTGTCTCCCAGGTGTGGGGTGCCCCGGTGGAAGGGGTGCCGTGGGCATCATTGGGTCACGGTGTCTTCCCAAGCAGGTTTGGTTTGCCCTATGCCAACCTCAAGCCCTCACAGTTAAAAACAAAAAACAGAACAACACAACCACTTACATCAGTCCTTTGTGTGGATTTCTGTTAGCGTAACCAGGCCTGGGGTCTCTGGGAGAGCTCTCTTTGCTCTGCTGCCATCTTGCCATCAAAGAAGCACTGTCCAGACTGAAATCTCTGCTGCCCCTGGGTGGGGCTGGTCAGCCCTCCTCAGCCCTGACCCAAAAGCTGCACGTCAAAGCCCATCATCGCTGTAGTCCCGCAGCAGAGGGCCTCTGTTTCTGAGAGCTGCCTTTCTGAGAAGGTAGTTGGGGTTATAAATGTCCTTAAAACAAACTTATTCTAGACTTTTTTTAGATATCTTTACTCAAATGTAATTCACATACCATACAGTTCACCATTTAAAGTGTACAATTCAGTGGTTTTTAGTGTGTTTGCAGAGTTGCTTGACTGTCATCACCGTCAATTTCAGAACAATTTCATCACCTCACAAGGAAATCCTGTACCCATTAGTAGTCGTTCCCCACTCCCCCAATCCTTCCCCCTGTCCCAGGCAACCAGGAATCTGCTTTCTGTCTCTGTGGATTCATATAAATGGAATCACACAATCTGTGGCCTTTGAAACTGGCTCCCGTTCCCTCACATGGTGCTGTCAAGGCTCATCCGGGTTGGAGCACGCCTGCTTCATTCTTTTTTGGCCAAATAAGATTCCATTGAATGGATGTGCTGCGTTTTATTCATCCACTCTTAGTGAATGGACATATGGGGTGTTTCCACTTTTTGACAGTTACGCAGACTGCTGCTATGGACATTCATGCACACGTTTTTGCAGTCGTGTTTTCCTTTCTCTCGGGGATATACCGAGGAGTGGCGCTGCTGGCTCACGTGGTAACTCCATGTTGAGCATCGCCAGGAGCTGCCAGACTTTCCTGCAGCTGCCGCAGCGTTTTACCTTCCCACCAGCAATGCATGAAGGCTCTGGTCTTCCCACATTTAAACATTGTCGCCATCCTCGTGTGATCCCACATTTGAACGTTGTTGCCATCCTCATGTGAAGGGGTATGTCATTGTGGTTTTGAGCTCCCGGATGGCTCTGAAGTTTGAGAATCGTTTCCCATGCTTATTGGCTGTCTGTATATCTTCTTTGAAGAAATGCCTATTCACATCCTTTGCCCATTTTTAATTGGGTTACTCATCTTTTTGTTATTGATATCCAAGACTCTTGACACTCAATACTGTCTTTTTAAGTTGGCTGCTGTGAGGACCAGGCTGGAGGCAGCCGACAGCAGGCAAGCCGCCCTGTGCCGGCAGGCTTTGTTTCTTGTGGCAAACACCCCTTCCCCCAGCTCTGATCCATGTGTATCTCACGGATGACCAAGCTGGGCCTCAGAGCTACGTTTCATGTTTATGATGAAGTAGTCGCGGGAACGCATGCCATCCGTGTTCCTGCAGAGGCGCCTGCAGGCATTTCTGATGCTTCCCCACCGATTGTGGGAGGAGACATCTCTCCTGCAGAAGAGCAGGTGGACCGAGGGGGAGCGCTGAGCGATAGGCTGGCGGGTGTGCTTCGAGCGCTTCTTGGGAGAGGCGGCCTCAACCATTCCAGATGGAAGGGCTAAGGAGAGGGCGGACACCCACCGCCGAGTAGGGTAGAGGAGTTATTTTCCTAATATGATTTGTTTTTCCTGCTATGAATTGGGTGCGTTCACTGTGGTAAATTACTAAAAATAAAAGAATTCTATGTGTGTTGCACATGAGTGTTAAAACTAGCAAATTCAAACAAAACAAAAATGATGAGAAAAAAAAGTCCCACATGCCCACGCGCAGACCAGAATCCTTTTCGATAGAGGTCCGCGCAGTGCTGTGCCCCTTCCTGGCTCTGGCGCGGCCAGCGTCTTCTGGCGACAGGCGTCCTGGAGACTGGCTCTGGGACCACTGAGGAGATCCTGCTGCCAGGCGGGTCTCCTGGAGCAGTGAGCAGGACAGGCCCTCTCAGGCTCGAGTGTAAATTACACGAGTGTTTCCTGTGGTGGTGAGTGGGGGTTACAGGGTGTGGGACAGAGGAAGAAGGTGCACCTCAGCTTCCACTTCCTTTGGGGGAGGCTCTGCTCATTCTGAGAAGCTCTTTTGGCGAAGGCATATTTGAAAACAGATAATAAATTAATGTTTTCTTTTAAGGCAGGATCTAAGCTCTGTTGCCCTGGTCAATCTTGGCTCACTGTCTCTGCCTCCCGGGTTCAAGCCATTCTCCTATCTCAGCCTCCCGAGTAGCTGGGACTATGTGTGCACCACTATGCCTGGGGTTAATTTTTTTATTTTTTGTAGAGATGGAGTTTCGCCCTCTTGCCCAGGTTGGTCTCAAACTCCTGGGGTCGAGCGATCCACCGTGCCTCGGCCTCCCAAAGTGCTGGGATTATAAACTTAATTTTTAGAATTCTGTTTTATCTCATGTAAAATGACTTAACAGTTAATTGTAGGACAGTTTCTAGAATAAAATGTGTCTGTATTTTAATTTTTCATTCCTTTTAAAACATTCATCTTTTCAGGTTTTCAAAATCTAACAGTGTGGCCAGCGTCTAGCCCAGGTGGCCTCTCTGTGTGTTTTACCAGTGGCTTGCAGGTTTCTGTCCTCTGTGAGCAGCCCAGATGGCCAGAGACCCCAGGGGGTCCTCCCCTTTATTCAGAACTTGCAGGATTGTGGGAGTGGATGGCCTGGCTTCTCTTGTGGTTCTTGAATTTGTCTCTGAGGACATTGCATCCTCAGATTCTGTCTCTCACTGGGGTGGCCACCTGGGCCAGCGGTGCCCATGTTCTACTGGCCAGAATTGCGCACCTCTCAGGAGAGGGAGGAGGGCAGCTGTTGCCCTCACTCACGTCCCCCCCGCTCAGAACCCATGGGCAAACTCAGAATTGTGTATCCCAGCTGCACTGGGGCTCTGAGCAGTCGTCTTGGCCATGGCTGACAGTGGGGCAGGAGGTGGGCTTCCTCAGCCCACTCTGCTTCTCTCTCGCTGTGGTCGGTGTTGACCCAGTTTGACTCTGACTTTTCACCTTGTCCTAAGGATCCCATGAGAACATGTCTGTAGAAGGCACAGAGCACAGTCCCTGGCCCTGTTTCTCGCTTCCTGTGCTTCCAGGAGGGACTGGGCATGTGGTGTCAGGACAGTGTACTGGGGCCTCTGTATGGCCTCCCTGGCCTTGTGGCTTCAGGAGGGACTGGACATGTGGTGTCAGGACAGCGTAGTGGGGCCTCTGTATGGCCTCCCTGGCCTTGTGGCTTCAGACAACTGACTGAGCTCCCCTGGGCCTCAGTGATGACATTCAGCTGTTAATGAGTGAGTGTGAAGATTGGATGGAACGTGGTATGGAACCTGGCGCAGAGTAGGTGCTCAGTGAATGTCAGCTTTTGTTCCCCAGCTCCATGAGGTCTTCTCGCTCTTGGCACCCCCCAGGTGCCTGGCCCTCACGAAGTGGGTCCTCTGTAGATCTCGGGTATATGAAGTCAACAGTGGCCCAAGGAGGCTGTGGGCAGGAGAGTCTTGAATGGTTGCAGATGGAGGTGCTGGTGGTGCAGTTGGGAGTGAGATGAGATTTGGAGATTTTCTCTTGCCATGAGCCTTCCTCAGCCCTCTCTTACTTCTGTTCTCAGGGCATGTATGCACTCTGTGGCTTGTCCAGAGCCTGCGACCTTGGTTGAAAATGGCTCCCGAGGCCATTCTCCCAGTGAAGCACTTGCTTCCACTCACTGCTGTTCAGCCCCGGGAGCCAGCCAGCGAGAGCGGGGCTGCGGGAATTGGCTGTTTGGAGACAGGGTAGGAGGGCTGCAAGCTGAGGGTCTGCAGGGGTGGGTGTAGGGGGTTTCCCATCCAAGGCCGCAGCCCAGAAGGGTGGTGGATTGCCTGCCTGTAGCCATAGAGAAGCAGAGAGGAGGCTGTGGCAGGGCAGAGGCCCCACCCTGGGAGGTGCAGCTGAGAGGCCGGATGCTGGGGCTTTTTGGAATGGAGGGGGCTTCTGATTCTGGGGTGCAGGACTGGGGAGCATAGGAGGAAAGGGGACAGTCTCTTGAAGAGGCACCGTGGACCCGATTTTAGAAATTTCTAAATTAAAATTTCTGTTTTAGAAATTTTGCCTGTAGGTAGAGTGTCTCTGGTCCGTGGGCTTCCGAAGCATCTTGTCCAGATTTCTACCACTGCAGTTGCCATAGTCTGCGCAGGGTAAGCGTGGCATGGCTGCCCCAGGAGGAGCTGCACTCCTTGGGGAGAGGAGCAACTCTCACTTCTCTTTCTGTGGTTGCACTGGTCATGGGTTAGGTACCCACACCAGGTTTATGGAGTGAACGCAACATGCGCCCCATCCTCCCAGGGCCTTGAGTCTGATGGGCACCCATGACAAGCAGCCAGGAGGTGGCTCTCCAGGTGGTCACTCTCCAAGACAATGAGAGGAGGAGCTGGAGGCTTCACGGAGGAGATGATGTTCCAAGGATGAGCAGGGCTTGCCTCGGAGGAAAGCGGGAGGGGCGGGAGACATACTGGTATGCCAGTAGTAGATTCGGAATGTCTCTTCTGATCAAGCACTGTATTGGTGACATAGGTGGTGCATACTAATTCCCAGTTGACCAAGGGACAGAAGCCACCAGAGCAGTGAGCTCAGAGCCCTGCTGTCTTTGATCCCGTTTCTTTCAGGCTGGCTGGGTTCTGACTGGTCAGGATAAGTTGGTCTATCTGGTATCTCAGCAACTAGTCACCTCTAGTATTTAACCTTGTCATTTGATGCACTTTCTTGGTCATCGTGCTTATCCCAATTAGGATTTCATTAGAGCCCCATAATAGGGTTTTAAAAGTGTATTGGAAACCAAAGGGGTCATGCGATATGATTTTACACAAAACAAAAGCATTTCCGTCATTCAGGAGCCTCATTCAGCCCCCATGTCTCTGTCGGCTTTTCCCTTAAAATGTCCCCTTCCCTCAGCCCGGGTTGCACCTGCTTCTGGCCTGCGTAGCTTTCTCAGACGCTCCCCCTCCGTGAAGAATGCCTCCCTCCATTCTCCTGTCTGCTGGCCTCATGGACATCTCTTATGTCCAGGGACATAGAGCCTTCTCTGCGAGGCCTTCTCTAGCTCAGCATCTAGCATTGTACAGAGGCCTCTCGAGTTGTCCCTGGGCCCACTCCTTGTGTTTATTCACTCAGGTAGCTGTTTGCCTCCTAGGGGTTCAGCACAGCACATTGCCTGGTGGAGCGTTTGTCCAGCACCTTTCCTGACGTTCCTGATGCCTCCACGTGCATATTCCTTCCTATTTGTAACCAGAAGCTGCCTGAAATTACACACACACACACACACCAACTTTCAAATAGAAGAAGAAGTTAAAGCTAGAGAAGTTATTTTGAAAAACTCTGTTATGTTAATGATAGCAATTAAGGGTCACGAAGCCTAGACTCCCATAACTCGAGAAAAGCTGCCAGGCAACAAGCATCCGTGGCTCTCTCATGGTCCTGCAGTGGAAGCAGAGACAGAGCAGCCACCATCCCTTGCTGCGGTTTGGGCTCCAGGGTCCTGCAGAAAGAACACCTTCCAAAAGGCTCATTTAACTCTATCACATGATCAGGGAAAACCAGTTTCCCTCCTGGCTCTCTGTGGAGGTGAAACCTTGTTGAAATCTGCCAAAGGCTAGAGAGGAAAAGAACAAACTTATTTCTCAGGCCTCCTGTACTTTCCCCTCTGACATTCAGCTTTCCACAAACAGATTGGTGAGGAGCACACAATTCAGTAGATAAACGATAAAAATCATCTTTTGGATTGGTGGTTTTCTCTTGCCCCCTATTTTCACCTGAGAAGAAACACAGCCTTTTTCAGAAAGTTAATTATTCCATTTTGAAAGCCTGACGGTGATGGGGGTGTAGTCTGTTTCTAGGTGTACCTGCACTATTTTGGGGACCTTATGGAGTGCCAGTGGTGTTCCCGAGGGAGTACCTTGGGCAGCTCCTGGCTGGATTGATTCCCACCTCTGTTGCAGGACAGTGCCCGGTCCATACCAAGTTCATCCTGTGTGTTGAGTGCAGTGGTGTGACCGACCGAGTGAATGAGTGAGGAACTCAGGCCTAGGGATTTGCTGGCTCCCATTTGGGCTCTGCCATTTCTGGTTGCTATGAGCCTCCCATCACTGTGCTTGACTTTCATCTCCCAAGTCACCCAGCAAGACCTGTGACATCTGTCCAAATACTGGTGGTGGTCTCACCGAACCCACACCAGGTCATACCTCTGAAATCTTTGCCTAACATCCATCTCCCAACCTCCATTGGCTCCTCAGCACCTGTGCGTATAAATCCAGGTGGTTGGCACCTGTTCCTGGCATCTCTGCAGGATCCAGGCCCTGCCTTCCTCTCCAGTCTTATTTCTTGCAGGCACCACCCCCTGCCGCATCTCCACCCTCTGGATGGGTGCACCATACTAAGCTCTTGCAGTGACGGGCAGATGTTTTATTGTTTCACACTCTGTGCTTCTGTTTGTGCTGCTTCCTCTCTAGCTGCAGTGTCCTTGACATATACCTTACTTGGTTAGTTTTAGGTCAGATATTTATTTTACAAAGTCATCTATGTCCCTGGTTTTAAAAATGGAGTAGTGTAGGTTGAGCATCCATAATCCAAAAATCTAAAATCTGAAATGCTCCAAAGTCTGAAACTTTTTGAGCACTGATTTGACACCACAGGTAGAAAATTCTACACCTGATCTTACGTGAAATCACATGTGAACTCGTAGGTGCACAACACACAGTTTATCAGTATCCCCAAGGGAAGTGAGACCCTTCCAGCCCCTTCAGCTGTGATTTGTCTTGTCTGCACACATCCAGATTCCCCTGCACAGGCATGTCCACAGGGGGTAATAAGACCACACGTGTGCGTTGGACGCACCAAGGGCCGGTTCCCCCCATGCCCCCCATGGGGGAGGCCTGTGTGCATTACTTGCTGTGGCTTTTTGCTTACTCTTTGTTCTGGGGCGTAAAGATACTATTGAAAATGCCAAAAAAGACCTGTAGATACCCCTCTGAGTAACAATGATAAGAACAAGGAGGATTTATGTTTATCTGTAGCACAGAAAAGTCAGGCTGTTGGAGAAACTGGACTGTGGTGTAAGTGAAACATCTTACAGCAGAGTGTGGTGTTGGAATGACCACCATATGGGACCTGAAGAAACGGAAGGAGAAACCGTTGAAGTTCTGCCGAGATTGATGAATAGAAGTTAATGAAAAATTAAAAACCAGTGCACAAAACCAAAAAATAAAGATCTTTTAAAAATTTTTATTTTATCTATTTTTTGAGACGGAGTCTCACTCTGTCACCCAGGCTGCAGTGCTGTGGCGTAATCTTGCCTCACTGCAACCTCCTCCTCCTGGGTTCAAGCGATTCTCCTGCTTCAGCCTCCTGAGTAGCTGGGACTACAGGCGTGTGCCACCATGCTGAGCTAATTTTTGTATTTTAGTAGAGATGGAGTTTCACCATGTTGGGTCAGGCTGGTCTCAAACTCCTGACCTCAAGTGATCGGCCCACCTCGGCCTCCCAAAGTGCTGGGAGTACAGGTGTGAGCCACCACTCCCGACCCCAAAAATGAAGATCTTGATTGGGTATTGAGAGAGTGAATCCATCAGCATCACGCTGAACATCCACTTAATGATACACCTGTCAAGCAGCAAGCAAAGCTGTCTCTCCGTGAACTAAAAGTTAAAAAGGACTGTTACTCTTCAACAGGCTGGTTGCAGAAATTTAAGAATAGATATGGCATTACATTTTTAAAGGTTTGTGCTGATCACGAAGCGGTGGAGAAATTCCTTAGTTTGCCAAGATCATCTCTAATGAGAAGCTGATGCCCGAACAAGTCTATAGTGCTGATGAACCATCATTGTTTTGTTGTTCTTGCCCCAGAAAGACACTGACGACAGCTGATGAGACAGCCCTTCAGGAATTCAGGATCCTAGGACAGAATCACTGTGCTGGGCTGTGCTAGTGCAGCAGGCATGCGGAAGCATAAACTCGCTGTCATCCGCAAGAGCTTGTATCCTTACTGTTTTCAAGGAGTGGATTTCTTACCAGTCCTTTATTATGCTAACAGAAAGGCATGGATCACCAAGGACATCTTTTCTGATTCCCTTCGCAAACGCTTTGTATCCATGGCTTGGGCTCATTGCAGGGAGGCTGGACTGGATGATGACTACAGGATTTGTCATTTCTTGACAGCTGTTCTGTTTATTCTCCAGCTGAAATTCTCAACAATAATAATGTTTATGCCATGCATTTCCCCCCAGATGTGACTTTATTAATTCAGCTACGTAACCAAGTATCTGTAGATCAATGAAGAATAGATATCAAAACACTTTCTTGGGCAGCACGTTAGCAGCAGTGAACAGAGGCGGCATGGGTTTGGAAGGTTGCAAAAGATGTTTAGCACGAAGGATGCTGTATATGCTGCTGCCAGTGCTTGGAACACAGTGACAAAACAACCAGCTGTGCATGCCTGGCACAACCTCTGGGCTGTGACTCTGTGTTCAGTGATGATGATGAACCAAGTGGTGACTTTGAAGGATTCTGTGTGTCAAATGAGACAAAAATGATGTCTGACCTCCTTACATATGTAAAAAATATACCTTCAAGGTCCATCAGAAAACTGGGAGAAGTGGATATCAAAGAAGCCCTCAACATCGATAAATGAGGTACCAGTTGTTAACCACTGGAAGAAGTGGATATCAAAGAAGTCCTCCACATCGATAAATGTGTTACCAGTTGTTAACCATCAGTAGATGCTGAAATAGCCAAAATGGTTTTGAGTCCAGGTGACTGTGATGATAGTGATGATGAAGATGATGACGTTCACACTGTAGAAAAAGCATCTATAGATGACATGGCGAAAATGTGCGACAGGCTTACTGAAGGACTAGGGCAGCATGCGATCACAGCAGGGCAAGAAATCACGTCAATTTACAAAATCAGAGACACTTAAAAGACAAAAACTGTTGCTAATAAGCAGATGACTCCAGAGGAAACATTTAAAAAAGCCACCCGGCAGAATGCCTTCTCATCCCTAGAGCACCCCCTTCCTGGTCCCTCAACTGCTTCTGATGTTTCTTCTCACTGAGAAAACAAAAACCAAAAAGCAAAAAACCCGCAGTGTCCAGGAACCTTTTAATGGAAACCCAGCACTGTAGATGGAGACTGGAAGCCGCCATTGTTTGTTGCTGCCGTTGCTTCCCAGCGGGTGCGCGTGTTCTGGGGAGGCTGCCGTGCTGCTTAGCTACTCTGAACACAGTTTTTTCACTGTATTAATGGTAGGTCATATTTTTTACTGTTAAGTACGTATGTGGGAATAAGTGTAAGAAAATGATTGCTTATTGGTAGCATGTAAATTTAGAGTCAGGAATGATGATGCCAGACAACCACAGATTGTCCTCACGAGTGGCTGAGATAGTGACACCTTGGCTTTCGGGTGGTTCAGTATACACACATTTTGTTTCACGGGCAAAATTATTTTCAAAAGGTATGAAATCACCTTGAGGCTATATGTGTAAGGTATATATGAACCATAAATGAATTTTGTGTTTAGATTTAGGTCTCATCCCCAAGATATCTCATTATATATATGCAGATATTCCAAAATCTGGAAAAAAACCCAGAATTCGAACACTTGGGATCCCAAGCTTTTTGGATAAGGGAGACTCAACCGGCAGTATAAGATTCGTACTGGAAAGAGTAGTCCTCCGTCCCCACCCTTCCTCATCCCTGCCTTCCGTCTCTGAGGTGAGGCTGTCATTGTACCTCTTGGCTGTTGTTGCTGGTACTTGTCTTGATATTTCTAAATACTATGCTAATTTTGCAGATTTTTACAGTTTAGCCATATTTATTAACTTTCTACTCTGAAGCAGAGGGTTTAACTCTCTTACCATGCTTCTTCCTCTTCTCCTTCCCCATCCTCTCAGTTTAATTTTTGGTGACATTGGGATTCATTGTTTGTGATGTTGTAACTCTAACTCTGGTTCATGACTGAGTACCTGTCACGTATAACTTGTTTTATCCTAGAGTTGTTCATTTGTGGGGTGAGGTGGGGGAGCTCACTGTGTGGGTAGGAGTAGGTGGGGGTGCCCCTGTGTTCTGCTCCAACACAGCCCTTTCTGGGGATTCTTTGCCCTCAGTTGGCCGCTCCGTGTTGGCGTCCCCTTGTCAGGCTGTTATCTGTGCTGCTCCGCTGCCTCCCACTGCTGTGTCTGCTGTCCATCCTTCACATTTCTGCTGACATTTCTTGTCTGCCTCCTTTACACCCTTGTCCTTGTTTATGACATTATTCCTTTACTGCCCTGTTGGTGAGAGTTAGGGGGTAGTAGAGATAAATCTGTGCTTTGCTTAGTTTCAAGATGGCTCTCCGGCAGCAGCTCACGGAGAATCTTTCCTGATGTCCCCTTCTTGAGAGAAGAGACCACCCCTCCTCTGGTGACTCACTGTACCTTGCATTCCTTTCTCCCATAGTCCTGGTGAACAGTGATTTCACTGGCTAGATTTCTTCTTGTTATTTGACAGTGAGCCCCTTGAGGGAAGGAACTGGGTTTAATCACTCCCTTGGAGGCTAGTTCTGGGCCTGGTCCGTGGTGAGTGTTGATTGGCACCTGCCAATGGGATGGATTAATGTGTGGGTGGACTCGGCCTGGGGAGCGTCTCAGTGGCTTTGCCCAGAGGCAGCTTACACAGGGGGCATGCTCAGCAAGTGCTGGCCACATGGAGTTGATCTGTCAGGCTCCCCTGTGTGTGGCTTTAGGAACAGGACATATGCGTATTTTTGTAGAACCTCTTTATGCTGATGACACTCAGCGTTTAGCCTAGAACCACATGTAAGCCTAAGTGATTGCAGTGCACATGCATTTCTTACTATTGTTCAGTGTTTCTTCCAGATTTTATTATTACAAAAGGTTTTAAAAATCATAATTAAAGGCAGTTAATAAGAAATGAATCTTAAGAAAAAAAGACGCTTAAATGATGGGTTGATTTTTCTGTTATTCTTGGCTTTTCAGAAAAAAGGTTCTTATAATTAGGAGTTCTTTGCATACACCATTTTGTGACAGATTTCTGGTTCAGTCTCAAATGTGATATTTTACATCCAATTAAAATGAATGAGTGGCAATTGCTTTATGGTTTGGGTTCACAGAGTGTGCTGAATAACTGCATCTGTCAGCATAACAGAAGCGTGCTTTTGGATTTGTACATTATGTCACAGTTCACAAATGTTGCCCCATGTATTGTCTCTTTGTTCCTTGTAAAAATTATGTGACTTAAGCAAGGCAAGTATTTTTATTTGTCCTGTATTTTAGGGGAGGAAACTGAAGAGGGAGAGCCTCCAGATAGTCATTGGCCAAGCTGGTACTTGAACCCAGGTGCACTGAACCCACAACCAGTGTTTGTTCCTCTACCCTCTGCTCTCTGTCTGCTCTCTTTAGAGTTAGTGCTTGGTGATTTCCTATTGAGAAGTAAAGCTTTCACAGTGCAGATGAGCATGAAATTGTGATTTTGGTGGTGTTTTCCTGAAAATATTCCAAAGTTTCAGTTTTCAGAAAGGAAATCCACTGTTGTAGAAGAAATGTTATTTATTTCTCATTCACTTAATCTCATTCATTTTCTACTTATGTAAGTTTTTTGTACATTTTAGTTTTCTCTCTTAGAGCACTTAGGATTTTACTGCCTGACTGTGTGAAAATATAGAGACAGAAAGCTGAAAGGAAAGCTGTCTTAGTCTGTTTCATGTTGTTCTAACAGAATACCACAGAGTGGATAATCTCTAAGCAACAGAAATTCCGTCTCTCCCAGTTTTGGAGGCTTGGAGGTCTCGCATCAAGGTGCCGGCATCTGGTGAAGGCTTGCTTGCTGTGTCGTCACATGGTCGAAGGCAAAGGGCAAAACGGGACAAAATCTGTGTGCTCACATGACAGAGGAGCAGAAGAGGGCAAATCTACTTTTGGAAGCCCTTTTATAATGACCTTAATCCAGTCATGAGGGTGGATTACTCATGACCTAAACACCTTCCCACAAGGCCACCTCCCAACACTGTTGCACCGGGGATTAACTTTCCAACACATGAATTTTTGGAGGGGACAAAAACATTCAAACCATAACAAAAGCCAGACACACATGTTTTAAACATAAAGACAGGCAGTTGAAATAAAAGGGTAGAAAAATATATGTCATGCAAGCTCTAATCACAAGAAAACGAGCTTATAATTACATCAGGAAGAGTAGACCTCAAGACAAAGAGTTGTATTAGAGACAAAGAGGAATATTTCATGATGATGAAAGGATCAATTCATTAAGTAGAGAGATGAGTCCTAAATGTGTATGTACCAGCTTTACAATGCATGAAGCAAACATTGACAGCAATAAAGAGAGAAATAAACAAGTTTACAATCCTAGGCAGAAAATTTAACAGCCCTCCGTGAGTAATTGATACAACAGGTAAATTAAAATGTTAGTAAAAGTGTAGAAGATTAGAATAACATTATCAACCAGTGGGATCTAATTGATTTATAAAATACCGCATCTACTAACTGATAATGCACATCCTTTTCAAGGACATATGGCACATTCACCAAGTAGACTGTATGCCATTATCAACCAGTGGGATCTAATTGATTTATAAAATACCGCATCTACTAACTGATAATGCACATCC
The DNA here is from genome assembly GCF_029281585.2 of Gorilla gorilla gorilla. Lineage (NCBI taxonomy): Eukaryota > Metazoa > Chordata > Mammalia > Primates > Hominidae > Gorilla > Gorilla gorilla. The sequence goes on from NC_086018.1 coordinate 44,888,672, forward strand.
TTTTCAAGGACATATGGCACATTCACCAAGTAGACTGTATGCTGGCCCCAAAAAGTTATAGTAAATATCAGAGGGTTGAAATACCACCAAATTCATCTGACCAAATGCTTTAAATTAAAAATCCATAACAACAAGATACACAGAAAATCCTCAGACATTTGGAAATTTACCTGCATACTTCTAAACAACCTATGGATCAAATAAATCACAAGGAAAGTTTGAACTGAATGATAATGACAACATGTGTCAAAATTTGTGTGATGCAGCTAAAACAGTGCCTGGAGGAAACTTTGTACTTTTAAATGCCTGTATTAGAAAAGAATAAAGGTTTCGAATCAGTATTCAGAGCTCTCATTTTAAGAAACTGGAAGAAGAACAAAAACCAAGTAAAAGAAGAGAAACAATTTAAGGGTGAAAAATCAATAAACTGAAAAATGGGTAAACAAGAAAAGAATCACTAAAATATAAAGTTTTTTTGAAGAGACCCTTGAAAAACCTCTAGTTAGACTAATGAACAGAAAAAGAGAAAAAACAAGTTACCAATATCAGAAATGAAAAAGGGGACATCACTACAGATCCTACAGACATTAAAAAGATAATAAGGGACTGTTATTTACAATTTTATGCCAATAAATTCATGAAATGGGGATATTTCTGGAAAGACACAACAAACTAATGCAAGAAGAAATGGAGACTTTTAATATCCTTATATTGATTAAAAAAATTAAATTTGTTATACAAGAGCCTTCACTCAAGGAAAACATCAGGACCAGATGGCTTTGCTGGTGAACTGTATCAAACATTTGAAGTCTATCAAACATTTAAAGAAGAAATAATAGCAATCTTCCAGGATTGCTTTCAGAAAAGAGAGGAGGAGTAAACACTTCTCATTTTTTTTAAGGTAACATAATCCCGATACCAAAATCTTATGAACACATTATAAGAAAAGGGAGCCTGAGACCAATATTTATGATGAATATAGACAAAAAATTCTTTAAAAATATATTAGCAAATTGACTTTTGCCTTAACCTATGAAGGGGTAACTGCCAAAGGAATTGCTCTCCTGTTATCCACAGCTAGAAAACTGGACCAGATATGTGAAACAACTGTTTTCTGATATTGGACAACAGGCAGTGCAGGGCTGTGACCCTGTGAGATAGGAGATAAGTAAGGTGAACTTTATAAGGACTCAATTTGCAATTGAATGCAGTTGCCAAGCAGCAGCATAAGTGGGGGAACCCTAATGAAACAGGCAGCTTTGCTGAGTGTAGGAATTAGGAAAGAGTTTTGAGGAGGCCAAAACAGAATCATATATGGAGCAGAGTGTTGGAGAGGAGGGAATTGTATAGGGAGAGAACCCCAGATGTCTGCAAAGTCCCATCAAGTCCTTGGCTGAGTATTGATCTGCTCAGGAGTAGGGTGGGATTCTATGAGCTGGGGAAAGTCACCAGAAAGCAGTGAGTTGAATAATCCTAAATGCGGTGGGAATCGAGTGTTGGAGAGATGGCACTTGCAGGAACCTGGCGAATGAGCCATATGAACCTGGAAGACGCCATTCGTGTCCCTCCAGCCCTCTCTATTGAATAGGATGAGATCATGCCAGCTGACAAAGGAGAAGTTTTTACAAAATCCAGTTCCAGTATCACGGTGGCAATAAATTGATACTTGGGATATCTGGCATTCAATAAAAAAGTAACCGGTATGCAATGGAACAGAAAAATATGACCCATAATCAGAAGAAAAATTAGTAATTAGAAACAGACTCATGAATCAATAATAAAATTTTGAACAACCCAATAAAATATGGGTAAAGGATTTCAACATACACCTCACAAAAAGTATAGAGATGGCCGGTAAACACATGAAAATCTCTTCAATGCTCAACATCATTAATCATCATAAAATTGCTATGTAAAATCACAATCAGATACCCTTTAACACGTACTAGAATGGCCAGAATAAAAAGACTGACAACGCTAAATTTTGGCCAAGATATGGAACAATTCAAATGTTCATACATTGCTGGTGGGAAGTGTAAAATGGTGCAATCACTTTAAAGACCCTTATGGCAGATTTATTTTAATTAATTAATTTACTTATTTATTTTTAAATTCAGGGATACATGTGCAGGATGTGCAGATTTGTTACATAGGTAAAATGTGTCATGGGGGTTTGTTGTACAGATTCTTTCATCATCCAGGTATTAGGCCCAGGATCCATTAGTTACTTTTCCTGATCCTCTCCCTCCTCCCATCCTCCGCCCTCCAGTAGGCCTCACAACATGTGGTATTTGGTTTCCTGTTCCTGTGTTAGTTTGGTAAGGATAATGACCTCCAGCTCCATCCATGTCCCTGCAAAGGACATAATCTTGTTCCTTTTTTTTTTTTTTTTGAGACAGAGTCTCGCTCTGTCACTGAGGCTGGAGAGGTGCAGTGGCACGATCTCAGCTCACTACAAGCTCCGCCTCCCGGGTTCACACCATTCTCCCGCCTCAGCCTCCTGAGTAGCTGGGATTACAGGTGCCCACCACCATGTGCAGCTAATTTTGTTTTGTTTTGTTTTTGTATTTTTAGTAGAGACGGGGTTTCACCGTGTTAGCCAGGTTGGTCTCAATCTCCTGACCTCGTGATCGGCCTGCCTCGGCCTCCCAAAGTGCTGGGATTACAGGCGTGAGCCACCGCGCCTGGCCAGTCTTGTTTCTTTTTATGGCTGCATAGTATTCCATGGTGTATATGTATCACATTTTCTTTATGGAGTCTCTCATTGATGGGCATTTAGGTTGATTCCATGTCTTTGCTATAGTGAATAGTGCTGCAATGAACATAGGTGCGCATGTGTCTTTGTAACAGAACGATTTATATTATTTTGGGTATATACCCAGTAATGAGATTGCTGGGTCAAATGGTATTTCTGTCTCTAGGTCTTTGAGGAATTGCTACACTGTCTTCCATGATGTTTGATCTAATTTACACTCCCACAGACAGTGTAAAGGTGTTCCTTTTTCTCCATAACCTCACCACCATTAATAATCACAATTCTGACTGATATGAGATGGTATCTCATTGTGGTTTTGATTTGCAGTTCCCTAATGATCAGTGATGTTGAGCTTTTTTTCATATGTTTGTTTGGCTACAGGTATGTCTTTTTTTTTTTTTTTTTTTTTGAGACAAAGTCTTACTCTGCACCCAGGCTGGAATGCAGTGGTGCAATCTTGGCTCACTGCAGCCTCCACCTCTTGGGTTCAAGTGATTCTCCTGCCTTAGCCTCCCAAGTAGCTGGGATTACAGGTGCATGCCACCACGCCTGGCTAATTTTTCTATTTTTAGTAGAGACGGGATTTCACCATGTTGCCCAGGCTGGTCTCGAATTCCTCACCTGAAATGATCTGCCCGCCTTGGCCTCCCAAAGTGCTGGGATTACAGGCATGAGCCACTGTGCCTGGCCTTTTGAAAAGTGTCTGTTCATGTCCTTTGCCCCCTTCTTAATGGGGTTGTTTTTGTCTTGTAAATTTAAGTTGCTTATAGATGCTGGATGTCCGACCTTTGTCAGGTGCATAGATTGCAGAAAGGCAGATTTTAAATAAAGGGAGATGTACATCTGTCCTATGACCCAGCAGTTCCACTCCTTCACACCTGCCTAGGAGAAATGGAGACATACACCCACAAAATGTATATCCACAAGAGTGTTCATTGCAGCCTATTTATGGTAAAAATCAGTAACTAACACAGAAGTCTAAGAATGGGTGAATGTGTAAACAAGTTGTGGTATATTCTTAGAATACTTTTACTGCTTGTAAAGAATGAACTACTGGTACTGGCAACATGTGTGACTCTTACAAACACATTCTGAGCAAAAGAAATAGGACACAAAGGATATATACTGTCTGTACTGTTTATATGAATTGCAAGAACAGGCAAGTCCCATCTATGGTGATAGATACCAGAAGGCAGTTAACTTGGAGTGGGGGCCAAGAACGACTACAAAAGGGCAATAGACATGTTCTGTGTCTTGTCTGAGGGCAGCAATACTTTTTTTTTTTTTCTTTTTTTTGAGACAGAGTCTCACTCTCACCCAGACTGCGGTGCAGTGGCGTGATCTCGGCTCACTGCAACCTCCACCTCCCAGGTTCAAGTGATTCTCCTGTCTTAGCCTCCCCAGTAGCTGGGACTACAGGCGCCAGCCATGATGGTTGGCTAATTTTTGTATTTTTAGTAGAGATGGGGTTTCACCATGTTGGCCAGGCTAGTCTTGAGCTCCTGACCTCAGTGATCTACCCGCCTTGGCCTCCCAAAGTGCTGGGATTACAGGTGTGAGCCACTGCACCTGGCCTAGCAATATGCTTATTATATGTAAATTATACTTTGATTTCAAAATATCACACCCCCCAACAAACAGACAGATCTCTAAAGGGGAGGAGGAAAGGATGGAGCATTGTGTCCAGCACTTAACTGGAGACAGACAAAAAGCCGAGTGGTGGAGTCTGACCTTCAGGAGCACATACATTACTTCTAGGAGACAAGGCTGGTGCTCATGACACCCCCTGTCATTGGCGCTCACAGAAGAGATAAGTGAGTGAGGACTGTAGTTGTCAGGAAGGCATCTTAGATGTGGCAAGTCTTGCGATGGACCCTGAGAGCTGCATGTAATTTGACAAATCGGAGATTAAAGTGGCGACGTCACAGAAACTTTGTAGTTTTGTGGCGACGCCATAGGGCGTACAGTGGAAAGTAAGTCTTCTACCATCCTTGACTCCATCCTGGGAACCCCTCCCCAGATTCTGCCTGTGCTTTCAGATTCTCGTATGTGCCTACAGAAATAATCATCGTATCTACAGATTGTTCCCTTTTCACTTCATAGTTTAGATAAACTTACTTCATATCCGCACAAAAAGACAGACATTCTTTTCTATGGCAACAGCGTATTCTATTACAAAGACACATGCGCATACGAAGACCTAGCAATGTCATTACTGGGTATATACCCAAAATAATATAAATCGTTCTATTACAGAGAACATTTTTGAATGTTCCTGTATTTGGCCATCTTGCTTATCTCAGAACTCTGTTTCCTGCCATTCTCTCGGGTCTGCCTCTGTCTCTGTTGGCGTCATTCCTCAGGCTGGTTGGGTGCGGATGGTTGCAGCAGTTCTGACCCCCACATCTGACCCTGGTAGTTTTTAGGGGAAGAGGAGTGGGTTGCTTCCAGGAACTTCCCAAGAGCCGGGTGGAGTGTTCTCAGAAGCCCTCAGCTGTCTGTGCTCAGTGGCTTAAGTAGGTGCCTAGGCCCATTGCTGACTCAGCCTTTGGTGACGTGTGGGCTAGCTCTGCAGGGCTCCAGCTAGGCCCACCTGTGGGTTCAGCTGCCTCTGGGCTGACTCCCCACCCCCAGGGCTGCTGCAGGGAAGCATGGTTACTTTGCACAGCTGGGATTCTGCTAGAAAGATGTACCAAACACCTATGAGGATGGTCATGTGGCTTCCGTGTCGACCCCATTCAGCATGTGGGTAAAGCTACAAGATTTCCCAACGTTGAACCGTCCCTCCTTCATTCTTTACCTGTATTATTCTTTGAATATCCTGCTGCTGTGCTTTGATCTACTAAGATTTTATTTTGGATCTTTTTGTCTGTATTCAGAAGTGAGATTTGTCTGTGCTACAAAAGTCTTTTTAAGAATGGAAGGGATGTAGTGGACAGACCCTGGTATTGAAGGTTGCTTAGTTCCTGTGTGACCTTGGTCAAGTCACTTAACCTCTCTGAGGCTGTTTCTTTCATATACAATAGTGATCACAGCCCTGAGTAACACAAGCTTGTTTTGAGGATCAAATAAGATAATATGTATGAAAGCTCTCTTTTAACACCAAAGCTTGAGCAGAGTTTGAGGCTTGTCTCATTATGTATATTCAGGATTTTTGAATTTTTGTGAATTTCTTCCAGTGAGGAGAGAGGTTCAGAGAACATTAACAAATGAGTTTCCTCTCAGCTTTTTCTCGTAAACCATAATCAGAAAACCAGAGTTATGCCGAGGGAGAGACACTGGGAACATGGTCGGTAAACATTACATTATTGGTGTTCAGATATGAGGTTCCTGCTTTTCATAATATCCTTAGGGTACTGGGGAAGATTTGATATTTTCTGAGATTGCTGTAAAATGCAAGTTATTGCTGCGACTATCGCCCAATTATTCTGTACTTATTTTACTTAGACTTTAGTAATTGGAAAAAGATTAGATGTCAGGACTTTGTATTTTGTTGATTATATTAGCAAAGTCTTCTCTTTAATCATTTCTTTTATTCCTGTTATTAATCATTAGCTCCAAGCTGTTAGGAAAACAACCTAATGGTAGATTCCTAACTTAAAGGAAAGAAATAATTACTTGAGTTTCCGTGGGATTGGACAAGTGTTGCTATACCTAGACATTGAAATGGATTATCTTGCCATTTGGGGCATGGGAGTGAGACACTCAAGGAGACTCGGAAGGTCGATGGAATGCAGGGCCCACAGCCTTACCCCTCTGCCCGATGCTTGTCCTTCCCTGCCCTTGGAGGTGCTGGACCTTGCTCCAGGACCCCTCTGCCTCTGGCCAGCCCCTCCCTGCTCGTGATTTTTTTCTACTTGTAGGTATTTATAAAGCCTCATTGACTTGTATTAGACTACCTTGAAGACTTTGTTGTCTGTGTAGAATATGGCCACATCCTTAATTAATGGTGTATAAAGACAAGCTTATCTCTGTGAAACAATTTCTTTCAAAACCAGTAGTGAGAAAAACCACATCATATATGTAAGCTTAAATAGCATATAGAAAGTTGAGATGGATGAAAGAAAGGAAAACCAGTTAACATGATCAGGTTGGGGAAAAAGCCTTCAGGAGAGAGTAGGGGGAAGGAAGAGAGAGAAGGAGGTGGGAGGGAGAGAGAGAAGGAGGTGGGAGGGAGAGAGAGAAGGAGGTGGGAGGGAGGGAGAGGAGGAGGTGGGAGGGAGGGAGAGGAGGAGGTGGGAGGGAGGGAGAGGAGGAGGTGGGAGGGAGGGAGAGGAGGAGGTGGGAGGGAGGGAGAGGAGGAGGTGGGAGGGAGGGAGAGGAGGAGGTGGGAGGGGGGGAGAGGAGGAGGTGGGAGGGGGGGAGAGGAGGAGGTGGGAGGGGGGGAGAGGAGGAGGTGGGAGGGGGGGAGAGGAGGAGGTGGGAGGGGGGGAGAGGAGGAGGTGGGAGGGAGGGAGAGGAGGAGGTGGGAGGGGGGGAGAGGAGGAGGTGGGAGGGGGGGAGAGGAGGTGGGAGGGAGGGAGAGGAGGTGGGAGGGAGAGAGAAGGAGGTGGGAGGGAGGGAGAGAAGGAGGTGGGAGGGGGAGAGAGAAGGAGGTGCGGGGAGACGAGGAGGTGGGAGGGGGAGAGAGAAGGAGGTGGGGGGAGAGGAGGTGGGAGGGGGGAGAGAAGGAGGTGGGAGGGGGGAGAGAAGGAGGTGGGAGGGGGGAGAGAAGGAGGTGGGAGGGGGGAGAGAAGGAGGTGGGAGGAGGGAGAGAAGGAGGTGGGAGGGGGGAGAGGAGGTGGGGAGAGAAGGAGGTGGGGGGAGGGAGAGAAGGAGGTTGGGGGAGAGAAGGAGGTGGGAGGAGGGGAGAGGAGGTGGGGAGAGAAGGAGGTGGGAGGGGGAGAGAGAAGGAGGTGGGGGGAGAGAAGGAGGTGGGAGGGGGAGAGAGAAGGAGGTTGGGGGAGAGAAGGAGGTGGGAGTGGGGGAGAGAAGGAGGTGGGAGGGAGGGGGAGAAGGAGGTGGGAGGGGGGAGAAAAGGAGGTGGTGGGGAGAGAAGGAGGTGGGAGGGAGAGGGAGAAGGAGGTGGGAGGGGGGAGAGAAGGAGGTGGGGGGAGAGAAGGAGGTGGGAGGGGGGAGAGAAGGAGGTGGGGGGAGAGAAGGAGGTGGGAGGGGGGAGAGAAGGAGGTGGGAGGGGGGAGAGAAGGAGGTGGGAGGGGGGAGAGAAGGAGGTGGGAGGGGGGAGAGAAGGAGGTGGGAGGGGGGAGAGAAGGAGGTTGGGGGGCAGAGAAGGAGGTGGGAGATGGGGAGAGAAGGAGGTGGGAGCGGGGAGAGAAGGAGGTGGGAGGTGGGAGGTGGGGAGAGAAGGAGGTGGGAGGTGGGGAGAGAAGGAAGCGGGAGGTGGGGAGAGAAGGAGGTGGGAGGGTGGGAGAGGGGGAGAGAAGGAGGTGGGAGATGGGGAGAGAAGGAGGTGGGAGGGAAGGAGGCCAGTGTACTCTGGACTTCTCTGGTTGAAGGAGGAAGGGATCATGGGGCCTCACGTGTTCCAGGGTAGCTCCAGGATTCTGTTGTAAACAGGTAACCTGTAGCTTGGTTTGAATAGAATGGTCACTTACCTTCTCTCAGATATTGAAATCAATAGTATCTGAAATGTTGATGATTTAGTTTAATTTGTTTATGGGGCTCCTTGCCCCCTAATTAAACAGGTGGGATGTGTTAAAGCACTGGGGAGGTTTGCTAACCTTTTGCAAATCTTGTTTTTCCTTGTCTCTTTTTTCATCAACAGAGGAATTACGGAGGTTGAGCTGGTCCGGAATCCCTAAGCCAGTGCGTCCAATGACGTGGAAGCTCCTCTCAGTAAGTCCCACCGCACCGCCCATCAGCGCCTCCTTCCTGTGCACAGGGACTGCAGGCGTCTGGCCTGAGTAGGGCCTGACAGCCACAGCCCACGGGTTTGCCCTGGCTTTGTTGCAGTGATAAAGGCCTTTGCTATGGCTAAGCTGACATTTTCCATTCTTTGCTTAATTTTAAGCTTGGTTTGACAGGACTGGCAGAAAACAAGAATAGGTAATAATTATGACAACTATATTTTTTCCTCAGATTTTATTAGAAAATCTTTCTATGTTGCAGCCTGTGATATAGAAAGGTTTCAGCATAGATGGTTGTTTCAACTCCGAGGAGTTGAAACAGGGAAATATGTTTTAAATTTGTTTCAAATATGCTGAAAACAAGGACATATGTTTGACCAAGTTTTTTTTTTTTTTTTTTTTTTGTAAGTATTAGTAGCGTTGTTAGGAAAAGAGAAGAAATGGGTGAGAGAAGTGGTTTGTGTTTCTGTGGTGGAGCGTGGAGTTCTGGCTGCCACAGCTCTGGCGCTCAGCTGCCGGTCTGGAAGTCCTTGGGGAAAGGTTGGGGTAGGCGGTGGTGACATCAGCATGCCCTCGTACACTTAGCTCAGGCTTGCTGTTGGAAGTGAGTTTGGCCCTGCCCACCATTTCAGAATTGTTTATAGACAGTTTTCTTCTCTTTTCCTTTTTCATTATTTTTGGAGCTAAGTCAATAGGGAGCTCTAAGTGTTTACTCTAAACTGGGTCTGACTTTTAGTATTTAAGACTCTTTCTGGCTAATGAGCCTTAATAAGTTTGCAGCTTAGTACCTCGTAATCCTAAATGCAGACGCAGCTCTGAACAGTGAATATTTATTGATTAAATATTCTTTTGCAATTAAAATTAGACTTGCTGCCATTGCTTATGTTTTTGTTTTGTGCTTTTTTATTTTAACCTGGTTTTCCAGTTTATATCCAGTTTTCTAAATGTCCCCTGAGATAGGTTGCAGACTTCTCAGGTTGGTTTGTAGGAAGTTTTGATGAAAACACCGAATTGCCGTTTTCTATTTATTAAGGATGTGCCGTGTCTAGGGGGAAAGTCTCACGTGAGTTATTTTATGCTGTGCTTTCTCCTCTAATTCTCAGCCTCTGCGGGTTGTGGTTCCGCTTCCCTAATGTGTGTAGCACAGGGGTTGATGTGGAAATGGACACTCTGGTTTCAGTGGACAGAGGAGCACAAGGGGAGGTGACAGACAGCCCCACTCTGCTGGTTGTGGACAGGAGGGCAGGTGGGTGTAGGTGGAGTCTGACCCAGGAATCCCGGCGAGGCAAGTGAGAGTGTGAACCCAGGAGATCTGAGATTGGTCTCAGTTGATTTAGAAAGTTTATTTTGCCAAGGTTGAGGGTGCACTGGCGACACAACCTTAGGAGATCCTGACGACATGTGCCCAAGGTGGTCGGGGCACAGCTTGGTTTTATACACTTAGGGAGACATGAGACATCCATCAGTACATGTAAGAAGTGGCGAGGGAGCTTCCAGGTCACAGATAGGTGATACACGAATGGTTACATTCTTTTGAGTTTCTGATTAGCCTTTCCAAAGGAGGTGAATCAGATGTGCATCTGTCTCAGTGAGCAGAGGAGTGACTTTGAATAAAATGGGAGGCAGGTTTGCCCTAAGCAGTTTCTAGCTTGAGTTTTTTATAGTGATCTTGGGGGCCCAAGCATTTTCCTTCATAAGAGAAAGCCTGAGCATTCTCAGAGCGTTGACTTATGAAAGGACAGGCACGTGTAGTCCTTTAACCATCAGAGCTTGCAGGGGCCTTTGCTTGGGAGACGGAGATGAATTAGACACTAGCCTGCCATTAGGAGGAGGTCGGGTGCTGCAGACTTGTGGTGGGACAGTGGTGGTGGAGGCCAGACTGCATACTATAGGATGGACAGGACACGAGTATGAACCGGGGGGTGGAGGAGTACCACAGCGTGGGGGCAGTTTAGTGCGGAGGGCCAGCTTCTGCTAAGAGGGGACTTCACACCTGGGATCTGCATGGCCATGGCAGGTGGGGAAGGAGGGGAGGGTGTGGAGACTTGCAGTCACAAGGGATAGGGATGAACATGGTGGTTCTTGGCCCTCTCAGGGCTTGGATTGACAGATGAGTAGAAAATAAATGTTAGATCAGGGAGCAAAGCTTGTCGTTGCAAATGTGGGGTGCTAAGAAAGGGTTCATGAGGATGCCAAGTAAGGCTTCTTGGGGAAGGTGGCATCTTACGTGGCATCTCAAAAGTGTTGTTAGTGTTCTCTCTGTTGTTAGTGGGAAGTGGGGAGGCCATGAGAGCTGGGGCACACAGTAGGGGTGGGACAAGCAGGAACACAGGCTGGGGTAGAGGGGCCCAAGAGGAGGCCAGGTGACAGCCGCCCTACTGCCATCCCTACCCACCCCATTGCTAGGGTTTTATTCTGAAGGAGAAACTGGGAGTGGTGAGCCTGTGTTTCTGGAAGAGTAAAGCCTTGAAAGAGCCATTGGTTGGTTCATTCATTCATCCATTCATTCATCCATTGGCATTTATTGAGCACTTTGTGTTTTAGGCACTGTGTCGGGTGCTGGGAAATAGCAGGCAGGGAAGAAGACCAAGTCGTCCCCTGGGGCCTGCAGAACAGATAGTAGAAGGCCTGCCTTTTTCTCTTGCCCCCTCCAACCCCGACAGACCTAGGCTACGTGGAGACGGAGCCCATTCTCTCAGGATCTTATTCCTGTGCTCCCAGTGCGCTGCTGCCCTGTGTCTGTCCCTTACTGAGTGCTTGCCCTGCGTCAGACCATGCATTCAGAGATTCTTGCGGACAGGTGTGTGGCAGGCAACTCAGGGAACAGGCTGTTCTTGCCCAGTGTCTGGCTCGTAGGAGCAGTGCTGGTTGTAAGGGGAGGCTGCTCTTGGCAGGCTCTTGGGAGGGGACTAGAGCTGGGACAGGAAGAACTGGGAAGGGACAGGTAAGGGAGTTGAGGGGCCAAAGGCTACAGGGGTGGAGTAAGAGGACTCTGGTAGCTAGAGTAGGGAGCAAGTGTTGGTTCTTTTTCCGGGAACAAGTGCTCACTGTGCATTTGCCATGCTCCATGCCCTGTGTTGGTGAGCACTGATGCCATCCAGCTCCCCAGGCAGTCATGCTGCACCATGGCTCTGGGCCTTCTATAAGAGGAGAGATCTGGGGAGAGATCTGGGAGCACAGTGCTCAATGCCAGTCACCCATCCCTGAGTCAGCATGTGCTGCTCACACATCTGCCCTCAGCCAGGCCCTTTGCAGGTGCTGGGGTTACGAGAACCTCTGGGACAATGGTGGGGACTGGGAACTCAGCAGGGAAGGGGTCTCCCCAATCAAGGATGCCTCTTTATCATTCCCTGAATCCCAAAGTTTAAACCTGGCTTCCCATTCAACTCTCCTGGGAGCTTTTCCCGATCCTGGTGTCCGGGCCCACGAAGCAAATTGGAATCTCTAGGGTGGACTCAGGCGTCAGGGTGTTGACTGACTCTAGCATGCTGTGAACCATGCAGTCCACAGAGTGCCTACCCTGCGGCTAGGCAGGGGATGGGAGGCGAGGGTGTGGGAGGTTCAGGCCTGTCCTCTTCACCTGTGGGTTTCCATTCTGGTCACATGTCATTATCACCTTTGGAGCTCAGGAAATACTGTTACCTCGGTTCTTGGGGGTTCTCACGTGTGCCCAGGGCTGAAGACGGCTGCTCTAGGACACTCAGGCTCCAGTGGGGCAAGGTGGGGCATACACGAGCCACCTGGGAAGCAGGTCATTGAAAGTTATGCGCTATGCCCGCCGCTGCAGACAGCACACACCTGGGCTGAGGTACCTGGGCAGGAGAGCTGGCCTGGGGCATTGGAGGGCCTGCGTTGGAGGAGAGAGGCTGAGTGAGACTCGCTGAGAGCCATGAGCGTGTTGTCTGGGAGGGTTCGGGTGAGTAGGGTAAGATGGGAGGGATTTATCCCAGTCTATGAGTCCTTCCAGGATCCAGAGGTTAATAGTTACGCCCAGAATTGAGAATTTATCATTTGTCCAGCTTAAAAAGGCAGATAACCAAAGCTGTGCTTGAATGGGAACCTATTTCAGGGTCTGGCAAACTAATGACTCTTTTTCATTGTGTTTATGATTTGTCATTAACATGATTCTAGTAGCCTTATTTTTAATTGATGAGTGGGCAGTGCCACTTCAGTGAAGAAGGGCGAGAAACATGACTTGTCATTTATGAAAAACTAACATCTAGTCTAGAACATACCATTAAGCCACTGGTAATACTACTTAATGTTTACATTTTATGCAAGCAGGGTAGTAACTTTTTAAAAATTACTGCTATACAGAATCATATTTCTGGCTCTTTTTAAAATAAGTATTTCAGATACATGGCACAAAAACTAGTTAAACATTGAACATTTGCATTAGTGAGTCTAATGGTTAAAAATGATGAGTGAAGCGCCAGTATTATCTTTCTTTTTGCAGTTTATTGAGGTAGGTTTTCATATGAACACAGTGGGAGGGAACAATTTGATTTTTGTGTCACCGGGACAATTTAGGTATAAGTATATGCATGCATTGTTTTACATTTATGATTAGTGTTTTTATAGCATGCTAATACAGCAATTAAGTTTTTTGTAGTTCTGTCATTTAAAATTCATTGCATACTTGAATGTATTTCATTTGCATAATTTCTAGTCTTGCTTAATTATTGAAAGGCCTCAACTTGCATATGTGTGTTTTCCTTTAGGGATGGGAGTGTCAGGAGCACGTGTAGGGTTTTTATTGCCTGCATTCTGATGATGATGTACTTGCCTTTTAGAATTTGTGTTTCAAGTTAATTTACATTTTGGGGAGTGAGAAATATTTCTGAGAGCCCTCTTGCAAGTTCACTATGGATTTTTTGTTGCCACTGAATGCAGTTGATGTCAGGCTGCTTACACCATGGCCTAACTGATCACCCCTGGTGGCCCACGCTGCCCTGTGTTGAAGGCTGGGCCCCTTCACTGGCACACAGGCCTTCTCTCCTGGCTGCTGCACGCAGCTTCACACCCATCATTGGCCAGGCTCTGTTTCCGGCCTTGCCGCCGGCCAACCCGGACATATTTCCCTGTGTCCTCTGTGCTCCGCCTCTTTCTCTCCACCTGTGTCTTCTCCACTATCAAAACCAAACCCAGAAGTGTATGCTTGTTCTTACTTGTCCCAAGTGAGTGCACGCATCTTTCTCCCTGAGTCTCAGGGCTGTGGCCACCTTTGTGTCTGACAGGATCGCTGCATGTCGTGATCACTCTTGCACTCAGCGAGGAAGGACTGAGGTTCCGTTGTGGGGCAAACAGCATTCCAAGCCCTTGGACGAACATTCAGCCCTCGTGGACCTCACATTTTGGTGGGAGAAGACAAACAATACACCGAGAAGTAGATTTGATGTGCTGTGGAATGTGAGGAGTGCTGTAGGAAAAGGGCTGGGATCAGCTTGGTGGGATGGTGAGGGCCGAGGAGGGGAAGGGGCTGTTGAAGTAGGTGGGTAGCGGTCAGGGTGGGCCACACTGAGGAGGTGACTTTGAGCAGGGACTTAGAGGAGCAAGGGAGGCAGCTAAGCAGGTGCCTGGGGGTGCATTCCTGTCTGGTTCATTCTTTGGAGAGGGCTTACCCGTTCCCTCACTGTGTTTCCCATCAGGGAATAGTGCCCACCAGACACAGGTGATGAAGAGGGAGAACAGTAAGTAACAGGAAGCAGTGCCGTGGGCTCCTGCCACAGCTGGGGAGGTGGAGACCGAGAGAGGGTGCTCTTGTGGAAAGGCGGCTGCTGGCCCTGCACAGACTGAGAGAAGCGGACAGCGGCTGTCCTCGAAAGGGCAGCCAGTCAACACCCTGGGCTTGGTGGCCCCTGCGGTCTGTAGCAGCTAATCTCTGCCATTGTGGCCCAGAGCAGCCACAGGGAATCTGTATAAAGGAAAGCACATAGTTGTGTTCCCATAACACTTTATTTACAAAAATGGGTGGGCAGGATTGGCTGATGGTCAGTTCGCTGACCCCTGATCTAGATGAAATGGGTCCTAGCAGAGGAAGAGTAAGTCCAGAGAGAGGCACTGAGGCAGGAGAGGTGTGGCATTTAAGGAACATTTAAGCAGCGAAGTAAAAGTGGGAGGGGCCATGGTGAGTGACGAGTCTCGGCCTCTTGGTCAGAGAGGCAGGAAGGGCCAGGCCCGCAGGAGCCGGCAGCCTAGGCAGGGCCTGGGCTTTTATGCTGGGCATGATTAGAAGCAATTGGAAGTTTTTTCGGGGTGGTGGTATTAAAATGATGTGATTTTCACAGAGTCTCTACAGCCAGAGTGTGGAGAAAGGACCGTGGGGTCTGTGTCCACCCACTGATGGACAGTCCCCTGTGAGCCCGGCCAGTCTTCAGCGTCTCTGTATCCAGGGCTGAGCAGCGGGTGGGAGAGTGGCTGGGGCTGGGTGAATGAATGTTGTTGTTGTGTGTATCTGTGGGTGGCTCTCAGTGTGCGGATTTGTCCCCAGGTCTTCGGTGACTTGGGATCACATGGCTCTCCTGAGCAGTGTGGGACCTCAGTTTAGGAGCTGGGGCTTGGCTTGAGTTTGCCTTCGTGTCCGTGCGACTCTGGGCATGTTAACCATGTTTCCTGAGCCTGTCTCCTCGTCTGCAGATAGGGACAGTGACGACCTTCTGTGATTAGTGGGCTTAAAGCAGCACTGTGTGAAGCGTGAAGCCTGGTGAGGACGCAGCCCTTCCTTAGTTCACCTACGGGTTATGGCAATTCGGGGGCAAAGAGAAAGAAGTAATCTTATGTAATTGTTATTGCCAAGAGACGGACAGGCTTGAAATAACAATAAGGTGCAGACGGGTCTGGATGAAGCCTGTGGCTCTGAGAGGGTTATCTGTGAAGCTGGCTTGAACTTGAAGTAGAAGCTTGTTTCACTCAGGTCTGGCCATCACTGCCCCCGCCTTGTAATTTTATGCCTTCTCATCACTGTGGGCAGGGCTGGGTACCCAACAGAAGGAGCTCTGTGCCTGGCAATCCACCAGCACGTCCCAGTGAAGGAGGCCTGATTCTGGAGATGCTCAGGTGGGTCATTAACCACCCGGAAGGCACCGCAGAACCACGCTTGGCACTTCTATGCACACTCGGGGCTGGTTATTCTTTTTGTTACTGTTAGAATTTTTTTTTTTTTTTTTTTTTGAGGCGGAGTCTCACTCTGTCGCCCAGGCTGGAGTGCAGTGGTGTGATCTTGGCTCACTGCACGCTCCGCCTCCCGGGTTCACGCCATTCTCCTACCTCATCTTCCCGAGTAGCTGGGACTACAGGCGTCCGCCACCACGCCTGGCTAATTTTTTGTATTTTTAGTATTTTCACCGTGTTAGCCAGGATGGTTTCAATCTCGTGACCTCGTGATCTGCCCGCCTCTGCCTCCCAAAGTGCTGGGATTACAGGTGTGAGCTGCCGCGCCTGGCCACTGTTAGAATTATGCGAATCAATACACTCTTTGGAATACTACTATTTCCTCATTTTATGGGAAAACAGAGGCCAGGTGGGAATAATGTCCACACCTTTCCTCCATCACGAGGACTCTGAGTGTCCCTCTTGAGTACATCTTGGCAGCTAGACTGTTCTGTGCCCCTCTCCAGAATACTGTAATTCACTGAGCGATTGTTTTCTGGAGAGAGTGTTCTCCTCTGGGGCACCTCCTCCCATTGGGTTGGGGATGCGTTTGACATGCGTGTAACCAGGCCGTTGTGACCCGATGCCCTTTCTGCCAGGGCTACTTGGAAATCACGCATCGTGAACCTTGAAGGTATCCGGTATTCCTTTGAGCTAAAAGTTCACTGTAGGAAGTTTACTTCAGGAAGTAATTGACATTGTTAGCTGATGTGTGTTTGAGAATACTGGACAATTAGAAATAATCAAAATACTCACGAATCGGGGAAAGGTGACATAGAAATGCGTATGATGGAAGCCAGTGTCACCTTCAAAATGGATGTTTTAGAGCACGGTTGGCAAATGTTTTCTGTAAAGGCCTAGATAGTAAATATTTGAGCCTGTGGCCCGTGTGGTCTCTTGTAGCCACTCCACTGTGCTGCAGTAGGGCAAAAACAGCCACACACAGTACATAAACGGATGGGCCGTGCCCTGTCCAGCAAAATTTTATTTACACAAATAGGTGGTGGGCCGTAGTTTGCTGATTCCTGTTGTAGAACAGGACTTAACAACAGTGGGAATATGGCCATGATTTTAAAGGGAAAGGACCAATCATAAACTGGGCTACATTAAAGTTAGGAACTTCTCTTCATCAAAGACGTCATTAATAGGGTGAAAAGGCAAGTCACAGAAGGAGGCTGTTTACAGCAGGGCTCACGTGTGGACTATCTGGATATGAACATCTGTGAATCAGAAAGGAGGAGGCAGATGGCCTCATGGGAAGGGACTCAAACATCTGTACTCACACTTCACAGATGCAGACATGCAATGGCATCCCTTTGTCTCCTGGGAAATTCAGATGAAAATGAAATGTAGCTTAATAGATACCACTGCAAAGCCATCAGAATGGCTAATGTGAAAAGGTTCCACAGTATCAAGTGTTGGCAAGGATGTAGGACATTGGGAATTTGCATACACTTCTGACAGGAGTAGAGTCACTTTGAAAATTCTTTAGCAAAGTCTTTCGGAGGTATGCAAACCTAGCAGGCCCACTCCCAGGTATACACTTAACAGAAATGCATCTCATGTACTGTAAAAGGGAGCTTCAAGAATCTTTAAAGCAAAAACTGGAAACAGCACAAATGTTTGTTAACAGAATGGATTTCATACACGGCAGTGTTACGCGGCAGTGGAGGAAGGAACTACTGTTACGCGTTATAACATGAATTAATTTTCAAGTGTAACACTGAATGAAAGCAGCCAGACAGAAAAAATGCCACTTAGGAGGGGAGGAGGTAAGGGGCGGTGACCGAGAGGCCTGCTAAGACGGTGATGGTCTGGCTTTGACCTGGGTGGTATTGACGGATGTGTTCAGTTTGTGATAATGCACACGATTTTGGGGTACACCTTTATCTAAGTATGCTATCCTTCAATAAGCATTTATTAAAAAGAAGTTTCAGTGGTGTGATCCTAATGTGTTAACATGAGTGTGCCTGAGTGTAATTTATAATATGGAATAGATGCCAGTGGAAGCTTAAGGAGGATGGAAGGAATGCCAGTGCTCACACAGCTGAAAAGATGGGGCTAGAGTCTGGCTTCATGCTCGAGGCCTGGCGGCTCTCTGAGTCCCGCTCTCTTTCAGGTCAGCTTTTCTCAGTGGACCTGCAGCTTGCGATTCTCCCCTCCCATCAGAGGGTGGCCGCTGCAACTCCACACTGTGCGCGTTCACTTTCATTCACAGCAGCAGCCAAGAAAAGCCCTGGCTTGGCTCCTATTCCTGCCTTGGGCCACCTCTCCACCCCCAAACTGTCAGTCATGGTGGCTGGAAGATGGCTTAGCCGTGTAGCTTAGCCCAGTTAAGACCTGTCCTGAAAGAAGAGGCTTCCCATCCAGACCACAAGGTTTGGGCAGAGGGTGACGTGGCTCCCAGAGCAGCTTCAGGGCTCTGTTCGAGCGAGGGTGAGTAGATGTTTGGTGGCTAACACAGTGATGTCTACTACAGATGGGGAAACACTTTCAAAGGCTAAAAGTGCTATCCGGGATGTATTTGTTCATTCAGTCACTCGTTCATATGTGATTCACCCAGTGAAAGCTTGTGTGCCCGCCATCTGGTTGGTACCATGAGGGCCTGGTCCTGAGTGAACTTCCTGCTAGATGCTGCTGGAGCGCCAGGTGACCAGCCCCACCTCGTGGGAGAAGCGACTACTGACCAGGAGCCCAGTCAGACTTCATGGGAGAAGTGACCACTGGAGACACTTGAGGGATGAGAAAGACATGGCCAGGCACAGCAGTAAGACTGCTAGGAAAAAAACAAGGAGAAAAGCCTTTTCTGTTTTTTTGAGACAGAGCCTTGCTCTGTTGCCCAGGCTGGAGTGCAGTGGCATGATCTCGGCTCACTGCAACTTCCCTCCCGGGTTCAAGTGATTCTCCTGCCTCAGCCTCCTGAGTAGTTGGGATTACAGGCATGTGCCACCATATCTGGCTAATTTTTGTATTTTTAGTAGAGATGGGGTTTCACCATGTTGGCCAGGCTGGGCTCGAACTCCTGACGTCGTGATCTGCCTGCCTCGGCCTCCCAAAGTGCTGGGATTACATGTGTGAGCTACCGCGTCTGTCCAAAAATCTTTTTTAAATAAGATACAGGAACACTAATTATAAAAGAAAAACTATCAACTGGACTTCATGAAACTTTAAGACCTTATCTGTTTGAGACATAAAAGCAAGCCATAGACTGGGGAGAGGAATGACAGTAAATACAAAGGAAAAAGAGATTTGTATCTAGAGTGTGTACAGAGCTCGTCAAACTCAGTGAGAAGACGACACACAACCTGAGTAAAAGCTGGGCCAAAGATTTGAACAGATACTTCACCAAAGAAGAGATGCGATGGCCCCACGAAGAGATGTTCGGTATCATTAATCATTATGGAAACGAAATTAAAACCACACCCAACTGCATGGCTGATAGTTAGAGTCACAGTACTAAGTGTTGGAAAGGCTGTGTAGCATCTGGAATTCTCATACATTGCTTGTCGGAATGTAAAGTGGAGTAATTTCTTTGGAAAAAGAGCTGACAGTTTCTTAGAAAACTAAGCATATCCCAGTGTTATGGCCCAGTAACTCGACTCCTAGGTGTTTAACCATGAAAACCCAAAGCGTATGCCCACGAAAATCCTGTGCAGGAATATAACAAACCCCAAACCGGAAACAGCCGAAATGCTCATCGACAGGCGAATCTTGGTGGATCCGTTCAACGGACGCAGCTAGAAAAAGGAAATCCCAGCTGATTTACGTAACTTGGATCCGTCTCGGAAGGTGCTGTGCTGCTGAGTGAAGGAAAAGCTTGCACAATGTGTAGGTCCTGAGTGACTCCATTTCTGGGGAGTCCTAGCGCAGCCTCAGCCATGCACAGTGAGGAGGTGAGCACCTCCCCGGCCAGGGCTGGGATGGACTGCAGAGGGTACTGGGAAGTATACAGGGGCAGGGGGATAGAAGTGTGTCTGTATCTTCCTTGGAGCAGGAGTTACATAGCTGGATGCCCTTGTCAAAAGCCACCAAACTGATTGCTTAAAATGGGTGCATCTTATTTTATAAATTAGAATTGGCTGTTTGTATCTGGGGGTTTTGCATCTGCAGATTCAACCAACTGTGCATCGAAAATATTTGGGAAAAAAAGGCCGGCACGGTGGCCCACGCCTGTAATCCCAGCACTTTGGGAGGCTGAGGCGGGTGGATCACGAGGTCAAGAGATCGAGACCATCCTGGCCAACATAGTGAAACCCGTACTAAAAATACAAAATTTAGCTGGGTGTGGTGGCGGGTGCCTGTAATCCCAGCTACTCGGGAGGCTGAGGCAGGAGATCACTTGAACCCATGAGGCGGAGTTTGCAGTGAGCCGAGATCATGCCACTGCACTCCAGCCTGGGCGACAGAGTGAGACTCTGTCTCAAAACAAATGAATAAATAAATAAATGGTAACAGTGCAACAAAAGATAACATAAATAAAAAACAACACAGTATAACAATTACTTACATAGCATTTACCTTGTATCAGGTGTCATAAGTCATCTAGAGATTATTTAAAGTATTCAAGCAGATGTGCATAAGTTACATGCAAATACTATGGCATTTTATATAAGGGTCTTGAATAGCTAAGAATTTTGGTATCCCCCATAGATACTTAGGGACAACTATATATTGTCAATGTCAAGTTAAAAAGTAGAAACAAGGCAACAGAAACCATGAAATCCTGGGCAGTCTGGCCCAGGAATCAGGCTCTTCGTGACCTCCTTGTGCTGCCTGGCCCTTTCTGACTTCAAGTCCCCTTTATGTACTGAGACTGCAGCTGCCATGGGCCCATGAGTCTTTGAAGATAGCACATTTGCATAAGTGAGAGTACATACACACGTATGTGTGTATATGCGTGTGTGTATATGGGTGTGTGTGCGTGGTTGCTGTTAGAAGACAGTTCAGACTTTGGAATCCTGTCTGGTGTATGAGGCCTCTAGAGAAACGCTTGTTTCATCTCGCAGCCCTGTTGTAGAAGAGCCTTGGGCCCACCTGCTGCAGGGCCTGTGGGACTGTTGTCCAGGTGAGTGGGGAGGGCCTGCACCGGGAGGCTGCGGACGCAAGCCCAGGCCCCTTCCTGAGTGCTGTCGGGAGTGGTGCTTGCATTGTGTTCAGCTGGCTGACCTCCTCTGTGTGTGTTTCTTTTTTCCCACAATTTGTGCTCCTCTCTGTGTCAGATTTCAGGATGCCAAGCTTAGGTAGGATGCAAGTCTTTTTATTTCACGCTTAATAATAGGGACTCCATGAATTAGCTATAACCATGTATATTTTTTGTTTATTTCTCACCCAGGGTTACCTTCCCGCCAATGTAGACCGGAGACCAGCCACTCTTCAGAGAAAGCAAAAAGAATATTTTGCATTTATTGAGCACTATTACGATTCTAGGAATGACGAAGTTCACCAGGACACATACAGGCAGGTGGGAATCCTTTCTTTTTTTTGTATGTTGCCTGATGTACTTTGCTTTGCTGTGATTTATAGGAGGAAATGTTTTATCAAAACCATGTGGAGTTGGTCAGAGTTAAAGATGCAGGTCCCTGATTAGCTCACAGATTTTTATTTTCTAATAAATAAATTTTAAAACAAATAATGGCAAATTTCCTCTGCTAGTACTATCTTGCTTGTCTTCAGTTCCCTCTACAAAAGTAAAAAGAGTATTTTAAATTGAGGTTACAAAATAAATGCCTTGGATTCCTGAGACCGGCCTTGGGGTGATGGTGGGAGTTTGTATCACAGTGAGCTGCTGTCTGGTAATAAAAGGCCATTCCTAAAGGCCCAGGCCCAACCACTTAGCTGATGGCATCAGGACAGAGAGGTTGCCTGGGGTTCACTGGTGCTGGGCTCTTCAGTCCAGATAGGGGTGTGATACCGACCCAGGAAAGGTGTGTTCATCAGTTTGGTTTTGCAGGGGACACACTTCAGATCATAGCAGAAGGTGTAGCCAAGTTACCATTTTGTGATTTAGTTTAATATAAAGTGTGTCTAATTATGGTTTCTTAAATAGTCAGTTGACAGATGATGTACATAATGGGAAAATACTTAAAATTGATTTATGATTCACAGTACATCCAGAATTTGCTGTGAGAAGAGCTCTTTGAGGACTTTATAATTCTCACTGTCTTTGTAATATGTGAAAGGTCAAAATGGTAGTTCTTAATTGGTATTATTGTCTTAGCTATCTGAAACCAGCTTCTGGGTTTCCTGAGGCACGGCAGGAATGTTTCCCTCTGCAAACCCTGCTTCTAGGTGACGGAGCTTTGCCACATTTTCTCTCTCAGATGTGGGATAGCCACATCTCTGTTAGTTGGTTTTATCTGTAAAAAAAAAAAAAAAAAAAAAGTCCAAATATATGCCTTACCTCTGTTACATAACAAAGATTCTTTAAGTTAAATGCCTTCCTAGACAGCAGCTTCCAAGACGGATGGGACACAGGGCTGCAGGAGGAAAGGTGACTTGCTTAGGAGTGAGGCTGGGGCAAAGCAGCCATCTCCATTTCCTTCCAGGCCGGAGCTGCCCCTGGCCCGTGTTGCCTTCTGTCTCGCACCAGGGCCCCTGGACTGCACTGGACCGCCACCCAGTTACTCTGGGAAACTGATTTGATACACAGATTACTTTGGATTTGCTTAAGGAAATATTAGCTTACCTGGCCTCTTTTGCCACTCCACTGGTTTTAGGAAATTGATAAATTTGGCATTGTTTTGAACCTGTTTTTTAATGCATTTTAATTTCAGAAAAGATTTCCAAAGGATGACACTAGCATCTATCTGCGAGTTTTACCAAGTGGAATTCTGTTACGAGTGTTTGAAGAGAAATTTAATTACGAACAGGTTGCATACATCTTTATTTAGTTACTGTGATAGATAATAAAAAGATTCCAGATTATTGTGAATTCCCAGACTATTTCTACATTAATATAGATGAGACACGGCTGCGGCAACGCGGTAGTTTTTCCTGTCTGCCTGATGCTTTGAGGCCTCTTAGAACTGCGCCTTCTGCGTTCTTGCCATCGCCATTTCAGGCAGAGCGGGGCCCGGTGGGGGTTTGGAGACCTTGGTTTCTCCTTTACATCCACTTGGGCGTTTGACCTGTGGACTGAGCCCGACCAGCCCTCTGACCCGCAGTGGGCAGTGCCACCCCTGCACACTGGTGGAGGCAGCAGGAGTCGGGTGGCCTCGGCAGGTTTCCCACTTGCTTTCCATCCTTTCTTCATTTGATTTTTATGTGCTCACTCTTCTGCTGAAGATGTTGTGTCAAAGCCACATGGAGAGCCACATGGAGTCAGAGTTAAACGTTCATCTGGTCTGTCTGTTCCTCCCTCAGTCAGCTCTCTTGTGGCCTTTTTCTGACTTGCCCAGTTCTGCGTATGATGGGAGGCAGGCGGGATGGACGGAGGGGTGCACAGAGCCCCACCTGCCCAGCCTTGTGGAGGACCGCCTCTCTAACCTTGGAGCCTCTCCTGACAATGGGGATGATGGCAGGGGTTGGGTCTGGTGGATGCTGCTTCGTCTGCCCAATAAATTTGTGACAGGAGCTCCTATGTAAGTGGGCTTTGCTGGCCCTGGTCATGCAGAGGTGGCTCAGACCTGGTTCCTGCCCTGCAGGAGCTTATGCTGCTCATGCTGGGGACAGATGTGTGTCCACACGAGTGTAACTGTATGGGAGAGCAGTTAGGCCGCCAGGACACCCTGATGAGAGACCTGGGCCCTTGTCCCTGCTGGCAGCTGGGCTCCTGCATGGGGCGGGCTTCAGTCCTTTGGCCCTGCCTGTCTGGATACAGTAGTGCTGCTTCTGCCTCCTCCTCCTGCTCCTCTTCCTCCTCCTCCTCCTCTTCCTCCTCCTCCTCGGCAGCACTGCTGCTGGCGGGCCTCCTTTGGCACGCATCACAGATGTGTGTGCGCCTCAGCTGACTCCATTTGCCTGTTGACTCACAATCTTGATGTTCACCAGTAACGTTTTGAGATACTTGGAGCAGGCATTCTGTAGACAAGGAAACTGAGGCCTGGCCACAGTGTGATAAGTGGCAGAGTGATGGTGTCCCAGCCTCCTGGGTGTTAGAGTCCTCTGTGGAGATGTGCAAGGATGGGGCGAAATGAAATGCAATTGCAGCATCTCCCTTGGCATTAAAATGTGCCTGTCTTCCCTCAGTCCATTGGTGCCGTTGTCCTGGATGAACGGGAGTGTGGGCTGGTGTGAGATGTTCACGTGGGGTGTCGGGAGCCTGCCTGTGATGCCAGGCCAAGCCCACAACACTCTTGTTTGGTTGCTTCTTGAACCACAAGTGTCCTCCTCTGCAGTGTTGGGGACTTTATTATGACTCTGATGTCAGATGGTGGCCAAGCAGGAACCAGCTGACACTAACAGAGGCTTTCAAAGGCTTCCTTTGAGAAATGTTCTAGATTCCCCCAGGACTTCATAAAGTGGAGAAAAATGTGGCCTCTGTCCAGGAAGAAGCTGTCACAGCTGAAAACTTGTAAACTATTGATGTACTTGAATTGCTGTCTGTGTCAGAGGCTGAAAATCGATGTTTACTAATTGCTATGGCTGATGTTACTAAGCAGCCGAGGCCTGCTCTGTTTCTAATCATGCAGCAACGGCTGCTGGATAGGGACAGCGTCAAGCAAGCCTGTCGCCTAGGCCTGGGCGAGCTGTTCAGAGAGAACAGGCTTTGGATACCTCCTTCAGGGGAGAAGGTGGTAACATGGAGAACGAGAATCCTCAAGGAGAGATCAGGGTAGAGGCCGGGCAAGGACTTACCTCAGTATTGCTGTTTTAATCATATCGCTCGTAATGATGTTTGTTGTGATGTAACATAAATTTCCGTTTCTCCTGCTTCTCCAGATCCACATAGACATCCCTCGAATGAGCCCTGAAGCGTTGATCCTGCAGCCCAAGGTGACGGAGGTAAGAAGCTCTTGCCATGGGGAGTTCCCCTCGTTGGGAGTGGCTGATGCCCACTGTGCTAACCAGACAGTGGGCGCAGCCGGAGGTGCTTCACCCAGAAGCAAGGTTGCTGTGGCGAGCTGCCGGTGCATCTGGCCCTTGTGGACACAGTTGCTGACAGGACTCCTATTTGTTCTTTAAATATTTTTACTGTATAATATTGACACACAGCGAAGAATGTATGTAATACATATGTGTGGATGTATGCACTCATGTTCCACCACCAGATTGAGGAAACAGAACCCCCCAGTGCTGCCCAGCTACAAACATGGCCTTGACCTCAGGCCTGACCCAGAGCACCGAGGCCGCTTGTGTATCCCCCACCCCCCTGCAACCCCCTTCCTGGATGACGCTTTCTTGCCTTTTATGTTTACAATTCTTTGTGACTTTCATTCATGGGACAGTAGGGACACAATGTATTCATTTAATTTGGGTCTTTTGGAGCTGCATCACTGTTTGTGTAGTCTGGTCTCTGCCTCTTGTTTTTTTTTCTTTATTTATTTAGAGACAAGAGTCTTGCTCTGTCGCCCAGGCTGGAGTACAGTGGTATGATCTCAGCTCACTGCCACCTCCGCCTCCTGGATTCGGGTGATTCTTTTGCCTCAGCCTCCCTGGGCTGGGATTACAGGCACCCACCACCACGCCCGGCTAATTTTTGTATTTTCTGTAGAGATAGGGATTTGCCTTGTTGGCCAGGCTGGTCTTGAACTCCTGACCTCAAGTGATCTGCCCGCCTTGGCCTCCCAAAATGCTGGGATTACAGGTGTGAGCCGTGGCGCCCAGCGTCTCTCATTGTTTTCTAAGATTCAGCTAATCTGTTATATCTAGTTACATAATAGTTTGTTATTTAAATATTCCTCACTCTCCTTCGTCTTCTTCCTGTTGGACATTTGGGTTGTTTCTGATGTTTTGCTGTTAGGAAGGGTGTTATCTGGAGACTTCACGTACATTTATGCAGGTGCTCACAGGCAAGGTTTCTCTAAGGCTTTTACAAAGGAGTACAATTATTGCATCATTGGGTGTGGTGTGTGCCTGTTGTACCTTCAAGATAATGTCCACAAGCTTCCCAGACGGCCGCTACCAATGAAACTGTCCTCTGCAGCGTGTGAGTGTTCCCTCCGCACGCCGCACATCCTTGCCAGTTCTTCATGCTGTGGGACTTCCTGTTTTTGTTGCTCTGGTGGATGTTCCTGTTGCAGTCCTCACGTTCGTTTCTCTGGTTACTCACGGAGTTAAGCATCTCTTTCTATATTTACGGACATCTTCTGTCTTCCCCCTTCTGCGAAATGCTCCTCCTGCCTTTTGCCCATTTTTCTTTTGGTTTGTTTGATTCGCTCCTTTATTAGTTGTTGATCTTTACATGGTAAGAATTCTGATTCTTTGTCAGTTTGTATGTTGCAAAGATCTTCTGCCCTCTGCAGCTTTTCTCTTCCTTTTTTCTTGGTGGATCTTGATGATCAGAAGTTGTTAGCTCTAGTGTGGTTGAACTTGACAGTCTTTTATGGTGAGCACTGATGCATGTTATCTAAAGAACTTTTTTCTACACATGAAGGTGTTCACCCAGATTTTCATCCAAAAGTTTTGCTTTTCACGCCTCTGTGTTCAGTTCATCTGCAGTTGATGGCCATGTGTGATGGGAGGCAGGAGTCTGTTTAATTTCCTCCTGGGACAGTGGCAGTCCCCATACTGTTTTTGGGTCCAGCTCGTCTCCCGTATTTGTTATGTCACTCCTGTTTTCTGTCACTGCCACATTCATATAGATCTGTGTTGTGTTGTGTTGTTTTTTTGTCCCAGTATTTATGTAGTGTTCCCTTCGTATCGCACCCCGCAAGTAATTTAGCTTCATGACGTCCTCCTACCTGGTGGGGGTGCACACCGCGCACTGGTTTCCTCTTCACTGTGGACTGGCCAGTCCCACCCCTTGCTCTTCCACATACGTCTCAGAGTCAGTTTGCCAAGGTCTTTCACTTGTTTTTTGTTTTTTGGGTCTGTTTGGTTTATGACCGGAATTGCATGGAATCTTTCTATTCCATGGAAAGTTAGGGGTCAGAAAAGACAATTTTTAGTTTGGGAGAATGGATAGCTTTATGAAATTAAATATTCATTTTTGTGAACGTGCTAGTTCCTCTTTTAAAAGTCATTTTTAATGCTTTTCAGTGAAGGCTTTGAATTTCCCCCATGAAGCGTCTCGTACATGTGTTACCGGTGGAGGGTGTCCAGGTTCTTGGTGCTTTGAACAAAGAATTGGACAAAATGCACAAACAAAGCTAGGAAAGAATGAAGCAACAAAAGCAGAGATTTATTGAAAATGAAAACACACTCCACAGGTTGGGAGTGGACCTGAGCAAGCAGCTCAAGGGCCTGGTAACTGGATTTTCTGGGGTTTAAATACCCTCTAGAGGTTTCCCATTGGTTACTTAGTGTACACCCTATGTAAATGAAGTAGTGGCCCGCGATCAGTCTGATTGGTTGCAGAAAGCGACCAATGAGAGGCTGAAGTGAAGCACCCTATGCAAATATCTGATTGGTTGCAGAAAGTGACCAATCAGAGGCTGAAGTCATAAAATTATATTCCTATGCAGATGAAGACTTGGCCTGGGACCAGGCTGCTAGGTTGCTGGAGGGGACCAATCAGAGGTACTTTCAGTTTTTCATCTGCCACGCGGAAGAGGGGTGGATTGTGAAGGGAGTAGCCTCTGGTCCTTTTGTTACCTGGGCATGGAAAGTTGTTTTTTTTTGTTTTGTTTCGTTTTGTTTTTTCTTTTTTTTTTTTTAGTTCTAGGAAGCTAGTGTGAATTGGCCTTAGGTTACCTGCCTCCAGACCCTATTCTCCTGCCTGACGTGTTTTATTAGATTTATTCTTAGTTATCACATGTTTTTCTTGTTATAGTAAATGTTATCTCTTTAAAGCTGAAATTTTTATTATTTGAGATATTTTGTTTTGCATGTTGATTGCTTCAGTAAAGGCACATTTAAACTTTGACATTTCTTGTCTGTGCAGTAAATCTGTTAAAAAAAAACCTCAGGATTGTTAAAGCAAAAGTATTTACAGATTGTAGAATACAAAAAGAGAAAATTAGTATCCAACAGAAGTAGTCATTTTGAGACACTTCTCTTTGATTGTCCTTTTTAGTAGTTGTGCCTATCATACCTGGAAAATGAGATAATTTGTTATAACCTCCTTTTTACTTACGATTTTAAAAATGGGAAATAGAGCCTGCCACAGGACCTTTGGTTTATTCTTGTTTATTTTTTCCTACCACTTGCAGCATTCTTTGTACAGCTGGCCTCTTGGTCTCAGAGTGTGGACCCTGAGTCACTGCTAGTGGTAGCAATTGGAAATTGGTCCTCTTGTCTCTGACCACCGTGGGCCTTGAGCTGTTGGTTTGGAAAGCCTCCCCTGTCAGTTGAGAAAAATGATGAGACAACGCTCAATCATTTTTAGGAGGTTTATTTGCCAAAGTTAAGGACACACGCCTGGGAGACAGGTCTATGTGTTTCTCCGAAGATGATTTTCAGGGCTCCAAATTTAAAGGGGACAGGGCTGGATATTGAGAAGTGCACAGTTTTCATATATGAGGGAGACAGAGAAAAACATTCATGCCTTTGTCTGGCTCAGTGAATCTGCATTTTTTTTTTTTAAGCTAAAACGACATAGACAAATGGAGCAGAGGGAAAATGCAGGGAGTCTGCATGTTACATAAGATAACCTAGACACAGTGGGGCAGGGAACAATCAGATATGCATTTGTGTCTGGTGGGCTGGGGTGGACCTGTGAACATAAGTTGTCCATTTACACTGCCATGGTGAAATTTTTACAGAAACACCTTAAAAGATCTTGCAGCTCACTAGGAATTTCTTTGTGGGCAAAATATGGGGGAGGCATGTAGCTTCATCGTGGAGCCATCTTATTTTGGAACCAAAAGGGGAAGGCAAGTTTGCATGGCCCAGGTCCCAGCTTGACTTTTCCCTTTGGCTCAATGAGTTTGGGATTTCAAAATTCAATTTCCTTTCACTCCCTCTGCAGTGGGTCTTGCTCAGGTCCCATGTGCTCCCCCTGGGGGTGCTGATCCTCTCCAGGTCCCAGTTCAGCAAGGCTTGGCAGAGTGGATCAACTTGGAGGGTAGATGAGCTTCTGGGAGAGCCAGGCTCCTGCAGGCTGGCAGAGTGTGAAGAGTGGGTAACCTGAGCATAGCCTTGTGTGTGTGGGGAAACTGAATGATGAGCAAGGGGCTTTAGGAAAGTATTGAAATGTTTGTCTTGGCCGGGCGTGGTGGCTCACACCTGTAATCCCAGCACTTCGGGAGGCCAAGGCAAGCAGATCAGCTGAGGTCAGGAGTTCAAGACCAGCCTGGCCAACATGGTGAAGCCTTGTCTCTATGAAAAATAAAAATATTAGCCAGGTGTGGTGGGGCGTACCTGTAGTCCCAGCTACTTGGGAGGCTGAGGCAGGAGAATTGCTTGAACTCGGGAGGTGGAGGCTGCAGTGAGCCGAGGTGGCACCACTGCACTCCAGCCTGGGTGACAGAGCAATACTTCGTCTCAAAAAAAAAAAAAAGTTTGTCTTGTGTTGACCAGTAGAAAAAATTGAGTTACAGTTTCTGGCATTGTAGAGGTGTAGAGGTTAGATTTCAATACATCTGCAAGTGATGGCAGATCCCTAATGTGCCTTCACAGGCCAGAACTCGATTACTATCTCCAGTACGAGGTCACTGTCAGCACATTGTTTGTTCCTCTGTATGCTTGGCTTTGATCTCATGGTCCGAGGTGGCTGGCCTAGCGCTCTTTATCACATTTGCATTCCACTAGCAGGGATAATAAGACGTGGGTAGAGAATGCCGTACCCCCACTTTAAAGGTGTGTCCCAGCAGCTGCTCATAGCACTTCTGCTTGTTTCCTACTGGCTGTAACCTAGCCTGTCATCCAAAGTGACATGGTTGTATACTTAGCTGTATGGATCAGGGAAAATGTAACTTTGATTTTTTTAGTTGTGTGCTCCCCTAAAGTTTGGGCTGCTAATAGGAAGAAGGATTTCTGCCGTAAGCATCCCTCCAGCCCCCTGCATCTATCGAATCATTCGCTTATCCATTCCACAGGTGATGGCCGGGTCCACTGTGATCAGTTTCTACTTTCCTTCTCTTCCTCCTTTTCTCCTTCCCTTTCTCTTTCTCTCCCTCTGGTCAGCTTTATCGAGGTGTAATAAAATTCATGTATTTTAGGTTTATGATTGGATGTTTTGACAGCTGTGGTTGGTTTTTTTTTTTGTTTTTGTTTTTGTTTTTTTTTGAGATGGAGCCTCGCTCTGTTGCCCAGGCTGCTGGAGCACAGTGGTGCGATCTCGGCTCACTGCAACCTCCGCCTCCTGGGTTCAAGCGATTCTCTTGCCTCAGACTCCCGAGTAGCTGGGATTACAGGCACCCACCACCTTGTCCAGCTAATTTTTGTATTTTTAATAGAGATGGGGTTTCACCATCTTAGTCAGACTGGTCTTGAACTCCTGACCTGGAGATCCACCCTCCTTGGCCTCCCAAGGTGCTGGGATTACAGGCGTGAGTAACTGCGCCCGGCTTGACAGCTGTGTTTATAGGTGTGTACCAGCCCCCTAATATGTGATACAGAACATTTCCGTCACTCTGTGAGGTTCCCCATGTCCCTTTGTGTCAGTCTCCTCTCCCCACCCTTGCACTTGACAACTGCTGATCTTCTTTCTGTCTCTAGAGTTCTGCCCTTTTGTAGAATTTCATATAAATGGAATCATAGAAACTGTAGACTTTAGGCTGTGTCTTCTTTTACTTAGCATAGTGGTTTTGAGGTTTGTGCATGCTGTTGCAAGTATCAGTAGTTCATTGCCTTTTCCTGCTGAGTAGTGTTCCCGTATGGCCATACCAAAGTGTGTCTGTCTGTGCACCCGTTGACGGACACTGGAGTTCTTTCTAATTTTTGCCCATTACAAAATAAATTTTATCTAAACCTTCATGTACTAATCTTAGTGGGGAAAGCAAACATCCTGTTCTCACTGCTGATTTTAAAGGGAAGTCTTTTAACGTTGCACCATTGACTTGTGATTTTAATCTTTACTATGTTAAGGAAGGTGCCTTGCTCTTAGTTTTAAAATCATAAATCGTTGTGGAGGTTTATCAAATCCTTTTTTCTCCCATCTGAGATATGTTTTTGCTTCTTTGATCTGTTAACGTAGTGAATTTTATTAGATTTTCTAGTATTGAGCCAACTGTATATTCCTGAAATAATCCAGATTGGTCATGATGGATTTTTAAAAGTGCATTTCAGAAGTTTGTTGGCATCTAACGTGCCAGGCCACACTGCAGGATTAAGTTTGTTAACATGTGATGTGCCACGCTGCCAGACGTGGAAGCCAGGTTTCTCTTTAATTTGGAAAGTGCTTTCTGACCATTGTACTGATTCTTCAGTTATGCCCGGATGTGGAATCCTCTCAGCTGCGTTGTTTTCTCTGGTAATAGTGATGTGATCCTTGGTGTGAAAGTATTGTTTATTTTCAGTACTTAGTTCTTTGGACATAATGAAACCTCTGTGTTTTGCTAACCTATTAAGACACCTGATGTGGGCACAAAACGTGGGCTGTAAATTAACGTATTTGAATGAGGCGAATGTTGAGTAATTCACACACCAAATGTGGCATTACTGCTCATCACAAGAGAGTTCTACCCATTAATTAGGTTGTAAACATATAGTCAGTAGTTTTGGTATACTCAGTGTGGATTTTATGTGATATATGGTTGCCTTTTAACCCAATTCTAGATTTCTACAGTTCGATTTTGGTTTCATTCATCAAGTGTTATAACTCACATGGGGGGAATGTTCCTTGAATCATGTTGCAGAAACTTGAGTTGTAAATAATTTCTTCTTTCTGAGGCTACGATGCTTCTGGATTTTGAGGGCTGTACATCCCACAGGTCTTCTCAGTAGAATTCTCTATTTTGCTCCTCTCCCAGAAATTATCTCCATGGCGCTTTATATACCGTGATGTCACATTGCTGATGCATATAGAATTATGATGTTTTAAAATTTCTCAAATCAGTTTGTTTATAAGTAAACATGAGTACAGCAACATTTTCAATTTCAATATAGTTCCTTTTTAGTTATGCAAAATCTCTGAGCTCCCACTTGTGCACTGAACTGCTGGTGTTCCGGGCCTGCCTTGGAGGCATGCGGGGTGTTTGTTAGGTGGACACGGTGAAGACTGGGCTCCTTAGTAGGGGACCTCAAGCCCCTCCTGGGAGCCTTCTGTGGGAGAGTGCTGTTGAGGTTTTTAGGAAGAATCTTTTCCTTCCGAATTAGCATGCATGTTCTGGCGTTCAGATTTCTGAAGTTTGGCAAGCAAGCTGGGAATACCTCTTGGTTTTAAATTTCTTCAGCCCTGGTGGTACCCAGTAGTAGCAACCATTTTTATTATTGTTGAGTATTAACTGATTTGCAGAAAAGATACTTTGGGAAGAGTTTAAAGTTTGTACTACTTTTAATGAATTCCCACTCTCTAACAAAGACGTGAACATCAAGAATGTTACTAGAACTTTAGTAGCTAATGATATCCAGTGAGTACTTCTTGTTTGAACCATTTCAGATTATTCTGTGTTGTCCTTAAACACAGCCACATCCTTAGGGCATCCTTCCTTTATTGCCCTTTGCTAGATAATATCACCACTTAAGCGACAGCTCACTTGCTGGAATGCGAGTTGCTGTCCTGGGACAGAGCCCCGCTGTGTCCGCTAAACCAGCCCTTCCACTGAGCTGACTCTTCGCCTCCACACAGAGTCCTGTTCAAGTGCGCACATTGTTTTCACCTTTCCTGCGATAACTGCAAGCAACACACCTGCATTTTTGACACACAAAGTTGTAATGGTTGTGATTCCCGAAGAACACCAGCAGACAGACACCCGGTGGGCACGTGGGGACACGAAGACTCAGATGTCTCTGTCCTCAGCAGCGCACAGTTGAAGTGAGGGATGAAGACAGATGTGCGTGAAACCCAGAGAGATCATATACAGTTGTCAGTGAAACCACAGTTTGTATCCTGCCGACTGCATTCCAGGGTGGCTGAAAGAATTGGAGAAGACAGCCCGAGGAGGGGCAGCATATGGGGCACTCCACTCTGGAGGGTCATGCCCAATTGCTGGGGCCGCCTCACTTCTCTGCTCTGTGATTTCTTCTATTTCCGGGCCCGGTTGGGCCACGGATCTCTCCCTGGTGCACCTGGAGTCTCTGTGGATCTCTTTCCTCAGGGGACTCTGCAACCCAGCCTCACGCCCTGCAGGGGGTCACAGACCTCAGCCTGGTGGGCGTTCGGGACCGAGGGCTGAGGGCCGAGGGTTGAGGTGAAGTGCAGCGGCACAGCCATCCCAGGCTGCAGGCGAAGGGGCTCCCCTTCGAGAACCCACAGGATGGTGGTAGCAGAGCGAAGTTCAGCCTGCAGGGGCGTACTTTGGGAAGCTGTGGGCCAGGCATCGAGCCAGCCTGTTTGCCCTCCCCGCCCTGATGGCTGCTCCGGCTGGCTCGGCCTCTTCTCTGAGATTCTTGGCTTAGTACCTCTGGCTTTTGCCGCTTGAATTTGGGGACCTGTCGGCTCTTCCTGTTTCGCTTCACTGGACTTCCACCCCAGCTCTCGCCTCTGGTCGCCGCTCTGAGCGTGAGTCTAGAGGGACCAGCAAGGTCCTGAGGGAGTTGCGAGGAATCGGGCCCTGTCCAGGGGCATGGGGAGTCTGAGAGGCCCCCTCAATGTTCTGCAGCAGCCAGGTCTTCCCCCTGCCTGCCCCAGCAGGGTAAGAAGCAGCACACAGGAGTGTATTTCCTCTCGGTTGGGCCGCTGCTGTGAGACAGCCCCAGTGGACGGGGGAGGAAAGGAATCTCCTTGAAGAGATTCTTACCTGACTTCTTTTCTGGCTGAGACTGTATAAGGCAGCAGTGGAGGCACTGGGTAGTGGTTGGGATTGAGGGGTGGTAGGAACTCCCAGCAAACCGGGAAAAGCATCAGTTGCTCAGAGCTTGCTGGGCTGCTGCCGAGGGCCCCGCCGCCCGTGCACACCTTCAAGGGAGGTGGCATGCTTAATTTTTACCCAGACCCCTTTAAGTGTCACCCTGTAGACTTTGAAAATGCTTATTTGGAAAAAAATGAT
Organism: Gorilla gorilla gorilla; assembly: GCF_029281585.2. Taxonomy (NCBI): domain Eukaryota; kingdom Metazoa; phylum Chordata; class Mammalia; order Primates; family Hominidae; genus Gorilla; species Gorilla gorilla. The sequence continues at coordinate 44,922,553 of NC_086018.1, forward strand.
ATGAAATCTGTCATATATATGTATATGTATATATGTATGTATACATATATACATATCTAAATAAAATCTATCTCTCTATCTATCTATCTATCTATCTATCTATCTATCTATCTATCTATCTACTTATCTATCCATCTATCTATCTATCTGCCTACCTACCTACCTACCTACCAGTCTGAAAGCAAAAGCTTAGAACTGGCTCAATGCGGTTTTTTGAAAAAAGAAAAAAAAAAGGTATGATTATTTGATGCAGGGCTTCAGAGTCCCACAGCATGTGTCCTTTGGTGTTGGGGATGGGACCTCTTTTTCTTACAACAGGCTTTCAGCGATGTCTGCTATGTGGCGAGCTCATTGTGGTGAAAATCACGCGGCAAGATAATTTCAGGGTAACCCTCGGCAATACCATCCGGGTGTGCTCTCAGCCGCGAGTGCTTTCCTGGCTTGCCTGCTGGTGACCAGGATGAAAAACAAATTTTTTTTTTTTTTTTTGAGACGGAGTCTTGCTTTGTTGTCCAGGCTGGAGTGCAGTGGTGTGATCTTGGCTCTCAGCAACCTCTGCCTCCTGGGTTCAAGCCATTCTCCTGCCTCAGGCTCCCGAGTAGCTGGGATTACAGGTGCCCGCCACCATGCCCGGCTAATTTTGTATTTTTAGTAGAGATGGGGTTTCTCCATGTTGGTCAGGCTGGTCTCGAACTTCTGACCTCAGGTGATCTACCTGCCTCGGCCTCCCAAAGTGCTGGGATTACAGGCATGAGCCACTGCACCCGGCTGAGAAAATTTTTTTTTTTTTTTTTTCTGAGACAGAGTCTCAGTTTGTCACTCAAGCTGGAGTGCGGTGGCGCAATCTCAGCTCACTGCCAGCTCCACCTCCCGGGTTCGTGCCATTGTCCTGTCTTAGCCTCCCGAGTAGCTGGGACTACAGGCGCCGCCACCATGCCCAGCTAATTTTTTGTATTTTTAGTAGAGACGGGGTTTCACCGTGTTAGCCGGGATGGTCTCGATCTCCTGACCTCGTGATCCACCTGCCTCAGCCTCCCAAAGTGCTGGGATTACAGGCGTGAGCCACCGCGCCCGGCCGAGAAAATGTTTTAAAGCCTCTGTGGCTTTCAGAGGGGGACGGTGGAGACTCTTAGGCACCACAGTACAAATCAGGTGATTTGGGAAGGAGTTTTTAAAATGATACTAAATTGCTTTGGGATTAGAACTAGTTTTTGCCATTTCAAAACACCAGCGTAACTCATATGAAGTGATTTAAGACAAAAGATAAAAAGGAATGAGGCAGTGAAAACAACAGCAAGCCGCAAGGAAAGGGAAGCCCGGGCCTGGAGGAGGCCTCTGTCCTTTCTGATGGAGACAGTCATCCTGTGAGTTGGCTTCATAGCTTGCCAGCATGAAGAGGAGCTCAGGGTCTGTGACTGTCGCCTCCGCTCAGAGCCTTTCGTGAGCAAGTTGGTAAAGCAGCAGATTGATTTGGGTCCGTGCAGGGTGTCCTGAGTAGCCATCCCCTGGGCTAGCATCCTTAGCTTCCAGCCCTGCAGCCGGCCCCGGGAAGGAGGGCATGGGGTGGGCGCTGGAAGAGAAGCCTGCAGTCGGTTGGCAGGTGGGGGACAGGCAGGGCCTCTGGGGACTGAGCTGAGTGGGTCTCTCAAGGCGGACACTCGAGGGCCAGCGGTCCCAGAAGTTGGGGCCAAGGGAGCCTCTGGGGCATGGCCAGGGATGTCCTGAACCTAGGGGCCAAGCTTCCCCCTGCCTTGCTGGTTTCCCGCAGGCTGTTCCTCAACCTGTAGGCGGGCAGGAATCAGTGGTCCTCCATCCTTCTGGGGGCATGACCTTCCCGTGTCCCAGACGTTCTCTGTTTATGGAACCTTGTTTCCATTATTGTAGGTGTTGGGGATTTTCCTCCTCAGAGTCTGGACAAGGCTGATCTGCGGTAGCATTTTGAGAGATAGGTTTCTGTCTGCCGCGTTGGTGGGATGGCTGCCCCTTTTGCAGTTTCCTGGTGGGTGGTGGGAAGTCCTGAAGCTGGGGTGAGTTGAGCTAGGGCCAACTGCAGGCAGGTGGGGCTCACATTAGCCTCTCAGCCACGTGCGGGGCGCCTGGGACCTGCGACCTGCGACCTGCGTTTGGCTTAGTCAAGGGTGGAGCCATCTTGGTTCTTGGTTTGCCCTCAGCACAGCAGTGATGGGAGAAAGGGCAGCTGCAGGAAATTCAAGCAAGTTATTTACGTTTTCTTCCCTGCTGCTACCCCAAAAAAAGTAAATCATATATGTTTTCTTACTTTCTAAATTAATAGCTATCGTTGGAGGGAGATAAGCAGCCAGAAGGTGAGTTTAGATCCATAATTACATGGAGAGCAAGGAGAGCCTGCCCAGAATAAATGTTGGGGAGGGGCTGCACAGCTCTGTGTGGTTTGTGGCAGTGATTTAATTGGCGAGGCTGGTGTGCATTTAGGATGGGTTTGCTGCCTGGGCGCCGCTGTCTACAGTGGGGATGGTGGGCCTGAACACAGCTTTCAGGCAGCACATCCCTCAGCAGGAAAGACGCTCAGGCCTCCTCTTAGTAGCAGAGACTCTGCACTGATGGCAGATGTGGGAGCACGCACCATGGGTTTCATCTGGCAGGGCCTCTTCATCCCAGATCCTTGGAATAGGAAGGCTTGGAAATAGGAAGGCTTTTCAGGGAGAAAAGAAACAGCTCTCCACCTGTGAGCAAGTCGCTAAGGAAAGGCTGCTCACTCCGTTTCTCAGCCACATGGACTTCCCAGATAGACCCTGAGCTGTTTCACTGGCCCGTGGCTGTGTGTGTGTCCCAGATGGACCCTGAGCTGTGTGCGTGTCCCAGATGGACCCTGAGCTGTGTGTGTGTGTGTGTGTGCTCTAGGTGCATGTGTGTGTGTTCTTTTTTGTGTATGTGCACTTGTGCCTCTGTGTGTGTACATGGGCTCTTTCCTGCGTGTGTATATGTGCGCATGTGCTTTTCATGTGTGCGCGTGTGCTCTCTGTGCACATGAGCTTTTCTCTGTGTGTGTAGGTTGGTGCACTTACACTCTTCTCTGTGTACACGGGCTTTTCTCTGTGTGCACGCTTCATATGTGTGTATTCTGTGTGCATGTGCTCTTCTCCACGTGTGTGTGCTCTTCTGTGTGTGTGTGTGCTCTTCACGTGTGTGCGCTCTTCTCTGTGCGTGTGCTCTTCTTTGTGTGTGTGCGCGTGTGTTCTTCTCCGTGTGTGCACACATGCTCTTTTCTCTGCATAGAAGGCTCCTCTCCTCCTCCCTCCTCAGCTTTCACCACCCTCTCTTCCCGTCACCTCTCTGCAGTCTCCCTTCACCAAGTGCTTCTATCTTCCCTGTCCCTTTCAGTGGAGTTACTTCTGCCCCTTCCTCTCTGTGCATTTTTCCACTCAGACAGGTGGGGGCCCTGAGGTCCTGACTGGTTGACGTTTGAAGTGCCAGGCTGCAGCATTGCCTGGTAGAGGAAACAGATGGGAGAGGCTGATCACAAACCCAGGCAGGCACCCATGGCATTCATTATCTGTCCACACAGACCCCCAGAATGAGCCCATGCCCTGCCAATGGCTCAAAACCTGGAGAAGGGAAGAAGGGGAGGGCTCACATGCAGGGCATCAGGGAGCAGCTGCGCCATCCTCGCCTCCACCATCCTCGCCTCCACCATCCTCGCCTCCACCATCCTCGCCTCCACCATCCGCGCCTCCACCATCCACACCTCCATTTAGCCACAAAGAGCTTCCCAGTCCTCCTCTGTGCCGGCCGTGCAGGACTGAGGGCACTGCTGTAAAGTGGGTGGAGGAAACCCTTCCCAGGGACCCACCTTGAACTGGGTGAGAGCCGCAGGCCAGAGCTGGGGCAGTGCGGTGGAGGAGCTGCTGCTTTGGGTAGGGAGGTGGCAGAGGAGCTTGTCTCTGAGGAGATGCATGTGAACTAAGACTTGGGTGGAACATCGTGGGAGCCGTGGGAAGTTTGGGAGACGGGGATTCCAGGTGGAAAGAGCAGCAGTGCAAAGGCCCTGAGACAGCCGCAGAGTGGCTGGGCCTGGTGAGAGAGCACCCATTGCCAGCGAGGAGGCCAGAGAGCAGGGAGCGGCCAGGCACACACCTGAAGCCATGCTCAGGAGTGCATTGTCTCGTCAGGGTCTTGGAAAGCCACGGGGGACGGATGGTGTGACCTGACATTTTTAGCAGCAACCTCTGCTGCTCAGCGGGATGTGGAGCATGGGGGTGTTAGCAGGAAGACCAGCCAGGAGACTGTCACTGCGGACCGGGCACAAGGTGATGGTGGTCAGGCTTGTGGCAGTGGAGTGGGGGGAAGGGGCTGGATGCCACACGCATCTGGGGTTTGCTATAGTGGTGATGGCATGTGGGGTCCGCAGGTCTCCCTGGGATTCTCTGAGGGGTGGGCCTCAGGAGCAGTGCCCTAAAAGCATGTGCCTTTAGTGGCAGAGCCAGGCTTTGTGTGCAGTGTCACACGCCTCCACGGGACACCTGCTTTTCACTGTTTCAGCCTGCTTGCCACATTAAAGGTCATTTTTGTTCAATGCTTGAGCTGGCTATCCTTTATTTACATGTTAGTTGGATGACAGCGGACATCAAGCCAAGTGAAGAATTTGGACTGACTGATAGCTTTCTTCAGTCAATAAGAAATTGGAATTCTCCATTTTTCCTCAAAGTAATACAAGCGTGCGCTTTTAAAGTACATTACTACCCAGGCTGGTGCGGAGCGTCCTGGAGTCTGGGTGGGCAGAGGCCCTCTGTCCTGACTTGGATGAGGGGAAGAAGGTAATTGCCGGGTCTTTGGGTTGCCTGTGAAAGGGCACTCACTTGGCAGGTGCTTCAGCACTGTTTGTTTGCTAACTGAAGGCTTAGCCACCTCCTGCCGTGCCTGTTTGGTGGTCCTGATTTGCCCCGTAGTGCATAGTGCATTCCATGTCTCTTCTGAGGCTGTACTCAGGCAGAACTCGGTCTATCTCAGGTACAGTTCAGAGATGCGGGCCTCATGGAGGCTCCTGCTGTGGAACCGAGTCGGGGCTCCGGCCTGCTCAGATCTCTCCCCCTGCAGCAGCCTGTTTCATGTTCCATAGAGCCCGGGAGCTTGTTGTGCTGAGAGGACTTGGGCTCCCCTCGGCATCCTCCCTGGGTGAAGTTGGGTATGTCCTATTTGCCAAATTGGTTTTATCCAGCACTTAGGCTGCTGAGGAAAGTACTGCATTCATGCTTATGAGTAGATATAGCCTTGAGAGAGTGTGTGTTTGTGTGTGTGTGTGCATGCATGTGTGAGACAAGCCCTCTGAAAGTGAGGGGCCTTGTTAAATGGTGGGGGTGCTCCACTGCCTAAATTCTTCCTATACACATACACACATACACACACACACACACTCACACACTCACTCACTCACACCCAGCCCTGCAGTGCGACTGCCCCCTGCTCTGGGCGGTGCCTGCCTTGACTCCCTCTGTCCAGGGTGCGTGCTCCTGGGGCGCTGCACTGCTTGTTCCCTGGGCTGTAGAGGATGCCGTGTGGTGACAGAGCTGGGTCCGGTGGCTGCTGGCTGCCGCGGTCCTCTGGACACACGTGGAGGGATGTCAGTGGCCTCAGGCACCCTGGGCCTTCTTGGTTAGGAGGTGCTGGGCAGAGTTTCCACATTTCTTCATAACTCTGTGTGGTCAGCTTCCGTGGAGTCACCACCTCTGTGTCATTCCTTTTTCCTTCTATTGCTGCTGCTCCTGTTCTTGTGTGGCCCCTGTCCCCTCTGCCCCCTGCTCCTGACCCTTTTAGGGGCTCAGAGGCCCCTCAGAGGCTTGCTGGTGAGTGGACCTAAGGGCTGTTGAGCTGGACCCGTGCCCCGTGCCTGCCTTCAGGGACCCAGCCTGCCTGTCTTCCAGTCACACGCCGTCCCCTGGGCTTCCTTCATGCCCTAGGGGCTTGGCAGGGCTGGGGCTGCGCGTTGGTGACTCGTGGTGCAGCACTGTTGGCTGAGGGGTTGCCGCCCTGCTTCTTCATCTCCCTCTGGCCCCACACGGCTCCTCTGGCCTCCACTTGCAGCTCGGTTAAATAGCATGCGCATCATTTGCTAAGCTTTGGTACGTGAGAAATTCTTAAATGGCACTGTGTTGTTGAGTGGGTTTGGTCTTTGATGTTAAATATTCGGTTCTCTCTAGAAAGTTGTCGATTGAAAATGAAAAGCGTGTATGAATGTATGTGCGCGAATGTATTCCTCATTCCACCGGCGTCTCTCAGGTGCCTGCTGTGTTAGGTGGTGGCTCTGTTACTCACCTGAACAGCCGTGTGCACTGCATGCTAGCGTGGGCTAGGGCGGGGCCTGGACTTTAGGGCTGGTCATGCCACTCTGGGTAGGCTCCTTGGGTTGAGAGACTTCACCTGTCGGCCCCAGGTCCCTCCTTTGTAGGTCCCGGGTTGATGGTGATTTTGGGGATGGAGCCTACCAAGCCCAGTAAGATTTAGGATTGTAGGCAGGGTAGGAAGGGATCGACTCCCCAGGGTGCAAGTGTAGTTGGCTCTGCGGGGCTGAGTTTGTATGGCAGCGATGTAATTCATCCATCTGTCGGAGCGTGTGTTCCTGAAGTCTACCTCCTGTGCCTTGTTTGTATGGACAGGCCTGGACAGAGCAGTTGGACCCGGCCTTAGCTGGCAGGCAGCCCGAAGGTCAGGCTGGAGCCATCAGCCAGTGACCCAGTGGAGAGGAGTGGGAACTAGAGGGCCACAAAGTAGGGAGTGGTTGGCTCTTCCAAAAAGAGAGTGGGGAGGGAACAGGCGGCAGCAGAGTCTTCACGGAGGGAGTGGTGCTTGAGGTGAGTCCTGAAAGCCAGGGGAGTCGAGACCCAGGGTGCAGGCGTGGCAGGCTTTCCAGGTAGGAGGATGGGCTGATCACTCAGGGTGATCGAGACCCAGGGTGCAGGCGTGGCAGGCTTTCCAGGCAGCGGTAGGAGTATGGGCTGTTCACTCAGGGGGATCGAGACCCAGGGTGCGGGGGAGTGGCAGGCTTTCCAGGCAGCGGTAGGAGTATGGGCTGATCACTGGCAGGCTCAGTTGGGGAAGAATGCTGTAGCTCAGTGCAGCCACAATGTGGGTGCTGGCTGGGGAGACCCTGGGGCAGGGACCAGACTGAGGGGCCAGGGGTACTGCACTGGGCCTGTGCTGGTGGTGGTGGGGGCTCTGTCCGTGGGAGGTGAGGAGCATGCAGAGGTCTTCAGCCAGGTGTGCACATGTGCACGTGTGTGGTGTGGGTGATAGGATTGTGTTGCACCTTGGTATAATGAAACCCTCCTTATGAGTGAAGATGGGAGCGAGTAGGTGGGAATAAGAGGTGGTGGAGAGAGGGTCCACTGAATATATTGAGAGTATTGGAGGGAGGAGGCCGGAATGACTCCTGCATGCCTGGCCTGGGTACCTGAATGCCTGCTAAGATTTCGTAAGTGATGGAAGATGTTTAAGTTTGTCTTCTTGAATGGTGATAACTTTTCAGAGGTTTAAAGAAATCTGTTTACTTTATGAGGGAAATTTAGAGCATCCATCCACCCACCTGTCCATCCACTCATCTGCTCGCCTGCTCGCCTGCTCGCTCATCCATGCCTCCCTCCCTGAGGAAGTCTCCACTGATAGGTCAGGTGCTGCTGCACGGTGGCCCACGGGGTGTGGAGGAGCAGAGCGCTTCTGCTGGGAGAGCCAGCTCAGGGACGGACTGAGCCAGGGGCTGCTGAAGTGCTGCACATTGCTTGTGAGACAATAAATAATTTTTTTAAAAATCAAGTTTCAATTGTCTTAAGGGCCGTGCGTGGTGGCTCATTCCTGTAATCCCAGCACTTTGGGAGGCTGAGGCAGGTGGATCACTTGAGGTCAGGAGTTCACAAGCAGCCTGGCCAACGTGGTGAAACCCTGTGTGTACCAAAAAGTGCAAAAATTAGCCAGGCATGGTAGCGCATGCCTGTAGTCCCAGCTACTTGGAAGGCTGAGGTGGGAGGATTGCTTGAACCTGGAAGGCAGAGGCTGCAGTGAGCTGAGATGGCACCACTGCACTCCAGCCTGGGCAACAGAGTAAGACCCTGTCTCAAAAAAAAAAAAATTGATATTTGTTTATATTTGTATCTTAATATTAGGAGCAATGAAAAAATACAGTATACATTTTAAGTAATAGAATGCTTTCATTTTAAAGTTTCTGCCATGTTTACTTTTTGCTTTACCACCTGTTCCATTTTCTTTCAGATTTTTGAAAGGATCTTGTTCATATGGGCGATCCGCCACCCAGCCAGTGGATACGTTCAGGGGATAAATGATCTCGTCACTCCTTTCTTTGTGGTCTTCATTTGTGAATACATAGGTAAGATTTCTTGCAGACATTAAACGTGAACTTTAGTGGACTTGCTGTGTGTTACTATGTATAATTATAACAGTATTGAAAATTGCTACTAAGTGTAATGTTATTAATGATAGGTAATATTAGAGAATAATAGTTTTCTCATCAACAACAGCTTTCCAAAATGTCTTTAATCTACATGCTCAACTACTGAAGACATTAAATTGCAGTTATAATGATTAATATCTTCTTTTTAACAATATTTGAAGATAGATAATATATTTGGGGAGTGTAGTTTATTCTAAATGCCATCACAGTAATGGCTTTAATGGTTTCAGTCATTCAATCGATCAGTCATTCAGTCAATCAGTCAGTCTGTCTGTCTGTCTGTCTATCTGTTTATCTATCTGTTTATTTTGAGACGGAGTCTTGCTCTGCTGCCCAGGCTGGAGTATAGTGGCACGATATCGGCTAACTGCAACCTCTGCCTCCCGGGTTCAAGCGATTCTCCTGCCTCAGCCTCCTGAGTACTTGGGACTACAGGCATGCGCCACCATGCCCAGCTAATTTTTGTATTTTTAGTAGAGACGGGCTTTCACCATGTTGGCCAGGGTGGTCTCGAACTCCTGACCTCGTGATCTGCCCGCCTTGGCCTCCCAAAGTGCTGGGATTATAGACGTGAGCTACCACGCCCAGTCAGTGGTTTGAATTTAAATGGATAAGATTAAGGTGATAGAGTATCAGTCACATATTTTGCTTACAAGCTGAAAATCAAATCTTTAATTGCATTTCATCACTTTTCTACTTTTGCTATACTAGTAACATTTGGTTTTATGAGAGTATTAATTACTTGTGAAATAACTGGTTGAACAGTGGTTTAGATTGGGCTGTGTTTTTATGCTGTTTCTCTTTAAGTACTGCATATTTTTCCTTTATCACAATCAACTGTAATATAACTTAATCTGTTTTAAATATGTTTTTAAGTTAAAACCTCTGATAATAAAAGTGAGGATCTGCTTTTTAATGCATCTATGGATAAAACATAAATAGGAAAGAGGGGACTTTACTGTTTAGTCACAGCATTTTAATTTAAACCCGGTTTTGTCTTCCTGCAAGCCTTCTGGACTTGGTGCTCGCCTGTTGTTATTACATGGTGTTTTTAGGCTTTCCAGGTTGTGGTCGGCCTCAGATTCCCATCCTTGCTGTAATCTGGAGAGATGAGCTTTACCCGAGGACAGATTCACAGATTATCCTCGGAAGATGAGGCCATATCCAAGTAGTGAATTTTACTGCAACCCCTCTGACACTTTGTTTCCATTTGTGATTTCATAGGAGGTTGTCTCATTGCTAAGCAACTAATGAGAGCTGCCTCGGCTCACTCCCTAATCATCTCTTGAGTAGGGGAGAGGCTGCTCCTGAGGGTGCTTGCTTTTCTGCCTCTTACCCCTCATTTGACAGATAATGAAAATGCTCTTAATGATCCTAGAACAGTAGGACCTCTGTCAGTAGACTTCAGAGTTGTTAATTGAAAGGAGAAGTTCAACTGAGATGTGATTAGAGAATTGATATTCCATGTTAAATAGACCATTTAATTAATGTGGTAAATAAGTTTGTTTTAACTACTTTACCACCAACTCTGTTGTAAGATCTAAGCGATTCTTAATGCATTTGCCTGATTATCTGCAAGACAGGATGAAGGGGCATGACCACGAGCTTAATTGTGCAGAAGAAATTCGAAAGCCTGGAGAAAATGGAATCTGTGTCCTATGAGTGGTGTCTTCAGATGAGCTCAGAGACACTCTTCCTTGCCTTCCTGCGTCCCCATCCTTCCTGCATCGCCGTCACACACGCAGGCACATGCACACACATATGCACACATCAGAACACAACTACACATTGGGTATACGGTGTCACTTTTGAACATCTGTGTAAAACATACCATTTATTTCTGTCGGTCAGCTATTAAGTGGACATATAAAAATGTTTGGGCCAGGTGCTGTGGCTCATGCCTGTAATCCGAGCACTTAAGGAGGTTGATGCGGATGAATCACGAGGTCAGGAGTTTGAGACCATCCTGGCTAACATGGTGAAACCCCGTCTCTACTAAAAATACAAAAAATTAGCTGGGCGTGCTGGCATGCACCTGTAGTTCCAGCTACTCGGGAGGCTGAGGCAGGAGAATCGCTTGAGACTGGGAGGCGGAGGTTGCAGTGAGCCGAGATCGCGCCACGCCACTCCAGCCTGGGCGACAGAATGAGACTCCGTCTCAAAAAAAAAAAAAAAAAAAAGAAGTTTGGTCCTGGATTTCACATGTGATTATTGCATTTGTAGTCCTTTTTAGATCTAGCTTCCTAGGTTTCGGGAATGTTCATTAGTACAGTCCAAGTCCACCTTTCATTATGTTGTAAAGAAGCGTTTAACTTGCGTGGTGTGCTGTCCAGCTTCCTTATGGGGCTGAAGTTGAGTCATTCACGCAGCCCTTCATGGAGCACCTGCCCTGGTGCTGGGTGTGGTGCAGAGCGCTGCGGTGGGGAGATGACTTCGGTTCAGTGCAGCCAGTGTTGACAGAGCATCTCCTGGCCCTGTGCTGTGGGAGCAGGGCAGGACAACAAGGAAAGCCTGATCCCTGTCCTCTTGGAGTTTGTGGTTGTAGCACGGAAGACAGATTTTAGAGGAGTAATTTAAAGTCTTAATTAAAGTAATTAACATTCACATTATCAAGAGGAAGCCTGGGCTGCTGTAAGGACCTGTCCCCTTATAGGGGTCAGGGGAGGCCTCCAGGGTGAGGTGACGTTTTAGCCATGTCTCACGGGATGAGGAGGAGGCTAGATTGAGGCCGGGCATTCAGAGAGGGCAGCAGGAGGGCCGGCCTGGAATCCAAGGTGCAGTGACAAGTAGTGGCATTGGGAGGAAGGGCAGGGCGGCTTGGGCTGCAGTGCTGAGAAGGAGAAGCTTGGGGTCGAGTCCCAGGGGCGTGCGAAACCCGCAGCCACTGTGCTCAGGTTCTTGTCTTTGAACATTCATTCTGGCAGCTGCGTGGATGAGATTGGAGGGTTTCTGGGGAAGCTCATAGACCAGGGACCCACAGGGTCCAGCACCGGCAGAGGCACGGGTGCCCTCCAGAGAGGCTGTTCTGGTTTGCTGAACTCTTAGTTTGCTGGGTCTTCAAGCCGGTAAACCTCAGATGCTCTGCTTAGTGAAAATCTTCAAGATTGACTGTTCCTTCAGAGAACAGAGCCTGGTAATGGGATTCTGTGATTTCGACACCTGAGCACCTGCCAGTCCTTGGGCCTCAGCATTCAGGTTATCATGTGACCGCTCATACACCTTTGGTGCAGCTGCCTGTGGCACTAGCCCGGGTGTGGCTACCTCCTGAGAGCTGCAGCTGGCCTGGTTCTGAGGATGAGCTTGTGTTGTTACTTGGATATTCCTCTTTTCTTTGAAGTACAGGATAGCATCCCAGTTAATCGAAGGTTTAAGAAATCCCCGGGGTGTGGGATTTTTCCAGGGGCTTTCAGGCAACAGCAGACAGATCTGTGATGCCTGAGTGGGAGCTGGGCTCTTTCTGGGGATGTGTGTTCACCATGTGTCCAGAGCCTGTAAAGATCCACAGCTCCTGGCCTGCCACATGCTCCCACTGGTTCCACGGGAGGTGGGGAATCCTGGAGCGTGGCATTGGTCCTGAGTAGGAGCAGCTCTTCGGGAGTGGCTCATCGTTCTGGCTGTCAGTGGGAGGTTCCGACTCTGCACATGCTGGCACTCAGAGCCCTCTCAGTGTTACATTCTTTGACTTGGAAAGAAGGATGTGGTGGGCTTCCGATTCCCATCCTTGCTGTAATCTGGAGAGATGAGCTTTACCTGAGGACAGATCATCCCCCGAGGATGAGGACATATGCATGTAGTGAATTGTATTGCAACCCCTCTGACACTTTGTTTCCAGTTATGATTTCATAGGAGGTTGTCTCATTGCTAAGCAACTAATGAGAGCTGCCGTGGTTGAGGTTGACACACAGGACCTGGTCTGAAGGCAGACCAGTTGACTAGGTGAACTGCTTCCCAGCACAGAGGAGAATGTTCATCTTCAGCAGGAGGCTGGCCAGGATGTCAGAGTCAGAGAAACAGTTTGTAGTAGGGGAGCAATGCTCAAGCTGTGTGGAGGTGTGCTCAGAGGTGGGTTAGGGTTCGATGGGTCTCCATGGGTGCCAGGACACTGCTGGCCTGAGTCAGGAATACATGGCATGCATCCCAGCTCTCCTCGTGGAGCTCGACACTATTTGAGAAGGGCAGTTTGGTCCTGCTGTTGATGGATGCAGAGTCTGTAAATGCATGTTTAGGGCATGCTCTTGCACACACACATGCTGTGCACACAGGCGTGCAGGCACGTGCACGCGGACACACACACATAACCATACAGAGACACAAACCCACTTGCACACTCCTCACTAGTGCTAGCCTCAACCTCTCCAAGCAAATGGGGAACAAATCTGTAACCAACCTTTGTTTGAGTGGCACCCACCAGTTTCGCTCAGGCCCTGGAGGTGCCTGTCATTGGAGAAAGAGGTCAGGCGATCTTTCGTGACCTCAGAGGCAGGGGCAGCCGTGTGCAAAGCATGTGAAGACAGTGAAGTCCAGTAAATACAGCCGGTTCAACATCACCGAAGCTTGGGGAGAAAACTCTACAAGTGAAAACGAAGCGAGAGAGTATAATGTGATGGGAGAGATCGATCATGGAGAAGTTCTCTATGCCAGGAAGGTTTTGCAGCTCATAAATTTCAGAGGTTGAAGCCTTAGGGAGTGGGGAAGAAACTAGAGGCACATAGTGATACATTTGCTGAAGCTTGAATGTGCCCATTCCAGATCAGAGCCGAGCGTGCGTGCTTGTTCTTGCAGATTGCGTCCTTGACCCATGGGGCGGGCAGAGTGTGGAGGAGACTCCAGTTAGCACACCCATTGGAGATGACACTCAGCTAGGAACAGTCGGAAGACACACTTTTTAGTCTAATCTTTTAGAATTGAGAGGAAACAGCAAGGCACATGCTACTTTGGACTTAGTTCAGGCCATGGAAGAAGGCAGGTCTAGGATGAGAATAACATAGGGTCCAGGGCATCTTAGAGTTTGTAACAGCAGAGGAGTGACACCTGGTCTAGAGACACCGAGGGGTACAGGAGCGGGCCCAGACCAGAGGCCGGCGGAGGCAGGAGACTCGCTGAGGGAGGACTGGGCCTGAGAGGAGGGCCTGGTCCTGGATGTCAAATAGGCTGCTGTGAGGGCACCAAGGTGGCTTGGTGTGAGCAGAGGGGAGCGTGAACGAGAAGGAAAAATCCAGTGACCTCCTAGATTCCTGGCCCTGTGAGGGGTGTGGTGCCGTTTGCCAGGATGAGACGTGGAGTAGAAAGAGCGGGTTGAGGAGGCGGGATGGGGTTCTGATTTAGGATGTGCTGAGCGTGCTCTGTCGGCAGTGATCAAGTAGAAGAGTCTGTTGGAATCCGGGCCTTGGCAGGAGATCTGCAGTGGAGGTTAGTCTGGAAATTGTCGGCCTGGAAATGGCTGCTGACAGTCGCGGCTGTAGATGTGTGTGTCTGGGGAGAGTGGAGTGCAGCGGGTCATAGGATCCAGTGGCTCTCTGATGTGTCAGGGGTCTCGGAGATGTGACTGTCTGTGACTCGAGGAGCTGGCAATGGGGCTGTCCCACAGGGAGGTTTATGGCGCTCTCCCATGCAGGAGTCTGGGCGTTGAGAGTCCAGGTGGCTCCTGCTGCTGAGGGCCGCCTTTGGGATCTGTGAAGGATGCAATGCAGCTCTGGGGCCTGACCGCTGGGGTCCAGATCCGGGCGCTGCCCCTGAAGAGCTGCAGGCGGCCTTGGTGCCTCAGTGATCTCTGCAATGGACACGAAATGGAGATCGTAATGGCACCAGTCTCTTGGTTGGTGTGAAGACTGAGTGAGGCAAAAACAGCTTAGAACCAGGTATGGAACGCGGGAAGTGTCCAGTATGTGTTGCTCTTGTGATCATCGTTACTGTCACTTTCCTTGTCGCTGCCTGTGGCTTTCCTCTGCTTAAAATGGTGGCCGCATCTCTGCTCGGTCCCTGTCCTAGGTTTGGAGAGAGGGAGATGGTGCAGGGTGCAGGGCCGAGGCCAAAGCACGCCTCAGCCGAGCCTATGTGTTTTCGGAAGCTTTCCTGGAACCCACACAGCGATGTCCTCCATCAGCCACACCCTTGCCACCCACCAGCCACAGGGGGCCTGGAGAAGATGTGGGTGGAGACAGGAGGCAAGGAAGAGGGTCTGTGTGTGTGTGCGTGCAGGCTGCCAGACCAGTGTGTGCCCCGGGGAGAGCTATGGCGGTGTGGTAAGGAAATGGAGAAGAAGTGGTTTCAGAGGTAAGACAAAGGCCAGGCCTGAGGTATCGCAGAAATCAAGGGAGGGGACAACTTCAGGAAGGAGGGAGTGGTCAGCAGAGCTCACAGGGATGGAGACTGAAAATTGGTCAAAGCATTTGATAGTGGGGATCTTGCTAGCGACCTGCCAAATCTGGCTGAAGAATAGTGGCAAGCAAACTGTCACATCAGCTCCCTGCCCTCCCTCAGAAATGGGGGCCTGAATGTTTCTGTGCTGGGGGAAGATTGCACTCAGTGGACCACAGCCTCTTGCAACTTTATTTTAAATAATTTTTTATGATGGAAAGTTTCAAACACAAAGTCAACAAAATTGTCCGAAGAACCCGCGTGCCCGTCATCTGACTCTAGCAGTCACCGTTCTCCTTCCTTCTGTCCCCCACCCACTCCCAACCTCCATGCAACTTTACTTACTACTGCTGTTTAAAAACAGCTTTATTGAGATTCAGTTTAGAAACCGTAACGTTTACCCACTTAGAGTGTAAAGTTGAAAGATTTTTAGAATAGAGTAGTGTAACCATCAGCACCTTTGATTTTAGAGTATTTTCATCATCCCCAAAAGAAATCCTATACCCATTGGCAGTCACTCCCCATCCTTCCCTTTTCTCTTGTCCACTAGCCCCAGGCAGCCTCTCATCTGCTTTCTGTGTCTGTGGATTTGCTTCTTCTGGACATTTCACGTGAGTGGAATTACATGATGCGTGGCCCTTTGTGTCTGGCTTCTTCCACTTGGCATCATGCTTTCAAGGTTCATCCACGCAGCGTGAATCAGTACTTCCTTCATTCCGTAGCCAGGTAACGGCTCCGGGTACGGACGCAGCACGTTGTGTTTCTCCACTCATCCGTTGGTGAACGTTTGGATTGTTTTCATTTTTCGACTAATATTGTTTCCATTTTTGACTAATATTTTGACTAACAGGAATAACGTTGCTATGAGTATTCATGTACAAGTCTTCGTGTAGATATGTGTTTCCATTTCTGTTGGTATATAACTGGGAGAATTACTGGGTCACATGGTTACTCTGTTTAACCTTTTGAGGACCTGCCGGTCTGCTTTCCCACGTGGCGGCACCATTTTCCCTGCCCACAGCATTGTGGGAGGAGCGTATGTTTCCCCTTCCTGCAGGAGTGTGTCCACATCCTGGTCAACACTTGTCATCATCTTTCACTCTTTTTTTTTTTTTTGTAGACTTTACTGAATCTTATATTAATTTAAAGAGATTGAGTTCTGCCTCTTAGTCTCAAACTGTGATAAAAACTCAGATAAGAAGGGATGTTGACTGTAGAAATCATTTGTAAAGACAAATAAATTCCCCGGTGCTGCTGTTTTCCCCATAGCCCAGCACACCTGCAGTGTTGACAGCCTTCGTGCCCAGTGCCAAATTCCCTGTCATAAGAGGGAACCTTTATGGCAACTGTTTAACCCCCTTAAAATGGATGCACATGCTGATGTTTTCTTCTGGGCTTAAAGCTGAGTATTAGGTATGTATGTGTTTGTTTGTATGTATGTATGTATGTATGTATGTATGTATGAATGGAGAGAGACAGAGTGTTGCTGTATTGCCTAGGCTAAGTGCACTGGCGTTATCATGGTTCATGGCAGCTGCAACCTCGCAGGCTTAAGTGATGCTCCTACCTCAGCCTCCCAAGTAGCTGGGACTACAGGCATGCACCACCACGCCTGACTAATTTTTTGTTTTTTGTAGAGGCAGAGTCTTGCTATATTGCCCTGGCTGGTCTCAAACTCCTGGACTCAAGGAATTCTTCTTCCTTGGCCTCTGAAAGTGCTGGGATTACAGGCACGAGCCACTGTGCCCAGCTACTATGTTGTTATTATTATTTTTTAACTTTTATTTTAGGTTCACGGGTACATGTACAGGTTTTTTATATAGGTAAATTGTGAGTCACAGGGGTTTGGTGTACAAATTATTTAGTTACCCAGGTAATAAGCGTAGTACCCGAGAGGTAGTTTCTCGATTCTGACCCTCCTCCCGCTCTCCACCCTCAGGCAGGCCCTGGTGTCTATTGTTTGCTTCTTTGGGTCCATGTGTACTCAATATTTAGCTCCCACTTATAAGTGAGAGCATGCAGTATTTGGTTTTCTGTGCCTGTATTGGTTCTTTTAGGATAATGACCTCCATCTCCATCCATGTTGCTACAAACGATATGATCTTGTTCTTTTTTATAGCTGAATAGTATTCCATGGTGTATATGTACCACATTTTCTTTATCCAGTCCACCACTGATGGACATTTAGGTTGTTTCCATATTTTTTGCTATTGTAAATAGTGCTATGATGAACATACACGTGTATGTGTCTTTATGGTACGATGATTGATATTCCTTTGGGTATATACCCAATAATGGGATTGCTGGGTTGAACAGTAGTTCTGCTTTAAGTTATTAGAGAAATCACCGAACTGCTTTCCGTAGTGGCTGAACTATTTACATTCTCACTAGCAGTGTAAAAGCATTTCCTTTTGTCTACAACCTCCACAGCATCTGTTTTTTTTTTTGACTTTTTAATAATAGTCTTTCTGACTGGTGTGTGATGGTATGCAAATATGGTTTGCAAATATTTTCTCCTGTAGGTTGTATGTTTACTCTGTTGATAGTTTCTTTTGCTGTGCAGAAGCTCTTTAGTGTAATGAAGTCCCATTTGTTAATTTTTGTTTTTGTTGCAATTGCTTTTGGCATCTTGGTCATGAAATCTTTGCCAGGGTCTGTGTCTGGAGTAGTATTTCCTTAAGTTATCTTCCAGGATGTTTACAGTTTTAGGTTTTACATGTAAGTCTTTAATCTATCTTGAGTTGATTTTGGTATAACAAAGGGGTCTAGTTTCAATCTTCTGTGTATGGCTAACCAGTTATCCCAGCACCATTTATTGAATAGGGAGTCCTTTCTCCATTGCTTGTTTTTGTCCACTTTGTCAAAGATCAGATGGCTGTAAATGTGTGGCTTTATTTCTGGGCTCTCTCTTCTGTTCCATTGGTCTGTGTGTCTGTTTTTGTTATTGTGCCATGTTACCAGTGCCATGCTGTTTTTGTTAGTGTAGCCTTGAAGTATAGTTTCAAGTATACTCACAAGTATATTCATAAGCATGAATATTGTAATGCCTCCAGCTTTGTTCTTTTTTGCTTTGGATTGCTTTGGCTATTCAGGTTCTTTTTTGATTCCTTGTGAATTTTAAAATAGTTTTTTTTTCCTAATTCTGTAAAAAATGTCATTTATTGGTAGTTTGATAGGAATAGCACTGAGTTTGTAAATTGCTTTGGGCAGTGTGGCCATTTTAACAATAGTGATTCTTCCTATCCATGGGCATAGAATGGTTTTCCATTTGTATATTCATCTCTGATTTTTTTGAGCAGTGTTTTGTAATTCTCATTGTAGAGATCTTATATGTTACCTGGTTAGCTGTATTTCTAGGTATTTTATTCTTTTTGTGGCTGTTGTAAATGGGATTGCATTCTTGATTTGGCTCTCAGCTTGGACATTGTTAGTGTACAGAAATGCTACTGCTTTTTGTACATTGATTTTTGTATTCTAAAATTTTACTGAAGCTATCAGATCTAGGAGCTTTTGGGCAGAGACTATGGGGTTTTCTAGGTATAGAATCGCATTGACTGCAAACAATTTGATTTCCTCTCTTCCTATTGAATGCCTTTTATTTCTTTCTGTTGCCTGATTGCTTTGGCAAGGACTTCCAGTACTCTGTTGAATAGGAGTTTTGAGAGTGGGCATCCTTGTCTTGTTCTGGTTTTCAAGGGGAGTGCTTCCAGCTTTTGTCCATTCAGTGTGCTGTTGATTGTGGGTTTGTCATAATTGGCTCTTATTATTTTGAAGTATGTTCCTTCAGTGTCACAGAGTAATGTAAAAACATAGCTTTAGAAACAGTATAGCGATACTGGTAAATATAGATAAGTTATGAAGGAAGCAATTAGAATACTTGGCCATCCCACTGTTGAGAAGACTTATTGAAGCCTATCTCCTCACTGTGCAGCCTCTCCTTTGATTAAGATCCTTTCTTCCCACACAGCCACACTGGGAGGGCTGGAGAAGGGTCTCTCTACTTTCTCTGCTCCCAAGAGACCAGTGGCTATCTGCATGGGGAGAGTCCTGGGCTCTACTTCAGTTCCTTGGGGGTGGCACCATGGTATCACCTCTGTGTGGCAAGCAGTGTGAATCTGGGCCCTTCCCCATCTCTTGCCCCTCCCAGGGCTGGGCCTTGAAGCTAGCCTGGGTCTCTTCTCTAGGTTGCTAGGGTCGCAGTGTCTAGGTCTGGGCTGGGAGGAAGGAGGACTCATCCAGCCTGGAGCCTGAGCTGTGGTTCCAGCCCGTCCTTTGAGCCAGGGTACGGGGCACTTGCCCGCTCAGCGCTCGCTCAGGGGTTACTGTCCTGTGTATGGCCACCAGGCAGCTGCCGTACCACTGTGCATAAGCAGCTGTTTTCTGTATTTCCTCTAAGTCTTGTTTTCTATGCATTGTATTTACGTAGTCGAGTGCATATTATCTATAACATTTTGTTTCATGTTTTTTTCCCATTTAACCTTATAATATAGGCTTTTCCTTGTAGTAAGAAATCTTTATAAAAATCGTTTCTACCTTCTGTACATAATGCTCTATTGAGATCATGTAGCATAATTTCTGAAACCATCCAGTGTTGGTGAATCTTTTCTTTTAGTTTTTCTTTCCTTTAGGCATGGTGTAATTTTTAAGTAAAGCCTGTACTTTTCAAACAGCGACTGTCATATCACTTTTAAGTATGTTAAATTTGATGATTTTGAATTAAGGAGCATTGTTCCATCACCTTGAATTCCACAGTTTAAGCAGAAAATTGTATTTTAGCTTAAACATTTTTAGCAGAGCAAGAAACAAAGAAGTATTTGCCCCCCTCCCCATCTTTGATGCCTCCGTGGTATTTAAATGTAGAAACAGTCTTGACTGAGTCCTTTGGACTGATAACTTGGAATGACGATGTCTTGACTGAGTCCTTTGGACTGATAGCTCGGAGTGGCTGGATGTCTTGACTGAGTACTTTGGACGGATAACTCGGAGTGACTGGATGTTGGTTGTGCTGCAGGGAAGCAATAGGACCACATTTTGGAAAAGGTGAAGAGTGTTTTACAATGGATTCTAACCATCAGTATGTTTAATATCTAATTGACCTGATTTTCTATGTCATTTTCTCTTAAATTACTCTTGAAAGCAAATGTGCAATGGGATTAGAATAAATAGTGCATTTACTTAAGAACATTAAGAATATTTATTTTGCCGGGTGCGGTGGCACACGCTTATAATTCCAGCACTTTGGGAGGCCGAGGTGGGCGTCAGGAGTTCGAGACCAGCCCGACCAACGTGGTGAAACCCCGTCTCTACTAAAAATACAAACATTAGCTGGGCATGGTGGTGCATGCCTGTAATCCCAGCTACTTGGGAGGCTGAGGCAGGAGAATTGCTTGAACCCGGGAGGCGGAGGTTGCAGTGAGCCAAGATTGTGCCATTGCACTCCAGCCTGAGCAACAAGAGTGAAACTCTATCTCAAAAAAAAAAACAAACCCAAAAACGTTATATTCCTGTTTGTAAGTCAGATTCTTAAAGTATAGATTGTTCTTAAACATGTAGTTACCCAGAGAGGACTTTCTAGCATATGGCTCCTGGAGCTGGCGGACTGCTAGGGTTGTGATTAGTGTGTGGTCGGGATGGCAGGTAAAATCCCCACAGCCAGTGGGACACATGAGAGGACGAATGCAGAGAACATGCTCACAGCTGGATTTTAGCAGCATAGTTATTCTTTTGCTTATTTCCATTATCGGAGTATTAATAGAGCTTTGAGTGACAGTGAGGGAAAGAAGAGCTGGTTCTAGTTTCTCATTGATAAGTTGTAGCTTTAGAATGATTTGTTTTAGCTTTCCATTGTTAGCATTTAAATTTTACTTCCCTCCACCTTGTTTTTTTTGTGTTGTCTAAACCAAGGCTACTGCCAGATACATCCTTTGCCTGACTTCCTCGAATGTTCCTCATAGCCTAGGTGCTTTTGTGCTCCATAGTTAATCTCAGAAACATTGAAAGGTAAAAACCAAACATCTGAGCATAGCACATTTTCTGTAGCAGTTCTAGACCCATGTGAGACAAGCAGAGAGCTCCCTGGGGTTGCTCGTGTGTGGAATAGCAAAGTGGAGGTTGCTGGCTTTGCAGCCCCTGAACTGACTGTGCAGGTGCCACATCTTTGCATTGCCCACGACTCATATATATTCATTTTTTCTAGTTAAAAACATTTTGGAAATAATTAGGGTAATGGACTTACTGTTTAAAAGATTGGAAAGTTTAATAACAGTATGGCTTTGCCATCCCGGAAGCTGTCACTTGAACGTTTGGCTAATTTTTTTCTGGCCTTTTACTCTGTAGATTCTTTTCCATAGTAGCTATTATATTATGCATGCACATTTCAATATTGCTTTTTGCTTAGTATCTAACCATTTTCCAGTGTCATTCAACAGTTTTAAAAAATACGTGTTTTAAAAGTAGCAACATACTACTTTCAATAATGGCTAGAAAAATGAGACAAATCAGCAAGAAACTAGAAGAATAAACAACACAGAAAACCAACTAGATCTAGTAGATATCCACACAACACTGCACCCAACAGCAGCAGGATACATGTTCCTCTCAAGTGCTTGTGAAGCATTCTCTAGAATAGACCGTATGCTAGGCCTAAAACAAGCCGTAATACTTTTGAGAAGATGGAGTTTATACAAAATGTGTTCTTTGACCACAATGGCATTAAGTTAGAAGCCAGTAACAGAAGGAAATTTGAAGAAAATGACAAATATGTAGACATTTTAGAACACACCCTAAATAACCAGTGGGTCAAAGAAGAAATCGTAAGGGAAATTAGAAATTGCTGTGAGATGAAGAAAATGAAAACACAATATATCAGCACTTACAGGATGCAGTTAAAGCAGTGATCCAAGAGAAATTTATAGTTGTAACGGACTATATTAAAAAAGACCTCAAATCATTAACTTTCCACTTTCTGAAACTTAGAAAAAGGGTAAAATAAAGCCAAAACAAACAGAAGGGAGAAAATAATGAAGACTAGAACAGAAATAAGTGAAACAGACTTGTAGCTAGACTGACCAGAGAGAGAGAGAAAACTCAAGTTACTAAATTCATGAGAAATTTTAGAAACACACAGCATTAAAGTAATACTATGAACAACTCTACAAACCAGGCAGTGTATATGAAACAGAGAAACTCCTAGAAACACACAAATTGCCAAAATTGACTATGATGGTTAATTTTGTGCTAACTTGGCTGGGCTGTGGTGCCCTGTTGTTTGGTCCAACTCCAGTCTATTTGTAGCTGCAGTGTAGATGTATTTTAGATGTGATTAACATTTAAATCGGTGGACTTTGAGTAAAGCAGGTTACCCTCCACAATGTAGGTGGGCCTCCTAATCTAATCAGGTGAAGGCCATGAGCTTGAAGAGTGAAGTTTCTTGAAGAAGTAGGAATTCTTCTCAAGACTGCCTCATGGGAAATCCTGACCGAGTTCCTAGCCTGCTAGCCTACCCTACATATTTCAGACTTGCCAGTCCCTACAATTGTGTGAGCCAATTCCATAAAATAAGTCTCTCTTTGAGACTGAACTAATTATTAACAATTTAAAATTAACAATGAACTAATTTTCATCAATAATTTAATGTTAACTTGTTATTAATTAGTATTAATTATTGAAATAATTTCAAAAATCCCCACAAAGAAAATTGTAGGACTAGATGACTTCGCTTGTGAATTTTATCAAAGGTTTAACAAAGAATTAACACTCTTTCTTCATAGACTCTTTCAAAAAATAGAAGAGGAGGGAGCACTTTTCACCTCATTCTATGTGGCCGATATTACTCTGAGTCCAAAGTGAGATGAAGACATAACAAAGAAAGAAAATTACAGAACAATATTCCTTATCACAATGGACTTAAAAATCCTCAGCAAAGTCCTAACAAACTGAATCTAGCAACATATTGAAAGGATTAGGCATTATTACAAGTGGAATTTATTTCAGGAATGCTGGGATGGTTCAACATTTGAAAGTCAATCCATGTAATACACTGTATTAACAGAATAAAGGACAAAAATTACATGATCATCTCAGCTGATATGGAGAAAGCATTTGACAAAATCCAACACCCTTTTATGAGAAAAACATTCAACAAACTAGGAATAGAAGAGAACTTCCTCTCTAATAAAGGCTTCCATGAAAATTCTGTGACTAACATCATGCTTAGTTTAAAAGACAAAGTTTTTCCCCTAAGATCAGGAGTAAGATATGGATATCTACTTTCTCCACTTCTATTTTAGTATTGGTTCTAGCTAAGGCAGTTAAGCCCAAAAATGAAACAAAAGTCATCCAGAATGGAAAAAAATAAAACTACCTCTATTTGTAGATGACAGGATCTTGTATGTAGAAAATCCCCAAGGAATCCACTAGAAAACTATGAAAGCTTATAAACCAATTCAGGTTTGTAGGATGCAAGATCAAGATTAAAAAATCGGTTACATTTTCATGCACTTGCCATGAAATATTTAAAAATGGAACTAGGAAAATCCACTTACATCAGAAAGAATAAGATACTTAGACATAAATTTAGCAAGAGAAGTGCAAGATTCGCACTCTGAAAACTACAAAATATTGTTGAAATAAATTAAAGAGGATCTAAATAAATGGAAAGGCATCCCATGTTTATGGATTGGAAACCTTAATATTGTTAAGGTGGCATTCTTCCTCAAATTGATGTAAAGATTCAGTGCAGTCCGTATCAAAAGCCTAAATGGCTTCTTAGCAGAAATTGTCGAGCTTATCTTAAAATTCATTTGGGAATTAAAAGAACCCGGAATAGCCGTAACAGTCTTGAAAAAAAAAAACAAAGATTAGGACTCACGCATTCTGGTATCAGAATTTATTACAAAGCTACATTAATCAAGACTGTGATGCTGCCATGTGGATAGACATGTAGATCAGTGGAGTAGAATTGAGAGGCCAAAGATAAACCTTCATATTTATGGTCAATTGATTTCTGACAAAAATGCCAAGAGAATTCAATGAGGAAATTTGTGTTTTCCAAGCAGTAGTCCTGGGACGGTTATTAGACATTGAAATGCAAAAAGATGAAGTTCCACTCCTGCCTCTCTGTAGACACACACAAAAAAGTGAATCATGACCTGAATGTAAGAGCTGAAATCATAAAACTCTTAAAGGAAGACATGAGGAAATCTTCATGACCTTGGGTTAGGCCATGGTTTCTGAGATATGACACCAAAAGCAAAAGGGACAAAGGATAGATAAATTGGATTTCATCAAAATGAAAACTTTTGTGTTACAAATAATACTCTCAAGAACATGAAAAAACATTCCCCAGAATGGGAGAAGATGTTTGCAAATCATATATCTGAAAAGAGACTCATATCTAGTATATACAAAGAACTCGTACAACTCAGTATTAAGACAAACCTAATTTTAAAATGGGCAAAGTGTTTGAATAGATATTTCTCCAGAGAAAATATACAAATGAGCAATAAATAAAAGATGGCCAACATCATTAATCATTAGGGAATACAAATCAGAAGCCACAGTGTGATACCACTTCACACCCACAAGGATGGCTACTATCAAAAAGATGAACAATAACAAATTAACAGTTACAAATGTTGGCAAGGATGTGGAGAAATTAGAATGTGGGGGCCGGGGGATTGACCGTTAATGGGTACAGAGTTTCTTCTGGGGGGAGGCAAAATGTTGTAAAATTAGATTGTAGTGGTGGTTACCCAACTTAGTGAATATATGAAAAACCACTTTAAATAATTTAATTATGTGGTATGTGAATTATATCTCAGTTAAACAGGTTAAAAAAGAAAGTGGAAGCTCATTATCCTGTTGTAAGGAGATGTACTTGGCAGCTTCCTGTCGACAAACATTGTGTGGTTTCTGCTTTTTCACTGTTGATAATGCACGTGGTGCTCCATAAACAAATCCTTGATTGTGTTTTGGGTTAGTCTTGTGATGCATTCTTAGAAGAGGCCGTCACTGAATCAATGGCTGTGAGTGTTTTTAGGTCTGGATAACATTTGCTAGGTTGTTTTCCAGAAAGAAATGAATACGTATATTCTCACCACCATGTGAGAGAGTGCCGTCTTACTCTATCTTTGGTATTTTCTTTACCTTAATTATTAATAGGTCTTTGATTGGCTTGACAGGACAAACATCTGTGTCTGTGTGCTTACAGATGTACTTCATTCATGGATAGATGCTTTAGTATTCACACGCAAGGCTGCTTCCACATGGGCACGAGCTCAAAGATGCTAAGTGACTCAGTGAATTGAGGAGCCAGGAGCAATTAATACACTCTCCAGTACTGACATGTGAGTTTTCAACCTCAAGGTACCTTATTCAACTGGCCTGATTAGAAAGTCAGCAAAGACAAGGGTGTGTGTGTGTGTGTGTGTGTGTGTGTGCGTGTGTGCATGCATGCATGTATGTGCATGCATGCACGTGTGTGGTAAAACAATTGAACAATTGGATTGGAACCCGTGGACTGCAGGCCTCGTGCTTAGAGTGTGCTAGTGTGGGAGAAGCAAGCATGTGCCCAACGGTCCCCTGGACCTGGTGTGCTGGGAACTTTCCACACAGAACTCTGCTCCTCAGCCCCTATGTGTGTGTGGACCCCTTTGGGAGGCAGCAGTAGAGGGCTCAGTTTGGGCCATTTTATGGAAATGCAGTGCCTGAGTCAGCATCTTGCAAGTCCCTGATGTACTTTATGCAGAGGACGATGTTAGCATTCCTTGTAAACGATGTGGAACGTGTATATCATCATAAGCTCCCCGAGCAGAAAGTCAGCCCTTTCTTTGGCCTTGAGCCTGTCTTTGGGACCTTGCTTTCCGTTTTCTTGATTCCTGGCTCCTTCTCACTGTCTCCCCCATCAGACCACGCCGGCCTGCAGTCCGCTCCCGTGTTACCAACACACTGGTTTTGGTGAAGCATTTTGTATATTGTATTATAGTATCTGACATTTATTGAGTTTTCACTCCAGGCCAAGCGTTATATGTGTGTGGTGGTGGATAGGTTGGGTTAGGTTTTAAAGTGAAATTGTGGGGAGTCAAAATTACCCTCATAGTCCCTGAAGTCAGTAGGACTTGGGGACTCTGATACTCAACATCCAAGAATTAACCTGTTTGTTTTTCCTTGCATTTATTTATTTACTTACTTAGATGGAGTCTTGCTCTGTCACCCAGGCTGGAGTGCAATGGCACGATCTTGGCTCACTGCAAGCTCCACCTCCCAGGTTCATGCCATTCTTCTGCCTCAGCCTCCCGAGTAGCTGGGACTACGGGCGCCCACCACCACGCCTGGCTAATTTTTTTTTTTTTTTTTTTGTATTTTTAGTAGAGATGGGGTTTCACCATGTTAGCCAGGATGGTCTCGATCTCCTGACCTCGTGATCCACCCGCCTCGGCCTCCCAAAGTGCTGGGATTACAGGTGTGAGGCACCGCACCCGGCCTTTCCTTGATTTTAAATCCTGGCTTCCATTTATTTGGAGCCAAAGCCAGTATGTAGTTTAAATGATGTGGGATTATGGGGATAAATAAGGGGCTCTCCTTCCTGCCTGCCTTTCTACCTTACACAAATTCACCTAAGCTAAATTTACAGTTTGGTTGACTTTACTATATATCTCCCTAATTCTCACAGCAGCCTTGTAAGGTAGACACTGCTGCTCTTAGTTTAGGAGAAGGGATATAGAGAGGTTAAGTGGCTTGTAAGGCCCCACCGTTTCAGTTCCAGAGTTCTAGTCCCTCCTGTTCTACCTCTGGACCGCAGGCAGCTTTGGAAGTCGCTGTCTCAGAGCCCGCCGTGGAATTACTTGGTCATGTGGTTTTGATGCTTGCAGCTGATAGTGAAATCAAAGGATTCCTTTCTCCAGTATCTGGCTTTTCTTAATGATACATGGCCAGAGTTCTTATTCATTTGAATCTGGTCCTCAAGGCTGAGATGTTGGGATTTTTATCCTTGTTAATTTGGACCTTTTCCTTCAGAGAACAAGTTCAATTTCTATTACACTCAAATGCAGTTTCATGTTTTTCCCAATTCATTTTCTTTTTTAAAAAATGAGTTTCTCTTTATTTCCAGTTTTAAAATTACAGTCATTGTTGAAGTGGTTCTGGCTCTAAGAGGAAATAAACCAACAAATACATAAGAGGTATCCTCCCACTTTTAGCCCTCCTAATATAAATGCCACATAATTTAATATCCAGGAACTTGAGTAATTCAAAACAGCACCTTTGAAAACTCTGAAGACTAAACTCACCCAAGTCGGCTGCAGCCAGCAGAGGGAGTTCTTGTGGCTGGGAGGCGGCACCTTTGGGAATGTCCTGAAGACTGTGGATCCTCTTCTCCCCAGACAGACGCCTGGCCCCACACTTCACTTAAAGTTTCAGAAATTTCGTGGACTCTCTTTCCTGGGTCTGATTCTTAATCCCTTTAAAGCCATACAGAGGAGCATGGTCAAGACTGATCTGACGGACCTTCATTTTTCGTGTAGTTTTCTCCATTCCTGGCTGCTGTTGCATGTTATGCATAATTTTTATTTTGTTCCTAGAAATGTTAATGGACTTTAAAAGCTTAATGGCATTTAGTTAGGAGATCCTTGTGGTATATTCTGTGATCTGTTGTTTTCTTTGTATTTCCAGTTCAGTGTCACAACCTGGGAAAAACAAATCTCTGCTCACAAATTGATTCAGTGTCGAGGAATGCCTTATTCTGATGTTACGCGGTTTCTTTCCTGGCTCATGCATGCTCCCATTTGTGCGTTTATAGAAAGTGTAAGTCCTATGCTAGTCAGAGCAAGACTCTGTCAGTGAAGACGACGGTGACTAGTAGCGGGTTCACCGTGTCAGACACTGCGCTAAGCAGGTCATTGCATGATCACCTGGAATTCTTAAATGCCCTCTGGCGACACCACCATACATTACTGTTGTGACTCCCCCAGGTTGCCCGTCGAGGCCGTGCTGTGACCGCTCTCCCGGCCCCAGAACTCATGGTTTCTCCACCAGCTTGTCACCTCAAAGAGTAAAGGCCAGAGAAAGACCTGTTGAGAATTCAGATGTGGTGGTGATTTTTTCTTGGTCATATATTTGCAATATTTGTCCTTCAGCTTTTGCATTTGTATCCACGAGTGACAGTGGTGTGTAGGGTTTTTTGGTGGAGTACCGTTTTCCTCAGGTTTAGGAATAAACGTTATGCTTGCCTCATAAAAGGAAGTAGGAAGTTTACTTCATTTCCCACGGCCCCCTCCCCGTCTCTTCTCCTCCCCATGGTTTTCCACCCATCATGGAGCCTTGGGTGGGTGGCAAGGGGCGATCGCGGTGGAGATGACTCCTTCTCACTGGCAGTGTGGCATTCTCTGAGGATAGGGTTTAGTGCAGTGTGCGTTGTCCTTCTTGCTTTTTTTTTTTTTTTTTTTTTGAGATGGAGTCTCGCCCTGTTGCCCAGGCTGAAGTGAAGTGGTGTGATCTTGGCTCACTGCAACCTCTGCCTCCCAGGTTCAAGCAATTCTCCTGCCTCAGCCTCCTGATTAGCTGGGATTACAGGCACCTGCGACCACGCCTGGCTAATTTTTTTTATTTTTAGTAGAGATGAGGTTTCACCATGTTGGTCAGGCTGGTCTTGAATTCCTGACCTTGTGATCCACCTGCCTTGGCCTCCCAAAGTGGTGGGATGACAGGCGTGAGCCACTCACTGTGCCCGGCCGCTTCCTTGCTTTTTGGCATCATTTGGGAGGAAGTGCTGGGAGCAGGTAGCTTGCTGGCTGCCATTGTCTTCTGCTACTTGCATTTCCTCCCTCTGGAAATTTTACATTTTCTGCCTAGCACCCATCTGCCTTCCATTCCTATCTTTGAGCTGTTAGGATCCATCAGCAGTTCTAGCAGGTGGCATTCTTCTCAGGACCACTTTCTCCAAATAAACGAAAGTTAATCATGATCACAACCACAGCGTGTGCTCTGAGCAGAGGGCAGAGGACAGTCAAGGTGAGGTGCAGGTCCTGGGCCTCAGGTGGGCCTTCCCATGAGGTAAGCAGTGTCTTCCGATCCTCAGTAGAAGGAGAGGTTTCTCCAGGTGCAGGGTTTTCAGCATGGCTTGGAATTACTCGAAGCCATGGAGATGAATTGAGGTGTGTGAAAGTTCTGCTCTTGGACAGGGCTTTCTCTTGGCCAACCCAGTGGGAGGGAAACGAGGCGGTCTCTGATGGGGTGAGAGGAAGTTCTTCTTCCTCTCCTGAGTCTCTGCCCTCTCTGGCCTCTTCCACGCAGGGATGCTATTTAATTCTGAGGACAGAGACAGGGAGAGACCACTGGGGGGGTTTTGGCCCCCTGTGCCAGGGTGGCACTGGCCGGCAGCGTCTGCACTCAGATGCGTGTGTTCTCTCTCTGCACTGCCCGGGGCGGGTGTTGACTGCAGCCACGTGGCCCCTGAGCACGGGAAATGTGACCAGCACCACTGAAGGTTCAGTTCTGTTTCATTTTCATTTATTTCAAATTAAGTAGCCACACGTGGCTTGGTTCTGGTCTTGGGAAACACAGCTTTAGTGTGAGAGGAAGCAGAGGTGGGGACAGGGGTGTGGGGATGAGCCAGGCTGAGTTGAGGCTGTGTGGCCAGGTGGTCTCCAGCGTTTAGCCTTTTCACACTCGAGAAAGCTGGACTCCCACTTTGCGGTGTGTGGGAGTTTATATTTGATATGTGCCTTTTAATATTTTCTTTTTTCTATTTGCTTTTCTTGCCATCTTTATCTTCTCGAAAGGAAAAACAAAATGGCAAAGGCAAGGCTTTTTGACCCAGTGAATGGGTGAGTTTGCAGACTTTTTATTTCTCATGATCCAAGTAAAGATATGTAGTTTTCATGATCAAAATTAAATTTTCTCTTTGCAGATAACTAAGGAATCTACTTTACCTTGAAATTTTAAGTAACAGGGAAAAAGGACATGAGAGTTATGTGTTTATCAAAAGTGGAGACACTCAAGTGTGTAGCAGAAGGCACTGGGCTTCGGAGTCCTGGAAACCTCGGTTAGATTCTCAGCCTTGGTGCTCTGGGGTGTGTGGTACGCGTGGGCACTCACCCTTTCTCAGTGCCGTAAACTCGGGCCAGTGGGAGGAGTGAGTATCTTGGAAGGTTGTTAGGAAAGTTAAAGATTCCAGTGTGCAGTTGGCTGTCAGCAAATTGCAGCTCCTTTCACTTGCCAGAGAGAGCAGGAGTCTCTCACCATCCCCCAAATCGTCTATACTACTCTTGGGGAAGACTCTTCTTTTTTAGGACTCACTTCATAAGAGGGCAAAGACTCTGCCATTGCAGTCCCTTGGCAGTAGTGATGGAGTCCTGAGGGTGAGGCGCTTCCATGCTCTAGCCTGGGGGCACGTCACCCACTTCCAGGAAGGGTCTGCTCTAAGTCTGTCTCCTCTCTGGTTCAGCGCAGGGCAATGCGTGCCGCCCCCGCTCAGCGTTGCCTGGGGTGTTGGTGTTACGCTGCTGGAGAGGGAGCAGCTCATGTGAAATATGGTCTGCTTACCCTTCGCCTGTCCAGGGGCCCTCCCTGGGCTCAGGGGCCATCACCGTGTGGTGGCCACAGCGTTTTCACAAGGCCAGCACGCCTGGTGAAGGGAGAGGGTGGGGAGGGGATGTGAGTCTCCTTTAGAAAGCTGTTTGATACCATGGTTAGAGGTTTGGTGGTTTCAGTTAACTTGATTTTCTGTTCAGTAGGGGCCTGGGTGTGCTGGGCTTCCTCCGAGTGTCTGATCATGAAGGTTTTCAGGGTGAGTCATCTGTGTGTCAGGCACAGCTGGTCACTGATATGACCTCCCCAGCAATGAAGGCATCAGTAGGTTTCGAAAGTGGCCTTAAGAAGGTACAAGTAATATTACCTCTGATGTCAGCCAAGCAGAGTAGAGTCCAACATTAGCACCTTCTCTCCTGTAGCTCACATTCAGAGGGCTGGGATGAAGCCCCTGTATTTCAGCAAATTAGAAACTTTGGTTGAACATTCAGGACTCTAAGTGATATCCTGGAGTACATGAGAAAAATTGGGAATTCTTGTTAAAAAGTGAGTCAAAAAAATTATAATCCTGAAGTTGCCTCTGGGTTACTGAGTTCACACAGTGAATTCAGATGCACCTCCACTTCCCCGCAGCCCCTGTCACAAGGGCCGTATGGGCAGTTTGAAAATACAGATAGAAACCATGAAGCTTCAGAAAGTTCTTGGAAAATGACCAGTCATTACATGGATTCAAAGCTCGAAGTTTGGGTGACATTTCTCCCTGTGATTCCGTCTCGCCCCCCTCCTTCCCGACTCTAGGAGTCTTGCAGCGGTCACTTCCCCAGGCGGCTCTGCTGCTGTGCTATGGGCCGTCTGTGGGCTGGAACCAGTTAGACTCCCTCCCTGTCCTTCTATCCCATTCTCTTCCTCAAAGATGCCCGTGTCTCTGTAGCCTTTGCTGTCGCGCTGTCTCCTGGGCCCTCCTCTGAACTCTGAACCCATGTCTCTGTAGCCTTTGCTGTTGTGCTGTCTCCTGGCCCCGCCTCTGAACTCTGAACCCGTGTCTCTGTAGCCTTTGCTGTCGCGCTGTCTCCTGGCCCCTCCTCTGAACTCTGAAGCACTGTGCTTATGCAACTGTTTGCTGTCACTTGATCACTGTCAGCATTGGATTATTCCGTCCTCATCAGCTTTTGAGTTAATGCCAGGCTCTGAGTGCCTCGTCCTCAGCACTGTTCCACCTTAGTGGAGAATTTAATAGGTGCCAGAGGGTGCCGGGCGTGTGCTGGTCACCTTGACACTCATGGTTCTTTCCTTGAGTTGTCTCCTCACCTGTGATGGCTGTAGGGACTTGTTGCGTTTGCGCTGTGATTGGGTGAGGCCTGGGAGCCTCAGTGTGGTGGGTCCTCCTGGGGCCAGGCTCCTCGCGGTTCTGCACGCCCTCGTCCTGGGGCCAGGCTTCTGGCGGTTCTGCACGCCCTCGTCCTGGGGCCAGGCTTCTCGCGGTTCTGCACGCCCTCGTCCTGGGGCCAGGCTCCTCGTGGTTCTGCACGCCCTCGTGGCTCCCCGCACAGCCTCCCTGCTGGGGAGCTTTCAGGATTCCTCCAGAAGCAACTCAGAATATACAGGCAGTGCCCCAAACAGTACATAGCACATCTCTTTAATGAACTGTACCCGCTGGGGCCTGGAGCCAGGGCCGGCATTCCCATCCTCCTTTGATGATCTCCATTACCAAACAATTTTGGCGGACAGCCTGACAAGCGGAGCGTGAGACAGACTCATGGTAATTATGGATCTTTCTGTCGAATTCTGGACAAGGGCTGTCAGTTAACCGCTCAGGCTCTGCAATGGAGCCCTGAACAAAAGAATCAGGTGTGAACGGGAGCCTCACTCTGCGAGGACACACAGCCCAGTAGAGCAGAAAGTTATTCTTGAGTATTTACCAGGCTGGCAAGGAGCAGTATTTACCCTGCTCTTCATAAGCCACACTGACCTAGTCTCCAGCAGTTTTAAAGTTTTTAACTCAAAGTAAAAACAAAACTACTCACCAAAAAGCAAACTCACAAAAATAAACGAATGAGACTAGTCCTGGGGACTGAAAATTGTTTCAAAATCTCTAAGTGTACAGCTGTTCTTGAGATTAATATTTTCAGCTGACAGTCATCATGCTTGGCTTTTTTGTGGGGGGCAGTGACAGATAGGGTTCTTCTGTGGTCTCCTGCGGAGGGCCGCAGGGGTTTGCATTCCGGCACAGGTATGCTCTGCGCTTTGCTTTTGTTTTGAAGAAAGGCATAATCTCGTGTCCATTTTAGGATGTTTGAACATTTCAAACTATTTTATAAGGATTGATGTTTTGTGATTTTTATCCTGTTCTTCAAAGAACAAGGAGAAAATCTTATTTTTGAAAAATAGAAGAAAATGCATTCTAGCCTGCAGTTACCACATGGACCCACTGCATCTGTGGGGAATCCAGGATATACAGTTCTGCGCCACATAATGACGTTTTTGTCAACACTGGATGGCGTATACCACAGAACTGTGTGCGAGCTGGAGAATTCCCCTTGCCTGGTGACATCGTGGCCATCGTAATGTCTTAGCAGCATGCATTACCCACGTGTTTGTGCTGATGCTGGTGTCAGCAAACCTACTGCACTGCCGGTCTGTAAGAAATGCAGTTCATAATACTTGATCATGATAGTAAATGACTGTGTTACTGGTTTAAGTGCTTAGTATACTATAATCGTTATTTTAGAATGTAAT
Source organism: Gorilla gorilla gorilla (assembly GCF_029281585.2). Lineage (NCBI taxonomy): Eukaryota > Metazoa > Chordata > Mammalia > Primates > Hominidae > Gorilla > Gorilla gorilla. The sequence continues at coordinate 44,955,605 of NC_086018.1, forward strand.
ACTTCTAAAAAAAAAAGTTGTTAAAAAAAAAAGTTAACTGTAAAACAGCCTCAGGCTGGTCTTTCAGGAGGTATCCAGAAGAAGGCATAGTTATCAGAGGAGACGATAGCTCCCTGTGTGCTGTTGTCCCTGAAGACCTTCCAGTGGGACAAGGTGTGGAGGTGGAATTAATGTGATATTGATGATCCTGTGATATGAATGATCCTGACCCTGTGTAGGCCTAGGCTAATGTGTGTGTTTGTATCTTAGCATTTAACAAAAAAGTTGAAAAAGTAAAAAAAAAATTTAAAGACAGAAAAAAGCTTATAGAATAAGAAAATGAAGAAAAAATAATTTTGGTACAGCTGTACAATGTATCTGAGTTTTAAACTAAGTATTATAAAAAAGTCAAGTTAAAAAGTTAATAAAGTAAAAAAGGTACATTAAAGTTCATTTATTATTGATGAAGGAAATTAATAATAATAAATGTTGTGTGGCCTAAGTGTACAGTGCTTGTGAAGTCTCCAGCTGTGCACTGTGATGTCCCAGGCCTTGCAGCCACTCAGCACTCACTCACTGACTCACCCAGAGCAACTTCCAGTCCTGCACGCTCCACTCGTGGTAAATGCCTTAGACAGGTGTACAGTTTTTTGTCTTCACTACTTTATCTGTAGTGTACCTTTTCTGTGTTTAGATATGTTTAGATACACAAAAACTGACCTTTGTGTTCATTTGCCCGCAGTATTCACTACAGTAACACGCTGCACAGGTTTGTGGCCCAGGAGCAACAGGCTATACCATATAGCCTAGGTGTGCAGTAGGCTTTGCTCTAGGTTTGTGTAAGTGCACTCTGTGACGTTAACGATGAAATAGACTAGTGATGCATTTCTCAGAATGTGTCCCTGTTAAGCAGTGCATGGCTGCATGATCACATCTTAATGGTATTTTTTTTTATCTTTATCTGGAAACATTTTGCTGTTTTCTCTTTCTTGATATTATTTTATCATTATTAATCAGTTATTTCTCTCTTTTTTTTTTTTTGAGGTGGAGTCTTGCTCTGTTGCCCAGGCTGGAGTGCAGTGGCACAATCTCAGCTTACTGCATCCTCCACCTCCCAGGTTCAAGCAATTCTCCTGCCTCAGCCTGCAGGGTAGCTGGGATTACAGGCACCTGCCACCAAGCCTGGCTAATTTTTGTATTTTTAGTAGAGATGGGGTTTCACCATGTTGGCCAGGCTGGTCTCGAACTCCTGACCTGAAGTGATCCCCCCGCCTCAGCCTCCCAAAATGTTGGGATTACAGGCGTGAGCCACCACAGCTGGCCAGTTATTTCTCACTATGGTAGAAATGGACTAAAATAATAGAATGGGAAAATAAGAGATGGCATCAAGAATCATGTGATAGTGGAATAAACCATATCTTTTATATGATCATTGAATTTTCTTACTTATGTTACCCATATGTTTGCATTATCTTCCAAAAAGGTGTGAAAACAATCTGGAGACACCATTTTTGAAGTCTGTTTTTCTTTTAGCTTTCATTAAGCACAGAGAATTTAGAATTTTTTATTTTTCACTTGTAATAGCAATGAGAGGAAAATTGGCAGAGGAAGACATTTCACCATTATTAAATGAATCAGAAGGTGAATGCAGACAGATTGAGAACAGCTCTCTAGATGCTAATGATGATGGTGAAGTTGATCATATCAGCGAATTCGCAGACTGTGCGCCTTCAGTGGAAGATAGCTTAGATGAATTTTCTTAAAATCAAGCATCAACGAGTCAATAGTATTCTAAGGATATGAGGGGAATATGGTTTCTCATCCAATTAGTGATTGAAAAGGATGGGCTTTATCACACAATATTTTATGACTAGAATGTGGACCATCCCCTTCTGTTAAACAGATAAGTGACTGTATTCTTTCATCTTTTAAGATGTTTATGGACCAAACTTGGTACACTTAGTAAATGGATAATTGCTAAAAGCAATCAAGAGATAATTGGAAGGAAATAGAGGCAGAGATGAAAATACCCATTGGCTTGGTCATTGTAATTGATGTTCATAAATCTAAAAAGGAAAATCTTCTCCCATTTTGGAGCATAGAAGATGACTGTCTTCGACAAAATTGTAAGCCATCAAAATTATCAAAGAGACTATGTTTTGACAATGAAAATATGGGAGAAAGGACTAGAAGTAACGAGGAGCTAAAACCGATTAGAGATGCATTTGACATTTAGAATCACCTTTGCGTTTCAACAACATCAGTGCAAGAAGAACCCAAAGCAGTGACAAGAGGGGACCTATGAGAGAGGAATTGGAAAGCTGGCATCACTGCTTACAGATGTGACCCAGGCTCAGTCATGACAGTTGATGAGCAGTCGTTTACATTCAAGGGATATTGCCCATTTTAGATCCACTATACAGGCATACTTTGGAAATATTGCAGATTTGGTTCCAGACAACTGCAAGAAAGGGAGTACTGCGAGAAAGTCACACAAATTTTTTGGTTTCCCAGTCCATATAAAAGTTATGTTTTGTACTATACTGTCATCTATTAAGTGTGCAATATATGTTTCAAACAGCAGCATACATACCATAATTTAAAATGCTTCCTTGCTAAAAAATGCTGACACAAAGACACAAAGCATGTACATACTGTTGGGAAAATGGCACTGATGGACTTGCTCGATGGAGGGTCACTACAGACCTTCAGTTTGTAAAAAATGCAGGATCTGTGAAGCACAATAGAGCAAAGCACAATACAACAACGTGCATGAGTGTATATATATACACACAGTCCACCCTTGAACAGCACGGGGCCTGGGGCACTAGCATACGTATATAAATACACAGTCCACCCTTGAATAGCATGGGGGCTGGGGGCACCAGCATACATATATATGCACACAGTCCACAGTCTTACAGGACTAGGCAGGCTGCCCAGCATGTGGTTCATATTAGGTGTCAATGATGGAGCCAGCTTTGGTTTTTTTGTTTTAACTTTGTATTGAGGTGCTTTTTCATTCTGAGCAGTAAATAGGAAAAAATCCTGTTCTGTATTTGGGTGAAAAGCTTAGCTTTATAAAGCTATCTTAATGACTTCACAAGGCCCCAAGCTTCACCACTCCTGTTGGTTTCTTTGGGGAAGTTTCAGTGACTCCCGTGGGTAATTAGACATGGCTACTCTGGTCACAGTGTTTCAGCTGCTTAGCTATGCCGCCAACGTCACGTGTCAAAGTTTTTACTTCAGTAATAAGAATTGTATAGTATTCAAAGAAGGATTCACACCGCATTAATATTAAAGAGCTTTTCGGATCCAGAAAGTGCCTGCGAATCCCTTCTGAGTGTAATTTATACAGCACATGTCAATTAGGAAGAGGGCTGATGTGCGCTCGGCCACCAGTCCACGGAGGCCCCTCCAAGCCGGCTTCAGGAAGTGCCTCTTCCTGTAGCAGTCACGTCGCCAGGCCTCCCCGAGGGATCCTTGCTGAGAAATCAGGCTTTCTATTACTTTGCTGTTCTAAATAGATCTGTGTCCCAAACAGAAAGGAAAAATCAATTTAATTACTTATGAAACTTTTCCTTAAGGGTGAATGAATTAGGAGGAAAAGATGAAGTATCTGCCTGTCATTAGTAACTTTATTTCAGGGCTTGACTAGGAGAGAAATTAATTTCAGTATGAAGATGAGGTGTGGACCGGTTGGTGAAAGCAGATCATGCTTGCACACGGAGGTGCGTCACCCAGGACCGCAGGGTGGAGCAGCTTTGTGCTTTTGGGACCAAACGGGAAATGAGCCGGAGGACCCGTGGCAGCAGGAAAATGGCGTTGAACAGGAGCCAGAGGACTTCCGCAGGTGTCAGTGCAAAAGAATTATGAAGGAGGAGAGAGCTAATTGCAATTAATGTAATTATGAAGAGAGAAATGTCCTCCGAAGGGAGCTGCCCGCCTCACTTTTGGCTTGTGCTCTCCTCCCAGCCTCCCCGCGGCATCCATCTCGGTGTAATTAATGAGCCTCCTCTCCCACTCAGAAGCCAGGAGGTGGTGGAGTTGGACTGGAGGCTGCCCAGCTGTCCTAGCCAGGGGCAGAACGCAACCTTGTGTTTTTTCCGCACATGATAGACCTTTGCAATATGTCTGCTTTTGTAAGAACAGAATTTAAAACCCAAGGCAGACAATTTGTGTTTTAGCTGGTGAGGCTTTAAACGTTCAACCTTGAAGGCCGTAAGCACGGAGTAGTGGCATGGGCTGCTGGTCTGCCAGGACTGGAGCGTCGGAGACTGTGCCTGGAAAGGGGAATAAACCCCTCCTATCTCCTACTTGTGTATTCCGTCTGGTCCATCTGTCTGTCTCCCATTTAATGCGTATAATTCAGTGGTTTTTAGTGTCTTCACCGAATTGTGCAACAATTGCCACACTTTTGTTCCAAGACATTTCATCTCAAGATGAAACCCTGGTCCCTCCAGCAGCCACATGACCTTCTTTCCTCAGCCCCTGGTGACCACTGATCTGCTTTTTGTCTGCATGGATTTGCCCTTTCTGACATTTCATGTTATATGTTCACAGCATCCTATGGCATGTGGCCTTTTTTGATTGGCTTCTTTCATTGACCATAATGTTTTTGAGGTTCGCCGGTATTGTAGCATGCGTCAGTACTCCGGTCCTTTTTATGGCTGTATAATATTCCATATAGACCACGTCTTGTTTATCCATTCATCAATGGATGGACATTTGGGTTGTTTGCACTTCTGGCTATTATGAACAGTGCTGCTGTAAGCATTTAGTATAGTTTTTATGTGGGCATGATTTTATTTCTCTTGAGATATACCTAGGAGTGGAATTGCTGGTTCATATGGGAATTTTACCTTTTACCTTTGAAGAACTGCCAGACTGTTTTCCAAAGTGCCTGCTCCATTTACCATCCCATCAGCAAAGGAGGAGGGTTCTGTTTCTCCACATCCCTGTCAGCACTTACTATTTTTTGTGTTTTTATTTTAGCCATCCTACTGGGTATAAAGTGGTAGCTTGTTGTGTTTCTGTTTGTATTTCCTGGATGATTACTAATGTGTTTATTTTTGTTTTGTTTTTTCTTCATTGGCAATTACATTTGATACTGATTGGATTCACGTAAAAATTTTTAAACTTTAAATCTATTTTACTTGCATTAAATTCTATGCATTCCTTTTTTTTTTTTTTTTTTTTGAGACGGAGTCTCGCTCCATCTCCCAGGCTGGAGTGCAGTGGTGCAATCTTGGCTCACTGCAGTCTCCGCCTCCCAGGTTCACGCCATTCTCCTGCCTCAGCCTCCCAAGTAGCTGGGACTACAGGCGCCCGCCACCATGCCCGGCTAATTTCTAGTATTTTTAGTAGAGATGGGGTTTCACCGTGTTAGCCAGGATGGTCTTGATCTCATGACCTTGTAATCTGCCCACCTTGGCCTCCCAAAGTGCTGGGATTACAGGCGTGAGCCACCGTGCCCAGCCTGTACTCCATTTTTAAAAAAATAAAACTTTTCATTCCATGCTCTTTGATCTATTATACTTGAGTGGAATTGGTCTCACATTTTATACAATGAAGATACTTTTATTTTATCCTGATTACTCTTTTGCCTTTTTTGTTGGTTAGAGGAAAAAAGAATCCTTAAAGATGAGTGTGAAAATTTGATTTATTTTTTAATTCACAAAAGCTGAAAGTTGAACATGTAGATGATTTTTCTTTTAAGATAGATAATTAAATATGTATAGATTATCTCAATTTCTGTCATCTTGTGCCTGAGAGATTAAAGGAAAATCTGGAAATAAGAGGCAACCACTTCAAACTTTGCAACTTCACGCATGTAGCAACTGAGCCACTTCCAAATCTGTAGTTTGGTCATGACCTTAGTTCTTAAAAGTCAAAGTGGAGTGCTTATCTTCTGGTCTGCTTGGATTTTCAGTTCAGTACCACGAACTTTTGAAAAACTACTGGTGGGTTTTTGAAATGCCAGATTGTGTGCCATGATCTTTGCTCTTAGGCAGTTTAAATTTCAGGACGGATACTCGGCAATTTATTGTATTCATTCACTCATTCATTCAGCGCTTATTGTTGGGGGCTGTAGAAACAGAGGTGATGAAAATTAGAAGGCCTGTTTGATGGTTGTGGTGGAGGCGGCAGCTGACGTTTATTTAGCACGTTGTTTCCGAAGCTTTTAAAGAACTTTCCTTGTTATTATGTCTTACTAATTCATGAAGATGATGCTGTTATCACCCCTGTTTTACAAGAGATTGAATAACTTGATCAAGGTCTCAGAGCTACTGAGGGTCTGAGCCAGGATCCTAACCCAGGCTGCAGCTGTGCTGACGGCATTTCTCGTTATGGGGAAAGGTGTGACCAATTAGCTGACATCAGAAGCCCCAGGGGATTAAGGCTGTGTCCTGGGGTCTGCATTTCTCTCCCAGCCTCCGAGTCCTTCTGCCCTTTCCTCTGTGGGCCTGTACAGGAGCAGGGTTCCCCCTGGTTACCCTCTGTCAGGGCACACACTTTGCTGATGCAATATTACCTGCCTCGTGCCTTCCTTGGGTTTGGCAGTATGATTGTTCTGTAGAGGTGGGTCGAGGCACAAAGAAGGAAATAACTCATCCACGGCCCACAGCTCAAAATAAATTGCAGTGAGCTTCATCCTGCTGACTAGTATTTTGTACCCTTTTCTTTAGAACTTACTTTTCTACTCAATACTGCAGAACTGGGACACCAAGTACTTTAGAATAATTTTTATCAGCGGCTGAAACAACAGTGACATTCTGTGTAATTCTCACTCTGGTTGGAAGAAGAGGTTTTAGGAGCCTTGTGATTCTGCACAGTATTGGCTCTTATCGTTTCTCCCTTAAAGGTGTGTGTACACAGCTTTCCAAAGGGAGGGAATGGAGTGTTGTTGCTACCAGCTTCCTCCGCGTAGGTTCGTTTTCTCTTCCGGACGGGCCAGCATAAGCTTGTGCACTGTAGGAGCTGCTGGCCTCATCCAGCCAGTGTGACAGTACCCGCTTGGGCCTGTGTGGCTGAACTGAACCTCGTTCCCATCCTTGGCTGCACAGAGGATGCTGTGTGGAATAGAGCTGGCCAGCACACACAGAGGCTTCTCCCACCAGGCTGTAAGAGGTTGCAGGAGAAAGGTGCCCCTGACGAGCAGAGGCCTTGGTGGCCCCTGCTCCCCGTTGTTCCTTCAGGAGGCTGGTGAGCCTCAGTGACTCTTCTTCTTGTCTAAAGGGTGACACTGGGCTCACAAGCAAATAGAAGCCTGAGGCCGGCCGGCCAGATGGAGAGTAGATAGAGCTGTAAGATCCAAGGGCACAGGTGGCCGCCTCACTGCCTCATCCACAGCAGCACTGAGTAGGTGCACAAGGAGGGCCTCTGGGACGGTGCTTGCATGAGTCCCACGGCTGTGTGGGCACTGGGCTCCTGTTGATGACTGAGTTTCCCAGGCAGTTTTCGTTTTGAGGTGAGTCTGTTTCATTCATTCAGTCACAGCATCCTCAGCTGCTGTCTCAGCAAGTCTGTGCTACCTGGAATGAGCCTGGGGCCCCTTCCTCTAGGTTGGTATTCAGACCAGCGTGCTTGACTGCATTAGGAAGTGCATTCTGAGCAAACCTCTAGAGGTTTCTTTGCAACCTGATAACACCTCCTCCTACTTTTATGTTGGCATATTATGTCTCCAGTAGATTTTAGGGAGAGATTTAAGCTGCTCCTTCTTTCTGGGATGTTTGTAGTACAGTCCAGTTGTATAATTTCAGTGGCCTGAATATTGAGCCGTGGCCTTCTCCAGGAGGAGCAAGTCTTCATCATAGGATTTGAGGCGGAGGGGTCTTTAGAGACTGCCAGGCCCAGCCTCCCCAGGCCACACCGTTATGTGGATGAGGTGATAGAGCTGTGTGCTGCCTCTCTGAAGAGTGCTGTGAATCGGTAGAAAGAAATGCTAATAGGTCCCCAGTTTGAATGGGGAAAACGTTTGCTGTATCAGCTGATGGACCCTACATCACCCACTTTCTGTGGGTTTTGTTGTTTGGACATGGTTCTTGGGTTCTTCTCAGTCGCTCTGTCTGGACCCAGATGTGTGAAGTCGAATGGCTAAGGGTGGTTGAAGTCAGGGTCATCTGAGTAGAGCCACTTGTTCTTAGTTAAAAAGGCCCAGGCCACCTGGGGCTCAGTGACTTAGCCCTGCGCATTGAAGGTGGACGGTTGGACGTTTGAGACCCTTCAGTCCTCCACCGTCATCTAACAGGTGGGGCAATAAGGGCCTAGAACCTGCTGAACCTGCTGGTGGGACAGAGGCAGGTCTATAGCTGCCCCCTCCAGGCCACCACCATCTTCGTTGCGCTATTTCAAGGCCTCGTGGAAGCCATGGGCTGCTGCTCACGCTTGTCTGTGTTGTGTTCGTCTGTGTTGCACGTCCTAGTTTCCTTCATACATTCCCTCTGGCCCTTGCAAGTGTGATCTCTCCCTCCTGTCTCCCTCCCTTTCTCCCTCCCTCTTCCTCCCTCACGCTGTTGCCAGGAGTGGGAGGTGGGCAGAGACGCCTGCCCAACGAACCTGGCCAGAGATATCATGAGGACTGCCTGGCTCTCCATATCAACCTGTTCAGTAGTCTGCCTGTTCTTTCTGAGGATTCTGTGGCCACCTTTCCATTCTGTTGCTAACTTTGGGGACCTGTTTGTTTAGCTCTTTCTCATCAAGAGAGATTCAGAAAAATTGCCAGGGCTTTTAGAATCCTGCCCTCACCTGATAAACTCGCCTTTTAATGCCAGCTGTGAATGAGAGAAGGACGCTCTTTGTACACTTGCATAAATGACGTGCTCTGAGCTACGTTGGGTTGTCTAGGAAACATGCCTTTGGAGGGCCGCAAGGACGGAGGGCTGGGGTATTAGAGGCGAACAAGAGAGATTTGCAAAACAAAGCAAGTAAAAACAAACCTGCATATCTTCAAATAAAACATTTTAGGTGAAAGAGAGAAAACAAGAAATCAAAGCCCCTTAAGCAGGAAAGATTTTCATTTTCATTTTCACTCTTAAATTGACAAGTAAGATGGCATCCAGACCTTTTTCCCCTTTGTTCTACGCCAGAGCAAGACTTTGTTAAAGAAACAGTATTAGAGTTTCCCACCAACTCTTGACTGCTCACCATTTAAGAGTCATTTTTATACAGGGTCATGCCTTTGTAGGCAAGAGCCTACATTCTTGGTAATGCCTTTTGAGATTTTCCCACATGCTGGGTGCCCATGGGGGTAGAGTCTCCTCCACCCAAAACCTTGGTTGCAGTCATGAGCTTTGCTCATCCCCCCACGGTAGGTTTCTCACTCCGGGTGTGTATTGGTCGATAACCCTTTGAGTCTCTGGAGTTGGTCTCTATGTGTTCTGTGGCGATGGTTTGTGCTCAGCTTGGTTTGGGAAATCTTTGTTGCAGCACAGAAGCTGTCTTCCCTCTTTGGTCTTTGTCCCTGTGGGGCGGAAGCTGCAATTTCTCAAGAAGAAAGAAATGATAGTTGCTGAAACGGAGCCTGCTCCTATTGTTAAGAGGCCCCGTGAGACAGGTAAAGACTGTGCCTTTCTCCACAGAATCAATTTCATCTTGTAAGCACAGCCAAACCGAAACATGCTACCGAAGTCAGAAAATCAGAAAATCAGAAAATCACCGGAGAGGCCCGTCACACACATTTACCTTATGCAGACTGAACACTATGTGCCGGGGGTGAGAGCCACACAGGCAGATCAGCCTGCTTCCAGGCACGGGAGTTCTGTCTGCCTTTCGCTGAGGAGCAGAAGCCCTGTGGGAAGCAGGAGTGGAGCGCCACTTCTGAGTGAGGGTCACTCATTTCATCTGATGTTGGGAAGAAATGACAGTCTGACCTAATGAGGGAGCACAAATTTGGGCTCCTGAAAGAGTCTTTGTTCAAGAGACTGATTGTGTCTCATTTTGCTTCTCTTCCATTTTTGAGTCCTGTCTTCACACCTGACCCTCAAACAAGACGCAACATCAAGGTCCACCCGAATACCTGGAACCACCATGAGCATGACAATAGCTGGTCACACTCGTGTGGTTCACGGAGTCAGAGGCTTGTGAGTGCCAGAGGGAACCTCGGGATCATCTGAGTCATCCTCCCCATTCTCAGGGAAACCCATGCCAGAGAAAGAAGTTGGTTTTCCGAGGGCCCCATCTGTGATGGAGCTGAGCCTGACCCCGTCCCCCATCTCTGCTCTGATGCTCCCCTCCAGCCCTGCCTCCTGCCACAATGTTTGTGTGGGGCCTTGAAGAGGGCATGGCCTGCTTTAAATGTTCCCATGTAGATCTGGGGTATGTCTGGCAGTTATTCCTACTCGTTTGGTGATAGAGCAAATGGAGGCTTCAGATGGAAGCGTCTGAATGGATCTCTTGTTAGCAAATTTATATCATTTCATCCATCTACCGACCAGGTATCTCTGCACACAGGGAACTTCTGTTCTTTTGGTGGGGAGAGAGAAATACTAAGTTGGATATTGGCAAGCACTAAGAAGCACTAAGAAGAAAGAACTGAGAAAGGAAAAAGTGTTGCAGTCTTTAATGCTGGCTCAGCAAGGCCTCACTGAGCGGGTCAGCAGTGACGGGAGTGGTGAGCACCATGTGCAAGGGCAGGCAAGTGAGTGCGGAGACTTCCAGGGGGCCCTGAGGCCTGAGCCGAGGCTGCTGGGGCTGGAGCAGGCTGAGCAGGGGAGGGCTGTGCTCAGTGTCATCTGAGCAGCAGTGACCCCCATGGGGCCTGGAGGCCAGTGGAGGGACATTGGTTGACGTGGGTTAACATGGCCTTTTTTGAAAAGGGTCGCCTTGGGAACATACTGAGACTAGGTTGTAGGGAGAAGCTGGGTGGACTCCGGGAGACCAGTTAGGTCATTGTGCTAAGCCATGTTGGAGTGATCGGTGGTGGCTTGGAGCAAGAGGGTGGTAATTAGTGGCTGGATTTGACTCTGGTTTGAAAGTTGAGCTGATGAAAGGGTTTGCTCATGAATCAGAGGAACGAGTGAGAGGGTGGTTGAAGATGGCTCCAAGGTTTATGCCTCACTGGCAGAGAGGGTAGAGTTGCCATTCCTGAGTGGCTGGTAGGAGAGGTTCTGGGTTTGGAAGGATGGCAGGAGCTTAGTCTTGGATGGGTGCTGTTTGTGTGGCCTGTTGCACATCCTAATCATTCAACACTCTTAGTCAAAACCCCACGGGTCTTTATGTTGTCCTCCCAGGCAGTCATTGATTTCTGCCGCCGTTTTGAGGTCCTCGTGTCCGCTGTGAAATGCTGGACTGTCCTTTAGGGCCGATGGCTGCATGGAGGCTTTAGGGTCCACTGGCTCCCACTTTCCTGCCTGAGGTCAGAGCCAGCTGTCATCTCGGAGCTTCATGTTCTTCCTTTCCAGTGTGGACATGGCAATGTCTCATCAGGAAGTTGCAAGGAACAGCAGGAGGACGGTGGTGGTAGCTTTCCTAGATTGAGTTATTCACGGTAGATGTGCGTGAATGACGGGTGAGTGTGGAGGAGAATCTGAAGAGGTAGAGAGAGCGCCTTTTACGGACCCTTGCATCTCCGGGATGGATGTGTGCATGGATAACCGGGGACAACACAAAACCAAACACACCCCACACCTCTGCAGTTCTGTTATTTTTCTCCAGTTTACCAGTGTAGTTTTAATTTTGTTCCTTTTCTCTAGAGAAGTTCCTTATAAATAATCTCCCTCTCACATTCCTTGTAAGTGTTCAGGATATGTGTTTGTCCTGAAATACGTGTGTGAGTCTGCATCCATCCGTAGAAGTGTGTATGCATACGCGCATGTTTGTGGACAGAAACAGCCCAGCACTTCCGGAGCTTTCAGCTGTTCCTGTATGTGGCATTGGGTCTACCTAACCTTTGCTTCTTTGCCGTAGACTCTCCATCTGCAAAATAGAGACAATCCTTGCAGCTTTTCTTCTCTCTGGGAGGTTAATGATTGAGTATATGTATAGTGCTGGGAAGCCTTTGAAGTAAAATCACAAAGTACATGTGTATTATTTTTGTAGCTCTAATGGTATTTATATTTAAATCATTATTATTACAATAATAATACACTGGTTTGCCAATAAAACACAAACCACTTCAGAAGAATGTTCTAAAATGGTAGCATTTTCTGAGGCTGGGCAGCAGTGTCTAATTTTGGGCCTTCACAGTCAGTTTCGCGATTCATGTATTATGCATTTTCAAAGAATAATCAAGAGCATGCAGGATTGCCCGGGGCAGTGAGTACTGAAAATGTACAGTTGGGCCAGTTGTGCTAAGAGAGTGATGGGACATCCGCACGGATATGGCTGTATTTCATGCCAGTTAGGGGCTGTCACTGCAGCCGGCGCCATCCTGGAGCCCTCGGAGCTTGACTTGGTGATAATGCGTCATCAGAGCTGAGCACCTTTTGTCAGCTGTCCAGTTACAGCAAGGTGTAAAGTGGACGAGTGTCTCAGTGATGGCTGATGGGCTTTTTCTTCCAGATCCGTGCAAAATTCATAAACCTGATTTATAACCAGTGGAATTCGTGCTGCTGGAAGCAGAAGGCTCAAATGCGGAGCTTTGTTTTGTAGGAAATGTCTTTCTTTAAGGTGTCCTGATGCTTTCATCCCTGAGCACGTCCAGGTGATGACACCAGAGGCTCTGCATGAGGGGAGACGAGGAAGCAGGTGTACCTGGTCTCCTTTCATCTTGCAGGAAATCCCATTTAGCTTATTGGAGTTGGACCAATTTACCACATTAAGAGCAGAAGTCACAGAGCAGGCTGTTTGTTACCAGTTTTGTAAATAAGATGGATCCTGCTGAGCCCCACAGCACAGGGCACGTGGATGTCCACAGGGGGACAGATTGTGGCCAGGCGCCCTTGGCAAGCAAGTTCTTACTGAGGTCAGAAGTGACTGGCCTGCCCTGTGTGTGGTTGACACTTTGCAGCCATCATATCCCTCACAGCATGTCCACATCTTTGAAAGCGTTTTCCTCCCAGGCTCCGGGACAGGAAGCCTTCCTGGCCTTGGCATTCCTGTGGACCCTGTCCCTCCTCACCATGGCCTTGGCATTCCTGTGGACCCTGTCCCTCCTCACCATGGCCTTGGCATTCCTGTGGACCCTGTCCCTCCTCACCATCATTTTCGGCTTCTGTGTGTGCCGCTTGTCCTCCTCTGCCTGGGCTGTTGGTTCTCTCGAACTTTCTTCTTGACCTTCTCCCCTTTCATCCTGCGTTCTCCACTCTTGCCTGCTAGTGTCTTCATTGAACTGTGTACTTAAAGGTCCACAAGTGGCTTTTAGCAGGTTTAGGAGCCTCCTGACATGATGCCAAATGTTATATCTCTGTACGTTTTTCTGGATAAAAGAAGCATTGTTTTTATCAGTTTTGGGTGTGGGTGTTGGCCTGCAAGGTTAAGATGCGTGCTCTGAAATGTCAGCTTTCTAGCCCAGATCTGTGTCCTGAGCTCCACTCCCTCGTATCCACCTGCCTCCTTGCCAGCTCCTTGAAGATGCTGGTACCACAGAGTCCAGTGCTGGAGGCACAGGCAGCATGCTGTCCCACACCTGCTGCCTTGGCCGTATTCTTTGGTCAGTACATCTGCCCAGTCTGCTGAAACCTGAGGGTCCCTGGATTCTCTCTCTCAACCCCTCAGCATTGTTGGTACCAGAGCTGACTCTGTCCCTGGTCACCCTCTCCTGTCCTCCACGTCAGGACCACCCCGTTGTCTCCTGCCTCTGGCCACCCTCTTGCCACATTGCTTGGATGGCCTTTCACCAGGTCTGATCCGAGGGTGGTCTCATCTTTGTCTTAGCAGCCGAGGTCTGTGACCTTGACCACCTGGTGAAGTGTTTGCTGTAAGGTCACTCTTTTTTCCTTGCTTCCCATACTGCACTCTCTGGAAGGAAGTCACTGTGTGCAGCCCACACTGAACGCGTGGGGGTCATACTTCACTTCCTTGAGGGGAGAGCATGTTCAGAAATTATTTGGAATTTTTTTGCATGAGAGACTTTTCTGTTTTCCACATTTGTTAATTTATCCAATTATTTATATCAATATGAATTTTAAAATACTTCATATTTCGAGTTGCAGTCAATATTACATTATATGTTTTATTGCTCAGATTGATTCACCTTTGCCATTGGATGCTCTTTCTGTTGGCCCCTGGGTTCCATGACACACTCTCATCTGTGTATATGTGTGGCCATTTCTCCAAGGAGCCCTAGTTCCTTTTATTGGTGGATTGTATTAAAACCAAGATCTGTATGCCTGGTATGTTCCTTGTCAATTATCTTTTAAAGAAATTATTTAAAAAATGCCTTTCATATTTACCTTCATTTTTATAATTTCCTGGTTTTTTTCATTTATTTTTGTAGGTCTGTATCTACTTGGCTTTAAACATGATTTCTTTTGCCTGAAGAACTTTAACACTTTTTGTAGCTTCAGTTTGTCTGAAAAAACATTTCACTTTTTTTTTGAAACATATTTTTACTGGGTACAGAATCCTGGGTTACCAGTTTTATTCCCAGTCCTTTAACACTGTCATTCTGTTGTCTTTTTGTCCTGCATAATTTCGGATTGGAAGTCTTTTGTCATTATTATCTTTGGTCCATGGCTTAGGATTTGATAGAATTCTGTCAAAGTTAGCCAGTTCTAATATTAACATTGACTGAGTATTTACCTCTATCAGGTGCTTTGTTCAGCTTAGCTGTGCATGTGTGTGATTCTCCCAACACCCTTAAGAGGGAGGCAGGGAGGGAGGTGGCATTTTTCCATTTATAGGTAAGGAAGCTGAGAGTTGATCAGCTTAACTGATTTGTTGAAGGCCACTTAACTATGAGGTAGCAGAGCTGTGATGGTCTGATGCCAGAGACAATCTGCATCTTAACCACTTTATTGAATTCATCCTCTTCAGAAGGTCGAGGATCAGGTCAGGGTCATACTAGTGTAGTTAAAATGCTGTTATCACAATAGAAAGTCCATAGGGTCCATAGGCACTAGAGTCAGACAGGTCTCAGCTCCAGTCCCGCCCTGCTTCTTGCAGGCTGCGTGACTTTGAACATGTCCTTTGCCTTGCTCAGTTTGTGTTTTTACCTCTTAAATAGGCGAGAGCTGCTGTTTGCTTTAGATCAGGATTAAGAAACGTGATGCGTGTATGTAAGTACTGCGGTCAACACTGGGAAGTGTTTCTTGGTTGGGGTGTGCTCATTCCTATCTGTTGAATGAATGAATTGGATTTTGTGCAGGTCAGATACATTGATTTCCTTGTTCAAGGCGGAGAGTTGTGGGCATAGCACACACTCGAGCATCTTGCCTCACATTTCAACCCCTCTCATTGGCCCCCTCTCCTGGGCTCATCTTTCCAAAGCACAGCCCTCATGATGTCACTGTGTCTGTGGCTCCATGCTCTGGGTGGAGAGCAGGAGCTGAGGACGCTGAGCTGAGTGATGTGGAGGATGGGACAAAACAGCCACCGAACGTGGCTGAGTACCAGCGTGTGTTCAGCTGATTCGTTTGGGCTGGAGTGAAATGGGTCATCTACCCATTAGGGATCTAATTGAAAATAATACTGTGCAATTTCATACAGTGATTTCTTAACATTTTTTTAGCCCAAATTAGCAAAATGCTTCAAAATGTTACAGGCAAGTGAAGTGGAAATAATTGAATCCCAGCAAAGGATAAATGGATTGTATTGGAATATTTCAAGGAGGAATTTCTGATCAGCTTAGGAAGCGAAGGGGTTATCCTTGTGATATTTTATTGAACCACAAAATGTTATTTATAACCCATGTCAGGAGCAATTAAACTGATTGATGATTAAGGAAGTTTAATAGTTGAATAATAAGACGCGGCTCTTGACAGCTCTTTTTTCTCATTCTGGAAGTGTATTTCATGAGTCTAGTAACAGTGTTAAGGACAGGCCATTGCTATGCTGTGGGGTCATTATGTGGTGGTAATGTAATGTTCAGCGTAGTGTTACATGGTATGTTACTTATAAAAAATTAAAAATTAAAATACCAATTATGTTTGTTTGATTTATTATTGAAGTGGTTTGTTAATTTTGATTTACCCAAAGCGGGGTTAATTACTACATATTGATATATTTGATTAAAAGTACGCTAATGATGAATAAGAAAGGCCAAACAAAATAAATTATTTTCCACTCACCCTGAATAGTTTCAGAATTTTAGCAATCTTTCATGTTTATGTAAAAAGGCAGCTTCACACTGGAAGGATTTGCCGTGATTGGCAGCTTCTTAGGCATATGTATCAGCAGAGGCCGTATTTGCATTTTGAAAACAACCTATGCTACTCACCTTGACACATGTTTTCGTGTGTGTGTGTGTGTGGTAGTATTTGTCTTTATGAGCCGTTTCTTATGTTCGGGAAGATTAATAAATTAAAATTCTTTCTTTTAGAAATAAGCAGACATGTTACAAAGTAGGAAACACAAATGACTAATAAGCTGAAAAAACCGTCTAACTTCACAGGTAATGAAAATGCAAATTGAACCAATAATGCAGTTCTATTTTTGTCTATCAAATCATCACAAATTAAGAAAGATAATACTCAGTGCTTTTCAGGTGAGGTGAAGTTGACACTCTTCCAGTCTTTTGCTGTGAAACAACCATTCTGGAAAGCAGTTTGGTGGCCACTGAACAGCCCGGTGCCTCCCTGTCCCAAGGACATAGAAGGTGATGTGTGTGAAGGCTGAGCACGGGGCTCCCTGTGGAGGCAAATGTTTGCATGAGTTGAGGCTTGAACCAGCCCAGATGCCTATCGATAGAGGAAGTTTAAAGCCATTGGGTACATTGATTTCTGTGTCACCCTAAACATGATTTCATAAAAACCTTTTTCAGTATGTGAAAATGATCAGGGTATAAATAAAAACAATAGGACATAAAACTTCATATTTAGTCTCAATTCTGGTTTATTGAAAATGTGTGTGAATGTTAGGGGGCTGAATTGCTTCCCCAGAATTCATCTGTTGAAGTCCTAACCCCTAATACCACAGAAGATGTTTGGAGATAGGGTCTTTAAAGAGTTAATGAAGGTAAAGTGAGGCCGTTAGGGTGTGCCCTAACCCCATGGAACTGATGTCCTAGTAAGAAGAAGAGATGTGGGGCCAGGCACGGTGGCTCACGCCTGTAATCCCAGCTCTTTGGGAGGCTGAGGTGGGCAGATCACTAGGTCAGGAGATCGAGACCGTCCTGGCTAACACGGTGAAACCCTGTCTCCACTAATGGATGATTTAATTTTCTTTTTTAAGCTTTTCTGTATTCTCCAAATTACTTACAAGTATCATGTAATAAAGCATTATTGGGAGGTTTCCTTCTTTGCCCATATAGAGAGACTTAGAAGAAGCAGAGAGAAGCCACTTCCTTTTCGGGGGTCAACCTGGTCAGCTCTGAGTTGAAGGCATTGTGCTGGAATGTGTAGTGCCCTGTCAAGCCCGAAAGTTGAGTGCGTCTCGTGTGGTGTGTGCAGAAGCCTGTGGGCCTGTGGTCCGCCGTCTGTGGGGCGCGTTCCCCTCAGCGTGGCAGTGGTGGTACACACAGGCCACTGTGAGACGGCCGAGGGGTGTGAGTGAGGAGACACTAGGGGCTTTAGGTGAGGCACTTCCTCTGTCTTTCAGATGGAGGCTTAGATTCTAAACCAGCACAGACTGTTGAGCACAGACTTTCCGGGATTTACATGTTTTTTGTGTTGCTGGTTAGGCTGGGGCCAGATCCGGCCTGAACTAAGTTCCAGAAGGGTGTGTGGGAGTTGGGCAGGTAAGAAACAAGGAACCCAGGGAAAGGCTGGGGTGCAGCCAGCCCGGGCAGCGCTGGGCAGAGGCCATGGCAGGTCCCTGAAGGCTCGCCTGTGGAGGCCTTGCTCTGAAGACAGTGGGGAGCCTCGAGACCTTTCTGTTAGAGAGGGACGCGGTCTCCACCTTCCAGCCAGCTGATGTACCCATTGCAGGCACCAGGTGTGATGGGCCAGGGGACCCCATGAAAGCGCCCCTCTTCACCTTGGGCATACAGCTGTTTGGAAATAAAACAAAAGTCTGCAGAGGGAGGTTGGAGTAGTGCTGTATTAGTCTGTTCTCACACTCTGTAAAGAATACTACCTGAGACTAGGTCATTATAAAGGAAAGAGGTTTAACTGACTCACAGTTCTGCAGGCTTAACAGGAAGCATGGCTGGAAGGCCTCAGGAAACTTACAATCATGGTGGAAGGCGAAGGGAAAGCAGGCGTCTTCTTCACAAGGCAGCAGGAGAGAGTGAGTGCCAGCAGGGGAAATGTCGGATGCTTATAAAACCAGCACATCTCGTGAGAACTCACTGTCACAAGAACAGCGTGGGGGAAACTGCCCCCCACTTCAATCACCTCCCTCCCTGAACACGTGGGGATTACAATTGGAGATGAGACTTGGGTGGGGGCACAGAACCAAACCGTATCAAGTGCCTTGAGTACCAGTCAGCAGATGGGTTGGAACTGGCTCGGGATCCCAGAATGAGGACAGCACGGGCCAGGTAAGCTGAGTGGGGCCTTCCAGCACCGGAGACGCCATCCTGGGCAGGCGAGAGGTGAGGCTGTGCCTGGGCTGCTTATGTGAGGAAGCGGATCACACCTCTTGCAGCCACCCAGCACCCAGTTTGCCTCCTCGAGGGGAGGGACGGCCATCAAACAGCGAGCATGGAACACGTTTCTAACGATAGTGGACAGATCCATTTGCAGATGATGGAGGGTGGACTGGAGCTGGGGCATCAGAGGCAGGAGGCACAGGATAGCCCCCTGAACTGGTGATGGCAGAACCCCCACAGAGCACCCTGCATCTCCTGCATTTCTCGGGGGTTGGGGGAGTGATGGGGCAGGCCTGGGGGCTCCTGGAGGAGGGTGCTGCCTGGATGGGCTTTCTGCAGGTGGGGGAGCAGTTACAGTCTTGAGTGTGGCTCTCATCAGGGAGCCCTGAGGGCTTGGCCCAAGGATTGAACATTTCTTTTATATTTCTACATGGCACCCTGCTCTGGCGGTTGTGACCTCCTGGGAGTTTCGTAGAACCAGGGAGGTTTATTGATCAGGTGCATTCAGTCCTCTATTTGGTTCCCTTTGGGGCTGGAGGTACAAGCTGGCTGCCTGTTCTGAGTGGCTGTGCAAACCTTGTGACCCCCAGCCCCTTCACATCTCCCTGTGGCTGGGGTCCCAAGGCAGCCTGTATCCTCTCTGCACCGTGGCTGCTCAACCATCAGTCGTTACATTGGGATGGGACGGGGGCTCGGCATATGCATGTGGAGAGGCCGCCACCTTGTCCACCTGGGTGTCCGTCTCACCGTTGGAAAGCTGGGAGTCCTGGCCAGTTCCACCTGTTCAATGTGTGATGCAGAGTTAATTCTCCAGCCCATCTTCACTCAGCCAGCCTCCGTGTCTACTTGGCACAAGGATTAGCTCTTCATGCATAAGCGTTTTGTAGCAGGGCGTCTCTAGCCCTGTGCCCGGCGTCGGGACTTTTCCCCCAGCTGCTGGAACAGTTTTCTGTGTTCCAAAGGAGACAGCAGGCTTTGCTTCTTTTGAAAAGTTGCTGTTCGACCTTTGCCTTACCTGTAGACTTACTGGATTGGAGGGAATTAGCATTTCTTTCTAGAAAGGAGAATCACTCTGTTTACTTTGAATGTGCTCCTGCCTAGGCCTGTGGTTCCTGAAACAGAGCAGCGGCCTTCTCATTGTCTGAGTACCTTCATGAAATGCATGGAGACACAAGATGTTTTCACGACACAATACACCATGCTCTTTCTTCCCGCTGCCTGTGAAGCGGGAAGCTCTCCTTCTAATTCAGTATAAAATGAAACGGGCATTGGCTGTTGCTCACTGAGGTGGCTTCAGTTATGAGAATGTGCTCCCGGCCGTCTCTCCTGACAGCTCAGCCAGACAGAGCGTTTCTTGTTGGTTTTCGCATTCCTGGATGAGGAACTGTGGGGCTTTAGGATCTTGCCCTGTGTTTTCCGTTCTACCCAACAAAAAACTAAAACCAAAGCAACCCCTAAACTACGTGACTGATGGATGATGAGTTTGTGAGGAGTCTGTGGTATGGGGCTGGTGTGAGGGTGGCACAAGAGAAGGACACGCACACTTTGGGTCTTGCCTGGACTCAGCCATGGAGCTAGACATGTAGTGTTGTGAACAGTGGGTCCTGACACCGACCCGCAGGTTGGTTGGCGGGGCCAGGTGCAGGTGGTGTCAGGACACGGTGTGGGTGTGGCTGCCGCAGCGGGCAGCATTGCCGCCTCCCTGTGAGCCTTGGCCCTCTGCCTCTGTGCTGTGACTTTTGTGGTCCCGGGTTTGAGAGGCCTGCTGGGAGTCAGGCTGTTTCCTTGCTGCCACACTGGAGACAGACAGACCCCAGGAGGGAAAGGTCCATTTCCTGGTCCCTGGTGCCGGTGGCCTGTCTGTCCCCTCCCCTGTCCTTCGGCTCGGTTCTGGTGCCCGGGATTGCCATGGACCTCTGATTCACTCTGATTCTGCTTGGTCAGAGCTGGCCAAGCCCAGCCGTGCCTCCCGGCTTTCTGGGCAGCCTGGCACCCGTCAGTTCACTCTTGTCGGGAGGTTTTCCTATGACTTACTGTCAGCCTGGACTTGGCTTTTCCAGACTCCACGTTTTCTAACGACCTGCCATTGGCATTTGCTTTTTTGACATTTACTTGGCTTCTTGGCCCTCGAAACTGACTGGGTTTACTTAGCCTTTTTAGCGCTGCCTTCAGACACCTCTGAAAGCCTCCTTTAGCTTTGTCCACAGGCTCCTTTTGAATTCTTCTGGCCCAAACCCGCATCAGCTAAGAGCTCTGGTTCCTTGTAGCAGAGGATGGTGTCAAAGACTAACATCTCGTTAGTTAGCAGGGGAATCACACAGTGGGACTGACTGCTAGTGATGGAGCAGGCAAAAGGGCCTGAGTCTGTTCTGTTACCTCCAATTTAACTAAGTGCTTCTTACCTGCCTCCAACAGGAATCTTGTTAATAGTGTGTTTTTCACGGTGTTTGGTACTGGCCTGTTATATAGTGCCATATCAGACATTACGTAGGAGGTACAGTGTTGGACTCATCTTTTTTTTTTTTTTTTTTTTGAGACGGAGTTTTTGCTCTGTTGCCCAGGCTGGACCGCAGCAGCACGATATGGGCTCACTGCAACCTCCTACTCCTGGGTTCAAGCGATTCTTCTGCGTCAGCCTCCTGAGTAGCTGGGATTACAGGCGCCCACCACCACGCCCAGCTAATTTTTGTGTTTTTATTAGAGACGGGTTTTTGCCATGTTGGCTGGGCTGGTCTTGAACTCCTGACCTCAAATGATCCGCCGGCCTCAGCCCTGCAAAGTGCTGGGATTACAGGTGTGAGGCATCACGCCCGGCCTCTTGGCGTCTTTTGGCTCTTTGGCAGTGTCCCCAACCAGGCAGTCTGCTCTGCCACTACCACACAGGCATAGCTGAGGACAAAAGATACCCAGTCCAGGCCAGGTGCGGCGTGGTGGCTCATGCCTGTAATCCCAGCATTTTTGGAGGCCGAGGCGGGTGGATCACGAGGTCAGGAGATCGAGACCATCCTGGCTAACACGGTGAAACCCTGTCTCGACTAAAAAATATAAAAAATTAGCCGGGCGTGGTGGCGGGTGCCTGTAGTCCCAGCTACTTGGGAGGCTGAGGCAGGAGAATGGCGTGAACCCAGGAGGCGGAGCTTGCAGTGAGCCAGTGAGCCGAGACCCTGCCACTACACTCCAGCCTGGGAGACAGAGCGAGACTCCATCTCAAAAAAAAAAAAAAAAAAAAAAAAAAAGATACCCAGTCCGTAGCTAAGAGGACACATCTTCTCAGAGACAAGAAAAAAAAAAACCCGTGCCCAGGACTCCTTCATGGAAGATACAAACACAGATCTTTGAAGCCTCATTTTGAGGCTTAAACTCTTCATTTTCTTGGTAATTAGTGTCAGTCAATGATAATTTACTTTTTATCCTAGGCATCTTTCATATTGAACTCTAATTTCTAGACTGCTTTTGAGTAAACAGAGATATTCATTGTACCATAATATTAAGACAATCTTGTTTTGTAAAAAATCAGTCAAGAACTTTGGAAAATATGGCAAATGATGTCAAGAATCATCCACCTTCCTTATGTATTTGTCCTCAGATTCAATTTGAGTAATTGCTGTAGATTCACACCTAGGTTCTGCCACAGCCAGCTTAAAGACACCAGCACCCTAGCTCATAGTGCGTTTCCGTGTAATTTTGTATTCACGTTACATTTAGCTTTTCAAGTGACTCCAGACATTTCTGAGACCATCCTTAGAGCTTGTATCCACATGAAACAAATACAGAAACTTCAGCAAATGTTCATGTGGTTTTAGTGAAGTTTCCAGATTTCTGTATGGCTTGCAACATTTCATGCTTGCGGTCCTGGTTTTGCATTTTGTAATTCCCATGTGAACATGGCAAAGAAGAAGCTTGAAGTCATTTCTTCAGGTAATTTGTTTGATGGAGACCAGGATTTGAACCCAGACTTTCCATTCAGTAGCCGTTTTCTTCACTCTAGGACGGGGGCACGGATGGCTCTGTCAGGGTTTGAAAGGGACCCCAAGAGCAGCACAGAGGGACTTGGTCAGTGGTCTGAGTGTGGCACAATTGATGGCGTCACCAGCGTCAGAGAGGCATGTGAGAGCCCTGGGGAATTTGCTAGCAGAGAGTATTGTGTGGGTTTGAGTGTGAGTGTGTCTGAGTGTGTATTTTGACAGATTTATCCAGATTGTGTGAGTTGGATTGTTTGGTTTCCTGCATGTTTTCAAAAAGTCACTGCAGGTTCCTGCAGATTTCGTCAGTGGCAGGTGGTTGAACGTACACTTCACAGGCCTCTTGCAAGTCAGCAGGGCTGACTGTGGCCGGCCCTCTGGCCCTGGGG
Source organism: Gorilla gorilla gorilla (assembly GCF_029281585.2). Classification (NCBI taxonomy): domain Eukaryota; kingdom Metazoa; phylum Chordata; class Mammalia; order Primates; family Hominidae; genus Gorilla; species Gorilla gorilla. Next base: position 44,978,506 of record NC_086018.1, read on the forward strand.
GGAGTGTGCTGTCTGGGAGGAGATGTGGGTGTCTCTAGGATCCCAGCGGAGGACAGCTGGCTTCTGCCCAGGATCGGTGCTCGCCACCTCACTGCCCCTCCTGCTCTGCATGGCTTTAACTGAGAACCACATGAATCAAAGACGGATTTAAGGAACAGTCACAACTGTGTGGAAAACAGCTAAACTTTACCAGACAATAAAGAATGTGAATTAGATCTCACTATAATGAGATGTTTTTACCTTGCCAGTGAGCAGAGCTGAAGAGAAGGTCAAGGTGCTGATAAGGGATTGGTGAGGTGGATGATCTTAGGCCCTGCTGGCTGTAGAATAAACTTCCAGCATGTCTTTCAAATATTTTACCAATATCTCTCAATAAAATGTTCTACTCTTTCACCTGCCAATTTCACTTGAGATGTTTGTCTTAAGGAAATCTCTCTGTGTGGATCACATACCTTATAGAGAAAAGAGGCTTACTGGGGCATTCTTTGTAACAGTGAGATGTTTGAAACGATGCCAGCATCCCACAGTAGGGGTGCGGCTGTGCAGACGAGGAGGTTGCAGTTCTTTACATGATTATGCAGCATCCCGAGGGATGGCTCCAAAGAGCATGTTATAAAATGGGAGATCCCTGTTACAAACGTCAGATTCTGCAGGGCAGAAATGCAACTGTAGTCATGTAACAGCTGAATAAAACCTATGTAGAAACAAATTGGGATAAAATTAGACCAACAGATATCCTGGCTGTGTTTTACATAACGTATCTGTGGCTAATTTCCCTCTTTATTTAGTATTGTGAGTTCCCAAAATTTTTTTTGTGACGATGACTTTAAAAAAATCCGTGCCTGGGCCAGGTGCGGTGGCTCACGCCTGTAATCCCAGCACTTTGGGAGGCTGAGGTTGGTGGATCACGAGGTCAAGAGATCGAGACCATCCTGGCTAACATGGTGAAACCCCATCTCTACTAAAAATACAAAAAAAAAAAAAAATTAGCTGGGCGTGGTGGTGGGCGCCTGTAGTCCCAGCTGCTTGGGAGGCTGAGGCAGGAGAATGGCATGAACTTGGGAGGTGGAGCTTGCAGTGAGCCAAGAAGGAGCGCCACCTCATTATAGCCCGGGTGACAGAGCAAGACTCCGTCTCAAAACAAACAAACAAACAAACAAAAATCAGTGCCTGATCACCTTACCCCATGATGTCTTGGACATGCCCTATAGACCCTGCCTGGGCCACGCAGTGCTCATCACACGGCCCGCCCTGGGTCCCGCAGTGCTCATCACACTGCCTGCCCTGGGTCCCATAGTGCCCAAGGCTGGAAAGGCCCAGGGAGCCTTCAGAGAGCTCTCAGGCCTCCACGATTGTGTGGTGTTCTGCTTTCTCCCGGCCAAGTGTATTGGCTCTGAATGGAGCAGGCCCTTGTTCCTGTGCCTTCCCCAGCTCCCAGCGAGCACTACACATATTGTTCAGGAAAGTAGAAACCTTGGCAAGTATAAAACCCAAGAGACAGGCCATCTTGGAAGCCTGAGAAGGCTCTTCCTTTCTTTTCATTCTTGAATCAATGGTGCACAGGGCAATTTGCAGGCATAAGGTGGGATCCTTCTCCGGGCCCAGGTGCCACTCCGGGCAGGGCATGGGGTCTTTGGGCTGAGCAGGCTCTTCTGCATTCTGGGGCCGTGCACCTCCCCTCCCGGCCTCCAAGCTGCATATTGGGGAGGACACAGTGTGGCTGGTGCCGTGCGCCAGCTTCTCCAGCCTTTGCCTCAGCAGTGGGGAGGCAGGCGCAGGAGCAGGGCATGGGCCCGCAGGGACACCTGTTGTCTGAAGGCTCTCGGGAGCTGACTGGCCACTGTTCCTTCTATGTGCTCTGATCTTGGGTCCAGCAGGAGCGATGCACGTTTTCGTGGGGTGCTGAGATGTTCACTTGTGATAACAGAGCACCAGGACTTGAGTGTGGGCAACGCAGCTGCCTGTTAGTGTGAGGGCCGGACTCCTGCCCCTCCTTGGCTGCCAGCGGCGTCTGTTTGATTTTCTGGCAGGTGCACAGTAATTGGCTGTGCAGTTGTTGGAGCCTTGGTTTCATGCTGCTCTGTGTAGGAAGGCTGGGCCATCCGAAACACATTCTTTGTGTGAAGCCTCTTTAGGGTAGGCATGGAGAACAAGCAGGGCTATTTGCAAATGATATGGGTATCTGTCACTTAGGAAGAAGTTTATTTGTGGGGCTGTTCTGCAGTCACGCCTTTTGAGTACCTTCTGGGCATGTGGAGGCCCCTCTGGCGCTCCCCACCTACAGATGACCTGCAGAGCATGCGGCCTCTGCCAGCCAGGAAGGCCTGAGAAGCTGGAAGGGAAGGACCCTCTTTGTTAAAGGGAGGCCCATATGTTCTTTTCAGTGGATCATGTTTCTTTTTGTTGAGAAATTGAAGTGCCATACAATTGATTAATTTTTTTCAAACAGAAGTATACTGAAAAACATCCCGAAAGAAAGCAGTCTTAGTTTGCCTTGGCTTTGTGCTATAATATACATGGACGGTCTGTCCAATTTTAGTTTTGATACAGTAACCTCATATCCTTCTGTGATTATATCCATCCAGTTTGGATAGTTACAGTGCAAGCAGTTTTTTACCTGATTTTTATGGTCCATTTTCTGGATATAATAGAGAGGGAGGAGTGTTTTGAAATGTATTGGTTCTGGATGGATGGGCCAGCAGGGGCACTGAGGGCTGAGGGGTCGAGTTGCCAACCCGATTCCTGGCAAGGCCATGCCTGTTGAGTGACCACAGCCAGCCTTTCACGTGGGCTCGTTAGAAGTGCGACAGGGGCCACAGCCACGCTGGGCCCTGGCGAGCTGCACGCCCGTTCTTGCTCTGAGTGGTGGGGTTCCCAGCTGGGATGTAAGCAGCACCCAGACAGGAGCAGAACTTTGGGGCCGAGCGTTGGAGTGATTTATCGAAGACCAAGGATTGATGAGAAAAGGGACTTAAGCTTCTGTAAGTGGCTCCAACCAAAGTCACCTTGCTGGAGCGGTCAGTGAACGCTGGATTGTCAGAGCAGCAAGCTCTTCCAGTTAGCACTTTGGGATGCTAGCTGCCTCATCTGAACAGCAGAGGAACCTGCATTGTGTTTTTCAGTGAGTGTATTTCTTGATTTGTCGTTGTGTTATTAACAGTAAAGTGCAAGGGCACCTTCTCCACACCAGCGTGCCATTTTGCCATCTGACCTGTGGGGGCGGGGTGCCCCGCCCATTCTCATTTGTTATGGGGCCTTGTCTTATTGCCGACTCCCCTGCCAGACCATGAGCCATGGATGTGCAGGGCCTGGGATTGTTTTTCTCCTGGATTCTGATGGCCCCTGTCTCGGTACCAGGTGCACTGTCTGGGCTCGGCAGATCTCTGGATTTTAAAGCCTTCGGCGTGCTTTGTCAGATTGTTTTGCAGAATGCATTCGCCGTCTCCGGAGCAGCAAATGGAGAACTGTGTTTTGAGTGGTCCTTGTGCTTCAGAGGGTCTGTTTCTTGTTACTTGTATCAGTGGGGGAATCTTGGCCAGTTTTATTGGTGAGCTTGGTGAATCTTACTGAATTTATTTAGTAACTAATACACACAGGCAGAGCCCTGAGCAGGGGTGACATCTCGGCAGCAGGCACGACGTCTGCCTCATCGCGTCCCCATGGCCGGTGGCCTGGTGTGGGGTTTCGTGATGGTGCAGTCATTGGTTCTCCGGCAGTGTGTTTGCTACCTGGAGGGGCAGCTGTGGTGGGCCCACATCTTTCTCGTGTGCCTCAGCAGTGCTGGGCCAGCAGGCCCCAGGTGGCAGCATCTCCACCCGCCTGTGCCCACCTCGTTTCCACAGCACTGGCTTCATCACGTCCCTCCCTGACACCTGCCCACGTGCGGTGGGCTGGCTCCTCACACCTCCCGCAGCCATGCCGCTTTCCTGGGGCCCTGTGCTGAGGGCACCACTCTAACAAACAGCTATCTTCTGGCGCTTCCCATCCCTCTACAGGGAAGTCTCTGGGGCCTCCGCATCACGCTCCCCACAAGCTCTTCCTCCTCCTTCCGTCTGTGAACTCTCTGCCTTCCTTCCCATCACCTGCGCTCTATCCGATCCTGCCGCCCTCCAGGCTTGGTTGGAATGCCAGTGGCTCTGTGCTCATGCTTTCCAGCCCGGTCGGGCTCCGTGCCCTCTGCCCCGTCACCCTATTCATTCTCCACCTGGCAGGTTCCAGCTCACACAGCACGGCTGTGTGAGCTGCGTCCCTCTGTAACAGACGGTCGAAAGCATCGGGAGAGCCCGTGAGTCTGTGAGTCAGAGGAGCTCATGGGCACGGCCTCTCTTCCAGGCACTAACATGTTCTTTGTTTCGTCCTCGCTTTTCTCCCCGTCCCACAGTTTCTCACACATAGAAGTGTTTGATATTTGTTAATAGAAGAAATCACTGTTTCAACAAACAGCTTTTCTGTGAACCAAAACTCCTACTCACAGCATTATTGAAACATTAAAGATCCAGTCAAGCCACAAGAATACTATGAGATTGGAATTTTTGCTTTTTGCAAAAGTGACCTCATCAAAACGAGGACGGCAAAAGATACAGAAGGTTTCTTTCACTTTTTACTGCAGTATCTATCCCATAGTTGATATTTTCCCAAGTGTTGCCTGCAGACTTTTTCCACATGGAATTTGGTACCAAGTTCTTGATACAAAAAGTAGGCCAGCTGCTTCACAGACACTGTCCTGTTCCCAGGCCCTGAGGCCTCCTGCTTTGGGTTTTGGGGTTGGAGACTCCTGACTGCGGGTCTGCTTGCGGGTGGTGGGATGGGAAACAGCCGTGCTGTTGGTGAGAAGAGTGTGTTGGTTCTCATCATTTGGGATCACTCTTGGGGCTGGCAGTTGATCGCTGGAGCTGGCCTGATGCTGCCACCTCATCTAGCCATGCTGAGGGCGTTGTCCTTGTCCTGTGATAATTGTCTGCCAACGTCTCGCCCTCCCACCGTATGCCCACGCTTGTGGGCTGCAGGCGGACGGCCCAAGCTTACAGCCGTGGAGCAAAGTCGGGAACTGTGACTGTGGTTCAGTCTGTGTAACCTTGATTGAGTTGAACGTTATCCATATTAGAATTAAACATTCCCGCACTAGAGCCATTTGATCATAACGTTAGTTGTTTTTGCTGAACCAAAGAGTTTGGCGAATTTATAGTCTTGAGTTGTTATGCCACTCTCACCAAGGCAGGACTTTTTTCTCCATCCTGGAACCCAAATCTACGTAATGAAGTGTTCAAATCTCTCTCACCAAAGTACTGGAGTTTCCAATTTAAAACTCCCAAGTTGGGAAATGCAAAAGATTAGATCCATAGAGCAATTCCATCTTGCTTATAAAACAGAACACTTTTGATTACCAGTTAAGCTCCTAATTAAGTGAAGAGGCTTATTGCAGGGTTTGTGCAGTGCAGGTGATGAATGTAGTGGTAACGGCAATAGCTCCCTCCTTGGCACTCCCCGTCGGGGCTGGCTCTTACCCACAGCGTTTGTGCTATAGGTGACTGCTCTCCATACCTTGCTACCAGTGTCCTGGAAACCTTTGAAATGAAAGGAGCTGTTTACATTGGAGGGATTTTCCCCTTTCCCCAGTACCAAGCTCTTCCATGTAGTTTAATATGAGAGAGAACTTAACCCGCATCAAGCCTTTTTGTTTTCGAGAACCCCCTGGTAATTACAAGCTACGATTCCATTGCACCCCCTGGTAATTACAAGCTATGATTCCAGTGCACCCCCTGGTAATTACAAGCTACGATTCCAGTGCACCCCCTGGTAATTACAAGCTATGATTCCAGTCCTCTACTCCTGTTCCAGAGGCTGATGTCGTCTCACAGAGGTGGGGTGGGAGGCCGTGAGGGAAATGAGCCCCTTAGGAGACCCAGAGCTTGGGTGGCCTTGTGGTGACGGGCTCTTTTGCTGAATGACAGGAGAGGCACCCACGCACTGTGTGGCATGGCTGCGGGTTTGTTGTATTTCTGGAGTTAGACCTGCCTGGAGTTGGAGCTGCACAAGGGAGGCTCCGGCATGGATGCTCCTTACTGAGTCAGAGGCCTCCATGCTGTGCGGGGTCCTGCTGTGAACCCGATGAAAAGCATGTAGACTAATCAGGCAGAGCCCTGGTTCATGGCCAGGCTCTGCCACTTCCTAGCGCAGGACCTGGGCATGTTACCTGCAGCCTCCTTACCTGCGCAGCATGGCATGGACCCCACAGGGGGCTTTTGGATGGAGTGGGATCATGCGTGGACGTGTGGGCCCCCACGCAGAAAGTCCTGCTGTGGAAACACACAAGTGCTTTGTCAGTTGGTGGGCAGGCGTCCTCACTGCGTGGCCGGCGGTCCTGAGTGGGCAGGCGTCCTCACTGCGTGGCCGGCGGTCCTGAGTGGGCAGCCTTCATCACCAGGACCATCTGGATTTTTAGCCCATCCATCCCACTGTTTAATCTTCTGACCCTTTTTGTTTTCTGGATGTGGAAAGAGGGGCCAAGAATTTCTGCTCTTTGTTTCCCTAAAACAGCTTTTCGCATACTGCAGAGTGGCAATTATATCCGCACGTGGTTTTCTCCTGACCAAGCTAAATATCCTCCATTTCAAAAACTTAGCTTTGTATACCTACCCACCATTCATCCACCCGTCTACCCGTATCCATCTGTCCACTCGTCCATCTCTCCATCCACGTGGACTGGTGGAGTCTCAGGCTGGACGTGGTGACTGTGCAGTGCTATACCCACCTTGTAGCACTGGCCCTGCCCACTGAATGCCAGCAGCACCCCCCACCCTAATCATTCTGACCCCCAAATGCCCTGAAAGTTTCTCAAAACATTCACAAGGGGAGTACCACCACCCGTGGGATCTTCTGCTCTAGGGGTATTTATCTGAGGAAAAGACAGGCCTTATTTAAACTGTTCTAAGTGGCTTAAACATTGTTTTTTTCTGTTGCAGAAATAACTGCTCATTGTGAAAATTGACATTCCCTTTTACTCTCTGCCCTTCTGCAGAAAATAGTGCAAATTTCCCGCCCCACTCCCCCCACCTTGCAGGAGTGTTCAGACATTCCTGTGTGTGGCATCCCTGGATGATGCCCCTCTGTGTAGATTTCTGTAGATGCAGTGGTAGACTTTTCCATGTAAATGGAGCTGTTGATAAAGGTGGGCTTATTTTACAATTTGGTTTTTTTCCTTAATACTATAGCAGGGCAGCATTTTCAAAGAAGGTTAGTTAAATCATCCGCCAAAGCCTTTCTGTGGTCTAAGAAGGCAGGCGAGATGGTTTTTAACTCAGTGTCTGTTTTTATGTGCCATGACTTCACATTTTGTTGTGGTCCACTTGGGCCTGCTGATCTTCTGCCCTGGGCTGTGGGAGCCTCTTCTGCCTCCTCCAGGTTCCCTTGGGGTTAGCCTGTGCACTCGCCACCCCACCACCTTGTGGGCTCTTTGGGGTCAGGACTCACACTTTTCTCAACTTGGTGTCCCCAGAGTATAGGGGACGGGGCTGCCCCTTGTAGGGAGGTGCGGTGACTGATGTAGGGGAAGAAAGGGCCAAATGCAGTTCCAGAACACTGTTATACATGCTGGTGTTAATGTTTATAATTAAATGAGAAAAGTAAAAGATAGAATCATATTTCAGATGGAAACACGCTGGTTTAGGTTTCATTATTTTTAATTATGTGTTTGCAAAAATGTCACCTTAGAAAGTCCGCACAGTGGCCCATCTCTGTCATGGCTCCCAGGCTGTCATGGTCCTTCCTGGCTGGGAGGAAGCTGAGGTTATATACATCTCCCCTCGCCCTCCCCACAGCCCAGGGATGCCTGTGAATTACCCACCTCCTGGAATCCAGCTGCTTTGAGGCAGCTTGGGCATGTCTTCATGGCCCAGGAAGAAATCTCTAAGCCCAGATCTCCCAAGGCCCCAGGGCCTGAGAGCCGCCCCCTGCCTGACCCCCACCCCCAAGGGCCACAGCCATGGCTGCCATTTCATTAGGCCCCGCCCTCCATTGATTGGCATCTGGTTCTGCTTCCCTTCTCTGCTTTCATCTGTGTATTGATCATTTTTTCCTTTGAATCGTGTTTCTTCCTTTGAACCCTGGGATTACTTGGAATTACCATGTCTGTTTTCCTTTCTCATTTGTGATCTTACCTGAAAAATCTTTTTTTCGATTGGTGTCAGTGCTGTCATCTCTGCTGTACTATGGAGTGACACATATTTTGGGAGATAAATCCGTCCTCCTTGTTGTGGCTTGCCCGGCTGTGAGCATCCCAATGCTGGTCGATGCAGGCCCCAGCCATGAGGCTTCCCAGGTCGTGCCTCGTTCCAGTTTGCTCCCTTCTCGTTCTCCCTCCTTGCCTCACGGGTGGCAGCATGCCTGGCGGACAGTGTGTACCGTTGAGTGGGAAGGTCTTGGGTTAAAATCTGTCATGGGTGTTGGCCATCTCCGAGTCTTGATTCAGAGACCATTCTCACCCCACAGTGGACTCTGGTCCTTGGGGCAGGTGGTTTTGTGGATCAGCATGTAACAGATAGAAGCCAGGGAAAACCTGCTGATCTTGCCTGCAGTTCCGCCTGGGCCATACACCCAGGGACAGGGCTTCTCTGGGTGGTCTTGGACCTTCCCAGGCTATCTCCCCAGGGGCCAGACACACCAGCCCGTGGGTATTTTCTGCAGCTTGTCCTGGCCCTGACCCCGCTGTCACAGCCTGGAGTCCAGAGTGCCCTGTGCCACTCTGTGTGCCTTTGCCAAAGTGGGGGATGCTTTCTCTGGCAGGGGATATTTATCTCATTCTAACAATAAGGGTAATTCCAATTCTCCTGGCGTTTAGAAGACAAATCACCGCGGGGACTCTCTGAGTTAAATGCCATTACTTCATTACCTTGAAGAGTAACAAATGGCCCATTGTGAGAAATGACACCTAGAATAGGCCACTGACATTTCCTCAGATAAAATAACAAGCCAGCTAAACAGACCAAGAGAGCGAGGCTCCTGCCTGGCTCACGCGGCGCCTGGCTCTGCGAGTCGGAGCTGCCACAGCCCAGCTGCATCTGTGCACTCGAGCAGAGGCTGTCAAGGTCTGGGAGGCCTTAGTTCCCTGTTTACTCTTATTACCTCTGAGGAAACGTCTCCATGCTTGGAAGGCCCTTGAAAGAGGATACGTCGATGGGAAACTTCTCAGAGGAAGCCCGCTGATGATTGCTGCTGATTCAGTTCCCTGAGAAGAGGAAATAAAATCAGACCCACTCTAGGCCCGCAGAACGTGGAGTTGATTCTGCCCAAAGTGTTTTCCCAGGGAGGAAGTGATGCCCAGGGGAGGCCACTTACCCTCCTGTCTATGTGCTTGGCTTTTGCTGCCGGTCCTTCCAGTAGGAAAGGCGTTACGAGGGGGCTGGACTTGGAGTCCAGGCAGGCCTGTCCTGCTCACTCCCGCCATTGCCTCACAAAGCACACTGATCAGCGCGTGGAGGCTTAGTTTCTGCATCTGTGAACCGGCAGAAATAACACCTCCCACCTTGGGCTGCCCTGGGAAATTGGGAGACAGGGCCTTTCCCTGGGAGTCCCTGTGGGGGCTTCATCAGAGGGTGTGCTCAGGTCAACCCGGGCTCCTGCGCCAGCAGAGTTTTGAGACCAGACACCTTGCCACTTGCTGGAGGGAGAGCCTGCAGCCCGGCAGGGAGCTGGTGGGTGGGCAGAACCACCAGGAGAGTGCTGGTGTCATGGACACACCCGGCTGGGAGGAGGGTCAGGGGACAGAGCCATGGCCAGCCAGCAGCACTTGTCATCCTAGCCCCGCATTCGAGGAATGGGGAACTGGGACCTGCCTTCTAGGGTGAAAACACGGGCCAAGAGAGTGAGGGCCTGGTTGCACCCGGTATGCTGTGGACAATGGTGTCCTTCACAAGCCCGGGTCCCAGGAGGAACCCATCCATTTCCCCATGCCACTGGGTGACTCCGACACCTAACATTGATGTTTTCAATCTTTAAAGTCACTTGTTTTCCCCTTTAATTCATGAGCATCCTGAGGGCGTCAGGTCTCTCACTCATGTCTGTGCCTGGTGCCTGGCGTATAGGGACAGATCCCGCCCACGGGACCGGCTCTCTGTGTCCATATTACCCCTTGGTGGAGACAGCCCAGGGTCTACCAGCCGAGGCATGCAGAGACGTGGCGTGGCCTGGCCTGGCCGTAGGGGTGCGGCTCAGTCGTGAAGAGGAGTGAGGCATTGACACGGGCTGCCGCATGGATGACTCTGGAGAACATTGTGCTCAGTGAGAAGGAGCCAGTCACAGAGGGCCGCAGAGCCTGATTCCAGCAGTGTGAAATGTCCAGAATAGGCAACTCCATAGAGACAGAGGCAGGTTCGTGGTTGCCAGGCGTGGGGTGGGGAGTGGGGAGCGGCTGCTGAAGGGTCCAGGGTTTCTTTCTGTGGTGACGCTTGTGACCCTACTCAAGAGCACTCCGTCGCACACGCTAAAGAGTGGGTTTTATGGCGGATGAATTATCTCTCCGTTTACAAAACCCAGAACCAAATCAAAGCAATACCCATGGAGTGACTGAGGGTCCACCCCCAGCACCCCAGAGAGAGGAGTGATGTGCGAACTGGCTGGAATCCGCCCACCCTCCCACGTTCCCGCAGGTCCCGCCATGTTGGATGTGTCCAGGGCTGTCGCCTCCCTGTCCAGGCCCTCGAGCGCCCAGCTGCTCACTCCTGCTGGAGGGTCAGACACGGAGGCGCTATTCCCCTTTTATCCTGCTGGTTCTGGGGTGAACCAAGAACCGTGGGAGGTGGCGTGTCACCTCGTCTCTTCCAGTCACACACTTCAGTGTGAATTAGCAATTGTGCAGGGCTGCGACTGGGGAAGCAGCGCGATGGGATAGGACTGTACACAACACGAATGTGAGGTGGGCCTCTGGGTCCTCAGGGAGCACTTAGGGACCTGGGTTCTGGGACCAGTAGGTGGGGCTGCATCTGGCACCCCCCTCCCCATGTGTACCAGGCTGCTCGGCATAGCCACGGCCCTGCCCCTCTTTACCCCACTGTTGTCAGGGGCTCAAGGGTGGTGACAGCAGAGTGGTGACAGCTGAAATGAGCACGCACATTCACAGTGCGCAGGAGAGGGCCTGGCACATCAGCAGACCCCGGTCAACACCAGCGGCGTCATCATCCGTATCATGATTGTGATGTTTATCTGCTTCAACCTTTCTACATATATTCCGGGTTGAAATGTTTCTTTTCTTAAAGAACGTTTTCCTTGCGAAGATGCCATGCAAATAAAACTAAAGTAAAAAAAAAATTAAAAATAGGGAAGATAATTTTTAAAACATTTATGAGTATTTTGCTGGATGACAACAGTTTTGTAAGGATCTAAAATTAGTTTGTTCAGATATCTGATAAGCCATTTCAATGAGGCATCTGTTTTGCATTTTAAAAACTTTTAGATTGTGTTTTCTCATTCGGTTTTTTGTACTTTAAGAAGGAAATTATTTAGAGTGCCATTGTCTGTTCTATCTTTGACGCACATCTGTGGTATGGCTTTCTGGGGTTTTGATCATAGCATGGAAGTATTTACCCAGTGCAGTTTTGGAAACTCTAACTTTGGAAAGAGGTTTTTAGAGGAATTATTGCCAAATGAATATGTAAATATATCAGAAGCAGAGTTTTCAAAATCTTAGGAAAAAACTTTCAGATCTGTTAGGATTAAGTAATATATTCTATTTTCTCTCTTATTAGAATGTGAAATGCCTGAGAAGCAATAATTTATAATGTATTAATTATGTTAATTAATTGGAGAGGATTCAGAATATTAATTATCTGCAACTAATTAGGTGTTAAGATTGAGAAGCATTAAGTGATGAGGTGGAAGGCTGCATGAGTCATTTAGCTAGACTGATGAGAGTGGGTGGAGGGAGCTGGATGCAGGCTCAGCTTTCTTCCTCCGTGGGCCTCCTCGTGGGTCGAGGTCCCGTGTGGCTAAGTCTCCTTGTCTTTTGCATGCTCGGCGCCGCCCAGAGGCAGAGGAGGTGGACACGGTGGACGTCTCCGGCGTGCCGGCAGAGGTGCTGCGCAACATCGAGGCCGACACCTACTGGTGCATGAGCAAGCTGCTGGATGGCATTCAGGTGAGCGCCCGCGCCCACGGGACACAGCCCACGCCCACAGCCGCTGCGGTGAAGAGAGCCTGAGGCCTTAGGCTGCTCCTGAGTCTCAGTGTGGCCGTGCAGTCCCTCCTGAAGCCTCACTTTTCTACATCTGGAATAGCACAGACCCCTCCGGGTTGACGAGGGGTGAGACACAGTGTATGTGCCCCTCGTTCTGGGCACGGTCACGTGTCCTGCTGAGGGCCCAGTGGGAAGGCGAGGTGCAGAGTCTGATCCCCTGCTGCCTGCAGACTGTAGCCACCACCACCAAATAGGGCACAGGCTCACGGTAGCTACGTGTGTGTGGCTAGCTGTGCTAAGAGGGATCCTCCTTAAAGGGCCTCAGATCGGGGGCCGCAGCTCCTGGCCTCTGACACCAGGCTGTGAGCCCTCGCCTGCAGTATTGGTGGCCAGGGCTCCAGGTGCGTGGGGTGCTGCAGCTGTGCCTGCTCCCAGAGAGCAACACGAGCTGGTGGGAGTCCCCTGCACCACAGTGCAGACCCGCAGACCCTGCGGGTCTCTGCATCAGCTAGGGTTAGTGGCTGAGATTTCTGTAGAAAAGCCACAGGTCTCCCAGTGACAGGGCCGATCCTATGGCATGGTGTAGGGGCAGAATCCCACACAGTACCTGGGAAGGACCTTGTTGGTAGGTGAGTCAGGAATGAGGACTGGAGCCCACTGATACTACAGAGGAACAGCTGAGGGGGATGGACGGGCCCTGGAGTGGGTGTGGGCGTCTTAGTTTATTTGAGGCCGGCACATCCTTTCTAGACACTCGCTTCCTGTGAGGCGCTGTGCTCCACACCCGGGCATAGTGGCGAGTAAGGGTGAGGCCTGCTCCGGAAGCTCACTGGGGGTGGAGGGTAGACGGGTAAGTATGGCATGAGGGGACAGAAGGCACTCGACCCCAAAGACCCAAAGGTGGGAAGAAGTAGATTACAGGGGACAGTGAATTTTGCTGACAGAGCAGGACTTGTCAGACAGAGGAGCGTCAAAGCCCAGAGCACGGTTTGGGTCGGCAATTGTTTTCTGAGGGACCAAACGCCAAGATCATCACGGGTGTTCGCATGTAGATGGCTCTCTGCTGAGAGCTGGGGCCTCCCGGGAGGGTCTGCATGTTCTGCCAGCATCCCTGTTATCCCAGCTCAAAGGGGGGGCCCTCATCTGAGAGACACAGAGACGGGGTTGTCACTTGTCATCTGCATTGCCTAGCAGGGCTTGGCTTTTCCTGAGCCGTTGCGGTAAAGGTTGTTCCTGATACCACTAAGTGAAGAGGTCTCAGCTCATCTACTTGATTCAAAATTGTCAGAATATGGCTTTTATAGCCTGTGGTCTAAGGTTTAGACTCCAAGTTTAATTTGAATATATTAGCTAAAAGGTTCTGTTGAGGAAAGACGTGTGGTTTTTGCTGTTACTTTTCATGATGTAGGAATGAAAAAGGAGAAAGTACAAGCCTGTTGTGCGGTTGGAGAATGGAAACCTCGTATCTATTGGCTGGTCCAGACTCCTTGTGACTTACTTTGTTCCTTGTAAAGAAAAATGTGCCCACTAGAGATGTATTTTGGCCCAAGCACCAATTTGTCATTTCCCCTCCTTTACTAATATTTTCATACATTTTATTCTTTCTGCTAGACCTTTCGGCCTTTTGCCCCCTTAGAAAAAGTATTGAATCATAATGTAAAACTTTATAAATTTCAAATGTCGCTTCTCTGATGGTGAGTGATGGGACTTGTCCCATTTAAATACAAGATTATCTGGCCTCTATTTGTAAATAAAATCTGCTGTACAATGAAATCGATGCTGGCTTTTCATTTTTCACCTGAGATTTGTGGCCTGATGCAATGGTTTATTGGCAGGGCCGATGAGCCTGAGGGATCATGCTTTCCTGGCGCGTGTGTTTATAGCACATCACCGTCCCGTGGCAGCCGTTGATCTTCTCTCACGTGCCACGATGGATTCCACGTGATCCTCCCAGGAGCAAGAGTTGAGGGATGTCAGTTCCCACCATCCAGGGGACTTGGCAGCTCAGCTGTGATTCCTGTAGATAAGGCCATCCGAGCAGAGCTCCTCTAGGGACTGTTCAGTGTTTACAAGCACTGCCGCTGTTTTAAGTTCAGAGAAGTATGAGGCTATATACTCACTTAAAACCAAGGCAACACGCAGACCGGCGTGTCAGCTCCCGGAGGACCTGGCCGCTTCTGCCTCTTAGCTCCTTTCCCTACTCTTGGTCTTACTATCTCCATTTCATTCTTTTGGAACTGCTCGAACTGTCTTCCTTAAGCACCCTCTTCACCACATCATCGCCCTGATTGAAACCCTTGGGGAAGCTCTCTCTTGGTTTTCTGAAGTGCAGGCTCTCAGCCTGCCTCCACCAGTTGTTCCCAGTGTTCTTTCTAGGGCGTGTTTGTTCATCGGCTCTGTGGCAGCCGTCCACGCTGTTGCTGCAGAGGCTTTAGTGGAGCCGCTGAGCCAGAACCGTGTGCCGGGGGCTCTTCCTCACCAGGAAGAGGGTCTTCAAGGGCCTCCTAGCCCCACAGTTTCTGTGATTGGTAGGCAGTCCCCGTGGGAATGAATGTGAGGAACTAACACTGTCTTCACTGTGACGGTGCTTCTTGGCGTGGGCATTCCCGGGACAGGTTGGAGCTCAGTTACACCCAGCACACAAGGCTGAGACTAAGAGAGATGAAGCCCATTGCCCAGGTGACATGGCTTGTATTAAAACCCACGTTGACTGCTCTGTGATCTTTCCTAGCTGAAATACATAGAAGTGAGTCCCACTTGCAGGGAAGTTCTAGAGGGCAGAAACCACATCCGTCTTTTTTTTTTTACCTTTGGATGTCCTGGATGGTCATAACTATGTTTTTGGCTCACCTTGGAGCCTCAATTTGAGATTCCGTATTCTACTTGTTTTCAGTAATTAGTTAACTTTGTTGTTTTGGCCGAGATGTATGAAGCACCTGCCTTCTCTCTGCAGGTGCTCAGAGAGGCGGAAGACTTTGGGGTGAGTCAGCATCACCCTTCTGTCCCCAAGAAGCTCAGAGCCTGGTGGGATGGAGCAGGGGGAGTGGACAGCTGATGGAGGCGAGTACAGAATGCTGGGAGAGGAGGCTCTTAGCCCCCAGTAAGATGGCAAACTAGGAAAAAGAACAAACCACTCTTCTCCTGACAAATCCCTGGAAACGTTAGGTGATTGGTCTGTTCTCGCACTGCTTAAAGAAGTACCTGAGACTGGGTAATTTATAGAGAAAGAGGTTTAGATGGCTCACAGTTCCACAAGCTGTACAGGAATCATAGCTGAGGAGGCTTCAGGAAACTTTCAATCATGGCAGAAAGTGAAGTGGAAGCCAGTGTGTCTTACAGGGCTGGAGCTGGAGGGAGGGGTTGGGGGAGGTGCCACACACTTTTAAACAACCAGATCTCATGACCCAGCGACGCAGCGCTAGCAGGGATGGTGCTAACCCATTAGAAACCGCCCCCAGGATCCGGTCACCTCCAGCCAGGCCGCGCCTCCAGCACAGGGGATTACAATTCAACATGAGATTTGGGTGGGGACACAGATCCAAACCGTATCAGCGGTATTGAACAAAGATTGTTTAACACGCATTGTGGGACTCCTTAACAGCAAAGAGAGGTCCTCCAGGAGCGAACAGCGCTGACTCCACTGGCTGGAGGGAATTGTCAGACCAGCTCATGTCTAGGAGTGCAGGCTTTCCTGCCCTGGCGAGGTGTGATCACAGAAGCCAGTCCTGCTCAAGGAGATCAGGTGCTGCCCAGAGCAGGGACACGGGCTCTGCCATTGACATGCCCAGGCCTGTGTGCCTTGGGACTCTGCACTACAAACATTATTGAAGAGCTTGAAGAGCTTTTGTTTGTGTGGGTTAATTCTCTTGATAACTGCCATGTTGGAAATTCAAATAGAGAAAATTAAAAATATTTAGTAATTTATTTAAAAACAACAATGAAAACCCCATTACATATTATTATAAGTAACATTTTTATGATAAATTACTATTTTTTGAAACAAAAATGTTTAGTGAGAAGAAAGGCATTGTTTTACATTTTTGTAAATCTCCTTAATGTCTAACTTAATAGAAGAGTTCTTGTATCTACTTCTACATTCAATTTGTTGTGGTATTTTTTGTTTTAGCTGAAGAATGTGAAGAAAATCCAGCATTACATAGATACATAGTTGGAAAAGGAAGTGTGTTTTTTGTTTGTTTGTTTGTTTGTTTTTTGGAGATGAAGTCTCCTCCAGGCTGGAGGGCAGTGGTGCGATCTCAGTTCACTGCAACCTCCGCCTCCCAGGTTCAAGCAATTCTCCGCCTCAGCCTCCCGAGTAGCTGGAATTACAGGCACACGCCACCATGCCCGGGTAATTTTTGTATTTTTGTTAGAGACAGGGTTTCACCGTGTTGGCCAGGCTGGTCTCAAACTCCTGACCTCAAGTGATCTGCCCGCCTCAGCCTCCCAAAGTGCTGCGATTACAGGTATGAGCCACCGCGCCCGGCCAGGAAGTGTTTTAATAGCCTTTTCAGGTAATTTTGGATTCTTTTTTCATTAATACTATACTATTACTCAACAAATAGTAGTTTCTTAAAGGTTAGTTGTGATATGAAATCTGAAACCTCATCAGTGAATGTTTTACACTCAGTTACATTAAAGTTGGTGGCCTATCTTGCACTTTGATAGGATCTTTTACCCATATATTGGCTCTGTAACATCATTCATTGGCGATTTGGAAAATATTGGCTGACTGAGGTGTGCAGATCTTTTAAATGTTGATACGTTTCATCGTATGATCAAATTTGTTAGTATTACCGCCGTCTCATAAGAAGCAGCTGTCAGGCCCAGGGTGGCAGATAAAAGTCTTCCAAAATTCAGATTTTTAATTTAAAAGCTCAGATATTATCATCGGCAACAAACACAGTTCCTTGTTTCTTTTGAAGTGACAGGCCAACTTCATTCATTTTTGAGAAAATATCTTCCAGAGACCCGCGTTTGAATAACTGATTTGTCTGCTAGTCCTTCTTTCATGTAAACATGATGTTTCTTGAAGAAAGTGTTCAGTTCAGCTCACAACTGAAGCCAGCGCACCAAGTGCTCTCCTTGACGACGCTTCTGTTTCTGGATTTGCCCCTCAGGCTTTCCGTGTTCTTCCACCTGTTGGTCAGGGCTGAGCCTGAACGCAGTGTTAATAGTAAGATGAGTGACCTTTCCTGCTGCATCCAGGGCATCCTGAAGTGAAATAGCCTTTTGTTTTCACACCGTGAGCATGTGGTATTGGGAACACAGTGACGGTTGAGTGTGGTGAGGGCACTGCCCTGCCTGCTGCCAGCATGCCCGCAATTTTACCCACCACTGCCTGTGTACTGCCAGCACAAATGTCAGCACCGTGAGGAAGGTGAATCATGCCTTCATGTTACTATGACAGCAGTTTCAATGTAACAGACCCCTTGAAAGGTCTAGGGACCCCCAGGAGTTGGCTGGCTACCCTCTGAGAACTTCTGCCCAGGAGGGATGATCTCCTGCCACAGGCCTGTGGCATTCCCATGGGAAGAGGCATCTGCAGATGACCTCACAGCAGACGAAGTACAAACCAAGCAGAGAAGGAGTGCGCCGGGAATAAATGTTAGCGATTACTCTGATTAGGAGGATTTGTACCCAGAGACCTGAGACACTAGAACAGCGATTTGAAAGGAACCAGACAATGTGTAACTTTAAAATATTAAGGAGAACGAAACAGTTTAAAATAAAGACTCTGAAGAAAGAACTCAGAGATTTATTTATATTTATTTATTTGAGATGGAGTCTCGCTCTGTTGCCCAGGTCGGAGTACAGTGGTGTGATACTGGCTCACTGCAGCCTCCATCTCCCGGGTTCAAGTGATTATCCTGTCTCAGCCTCCTGAGTGGCTAGGACTACAGGCGCCCACCACCACACCCGGCTAATTTTTGTATTTTTAGTAGAGACGGGGTTTCACCATGTTGGCCAGGATGGTCTCGATCTCCTGACCTTGTGATCCCCCTGCCTTGGCCTCCCAAAGTGCTGGGATTACCCAGGTGTGAGCCACTGTGCCCGGCTAGAAATCACAGATTTTAAATGGAACCAAACAGAACTTCTAGCAATCGAAATTAGAGTCACTGAAATTTAAAACTCATTAGACAAAAGAGAAGAGAGAGTTAGTTAGAATTGAATGTAGTGCTGAGAAAATTACCAACTGGGCAACACAGAGAGATACTGAAAATACGACAGATTAAGACATGGAAGATAGAATTTAAAAAATAGAACTAGAAAGAGAAAATGTACTGGAGGAAAGCCAATGTTTGTAAAGCTGTGGCTGGGAATTTTTCAGCATTGATGAGATGTTGTTACTAATATCTAATAAATCTCCAGAAAGATGAGTTGAAACTAATTACCTATAGAGACATGAGAGTGAAGCCACTGAATAAGAAAGAGAAGAGAAAGTCTCATAGGAAAGAAGAAAGGCCAGAAAAAAGTAGAATAATGTGTCTCATGTTCTGAAGAAAAATAGCTCTCCAATGAGATTAGATTTAAAAACAGAATCCAGCTATATGCTACTTACAAGACACCCAAACCACAAGGAGACAGGTAGAAAGGAAATGCAACAGAAGAATATTAACCAAAGTAATAGTTATGTAGCTCTGTAGCCCATATGTAGCTGTGTAATAGCTGTGGAGCTATTAAATAAGATAGATTTTTAAGGCAGAAAGCATTCCTAGAGACAAAGAGTATCACTGCCAGTGGATACATTTACCAGGGAAGAGTTAATCTTGAATGCATGACCTTGACCCTGTATTTCTGCACATGTACATAAGTATGATGGGAGAGGGGTGGTGGCTGTCAATGCCAGACATGGTCCTGAGTGCTTCGTTGTAATATTAGTTCATTTTCCCTCACAGCAACCATAAGGCACTTCCAATTTTGTGGCGAGTTAGTTGCAGCATTGGGGTTTAGACCCACCCAGTCCAGTACCAGCTTTCCTGCCTCTCAGTGATTAGTAGGTGATACGGTTAGGCTTTGTGTCCCCACCCAAATCTCACCTTGAATTGTAATCTCCATAATCCCCCACATGTCAAGGGAGAGACCAGGTGGAGCTGATTGGATCATGGGGCGGTCTCCCCCATTCTGTTCTCTTGACAGTGAGTGAGTTCTCTTGAGATCTGACCGTTTTATAAGGGGGCTCTTCCCCCACTTCGCTCAGTACTTCTCCTCCCTGCTGCGCTGCAAAAAACGTGCCTCTTCCTCCTTGTCTTCCGCCATGATTCTGAGTTTCCTGAGGCCTCCCCAGCCATGCTGAACTGTGAGTCAATTAAACCTCTTGTCTTTATGAGTTGCCCCGTCTCGGGCAGTTCTTTATAGCAGTATGAAAGTGGACTAATACAGTAGATCGAGCAGATGAGAATTAGGAAGATCTGGGAGGACGTGTACTGCACAGTTTGGGCAAATGGACATATCTACACCCCCATATCCAGCTCACAGAGAATATTTATTCTTTTCCAGTGTGCACGGAAGATCTGTAGGAATGGCAATACCAGCAGTTACTAGGGAGCCACATAGACCAAGGTCTGGGTGGGGGATTAGCAGATTGAGAAGAGCATTCTAGACTAAGCTGGGACTCCGTGGTGTGGGATCACTCAGAGTGCTTAGGGAGTAGGAGTGTGGGCTGGAGCTTGAGGCTGGGAAGCTGGGTTGATGTTTGACAGCTCTGGAAAGTCTGTCCTTGTGGCCTGCCCCAGGTACTTGGGCCTGATCACTCATCTCTGGTGGATCGATGCCCTTCCTGCTAAGTGTTTAAGAGACAGTCTTTTTTTTTTTTTTTTTTTTTTTTGAGATGGAGTATTACTCTGTCACCAGGCTGGAGTGTGGTGGCATGATCTTGGCACACTGCAACCTCTGCCTCCCGGGTTCCAGCAATTCTCCTGCCTCAGCTTCCCGAGTAGCTGGGACTACAGGCGCCCGCCTCCACGCCCGGCTAATTTTTATATTTTTAGTAGAGACGGGGTTTCACCATGTTGGCCAGGATGGTGTTGATCTCCTGGCCTCATGATCCACCCGCCTCAGCCTCCCAAAGTGCTGGGATTACAGGCGTGAGCCACCGCGCCCGGCCAAGAGACAGTCTTTTTAGGCAGGGGCATTTGGTGTTGGGGGAAAAGGCAAAGCAGCTACATTTCCAGATGTGCTGGTCTTAGGGGAGATGGTCTGTCCAGCAAGTAATGCCTGGAAATCCACTGCTGGCCTGCCGGTCATGTGAACAATGAATCGATGTCATTGGCACTGCCCTGAGGGACGTCTAAGCTTGCGGAGGGATGTGGGATGTATTTGGATGAAGGAGGGGATTCAGGAGCCTAAACTAGGTGGTGGCGGGACAGGCATTGGCGGGCCAGTGCAAGAGCACCGAGGGCAGCTGTAGACCTTGTTGGCCATGCAGAGCAAGTGCCCGGTGTGGAGTGGTGGCAGCGGTGGGGCGCCCTCCTGCCTCATTAGGGCTGCTTAGAAATGTCTGGGGTGCTTTTCGGTGGTTGCTGTCACTGGGAGATGCCGCTGCGTGGACAGCTCCGCTTGGGAAGAACCTTTGTGGCACCGCAGTAAGAAGCATTATTTAGGAATGCTGCACTTGTAGTCATCAGGTCTGGGCTCAACATTTTCCACCTGCGTGACCGTGTTAGTGACTCCAGTTGGATGGGTTCATCTTGAGAGTGAATGAGATTGTGAGACAAGTCCTGTACTTTGTGGTGCAATGGGTGTCTTGGATCTGGCACGGCAGACCATCTGGTCAGAGGTTTCCACAGTGCAGGAGGGTGCCCAGGCTGGCTTGTGGGCAAACAGCTGTGAGGTAGGGCAGGGGTGGGTTTCCCTCAAGGTGGGACACCACTAAGTGCAGGAGTGATGACCTTGAGCCTCCCATTTAAGCCTCATGGGGACTAATCCTCAATGTTGAGGACAGAATTTCTGTGTTTTCTTCCTGAGTTGTGTGGTAGCTTTGATTGTAAGTACTTTTAAAAATTCAGATAAGTTTAATTTGGAGAAATAATTTCTTTCTTGTCTGTATTTTTCACTTTCTTTCCTGATCGGGCTTTCTGCCCGTTTGCCTGAGTTTCACTCTGTGTGTGTCTTGTTCTCTGGGTGATGTGAGTTGGGTGGGTGTGCACAGGTTGACCGTGTGTGGGTTTCCGGGGTTCTGGCTTTCTGGAGTAACCTGGGATGTGAGGTTAGAGGGAGGGTCCTTTGTGGCTCCCCCAGCCAGCTGGCAGAGTAGCTGGTGCCAGAATGAGAAGACCAGGTTTTTTTTTTTTTTAATATTTTATTTTTTTTCTACCAAGTGCACTATGAAGGTTCCAGCCAGATACTTAATTAAAAAAAATAATTTGGTGGGCTGTTTCTTTCAGTGGTTTCATGGATGTGTCCTTTTAATGCTATTTGGTATTAGTAGCTATGTTTCGGGGATGATTTTTAGTGTAGATCACAGAAACACACCTGGGCCGATTCCAGCTGAGGGAACACTTCTTTAAGAAGGATTGCTTTAACACAGCATGTTGGCTTCGGGACCTGAAGATAACTGGCTTTGACTGTGTGCTTTCTGGGCAGTGGAAGCTGCTGACCTAGTGCTGTTTCAGCCCCTCCCTCTCCCTGGGGGTTTAAACTTGGTATCCAGTGAGAAGTTCCAGGCTGGGCTGGGCACGGTGGCTCATGCCTGTAATCCCAGCACTTTGGGAGGCCGAAGTGGGTGGATCACCTGAGGTCAGGAGTTCGAGACCAGCCTGGCCAACATGGTAAAACCCTGTCTCTACTAAAAATACAAAAATTAGCCGGGCATGGTGGTGCACGCCTGTAAGCCCATCTACTTGGGAGGCTGAGGCAGGAGAATTGCTTGAACCTGGGAGACAGAGGTTGCAGTGAGCCGAGATCGAGCCACTGCCCTCCAGCCGGGGCGACAGAACCAGACTCCATCTCAAAAAAAAAGAGAAAAGTTCCAGGCTGGATGAGGCCCTCTCAGGCTTTTAGGGGATTATTCTTGCACTTTTGCCAGTCTTTTCATTTCACTAACAGCACTCGTGCCAAGGTTGTCGGTTCGCTATTACTTCTTGAATTACAGCTTCCATATTTGCCTACCCTGAAGTCATACTACTACTCTTAGGTTCACTACTTAACAGGACAGTTTCTTTGAGTAGGAAAGAACCATTGCCTTTTATAATTAGTCATTTACATTTCCTTTCCTTGGGGAAGAATTATTGAATTCCAAGAACTGTTTGGTGGCATGGAGGTAATAGGAATATTGGGGAAAGTGACTAAATTATCTCGGAACTTGTCAGAGAAAAGGCCAGAAACGCAGTGTCATGACTCCTTTAGAGAAAGGTCAGGAAATGGCCAGGCCCATGACTCGGGGTGGAGTGGACTCTGCCTGTGAGCAGGTATTGCCCTTCAGGTGGGGCTGGCGTGAGTTGACCATTGATGTTAACACCAGGGAGGCTACAGGGTAGTTGGGGGAAGCCCTGTCCTGCACACTAAGCTGGGGAGATGTGTGGCTTCTTACAGTGCTTGCTCCCAGAGGGGGCCAGCCAAAGGCAGTTGAGGGTGGAGCCTCCGCCATGAGTTCAGGAGCCTCTGCCATGAGCTCAGGCAGCTGGAACTTAGAATGGACTAAGCCCCGGGGATGTTGTTATCTGAAAGAGAATAACAAAGGAAGGACTGGTCTGATGCCCAGGAAGGTGGCAGAGAGAAAGTGCACTCCAACTGAGCTCTGATTTGGCATTTGTTGTATACGTCAAGAAGCAGAGTCTTCACCTGGACAGGGCAGTGGAGCGCTTGGTGGAGGCCTGAGGTGGGGGAATGAATGCCTGGAGCGCCGAGTCCGCTTAGATGTGTCAAATCCACACCTGCCCCGGATGCCGGCTCAACTGTGCCCCTGTGGGGAAGAATCTCAGATACATGATTTCAGAGCCCCAGTCAATAAAATCGAGGACTCCTGCCAAGATTTTAGAAAGGTTTATTAAACAGATAAGAATGTGTTAGTCACTGGGCTCTGACAGAAGGTTCATTAAGAATGAATCATTGAGCAGCAAGCAATTTAAAAATGAAAATTAAAAAATTCAATTTACAGTAGCTTTGAAAACCCTAAGAATCCATGTGGTTGCCTGAATGAATAGTTGATTCCTTTTAATTACTAAGTAATACTCCACCGTGTGAATCTATCACAGTTTATCCATCCTCCTGCTGGTGGCAGCCGAGGCTGTTTCTGGTCTTGGGCTGTTGTGAATAACATTTCTGTGAACATTCATGTCCACATCTTCTTCTAGACGCCTGTTAAGTTCTGGCTGTTCCACGTCAGAATGCGATTTCTCCAACACTGCGTTCCCCACAGGGTCTTCATTTATTCCGATTCTGATAGCAATCCTTTGTCAAGATAGATATTTTGAGAATGTTTGCTCCTGTGGCTTGTCACTTCATTTCATTAACAATGTCTTCTATGAGCCAACAGTTTCAACTTTGATAAAATCTAATTTATCATTTTTTTCTTTTGTGGTAATAGTTTTCTGTGTCCCGCCTACCTCCACAATGCCAACATATACCCATGTTATGATTGATAATTTTAGTTTTTTGGTTTTAGGTCTACAACCTAGCTTGACTTAATTTCTGTATATGGTGTAATGAAGATGTCAGGCTTCATTTTTTCCTCTACAGATATCCTGGTGAACATAATGCCATTTGTTGAAAACAGTTTTGTCCTATTTCACTTTTGCTGAAAATTAGATGATTGTATAGGTGTGTGTCTGTTTCGGGACACACTATTTTGTCCATTGACGTACGAATGGATCTTGATCCAGTTCACACTGTCTTCATTACTGCAGATTTTCATGGTGTTGGGTAAGGCCAGTCCTCTTTGTTCTTTTAAAAATTATTTTAAGTATTTTTGGTCCTTTGCATTTTTATATAAAGTTTGTTATTTGCCATTTCCTACCCAAAAAAAAGCCTCTTGAGATTTTGAATGAGAATATATCAAATTTGTATATCAGTTTCCCTCATATTGACAATATTAACAAATATTGAGTCTTCTTACCCGTGAGCGTAGTGTATTTCTTAATTTATTTAGATATTCTTTAATTTATCCTCACAAACATTTTGCAGTTTTTGGTGTAGGGTTTTGCTCATACTTTGTTAAATTTATTTCTGAATGTTTTGTTTTTTCTGATGTTGCTTCAAATGGTATAGCTTTGTTGGTATTTTTTACTATTGATTTGTAGTAAATCAATTTTGGATTGATATACTAGGGGTATATACAAATACAGTTGATTTTTGCAAATGGACAGTTTTTCAGGGACTGCTGCAGCATAACAAATGACTCCCAAACCCACTGACTGGAAGCAGCCATGCCTTCGTGCTCTCGGGTTCTGTGGGTCAGGATCTCCGTCAGGGCATGGCGTGGACGGCTGATTTGCGCACCACGATGTCTGGAATCTCAGGTGGTGGCTGGAAGCATCTAGACTCCCGTTCATTTAAGAGCCTGGCGCCCTGGGCCTACGTGACTCTAAGATTAGGACTTTGGGTTGGATCGCCCACTCCTGGCCTCTCCATGCGCTGATTGTCCTCGTGGCATGGTGGCCTTGGGATAGTCAGACCTCTCGCTGGATGGCGTAAGGCTTCCAGTGAGACTCTGTCCTCAAACAAGGTGGAAGCTGCATTTTTCATGACTGAGCCTCAGAAGTCACACACTGTACTCAGAAGTCATGCCCCCTGTACGCTTTTGGTGGAAGCAGTCACAAGTCTATTCCAATTCAAAGAGGGAGAAATTAGTCTCCATCTCTCGATGCCGGAGTGGCATTGGTCACCTCCTGAAAGAGCATGTGGGACAGGAGAGAATGTGGCCACTTGTGGAAAATACCCTACTTGTATCTAGTAATCTTGCTAGAGTCACTTATTATTGCTAGGAGCTTGTTAGTAGATGCCTTAGGATTTTCTGTACACGATGATGTCATCAGCAAATAAAGAGACTCTTCTTTCTTTGCAAGACAAATGGTTTTTATAGGTATACCTTGGAGATATTGCATGTTTGATTCCAAACCACCACAATAAAGCAACTATCCTAATTAAACTAGCCACACAAGTTTTTTGCTTTCTCAATGCATACAAAAGTTATATTATACTTTAATTTATTAACGTACAATAGCGTTGTATCTAAAAAGTGTACATACCGGAATTCAAAACTACTTTGTTGCTAGAAAATGCCAATGATCATCTGAGCCTTCAGCAAGTTGTAATCTTTTTCCCAGTGGAGGGTGTTGTCTCGTCTTGACAGCTGCAGACTGATCAGGGTGGTGGTTGCCAAAGTTGGGGTGGCTGTGGCAATTTGTGAAATTAAGACAACAATTTGAAGTTTGCCATGTCAGTGGAGTCTTCTTTTCCTGAAAGAGTTCTCTGTAGCTTGCAGAGCTACTCGATGGCGTTTTATCCACAGTAGGACTTCTTTCAAAACCCTGGTCAGTTCTCTCAAGCCCTGCCACTGCTTTATCAACTAGGCTTATGGAGTGTTCTGAATCCTTTGTTGTCATTTCAACAATGTTCACAGCATCTTCATCAGGAATAGCTTCCGTCTCAAGAAACCACTTTCTTGGAGTCCAGTCATTCTGGGAAAAGAAAAGAAAAAAAAAAGAAACCACTTTTTTTTCCTCATTTGTGAGAAGCACCTTCTCATCCATTCAAATTTTCCTGTGAGATTGCAGTAATTCAAGCACATTTTCAGACTGTTTCTAATTCTGTTCTCTATTTCCACCATATCTGTAGTTATTTCCTCCACTGAAGTATTGAACCCCTCAAAGTCATTCACGAATGTTAGAATCAACTTCTAACTTCCAGTTAATGTTGGTTTTTTGACCTCTTCCCATGAATCACAAATGTTCTTAATGGCATCTAGAAAAGCAGGTCCTTTCCACAAGGTTTTCAGTGGGCTTTGCCCAGTTCATCAGAGGAATCACTTCTATGGCAGCTATAGCCTTATCAAGTATATTTCTCAAATAATGACTTGAAAGTTGAAATAACTCCTTGATCCATGGTCTGCAGAACGAATATGGCATCAGCAGGCATGAACACAACTTTCATCTTCCTGCACGTCTCCATCAGAGCTCTTGGGGGACCAGGTGCATTGTCCATGAGCAGGAATATTTTGAACAAAATCTTTCTTTCTGAGCAGTAGGTCTCAACAGTGGGCTTCAAATACTTGGTAAACCCTGCTGTAAACAAATGTGCTGTCATCCAGGTTTTGTTGTTCCATTTATAGAGCACAGGCAGAGTACTGAGCATGCTTCTTAAGGGTCCTAGGATTTTCAGAATGGTAAATGAGCCTTGGCTTTAACTTAAAGTCACCAGCTGCTTTAGCCCCTAACAAGAGAGTCAGCTGGTCCTTCGAAGCTTTGAAGTGAGGCATTGACTCCTCCTTTCTAGCCATGAAAGTCGTAGATGGTGTCTTCTTCCAGTAGACGGCTGTTTCATCTACATGGAAAATCTATTGTTTAGAGTAGCCACCTTCATCAATTATCTTGGCTAGATCTTCTGGAGAACTTGCCACAGCTTCTCCATCAGCACTTGCTGCCTCACCTTGTACTTTTATGCTATGGAGACGGCTTCTTTCCTTAAACCTGATGAACTGACCTCTGCTAGCTTCCACCCTTTCTTCTGTAACTTCCTCACTTCTCTCAGCCTTCATAGAATTAAAGAGAACTGGATTAGGCTTTGGCTTAGGAGAATGTGTAGCTGTTTGGATCTTCTCTCCAGACCGCTGAAACTTTGTCCACATCAGCAAGAAGCCTGTTTTACCTTCTTAACATTTGTGTGTTCACTGGAGTGACACTTTTAATTTCCTTCAAGAACTTTTCCTTTGCATTCACAACCTGGCTGTTTGGCAAAAAAAAAAAAAGGCCTACTTTTGGCTCGTCTCAGCTTTTTGCATGCCTTCCTCACCAAGCGTAATCTTTCTGGCTTTTGATTTAAAGTGAGAGAACGTGCGACTCTTTCTTTATTTGAACACTTTACTTAACCCATTGTGGGGTTTTTACTTGGCCTAATATCAATCTTGTTGTGTCTCAGAAAATAGGAAGGCCCGAGGAGAGGGAGATAGATGGGGAACTGCCGGTCAGTGGGGCAGTTGGAACACACACAAAACATTTATTAAGTTTGCTGTCTTAAATGGCATGGTTTGTGGTGCCCTAAAACAATTATGATAGTGACATCAAAGATCACTCATCACAGATCCCCATAAAAGATCATAATGAAAAAGTTTGAAGTATTAAGAGAATTGCCAAAATGTGACAGAGTCACACACACACACACACACACACACACACACACACTAAATAAATATATATATATTATTTTTTATTTTTTGACAGGGTCTCACTCTGTTGCTCGGGCTGGAGTGCAGTGATGCGATCTCAGCTCACTGCAACCTCTGTCTCCCAGGCTTAAGTGATTCTCCCACCGCAGTCTCCTGAGTAGCTGGAACTATAGGTGCTTGCCACCACACCTGGATAATTTTTATATTTTTGGGTAGAGATGGGGTTTCGCCATGTTTTCCAGACTGGTCTTGAACTCCTGGGCTCAAGCGAGCTGCCCATGTTGGCCTACCAAAGTGCTGGGATTACAGACGTGCGCCACCGTGCCCGGCCACAAAACGTATGTTTTATTTAAAATGAACTCTTACAGATAGTTTATTCTTGCAATTTGCTTTCTTAACTTTTTAGTGTATGTTTAGACCATATATATATTCATCTAATCTGTCCAACCTAATTATTTATACGGTTGGGGTTTAGGTTGCCATTTTCCTATTTACTTTCTATTTGTTTCATCTTTTCTTATTTGTTGTTTTTTCCCTACCTTCTTTGGATGGATTGATTATTTTTTTAAATTAATGGAGTTTGGTTTTTTTAGAGAAGTTTTAGCTTTACAGAAAAATTGAGCAGGAGGTGAGAGAGGCCCCACGCGCTCCTCAGTGTCCTCCTTCAGCCCCAGCCTCCCTGTGATTACTATCTCACATCACTGACTTCAGTGTGGCATATGTTACAATTGAGGAGCCAATATCGATACATTATTGTCAACTAAAGTCCACAGTTTACACCAGTTGTAGGCTGTGGGTTTTGAAAGGTGTGCAGTGACATGAGTCCACCAAGAAAGTGTTGCACAGTGTCGTCCCCTGCCCTGAACACCCTCGTGCCCCGCCTGTTCATCCCCTTCCACCCAACCCCTGGGCTTTTTACTGTCTCCATAGTTTCACCTTTGCCAGAATGTGACTTAGTTGAAATCCTGCAGTTGGAACCTTTTCAGCCCACTGCTCCGGCTGCGGTTGCTTCTCTCCCCGTTGGCTTACTGGCTGTCTCCCTCCCGCGCCGGCGTTCGTGACGGCTCTGCTCCTCGCAGTGTGCGTCTGGAAGTGACCATGGATGGCCTCCTCCTGCTGGTGTGCCGCTTTACTCTGCTGGTTGGCCCGTGTCTGAAGACAAGTGACAGCCACGTTTCCAGTGGTTTACAGAGGCACTGGTTCCTCTGGCCTGGCTGGGTTGGGAGCCTTCAGCCTTAAACCACTGTTTGATGGCTGACACATCATGGAAGGTGCGGAATTAGGGGGAGATTGGGTTTGCACTCTATATGGACATTGTCTTAGGTTCTTTTAGACACAGTAACTCAATACCCCCTGTGCCCTTGTGATGGAGCCCTTCCTCTCTCCATTTCACAGATGGGAACACAGAAGATCAGAGAAATGAACCTGGCAGGTAGGAAAGCAGGGGGTTGGTTAAACAAGGCTGCATAGAATTTGACACGTTTGTGCTCTGAGGGTGCTTTCTGAGAGCGTGCTGTCAAGCCCCGTCCTTGGCCCTGCCCTTCCCTCCTCTTGGCAGAGACTGTAGTGAAGACGTCAAGGGGATCCGTTTACCCAGTGCCTCTCAGCTGGGAGGGACAGCGAATGTGATAGATGGCACAATCAAGATTCAGAACGGGTTCAGCTGCCTGTAGTGCCAGCCGGGAACCAATCAAATGAATGAGCTAATAGGAATAAATGGCAAGTCCTACGTTCAGGTGCATGAGCCGAGCAGTCAGCTCAGCAGAAGGCAGTGTGGACAGTTGGGGTTCACTTTATCTTCCGTGGGAAGCGCGTGTAGTCACTTTGCCTGGATTACGGCAGTTGCCTCATGAATGATACCCCTCCATCCTCATTTGGCTCATTCCATTGTTTCTACATCATCTTTCCGTGATGCAAATCTCTTACCTGCAGTGGCCTCCATTTGCATTTCATTACCTGCATTTGAGAGCATTGCCTGGGTCTCACCGCTGACTCCGACATGGCCTTCCAGCCTCGGAACGGTCTCCTCTTGCCTCAGCCGCAGCTCCCTCGCTGCCCTCCAGCTGTCCTGGCCTCCATTTCATTTCTGGGATGTGACACGCTCCCTCGGGCCGCCGGGGCTCTGCTGCATGGTGCCTGAACCCTCTCTCTCATCTCTGCTTAGACCTCACACCCTCCAAGTGGTCTTCCAGGACCAGCCCTGGTTCTGTGCTATGATGGTGTGGCCACCCAGGTCCTCGTTAGCAGTCAGTGTGCACTTGCCTGGCGTGTGATGAACATTGGCTCAGCTGCCAGACTGTCATCCCTGTGAACAGAAGCGTCCTGTCTGCCTGTCCACTTTTCTCCCTGCCTGTGTCAGGGGATCCCAAGACGACCCCACAGAGCCACACTCGTGGCTGTGATTCTTCACAGAGCAAGGATGCAGAGGAGACTCCATCAAGGGGTAAAGTCCAGAGGAAGTGGTATGAGCTTCCAAGCCCCCTCCTGGCGGAGTCACACAGGACACATTGGATCCCTCCAATGCGGGGCTGGGACGACCCGTCCGAAACGTTGCCTACTGGGGAAGCACATTAGAGACTCAGCACCGAGGATGTTACTGGGGACTGGGCATGCGGACACTCTCTGCTTGGCATGTGCCTAAATGCAGCCTCCCAGGAGGAGAGCAGGTGCCCAGGGTGAACCACCCTGCACAGTGTAGGCCCGCCGAGTCATCCAGATCAGTCAGGGAATCGTGGGAACTCTCCCGAAACCCACATTCTAGGCACCGGCCGGGGACCGGCCTCACAAGCAGGACTCTCCGGGGATAGCATTCCCAGGCCTGCGTGTTTGACTCCTTCACACACATCGATACTCAGGACTTGATTTTCTGGCACGTAGGAGGCTTTCAGAGTTGAACAGATGAAAGAACTAGTATCTGATGTGGTTCTGCCTTCCGCTGGACTGATGCATTAATGGCTTTAATGTATTAATGGCTGACAGTGGACTGCAGCTGTGACAGGAGGCTTCCTAGCTCTGTCCTTGCGTGGTCAGAGCCCAGCTTCTGTGTTCAGGGCTGGTGGCCGGGGGCCCCCGAGAGGACGTGGAAGGGAGTCTTTTAAGAGTTGAAGGAAATGGAAGTCTCTCAGGCCATTGCTTGTGGAAAAGACCTCCCGAGGTGTTTCACAGGCAGGTCAAGGCCTGGGTGCAGAAGGCACATTTGGTTTCAGCGTGGGGAAGACACTATGTTACAGTGAAATTAGCCTGGAAAGAAGAGGCTGGACTTTGTGGGGAGATGGATCCCTGGTCCAGGTGGAAGAGCGCTTTGTCAGAGAGGCAAGAGGGAGTCTAACTTCTCCGTGAGCTGGCAGGTTTGACTCTGGGTACTTCCAGGTGAGCTGATAAAAATTTATATTTCGACTCTTCTCTAAAACGCTCCCTAAGAAAATTTTATTCTACTTTTCTTCTGAAAAGTGCAGAAAGTGTTATTTGTTATCGGGAGGAGTGTGATGTTGTAATGGCAACAGGTGTAAGGCAAGCTGAGCGTATTTTAAAAAATTTATATTCACAGACTTTACCTTCTGTGAAACATTTCACAACAGGTCATTGTCTTCAGCCCTTCCTCTCTTCCCTCTGACGCATATGTTTTATAAATTATATCCTTTTTTAAAGATACCAGATCTCAATTGGAAAGGATATGCATATTTACTTTTTATGAAGGGAATAATGTTAATATTATTACTAATGACATTTTTATAAGTGTAGAGGATTCTTGCTTAGTTCCTGTTTTGCTGCCCAGGTACATGTTCACCAGCACAGGTGATCTGGGTGCCAGGTGTGGGAGGCGGGGTGCTGGGCTGGGGTATCCCGAGGGCAAATCTGGTTTCCGAGCCTTAAGCAGACAGAACCTGTGATCTACCCAGGGGCCTTGGTGCAGCCTGCAGGCGGCAGGCTGCTGGGAGGGCCTGGGCGGTCAGTGCCTCCCCGGGACAGGCTGCTGGGAGGGCCTGGGCGGTCAGTGCCTCCCCGGGACAGGCTGCTGGGAGGGCCTGGGCGGTCAGTGCCTCCCTGGGACAGGCTGCTGGGAGGGCCTGGGCGGTCAGTGCCTCCCCGGGACAGGCTGCTGCGAGGGCCATGGGACATTCTTTTCTCCCTCCTTTGCTCAGCCACCTGGCTCTGGATTCCTTGGCCACGGTGTCTGCCTCCTTAGAGTGCCCTCGAAGGCTTCCTGGCCCTAGAGCGGGGCCTTCTGCAGGCTGGGCTCACCTCCCGAGCCAGGAGGGCCCAGACCGACCCCCCTGTGTCTTAGCCTTGGCGCCTCGCCCTCCGGAGGTGGGGCCGGGCGTCCCCGCTACAGCCTTCTGAAGGCTGGCCTTCTCCGCCCCAGCCTGAAGCCAGAATGCCGAGGCCATAGCTGCCAGTCTTTGCAGGTCTTTCAAAATGCAAACATTTTCTCTTTCAAAATGCAGACCTTTTCATTATTGGCTCTCAGGTGTCATTCTTTTTTTTTAATTGTTTGGATTTCTGAGAATCCATCTTCCCTACCTGGGTTTTGAACAAATTGAGAAATAAAACAAAACTGTGGCAGATGGAGGCAAAGAATAACTTTTATTTCTGCTAAATGAGAGCCTAAAATCCTGTCTTAGTGGGAGAGCCACCGAATGGCTGACCGATCCCAGGACCCGTCAGGCTCACTCACCCCATCAGAGCCAGTGTTGAGGGCCGGGCCCTGCCCACCTGCTGTGGAGCCTCTGAGAAGTGCAAGGGGCTGAACCCACCTTCGCCTCTCCCCATTTTAGCCTCCATGGGGCGAGCATTTCTGCGGCTAGAGCAAGTCCAGGAGAGGCAGCAGCTGTGCTCCCTCCGCGTGGAAGCTGACTCCAGGTCTGTCTGTTATTCACATAACCATCAGGGACCTGGACAGCCAGGGACGTGGCCTCTCTTGGAGTGGAAGAGATCGCGGTCCCTCAGGACAGACCAATGGGGTGGTTAGAATGTGCTCCCCATGGCTCCGGAATTTGTCGGAATAGGACATTCATTAAATAATCTTAGGACCTCTGTGTACTGGAGGCTGCCACACTACTGTCAGGTTTACTTCTCACCCTTAATTCTGTGCAGCTATATTGTTCAACCGGGCTCATCAGAATTCCTCCACGAGGTTAAATGACATGATGTAAACTTGCAACACACAGTATGCCCTAAATTTTAACATCAGTGTGCTTCTGTTATCCAATCTCTGGGGAGAAATTAAGTCTTAAAGGCTAACCATTGCAAGTTCAGGTCCAAAGATGATGACAGTCAAAGGAATTCAAGTCTGGAGCCAAAATTTCTTACTCCTGTTAAATTTCAAATATATGAAAGCTCACAATTTGTCCTTAACTGTTGCTGCGGCTCCCTCTCAGCCGGACAGGTGTCTGGGTCTCACTGACACCATCGCAGCTCCTTCAGGACCTAAAAGTCCTGCCCATTAAACGCTGTATTTTGGACAGCCAAATTCAGGAGGCCTCCAAGCTTATCCCTGAATCGGCCCACGACATCTAGGAAACATATCTCCAGGCCCCGGAGCAGTCACTCCAGAGATCCTCTCCCCGGAGCCCATCCCTCCTGCTACACAAGGTCACCGGAGGGCCTTGGCGTCATTCTAAGTGAAGGTGGCAAACGGAGTTTTCGTGGTTCTGCCCTCAGAGATGTGACAGTTTGGAATCCAGAGCCTGTCACTTGAAATCCACCTGGGAGAAATCCCTCAGCAAGCTGGCAGGTCTGACTCGGCTCATTTTCCATTTCTAGGGAAAGAAAAACCCTCAGGGCCTTGTAGGCATTTTTTGTGTTCTGTGCCACAGCGGCTGCCGTGCCTGCTCTTGTTAGGAGATGTCATGTGTGCTCTGCGTGTGTGCATGTGCTTTGTGTGTGTGTGTGAGAGAGAGAGAGAAACGTAGAGAGTGCTGGCTGTGTGTGTTCACATTTGACTTTTCAGACTTGGGAATGCTGCTGGCCCGAAGGCAGTCGCTCAGCTCCGCGTTTGTCTTACCTGGGGTCCCCTCCTGGGTTCTGGAGCTGGGGGTTCTGTGAGTGCTGTTTCCACGTCACTGGGGCCTCCCGAGGGCTGACACCCTTGCTGTGTGCCCTGTCACCCTTCCTCCACCTGCGGATTCTGTGAACTCTGTGGCCGTGTCCCCTCACAGCACAGGGAGGCCTGCCTGGTTGACCACCTCCAGGAACCTCTCTGTACTGGAGGCTGCCACACCACTCTCTGGTTTACTTCTCACCCTTGATTCTGTGCTTGAACCGTTTTCCAGTCCTGAGCCTATGGAAAAGGAGTATCAGTATCAAGCCCAGATCAGTCTTTCGACTTCCGTCCTGGGCTCTGAATGCCGGGTGCCACGTGGACAGCTGCCCGTGTAGACCTGCCCTCCTGCCATGCAAAGCAGCAGCTCCCTCCTGCCAGGTGGTGCCTGCAGACCCCTGCCCCCTCAGGCGCACAGGCAGCAGATCATCCCCCACTGTCGGAAAGGCTGCCCTGATGCTGCCTGCTACGAGCCAGCACCTGCCTGGTGGCCCGAGCCCACTTGGTGAGCTGCAGTTGCCTGTGCCCAGCACCTCCTGTTTGGACCAAGACTGCATTACCTGTGCCCTTACTGAGGCCAGTGGCCTGCCTGGCTTCCCCTAGCTGAGACTGATGGGGCCATCCCCAGTGTCACTCCCTGAGGGCAGAGCTGCCACAGGCAGTCATCTCCCAGTGCTGGCCGGGCCAGAGGCCCTGTGTGCTCACTAAAGAGTTTGAAGCGTAGGCCAGAACCCACAGGAGCCCCAGGCACAGCCCCCGTTGTTTCGCTGCCTCCTGATTCTCCTTTCTCCACGGGTTCATTGATTAGCAACCTTAGTTCCACCTGCAAACCTGGTTCCCCTTGCTATGTAAGGCCACACATCCACAGGTTATGGGGAGTGGAACCTTGGCATCTTTGGGGCTGGTTATTATTCTGCCTTC
The DNA here is from genome assembly GCF_029281585.2 of Gorilla gorilla gorilla. Taxonomy (NCBI): domain Eukaryota; kingdom Metazoa; phylum Chordata; class Mammalia; order Primates; family Hominidae; genus Gorilla; species Gorilla gorilla. Next base: position 45,012,955 of record NC_086018.1, read on the forward strand.
CACATTCACTGCTGTTGGGTACAGATTAAGTCTGTTAACCACGAGTCTGGTTGAAACCCTCCTTCTGAAAATGCCCCCGACCACCGGCTGAGGCCCAAAGGGCAGCCTCCATAGGGAATGCCCTTCTCTTGTTGATGGGAGCTGCCTCTTCATGTTCCTGCTGTGGGATGAGGCAGCACCCCCTAGTGTCATGTGTGTGCTCTCCTAGGTGGTGACAGCAGGAGTAATGGACCTGTCACTGCCCCGGTACCTGCTGTGTCTTGAAATCTCTTCCACATTCCACTTGTTTGTTTCCCTGAGTCCTAGAAGGCAGTGTTATTACTCTCATGTTATTGGTAATGAAACGGAAGCCCAGAGAGGTTATGTTACTTGCCAAGGTCACACAGCTCCTGAGTCCTAGAGCTGGGGCCCCATTCCTGGGCTGTTTGACTTGAAACCGCCGAGGCCCCCTTCCCTTTGATGCTATGCAGACCTTCCTATGTTAGTGTCTGAACTTCACCTGAGTTCACCCAACTATATCTCTGAGAGTAAAGTCACATGTCCACTGTTTTCACCCATGCAGTGACTGTGTCATTAGCATTTGGACTGTGGCCACGATGATGGTGCTGTCAGCACCGGGCACCTTTGCCGTTGGTTCCCGGCAGGGCTGAGTGCTCAGGGTCCAGGTGGCCAGTGAGGTGGTCAGTTCCCGCAGACGGTTCTGGTCAATGAGCTATGCCCATGGATGCCTGTTTTTCAATTTAGATGTAAGTGTCTTACATTTACAAATAGAAATGTACCATTCAGTGTTCCCTGAGATGCGCGTGCTCGCTCATCACCTGACATCAGGAAATACTGGCCTTTCCCTTCTCAAAATAGCAGTCAGCGGTGCTGTGCTGTGCAGGCTGCATCCACTTATGTGTTTCTCAAGATAAAATCTCTGTTTGTGAATTTGTCCAATTATAAAGCTGTTCACTTTATCCCAGCTGCCTTTTTCCCTTTTGGAAAGTGTGTTTTATTTTATATGCATATGATTCACATTATTCTTTTTTCCTTAGGACAACTACACCTTTGCCCAACCTGGGATTCAAATGAAAGTGAAAATGTTAGAAGAACTCGTGAGCCGGATTGATGGTAAGCCAGCTTCCCGCGCAGCCCCTCTCTGTGGGCGGGGGGAGGTGGCCCTCAGCCCTCGGTGGGACAGAGAGCTGTCTTCATCCACCGGCAGCATCCTGGCCTGCTCAGGATCCCTCATGGGCATCCTTCTGAGATAGCTGCTGGTGCGTGAGCTGCTCTTATTTCTCCTTATTAAGGTGATATCATCAGAATTCAGTACATTCACTTTGCAGGAGAGTAGTGAGTGTGCACCCAAAGCAGGCAGTGCTCACTCCTTATTAAGCTTGGTGATTGTCATAATCTAGGTGACGGATGGTTGTTTATGGTGGTCCTTCGGTACTCTGTTCCCTGCCTCTGTGCATCATTTTTCTATCAAGGATGCTAGAATAATTTCTCCATGGAATCTAACTAATTACTGAGTCTGGAAATAACATCTTTAATATTATAGAAAAATTATAGTATGTGCTCAGGCAATTTTAGATTGTGCTTTCATCTTTAAGTGGGGGCTTTGAAATACTTTTTGCCTTCATCTTTAAAATAATTCCCCCTGCGATGTGCTGACTGTTATATTACAATAGCAGAGTTTAATTAAATGGAAGTTGAGAGATAATGCTTGCCCGTTCCAGGCATATTCTCCTGATAGTTTGTTAAATTAATGAACAGAGCATTAACCAAGTGATGCCAAGCAGAACCGGGCATGTATTTGTGATACCAGCTGGTCAGTGATGAGGTATGGAAAAGAGACATGCTCTTTCACAAAGAGTCCCATGCGCGCTTGGCAAATTATTTCACAGAATGTGGAGACAAATTGCACTTTGTTGGAAACTTAGCCCTGGCCACGTGCCTTGCAGGGCCCTGCCCGCTGAGCGTTGCAGGTCACTGTGCCTTTTCCCCTCTGTGTGAGCCCCTCTGTGTGAATTCTGGGGCCAGCCCCACGTGGTACTCAGTGTCATGCATCTTTTGTGACATAGATGATGTCTGTATAAATGAGATATTTGCTACATTTTTTGATTAAAAAAAACCATAGAGAACTTTTTTCAGTATTTTAAAAGAATATTTGAAACCTCAGCAGATGTGTCCATTTGATTATGTCCATTTTTGATTTTTTCAGATTTAAGATTAGATCATAAACAACTGCATTTCAGATCAGAGAATTGTCCCATTGGGGGTGACACTGGCACTAAAAGGGAGGCTCTTGGATTGTTTCTGGTGCCACAGTGGGGGTGTCAGGGCACTGTTGGATGAGGGGAGTGGGCAGAGCTGTTCCCTGGGGCCCCGGTTCTGGTGGGCTCCACCCTCACGTTGTTCTGAGGGGACTTAAGGCTGGGAGGCCCTCATGGGTCAGGAGGAGCTGCTGGCAAAACCTGATAGTTGCTAGGCTGATCTGAACTTAGCTTACAAGGAGCAGCAGCCCAGAGGCCTTCCCAGCAACAGCGTCCAAGCTGTCGCCAGGGCCGCCTAGGGGATGTAGAATGGGCCACAGCCATGTGCCTTCTGAGTTTTCTCCTGCAAACTGTGCCTTCGCCTCTCTTTAGTAAAAAATGGAAACAACTGCATCTCTCTACCTTCTAACCCCACGGAACCTCCAAGGGCTAGGGGCGCCAGACTGAGCAAATAAAAATAGAGAACGTCTAGTTAAACTTCAATTTCATATAAACAGTGAACAATTTTTTAATATAAGTATGCCCTGAGCAGTGTTTGGCACACACTGAAATTCAGAGTTCACTGATTCTTCTGTATTTATCTGGTAATCCTCCAGGGGTGAGTTCTGAGTGGGGTGAAGTGGAATTCAGACCCAGGCTGGAGCTCTAGGTTACCCTTTGCTCCCCGAGGTTACAGATGACAAGAATGTGGCCTTAAATGTAATGTGTTATTTGAAATTAAAGTTTACACACAGGTGCCTGTACACACACATGCCTGTACACACACACCCTACGCACACATGCCTGTACACACCCTACACACACATGCCTGTACACACACACCCTACACACACATGCCTGTATACACACACCCTACACACACACCCTACACACATGCCTGTACACACACACCCTACACACACATGCCTGTATACACACACCCTACACACACACCCTACACACACATGCCTGTACACACACACCCTACGCACACATGCCTGTACACACCCTACACACACATGCCTGTATACACACACCCTACACACACACCCTACACACACATGCCTGTACACACCCTACACACATGCCTGTACACACACACCCTACACACACATGCCTGTACACACACCCTACACACACATGCCTGTATACACACACCCTACAAACACACCCCACACACACATGCCTGTACACACACACCCTACACACACATGCCTGTATACACACACCCTACACACACACCCTACACACACATGCCTGTACACACACACCCTACACACACATGCCTGTATACACACACCCTACACACACACCCTACACACACATGCCTGTACACACACACCCTACACACACATGCCTGTACACAAACACCCTACACACACATGCCTGTATACACACACCCTACACACACATGCCTGTACACGCACACCCTACACACACATGCCTGTATACACACACCCTACACACACACCCTACATACACATGCCTGTACACACACACCCTACACACACACCTGTACACACACACCCTACACACACATGCCTGTATACACACACCCTACACACACACCCTACATACACATGCGTGTACACACACACCCTACACACACGCCTGTATACACACACCCTACACACACACCCTACACACACCCTACACACACATGCCTGTATACAGACACCCTACGCACACATGCCTGTATACACACACCCTATGCACACATGCCTGTATACACACACCCACCAGATACATATACACACACCTACAGATGCACCCCTATATACACACACACCCCTACACACATGCCTGTATACACTCACACCCTCATATACACACACACCCCTTCACAGATGCCTATACACACATCTGCTATATACACATACACACTCCTATACACACACCCCTGCACACATGCCTATATATATACTGCTCATACATACACACACCCCTACACACACCCCTGTATACACGCATCTGCCATATACACATATACACACACCCCTATACACAACCCTCATACACACCTACACACATGCCTGTATACACACACACCCCTCATACACACACCCCTATATACACGCATCTGCCATATACACATATACACACACTCCTATACACACACCCCTGCACACAACCCTCATACACAACCCCTCATACACACACCCCTATATACATGTGTCTGCCACATACACATATACATACACTCCTATATACACACACCCCTGCACACAACCCTTATACATACACACATGCCTATATACACACCCAGCCCTACGCATACCCCTATATACACACTCCTGCCATATATACATACACACCCTGCACACATGCCTATACACACACACTACTTCACATATGCCTATATACACACCTGCCATATACACAGGCAGGCTCCTATACACACAACCCTGCACATGTGCCTGTATACACAGATACCCCTCATGCATACACACCTGCCATATACACATACACACCTCTGTATACACACTCAGATGCCTATATACACACACACCTACACACATGCCTATATACACAGATATCCCTCATACATATACACACCTGCCATATACACATACACACACCTACATATACACCTCTATATACACACTCAGATGCCTATATACACACACACTCCTATACAAATGCCTGTACACACACCTGCCATGTATAGATACACCCACACTGCTGTGCATACACACACCCCTGTACAAGTGCCTATATACACACACCCCTATATATACATACCTGCCATATACACATACACCTACATACACATCCCTATATACACACACACTTACATCTGTACACACCTGTCATATATGCATACACATACATGCCTTTATACACACACACCCCTATACATATAGACAGGCCTATACACACCCACCATATACACACACCTGCCACATACATATACATGCATGCCTGTATACATACACACCTTTGTATTCACACACTCTTACACACGTATCTATACACAAACACATGCCTGTATACACACATACCACTATACACACATGCCTATACACACCTGCCATATATCCACACCCCTCATATATACACACATGCCTATACACACAAACACTGCTATACACACACCCCCTACACACATGCCTATACACATATACACTCACTCCTATATACAGATACCCCCTACACACATGCCTATACACATACACCCCTCATATATACACACACCTCCACACGTCTGTACACACATACCCCTATGCACGCACCAATACACATATATACACATACCCCTATAACACACACCCTTATACATACATGCCTATACACCCATCATATACACACGCATACCTACACACACCTAGACATACCTACATGCATGCCTGTAACACACACCTTCCCATATTCACACATACCCTCCTACACACATATGCATAAAAACATACACGCAAACCTATACACACACACACCTCTGTATACTCACACACCCCCCTACAAACATGCCTGTACACACACACACCCACACACACACCCATATACACATACGCATACACACCTACACACATACACCTACATGCCTTTGTACACACATCCTCATATACATGTACAATCCCTTATACACACACACACACCTACGCACATATCCAATATACACACACAGCCTTATATACACACCCCCCATACATATACACAGCTACACACAGATGCCTATACAGACACCCTCATATACACACACACCTCCTACACACATCTATACACAGACACACACCCATATGCACATACACACACCCTTATATATACACATCCCTACACATGCCTATACACACACCTACACACAGTCCCGTATACACAGGTGCCTATACATGCACAAACACACCCCTATACACATGCCTTTACACACACACACACACATATTTAGACACACCCACTTTAGATATGGTTAATCTCATTGGCATGGTCACTGTGTTTGAGGCTATTTATGTTTCCATATTCTTGGGGAATGTGTTGTTGCTGGTCGCACATTTCCGTTGCTTGATGTGTCAGAGGAGGGCCACTCTGTCTCCTCCAGGAGAGATTATTGTTGGTGGCCAAGGACTTTGATTGAGCTATAAATAAACTTTTCTCATTTGACTTTTCACAGTGCAGGCATCGCAGTGAGGCTGCTCACCCAGTGATTGCTTTGAAGTGAAGCTGCCCTTCATTAGTTTTGGTCAATTTCTGGCCCATTTCTGCCATCTTATTATTCTCTGAAAGGCTGGCTTAGGACTTCTTGACTGATCTGGTGAATGTATTCACAATCGGGTGGAGGTGGACCGCCCTGTAGTTAGCTGGATCTTGGCGGAGACCCTGGGTGGTGAGACCTTAGGCTGTGAGCCTGCGTCCACAGCACATCTTCTGTGGCCGTCTCAGGCCACCCAGGCCGGATGGCGGCCACCCAGGATGGCGGCCCCATTGATCTGACCCTGTAGGAGCTGCTGACTTCTGCCTTTCAGCTCCTTAATCAGCTTTGCGTTTTCTCCCTCTGCTCTAGTGGCGGTTGCACCCCAGACCCTCCAATCCTTGTTCTCCAGCCCTAGGCCATGTGACACCACAGCCAGGACTCTCAGGCCTCTGCCTTGGTGCTTCCTTTGTTCCTGACTGTTCCTTTGTCTAAAACCCTTTCTTGCCCTTCTGCCGCCTTCCCTGACAGGCTGCTTTTCATTTGTGCCCAACCACACCAGTTCTTGGTGCTGCTCAGAGGTAGGAGGAAGTATTGCTGGGTTGAGCCAAGGGTGAGTAGCATGAAACAAGTGTCACACAGGAGCTTGGGCTTCAGAGAGCTTGGAGCTGGGGACAATAACACATAAGCAGGAAACAGCCAGATGCCAGTCCAAGAAGGACTCTGTGCCGTGTGCTCGATGGTGCGGTACACCTGCTGGGAGGGGTCTGCAGGCGGCCCCTTCTTCAGGCCAAAGACAAAAAGGCGCTATCAGAATCCCAGAAAAATGTCACTGTCACATTGACCTCGACCCAGGGGTCCCAAAGCTCCTGGGTCCCTGAAGAGTTTTCTTCTGTGATGTTCCTCCTGGTTTGGGGCCATCATGAGTACTTCTGAATTGGGTTGGTAGTGTGCCACAGCTGGCTCGCTGTGCCTAGGGCACTAGGCAGGCACAGAACATGTGTCCTGCACCTCTGCAGAGCGTTTCCAGCAGGGTGGCCTGGGAACCGCGCAGATGAAAAGGCAGCTGCTTCCGACAGTGACTGATAAGTGTCACAGAGCTACAGGTGCATTGTAAGAGCACATGGGAGAGGCAGAGGAGCCCTTGGGAAGGCTTTCCTGCCCCAGAGATAAAATGGCTTGTGTCTGCTTGGACCCATAATAACATACCACAGGCTGGTGGCTTAAAGCACAGTTTACTTTATCATGGTTTTGGATGCCACGAGTCCAAGATGATGGTTCTAGCTGCTTTGGTTTCTGGTGAGGGCTGTCCCCTGGGGTTGGGTTGCAAAAGGCTGCCTTCTTGCTCACATGTAGATATAGCCCTTCCTGGGTGGGTGCCTGTGTGGGTGGCGGTCGGGGGGAGGGGTGGCAGTGGGAGAGAGAGCAAGCAGGAGCTCTCTGCCGTCTCTTATAGGGACACTAATCCTGTGGGATCAGGGTCCCACCCTCACAATCGTATTTAATCTTAATCACTTCCTTAGAAGCCCCATCTCCAGATACAGCCACACTGTGTGTTAGGGCTTCAACATAGGAATTTTGGGGAAACACTAACATTCAGCTTGGAAGTGTGGGGTTTAGACCAAGATACAGTTCATGGAAGAAATGACCATCATTATCATTCATTAGCAGGAAGCATGACTCTTGTCTTGGGCAGGTGGAGCAGAAGAATCAAGTTTCAAATATTTCACATTTTCCAAATCAAAATAATGCCATGAGGGAAGGAAGAGGGGACTCTTCATTTCTGTTTGAAATCGAGTCTTTGAAGCTTTATAATCAAGGGCACCAAAAAACACCAGCAAATTTGGATTTTGTCCATTGAAATGGCCGTTAAGGACTTACTCCAGAATGCTGGTTCATGATAGATGGCTGTTGATGAAATGAGATCCTTCCAATGTTTGTTATGTTTGTTCTGTGTGGAGCTCTCAGTGTGCTGTGGGTTGAGGATGTGACCATCTTGGGGTCAGGTGCCCTTTTCTCAGCCCTCTCCAATTCATTTTCTAGCCTGGAGGGAGCAGATGCAGATAGCTGTGGGTGTGGCCTTGATAACTGGCACTTGCCACCTCTCCCCAGGTATAGAGTTCCCTCATAGAGTTGGCCTGGAGACCCCGCCTGGGACCTGAACCAGGACAGGGCCTTCTCACACCTCCCTTGGATCCACATTTCAGGACCAGTCTTTGTGGGGGCTGATTTGTAAGGCAGCCTCTGTGTCCAGTGTATCTGCCCACCTGCTGTGCGGAGCATCCCAACCCTGACCTGGTCCGTATCTGCAGGAAGGATAGGACAACGATGGGCTGCAGCAAGGGGCAAGGCTGCATCTGGAAGGCAGCCTGTCCCTGCCCAGGGTGCTTCCTGATGATCTCAGGGCGGCCAGTGCTGGCCCCTTGGAGTGAGGCCTGGGTGCAGGCGTTGAGAGAGGCAGGAGAGCCTTCTGTCCCTTCTTCCAGGTAGAGCAAACAAGCTGGTGCCTGTAAACTGGTAGAAACCTCAGGAACAGGCTGACCTCCCACCGGGAAGTTAGAAGGAAATTAGTTCCCTATGTTTTGGTGGCTGAGTGACAGCGAAAATGCCAGGCCAGGAGCAACAATGGGAGATTTTGGTTTGGGGACTGGTTTGTGGGTTAGAGGAGGAAAGGACTTATTAGAAATAATTCTCAAACATTTCTGGCTTATTCTAATCTACTCTTCAGCTCTGTGGAGTAACAGTTTGGAGTTTGGAAGCTGGCAGACTTGGGTTGACTTTCTGGCTGTGTTGTATACTGGAGGATTGGCTTTGTGAGGAATGTCCCCACTCTAGCCCTTGTTTCCCCATGCATGACGGGTCATGGGAGTAAAGTACTTACAGGAGTGCCTGGCACACTTAAGTCTCGTGCAGTGTTAGTATCCATTATTGTCATTATCATCACCATCAGCATCATCATCACCATCATCATGATTGTCATCACCAGCATCATAAACACCATCATCACCACCATCATGTCATCATCACCATCATTATGTCATCACCACCACCATCATCATCAGTATCACCATCATTTCATCACCCTCATCACCATCAACAAACTGTACAGCAGGATGGGTCCATGGTGGGGCTGAGTGTTGGAAGTTTAGTCTGAAGGGCTCTGCTTCTCCCACGTTGGACCTTGTTGAGCTGCCAAGGGCCCTGTCCATGCCTGCTCCTGAGGCAGCCCCTTCTGTCCAGCTGCCAGGGAGGTTGGTTGGAGTGGAAGACACTGGCTGAGTCTGAGTCAGGGGCACCGAGGTGACAGTGGCCATTGTTATTAGTCATATCTTACACTTTCACCTATAAGGAAGAAAATGCCAACAAAACGCGGTACTGGAGAATGGTTCCACCTGTGTGGGAAACGGCTTTATGTACCTGAACACTTTCCCTTTCCTGTGTTTTTAATTCAGGTTAAATGTGATTTTAATGAAATTTCTCTGAAAGTTGTCTTGACTACCTCGTAAGGTTAAAATTGACTTATTCTTTTAAGATAAAATTCAGTTACAGCTAGGAAACTAGATTCAGCTTTATTACCACCCTGGTGGAAATATTTTTATTACCCCTACAAAGTAAGCAGCCGAGAAGCAGAGGATAAATCAGCAGCGCAGCCAGGCCAGGGAACAGGCAGCGTGGCTCCCTCCCCCCGGCTCTCGTCCTCAGGCTCCAGAAGGGCAGAGCTGAGCGTTTGAAATGATAGTGATATTTCATCTGAGACGTAAGGACATGACAGTTGGCAAGGCACATGCGTAATTGCTGTTATGTGCGACCTAAGATGTGTGTGGACTTTCTGGGAGGCGTGCTGTGTGTGCTGGCAAGGGCTGCATTCCTGTGCTCCTGGTCTCCTGGTTCAGGCAGAGTCTTGGTCCCCTTCTGCTTAGCAGGCCTTCACAGTTGAACATGGCTGTTTATTCTGTGACCCAGGTGACTCTGCTTATCATTGTCTGTTGGAATCATTTTGGTGAACCTGTCTGCAGCCTGGGTTCCAGGCTACCCCAGGCAGGAATTTGCTCTCTTGTTGGATGGATGTCCTGAGTTTCTTAAGTCAAGCTGATTTAATGTGCTTTCCGTTGAAACTCTAAATGGATATTTTGTTGCATTTTTGGGAAGAGGGATGCATTATATAGAACGACAACAAAAAAAAAAATCAAAGAAATAGAAGTTTCATGTAATCCCAAAAATAATATATTAGGAATATACACCTGGGTTCCAGTTCAGCCTCGGTCCCTGACTCTGGCCTTGGGCTGCTGCGGGGAATGATGATAATAGCAGCTAGCATTGATTCAGTGCCTGCAGTGTACTGGGCACTGTTCTCAGCTCTTTATCTGTATCATTGTGCTGACTTTTCATAACGGCCCCATCAAGCGCATAAATGGGCCCCATCCCCATGCTCAGAGTCCTGCCTATCACTGATCTCAGCTTCCCCGCAGGCTGGATGATCTCCAGGTTGCTTCCAGCACTGCCCATCCTGGGTTGGTGCACAGGAGAGAGCCCTCCCAGTTCCTCCCTACCTACTTGGGCAGCCTTGGGGTGTCCTGTGGGCTCAGGGGACTTGCCTGTCTCTGCTCCAGGGTTTCCTTGGTAGCCGCAGCCTGCAGCTGTGCCTGTGGTCGGGCCCTCTACCTCCACTCCCCGCGCTTCCTCCTGGGACTCCTGACCAGCATCTTGTGCCTTATGGTGCCCCGCCCACCTCATGACCCTGAGAACTGGGAGATTAGAAGGTCGAATGTGCCCTTTTGAAATGAGGAGTGGTCGTTGCTTCTTTTTTGGCTTCGACCACATGCCTACATTTTCATCCCGATGTTCCCCATAACCAATGCCCAGTTTCTAGAGCGGCCTCAGCAAATGTAGGGGAACTAAGGGGTAAAGTCTTTAATGGAGCAGCCTGCACGTTAGGGCTCCAGCAGCCTGTGTGGCTTCACATTGCTTCAGCATAGCTCATGGGTGACACTCCCCTGCTTAAAGAGGATGTTTGGAGTGGGGATTTAAAGCAGTTTCTCTGTTGTTACTTTCGTCTCCAGATGTTTATGATTTTCTTTGGGTTTTCTCCTTAGCTTTTGTTTTCCCTGAGGATCTCAAATCCTCATCCTACTGCCCTTTAATTCATAGAATAGAAAATCTGCATGTGTGGAAAAGCTCTGTGATTTTACCAGTGCAGCCTATGCTGCTGCTACATCCCCTGTAAAAGTGACAGAATACAATGTTACGCATCTAGTATAAATGACGAGGATGCTTGCTGACTCCCTTGCTTACATCTGAGAATTGTCTTGCCTCAAAGTAAATCCTTTCCCACCCCGCTCCACCTTGGTGGCCTTGTCCCCACCCCGCCCCCAGCTGATTCTGCACACCCTTCCCTGTACACTCACCTGTGGGCCCCTCGGGTTCACTGGCCTCTCCCAGCAATCGACCATCGTGCTGGGAGGAGAGGCTGTGTTTCCTCTTTGGAAGAGCCTTGATCTGGAGCGACAATCTTCACATTTATTTTCCACCACCCCAAAGTTGTTAAGATGGTCAAAGGAGGTGATGCCTGCCAGGGTGCTTTGAAATGTTTGGTTCCACTGTGAAAAGCTGGCAAAAGTCTGAACAGAAGATTCCATGAGTCAGAGGGTCCTGGGGCTCACATCCCTCCAGCCCTCCTGCCCCTGAGTCATTAAAACCCAGACTAGCCCAGCACTGGTGCGTTCTTCCCTGTCTCCGTCCTGAACCTGCCAGGCTTTCCCTGAGGTCCCCAGCCACCAGGGGATTATTGTCAGGCCCCTCACTGTCGTCCTGGGCCCTCGGAATCATGCCTCTGTGCCCAGAGTGGTGCTTTGGAAGAGGGGTATGGCCTTGTCACTGGGGTCCTCCATGGCCCTCACCTGTTTCTCTACTCTGTTTCTTTCTAAGCCCTGCTGCCTTCCCGGCTCTTCCTGCATTCCTTCCAATTTCAGCTCATTTTAAGGTATTCCTCCTGAACAAGTAGAGAGAGATTCATTTTCTTAAAACCGAGGGACAGCTTTCATCCACTTTTGGACTATGGCCTTCAGGTAGGACCACACTTCAGCCCCCTGCAGGACAAAAGGAGTAGCTTATTCTTTCAGAGCTCGTGCTGATGTATAGTTGGCTCATGACTGCGGAGGACATTCTGCCCTACGTTAGAAGACGGGACATTAACAGTTGTTCCGAGAGCTCATCCTTCCAGGCCTGTACTTAGCACAGAATCATAAAAAACTTGCTGTTCAGAGAAGAGTGTCCTCTGAGATCCTCTGGCCACCCCCACCCAGTCTGTCGTACGGCTTTTGGAAAGCCATCGTGCTCCAGTTACAGCCGAGCTGGGGTGGACCGGGAGAGGGCTCCCTGCATCTGGCCCTCCAGCCTCCCGTCCCGTGCGGGAGTGGAGCTGGACATAGCGCTTGCTGCGGAGCTGCTGGGCACTGCCTCTTCCGCTGCGTCTGTCCCAGTCGCTTCCTTCCCAGGACCTTTGAGGTGCTGGGAGTGGGAACAGCCAAATTGCGGTTAGCATTTTTCTTTTTAGCTGCTGAAGTGTGGAGTGTGTTTACCACCAGGAAGTGATGGTGACCATCCTGTGTGTAATGAAATGCAAACACCTGAGGCCTCCCTGGCTCATGATCCAGCCACTTTTCTCCTTATGATGATATCTTTGTGACTCTCCACACCGAGATTGATGTTTGGGGTTTATTGCTAAACTGAGAATAGTTAATTAAATTGTAAGTAGAGACATACAAATAAAGTGATTCTCCTTGACCTCAGCAAGAAAGAGCTGTCGTGGTTTCGAATGTAGGCCATCAGACTGGTTTTGCAGTGATTCCCAAAGTTGTTGCTGATCATGGTTACAAGTAGCTAGAGAGACTGTGTCTTTTCTCTTCTTCATTTTAAGGAACCAGTGTCCCTCTTAAAATCAGGCTAGGAGGCCGCATTGCAGGTGGAAACGTATTGCCTTTCCGGGCCAGGGCTTGCTGGGGATGAGGACAGTTTATTTTGATGGGGTCATTTTCCTTTCCACACCATAAGCCATTGGTCCTGAAATAAAAGGCATTGGTCCCAGCATTGGAGGGCACATCCCGTCTCTCTTCTCCTCTCTACCCCCTCGTCTCTCTAGACTCTGGACTGTGAGTTCCTTCTGGGTCAACCCTTCAGGGTAAGGGACATTCCCACTCTTCTCAGACCCACAGTCACCTAGGCCTCCCTCTGCAGTCAGAGGTCTGTGTCGCTGCACACGGCCAGTCCTCCCACTCTGCTGTGCCTGGATCTCCCCATCCAGAGACCCTCGGTTTGACCCTTTGCCGAGCGGAAGCTCTGGTGATCTGGGGGTGGGCACTGGACCCAGGCAGTGGGGCGTGTGGGGATGTGCAGGGATGGCTGTGGGGTCTAGCTGCTGATTACAGACCACACTCCTTTGTCCCCGCCATGCCCCTCTTTGGGGATGCACAGTGCTGCCAGTCTCTGATGGGGGCTCATCAGGTGCATCCGGGCTGCCCCTGGCTTTCTGCAGCGCTGGCCCGGGCTTTTGCTTTCTCAGGCCCCTGTGAGGACCACTCCTCCATCTGCTTCCCAGGTCCTCCCGTCTGGCTTTCTCCCCTCCTTGTGTGCATTGAGTGTTGACTCTTCTGTGGTTTTTCTGAGGTGCTGGGACGGGGAGAGGTGAATACAGGTGTCCAGGGCCCTCTGATGACTCCCGTAGCCCCAGGCCTCAGTCTGCGCTGCCCCAGACTAGACCCAGGGCCCCATCAGTCCCCGCTGGACATGCCGTGAGTGCGCTTTTGTATTGAGGTGGCTCCCGCTCGCAGCCATGTGAGGGCCCTGGGGTAGGGGCAGCTCCCTCCAGTGCTCAGCGCTCACTGCTCGTTAAGCCTACTGTCCCTGTGCCCCACCAAGCAGCCCCATCCTTCACCTCACTTACTTCTCACGGCAGCTTGTTAGGTCCGAACTAACAGTATCTCCGCCTGACCAACAGGGATGCTGAGGCTGAGAGGGGACTCTTGTCCAAGTCACGCAGGTGAAACTTGGAGTCAGGATTGGAGCTTGGGTCTGTCGTCTCTGGACCTGTTGCCTGCTGCCCCTCAGCCAGGGCTCCAGCGTGGCCTGTGTGTGGGGTGGGTGTGGTGGGGGGGACTGCTCCAGTCTCTAGCTGTTGCCACGTGGGGGCCTCCCCCAGCCATATTCTGCCAGGGAGCCTCTTGATGTCCTTGGGACACGCCCAGCTACAAACAGAGCCTCCCTCTCCCTTCTGAGCTGCCTGGGTGACTGAGGGCCCCAAGGGGCTTATGTTCACTGGCCCTGTCCTCCCTGGCACCTGTGCACACACCTGCACAGAGCAGAAGGAATTTGGCCCCGTAGGTTCACCTCTTGTAACTCGTGTACATGGCCCAGGTGTTCCTGATGCCCCACCTGTGGGACAAACTGGACGCAGCAGGGTGTTTTGGGGGCACAGAGCCACTGTCGGAGTCACACATCGCACACACCCAGCAAGTGATAGTGTGTGACCGGACATGGTGCTGAAGGTGGCCTGTGTCAGCCATGGGCTTGGTGATTTTGAGAGCCAGGATGCGGTTCCTGGCGCGGGTGCCTGCGGGCGCCTAGAGGAGTGCGAGACTCCCGAGGGTCCCTCTGCCTAAGCTGCCTGGGGAGGGCGGCTCGCTTTATTTAATTCACACGCTCAAAGCATTTGAGGAACAATGAATGCATTCGGCCCTTTGTTTAAATGACTGAATTGTAGAGGTGTGAGGAGGCCACGCCCACCCTGTTTTACACTTGGCGCTTCCCTTCTAGTTTCGAGGAAACCTGCAATTCAGCTGGAATCTGTAATTTTCTACTTGATCTTACTCTAGCTGTTCTCCCATCATAGCTCTGTGAGCACAGAGAGCTCCGGAAGGAATTGTTTCTTGTCTTGCGACCACACACATATAATTGTTCTGGTTGAACACGTTTTACCTTGCGGTGTCCATGCGGGCTGCTCCCGGACTGCAGCAGCCGGGAAGCCAGGGCCTAGCATCCAAGAGGCAGACGTGCAGCGATGAGAGATCCAACATCCCTGGCCACCAGGCGCCCCGTGGTGGTCTCAGCCAGGAGGAGAAGGGAGCCTCCCTCCTCGAAGCAGCCTGGCGTCTGGAGCATTTCGGGGTCTTGGCCTTACACTGCCCTATGTAGCCTGGAGCCAGGCCAGCCGAGGAGCCTGGGCTTCTCCTCATGTCCATCTGTCTCTTCCTCTTTAATCCCTGGGGAATGCAGCCTCTGCTTATCTGCCACTCAGGGCCCTGCAGCCCCCTACCTGGTCTCCTTGGCGTCCACCGGCCCTCCACACTCCACGTGCTCCCCTGGGATGGCACAGCCACTAAGGGTGGAAGTAGGGGTTCCTGAAGAGTCAGCAGCATGCACTTCCCTGGTTCTGTCCCGGCACACTTCCTGTGAGTCCGGCCCTCCAGTCATGCCAGGGTGCCCGGTTGTTAAGATTGTAGAAGCTTTTACAGTGGGCACTGGCGCCCTGAATTCCTGAGTGCACCCCCTTTGTTTCAGCCCTGGGAACTTTGGTGGGCAGAAGTTCCCAGGAAGCCCCTGTCACACTTGGTGACCTGTCAGGCAGCCTGGCAGGGTAGCCCAGACCCTGCTGTGGGTGCCAGCATCCTGGCGGGCACGTGCTTGGTCTTCATCCCCCACCTCCCCGCTACATGAGTGGTTACCTACAGCTGGCTGGCCCTCCCCCAAGGAACCCTCATGTGGCCCAGGGAAGCTGCCTTCATGATACTCACTGTTAAGTGTTTTGAATACAGTCCTTGCCCCAGTCAGCTTGCTCAGGTGTCCCTGGAGAACGAGCCTCTCCATTGGCTCATCCTGAGGCCTGGGCTGGGAAGGGCAGTATGTGCCAGTAGGACACTGAGCTCTTTGCCTGATAGTGTCAGCGGGAGGTTCCAGAACTCTGCCGTCCCCAAGCTCTTCCACTTAGGATCCAGGAGCCCACCAAGCTCCTGTCCTTTGTCCGCTGCACGAGTCCTTCCTGTGTCTGCCCTGCCATCCTCTCAGGTGGAGCCGGGCTCACATTGCTGCGCTTCCAGTCACAGCCGTATTCGTTTCAGAAGCTGCTGCCGCGGATGTCATTGTGTCTCTGCCTGCCTGGGTGGCATGCGGAGGGGGCTGCTGGCCTGCCTCCTGCAGAGCTGCTGCGTGGCTGTTGTGCGCCTCAGAGTCCTGGGCCAGGTTCTTGCCCTCTGGGGCCCGGCGAGCCTCCCACTGCTCTCAGGCTTGACACACCTGTCCCAGCGTCCGCTGATGGTTTTGTCTGACGCGCTCAGGCCTGCGATGGTCGCGGATGGCGGCTTTTTCTAACTCTAGTTTTCCTGCATTTGTTAGTTGGTTTTCTGGCTGTGAGGAAAAGCTTTTCTTCTCCTGTTTATTGGGGCTTGGGGATTCTCACTTTATTACCAGTTACAAGTCTTTCCTGTCATTAATGGTGTTGATGCTTTCCCAAGCTTGGTGCGGGAGACCTTTTAAGGATTTTTTCCATGGGAAGAAGGCAGTAATAGAGTTGCTCTAGAGTGGAAAACTGCATTTTGTATGAAAGTCACATGGGCGCATGGAGGGCTAAGGAGACGGTCCATGCAGGGAGATAGGAGAGGACAGGAGGGCCACACATGACCAGGTTTTAAGCCCAAGGCTGTGGTCTCCGGGCTCAGGTGAGGGGTCGCCTTCTTCTCTGAGATGGGGTTGGGGGATGTGGGAGCTGCCCTCCCTGAGTGTTGGGGGAACCTGGAGCTGGGCATTGGGCAGGCGCCATGATGGGGTTGGCGGCAGAATGCTGGCGAGGAGGTGGGCTCTGGGCACACCCAGCGGCTTCTGAGACACACATGCGCTCTGCCTTCCCTCGGATCCTGTGTGCCGTGGGAATGCCAGGTGGGGAGGGAGTGAGGTGGGGACACTCAGGCTTTGTGTGACCCATCAGAAAACGGAGGACATTGTGATTTGCTCCCAGTCTAAGGCGTTATGAGAAGTGAGAATTTTTCAGGGATCTGTGGTTACATTTCAGTGCTAGAAAAGTGAAAAGAACTCATTTCTGTCAGAATGGGGTAAGGAGCCTCTTAGTTCTTTGAATGTGATGGTGACGAATAAAACTTCCCTTGAAATTTATCCTTTGATAAAGGAATCTCATTTTTAAACACCTTCCATTTATTATTTAAAAGGTTTGGAGCTCAGTGCCCAGGTAACTTTGTCCTGCTCTCTTGGTGGCCGCGAACATCCCTTTAATACGTTCCGTTCCTGCATGCTGCCTGTGGACACCTCTGCAGTGGTGGGGCTGCTTATGGATATGGAGGTGGAGCAGAAGTAGTTTGTAATGGGCAGTCACATTCCCAGGAAGCTCAGGTGTGGGCAGGTGCCCCAGAAATTGCTCAGGCACCTCGTTCTGGGCACTGAGGCCTGTGCCAGGCGTGGGGGCCCAGAGCGACCTGACTCTTGCCGTTCCTGCTTCCCCTGCGTCAGTGTGGCTGCTGGCACTTCTGTTCTTCCTATCCATGGAAGGGGTGCCCGTGGAGGGGCGGAGTTTTCCCTGTGTTTCATCTGCAGCGGAGTTTCTGCGTGTTCTGCTGGATGCGTGTGGATCTGTGCCGTTGGTGTGTTCTGGGCGCACACGCAAGCCCATCACGTCTCATTCTAGTTTTTGTCCTTGATTTGTTGTTTCAGTGACGTCAGTCACTGCATGAAGAGTACAGGTGCCCCCATTTTAATGGAATCTGAGGAGACAGACATTGGCTAGACTGCTTTTAATTTAAGCCTCCTCTTCTCTGCCTGCCGTTCGGCTCGACTGTCCTGCCTCTTGGAACCAGTCCGTCTGTCCGTCCCACTCTCTCCCCTGCTTGGGCTGACGACACACATTGATGTGAGTCAGTCACTGTTGGTGGCTGTTTAGTGAATGGCCACTTGGGCCATGTCGCTGAGCACCATGAGGCATTAAGAACATCAGGCTTGGGCTCTAAAGATGCGTGAGCCGGGACACTGGCTTGGTAGCACTCCCCCACCACCGTGTCTCCTGCTCACGGGTCGTCATCGCCATGAGGAGTGGGTCCTGGTGGTGGGCGGGGCCAAGGCTGCTGAAAATGAAGGCGACTGGGATCCTGGGTGGGACGAGTGGAAACACGGGATCCTCAGGGCCCTCGCCTGTCACTCACATGTATCTGGAGGAATTCAGCATGTGGCATACTTAAGAAGCAGTTCTCCTTTCCTTCCCCTCATCCTCCTCCTGTCTTAGCCAGATGTTCCTGTCAGCATAGCACTCACTGTGGGGTCCTGACAGCCCCTGTGCTCCTTGGAGTCAGTTACTCAGCAAGTCTCATCCAGCCCCTGTAGCATTGGAGGCTCTGGTGCAGGAGACAGTGAGCAGGGCCAGGTACAGCCCCTCTTCACTCCCGCACCTCCCAGCTGGCCTGGCGCCCACATCCAGCGCAGGGAGGGAGCACGGAGCCTGCATTTGTTCACTTTCGTAGTGGCCTCCCAGGGCGCTGGGTGGGGCGGGCAGCACCCCTCCACTGTCCAGCGGTCCCAGCACCTGCTCGTGCCTCCCACTCTCTCCCAGCCTGGTGGCTTCCGGATCAGGACATGAACACCCTCACACTTCAGCAAGCATCTGTGAAACATCCACTGTGTGCTGGGACCTGAGTGGACAGTGATGAGCTAGACAAGGTCCTTCTTAGGGAACTCTTCTCTGATGAGATGGCAGATTGGGAGGACAGACGGGAGCCGTCACTGGCTGTAGTTTCTGTGACAGCGAGCGTGAAGGACTGAGTTGAAGAAGTGTCCAGAGAAAGCTGTGCAGAGGTTGGGACATCGGTGCTGAGTCTGGTATAGGTGTTTGGGGGCAGAGGAAGCAATGCAGGTGTGCAGGGAGGGAGGATGGGGCAGCAGAATCAGCAG
The DNA here is from genome assembly GCF_029281585.2 of Gorilla gorilla gorilla. NCBI lineage: Eukaryota > Metazoa > Chordata > Mammalia > Primates > Hominidae > Gorilla > Gorilla gorilla. The sequence goes on from NC_086018.1 coordinate 45,032,251, forward strand.
TGGGGGCTGTGGGCAGACAGGGGTAGTGATATGGGGCGTGTGGGATAGAGACGTTGTGGGCAGTGGTGTGAGCAGTGGGGGGTGTGCAGGGAAGGACGTGGTTTGGAAAGTGCTTTTCCCTGAAGGTATGCTAGGATGATCCATCCTACCCATCCATCCCTCACTGGCTGACCCATTTAACCCTCCATCCTTCCCCTCTCCCTTAACCCTCCATCCTTCACTTCTCCCTTAACCCTCCATCCTCTCCTCTCCCTTAACTCTCCATCCTTCCCCTCTCCCTTAACTCTCCATCCTTCCCCTCTCCCTTAACCCTCCATCCTCCCCTCTCCCTTAACCCTCCATCCTCTCCTCTCCCTTAACCCTCCATCCTCTCCTCTCCCTTAACTCTCCGTCCTTCCCCTCTCCCTTAACCCTCCATCCTCCCCTCTCCCTTAACTCTCCGTCCTTCCCCTCTCCCTTAACCCTCCATCCTCCCCTCTCCCTTAACCCTCCATCCTCCCCTCTCCCTTAACCCTCCATCCTCTCCTCTTCCTTAACCCTCCATCCTTCTCCTCTCCCTTAACCCTCCATCCTCTCCTCTCCCTTAACCCTCCATCCTTCTCCTCTCCCTTAACCCTCCATCCTCCCCTCTCCCTTAACCCTCCATCCTCCCCTCTCCCTTAACTCTCCGTCCTTCCCCTCTCCCTTAACTCTCCATCCTCCCCTCTCCCTTAACCCTCCATCCTCCCCTCTCCCTTAACCCTCCATCCTCTCCTCTCCCTTAACCCTCCATCCTCCCCTCTCCCTTAACCCTCCATCCTCCCCTCTCCCTTAACCCTCCATCCTCTCCTCTCCCTTAACCCTCCATCCTCTCCTCTCCCTTAACCCTCCATCCTCCCCTCTCCCTTAACCCTCCATCCTCTCCTCTCCCTTAACCCTCCATCCTCCCCTCTCCCTTAACCCTCCATCCTCCCCTCTCCCTTAACCCTCCATCCTCTCCTCTCCCTTAACCCTCCATCCTCTCCTCTCCCTTAACCCTCCATCCTCTCCTCTCCCTTAACTCTCCGTCCTTCCCCTCTCCCTTAACCCTCCATCCTCTCCTCTCCCTTAACTCTCCGTCCTTCCCCTCTCCCTTAACCCTCCATCCTCCCCTCTCCCTTAACCCTCCATCCTCTCCTCTCCCTTAACCCTCCATCCTCTCCTCTCCCTTAACTCTCCGTCCTTCCCCTCTCCCTTAACCCTCCATCCTCCCCTCTCCCTTAACTCTCCGTCCTTCCCCTCTCCCTTAACCCTCCATCCTCCCCTCTCCCTTAACCCTCCATCCTCCCCTCTCCCTTAACCCTCCATCCTCTCCTCTCCCTTAACCCTCCATCCTTCTCCTCTCCCTTAACCCTCCATCCTCCCCTCTCCCTTAACTCTCCGTCCTTCCCCTCTCCCTTAACCCTCCATCCTCCCCTCTCCCTTAACCCTCCATCCTCTCCTCTCCCTTAACCCTCCATCCTCCCCTCTCCCTTAACCCTCCATCCTCCCCTCTCCCTTAACCCTCCATCCTCCCCTCTCCCTTAACCCTCCATCCTTCCCTGCTGCCTTGATCCATCCCCCCACCCATGTCTCAGCCATCAGTCCATCCATCGATCCATCCATCCATTCATGGAAAACTTTTACTGGGTCTTGCTCTTTGGGCCTAGGGATGGAAAGGAATGGAAAGATTTCATGTCGTCACGAGCTCGCATTCTTATGGGAGGAACAGCCGTGCAAACCACCAAGGCCACTAATGTGCTGCCCATGCCTCACACAACCTACAGGTCACCCAGTCAGCTGACCAGCAGCCGGTGGTGGGAGGCTCTGGGATCAGGGTCACAGCTCAGACTCTCAGTGGCAGGATTCTCAGCCATACAGTGTGTCGGGAGAGAGGGCCTCTATCCGGGGAAGCTCTGCGTCTTCAACCTCGCTGTAGACTTGGGCTGCATCAGCAATTTCTTACTGAGGATGGGATGACTCGTTTATCTGAGTAATTTGTGCTGTTTTCACTGGGAGTTTCTTATTTCTCTGTTTCCTTCTCCATTTAAAACAAGGGTCCTGCCTGTTGGTGTGGCGCTGTCTGTCAACCAGAACTTTCTTGTTCCTCTCCTGATTCTCTGCCATGCCTGGGTTTCCAAGCTGGAGTTTGGGGGAATCCTGAGCCATCTCCTCCTTGTCTTGCTGCAAAGGGGAGCGCAGTGCAGTTGGTCGCTTTCCTTCTGCCAAGACAAATGCAGCGAATGAATGTGGTAGACAGGCCCTAGGTGACTGCCATAGGTCATCGACTGCCATGGGTCATCACCTGCCTTGGTGTCATCCCCTCTCCTGGAGTTCAGTTAGAGTCTGAACTTAATTCTAATCGATGGAACATGGGATTGTAGGATATCAATCCTGTAATTATATAATTATAGGATTATATAATAATCCTGTAATTATTATATAAGACTCCCCCTTAGCAAGCGGGAGCTAGAGATTTCCCTTTGCTTCTGAAGTAAGGGGCTGGCCAGAGAAGCCCACATGGCAGGGGCTTGTAGGCAGCCTCCAGCCCATAGCTGGCTCAGTCCTGTAGCTGCCAAGGAGTGAATCCTGCCTGCAACCTCAATGAACCAGGACACAGGTTCTTCCCCAGTCAGGCCTCCTGATGAGGATGCAGGCCTGATGGCAGCTTTGTGAAGCCCTGAGCAGGGAACCTAGCAGAACTCCACCTGTAGCCTGGAGCCCTGAGCAGGGAACCTAGCAGAACCCCACCTGTTGCCTGGAGCCCTGAGCAGGGAACCTAGCAGAACCCCACCTGTAGCCTGGAGCCCTGAGCAGGGAACCTAGCAGAACCCCACCTGTAGCCTGGATCCCTGAGCAGGGAACCTAGCAGAACTCCACCTGTAGCCTGGAGCCCTGAGCAGGGAACCTAGCAGAACCTCACCTGTCACCTGTCACCTGAGCAGGGAACCTAGCAGAACCCCACCTGTCACCTGGAGTCCTGAGCAGGGAACCGAGCAGAACCTCACCTGGAGCCTGGAGCCCTGAGCAGGGAACCTAGCAGAACCTCACCTGTCACCTGGAGCTCTGAGCAGGGAACCTAGCAGAACCCCACCTGTTGCCTGGAACTCTGAGCAGGGAATCTAGCAGAGCTCCACCTGTCACCTGGAGCTCTGAGCAGGGCACCTAGCAGAACCCCACCTGTCACCTGGAGCCCGGAGCAGGGACTCTAGCAGAACTCCACCTGTAGCCTGGGCCCATAGAGACTGTGACCCATACAGACTCATAAATATATGTTGTTTTAAGCTGCTACGTTTATGGTAATTGGTTACAGAGCAACAGAAAACTAATAAAATGAACAAAGGACAAATAATCCCACAGAGTCCCCATCTCCCTCCCGCTCCAGTGCTGGGGTTCAGGGCCTCCTCCTCTCACTTCGATGCAGCTCTGACGTTCCTGGGTCAGGAACTGCCACCCGCTTGCCACCCCGCCCACTGTTGGCAGGCACTGCTGGCTGTGGCAGTGTAGACAGGGCTGAGTGGCTTACAGTGAGGGTCTCAGAAGGGTCCCACCACCCCTTCCACTCCACAGGCTGGGCATTTTCCCTCAAATAGAGAAAAGAATACAATCAGGATTAATAAAAAATCACAGCCCCACAGTTCATTTACACTTGATCAGGGAAATGAGCACCAAATGTTGGACATTTTTCCTGTTTCCGGTCAACATTGCTGTTAATGATCTCCAAACAAAGACGCTTTCAGGTTTGGTGACAGCCTGTACACCCAGTGCTCTAGTTCATGTTTTCAGGGAGCCGACTCACTCTGCTGCTTGAATCAACTAAAAGCTGGAAAAAAATATGTGAAACAGTGGTTTTTAAGATACGGGACATAAGGCAGCCGGGCCATCCCTGGGAGGGAGGAAGAGTACAGGGTGAGCTCCATGATTGCACGAATGCATTGCCTGGAGAGAGTCTCTGGAGGATGGTGTCAGGAGGCGCCTGCAGGTCTCCCTGAGTTTAGACAGAACGGGGAGTCTGGGGAAGCCACGGCATCTGGGGGTTCTTAGGGCTGAGGCTGGGAGAGGAGAAAGCAACTCAGAACCAAAGTTCTGGCAACAGAGTGAGACTCTGTCTCAAAAACAAAACAAAACAAAAAAACAAAACAAACAAACAAAAACACCAAAGCTCTGCACGGGTTCCTTTCAGGTATTAAGCTGAATACTGATCAATGCACGGATGTGAGGTTGGGGAAGAACCGCTTGAAATGATGAGAGAGAACAAGCCTCGGAGCCCTTACAGGGTGGAAATTGTGTCTGTTCTCCAAAGCAAGAACAGAAAACTTTAGAAGTCCCCGGCATCAGGTAGGGAACTTGGAAGGGTTTTCCCTCAGTAGTGGTAGTATAGAAACCTAAACGAAATACTGCTCTGGCCCCAAAGCTTAAAAACAGGATCCCACACAATTAATCTGTTCCCAAATGACTTAATTGCATCCCAGCAAAAATTCAAAGATATTTATAGGAATACAAAAATATCAGGTTCCCAACAAGATAAAAGTGACAATATCTAGCTTTCAAAGGCATTGTCAGCCATGCACAGAAATGGAAAAGATCGCAGATAATGAGAACAAAAGTCAATCAAAACTGACCCAGAAATGGTACAGATGTTAGACTCGTTAGTTAGGCAGAGTCATTAAAGCAGGTATTATAACTGTATTTCATATGTTAAAAATCTGGAGAAATAGATAAAGACATGGAAGTAGAGACATGGAAGATATAAAAATGATCCACATTGAACTTACAGAGAGGAAAGACCATGTCTTAAATGAAAAGCATACTGTGTGGGATTATCAGCAGATTAGACTTTGTACAGGAAAAGATTCATGAACCTGCCAACACAGCAATAGAAACTATTCAAAATGAAACAGAAAAATATGAACAGAGTCAGTGAACTGTGGGACAATTTAAGTAGCTTTATATACCTGTAATCTGTGGTCCCCTAAAGGGAGGGAACAGAAAAAATATTGGAAGAAATAATACTCAGTTAAAAAAAATCGTATGGAACCTATAAACCTGTAGAATTGAGAATGTGAATGAATGCCAACTGAGCAGAAAACATGAAGAAAACCAGAACAAGGCACGTCATAATCCAATCGCCCAAAACTACTAATATAAAGAAAACATCAGAAGCATCCAGAGGAGAAGAGACACCCTGCATCACAAAGGTAAGCATGACAACAGCAGTCTCATTGGAAGCATCAAGCCCGGAGACAAGGGAGCAGCCTGTTTGGATTATTCAAAGAACAGCAAACCAGAGAAACCTGTTAACCAGCAAAAGTATCTTTCAGAAATGGAGGTGAAATACATGCTGTTTCAGACATATAAAAGCTAAAGGAATTCGACACCAGGAGACCGGGATACCTGCATGACAAGCAATAGGTAAACTTGCAGGTGGAAGGAATATGGTCCTAGATGACCGTGTGGACCTGCACAAAGATTGAGGCGTGCCCAAAGTGGCAAGTCTAGGAATGCATTGAAACACTTTTTCTTGTTATTGAAATATCTTCAAAAACAACCAAATGGTTAAAGCAGAAACAATAACAGTGTACTGTGGGTTTTCTAACACATGCCGCGGTGCGATGAAGATGACAGGAGCATAGGCGTCGGCAGGGAGAGATGGAAGTACATCGTGGTAAGGCCCTCACGCTGTGCTGCCTGTGAAGCCGGGTAATCGTATCTGGAGGGAAACCTGTGGTAAGGCAAGGACACATACCATCAGCCTTACAGTCACCGCTAACGTAACCAGACAGAGCTATGGCTAATAAGCTAACACAGGAGATAAAGTAGATTATATAAAATACTCAATTAATATAAAAGAAGGCCAAAAAAGGGAAAAGTGGAACAAAGAATAGATGGGACAGTTGGGCCACACCAATAGTAGTATGACAGGTTCTAACTCAGCCATGTCAGTAGGTGTGTTCAATGCAAATGATCTAGACACTTCAATTAAAAGGCAGATCGTGTTAGATTGGATTAAAATCAACACCCAACTGTGTCCTTCACTCGAGGGTTCTTCGGGCTGAGGATGGGAGAGGAGAAAGCAACTCCGAGAGAACCAAAGCTCTGCAGGGGTTCCTTTCAGGTACTAGGCTGAATATAGTTTCCATACTTTAGGGCATGGTAGCTCAAACCCATAGTCCCAGCACTTTGGGAGACTGACGCAGGAGGATTACTTGGGCCTGGGAGTTTGGGACCAGCCTGGGCAACATGGTGAGACCCCGTCTCTTAAAAAAAAATTAGCTGGGCATAGTGTAGTGGCAGACGTGTGCCTGTGGGCCTAGCCATGCGGGAGGCTGAGTTGGGAGGATTGCTTGGGCCCAGGAAGTCAAGGCTGCAGTGAGCCATGATCACGCTGTAGCCTGGGTGACAGAGCAACACCCTGTCCCCTGTCTCAAAAGAAAAAAAGAAAAGCCCACAAATATGAAGACGCAAATAGTTTAAAAATAAAATGGTGGGAAAAGATATTTCATGCTAACACCAATCTAAAGAAAACGGTAATGTCTATATTAATGGCAAACAGTAGATTTCAGAATAGAGAATATTATCAAGTATCAAGAGGATCATTTCGTATGATAGAGTGGGTCAGTTAACCAATTGGACATAATTTTAAGTGTTTATTCGTCCAGTAAGACTGTATCAAAATACACAGCAAAATCAGATAAAAATGCAACAAGAAATGGACAGAGACACAGTCACAGAAGGAGATTTTGAGCTCTTCTCTTCAGGAAGTGTTAGAACAAGTAGAAAATCAGGATATAAGAAGCTTGAAAACACTGTCAACAAACTTGACTTAATTGATTTTTATAGAAAATTCCAAGAGTGCACATTCTTTTTAATTTTGCACATGGAACATTTACCAAGATAGACCATATTTTGGGCCATTAAAAAAGTTTCAATAAATCTTAAGGGATTCAAGAAATATGAAGTATTTTTTGTTTTCTCTGAGCACAATGGAATTAAATTAGCAATCTTTAGCAAGATACCTGGGAAATCCTCAAATATTTCTAAATGAATTAAGTAACCCATGGATCATAGAAGAAACAAAAGGGAAATGAGAAGGTATTTTGAAGTGAATGACAATAAAATCCAACACTTCAAAATTTGTGGGATGCAAAAGAGTGGTACTTAGAAACGTGTAGTACTTCCCTTAGAGGGAAACCTATAGCACTAAGCAGTACTTAGAGGGCAACGTATAGTACTGAGTGTGTGAGAAGAGGCTGTATTTACAGGGAAACATATAGTACTGAGTGTGTGAGAAGAGGCTGTGCTTAGAGGGAAACATATAGTATAGAGTGCGTGGCAATATGGCCATGCTTAGAGGGAATCATATAGTACTGAGTGTGTCAGACGAGGCTGTGCTTAGAGGGAAATGGATAGTACCGAGTGTGTGAGAAGATGGCAGTGCTTAGAGGGAAACGTATAGTGTTGTAGAGAAGTGCGGACTGGTATCCATCATGAGCATAAATGTAAGGATCCTGAACAGATTTTAGTAAATCAAATCCAACAGTACACATCCCGATGATGTAGGGTTTATCCTAGAATGTGAGGTTGATTTTCATTCAATGTAATTATTATTATTAACATATTTAAAAAGAAGAACAAACCCATAAAAATCACATCTATATATGCAGAAAAAGCATTTGACACAATCCAATATCCACTCCCAATGAAAACTCTCAGTAAACAAGAACAGAAAGGAACTTTTGAAGCTGGATAAAGAGCATGTTCGATGTTTAAACCCATAGCTGACATAATAGGAAAGGGAGGGTGTCAATGGAAAGCTTTCCCCCCAAATCGGAAACCTGGGACAGTGTTCCTTCTTTCCACTTCTGTCCGGTGTGTATACTGGAGATTCTGGTGGCAGAAAGACAAAAACGTACATTCATTTATTCGTACATACATACAAACGTAAGTGGCATCCAGACCAAAAAGGAAGAAGTAAAACTCTCTGCTTTTGCAGACAACATGATCATATTTTTTGAAAGTCTGATGGCATTTACAAAAAAGCTACTAGAAAGAACAAGAGTTTAGCAAGGGTTCAGGATACAGGATCTACATACAAAAATAAACTTTGTTTTTGTATATTAACAGTGAGAAATGAGAAATTGAAATTGAATGAGCAATACAATTTATAATAGCATGAAAATGTGAAATATTTAGGGAAAACATTATGATAAAATATGTAATAGGCTTGTACACTGAAAACTACAAAACAATGCTGAGAGAAATGAAAGATGACCTAATCATGTTCAGAGATCAGAAGACTCGAGTATTAAATGTCAGCTCTCACCAAACTGATCATACATTCTACTCAATTGCAATCAAGATCCCACATGCTTTTCTATAGAAATTGACAAGCTGATTTTTAAATTCATATGGAAATACAAACTCCCTAGAATGGCTAAAACAACGCAGAAAAAGATGAACAAAGTTGAAGGACTTTGTTCACTTTTTTCTTTTTTTTTTGTTCACATTAGCTGATTTCAAGAATTATAAAGCTTCAGTAATCAAGACAGCATGTTGTTGCCATTGAGATAAGCAAAGAGATCAGTGGAATAGAAGAGAGTGCTGAGAAATGGAACCGTGCATATGTGCAATGATTTCCAAAAAGGTACAAAAGAAATTCAGTGGCAAAGCATATATTTGTTATGCGTATAATCGTTATATATGTTGAGCAAATGAAGAAGTTCCAATTGAAAATTCACATCAGAGGAAGGAGTTTGAATTCATATTTTGTGCCATGTTAAAAAGTTACCTCAAAATGAATCAGAGACCTATGTTTTGTTTTTTAAATTTATTTTTATTTATTTAACTTTTTATTTCTATAGGTTTTTGGGGAACAGGTGGTATTTGGTGACATGAGTAAGTTCTTTAGTGGTGATTGGTGAGATTTTGGTGTACCCATCTCCCGAGCAGTATATACTGAACCCAGTTCGTGGTCCTTTATCCTTCACCCCCTTCCCACCCTTTTCCCCTGAGTCCCCAAAGTCCACTGTGTCATTCTTATGCCTTTGAATCCTCATGGCTTAGCCTGGTTGGGGTGAGAGACTAGTCTTCTAAGTGAAGTTAACTCAGAGACCTATGTTTGAAACCTAAAGTTATAAAACTTCTGCAAGGAAACACAGAGCGTCTTTGTGTGACCTTAAGCTAGGCAAGCAAGATTTCTTGGAATAATGGCCAAACCCTCAGACATTAAAGAAAATTTGGACAAATAAATCGGACTTTACCAAAATTAGAATCTGTTTTTCAGATGATACTATTAATATAATAAAAAGACAAGCTGAAGACTGGGCGAGCCTTCCAGAAGTGCGGGTTGCGACAGAGCCCAGGGCCAGGCCTGCCTTCTGGACTCTCCCTGTCTTGTCCAGCCCACTCCTCTTCCCTGGGCAGCTTTGAACTGCGGGTTCCCTGGCCTGGAGCACAGTCAGAGCCCCTGGAGCTTCAGGCACCCAGGGAAGCGGCTCCGTCATCTGCATTTTTAAAGGAAGTAAATCAGATTTGTTGTTGCCTTCTCATATGGAAATGACCCTGTTTTGGAGGGGTGTGCTGAGTAGCTCCTGTGCATGTCTGTGAGGTGAAAATGATTTAATACCTTGTTGCTTCAGTGCCATGTAGCTCTAGAAGAAGTTGTATTTTAGATTATGTTACTGTCAAAAAAATAGACCTCAATACTTCTCTAGAGATGAAAAGATTGCGTGCTGTGGCGCCAGATAAACACCATTTCTTTACAATCTGCCAGGAGGATTTATTTCATTCTGCGCTCATGTTTGCTGAGATTCTGAGAGCGAGTGGTCGCGTTCCTGTCCCTCGGTCCCTGTCCCCCACGGCCCAGGAATGAATCTGGTGTGACCTCTTCCGTCTTGCCTGCCTGTGCATACTTAGCTGTGTCTTGGGTCTGACCTGTCTTCAGCCCCATCCTTGTGTTGAGCGTGTGAGAAGACAGCAGTTGTGTGACACGACGTTGACATTAAATGAATGGTGGAGAAGTTATCTTGAGGGAATGTGTTTGCAGTTTGGCCTCTGCCTTGCAGTCTGGTTGGATCTCAGCCCTCAGGGCCATTTAATGGTGGTGGGAGCATTCTGTTTGTCCCCAAATGTGGGACACCACCACACAATCCTGACACTAACATCCCCGAGTTGGTGTCAGACTCTATGAGCTAAGGGCTCGGTCCTTAACAAGAGCACCCTCACTTCAGACTCCAGCTGCACCTCAGTGTTCCCCAGGCCACCTGCACCTCTGCCCAGCTGGCTGTAAATTCAGTGGTGTCCATGACTTCAGGTTTGATTATTCATTAGAATGGCTCATGGGACTCAAGAAAGCCAGTCATTATGATTCCAGTTTTATGTACAGGTTAGGGGGACCAGCCAAATGTGGAGAATCATGGGACGAAATCTGCAAGAGTCCCGGGGATGCAAAGCTTCCATACCCCTCCCCAGGGGGCCCAGGGACACAGCGCTTCCATACCCCTCCCCATGGGGCCCGGGGACACAGCGCTTCCATACCCCTCCCCATGGGGCCAGGGGACACAGTGCTTCCATACCCCTCCCCATGGGGCCCGGGAACACAGCGCTTCCATACCCCTCCCCATGGGGCCCGGGGACACAGCGCTTCCATACCCCTTCCCATGGGACCAGGGACACAGCGCTTCCATACCCCTCCCCATGGGGCCAGGGTGCTAACTCTCCTGCCATAGCCATGTGTTCGCCAACAAGAAAGCCCCTCGGAGCTTGGTGACCGGGGTTTCTATTGAGGTTCATTGCATAGGCCAGATGACTGAACGGGGGCCGCCTGATGGAGCTCAGTGCCCAACCTCCCTCCTCTTCCCTCCCTTCCCTTCACCCAGGCTCACCTGACTCTACAACCTGAGGCCTTAATGTGCTCTCTGGTGTCCAGCCCAGACTCGGCTGCTGCCCGAAGGAGAAGACCTGCTGGCAGCCTGGATCTTGGCCAAGGCTCCTGGCTGCCGCTTCTGGGGCGGGGATGGCAGGAGCCCTGCCTGTTTGCCTGCAGGGATTTGCCAGTGAGTGTCCCGTGCCGGGAAAGTGGAGCTGTGGGTCCATGATTCTGCTGCTCTTCCTTGAGCTCCATCTCTCTCCCCTGTTCCCTTCCAGCTCAGGCGCGCTGTCCCATCGGAGGCCTTGGTGAGCGGCCACAGTGCTCTGTCTTGAGCTGTCAGCCCCAGACTGCTTCCCCCAGAGTGGCCTGGGCCGGGGCTGCTGCTCGTCCTGGGTCTCAACCCTTCCCACCCTCTGCCCACCCTTGGCAGTGAGTGGTTCTTGGTGTTCTGGCTGGTGAGCGTGACTGGACCCTGCTTGTTGGGGACCTGGCTTTTCTAGCTGTGAGCGACATAAACCAAACCATGCAAATGAGAAAGGAGGTGGGCTCAGAGTGGGGGGCCTCTTGGTGCGGAGGGGCCGTGCTCACTGTCAGTGGCTCTTGCTTTTGTTTTTATCTTTTTAACTGATTAGAGAATTGAAATCTTCCCCCAGAATCAAAGCCTATTCATGGCTGTCCCAGCCAAAGCGTGATGTATTTGTGTCTGTTCTCGGCTTTGTGCGGGGGGTTGAAAGGTTTTCTTTGTCAGGTGTCTAAGTGTGAGCCATTATGCTGCTCTTGGGGTGATAAATCTGAGTGTCTGGTCCTGCATAAACAGTGTGTTTTATGCCAAGTCAATGGGATACATGTTTTTTCCATTTTAGCATAAATCCTGGGACACAATGTGTTTGCATAATTTATTTTTATTTTTAATCAAGAAGACAAGATGTTTCAGCAGAATTTTCGGTCTGTGGATCTGCTGTTTAAAGTGCTGGGAAAAGTGTTCAACAAATATTGTGGTTGTTTCTCCAGCTTGCCAATATGACACATCTCTTCCTGGTGACTTTACAATAATAACGTTGCCTTGCCCTGCCACATAAGGGCTTTATGAAAAAACCTTTTCAGCCTGAAATATGACAATAATTACACCTGCCTGCTCATTGATTGTATGTATACTCTTATTTCCAGTGAAATGGAAATTTCAAATTCAGAATTATTGCCAACCAAATTACCTTTATCAGTGAAAGAGCATCTGCTTGCAATTACTTATAAAATAAGAAAAATGAATCCTTTCGGCATGTACATTTGCACTTTGATGTGTATAAATGGGAAGTAATGCCTGGAGTTTAGCAGCCCATCCTTCACCGTGCCCAGATGGGAGGAGGCTTTCCCGCTGGGGATGCACGTCCGGGGGTGGTGAGGCCCTGGCTGGCCGCGCCCGCACCCTTCATGACGTGCTGCCAGAGAAGCCACGGAATCGTGCTAAGTGACCACTTCCGTGTGAAGAAGGACACTCCCCGGTGCCTTCTGGATGGATGTCCCATGGGCTCCAGAATCAAGCCGGCTTAGCCAGGCTGTGTTGGATGACTCAGCGGAGCGCTTGCCATGGAGTCCCTTGCTGTGGCCACCGTGGTCTCGTGCTGTGCCTGCCATCACCTCTGGGTGGGCTGGGTTTTGCCTTTTCACTCCTTTCAGGAGTTCAAGGTCCTGTGTCAGGCAGAAGGCCAGGCACTCAGGACACAGAGAGCTTGTAATTCGGGTGCAGTGCACAGCTTGGAGCCTGAAGGCTGGATTGCCTTGTCTGTTTCCTACAGGCTGCTGAGCCCCCGGTGGGCAGAAACAGGCCTTGTCTTCCCTATAGCTTTGCTTTCAGAGGCAACCCTGGGAAGTGGAGGCCCTGGTCAATCTTTCCTTAAGGAACCAATGAGAGAGGAGCCTCTCGCCCTGGAACGGCCTTGCCTGTGCCTGTGAGGTTAACGCTGTGTCCGGTTTTCTGGTTAGTTCCTTGTGACCGGGTGCTCTTGCAGATGTACTGGGCTTTGCCCTGAGGAGGGTGGGTGGCTCTGCCCAGGGCGCAGGTGCCCAGAGACGCAAGGGTGGGTCCATGCTCAGCTCTGGTGGTGTGGGGTCGTTTCAAGGGGACAGAGTGGTGGCAATCCTCAGGCCCATCTTGGCTCGCCTGCCTCCTTGCGTGCACCTTTGGACAGGTCCCCTCACCTGCCTCACCTCACAGGTGAGGGGCCGGGGTCCCCAGGGTCAGGGTGTGAGGTGTGTGCCCCCCTTCAGGAGCTGTGCAGTGGGAATTCGGTGCAGGTCAGCCGGCCATTGCACTCTGGCTGGAACGGGCTCCTTCTCCTCAAGTCAGTGTCCCTCAGGGAGGGGCGGAGGGCTTGGTGGCCTCTGTGCTTTCCACCCCTAAGTCCCTGCAAGTGGGGCAAGAAGGGTTAATTTGTACTCTGTTTAGTTACCACAATGACAGGTGTTCCAGAAATATGTGTTTAAATTTTCAAGTCTGTTTCTTGCCAGTTTGTGTTGGAAAGATGTCACCTGCTTCCCAGGCCCGTGGTAGAGTTGTCTGTTTTCCCAGGTGGGGACATGCCGAGCTCCGGCACAGGTGGGCTGCTGCTGCTCTAGGCAGGTGACAGACTGGCCGGTGAGCCACGGCTCCTCTTCTGCGTGTGACTCTGTGGTGCGCACCTTCCCCAGCAGTCACCTCATCCTCATCCATGGCAGAGGCTGCCCTGGGTGCCAGGCTGCCTGGTTAACAAATGCGTGCCCCGCACACATCACATGTGTGGTGGGCCATGGCCTGCCTTGGTGCCGGTCTCTGTTTCTGGACAAAGTCCCTGCCCTCGAGGAAGTCACAGTCTAGAGGATAAGACCCTCTGGCAAGTCCCACCCACACCAGGTCCCCCAGACTGGGTCCAGGGCCTGGCCCTGTGAGTGCTTGGTTGAGAGGCCTCATCGTACAATGGGCTTGGTTCTCACTGCATTTGTGCCTGGAGTGAGAGGAGAGAGGGAGTGGCCGCGAACACACACCCAAAGGGAAGAACACCCGGGCTCTGTAGCCCTATCTAAAGCTCGCCTGAAGCCTCCTGTGTAAAATGTGGGCACAGCACTCGTGTCCTGGTGATTAGCCTGTGACTGTCCCACTGCTGCCTTGGTACACTGGGGCCCTGCCCTGGCAGCATTGGAGAACCTTCAGAGCAGCAGCCAGACAGGGATGTGCAGTGTGGCTGTGTGTCCCAGGAGGCCCCAGGCTGCTGACTTCAGCTCATCTCCACGGCAGAGCTTCATTCATGCCAGCGCAAGGCGGCACCCACTTGCTGCAGCCCAGACGTCCACGCAGAGCTGTGGGCTGAGAGTGGCCAGTGAAACCAGGTGCCACCTGCCAGGCCAGGCACCTGCTCTGGAGCGTTCCTTTCACACTGCTGTCCCAGGCTGCCCTGTGTGGCCCCTCCTTCCTCAGGCGCTTTGTTTCGGCAGTGATTTTCCTCTGGAGCTGTCGCTGTCATCCTGGCTGCTCTTCCCCAAGTAGCCAACTGCTCCTTCATGGAAGCTCATTCTTTTTTCTGTGCAAAAGAGCCTTGTTGAGTAAATGGAGTCATTTTCTAAACAGCTGGTTTTAAGTGTTCAGACTTGAATTCCACGTGTCAGTGCGCTGGGGGCTGCAGAGTCTGATAGCAGCTTGGGTGGACTTCCACCCTCCGAGGGGCATGGGCAGAGGTCAGGCCTGGATGGTGGAGCCCCCTCAGGGCTTCGTAGAACTTTCTATCAGTTTAGTTTTGTAGCTGCAGATTAACTTCAGGTTTGAAATGATTCTGTAAGTTCTTTGAAAAGAACATCATGTTCTAGGGTGTGGCTGGAAAACTCCTCGCTATTGCTGTGTTGAGAAATAGAAGTAGAGGAGGATGGCCAGGCTGGGAATGTGTCTGTCTTCCGGTTACCTGTTTGCTTTCTGTACTCATTCGTTCATCACAGTCACCTGACAGACACTCATGGATGCTCAGTTGTGTGTACTGGGGGCCGGGGAAACAAAGGCGACACAGACCTGGACCCACACCTGACCAGCTCACACCCCAGGGTGGGCAGGCGCCCTGAGCACTTATGCCCCTTTCGTGATAAATGCTTCCATAGAGGTGTGTACAGAACCAAGAAGAGGGGGAGGCTCACAGCGAGGGGTGTTTCTGGAAGCATCTGGGAATTTTGACGTCTGGGTAGCCTCGCACTGAGCAGAGACAGGTGCCCTGGTGGAAGGCTGCCATGAGGGTGAGCCCGGGGCGCGGGGAAGCCTGCATGGTGGCGTGGGTGTTGTTGGTCACCTGGTGCCACCGCAGGAGGCATGGCATTACAGGGGAAGGCAGCGGTGAAGGCCGAGGAGGGAGTGGGGGTCTGGTGCCTTTCTTAGGCACTCTGACTTCATTCTGGGGGCCAGTGTCTCTTCATCTGTGGGGATCCTGAGACACCTCCTGGCACCCCCTTTGGTCTCTCCGTCCCTCGAGGGATGAGCAGCTGTGGGATTAAATTCTGCGGGGGCTTCAGCCTCAGGGGCCCCCCGGCAGCACCGTTTTGTTCTCTCCACTTGCCGCGCTGCCCTTTACTTATTAGAGACTATGGGAACCATTTTTTGGTAGTGAAATTAGTTTTATTTTAAAAATAAATGTCTTTAATAAAGCGCCAGTGGATTAGAAGGAAGCTGTTAAGTGAGCAACACACTGGCGCTGCCTCTGGACCTGCACTGCAGCCCTCCCCTCCCTCGGTGTGGAGCTCTTGGGGTGGGTGTCCTGCGTGAGCCACTGGGACCTGTCCTTCCTGTCTCTGTGAGCCTGTGTGGTGCCGCGTCCTTGTGTGACCTGCCCTCTGAGGCGTTCCCAGTGCAGAGATGTCACTGGCACGTCAGCATCTTCTCTAGAGTCTCTGACATCCCACCTGGAAGAGTCTGTCTGAGAGAGTCGAGATGAGAATCTGTATTTAACAGCTCCCGTGCTCCCGTGGTGATGAGGATGAAGAGGAAGGGGAGGAGGAAGATGAAGACACGATGATGTCCAGCCCCGTTTGGGAATCCCTGAGGTCACTGCCAAGCCCACTGCACCCTGGCATCAGGCCGTCCGTGCCCTGCAAGCGGGCCCGTGCGTTCCCTGTGCCCCGGCTGTCTCTGGGCCTGGCTCCTCAAACGTTTCTAGCCCAACACCTTTCAGAAGTGCTCCAAGGCAGGGGAGGCAATCCCTGGCCTACGTGCCGGAGACTTTGGACGACGGAGCTCGAACAGGCCCAGTGCAAAGATGAAATTGCATTGAAATCGCAGTTTTATCCTAACAACTGATGACGATAATTGACTTTATGGCATATTATGCATTGGTTTTGGTTTTAATACACAAATAACATTTTCAGTCGCTCAGAATAAACTGTCCTTGCTGCTCGAGTGTGACCCTCTTTGCTTGCAGCCGACTCTGGCATTGATGCGTCAGGCTCCCTGAGTCCTGAGGCACCAGCGTTCCCAGCCACTCATCCACCCAAATGTTCCACCTCTGAAGCTCTCATGGGGGCAGGGGAGACAGGTGGGCTTGCTAATGAAGAAGTGTGGGCATCTGTGGCCGTGTGTGTAGTCTTCGCCAGACCTCTTCATAAAGCAAAAAGCCAACCAACCCCCTGCTGTAGCAACTGAGTATCTGAAGTGAGCAGATGCCATCTGGAGGAGCCGCCCTGCAGGCTGCTCTGCTGCCGGGGACCCCCACCCCCGCCTGCCTCCGGGGCCTGCCTGGCCTGCTTGTACCTGCTCTCTCTGCAGGCCTGGAGCCCTTGGTGCTCAAGTTTGTTACTGCAGAGGCTGCACACAGTGGTGGGGGTGTGGGTGCCTCTGGGTCCAGGCAGCCTCCTGGAGGGCATTCCTGTGGGTCGTGGGCAAGGCTGTCCAGCCTCCCTGGTGACTTCCTCCCAGGCTGGCCCCTGGGGCTCAGAGGGGAGCCTTTGCTGTTCTGCTCCGCTCAGTTCTGCAGTTTCCACAATTAATTATTCACTGTTGTGTTGGGATGGAGCGTGTATTGCTGCATCTACCCCACAGTGTGAACCAGGCCTCATCCTGCAGGCATCCCCTGACACCCAGCCCTACAGGAGCCCCGCCCCAGCACGTTTGCCCTGGTCAGCTGAGGACAGCAGTGGTGTAGGGGAGGAGGGTGACAGTGAGGGCAGAGACAGTGAAGGGACCAGCTCCCACCACAGCAGGGTCCCGTCATGGGACCAGAGCTGCCCATGCTTTTCCAGGGCCAGCTTAGTGGAGCCTGCTTGGAAACCAGCCCCTGTCCTTAGGTGAGGGCAGCTCCCGGTCCCACGGCCCTGAAGTCCAGGCCGGCACTCGCATGTCTTGGTAGAGCTCCTGGTCTGTCAGGTGGAGGGCATTGCAGGATGGACCCTCCTGTTCCTCTTCCCCCTGCTTCTCGCTTGTTGCTGAAATATTGCAAGTTACCAGGGACTTGAGTAAAACAAACCAGTAAACAGAACACTAGCTTTTCTCTGGTATTTGTTTATTTGCCATTTCTAGAACTTTCTTTGAGGGAATGGAGATCCCTGTGAAGTGTTTCGGGGTCACTTCTCAGGGCAAGCCAGGATTAGGTAAGCATGGAGAGAAGGGAGGTGTGACTTGGAAGCAGGGTAAGGAAGTGAGCTGCAGAAAGAAGGCTCTCAGCAGCCCTCAGGTGCACCTGCGTTTTAAAAACCAAGGATCCACTATCCGGCTCAACTGGGCAATAATTAGTAATGATTATTTGTTTTTATAAAGCAGCACCCATTCTTCTAGGCCCTTTAGAGTAGGACCTCATGGGCAGAATGTTGGAAAGAGGAGCATAGGCACCATGATCACTGGGATTTTGCCTCCAGGAGTGACACCGCCAGGACTCAGCAGGGGGTGAGGCAGGGAGCACGGGGTCTGAGCTGAGGCTGCAAAGCTGCCGCCCACCACAGCTTGATGAGAGGGGAGCGCATGTGGCTGGTGCGAGTGTGTGCTTCTGGGAGTGATGCTTGGTAAAGCCTGGCTCTTTCCAGAGGCCCAGCTGTCTTAGGGGTGTCCCCATCCTGCAGTCGAGGGGTGTCCTTCACCTGGCCTGCAGGCCTTGTGTCCCACTTGCGCACTCGACAGTTGGGTCCAGGCATAGGTGGAGCATTTCCCTGGACAAGATTGGGCCCCTCCGGAGGAGCTGGCAAGCTCATCTCCTCTCTCTAAGCCCCTCCTGGGACACCAGCCTGGGTCTGTGGAGCTTCTGTGGAGCGGGGAAAGAGCGCCTATCTGTGGAGCCCCATGGTGTGGGTGTCGACTCAAGCCCCCCCATCTTCCTGGGTGTTAGGGCGTGAAGCACCCGAACGTGGCCATGATTATAATCATCACGTGAGCAGCACCGCCATCTTTCGCTTTCCTGTAGGAAGGGAGAGCTGTAGTCTCTCGTTAATAGAATCAGTTCTTTGCTCCTTGGGGGTTGTTGCTTGGGATTCCCTGTTGGAGTGGGGTTCTGAGGCGGGCGCAGGCCCTTGGGGGACAAGTGACCTGGCTGCCAGTGCCTCCAGAGGGCTCCCCTGACAGCCTTGGGGCCTGTGTTTGTTTTGTGCAGAGCAAGTGCACCGGCACCTGGACCAACACGAAGTGAGATACCTGCAGTTTGCCTTCCGCTGGATGAACAACCTGCTGATGAGGGAGGTGCCCCTGCGTTGTACCATCCGCCTGTGGGACACCTACCAGGTGAGCTCTCCTTCGCACCCTCCGCCATGGGGGTGCCAGGAGCCCGGGCCGTTTCCTGTCGCCTTCTGCCCTGGGCCTGTGTGCTGCATTCGATTTTGTCTTCCAAGCGCTCTCTCCATTGAAATGTGGTCTTTAAAAAGTAGATTCCTGGCCGGGCGCGGTGGCTCACGCCTGTAATCCTAGCACTTTGGGAGGCCGAGGTGGGCGGATTGCCTGAGCTCAGGAGTTCGAGACCAATCATGGGCAACATGGCAAAACCCCGTCTCTACTAAAAACACAAAAAATTAGCCAACTGTGGTGGCCCACACCTGTATTCTTAGCTACTCAGAGGCTGAGGCATGAGAATTGCTTGAACCCGGGAGGCAAAGGTTGCAGGGAGCCAAGCTTGCGCCACTGCACTCCAGCCTGGGCAGCAGAGTGAGACTTCATCTCAAAAAATAAATAAATAAAAATAAAAGAGTATACTCCTGGCATGCTTTTTATCTGAGGAGATGTAAAACAGGGAAAAGAACTTCAGGCCGTTCTCTTTGTGGCTGAGTTTCATTCTGCCTGCGTGGTGACAGCAGCCTTGAGCTCTCTGGGAAGTTACATACTGAGCAGTGTGCTAGGAGGATGCGAGGGATGCCGGTGACTCTGCTATGAGTTTGAGCTGCTTCTGCCAAAAATCTCACGCTCAGGACTCACACCTTGTCTGTATTTTGAGTTACATATAATAAAGATGTTTTTAAAAATCACAGATTCAGTGTGGTATGAAATTTTCTACTCTTCACCAATTCTGATGAAATTCAATTCTTTAGTAGGTTGAGTTTTCTGGAACAAGCCACCTCTCTTCCCTTGAGTGTCCCATCACTTATTCTAGCACCTTTTCATTTTGTTCGAGATGTTTGCTGAAGCGGAGGCGGTGCTGTGAGGGATTTACGTGCCAGCCTTTCATCATCAGTTACAAATAGCAGGCACCATTATGTGGGATTAGGAATCAAATCTCTACAGAGTGCTAAAGAAAGAAGCGTATGGCTGGTTTTCATCCCGACACCTCAAGAGCCAGGCTTTCTACCACAGTGAGCACAGTCCTTCATGGGCTGCATGTTCGGGATTTGCAGGGGGGCAGCTGCCCTTGGAGGTTGATGCTGGGGGATGGGCGTTTCTGGAAAGGGGAGCTCTTGGTGGGAGGCTTTTTCTAAGGCCGCATAGGTCCCAGGCACTGCGTTGGGTCCCAACATTGGTGCCTCACCCGTGGAGGTGGGGAAGGCTGGGCGTCCCAGAGCAGCTAGGGAGGGCCTGGGGGTCGTTCTGACCAGCTGCTCCCACAGGGCCTCAGGCTGCGTGCGTTCTTCCCACAGGACAGGGTGCCTGCTGGGCCTCCGTGCTCTCCAGTCTCTCATTCTGAGCCTGTTTTCGTATGAGTCATCTAGAACGGTGCCCCAAAGCTTTGTTCCTGACACCGGTTGCTGGTCAGTGTGCCCCTTGGTGGGTGTGGGTGTTTCGTGGCTCTCAAGTCCTGTATTCTGACTTTGCTTTTCCTTTGCGCTGCTTGTCTGGTCTAATGATCTCACTATGGAAATTATCACCAGTCAGCAGACTGTCATTCGTGTCCGCGACTTGGGTTTTGCTCTTCGAAGTGTTTGGCAGCTACAGAATTTCTGGCCAGCAGCATTTGCTGGGACATAAAGCCTTACCTTGGGCTGTTTGGTTAAAGTAGCTGTCAGTCTAGTGCTATTGATCAGCTCTCTGTAACATGACAGGAAACAAAACTTAATATCCTGTAAATTGCGAATGCTCTCCGTTTTTGTGATTGGTTAGGCTGTTTGAGACCCAGACCTCCCTCATTAAACACAGAGTTCCTTGTAATACTGTCCCCATTACGAATAAATTAGGTATTAAGTCAATCGCATTTTTGAGGAGCCAGAAAATGGATCGGCTTGCCCATGGTTCTGCACCACCTACCTAAAACTCCTAATAGGTATTAAAACTTTAAGCACAATTGTGGCATCTTCATTGAGTTAATTTTCTTGACATTAAATTTTGTCATGAATTGACTCATTTGTACCTGGGACTCATTCTTGAACTGACAGTACCCTGGTTATAAACCTCTTCATATCTTAAGAATCGGGGGTATTTCTATTTTACAGGGCCAAGTAACCATGAAATTGTATTGCATCTTTTGGCAATGAAAACACATAGTAATCATAGGAAAGCAATCGGGTGATTACTCTCCCCTAAACTGGGGGGTTTATTAGCTGAGCCATTACAGGTTTTAGTTACTCTTTAACCCCTTACAAGGTAGCTTAAAATCCTCTTGGGACACGTGTCACTAAAGGGTTGTTTATAAGCACCTACACCGTCCCAGGCCCTGAACTAGATAGTATATAAAAATTAATGAGGGGCATTGTCATGAGGGTGACAAAAGGCTTGGAAGAGGAGCCAATGATGCAGAGATAGCCCAGATGGAAGAGAATGACCCTGCTCCCCCAGGGGTCGCGTGCTCCCTCATGGATGCGTGTGTCTCAAAAAAAAAAAAAAAAAAATACCTGGGCCTGGGTCATTTGTAAAGAAAAGAGGTTTAATTGGCACATGGTTCCAAAGAGGCTGTACAGAAGGTATGGTGCTGGCATCTGCTCGGCTTCTGAGGAGGCCTCAGGAAACTTGCAATCATGGCAGAAGGTGAAGAGGAAGCAGGCATGTCTTCCATGGCTGGAGCAGGAGCAAGGCGTCGGGGAGGTGCCACAGCCTTTTTTTTTTTTTTTTTTTGAGACAGAGTCTCACTCTGTCGCCCAGGCTGGAGTGCAGTGGTGCGATCTCGGCTCACTGCAAGCTCCGCCTCCCAGGTTCATGCCATTCTCCTGCCTCAGCCTCTCGAGTAGCTGGGACTACAGGTGCCCACCACCATGCCCGGCTAATTTTCTTGTATTTTTAGTAGAGATGAGGTTTCACCGTGTTAGCCAGGATGGTCTCGATCTCCTGACCTTGTGATCCACCCGCCTTGGCCTCCCAAAGTGCTGGGATTACAGGTGTGAGCCACCTCGCCCGGCCGGTGCCCAGACTTTTAAACAACCCGATCTCAGGAGAGCTCACTCACTAGCATGAGAACGGCATGGAGAAGGGTGGTGTTAAACCACTCGGGAGAGTCTGACCTCCTGATCTCATCACCACCTCCAACACTGGGGATTACAATTAGACATGAGATTTGGTGGGGACACAGATCCAAACCCTGTGTCAGCAGTGGTCATCGATGGCTGAGAGCAGGTGCATGGGGGTGAATTCAGCCAGGATGAGGGGGTCGTCGAGCAAGTGGGGTCAGAGGGCATCGGTAAGTCTGAGAAGTGTGGCTCTGATGGGGAGAGGGAAGCTCGGATGGGGGGTGGGTGGAACCTGGGGAGGGTGATCCCACAGTAGGCGATCCCTGGGTGCGTGAGGCTGCTGGGGAGGTGAGGATGCAGGGCGGCGGCTGACTTGATGGGGGGCCCTGTGGGAGGTTACCCCGTGCGGGATGTGACTCAGCAGCAGAGGAGCAGCTGGGGTAGGCCGTGGACTGAAAAAGAACAACAGGTTCTGACAGGACATGCAAAGCCAGGTTCTTTTCTCTAAATCCCGGTGACTTCTTCCTCTTGGGGAACATTCAGGGCTCTGAGTACGGTGAGTGAGCAGCAGCCAAGCCGGCCTCCTGGGCCTGGGAGGTTCCATTTCCAGTTTGGTGAGGGCCACCTCTCGTTTGAGATCCTCGGCTGCCTTCAGGGCCGCGGGTACACCTGAAACGGTTACTTACGCTGCTTTAGAATGGCTACTCACACACATCCTGTGCAGGTGGCGGGGGACTCGCTGGTAAACGGGCGAACATCTCCACACTTTACGTTTCCTATGCCCTAGTGACTTGATGCTTTTTTTCTAAGAAAATGGAACATTTATTTTTGCCACGTGAGTATTGCAAGATGACTTCATTTGGCTTAAGGCCTTTATTAAATTCCTTTCTAGTGATATCCAAGAGGCCACTTGAATGTTAATCGTTGCACTTCTACCACCCATATCCCAAAGTGTATCTTTAATCATCACTGCCCGCGCTCCTCACGCAGGGCTGGCTGTAAATTGCAGGGGATGAAAGATGGTGCTTGTCTCCCTGGGCTTCGGATCTGGTCATTCCTCTACCATTTGCTTCCTCTCCTGAGGGTCGGAGCCGCCTCACACCACACTCAGGGTGGACTCCTGCTGAGGGCGCGTCCTCCCACTTCACACCCAAGGGCAGGTGCTGCAGAGGGACTGGAGTGTGAGAATCTGTGGCCAGGACACTTTTATACATGGAGGCTCTAGATTGCCTACTGGTCACCAAACAGATCTGGGTCCTTTAAGGAAAACGTTTATTTGAGTATTTCACGGAAGCCCTGGTGGGTCCGTGTTCTCTGTGGCGTCCTGGGCTTGGATGGAGGGCGTTTCTGCCCTAGTTCTGTGCTTAGCTGTGCATCCTTGGGTGAGCCAAGTTTCCGATCCTCGCCTCGAGGGGCTGCTGCTAGGACTGAGGAAGGTTTTTCGAGTGAGGATTGGCAGACGTTTTCTGTAAAGGGCTAGATAGTAAATATTTTCAGGCTTGTGGGCCATATGGACTTTTTCACAACTTCTCTGCTGTTGTAGCACAGAAGCCGCCACAGACGTGGGCAGCGGGCGTGGCCGTGTCCCCGTGAGACTTGCCTACCGAGGCATCAGCGAGCCGTGGTTTGCTCGCCTGCCCTAACCTATAGCAAGTGCCTCGCCCTGCACCAAGCACAGAGCAGGCGTCAGGCAAGATTGTCTCCCCAGCCCTTATCACTGGTGTTTTGTCCACTGTGTGCTGTTCACATTCTGGGCTTTGTTGCCAGGCAGTCATTGTTCTCTGAGAGTTTTTATAGAAGATGGAACTGGGAATCTAGGAGCATAAGCACCTTGCCCAGGGCCGCTTCCCTTTCATACTGTGTCACAGTGGCTTCTATTTCTGCCCCCCCATGAGGCACTTTGGGCTCCAGGGCCCTGCTGAGGCACCATGCGAATGGGGTTCCAGTCTCTCAGTTACCAGGCTGTGCATGGCTGGAGCAGAGGCCAGGAGCCAGGGCTGCCACTGCCAGTCCACATCTCTGTCCTGGCCAGAGCCCCCATCAGTGCGCTGTGGCAGTGGGGGCGCCATGGCTCCCGGTCTGTGGAATTGCTACCTTGCCAGCCTGTATGAGAGAGAGAGAGAGAGAGAGGAAGACAGAAGGAAGAGAGAGGAGAGAGAGAGAGAATATGAATGAATGAGAATGAAGATGATGCCGGGACATTGGGACTCAGCGTCGCAGCCTTCTGATTTCCATGCGGGAGGAGCTATCTGATTGTGTTCCTCCTGTACCCTGTGGGTCTGGCAGTCTGGCAGTGCCATTTCTGAGATACAGCCCTACATTCCAGGACACCAGTCGTGCCAGCCAGGGGCATGGGGCAGAGGTCAGGGCCAGAGCCTCCAAGCATGTTGGATGCCAACTGCCTGATGGGACCCCCATCTGTCCATTGCTGAGAGGGGCCACACAGACCCCTGCAGGCCTTGAGGCACATCTCCCAGAGGTAGCTTTGATCAAGAAGCAGCCTGTTCTGCTGCCGCTGGTGCATCATCATGGCACCCGATCCTTGTTCAGTATCTTAGGTGAAATGTCTTCATTTTATTTTCTTCAGCATGGCCAGTGCAAGCCTCGCCATCCCTGGGGAGGGAGCGTCAGAAGGTCGCTGGAGGTGGGGCCTGCACTTTGCAGATGTCCCTGATATCTCTCAGGACAGAGCTTGATCCTGCGCACCTTGGGCCCCGAATCACTCAGCCCACGTGCAGTTATCAGCGCCTGCTCCGGGTTGGGCCCTGCTCTCAGCACTCAGGCACAGCAACGGGA
This sequence comes from Gorilla gorilla gorilla, assembly GCF_029281585.2. Classification (NCBI taxonomy): domain Eukaryota; kingdom Metazoa; phylum Chordata; class Mammalia; order Primates; family Hominidae; genus Gorilla; species Gorilla gorilla. The sequence goes on from NC_086018.1 coordinate 45,056,696, forward strand.
AAGCTGGGCCTGCTGTCGAGGGCTCTTTTCCCAGAGAGGGATCCTGACAGCAAACCAGCAGCATCTCTCAGGCACCTTTCAGGTGATGAGGCCATGTGGTGGGAGGCCACGAGAGCCGGCCCCAGGCAGGGTGTCCATGGCAGGGTGTCCTGAATTGAGATCTGTGCTGCACGATGGGGCCCCAGGTTCTAGTAGGAGGATTCTGGCTTGGAGTGCCTGGGCCAGGACAGAGCAGGCGAAGGGTGTGGGGAGCAGCAGGTGTGCCGGGGTGACGGGCACGAGGTCAGGGCCAGGATGCGGCTGCCCCCGGGCTTGCTGGAGAGGGTCAGCACACCTGCAGTGCTCCAGGTGAGAGACATAGCGTGGTCAGGAAAAGCTGTTGTGGGGACTGAGCGAGTGAGGGCCCTATCTAAGGCAGCAGCCCCTGCCACCTGCAATTTCGCAGCCCAGCTGGTGGCCAGCAGTCAGCAAGAATGCGATACAGGTGCCCAGGTGTGCTGAGGACGTAGGGAAGATGGGGTGTGTTCATCTTTCCAGGGGAGGAGGAGGCTTCCTGGGGAGACATGTGAGCAGGGACTGGGGGCTGAGTTGCAGCTGAACAGAAGGAGGGTGGAAGGGTGCAAAGAGGGTCCTCCCATAGGGCATAGAGCAGGTGTCCAGCAAATGAGTGAGAGGTGGGTTGCACCAAGGAAGAGCATTCCAAGGCTCTGAGGGCAGGGGGGCGCAGCGTGCTCTATGTGAGGTGCAGTTGAGTGTGGCTGCGCCAGAGTATTTGGATGCCAGGGCAGGTCCGAGGCTGCCAGACTCAGGTGGGGCCATGTGAGAGGCTCTGTGTGCCTTGCTCAGACATTGCATTTTATCTGGGGCAGGTGCTGGGGAGGAGCCTGTCTGAGTGGGGCAGGTGCTGGGGAGGAGCCTGTTGAGCGGGGCAGGGCTCTGCCTTTTACCATCGGTCCTCATAGCAGCCCAGGCAGCTGGGCACTGGGGTGGAAGGGCATCACTGAGGCCGTGCTGCCTGGCATTTGGCCCACCCACATTCCATCAGGGCAGAGTAGGGGGCCGATTGCTTTGTCTGTCTCAGGCCCTGCCCTTCCCTGCACCCTTCTGCTCTGTGCCTCTGTCCAGTGCCGTGCTATCCTGAGAGCCTCCGTCTGGCCCCTGTTGCTAGAGATTTATGCTGGATGTAAACGATTTACTGGCTGGCCACTCACTTCCTCCACCATCTGGGTGTCCTCAGCCCTGCCTTTCCCCAGGAGTCCTTTGGACCTGCTGTCTCAGCTCCTTTGAAAGGCTGCCTCGGGTCTCCACTTGCCCTTGCCAAGCCTGGGTGAGGGTGGACAGTGTGCTCCAAGTACCGCACCTGCTGTGTCCTCTGCCTCCTGTGCCAGGCGACAGCCCTTGGGGCTCTCCCGAATGTCCCAGGTGCCACAGCATGGATTCTGTGGGTCAGGTGCAGTGAAACTGATGATCGGGTTAACCTAATGAAGCTGAAGAAGCTGGTCTCCTTACGTTTTACTTTCTCATGAGCCCATTAAGATTTGAGGTCATAAGCTTTCCATGCCTGCCCGCCCACAGGAAGTAGGCATAGATCACTGTCAGCTGGGGAGGGATTTCAAAATGAGACTATTCAGCAGGACGTGGCTCGCTGCTGCTACTTTGCAGGGAGGAGCTGGAAGAGGGGTGTATCTGTTCCTTCGGAGTGGCAGTGAAGTCAGTGTCCTGGGGATTTAGAGCTGTATTTAAAGACATGTCTGGAAAGTCCTTAGCGACTTTAAGCTTGCTTTCTTCATGTATCAATCACGTTGCTTTTTATTGGGGCTCGAGAACTCTACAGGTTTCTTCCCCCTGCAGGCCTGGCGTGCTCCAGCACCTTTGGACAGGCGTGTGAAGGCCCTGAGGTCTGGTCTGGGCGCCTTCAGGAAAGAATGACTCTCCAAGTGGGCGCTCGGGACCCCTGTCAGCCTCCATGGCCCTTCACATGGGGCGGTCTCTCCTCTTTGTGGACAAAATGCAGAGTTGTGCTTGGAGCAAGAAAAGTGATTTTTATAATGTTTTGGGTGCTGACTCGTACATTTATGATAGATAAGATCTTTGTTCTTTCTGAAAAGTTATGTGATGAGGATTGAGGATTGTGAACCGTGGCTGCATGGCACCCGGCTGCACACGCGGCTCTGTGTTCACTGTCCCTCGGACTCTGCGGGAAAGCGTGATGCAGAGCCACGGTCACGGCTGTGCTCCTCCATGGTTTGGAAGTCCCATTAATGCGACTTCTCTCTGAGAAGTCAACCTGGGCCTCCTCACTCTGCAGACGTCCAGCTCCCTCCCGGAAGCGGTCATGCAGAGGTGTCAGGCGGCACTGTTGTAATCGATAGTGGGTGACCAGTCTGAATAAATTTACTTGTACTTGCTCCAAAGTAGACAAGAGTCCTTAGCCAACTCTGGAGTTTGAATTGAATGGTAATGACATTTCTTAAGGAGAGATTAAAGAGTTCTTTATTAATAGTAAAAACATGCAGCAGAACGGGCTCTGTTGTTAGCGGGTTAGCGTTTTGATGACTCTTTTCTCCCATTGTGTTCATTTCTTGCTCACCAGTCCCTTACTGAGGCCCTACTGTGTGCTAGGCCTTGAACCAGAATAGTCAATAAAAAAGAAACCGCCCACCCTGTGGGGGACCTGCTATGATCTCCAAACACAGCAACCTGTGAGTGGACCAGTTAACTGCTGTTCACCCAGGAAGCTGCTGCTGTGCGGATTGGTGTGGGGCTTGGTTTTGGTCCCAGAGTCCATGCTCCTTCTGGTGGCTGCAGCCTTGTCTCCACGTCCTCCCCACACCTGGCACTGCACCACCACGGCACCCCCAGCATCTGATTTTAGGAGGCGAGTGAAGAAAGCAGCAGGTCTTAGTGGGGATGGCCCTGGGTGGAGGTGGAGGTGAGAAGACCCAGGCCGAGGAGGTTCCCGGCCGTGGGCCCTGGTGATGGGGAGACAGGTCCAGGGTCCCTCATATGGACTCGCTGATGCTCCCTGGGCCTCTGGATGATGTGAGGTGTGGTCTACCTGTGGGTGTCTGTGTGTGTGGGTACAAAGGCCTTGCCCCCCAAGGAGGGTGTCCAAGTCCAAGTACCTTACAGGATGCCGGGAGGGCCCCCGAGTGGGACGGTGGACTGTTTCTGACAGGTCACGGCTCGGTAGCGGAGTGGTCCCTGCACCCCACTGTGTAGGCTTCCCTCTGAGATGTGCTGCTTTGCCCTCGTGGGGGCATCTGTAGGTCCTGCCGCTTCCCTAGAGGAGAGCCACGGGCCTGTGGGTCCCTGGCAGTCTAGGAATGCTTTGGGCCCCATAGTCCCTGAACCTCCCTTAGCGACTGGTCGGGATTTGTGCTGGGGGAGCGCCCAGGGACACCCGTTGAGTGAGGGTATGGTAGAGGCCATCTGGGGAGGGTTGCTCGCACCTGGCCCTGTGAAGGTGTGGCCACAGGAGAGAAGCCAGGGACACAGTGCCACTCACATTTGAGAGCTGGGCCCTGGCATGGGCATTGGGCTTGGTCTCTGTGGGACTGGGATCTGTGGGTAGAAAGAATAGGGCTGAACACGAAACATACCTTTCTGCCAGAGCTGCTGCTGTGATGGCGCCTGGGCCCCCTGAAGCCTCCTCCCTGCACTTGTCCAGGTTTTAACTGAAGAGGAGCCAGACAGCCGTTGACGTCTGAGTTGATCATCTCCAGGGGCCCCTCTATCCCAGAGCCCTGGATCCCCCCAGATCCCAGACCAAGGCTGCAGGAGCAGCAGTATGCCGGGTGCAGGGCCTGTGCAGGCAGCCTGGGAGCTTGTTCCCCAGGAGTGTAAGAAAGGCTGGCGGGTCTGCCCCACTCCAGGCCACAAAGAGTGTACTTTCTTTGGGGCATTTTTGCTAAGCTTTCAGATGATGTATTTATTAATATTTTATCTGCAGTGTGACCTTAAGCAACTTGTCTAACTGCTTTAGGCCTGTTGTGGGACGAAGCCCCAGAGGAGGGCTTGGTTTCGTTTGCTGTGAGGATTTGTGTTTCTCCTGATCTTAGCTTGTTCTTAGTGTGAGGATGTGGCGGAGGAGGGCTCGGGGACCTTCCCTGCCTGCATGGAGCAATTCTGTGATATACCAAGGCCAGCCCTACCCTCTCGCTAGAAATGCATGGCCTGGGAAGATTTCTGACAAGATGAGAAAAAAAGGAATACACATAGTCTATTAATGAAGGCTGCATATTAAATACGAATCATACATTTTTAGGAAAATTATTGAATTGTATCTTTGTGGCCGGTGATTGAAATCATAGTCCTAAAGAGTTGAGTAGATCACCTGCGCAGGGCAGAGTGCTGGGCGCTGAAGGAGAGGGGCACAGAGGAGAAATTCTTGCCTTCAAGGCACCAAACCTTCAGCACAGCTGGTTGCTGGAAATAGATGGAGACAGCCCCCAGCGGAGCAGCAAAGGAGAGGACCCAGAGAGGAGTAGTCCTGGGGCTGTCGGGAAGCACCGGCTGCCCCATCCCTGGGCAAGTGGCTGAGGCCTACTGCCCCAGGTTGGCCCCACCAGTGACGGTGACCAAGAGGTCAGGCCTGCAGTTTGATGGGACTTTGAGAATGAACACTCAGTTGACCTCATCCTTGATGGTGGAAGAAGCTTGCCCCATCCTGTGTGGAGGATTCAGAGCTGGGGTCTTTCAGAGCTTGTCGGGTGCCCTGGCGAGGCCTCGAGGCTGTGCGTTCTCCAGGCTCCTGCTGTCTGCCCCTACTCCTTGCCTTTGCTCGAGCTGTGCCCTGTTTTCTGCTGCAGACTCTGCTTCCATCTCTTTGGGGAGTTGCCCACAGGACTTCTCCAAAGTTCAGAGTTGACAGCCCGGAAGCCAAGGGCAGCCCCTCAGTCTTTCCCCAGACCATGTGGCTGGGTGTCCTCTTTGCAAGTTGGTGTTCCTTAAATGAAAGGAACAAGAGAAAAGCCAGAACAGGGTCCCAGTGGAGGCAGAGGTGCCTTCCAGTCTGCCCCTGGGCTGCCCCAGCTCCGCTGCTGTTGCTGCATTTGCGGTTCCTGGGACTCAGCTCTCTGGGTGTAGTTGAGAGAGGAGCCCCAGGCTGGGCCCTGCTGCTGAGAGGTGTGTGTGGACCCGTCTTATGTGTGAGGTGTGGTTTCGGGGTTTCACAGTACGGTAAGGCTCCCCTCAGAGCACCCCCTTAGCACTTACCGGGTCAGCCCAAGCCCAGGGTCACCCATGGTTGCTGTCAGGTAGGGAAAGGGTGGCATCCAGCCTGAGGTCGGGAGGTGGAGGACGCGTCACCTTCCAGGACAGGGTGGTCAGGCCCCCAGCACATCCAGTTCCTACGTCACTTGCTGAGACGGTGCTCAGGAGTCTCTGGTCAGGGTTCCTGGTTACAGAGGCCTCCTTGGCAGGCAGACGACAAGGAGTAAAGGGTGAAGGGCACAGCAGCCTTGCCTTCCAGATGTTCACAGTGGCTGCCACTGGGCCAGAGGAGCATGGGGCGGACAGAGCCATGGGAAGCACTTACAGTTCCCTGAGGCCAGGCCTCTCCCGCCAGCTCCTGTCCCTCTCTCCTTTCCTTTGCTGTCCCCCTCTCGTTTCCTCTGCCGTCCCCTGTGCAGGCCCCTCCTGCATTGCTTCTCCTGGTGAACGGAGCTTGCTGTGTTCCTGTGCAGGGTGGGATGGGGACAGGCTGACTTACTGTTGCCCAGCTCTGGGGGGAGGTGGGGCACCTGCCACGCCGTAATCAGGAGCAATGTAGGGGTGAGGGGCCCTGCACGTGACCCTTTGGACATCGCAGCCCCCATGCAGGGGCACACCTGACTGCCCACATGCACCCTGGATTTATAGGTTCCTCTTTTAAGGTCTGGTGTAGCCTGGTAATGACCTTCATTTTTATGTGTTCTGGAAGAAATCCAAAAAGGAAACCTTAACCTGAGAATTGTTTTCAGGAGCTTGGCCTCGTGTGTCCCCAGCATGGAGAGTATTCTCCAGGTTTCCAGTTCAATTTTCTGTGACCTTTCATTAATGGCCGGGAAGAGGAGGCCGGCGCTCCGCCTGGGTCCCCAGTGTGGCACTCACAGCTCTGCCGGGCACACGTTGTGCTCTTCCTTTCCAGGCCCTACATGACCAGGCTTGTGATATTCGGACGGTGTCCTGGGCCAACCTTCGGCTTTGCGCCACTGTTCCGGTATTGACATTTTCCGATATTAACCTCCCAGCTCCTGGGCGAACCTCTTGGTACTTAATTATTGAGCATGCGGAAGTGTGGGAAAGAAGAGCGGGCACGGGCGCTGGGTTCACGTCCACATCAGGGTCCCCCTGGGCAGCGGGACCTTGCACAGATGACGCTGCTCTGAGTGAACCTGCAGGTGAATGCACTTCTCAGCAGGCCTGCTTCACTTCCTGTTTTCTAAAGTGTTAATTTTTAAACTTTCATCATGAGAGTACATGTATATTGCTGAAACTTTACAGAGATGAAAGAAGGAAAACCTCCCCTTTGAATATATCCAACCCAACATAAATGGCCCCCAGTGGAGCAGGTGTTAGTGTCTCTTTTCCATCCTTTTCTACGAGTTTTTTTGTAAAACATAACACAAATCAAATAGTACATAAATTTCTCTTTGCCTCTGTCACACTGCCCAGTCATAATGCTTTCTGTGTTAGTTTGGAGTTTTTGTAGCTAATGTTTGCTTAATATTCTGGCCTGTGGATAGATTATAGTCTACTTAAATGTGGTGCGTGATTTTTCAGTGTATTTATGACTGAGAGATGATATATTTGTGCTTAAAGCTTTTTCTGTATTTAGAAATAGTCCCATAAGAGAGGTGTTCAAGAGAGGGGCTGCAGGGTGAACAGGTCCCCCTGTGTTTGAGGAACTTGGTGGCCACAGCCAAGTGACCCTGGGGCCCACTGAGTTGGTTTGCCCTGCAGCCAGCAGTTTTGTGAGAGGGGGCATTTCTTTTTTTGAGAGAAGTCTCGCCCTTGTCCCCCAGGCTTGAGTGCAATGGCTCGGTCTTGGCTCACTGCAACCTCTGCCTCCTGGGTTCAGACGGTTCTCCTGCCTCTGCCTCCCGAGTAGCTAGGATTAAGGCGCCTGCCACCACGCCTGGCTAATTTTTGTATTTTTTAGTAGAGACGGGGTTTCACCATGTTGGCCAGGCTGGTCTCAAACTCCTGACCTCAAGTGATCCGCCCGCCTCGGCCCCCCAGGGTGCCGGGATTACAGACATGAGCCACCGCGCCTGGCCGAGAGGGGGCATTTCTTTACCCTCACCATCACTGGGCATTTTCATTAACCTCGTTCTTCCTCATCTGGTTAGGCAGTAGACAGAAACACCCTGATTCTATTTTTATTTCCATGGCTGCTATTTCATTCCAAAAGTTTCCCATGTTTTTAGCAGCTGGCTGTGCTCTGTTTTTTAGGTAACCTTTTACTTCACCCATGGTGTCTTTCTGGGACATTTTAAGCTTGAGAGCATCCGTTCAGAGTGTTCACTGCAGCCAGCATTTGCTTGGGACCGCGCATGAGGCGTCTCCAGGCACCGCTTGGGCCCTGACTCTAGGAGCTTGCCTTCTGCACAAAGTACAGGGTGGCCACAGGAGACAGCTACTAAGAGCAGCCAGGGATGGGTGGGGCCCGGAGTCAGATTGCAGGCCATTGGGGGGCTCAAGAAGGGCCTTGTGAGGGCAGAACCTTGGGGTGGGTGGGATGAGGGTGAAGTGCACAGCGGTGGAGGTGGGGGATGGTGAGGACAGCCTGGGAGGAGCCTGTGGTCTGTCTGCCATGCCCTGGACAGGTGGACTGGGTTCCATTCTGACCCTGGGTGGCAGCTTCTGGTCACAGTGTCTCTGGATGAGGAGGGCGGCCACACCAATGCGGTGGAGGGAGCAGGGGGTGGCGGGGGCAGCCGCGGGGACCTTTGCAGCCGCCTGGGAATAGCAGCGCTCCCTTTGCTTAGGAGACCCTGTCTGGGCGGCGGCTCTGGGGCTTCCCCAGGGGGCTTCCGTGGGTTCTGCCCTGTGGCCTGGCAGGTCATGTGGGAGGCTGGGTCAGTGCAGGGACCTCTCCTCCCTCGGGGCTGTGGATTGTAGCAAAGGAGCTGAGGGAGTGGGAGCAGGGAGGAGTTCCCACCTCAGCTTCAGCAGAACATTCCAGTAATGTTGTTGTCTCTAAATACGTAAACCCTCCAGGTTCCAGACTAGAGCAAATTTCCCTAGAATTATATTTATCAGAGAAGGTACCTGCTTATAGATAATTAACTACAATTTAATTTTTAAATCTTTGTGAGTTTTTTTATACTCTCAAATGCACACATGTGGAAAATACTGTCTTTCCGTCCTTAAAGAACAGTCTAGTTCCGGAATTACGGTCTTCAGCCGTGCTCTCTGGCTCCTCCTGGACTTGCTTCGATGTGGACCCTGGTGCGGCAGGGGTGGCTTAGGGAGCCGGGAGCTAGAACATTCTTTGATCTCAAAACGCCCTTCCGGCGGAGGCCCTGGTGATTCTCCTGGAGGGCTGGGCCAGCCGTGCTTTTCAGGTCCTCTCAAGGGGCCGGGCCCCTGCCAGGCTGTGGAGCTCTGTTGGAGGAGACCCTCCGTGGCAGGAGCAGTGAGCCCTGGCCGCTTGCCCTGGGTGGGGGCAGCCGGCACCTCCCTGCAGCCCCAGGACTGCTCCTCTCCAGCTCCTCTCCCTCCTCCTTTCCTTCCTCTCGTGCTCCTCTGCTCCCGCTGTGTTCTGTCATGAGTGGAGAAGACTCCTTCTCTGCTTTGTATTCAGGGATTAAGTTTGTTTCAGCGGTGCTCTCCTGGCCACCCGCTGTTCCAGAATCTTACCCTGAAAGGCGGTCGCTGTGCGGAGGTGAACAGAAGCAGAGTGCATTGCCACTAGCACATCTCACAGTGTTTGCTTTCTCGGCCTCTGGGGAATCTGTGAGTGTGGACAGAAAGCACAGAGCGGGCGGGATGCCTCCTCTTCAGCGGTAAGGCAGGGTGGGGCAGGCTCTCACTGGGCCTCCTGCCCCTAGCAAGGTGTCCACAGGTCCTCTGTCACTCTGAACATGGGTTCATTTGGAGAGCAGCAGACAGCGCAGGGAAGCCAGTTCTGGAGTTAGAGTGGGATGTTTTTATGAACACGTATTTAGAGCAGTTTGCTTTCATTTTGAATACTTGAGTCCATCAGGAAATATTGAATCATTCCATAGTCCAGAGGCCGGGCCAACGCCCTCCTGATGAGGGTGACCATCGGCCATGCGGCCTGTGTGGCCTCCTGGTACCAGCCAGGGAGGCCCCTGGGAGGGGCAGGCACAGCGGGCGAGCCTTGGGATGCCTGGGAGGGACCCTCAAGGTGAGGAGGTGGGATGCTGGGAAGAAGGATGGGCTTGATCCATTTAGAAGGAGACAGCCTGATGGATGGGCCCCCTGGGGAGCATTGTGTACAGAGAGAGGACCCTGAGACCCTCCCACAGTGGGGAGGGGACTCGCCTGAGGTCACACAGCACGGTGTGCCCAGGCCATTGCCTGCCAGTGTTGCACCAAGCTTCTCCGGGGATGGCCCTGTGCTTGCGGCAGCCACATCACAGCCCTCCTGCTCTGAGGGGCAGCGGCCGGAGGCTCTGCCTGTCCTGAGCAGGACTCCTGTTGGCCACACACAGCACTGCGCAGGCTCTGCTGGGGCAGCCAGGATAGCAGGAGGACAGCCTCCCACAGTACCCCCGGGCATCTTCCCGTCCTTCCAGGCCACTGCTCCCCAATCAGTGACACCAAGCCCACCACACGGTGGTGCCCGTCTGTGTTGCCACATCACTGCCACATGGCTGGCCCTCTGTGGTACCCGGTATCCCCCTGTTGATGGTCTTGGGGTCGTGGTCTAAACCTGGATGCCACGCAGCTGTGACATGCAGGGCTGCTGGCTGGGCCTCCTCACACCTGCACACTGGCCTCCCTCTTCTTTGCCTGTGTGGTCATTGTCATGTCTCTGTCATTTGACTTGGGCACCTTCACTGTGTGTGAGTGCTGCCCCAAGCATCGTGCCCACCACCAGCCCAGGACCTCACTGCTTCCTGCGTGTCCCCTCTGGCCTGGAGGGCTCCTCTGCCACTTTCTGCCTCCTCCTGTTCTGCTCTCTTCCTTGCCTGCCTGCAGGTGGGGTGGACGTGTCTTTGTTTCTTACGTCCCCAGTGGAGAAGGTGAGGGGTTGCCAGGGCCCCTCCTGAGAGGCAGAGCCTGGGGGCTTTGCTTTCCCAGTCCCCCTTGGTAGGGCACCCCCTCCTCTGGAGGCCACAGTTAACGTGCAGGACCAGCAAGCAGGGTGGCCTGTCTCAGGGCCGCCTTGTCAGGTGCACTCAGAGGCTTCAGGAGTGCTGCTCCCCAGTGCCCTCGAAGGAGATGGAGGGCACTTCTCTCCCAGTCGGGGCAGCAGTTTGCCAGGCCTGTGAGGATCAGGAGAGCAGAGAGGCCAAGCCCTCAGAGACGCCAGCGAGGAGGGAGGCCTCTGTGCACAGCGGGAGGTTGAGAGGTTGGTTTGAGGTAAACTTGTGACATATTGTAGGGCTCATCTTTGGCTGAGAAACATCATTAGTAATTTTGCTGAGTCAGCTGACAACATCACATTCACTGGCATTGGCTGAGCCCTTCTGCCCTCCAGGCGCTGGTTTGGATTCCTGCGTGCTGCCTTGTGGACTCAGACATATACCAGCGCATTTAATCTTCCAGGAACAACAAGAGGAGGTTCTGTGAGCCTCAACCCAAGCCATCGTAAGAAATGGACTTGAACCAAGGACACGGGAATGCTCCAGAAGTGGTAGCTGTTACTGTGGGGCTATCACTTCTTTGTTGTACAGAGGAGGAAACAGGCTGAGAGAGGCCCTGACTCATCAGTCATCCGGCTTCGAAGGGACAGACTCGGTGTGAGAGCTGCAGTTCCCTTCCTGAGCAGTGGCCAGCGCTGCTCAGAGCCTCTGGGTAGCAGCCAGTGCCCGAGCTCTGGGCATGCATCCCTGACTCAAGAGCCCCCCAGCACCCGTGGCTGCTAGGAGAGGAGGAAGGACGCGCAGGGACCCACAATGCAGCGAAAGAGGGATGCTGTTTCAGGAAAAAAGCAAGATGTTGGTGAGAGCACGTGGCGGATCCTGAAGTCTCTCTTGGCCAAGTTAGAAACGAGTGGACTTGCCACTGCTCGTGTTGGAACTGCTGGTGGAGACGATGAGCAGCCATCCTTGGGCTTCATTTTCTTCTGCCTCGTGGCACCACTCGAGTTGAGGGGTGCCGGTTTCGCCTGGCTGTTCCTCCCCATCGTCTGTGTCCACTCCCGGCCCACTTCCCACTCTGCCCTGCTTCCTGCCTGCATGACTTACTCTCCACAGAGCTGGCTCCAGCATCTGCTTGGGCACCTTTCTGCGGCCTCGCCATGTCCATCTGCTGGTGCGGCCGAGAGCCTTCCCAGCGGCAGCTCATTGCTATTCCAGCCACGCGGCTCCTCTTCCTTCTCAGGCCCATTGAATCCTGGGCACTCATTTCCCCCTTGCTGATGCATTAAGAGAAGAAAGACGCTTTGCTGCTGATTGAAGTTGAGTAGCAGGGCCGGTGGCGGGCGCCTGGGAGGTGGCCAGTGAAGGCTGTTCCTGGGCAGGTCGGGCTGATGATTGTGTACATGTAGAAGTTGTGGGGCAAGGGCGAGGGGCTCATCCAGTTCCCTCAAGTCTCCCTACTTCCCATCGTTAACTCGTAAACAGCAGAAATGTCGTGGTGTGGGGCACAGACCGTGGGGTGTCGGTGCAGTTGGCACTCTCACCCTTAAAGCACGGGCTGGGAGTCACAGCCCAGGTCCAGCATGGCCCTGGGTCAGAGTCCTGACCACCCCTGCGCAGCTGGGTGGCAGTGGGCAGGGACCTGGCCTCTTAGCCGCTTCTTTCTTGCCTCCGAGGTGGAGGAGGTGAGGGGGTCTCGAGGGCACTGGCAGGAGCAGGTTGTGACACTGCATGGGTACTCGCTCCCTCCTGGGATGTTGGGGTCTGCCCCAAAGCCCACACCTGCCAGGCTGGCCCTTGTGCCCTGCTTGGGGCTCTGCCCCTACTGCTCCCACAAGTCTTTTCTGTCGCCATTCTCTTTATCCTTGTGTGAGATATAGGAGAACGATGGAGTCATGTGAGTGTTTTGCTGCCAAGCCCAGAGCTGATGCTCGGGGTTGGAGCAGGTGGGTGGTTAATTGCACCAGCGCGTCTCTGGCAAACTGATGCCGGAGTGGTCAGCTGGAAGGGGGAAGAGATGGATGGATGGGTGGATGGCTGGAAGAAAACTAGCCCCAGTAGTTTACTGTGTTAATACACACCCAAATCGGAGATCATATTGAGAATTTTGATTAGGGGTATGTACATTTGTGATATACAGCAAAGATCGATAAGGCAAGAACTTGGAGCCTGACCCTATGCTATTAGCTGGGGTCATGGAAGGGTAAGGTGCAGCCCCTGCCCTCAGGGAATCTCAGCACTAGGTAGGTGTGGGGAGGCAGAGAGGTGCAGCCAGGCAGAGCAGCCAGCATGGAGAGGGAGGGAGTGGGCAGGCGCACCTAGGAGGCTGGGGAGGAGCTGTTCTGGCCCCTTGGGGCCAGGAGGAAAAGGCCATTTAAAAGCCCCTGCCTGCTGCTGGGGGAGCTGGGATGAGTAGGGCATAGATGTGATCCCTGCCCACATTCAGCCATAATTGGGTCTGAGTTCCTGGGCGGTGAGATACACCACTGAGGATCGGTGAGATACACCACTGAGGGTCAGTGAGGTACGTCACTGAGGGTCGGTGAGATATGCCACTGAGGGCTGGTGAGATAAACGCCTCTGAGGGTCGGTGAGATAAATGCCTCTGAGGGTCGGTGAGATACGCCACTGAGGGTCGGTGAGATACGCCAGTGAGGGTCGGTGAGATACGCCAGTGAGGGTCGGTGAGATACGCCAGTGAGGGTCCTTGCCGTTTGGCTCCATGGGAAGGAAGGTGCCGTCCAGGGAGCAGGACTCCCCATCTTTGGGACTGTTGGGCTGAGCAGGGCTCCCATCATCAGGCTTCATTACTTGCTTGAGTTAGGTGTCCCTTGCACACATCAGCGACTGCCCTTGTCTTGGGTCTGTTTGAGCAGTCTGGGTCGGGTAACGGTGGCCCGAAAAAGTCTCTCAGAAAGAGCGTGTGTGGGTGGTGGGCCGGGCCGGGCTGGGTAACACTCCACACTGCTGCTCCCCAGCCGTGGTGTAGACTGCTCGCCTTCCTCTGCATGACCTGGGTGGCCTTGGGGCTCTGTACGTAAAGTCCTGCTTGCTGTTTAAAGGAATCTCCTCCGGCCGGGTGCTTGTTAGTGATTGACAGCATTTGAGTTTGAGTTGGTTTTGAAGGCACAAGGCTGCCTGTGAGCTGACGGTTGATTTGACTTCACCATGGAGCCCTGAGCGATATCCTTCAGAATGAACCTGCGCATTTTCAGCAGATGAGGCCACCCCCCTTCCTGATGCAGAAGCTAGAGAGAAGCTGCCGTTCGTCCTGTGCCCCGTGCCATCCGTCACCAACTCCTCCCTCAGATCTCTGTCTCAGATCCCTCTCCACCCCGTCTGTGCACAGCCACCATCCTTTCTCCTTGTTGATCTTCTCACTGCTACCTGAGCCGTGCAGCTGGCTGGGTCTTAAGGACACAGATGTGGCCACACTCATGTCAACCCCAGGGATTCAGAGGACCCAGGCCTTCTGTCCCAGAACATGGTCCTATGACAGGGGACCTTCTTAGCAGACCAGCAGGAACTGTCTGAGCAGCATCTGGGGTGGATACAGCTCGCTCCACCTCAGGTTTCCTAGGGTGGTGGTCTTCAGAGTGGGGTCACGGCATTTTACCCGGGGAAGCTGCAGGGACAGACACAGAATGGAAGGGGCCTGGAGCAGAGGAGATGCAGGGGTGTCCGACATGGGAGGTGCTGGCGGGCTGCAGTCACAGGGAGGGGTCCAGCAGCCGCCTCCTACACTGCCTTTCCCTGCCTTGCTGCCTAGGCCCAGCCACTCAGGAGAGAACCCGTGAGGTCAGCCCACCTGGCAGGTGCCTGACCCTGCCTTAGTCCCGGGTCTGTGGCATTCTGGCCTGGGAGTCAGGCTGAATGCAGTGTTGTTGGATTCCGAGGCTGTTTTGATGTCAAGTTTGGTCATTTTAGGAAGTCGGTAGGTGGGTTTCAGCCAGAATCGCCCCTTCCTCAGTCAGGTTGAGGCTGCCGCAAATGAGCGCCGGGCAGCTTGCTGGGGTTCCCTCCCTGTTCCCCTCCCAGTCAGTCCCAAAATCCTCCATCTGCGGGAGCAGAAGTTCTTGCCTCCCACCCCATGGTCCCTTAGGCCACCGTCCCGCCTTCCCCTGCACTTTGCAGCAGGATTTTACAAGTTTCCTTCCAGGTGCAGGGAACCAGGGTGGCTCGAACCCAGATGGAAAGTGCTACGCTTTCTTTCCGGGAGCCGTGGGCACATCCCTTCACTTCACTAAGCCAAGTGGAAATGTGTATTAGTTTCTTCTGACACTGCTAATAAAGACATACCTGAGACTGGGTAATTGATACAGAAAAAGAGGTTTAATGAAGTCACAGTTCCACATGGCTGGTGAGGCCTCACAATCATCATGGAAGACGAAGGAGGAGCAAAAGCGTGTCTTACGTAGTGGCAGGCAAGAGGGTGTGTGCAGGGAGCCGCCCTTTATAAAACTGTCAGATCTTGTGAGACTTACTATCGCAAGAACAGCACAGGAAAACCGTTCCCGTGATTCAGTGACCTCCCACTGGGTCCCTCCCATAACACGTGGGGATTATGGGAGCTACGATTCAAGATGAAATTTGGGTTGGGACACAGACCACATCAAAATGGTTACCCCTGCCCCGTGGGGGTTTATAAGGTGAAATGCAGCTACACTTGTAAAGGGACCCGCTGGGCAGTTGACGGGTGAAGATCCTGGGCTTGTGGTCAGGCAGGCCCCGCGAGGATCTCAGCTGCGTCATTGCTACTGTGTGGCACCGGCGCAGGGCCTCGACCCCCCTTGGGCTGCCCTAGGTGCAGCAAGGATTGCAGGCCAAGGGACTGGCACAGCAAGGACTGCCCAGCAGATCTGAGCTCTGGTGGCCACTGTTGTCTCAGCAAGCAACAGGCTAGCTTCACGCCACACCCTGCGTGTGGACTCCTGTGTCTGGCCCAGACAGCTGGAGCTCACTGCCCTTAGTGGGTCTTTGTGTCTCAAAGGTGGCTCTGAGGGGCTGGCCTCCTCCCCATGCCGTGCAGGCCTGGAGCTGCTTGTTACTGACTTGACTTTCTTCTTGGACTCCTATGATCCTGTCCTTCTCCCTGCCCCCCAGCTTATGATTCCACCCGCCTGACAGAAGCCATCACAGGGCCAGTGCTCTGCAGCCAGGCCAGCCCTGCGAGAACGAGTTCAGCCCTCAGCCCCACTGTCCTTCCTCTTCCCGGCTCCTTGTGGTGGTTATGACCACCCAGTCCAGTCCAGCATTAGAGCCCTCCTTCCCCTCCCCTTAGCTCTTGCCTCCCCTCCCTTGTCTACTCTTCTCTGATCTCTCTGCCCTCTCTTCTGCTTGCTCCAGGCCACTGTCCCCTGGTTCCGAATTACACATTATCACATACCTGTGATTCCCTTTTAGCAAGGAGGCAGGGCTCAGAGAGATGTCCAGGTGGACAGGCTGGGTCCCTGGAGAGCCACAGTGGCTCTGCCCCACCAGGCTCGCTGAGGCCCAGGCTTTGGTGGGGTTGGTCCGTAGGTCCCAGCGCTCAGAACAGCTTCTGACACAGCCGTGTTGCTCTGTGACTGTTGGTTGAATAACGTGGCATAAGTGAAATGGAATGACTAAGGAGCATGAATGGGGCCCGCTGGACCCAGGTGAAGGAGACAGATCTTGAGCAGTCGTGGGGTCCTGGGGAACCTCTCCCCATACCCCTCCCTCAGTTGAGGGTGAAGAAGAACCAGTCATCATCACACAAGAACTGCGGAGTGTCCAGGTCCTGCGCTGGGCACTCCACACATCCCCTGTCATCCTGGGCACTCCACACACCCCTGTCATCCTGAGAGCTGCTGTGTTCAGTAAGCGCTGTGATGGCCACCTTACAGATGAGAACATCAAGGCTCGGCCAGGGTAGGTGCTCTTGTCCAAAGCCATCCAGCTGGTAAGTAGCAAAGCGCTGGGGGACAGGCCATGCCGTGTGGGCGCCTCCACTGTCTGGCACCTGGACTTTCTGCCAGGGTCCTGCTGGGCATCTTGAACACACTGGTGTGGGTGCACACGCGTCTGAGGCCCGGAGCCCTTTCTTGACGCTGTAAGAGAGCAGTGAGAACTAGAAGGTGCAGACAGCAGGGCGTTGCACTGGCAGCGTCCCCCCGGCCTCTCACACCGGCGCCCACTCTTGCTTCACTTTTCAGAAGCCATAGCTTTGCGCCTTCTTTCCACGGGAGTCATTGGAGCTGCATGTAAAAGTTTTAAAGTTTTCTCCTGAGCACTAAATTGGGAGCGTGTATGTGTGTTTCCACCCCCAATGTGAGCAAGTCCGTGTCTGTCACCCAAAGATACTTGTTTAATTGAGGGATTTCTTAAATTATTTTAAGGAATGAAGAATTACCGATCTCCTGAAAGGCAGTTTTTTAAGCTCCCACCTCCAAGTGTGTAAGACTCAAAGGTCCCTCTCTCTGTCATGAGCTAATTGGAATGAAATGCAGGTGCCGTTTCTGCCTGAGCTCCAGCAGCATCCCTGCGCTTTCAGGTCTGAGCCAGCACGTTTCTGGCATTTAGACTTTACGGTAACAGGAGGGATCTTATGATTATTACTAAAGATGGTTTTGGAAGAGGACCATCTGTGACTATGAAAGTGCACAGTTTCAGTTGTGCAAACGAGTGCTGTGGTGTTTGTGTGTTTCACAGAAGATGAGCTCCAGGCCAAGCTTCTCTGCTCCAGGGTACAGGAGGCTGCAGGAGCGTCGCACAGCCGCCCGATCCGCAGGGAACTGCCCATGACATGGCCGTCCTCCTGTCGGAAGAGGACTCTGGGGGCTCGAGATCCTGGAGAAAAGGCCTCATTTGGACAGGACTGTGGCAGTTTATGTCCTGATTGTTGGTGCATGTTTTATGCACTTGTCAGCTCCGTTTATCATTAAAACCAGGATGCCAGAAGCCAGTGCTCTGCGTACTTCCAGCAGGCAGATCAGGCCTCCCTTCAGCCTCTGCGGCCCCTGCTAAGGGTTTCTGACTTTTTTTTTTTTTTTTTTGAGATGGAGTCTTGCTCTGTCGCCCAGGCTGGAGTGCAATGGCGCGATCTCGGCTCACTGCAACCTCTGCCTCCTGGGTTCAAGCGATTCTTCTGCCTCAGCCTCCCAAGTAGTTGGGATTACAGGCGCCCACCACCATGCCCAGCTAATTTGTTGTTTTTTGTTGTTGTTGTTTTGTTTTGTTTTTTTTTGAGATGGAGTCTCGCTCTGTAGCCCAGGCTAGAGTGCAGTGGCACAATCTCGGCTCACTGCAACCTCCGCTTCCCGTATTCAAATGATTCTCCTACCTCAGCCTCCCGAGTAGCTGGGATTACAGATGCCTGCCACCACGCCCAGCTAATTTTTTGTGTTTTTAATGGAGACGGGGTTTTGCTGTGTTGGTCAGGCTGGTCTTGAACTCCTGACCTCAGGTGATCCGACTGCCTCTGACTTTCTTTTTGGGAGAAGTTGGTGATGGTTCAGCAGACAAATCATTGCCAAATTACATAGGAGGAAAATGCTGCCAGAAAGGGCACACAATTTAGTGGAGTCAGCCCAGCAGCAGGTGCCTTTGGAGCCTCCCCTGGTGTCCCATGTGTCTGAGGCTGCTTCCCTTCCATTAGCACCACGCCGCTCGACTCCCATCATCGGTGCGGTTGCAGAAGACAGGTGATCATTTATATTTTATTGTCAGGGGCCTTGTCTTTGCCCACTGAAGATATATTTGCAGCCCCCGGAATGACACTCGGGATCATTCAAGATAACCACCGGAACCGCTCGCACGCGACCTCCTGGAAAGGTTGAGCCACGCTATCTTCCTTGGTGCCCTCACCACCGTCCTGGAAAGGTTGAGCCACGCTGTCTTCCTCAGTGCCCTCACCACGGTCCTGGAAAGGTTGAGCCACGCTGTCTTCCTCGGTGCCCTCACCACGGTCCTGGAAACGTTAAGCCACGCTGTCTTCCTTGGTGCCCTCACCACGGTTCTCTGTGAAGGTGCTCAGATGCTTTCCTTGGGGCAGATGCGGGGCCTGGCTTGCTCTCCCAGAGATGCCCAGGTGTGCAGGGCCTCTTCCTCCTCCCCTCACTCTCTCCTCTGCCTTGGTCGTGGTCCTTGCTTGGTTCCCTGGTTCTGGGAGTCCCTTGAGAGGGGATGTCCTGTCCTGCTCGTCCTCAGCCACCAGCACTTGGCAGAGCCCTTGCTACACGAGCAGCTCTCACAGAAGCTTCGAGCGCAGATCCAAGGGTGGCTTCCGATACCTCACCGCAGCTTCCCCACACAGTCCTAAACATATTTGCAGCGTTTTGTTTTGTCTCTTCTGTAGCCTTAGACAAGCTGGGCTCCAGCATATGCCCCTTTTCACCTGACTCCTTCCGCTCTCCATAGTCATCTTGAGATTTAGCCAGGATTTTGCATTGTCGGTGGTTTGTGTCTTTGTGTAGTGAAGTGGTTTGTCATCATAAAGGATTCTCTCGTTAAAAGTGTTCATCTGTTTCCTCCCAGTCTTGAGGTTAGAAAGTGTGACAAGGGTGTGGTGGCTCATGCCTGTAATCCCGGCACTTTGGGAGGCTGAGGCCAGCGGATCACTTGAGGTCCAGAGTTCAAGACCAGCCTGGCCAACATGGCAAAACCCCGTTTCTACTAAAAATACAAACGTTAGCCAGGCGTGGTGGTGCATGCCCGTGATCCCAGCTACTCCGGAGGCTGAGGCAGGAGGATTGCTTGAACCTGGGAGGCAGAGGTTGCGGTGAGCCCAGATCGCTCTGCTGCACTCCAGCCTGGGCGACAGAGCAAGACTCCATCTCAAAAAAAAATAAAATAAAATAAAAAAAGACAGTGTGACAATGTCAGTCCCCCGCCCCCTTTGTTGCTGTCAGTCAGAACGCGGATTGTTTTCCCAGCGTTCTGGCAGTGTGGACCCTGGACCAGCAGCCTCAGCATCACCTGGAAACTTGCTAGAAAAGCACATTCTCAGGCCCTACCCAGGCCTCCTGAATCGGAAGCTCTGGGTGTCCCGGCAGTCTGTGTGCTCCTGGGGATTTGGACACCTGCTTGTGTCTGAGGTCTGAGGTCCATTCTCTGTGGGGTGAGGGAGGATGAGGGCTGGGCCTGCTGGCTTTACAGTCAGGTCGGAAGCAGCACGTGGCTGTCTGGACAAAGCCTTTGGTGTTGCTTCCTTTGTCCTGAACCAATGTCCGTGTGTTCCTTTCTGTTTTATTCCAGAATACGGTGCATGGCGCTTCCTCTAGTGTGAGTGCCGTAGTGATTTCTACAGTGCATGGTGCTTCCTCTAGCGTGAGTGCCGTAGTGACTTCTATTCCTATCACGACATAAAATGCAGCCATAGGTGCAGCTTCGCGTGGAAAAGACTAGGAACACGAGGCAAGTCCCTGGTCGACCTTAGGAAGTGGGTGAGGGGAGAATCCTGGGGGCCCACAGAACTCTGCACAAACTGCGTATCCGTGAGCCAAACCATTGTTATTTTAAGTCATTAAGTTTGGGATGACTTGTTTAATCCAGATGAACCTGCAGGCTGCCCAGGTTATCTATGAGTGGTGGGTGGTGGCAAAGAGCAGCCATTCCAAGCAGAGGAAGAAGACCGGCTCATAGGACCCCACTCCGCAGCCCCCCAGGCCACCACGTGCAACGAGTTAGCTTGGTACTGCATCTGGGAAAAAGCCTGAAGGCGAGAAACAGCAGCGAGCGCAGGAACATGGACACAGGGAGAAGGTGCCACTATGGTGACCCCAGAGGAAGGAGGCCATCTGAAGGCAGGCATGGTGGAGAAACAGGATGCGCAGTTCTGGGTGCAGGAGCAGCAGGACTCGGTGGAGGACGGACATTAGGAAGAGTCTAGGCCAAGGGCCTCACCCCTGGCTGAAGAATCGCTGGGGCTCAGGAGCCACAGATGCTCGGATCCCGCCTCCAGAGTTCCCAGTCTCATGGGACACTGGTAGTCAAACCAGCCCGGGTGGCTCTGATGCGCAGCCAAGGCTGTGCGTGACGGGGGCCAGGGCCAGTGGCTGTCACTAAGGGCCACCCAGCAGGAGCGGTCTGAGGGTAGGGGAAGAGGCTCCCTTAGGATTCGGGGAGATGGAAGTTAGGCCCGGCCTCGTCCTGGAGCCCCGTGGGTGGAAGGGAGGCCTCGTCTGGGTGATGGAGAGGACAGCCTGCAGAGAGACCGGCGGGGGTGTGCACCAGGGCATACTGAGCCTGGCCATTGTGGTACAAGGCCCGGGCACTACCAGCCTCGTGCCTGCTGGGGTCCGGGAATATTTGGGGAGCACTGTGTTGAGGGTGAGCCTGGGTGCCCCTCCAGTCACACCTGAGGAGGTGAAGAATGTCAGGACTGGGCTGTCACTCGTGTGGAGTATCCATGTCCTAGAGCTGCCAGGTGCCACACACTGAGGGCTTACAGGCCTGAGAGTTCTGGAATTGGGGTGTGGGCAGGGCTGGTTCGCTCTGGAAGCTTCGAGGGAGAATCTGCCCCATGCTTCCCCTTCCCGCCTCCATGTGTTACCAGTCATCCTCGGCATTCCTGACTCATGGCAGCCTCACTCCAGTCTTTGCCTCTGTCGCTACGTGGCCTTCTCCCATTGTGTGGCTGTGTCCACGTTTTCCTCTTCTGTGAGGACAACCATCGTTGGATCAGGGCCCACCCTACTCCAGTGTGACCTCCTCTGAACTGCATCTTCAGATGCCGTTTTCCAGTGAGGCCACATTCACAGGAACCACCAGAACTGGGGTGTGAGGGACACGGATCCACTCGCTGTGGACAGGCCCTCGTGGAGCAGGGCTGATGCGTTGCTGTTGCCGGGGAGCCGCTGCCGGCACCCGTGCTCTCTCTATGGTGAACTGGCCCTCCTCTCCCGCTCAGCAGTTTAACAGGCCAGTGCTGCTGCTCAGTTCCCGGGCAGCGGTGCTGGGCGGTCATGCTGCTCTAAGCCAGGCAGGTTTGTCCACAGGAGGCCACTTGTGCTTCAGCAAACAGAGAATTAGAAAACCAGAATCCCTGTTGCACGTCTCTGCAGATTGAGCTGTTCAGCTCAGTATGGTTAATGTCAGGGAGGATTAAATGGTTCAGTCTGATCCATTTACCTGATGGCATTTTATTTTAAGTACAGAGGTGGTAGTACATTTTCAGAAAAAATTATTCCTCTTCTTACTGCTGCGAATGCACTGTCATTAAATGTGGCTTTAAGGCCAAGCTGGGCCTGGCCCTGCCTAGCCGTGCTCAGCACTGCCCCCTCGTCCTCCTCAGGGCCTGGCAGGGCTCTGTGGTGACTGTCACCATCACCATAATGCAGGACGAGATGATTTGGAAGGAATCCTAGGGGCATCTGGGTATTCATAAACGCTGAGATTGTTCCTACAAGCATCTCCTGTCTTCCATCTTACTCAGGATCGCTGGCCCATTATGGTGTCAGGAATGTGCTGCTTTTAATTAAATTTCACGAGGAATAAATGTTAACTCTCCAAGTGTCTTTAGTTTCTTCTCTGTAGTTGACAGTCCTTTTGAGAAATGGATTGTACACTTTAATTGTTGTCATTATAAAGAGGCAGTTTCTAAAGGATGTATCAAGGTTTTTAAAAATTTGTTTATTATTTATTTTATTTTATTTATTTATTTTTTGAGAGGGAGTCTCACTCTGTCACCCAGGCTGGAGTGCAGTGGCACGATCTCGGCCCATTGTAACCTCTGCCTCCCGGGTTCAAGCGATTCTCAACCTTCCAAGTGATTCTCAGCCTCCCAAGTAGCTGGGATTACAGGTGCGTGCCAACATGCCCGGCTAATTTTTTTGTATTTTTATTAGAGACAGGGTTTCACCATGTTAGCCAGGATGGTCTCAATCTTCTGACCTCATGATCCGCCCGTGTTGGCCTCCCAAAGTGCTAGGATGCAAGCGTGAGCCACTATGCCCGGCCTAAGGCTTTTTTAAGCAAGAGGAATCTCAATTATAAATTAAGGTTATTTTTTAGTTCTTTTTGGTTCCTCACTAACATTAGTGAAAAGCGAAGTTCCGAGAGTTCAGTCTCACAGGTGGGCTCTGTGCAGGTGGTAGCCTTTCTCCACGGGGCAGGGCTCAGGACCCTCCTGCCAGCCTCCCCTGTGGCTGGACACTCCTGGACCTGCTTCTGTTGGGGGCAGGCCTGGCTCCCTGCCCCTCCCCTGCCTGCCCTTGGGGGAGAGTTAAGAAACAAGTATTATTAAAGATTTCGTTGTGTTTTTGCTGTGGGTCTCCACGAAGACTTAGCAGGCCTCGGAGTTGGGACTGGGTTGGATTGCGGGAGACCTGCGGAGTCACATCCTCAGTTTCCCCATCTGACTTGAGGAAGCTGCACAGTTCTAAGGTCTAGAAGCAGCTGGTTTTTAGTGTTGTGTTTTGTTTCAAGTGAGTGACTTCAGGTGAGGAGATGTGGGTTCCTTGGCCACGTCGTGAATCCTGCTCTGAGTTCCTCAGTTCCCCCTGTGTCCAGCTGTGCGTGGGGTGGGAAGGAAGGAGGATCGGGAGAAATGCAGTGTCCCCCTGGGAATACACTGAGTGAGTGGACCTTGGGCACACTGGACCCATGCCCAGCAGACAACTGGACATGTAGATCCAGGAAAAGAGCCCTCCTCTGAGTCACACCACCCTGTGCGTCATGGGAGATAGAGAAAGACTTGCATTAAACAAGCTTGTGGAAAGAAACACATTTATCGAGGATCGTTAGGGAAGGTGATTGATGTCATCAAAACACTTTGCATCGCAACATGCCAACAGCATTTTGGGAACTAAGCTGCTGGGGACTAGATAAACCAAGGCATATGGGTACAGCTCACAGGCATTTCTTAAAAAGCTGGTTTTGTTGAAAAGGAAATGCATCTTAAAATTCACACAAACAATGGCAAAGCCACCTGGTGCTCACGCAGGAGGATGTGGTGCTGCCTGAATCCTGAAGTGGGTGGCACCCACGAGGGGGGTTCCTCGGAATGCTGGTGGCTTGTGCTGGGACGTACATGCAGGACTAGAGGGCACATGAGGGGATGCTCGAGTCAGGGGAGGTCGGGAGGGAGGGAGGGCCAAGCTTTGGCCGCCTAAGTGTGCACAGTATATCATGGCTCAGCCCCGTGGAAGAGACGCTCCTCTGGAGGGCACCTGTCCCTCTGTTTGCATCCCTTGGCGAGGGACCAAGCGTGTGCAGAGGGAGGCTGGGCAGCACAGCCTGGCTGTGTGTCCACTATAAGGTATTCCCATGGAAGGCAAAGCACAGCGTTAACAGAGTGCTGGCCAGCTCTGTCCCACAGTTCCCTGTACCTTGGCACTCAGCAGCTCGGGAGGCAGCACTTGCCCAGGCAGCCAGCCTCTTTGAAACTCATCTACCTTGGGCATCAGGGAAACCCTAGGTCCCCCATGAACTGTGCTCGACCCCCTGGCATACCTGTACCTCTGCTCTCCTCCCTTGGCCCATTCCACATCTGTATTTTAATGCGGCTCTAACGCTGGTGTCTGGATAGGTCACTGCAAATCCTGTCTCGACTGGGGCGTGCCTATTAAAAGGGTTTGAGTCCCCACAGACTCTGTTGCCTGTACCTGGCTTGGTTTGCCCGATACCAATCCATTTAAAAAAACTCATTTTGGCCAGGCGCGGTGGCTCACGCCTGTAATCCCAGCACTTTGGGAGGCTGAGACGGGCGGATCATTTGAGGTCAGGAGTTTGAGACCACCCTGGCCAACATGGTAAAACCCTATTTCTACTAAAAATACAAAAATTAGCAGAGTGTGGTGGCACGTGCCTATAAACCCAGCTACTCAGGAGGCTGAGGCATGAGAATCACTTGAACCCGGGAGGTGGAGGTTGCAGTGAGCCGAGATGGTGCCACTGCACTCCAGCCTGGGCAACAGAGTGAGACTCTGTCTCAAGAAAAGCCCCCATTTTAACCACTCTGTCTCTTATTCTAGGCCTTTAGAGGCAGAAGAGAACCATTGTAAATTCCAGCACAAGCTCTTTCAGGCATTGTTTATAGTTTAATAAATCCTGCCTCCTTTATTCTTCCCGGTAATGAAGGGGCGACTGCTCAGGAGAAAAGCCAGGGTGCACAAAGAGATGGGCATTAGCATATAAAAGGACAGAGGTGGGCCTTCCACCCTTTGCAACGATGCTCCTTGTACATCCACAGAGAATTCCCTTCTGATCAGTGCACAGTGAGTAAAGGCGCCGGCTCCAAAGATGCCCTGCTCAGAGCAGCTGGGCGTGTCTGCCCCAGGCTGTCCTGTTGTTTCAGGTTCATCATGGTGGGAGGTGGTGTCAGGGATCAGAACAGGCAGAGATGCCTGGGGATGGATGCCACAGCCTCAGGAAGGGACCATCGTCATGTATTTAATAACTTAAAACAGATTAAGACCACGAGTGTGTGTGCACACACACACTTGCGTGTGCATATGTGCACTCACAGAACTGTGCTTTGCTCAGCACTTTCCCAGCTGAATGGCCCTCTTCAGGTGCCTGAAGGCCTCTGGAACATACACTTGTCTGTCTGTCGACCACCTGTTCATGCACGATGCTTTGAGTGCCTCTGAACATTCAGACTCCGTGTGTTCTAGTGCTGCATGCTGGACATAACAGACCGACAAGCACCATCCCCTGCTCTGGAGGAGCCTTCCATTGAGAGGGGTCAGGGAGTAGACATAACCTCCACCAGAGTCAGCGAAAGTGCTCGGCAGGGAGAGCTGGGGAGAGGGGCTCCCCTGTCTGGCCACGGGCAGTGTCTAGTCACCTGGCTTGTTTTCTTCTTTGGCAAACCAGCAGCAGAGACCTTGTGGGCAGAAGTCTCCACTGTGGCCGGACCCTTGACTGGGGTAGCCACCCGTCCATGGCACCACCGTCGAGGGGAGAGGAGCCATTGACCCCAGTGCTCTTCCCTCCCTCTCTGCCAGCATCATTGGGTAGAAAGCAGGCGTCCTTGACACTGCTAGCCATCAGGAGAGCCAGTGTTACCAAAGGCCATCAGGAGAGCCGGTGTCACCAAAGGAAGTCATGTTTCTTTCTCTGAAGTCCGTGTGTCAGTCCCACAGGATGTGAGACGTCAGAAGATGAAGATAGCTCTTCTGGTGGGGACTTTGATGTTATGACTTGCAGCACCACAGAGCACCTGCTTTTCATATAAGTTCTTTCTGTGGACCTGAAATAATCCAAAATCATCTCATCAAGTGGAATATGCCATATAATATTTAAATACCTGTAATTTCTCTAAAACTCTGGGGCCAGAAACTCTAGTGGTTGCTCTATTCATGGATTCATGTTGCAGTAAAATGTGATAATTGATGAATATCTGTGGAAATGGATATGATTGTGTCCTTTTAAATGAGCTAACAATTTCACGCCGAAATCTCAGCAGTGCTATTGTTTAGAATAAAAGGAGACATGCAAATGAGGCCAGGGTGCAGATTGTGGTAGAACAATGCTGGCAGCCTCTTTATTGGACCCATTAATTAATTCCCCATCAGCCAGTTTCCCTGGGAATGAACTGGAAAAATAATTAAAATGATACATGAGGTAAGGAGTTTAGAAATTCAAAAGGTGAAGGCGAGAATTAGTTTAATACGTAATTAGACATATTATTTGTGACTCTACATTTTTTTAAATGTGGTTCACTGAGGCAGTAGGGTCCTATTTTTAGTCCTGGATAGTTAATAAATATCATTTGGGGCTGTTTTTCAACCCACAATGGCTCATAAACTTTCTTAATAACATTAAGTGGCTAATTATATTGTACATTGTTAAAATAACTTCTATTGCAAAATCTAATAATACCACAAAAGTTTGCAAAAGCAAGTTTTTAGAGGAATTCATTGGACTCAATTTCCAAGTGAGATCTGGCACACGTAGACCAAACTGAAAAATTTATAGCAAAGAATCTGCAGGTTCACATATATTTTTGTTGCAAACATGATCCAAACAATCTCAAAACCCAACTTCGTTTTAGTGTGAGTGGTGCAGATGGAACGTTGTACCTCCCAGAGTTCAGACTGAGTGCTGGCTCCATGGCTCTCGGGAGTGGCGGAATCTTAACGGAACGTGCTTCCACTGCCGTGTCCTCTCGGTGAGGCCTCGGCCCTAGCCTCAGTGTTGCACATGTCAGGATGGACGAACGTGAGTCTTGGCATGGTGCAAGTGCATCTGAATTGCATGTCTCTGTCCTTGCTGGAGCAAAACCCTGTTTGGATGGAGCGGAGCTGACCTGACGGTTCCAGGCTGCTCCCTGTTGTTTGGTTGGACGCTGTTCCCTGTTTGGATGGAGTGGAGCTGACTTGACGGTTCCAGACTGTTCCCTGTTGTTTGGTTGGAGCGGGGCTGACCTGACGTTCCCAGCGCTGTCCCCTGTTGTTTGGTTGGACGCTGTCCCCTGTTGTTTGGATGGAGCGGAGCTGACCAGATGGTTCCAGCGCTGTTCTCTGTTGTTTGGTTGGAGCGGAGCTGACCTGATGGTTCCAGGCTGTTCCCTGTTGTTTGGTTGGAGCGGAGCTGACCTGACGGTTCCAGGCTGTTCCCTGTTGTTTGGTTGGAGCGGAGCTGACCTGAGGGTCCCAGCGCTGTCCCCTGTTGTTTGGTTGGAGCGGAGCTGACCTGACGGTTCCAGACTGTCCCCTGTTGTTTGGTTGGAGCGGGGCTGACCTGACGGTTCCAGGCTATCCCCTGTTGTTTGATTGGAGCGGGGCTGACCTGACGGTTCCAGACTGTCCCCTGTTGTTTGGCTGGAGCGGGGCTGACCTGACGGTTCCAGACTGTCCCCTGTTGTTTGGCTGGAGCGGGGCTGACCTGACGGTTCCAGACTGTCCCCTGTTGTTTGGCTGGAGCGGGGCTGACCTGACGGTTCCAGACTGTCCCCTGTTGTTTGGCTGGAGCGGGGCTGACCTGACGGTTCCAGGCTGTCCCCTGTTGTTTGGTTGGAGCGGGGCTGACCTGACGGTTCCAGGCTGTTCCCTGTTGTTTGGTTGGAGCGGGGCTGACCTGACGGTTCCAGGCTGTTCCCTGTTGTTTGGTTGGAGCGCGGCTGACCTGACGGTTCCAGGCTGTCCCCTGTTGTTTGGTTGGAGCGGAGCTGACCTGACGGTCCCAGGCTGTCCCCTGTTGTTTGGTTGGAGGGGGGCTGACCTGACGGTTCCAGACTGTCCCCTGTTGTTTGGCTGGAGCGGAGCTGACCTGACGGTTCCAGGCTGTTCCCTGTTGTTTGGTTGGAGCGGGGCTGACCTGATGTTCCCAGCGCTGTCCCCTGTTGTTTGGTTGGAGCGGGGCTGATCTGACGGTTCCAGACTGTCCCCTGTTGTTTGGCTGGAGCGGGACTGACCTGACGGTTCCAGGCTGTTCCCTGTTGTTTGGCTGGAGCGGGGCTGACCTGACGGTTCCAGGCTGTTCCCTGTTGTTTGGTTGGAGCGGGGCTGACCTGACGGTTCCAGGCTGTTCCCTGTTGTTTGGTTGGAGCGGGGCTGACCTGACGGTTCCAGGCTGTCCCCTGTTGTTTGGTTGGAGCGGGGCTGACCTGACGGTTCCAGGCTGTTCCCTGTTGTTTGGTTGGAGCGGGGCTGACCTGACGGTTCCAGGCTGTTCCCTGTTGTTTGGTTGGAGCGGGGCTGACCTGACGGTCCCGGCGCTGTTCCCTGTTGTTTGGTTGGAGCGGGGCTGACCTGACGTTCCCGGCGCTGTCCCCTGTTGTTTGGTTGGAGCGGAGCTGACCTGACGGTTCCAGGCTGTTCCCTGTTGTTTGGTTGGAGTGGAGCTGACCTGACGGTTCCAGGCTGTCCCCTGTTGTTTGGTTGGAGCGGAGCTGACCTGACGTTCCCAGCGCTGTCCCCTGTTGTTTGGTTGGAGTGGAGCTGACCTGACGGTTCCAGGCTGTTCCCTGTTGTTTGGTTGGAGTGGGGCTGACCTGACGGTCCCAGCGCTGTCCCCTGTTATTTGGTTGGAGTGGAGCTGAGCTGACGGTCCCAGCGCTGTCCCCTGTTGTTTGGTTGGAGTGGAGCTGAGCTGATGGTCCCGGCGCGCTGTTCGTGTAAGTTGTTTCTGTTTCCCTGTTATTTTGAATATACTTAAACGGCCCAATAATTCCATTTCTGTGAACCTAAGAGTATAAACATTTCCTAAGATTATTGAACTTAAAGTGATAGGCCTAGCTGGAAATACTTTACCCCATACCTGTGCTTATTTCTTTTTAATGGGCAACTGAAAAGTAATTTTAGTAACCAACCTCCCATACCTTTGGAGAACAAATAAAACCACAGTAATTTCCACATATTAAGAGCCCACATGTGCCTATCACTGTCATCCACAGTCTGCACCTGTTAGCTTGTTTAAGCCTCCCAGGAGCTTGCACAGAGCATGGCCAGATACCCGCCTTACAGCCTCTGCTGCTGTGGCCAAGGAAAAGAGGTTTTGTGCCTGGGGCAGTCAGACCTTCCAGTGGGAGTGACTCTCGGCTACTCCCTGCCCGTCCTCAGTTGCTTTTTGGTGGAAGTGCAGGCCCCTCTCTCCCCACTCTGCCCTCCCAGCCACCTGAGCCACTGAGCTTCTGCAGCAGCACAAGCCCTTTCGGTCTTCCTGAGTCGGCCCCGCTCTGGGGTGGGCTCCCACTTTTAGGCTCTTTGCTTTCACAATCAAAGTTACAACGGGAAGCCCTTCACTCGGGGCCGGCGGGAAAGGATCCAGCCCTGCTACTTCCATTCTTTCCTTTTAAACGAGACTCTGTCCATTAATCATCCTCTGGTTTGATCTGTCAATCCAGAAACCCTTGCTAATGCTTTATGGCTGTGGTTTGTTGCGGTTCTGGGAAACAGGAAAAGAAATGAGCCAGTCCTAATAAATAGAAGTTATTTCCTCATTTGAATTTCTGAGTCCTGAGAGTCAGTATGATGCAGACATCAATCTTGTTATTCTCGGAGTGGAGAGACAGTTTCTGATTGTGCCTCTCCCTGGGTTGTGATGATAAAACGTGCGGTGTGTTTGGCTGGGCTCAGTCATGGCCTCTCCTGAGACCCCCTGCCTTTTTATATTGCAGATAACACACGTGGCTTAATGCTGGAAGCAGGCCTGTGTTCCCTTGGTCTTTACGAGCGTTATTATAGAAAACTTCATGTTTCTAAGGTGGTTTCATTTGTCATGAATACTCAGATGCGGTTTTCTCTAGCAGCCCTCCGAGTGTGCTCAGAAAGGTGAGGCCCCCAAGGCAGAGGCATGGCCAGGACGCTGGTGGGCTTCTTTGGGAATAAGGAGGAAAAAGAGGAGTGGGGCAGAGCCTGGAGAGGCTGCCCTCCTGGGGTGCAGGCTGGTGGAGGGTGTGGAGCTGCCCAGCTGGCAGGTGGCAGAATTGGGACTGAAGCTCAGTCCCCACTCGTCCAGGCCACAGCTTCTCCTTTGGGGTCACTCTGCCTCATTCACCATCTCTCCAGCACCAAGCAATTGTGTGATTCTTACAATGTGCCTGTCGTGCTTCTGGTCGCAGCCTCCTTGGCTTTGCAGCAGTGCAGTGCCTGGGCCTGCATTTGGCAGAAGTGGAGTTCCCAGTCCCATCTGTGGAGTGGCCTTCCCCTGAGAGCTTGCCTGGTATGTTTCAGTTGCAGGGGCTTCTGTCTCTCCGTGCCTTGTGCACTTGGCCACACCCCTGTTAGCACCCCTGCCATTTCCCAGGGCCACTGTTGCAGGCACCCAGGAAGGTGCCTGACCTGGCTCTACATCCCACACCCTGTGCAGGGGGCCTAGCATGCTGGCAGCCTGCTAAGAGCTGGGTAGGTATGTGGTGAGCACATGGCACCCCGATCTGATTTACTTGGTGTCCTGTCGGGCACACTTGTGAATACCCACCAGGCCTGTGTATGGGTGGAGACAGAACCTGCCCTCTGGCCATCGAGGCTGTGCCTCTTGGCCATACACGTCATGGTCTCGTTCATCAGACCTGCCCTGCCTGTCTGCTGGGAGGGCCCGCATGGAGCCTCTTGCCCAGCTGCAGACAAGGGAGGGTGACCGGCCCCACATTCCTTTATGAAGGATGGATAGCTCTGGGCAGCTTTTTGGTTCTGGGGTCAGATTTGAATGTAAAACTGAAAAGTTCTCAATTTATTAAAGGCTTTCTTTTGGGGCTGGAATATGCAATAGATTTTCTATCCCTCTGAATTCCCTCTTAAAATTTAATACTGCCATAAAAATGATGGATAACAAATTATTCCAGGAAAAATGGTACTGAAAGACTCTTCTAACTGTTGAAGCAGAAGTACAGACTTGGCGAAGAAATAGACATGACCCAGAAAACTCACGAGGAAAGAGGAAATCGTATACTTTGTGGAAACCATATCCACGTAATGTTGTTCCAGGCTGTAGAAAGCAACTATTGTTATTCCAGATACTGAAGCACAGAGTCTATTTTGTGCCGCTGGCGGTTTCATTAACATGGTAACACTGTGCCTTTCTAGAATTGGGTGAGCAGCCTTCCCTGTTTGGAACACTGCAGAGGGAGACTGAACCCCACAATTAATATCAGAAGGCCCCGTGTGGATGCCTCTTCAGGGTGCCTTCCACAGAGCTCTGCCAGCATGCTGAGGCTGCGGGGAAAAACCATGAAGCCTCATAAATATATACAATGATTGTGTGTACCCATAATCATTAGAAATAAAAATTTAAAAAAAAACACATAAAACCACAAGGGCTCTGATTGCTGGGTCTAGGACTTCCCCACTCCGACAGTGATGGTAGCAGAAACAAGGCCTGACAGCCAGACCCCAGGGCAGGCAGCAGGGAGGAAAACAGATTTAAAAATCACACCAGACACTCATTTTTTACAGAAGTCTGTGTGTCATTAATACATGGGCAAACAGCCCTTTGTTCCTTAGTAGGCCTTAAAGACACCACCCCATGGGAGCTTTCTAAAAAAGATAGTATTAAAAGACTATGATTCAGGCTGGGCACGTTAGCACACACCTGTAATCTCAGCACTTTGGAAGGTCGAGGAGGGCAGATCACTTGAGTCTAGGAGTTTGAGGCCAGCCTGGGCAACATAGCAAGACCTGATCTCTCTACAAAAATTAGCTGAGTATGGTGGCATACACCTCTGGTCTCAGCTACTCGGGAGGATCTGTCGGGCCCTGGAGGTTGAGGCTGCAGTGAGCTATGATTGCGCCACTGTACTCTAGCCTGGGTGACAGTGAGACCCAGTCTCAAAAACAAAACAAAACACCCCACAAAGTATATAATTCAGACTTAACATCCTGACTCTTGTTTTTACTCCAAGGCAATGAAGCAATGATGTGGACGATGTGTGTCCTAGTCCGGAGCGCCTCCCAGGCTAGGAATCCAAGCCAGGTTATAGCTTAAATGGAGACCGATGGAGCTGCTAGCTGAGATCGCCCACATTGGCCTCTGCAGACTCCCTTGTTTTCCCTAATGTGTGTCAACACATCTATTAAGGGGAAAGGACTGCTCGGTATCAATGATTTCCACTTGGAAATGTCACCATGACAACTCAGGAGGTGCTGGAAGCAGGCACTTTGTTAATTCTGTCTTAACCCTTCCCAGGCAACTTCAAAACCTTTTCTCTGGAGAGAAATAGGCTTATTTAGGAAAGGCGTCTCTCACTGATCCTCAGCTACATCCACTGAAGTGAATAATGTACTTCTTTGGCAGGTTTAGAAAATTAGATGCATACAATCTAATATCCCTTCTTTGTACATTTTCATGTGAAATCTTTTGGAGTGCTTTTTGATAGCCACCCCCTCGGGGACCTGGAAGTGGCGCTGTCTGAATTCTGTTCTGTCGGTTCTGTGAGGGACAGATGCTCCATGTCATCCTGAGAGCCGTCCTACCGCCTTCCTGCCCAGTCCTCTTCACTGGCACCTCCATTGGCCATCAGATCAAGTCTGCACACCGCAGCCTGGCTGTGAGGGTCCTTTTCATCCAGCCTCATTCATCAGTGTTCTTGTGAGCATCTACTCTGGGTTAGGCCCAGACCTCCTGGGTTAATCAGATTGAACAAAGGGGTGTAATAGAGAACCAAAGGGCCAGGTGCGCTGGCTCACGCCTGTAATCCCACCACTTTGGGAGGCCAAGGCGGGCGGATCACGAGGTCAGGAGATTGAGACCATCCTGGCTAGCACAGTGAAACCCTGTCTCTACTAAAAATACAAAAAATTAGCCACGCATGTTGGTGGGCGCCTGTAGTCCCAGCTGCTTGGTAGGCTGAGGCAGGAGAATGGCGTGAACCAGGGAGGCGGAGCTTGCAGTGAGACGAGATCACACCACTGTACTCCAGCCTGGGCGACAGAGCGAGATTCCGTCTCAAAAAAAAAAAAGAGAACCAAAGTACTAAACTGGGAGTTTGTGGGGACATAGATCCCTGCTTTGCTTCTTGTGTGTGTTTTGGGGGGGGCTTTGTCGGGTGCTGAGCTTTCAATATCACATATCACATGATCCTGAGAACTCCCAGAGATGCTGATAGAGCACCAAAAACAGACTTTCAGCCAGGTGAGGGGGCCCATGCCTGTAATCCCAGCAACTCGGGAGGCTGAAGTGGTAGGACCGCTTGAGGCCAGGAGTTCAAGACCGTCCTGGGCATATAGCAAAATCCCATCTCTCAGTGTTAAAAGGTGACCACTAAATGAGTAGAAATAGAATATACAACTTCTAAATTAGTAGAGGGAAAAAGAGGAAGAAAACCTTGATCAATACAATAGAAGGCATAAAAGGAGAAGAAATAGTTTTAAAAAGCAGTAAAAGTAAAAATCATGAATAAGATATTTTAAATAAATATTGAGATAGTTATTTAAATAAATGTAAATGGCCTAAATTTGCCAGTTAAAACACACACACACACATATATGGACACAGAAAGTTTTGAATTTTATAAATGGAAAGAAATACAATAGGAAAATCATGACTAAAGAAAGTTGCAATAGCTACACTGATATCAGACAAAATTGATTTTAAGCCAAAATGTATTAGTATTAGGAGATCTCTACAGGATGATAAAATAAATAAGTCACTAGGGATATATGGCAGTTCTGAACGTATATGCACCTAAGAAGCTTAGCCTTACAGTATATTAGGTAAATGTTGCCAGAATTACAAGGACAGATTGACAAATCCATAATCATTGTGGTAGATTTTATCTTACCTTTCTCATTAGTTGATAAGCCAACAAACAAAAAGTGAGAAGTCATAGAAGATTACAACAGTACAAAAACAAGCTCAATTGAATGGTTGTATATAGAAGTCTGCACCTGAAAACAGAGAATAACGTGAAGCATTTGTAAAAATTGAGCACATGGAAGGCCATAGCAATTCTCAACAAATTCCAGCAAATTGGGACTGATGTATATATATGTATATGTGTGTGTGTGTGTGTGTGTGTGTGTATGTGTGTCTGTATATATATATATATATATATATGTTTTCCCATGGTGCATTTAAAATAGAAACCAGTAATACAAAGAGAACAACAAGACCAAATCCCCTGCATTTGGACATTTTAAAATGCACTTTTTAAATAATTGAACAGTGTTTTGGTACGTGATTAGGTATTTATTAAATAAATCTGGCAGATTGGAGTTTTGCAGGCCAGGGAAACTATGTGAGGACTGGTTTATCTCCTGCATTTCCTTCCACTTGTTCTCCCTCCCATTTTTCTTGTTCGTTCTCCTCCCTGACCTCCATTATTGGTCTCCCCATTTGTGATAGTTCGTTTGCTTTGACTGCATGTAACAGGTGGGGGAAAACAACAACAACAACAACAACAGCAACAGCAACAGCAACAACAACAGCAACAGCAACAAAAAACAGTTAAAACAGAATATCATCTCCCTGTGACAAGAGTAGAGTGTAGAGGTAGACATCTGTGGGACTGTGAGATCATTGGTGGCACACATCTTGATGCTCTGATCCTCTTAATGTGCTACCTCATAGTCCATAAGGGCAGCTTGAGTTCCAGCCGTCATGTCAGTATCCCAGCTAGCAGGAAAGAGGAAGTGGTAAAGAAGGGCATCATGCCTTCTTCACTGAAGGATGCATCCTGAATATTGCCTGTACTTCTGCCTGCGTATTATTGGCAAAACGTAATCACATGGCTGTACTTAGCTGAAAAGGAGACTGGGCACATGACCACTTGTTCCTGGTGCCAATGGCTCAGCTAAAAATTGTGGATTCTCTTATTGAAGAAGAAGGGGAGAAAGAGTATTTGGTCGGAAGCTGGCAGACTTGGCCACATCATTCCACTGGCCATTCCCCAACTCTCTGGGTGCATTCACTACTCTTGTACATACTGTCTCCTGCCTAGACATCTTTTCCTCTTTCCCTGGTGAGTGTGGACTCTTTCTGGTGACTCAGTCTTCACCAGTATGTGAGTTCTGGCTTGGGATGTGACTTACTTGTGGCTAAGGGCAGTTTGTCCCTTTAACCTGTGATCCCAGGTTGCTGTGGCTCCAGAGTTGTCTGCAGTACTTATCTTTCCCCAAGGCCTGGCAGCAAGCCCTCCCGCCCTATTGGAAGTGGTTTCTTATTGCTTCGGTTCTGCTGGGGGGGTCTGAAAGGTCTGTGTTCAAGTTCCGGCTCTATGCCCGGTGACCTTTAGTTGCACATTGAGTATTTATGGTGCTCTTTCTATGTGCCTGGAGCTGTTGTAAGGAGCCCAGCAATGAGGTGCTCACGCTCTGGTGAGGAATGAGACAAGTGAAGAGGCAGTTGCACTGCAGAGCACCGAAGGCTGCGGTGACAGAAGCACGGGGACCGTGGGAGCAGTGAGCAGGGCCATTGGGCTTAGTCTGAGGGGTCAGAGAAGGCTTTCTGGGATAAAGCTCATTTTGTGGCTTATTTTCCTGAACCTGTGTCTTCATTTTTAAAATGGGATAGGAATGCCTGTGCGCCATGATTTGAAAAGGTTAAAAGGATTTGCACAGAACTTGGCCCACAGTCTGTACTCAGTACCTCACGGTTTTCTTTTTCTGCTCTCCTGATTTGCGCTCCTTCCTGGAATGGTTGTCTCAGTGTTTCCTTGCCTTGCCCAGCAACATCTTGTATTTAGCACTTGAAATTTACAGAACTTGGCCATACATGCCCATCTGTTACAGCAGTGTTCTGGATCTCCATGCCAGGCCCATCCACGGAGTTGCTGTGTTTGGTCCCCCTAGACACCCTTGAGGGGGTAGAAAGTGTGATTTCAGGTTTTGTGGTTGAGCAGGCTATCACTTGGTAAAAGTATGTGGCAGTGCCGTGGAGAGAAACAGGGAGAAGCCTGCTGTCCTGGCTCTGAGCTCACTCCTCTTCCCTCTGCCCTTGGTCTTTGTGTCACCTCTCTCCCTGGATGGACGTGAGTATGTTTCAATCTATACTGTAAGATTTTTGCTTTTAAAATAAATGTAGAAAAAAGGTGAGAATTGCAATCGTGTATGCAAGTGTGCCCCCTCCCCTCCCCGGAGAGCTAAGACAGGTGAGAATGGCTGGCATGGAACAGCTCCATGCCCCCGCTCCCTTACCTGTAAGACACTGCTGGTGGTAGGATCCACTTCATGAGACCATTGTGAGGAGTAAACCAAATGGAATAGTGAATGTAAAGCGCTTAGCACAGTTGTCACACGCAGTGGCGTGTAGTTGCTATCAGTGTGATTCTTACCATCGAGGTTTAGGGAACCTACCACCCCATATACAATCCTTTTGTTGCACCCTTTTTTGCTGATCATCCAGTGTCTGCTGCACTACCTGTGGTGACAGTGAACCCATTACTCACAAGGCAGCCTCTTCCATTATTAATTGGTTCTAGCTAAGAAGGCTTTCCTTACATTCATCTAAAGTCTATCACATGGTAGGAATGCTCCCACGGAGACTGGTTTTCTCCTCAGGAGCTGCTGTAGTATGATAGAGAGTATTGGGGTAGAAAGGCTCACAGAAGGACGTGGACCGATTCCATCAGTTTACAGAGCTCTCAGCTACAGTGTCCTCAACTGTGCAGAGCTTCTCTCTTTGCCCTCTGTAAACACCCTGTATATATACGAACAAGAGAGTGCTACTTTACGTGGCTTGGGGCTTGTTATCATTGAGTGGGTAAGTGAGAGTGTAGAGCAGACATTTTTTTTTTTTTTTTTTTTTTTGAGACAAGGTCTTACTCTGTCGCCCAGGCTGGCGTGCAGTGGCACGATCTTGGCTCACTGCAACTTCCACCTCCCAGGTTCAAGCAATTCTTCTGTCTCAGCCTTCCTAGTAACTGGGATTACAGGCACCTGCCAGCATGCCCAGCTAACTTTTGTATTTTTAGTAGAGACGGGGTTTCACCATATTGGCCAGGCTGGTGTTGAACTCCTGACCTCAGGTGATCCACTTGCCTTGGCCTCCCAAAGTGCTGGGATTACAGACTTGAGCCACCCTGCCCGGCCGGGACAGACATCTTGATAAAGAAAAATTGAAGTTTCATTTCTAGTAGGTTGGTGAAATAGCTACCTTCCCATGGAAAAGAAATAAAAATGCTAGAAAATAGCATTTATAATAGCACAGGGAAGGGGTAAATGGAAGTAAACTCTTGTAAGGTTCTTATATTTAAGTGGTGCAAAGTAACTGAAGATAAATTCAGATGAGGTAAGGATGTATTCTATAAACCCTAGAGTGATCACTAGCAAAATAAAACATAGGTATAAAATCCTAGTAGAGAAGATAAAATGGAGTACTGCAAGATATTTGATTGATCCGAAAGAGTCTGGACATGTAGGAAAAAAGAGGAGCACAGAAGAGAACATCAAAAGCAACAGCAATATAGTAGACTTACACCTAATCATATTAACAGTTATGTTAGATATAAATGGATTAAATACTTCAATTAAAAGACAGATTGTAAGAGTGAATAGACAAGCAAGATCCAACTATGTGCTGTTTGCAGATGAAGCACTTTACATATAATAACACGGATAGGAAAAATGATTTTAAAAAGGTGTATCAATGCAAATACTAGTCAGTAGAAGGCTGGCTACATTAATATCAAATTAGGGAGACTGCAAGACATACTTTGGCATACTACCACAGCTAAAGAAGGACTTTTTTCTTTTTTAATGATAAAAGATCTGTTAACCAAATATGTATAAACTACCCTAAATGTGTTAACAAGACTTCTAATTACATGAAGCACAAATGGACAGACTTGAAGGGAGTAGATAAACTAGTTATAACCAGAGATTTTTACTTTTGTTTCTCAGTCATTGATGGCATGAATAGACCAAAAATCAGTAAAAGTATATTTGATTTAAATAAAATTATGAAGTAGCTTGCTTGATCTCATTGACATTTATAGAATACTACATTCAACAATGGCAGATACCCAACAACATTCTTTGCAAGTACTCAGTAACGAATCACCATGATTTCCTGGGCCATAAGACAAGGATCGAAGTTATATGGAGTATGTTATCTGACTCTAATAGAATTAAGTTAGAAATCAATCAGAAAGATAAAAATCTCAAAATTTTTGAAAATTAAGCAGCATGCTTTTAAATAATCCTCGATTCAAAGAAGTCAAAGGGAAAAGAGATTTTTTTTTTAGCCGAATGGATTATAAAAATGTAACCTTTGAATTTGTGGGTTATAGCTAAAGCAGTGCTTGGGGAGCTAACCATATACCTGTAAAAAAAAAAATATATATATATATATATATATATATGAATGGAAAGAAGAAGGACTTAAAATCAGGAATTTTAGTTTTTACCTTCAGAAGCCAGTAAAATAAGAGGAAATTAAACCCAAAGGAAGTAGAGGGAAGGAAATAAAAATGAAAAGAACAGAAATCAGTGAAATAGAAAATGGGCAAGCAATGGAGGAGATCAACAAAATCAAAAAATCAGTAACATTGAAACATCTTGGCTGGGCACGGTGGCTCACGCCTGTAATCCCAGCACTTTGGGAGGCTGAGGCGGGCAGATCACGAGGTCAGGAGATCGAGACCATCCTGGCTAACACAGTGAAACCCCGTCTCTACTAAAAATATGAAAAATTAGCCGGGCATGGTGGCGGGTACCTGTAGTCCCAGCTACTCTGGAAGCTGAGGCAGGAGAATGGCGCGAACCCGGGAGGCGGAGCTTGCAGTGAGCCGAGATCGCGCCACTGCACTCCAGCCTGGGCGACAGAGTAAGACCATGTCTCAAAACAACAACAACAACAACAACACTGAAACATCTCCAGCTGGTCTAATCAAAGAAGAGACAGAAAAAATATTACAAATATCATGAATAAAAGAAGGGACATCACTACAGATCCCACAGAAATTAAAAAGATAAAATAATATTAACAATTTTATAACAATAATCTTAACCTAGATGAAGTGGACAAATCCCATGAAGTATACAAATGATCAAGCTTTGTGCAAGCATAACTTAGCTACCAAGATGAGACAAAGACATTATAAGAAAATTAGAAACCACTATCTTTCACTAACATAGATGTAAAAATCCTTGGCAAAGCGTTAACAAATTAAATCAAGTAACATAAAAAAATGACAGTACATTGGGCTGGGCGCGGTGGCTCATGCCTATAATCCAAGCACTTTGGGAGGCCGAGGCAGGCAGATTACCTGAGGTCGGGAGTTTGAGACCAGCCTGAACAACATGGAGAAACCCTGTCTCTACTAAAAATACAAAATTAGCTGGGCGTGTTGGCGCATGCCTGTAATCCCAGCTACTAGGGAGGCTGAGGCAGGAGAATCGCTTGAACCTGGGAGGCGAAGGTTGCAGTGAGCCGAAATTGTGCCATTGCACTCCAGCCTGGGCAACAAGAGCGAAACTCCGTCTAAAAAAAAAAAAAAAAATGACAGTACACACTGAGTAGCATTTGTTCTAGGCTTGCAAGGTTGCTTTACCCTTCCAAAATCTACCCATGTGACTGACCACGTTAACAGAATAAAGCGGAAAACCATATGACCATGTCAGTAGATGCAGAAATAGCATTTGACGAAATTCAGCACCCGCCATGGTAGAAACGCTCCATAAACTAGGAGTAGAAGGGCACTTCCTCAGTGTTGAAAGACACTCATAGAGTCTCACATCTTACATCATAATTAGTGGTGAAGTTATCAAGTGCTTTTCCCCCTAAGGTGAGAACAAGGCAAGAACTCTGCTCTCACTACTTCTATTCAGTATTGCTCTGGGGAGTGTAGCCGGGGCCCTCAGTCACGAAAGTGAAATAAAAGACATGAGGATTGACAAGGAAAAAGCTCAGTTGTCCTTTGGATTATATAGAGAAAAAATTTAAGAATCTACCAGAAAAAGTGGATGCAGGATACAAGGTTAATACAGAAAAATCAAATGTATTTCTGTATATTAGCAATAAACAATTGGAAAATAAAATTTAGAAGTTGATATCATTTTATAACAACATTAAAAATCCTAAAAATACTTCGGGATAAATTTAAAACTACTCAAGATCTTTACACTAAAAACTGCAAGACAGTGCTGAGAGAAATAGAAAAAGATCTAAACATATGGTGAGATATACCATGTTTTATGAGTACAAAGACTTAACACTGTTAAAATATTAATTGACGGCCAGGCATGGTCGCTCATGCTTGTAATCCCAGTACTTTGGGAGGCTGAGGCGGGTGGATCACCTGAGGTCAGGAGTTCAAGACCAGCCTGGCCAAGGTGGTGAAACCCCCGTCTCTACTAAAAATACAAAAATTAGCCAGGCGTGGTGGCACATGCCTGTAGTCCCAGCTACTCGGGAGGCTGAGGCAGAAGAATCGCTTGAACCCAGGAGGCGGAGGTTGCAGTGAGCCAAGATCATGCCATTGCACTCCAGCCTGGGCGACAGAGCAAGGCTCCATCTCAAAAATAAAAAAAAAATTAACTGTCTGCAAATTGATTTTTAAAGTCAGTGAAATCCTAATCAGATTCCTACTAACCTTTATTATAGACACAAATCAATTTATTCTAAAATTTATGTGGAAATGCAAAGGATTCAAGTTAATAAAATTTACAGAGTTTTTTAAAAGAACAACTAAGTTTGAGAACTTCTTGATTTTAGGACTTCCTACAGAGCGGCAGTTATCAGGACAGCGTGGCATTGACATAAGGATAGATAATAGAATAATGGAATCGAGTAGAGATCTGAATAGTCAAAGGACAGACAAGGAGGATATATTTATAATACATACATCTGACAAAGTACCCATATCCAGGATATATAAAAACTCCTATAGCTAACATTACAAATAGCCCACTTTAAAAGTGGACAGAAGGTTCAGATAGACACTGCACAGCAGAAGATATTCTAATGGCCAACAAACACTTGAAAAAGTACTCAACCTTATTAGTCATCAAGGAAATTCAAATTAAAACCACAAACAAGGTACTACTGCACGCCCTCCATAATGGCTAAAAATGAAAGAACTGACAACACTAAGTGCTGGCAAGTATGTGGCTCAGCCAGAAGCCCCAGGCACAGCTGATGGGAATGTTAAGTGGTACCACCACTTTGGAAAACTGGCACTTTCTTATGAAACTAAACAAACTCCATTCCTAGGTATGTGCACAAGAACTGAACATTTATGTCCACAAAAAAGTACTTGTACCAGAATGTTCATAGCAGCTTTATTCATACCAGCCAAAACCTGGAAACAATGTAAATATATGTCAGCAAGGGAATGGATTAACAAATTCATACCGAGCAGTGCTCTTCAATGACAACGTGGATGAACCTCAGAAACATTTTAACCAGCAAGAGAAAACTGCAAGAGAGAACATAACCGCCTGATTTCACTTACGCTAAGTTCTAGGACTGACGAAAACTAATCAATAGTAGTAGAAATCAAAATGGTGGTTTCCTCTGGTTAGCCCTGGGTAGTGCGGGATTGCTGGCAGAAGGACATTTATATATCTTGATAGGGATGTGGATTCCACTGGTATATTCAATTAGCAAGACTCAGCAAATAGTTTGCTTAGATCTCTGTATTTTAAATTATACATCAGAAAAAACTTAAAATCATTTAAAATGTTGAAATCTAGAAATACTTAGAAGACACACACACACACACACACACGAGTCAAAACATGAACCCAAAGTAAGTGGCATCCTCGTCCTGTTTTCCAAATCTGGTTAACCTGAGCTTCCGTGGGCGAGACCATCTCAAGTACTTGGGACAAAAGGTTCTCCCCAGGTAGTGAGGCTGAGGGGAGAACCCTCTAAATAAAGCCGTCAGCTCAGAGGGCGCCTTCCTCAGTGAGGCTGCGTTGGGAGCAACTCCTGCCCAGCCCCAGGGGAGGCTCCTTACCCTTGTGCTGAGCTCTGTGAATCTGTC
Source organism: Gorilla gorilla gorilla (assembly GCF_029281585.2). Taxonomy (NCBI): domain Eukaryota; kingdom Metazoa; phylum Chordata; class Mammalia; order Primates; family Hominidae; genus Gorilla; species Gorilla gorilla. The sequence continues at coordinate 45,098,225 of NC_086018.1, forward strand.
TGTGAGTGAGGCTTTGGCAGACCCTTTGCTTAAGGGTGAAAGATAAATTGTCATCTTAGGGAGGTGGGGTAGTAAGAACCATCCCACACACTGGTGGGAAGATATTCAAATGGCCATTAAACACTTGAAGAAGTACTCAACATTACTCATCAAGGGTATATTAAAACCATGGTGAGATACTACTGCACGCCCACCAGAATGGCTGACAACGAAAGGATTGACAACTCTAAATGCTAGCAAATGTGTAGCGCAGCCAGAAGCCCCAGGCATGCGGAAATGCAAAGGATTCAAGTTAATAAAATTTACAAAATTTTGTAAATTCTATAAGAGGCAAAATAGGAGTGATAGTATTTGGATTTACCAGTGTACACTGTTAAAATCGACTGCAAAAAGGAATTTGGCTTCACCGGGGAGAGTTGATGAGGTGTATTCTCTACGATCCAGGTTTTCCACACTTAAGTCATACGCAGTCAGGCTGCCCTGTCTAGTATGGTGGCCGCTAGCCACATGCAGTTGTTTAAATGAATAGATTGAAACATGACATTTCTCAGTCACACTCGTCACAGTTGAGGTACTGCAGACCCATCTGTGGCCGGCGGCTACAGTATTGGGCAGCACAGATGTAGACATTCCCATCATTGCAGAATTCTTTCCGAGGTGCCGTTTGAGAGCACTGATTCTCCAGGGGTGACGACTGGACCAGCAGCTTCCGCATCAGCAGGATGTTGCTGGGTGCATCAACAGGATGCTGCATTTCTGTTAGAAATGCAGATTCATGAGTCTCATTCCTGAGTGATCTGCGGAGTCAGAGATGCAGGAGGCGGGGCCCAGCAGGCTGTGCTTAACAAGCCCTCCAGGTGGTTCTGGAGCACGCAGCAGTTGAGAGCCACTGCTCTAGGGGAACTTTTGAAAATGTGCACGCGGATTCCTGCAGTCCTGATTTTTAATAGCAAGAAAGGAGCAGAACCTAAGTATTCAGCAATAGAATGGATAAACTGTGGAGTATTGTTGGGGAAATGAAAATTAATAATAGTCTGCAGCTACACGAAGTAATGTGAATGTATGAAAAGTCCCTGATGAATATAGTTTATGCTTATCCTCATCTAAAATTCAAAACCAGAAGAAAACAAGTATGGTACAAAGATAGAAAAAAGTGAGGAAATGATAAACGCACAATTAAGGACAGTGTTTACCTTGAAAGGATTAGAATCTCATGGAAATGGCTGGCTTCACGGGAAGTTACCAATCCAGAGGTTCATTTTCTCCTTAAACAATAGATGGTAACTCTAAGGGTTCTTGGACTATTGGCATTCTTTTACTTTCATATTAAAAAAATATTTTGAGGCCAGGCATGGTGGCTCACACCTGTAATCCCAGCACTTTGGGAGGCTAAGGCACGTGGATCGCCTGAAGGTCAGGAGTTTGAGACCAGCCTGGCCAACGTGATGAAACTCCGTCTCTACTGAAAATACAAAAATTAGCCGGGTATGGTGGCATGTGCCTGTAATTCCAGCAACACAGAGGCTGAGGCATGAGAATTGCTTGAACCCAGGAGGCAGAGGTTGCAGTGAGCTGAGATCATGCCACTGCACTTTAGCCTGGGTGATAGAGCAAGACTCTGTCTCATAAATATATAAATATATTGATATTAACTCAATATTTAAACCATTTAAAAGTATAAAAATATCAGTTTTTGGTTGATCATGAATTTTTTCCAGAAAGTAACATACAGCACCAAAAATATTCCTTTATCTATGGAGTAGATAAATATTTTATCCATGCAATCTTACAGTTGCCAATTTTTGCTTGAATTTTCCATCTTAGCATTTATTATTAGGCATGGAAGGATTAGAAGTAAAATGCTGGGCAGAGCTCTCCCAATCGAACTTGAGCTATAGGCAAAATAGGAGTGATAGTATTCAGATTAAAAAATGACTAAGGAAAATTGCATTAAGTTAATTACATAGAGCCATTTTATTGTAGTAAAACAGTATTAAATATATATGTCAGAAGTCATCAAGATAAGACAACAGAAAGCCAAAATCTGATCGAAAGATTACAGTTGTAATAGAGAACTTTAATTCTTTCTTATCAGTGTGTGAGTTATCAAATAGAAAATAAAAGGGCCAAGGATTCAAATAATATAGTTTTATGGTCAAATTAATATTTGTTCACCGGGAATCCAGAGATGGGAGAATAGCTAGACTTTTTAGAAGAAATCACACTACCATCTACATTCATGCACACAGATGCACTTGCTGTCCACCCACACGTACATGTGCACTGATGAATGTGCAGACCAGATTAAATTGTGATGTAAACAGTTAAGTTAAAACCATGTGCTTAGATTAAGCATTTGAAGCATGCCAGTGCCCACTAGAATCAAGAATTTAGTAGAATATGTGAAATGTCAGTTGACTGTGGTGTCAGGACGTGTCCATTGGGCACTGTAGCCCAACGCTCTTCTGGGAGCGCTGTGGCTCCCATGTGTACCATTTTCTACCGTAAATTAAAACTGTAGCCATGGCTGGCCGAGCACGGTGGCTCACGCCTGTAATTCCAGCACTTTGGGAGGCCGAGGCGGGCGGATCATCTGAGGTCGGGAGTTTGAGATCAGCCTGGAGAAACCCCGTCTCTACTAAAAACACAAAATTAGCCGGGCGTGGTGGCGGGTGCCTGTAATCCCAGCTAGTCAGGAGGCTGAGGCGGGAGAATCGCTTGAACCTGGGAGGCGGAGGTTGCGGTGAGCTGAGATCGCGCCATTGCACTCCAGCCTGGGCGACAAGAGTGAAACCCCATCTCAAACAAACAAACAAACTAAAAACAAACCATAGCCTTAATCTGGGTAAAGGGTCCAGGGGCATTGCTTTGTGTTGTTTCTTACAATTACATATGAAGCTACAATTATTTCAGGATAAAAGTTTAATAAAGTGTTCTCCTTCCCCTATATACTAACAGTGTGTACGCGATAGTATTTTATCATAGGTAATATTATCTAATGCCCAACAGCGGAGAGCCGTCAGCCTATGGGGCCTTTCCTCGTACGGTGAGAGGAAAGGAGGGCAGACAGCTGGGAGGGGAGCACAGTGCGGCAGCAGGGCGGACACAGGGACCCAGCAAGAATGAGCACAGACGGGTGGTTCACACACTCTAGCAAGTAGCATATGCCTGGACAACTGTTGGCCCAGGAGCCATCCAAAAGATTAGTTGGAAAAAAGAAAAAATGCCGTATCTACAGGCCTGTTCATCGTAGCACTGTTTGCAATAGCAAAAGACAGATATCCATCAATGTGAAACTGGCTGAATAAGCTGTTCTACACCTGCCACCCCACAACTGGAGTTCTGCACGGGGCTGAAAGGAATGTGGGTGCTCTGTCTGCAGCTAGTGAACTCTTGGTTGCCTCACTGTTTACTGGAGGTGCAAGGTGCAGAACCGTGTGTGTCGTAGCCCATCACTTATCTGTTGATTGGTTGGCAGAGTATGAGCATACACGCATACGCGCGTGCACACAAACTTTCCTATTTGCTTATATTACAAACCAAACAAAATTAAAGAATAAACCAGAAACCAATGAAAAAGGGTTATAGTCTATATGGGGAATATGAGATACAAAGGGTCAGATCTGAAGCCTGACTTCTCTTCTCTGAATGTACCTTGTTTTATAGTTTTTTACTTTGAATCATGTATTGCTTTACATAATTATAAAGCCAAACTAAGCCCAAATCAGAAAGCTATTCTTAAAAAGCAAGAACAAAATCAAATGAAAAGAGAACCTAAACTATGTATCAAGTCGGTACTTTAATCACACAGAGAAAAATGACTTCAAACAGACTTTGAAGCAGTTTGAATGTACAGCCCCAGTAGGATATATCTTAAGCAAAAAAGAATTGCAAAAGTTCTCAAACTTCAGATTGTTGGTAATATTATTAGTGTTGTTTGAAACTATGACTTATATACCTACTTACTGAAACACATATTTGCACATATATCTATTAAGACAAAGCAGATAAGTAATTATGATAATGTTAGAGGAACCACAAATTCTAACAAATTCTAACATAAAAGAGAATCAAGCATAAAATTAAAGAAGTAAAACACCCATAAGCTTAAATATGAATTAAGGTTCAATATAGCCAGGCGTGGTGCTCATGCCTGTAATCCCAGCACTTTAGAAGGCTGAGGCGGGCGGATCACGAGGTCAGAAGATTGAGACCATCCTGGTTAACACGGTGAAACCCCATCTCTACTAAAAATACAAAATTAGCCAGGCGTGGTGGCGGGCGCCTGTAGTTCCAGCTACTTGGGAGGCTGAGGCAGGAGAATGGCGAGAACCCGGGAGGCGGAGTTTGCAGTGAGCCAAGATTGCGCCACTGCACTCCAGCCTGGGCAACAGAGCAAGACTCCGTCTCAAATAAAAAAATAATGATAATAAAAAATTAAAAAAAGATTCAATATGAACTGTTGGTGGATTCTGCCCTTTGAAAAAATAACCTCTTCTGGCTCTGACCACTGAAAATTGTTGGACCCAGTTATCAGCCCCAGTGGAAATGAGCACCCTGCGGAGTCCTTAAGCCGTTTCCCATGAAAAGAAACCAAGGCTCCTTAGAGAAATGTTTGATGCCAGAAAATGTTTAAGATGAATCTGGAACATCTAGTCATACAGAAAGCAAGGAACTTCTCATAGACTCTTGGGTCATGCCGAGAGCCCAATTTAAAGGGACTCTCTCTAGCCAAAAATAGGAAAACAAAGCATCAGAAAGAATTATGATGGCAGTTTATTAGAACATACCAAGAATGTTAAAGTCTATGAATTCATAATAACTTCTAAGTAAAGCCCTTACTAGTTCACCCGTGAAGGTTGCTAGGGCACCAACTGGTATATAAAAGGAAAGAGTCAAGAAAGTATTCTATTTTCCTGGTAATCAATTTTTTTTTTTTGAGGGCAAGTTATTCCTTATGGAAGAACTGTGGCTGTAAATGGAGAGGCAGTGAAAGAATTGCAGTGTCGCCCTAATGAAATGAGTCGAGCCAGTGCTCACCAGTATCATTCAGAACCATGAGAGGGAGCTTGCAGGGGACTTGGTGATGGATGGTTCTGCCTGGTAACACCTGGACCTGCCGATCAATTGCAGCATCACCAGGAAGGAGACCCCAGACATTTCACACCTTCTGATGCGGTGAAATGTGAAGGCCACAGCTCCAACAGCGAAGCGTTCTCTCACACACACAGATCCCATCTGCATCGGATCCAGCCTTTAGACCACAGTCCTGCTTGCAGGGAGTACCAGGGAAGGGGGAAACGGATGGAACTCAGCAGGGGAATAAACTAGCCAGAACTAGAGTGTGAAACATCCCACATGGCCATGACCAGATTGCTTCCACAAAAGCAGGACAGAGAAGCAAGAAAGAGGAGGGAATTCGAGATTTTAAATGAGTAAGAGAGTTGGCTCTCAGATGCATTGTGTATGTGTCATTTGGAGACTGATGAGAACAAAGTGACAGCAGAAAGACACATGATTGGGAGGCATGCAGGATCACATTAAGGAATCATGGTTAATTGTTTTGATGTAATAATTGGCTTGTGATTACGTGTCTAAGTTGTTATCTCTGAGAGAAGCTGTTTACGGTTGAAATGTGATGTCTGGGATTTGCTTTAGAATAACCTAGCAGCATGCGGGCAGAGCGGGGGTTGGTAATAAATGAAATGGCATTGGCCAAATATTGATCATTGTGGATCCTGAGTGATGGATGCAGGGCTGTCTTTCTACTATGCTTTTTACTTTGGGGAATTCTTGAAAAGTCTTATTTGAAAATGGTTTTACACATCACACCACACGTAGACGTACACAGAGTCCATGCACACAGACATGTGCACACAAAGGCGGAAAGCCTGGCCTGGGTGAGCTCGTGTGGGAGGAGTGAGGCCGGCAGGATGGGAGGTGTCACTCTAGTCACCAGAGTGGGAAGCTGGAGGTGACAAGGGGACAGTTTGACTGTCTTAAAGATCCTGTCTTGTTTCTTATTGTTGTGCAGAACCTGTATAATTTTCCTTGTTTTAGCTCCTAAGAAATTCTTCTCACTGTTCCATTTTCTGTTAAATCTAAGAATTCCCTGGTTAATGGTTATTAGGTGAATGTGGCTTCTTTTTGTTCAAATTGGTTCAATAAGACTTTTATTCACAAGTATTATTCACAGCCTAACTTACAAGGGGACAGGTTGAAGTGTTTGCTCAAGGTTGGTGGTGGGAGGTCCTTGTAAATGCTCAGTCATCAGTGATAAGCAGAGGTCAGAACAGCCCAGTGTGAAGCCTCCGGGGATGTGAACAGTCCGGAACTTTGGCGTGGCATTCGCTCACCCGCTGGATGTCTGTATCATTTCCCCGGGCCCCGCCGTGTGCAGCGGTCACGTGCTAGGTCTGTGGGGTCCCAGAGGGGTGTGGGGGGGTCCTCATCTCTAGAAGCTTATACCCCAGCAAAGTGGTTCTCCAGCTCCACCTCACCTGGGAGTCATCTTGGGAGCCTGTGAAAGATGAAGATTCCGGGGCTTGCCACCCATTTATGCTAGGAAAGGCCAGCATCTGCCAGCTCATCTCTTCACCCGGCACACACTGAGCTGGGCAGGAATGACAAGGACATAGGTACAGGAGACCCAGTCCCAGCCCAGGGAGTGCTCAGACAGGCGGGGTGTCTTGGAGGTGCATAGACGTTTCTGTCTGGATGCCACTCCAGGGTGGATGTGCTCGTCCCCTACTGCCGCTCTGCCCCGTGTTCCAGCAGCCAAGTAACTTCAGGAAATCTCAGTCAGTGCTGTCAGAAATGCAACATGCATGCCCTTTACTGTCCTGTTTAGAAAATGAGCACCTGTATCCCCTCCAGGTGGATGCTGGGCCTGCAGAAGGTCTCCTGGGGGTGTCCGGTGGTGGGCCCTGGTAGCCACAGCCTCTGCTTCCTCAGTGTCCCCTTCGTTTGCCTGCTCCAGGTCTGGGTCGGTTGCAGTTGACAGTAGCGGGGAGGGGGTGGCTGCGTGTTGATAGAGACAGGCACTAGAAGTCGTCTTTGGGGGGAGTGGCCTCGCAGAGGGGTTGTTGATAGAGACAGGCATGAGAAGTCGTCTTTGGGGGGAGTGGCCTCGCAGAGGGGTTGTTGATAGAGACAGGCATGAGAAGTCGTCTTTGGGGGGAGTGGCCTCGCAGAGGGGGTGGCTGCTTGTTGATAGAGACAGGCACGAGAAGTCGTCTTTGGGGGGAGTGGCCTCGCAGAGGGGTTGTTGATAGAGACAGGCATGAGAAGTCGTCTTTGGGGGGAGTGGCCTCGCAGAGGGGTTGTTGATAGAGACAGGCATGAGAAGTCGTCTTTGGGGGGAGTGGCCTCGCAGAGGGGGTGGCTGCTTGTTGATAGAGACAAGCATGAGAAGTCGTCTTTGGGGGGAGTGGCCTCGCAGAGGGGTTGTTGACAGAGACAAGCATGAGAAGTCGTCTTTGGGGGGAGTGGCCTCGCAGAGGGGGTGGCTGCTTGTTGATAGAGACAGGCACGAGAAGTCGTCTTTGGGGGGAGTGGCCTCGCAGAGGGGTTGTTGATAGAGACAGGCATGAGAAGTCGTCTTTGGGGGGAGTGGCCTCGCAGAGGGGGTGGCTGCTTGTTGATAGAGACAGGCACGAGAAGTCGTCTTTGGGGGGAGTGGCCTCGCAGAGGGGTTGTTGATAGAGACAGGCATGAGAAGTCGTCTTTGGGGGGAGTGGCCTCGCAGAGGGGGTGGCTGCTTGTTGATAGAGACAGGCACGAGAAGTCGTCTTTGGGGGGAGTGGCCTCGCAGAGGGGTTGTTGATAGAGACAGGCATGAGAAGTCGTCTTTGGGGGGAGTGGCCTCGCAGAGGGGGTGGCTGCTTGTTGATAGAGACAGGCACGAGAAGTCGTCTTTCGGGGAGTGGCCTCGCAGAGGGGGTGGCTGCTTGTTGATAGAGACAGGCACGAGAAGTCGTCTTTGGGGGGAGTGGCCTCGCAGAGGGGTTGTTGATAGAGACCGGCATGAGAAGTCGTCTTTGGGGGGAGTGGCCTCGCAGAGGGGGTGGCTGCTTGTTGATAGAGACAGGCACGAGAAGTCGTCTTTCGGGGAGTGGCCTCGCGGAGCTTCTTCTCAGGTCCTGTGCACCTGGCAGGCTGCTCCACCCTTCACAAAGCCGTGCTCTTGAACTGAGGACCCCGCAGGTCTGGCTCTCAGAGGTCCTGAGACCTTTAGAGTTTATCCAGCTGGACTCCTCCTTTTTCCAGCTGAGGAAACTGAGCTTCATTTGCACCTAAGCTGTCTGTCTGTTTTGAGGAATTTTCAGTTTAGTGTTCACAGTGAGACAGGTATTAACACACCATAGGCTTCACCATTCTCTTAATCACCTGTTTTGGGTACAGAGCTCTGTGATATGGTGATATGCACTCAGTGTCATCTCTAATTCCTACCATCATTTGTGCTGGAAAGCGTGTACTCGTGTACTGGACATCATGATTGCCGTCTTACAGATGAGCGGTTGGAAGCTGAGGCAGGGACTTCAGTTTGTCCTGCACCATACAGGGACCATATGGGGTGGGAGTTGTGGGCCAGGCCTGAGTTCAGTGCCCCTGCCCTTTCCACAAGAACAGGAGAGGGCACGCTGTGTACCTGTGTCTCAGCTGTGCACCTGTGTCTCAGCTGTGCACTGGAGGGATGTCGGAGCAGGGCGCCTTATCCTGGCCTCAGGAGTCCCTGTGGGGAAGCGAGTACCCAGAGGGATGCACTGTGCATGCGTGTCCTGATAGATTGCAGGGGGAATACAGCCGCAGAGCACAGTACAGAGCGGTATGGAGGGAGCCCGCAGCAGCCCAGAGTGTCTCAGTGAAGAGGGACAGGACTCACCATAAGGGATGGGGCCTTGGGGTGGTGGTGGCGGAAGAAGGCACTTCCCAGGCTGGGAGAGCAGGAATGAGTCCCAGGATAGAGTGAACGAGGATGCCCAGGAGTGGAAACTGGAGTGGAGGGTCTTGGTGGGCACCTTGCATGCATGCCCTGGGAGCAGGCTGCAGGCCGCACACTGGTGTGCACAGGGGTGAGCCCGTGTGTATGTCTGTGTGGCTGATGCAGGCCTGTGAGCCTCAGCCTGTGGACATGCCCACCGGCAGGCCTCACAAGTCATTGCAGGGCTGGGGACAGAACGTGGGTCACTCACTGAGGGCTGCCCCACACTTACTCCTTCTCTGACCCGTATGCTCTTTTAGCTAAGTTCAGTCTACAGAGAGAGTTGAGGCTTTGACGTATTAACTGGTGTGATGTCATTTCTTGCTTCAAAGAAAAAATAATTAGGGCTCACGGTGGTTCTCTTCCCTTTGAATTTGCCAAGAACATCCTTGACAAAAATTAAGAAAACAGTGAAGTTCATCAGTTTGGACAGGATAGCAAAAGTACCTTTAGAGGGGTGCTCACAGACCACATGGTGTTACAGCATTTTCTAGAAATGCTGAGTCATCAGACATGGAATGTTGAGATTTGGGAAATGGGAGGAGCATTGAGGGTGGCTGAGGTTAGCAGCAGAAAGTTAATCCTTCTTGCAACTTAGTGGCAGCTCTGGCCCCCACAGTCTACTTGAGCTTGTATAATTCATGACGTTTTGACAGAGCAGCATTGAAAGGATGTCTTTGATTTCATCCATAAAGGAGAGAGGCGTTTGCAGGCGATGCGGTACTTGTGACGGGAGCTTGTGAAGTGAGCCGCCTCCCTGATGTGTCTTGGCGGCCAGCAGGCCCTGTGATCCTGCGCCGAGTCTCCTGTGGTCTTCTCTAAGCACCTGCTGGTGACCTTGCATCTCTCCTCAGGCCCTTGCTAAAATATGTAAATCAAGGTCAGTTTTTTGAGTTTGATTCTTAGCTAGTTTTTGCTGGTGTGCATTTTTCTGGTTTAAGGATCCTTGCCTCCCTGCAGGGCCAGCAGCAGCAAAGGATGAGAGAGAGCAGGTTGGGGGAGGGGGCTGCCTTGTTCACTCTCCCAACTCTCAGCTGCCCATTGGAAAGGCTGGCTAGGCCATTCCTCATCTGTGAGCCGTAGGAGTTCCTGGCTTCTCAGTGCATGTTGATTTTTCATTAATAAATTGAATATTTCAACCAGTCAATTGGTATATAAAAGGACCTAGGAACACAGCCCTGGGAAGCGCCTTTCAAATTTGAACATGGAAGCGATCTGTCATCACTGAGCACATCATTGATGACAGATGCAGTCATCACTGTAATGGTTAATTTATACGTCAACTTGGCGGAACCACCATTGCCAGATATTTGGTCAAACATTATTCTGGATGTCTCTCCGAAGGTGTTTTTTGGTTGAGGTTGTTACCGAAACACCAGGGGTTCAGTCTGGGTCCCCCTGCTCACTGCACAGAAAGCCAATCCCCAAGACAACAATTATTCCCAAGGAAGAAGGCTTTAATTGGGTGCTGCAGCCCAGGAGGTGGGAACTCAGTCTTAAATGCATCTCCCTGACTGACTAAAACATAGCAGGGATGAAAAGTAATGATGCATGGGAAAACAGGGAGGGGTAAGGAAGCAGTCAAGATGAATGAGGGGCTTGGCATCTAGCTGTCTGGATGCTATAAGCTGGTGGTTTCAGTTCTTTGATACTTTTTGAGAGGCCTGGTATCTCATTGTCCGGATCTGGTGAGTGTCAGTCCTTTGATACTTTTTGAGAAGCATGCAAGTCCTTTCCTGAGGAAGGAACTCAGATAAAACAAATGTTAAGTTTTAAGCTTCAAGATCAGAAGGGTCAGTTTCTAAGTTTGTCAAAAAAATGGTCTGTGGGACGATTGGGTGGGTTTCAAGGCTAACATTTAAGTCAGGGGACTTTGCATAAAGCGAAGGGTGACCCTCCATAATGTGCGTGGGTCTCATCCCATCCGTTGAAGGCCTTCATAGACAGAGACTGGCCTCTCCCAAGCAAGAAGGAATTCTGCCTGCTTTTGGGTGGACTTAAACTGCAGCTCTTCCGTGAGTCTCTAGCCTGCCTCCTACCCCACCAGATTTTGTTCTCATCAAGCCTCTACAATGGCATGAGCCAAGTCCCTAAGATAAATGCCCTCTGTCTATTTATATACATGTATATGTACATACGTCCTGTCGGTTCTGTTTCTCTGGAGAACCATGACTGATACATCAACCAAAGAATAAATATCCATTAGGAATTTTAAAAGTTCAGTATAGTTTATGTCTTTCTCTTATGCTATATGGCATTAAAAGGCTTATTTCAGTTAGAGAGTGTTCATACATTGGACCAGAATCCCAGGACCAAGGGACAGACCCTGTAGATCATTCCCTTTCCCTGATCAGCCCCCGAGACTGTAGAGAGGAGAACCCGTCCTGTGACTCACTAGATTTGATTGGCTGTGACCTTTGTCTTTAACCAGTTGGAATGTTCTCAGACCTGGACAGACACATGCCGATAAGTAGCTGGCAAAAGAGAACATGGGCGGCATAGAGCTAATGTATGAGTCACTGAGGCCGGCTGGATAGCAACAGGCTCATTTAGGCTTTAGGATTTGGCTGTGCCATGAAATGTGATGTACAGCTCTTACTACAGCCCATGCCGTAAACATGGGGATGTTGGCGTGAATTTTAAAATGGCCGTGCTCTGCATTATGGGCTGGTAATTGTGAAATGCAGTGGTCTGGTGATGAATATTTCAAAGGAAATCATAGCAAAGATTTTGCTTGTGCAGCTGAAGTTGGTGCACTTGAATCTTAGCAAAGAATGGGAAACAATTTCTGTCATTTGAATGGCCTCAAAACCACATCTATGTAAATATGCATATGCCGGGAAATCTCCTGAGGCCAGAAGGCCATTTGTTTTTATTTTGTGCCAAAAATTATAAGGAAAATCGAACAATGCAATTAAAGGTGAAATATTGTTCCTTTTATCACAGTTTCTCCATTATAAAAAATACAAGGAAAATTGTTTCTTTGCCTTAGTTCCTACATTTTAAAAAGTTTATATCATATATAAGTAATTTGCATTTAATCTTAGTCATTTTGAACTTTCATTTTGTCATTTTATAAGCAAAACTAAATCCGCCACGGAACATGTAGTGCAGTGTTAAGAGAACTCATGTGGTGAGGCACCAGGATTTCCCCCCGTCTCCCAACTGGGAACTGAAGGAGAGGAGCAGCTCGGCTCTGTCCCGCTGTCCATCCCTTTGAGCTTTTCTCAAACACCAGAGCCCTGGCCCCTGAGGAAACTCATGGCAGTTCTTAAGGGAACAATCCTGCAGGGAGACCCTTGAGAGGAAGGTTACAGGGCTGTCAGGAGCTGCCCCAGGCCTATGCACCTTTCCCAGTGAGGGGATGCTGAGTGGGTGGAGTCTGAGTGACAGCTGAGGGGGCAGAACCAGAACCCTTTCCCAGGGCTGGGCTGGAGGCTGGCCCTGTCCACTCCTGGCTGACCCCAAGGCTGAGTCATATGGATGAGAGGTGCTGCCACATAGATGAGTCTGTTGGTAACTAGAAAAGACCACTTCAGATTAGTCCTTGGTCTTTTTGCTTTTTTTAATTATAAAAAATGTTAAATATACAGAAACGTAGATAATAGTCTAATGAATGCCTTTGAACTTATTACCCAGCTTTGTCAAATCTAAAAGATTTGTTTCATTTTTAAAAAGCTCCAGATCTGTTGTCTGTTTCTTGTTTAGAAACACATTTCACATGTACTATGGAAGCCTCTTCTCTTCCTTTCCTCTCCTTGGCAGTCTGTGGTTTCCTTTAACCCATATTCTCGCCTAAACTTTGTATTCCTCATCTTTTTATTTCTTGCCCATCTGGAAACTAGGAACTGGCCTCTCACCTGAGCCACTGCACTGCACGCCCCAGATTTTTTCTCTTGTTGATTCTTTGGAGGATTTTGAAATAGAATACATTCTGGATACGAATCCTTTGTCAGTCACATACCCACTACAAATACCTTTTTCCAGTTTGTCATTGAGAAATCTTAATTATAGTGTCTTTTGTCATACAGAAGTTTAAAATTTGGGGGTAGTTAACTTCATCAGTTTGTAAAATTTATCCTTTGTTGGCCGGGCACGGTGGCTCACGCCTGTAATCCCAGCACTTTGCGGGGCCAAGGGAGGCAGATCACTTGAGGCCAGGAGTTCGAGACTAGCCTGGACAACATGGCAAAACCCCATCTCTACTAAAAATACAAAAATTAGCCGGGTGTGGTGGCGCACGCCTGTAATCCCAGCTACTTGGGAGGCTGACGCAGGAGAATTGCTTGAACCTGGGAGGTGGAGGTTGCAGTGAGCTGATTTCGCACCACAGCACTCCAGCCTGGGTGGCAGAGCAAGACTCTGTCTCAAAATAAAATAAATAAATAAATAAATAAATAAAGTATATCCTTTGTGCCCTGAAGTGTTGTTTTTAGGCGCCGCTTTCTCCCCCACCCTCAGTTTGCGTGTGGTGTGCAAGAGAGTCCAGTTTCATTCTTCCACGTGGATAGCCAGTTGTTTTCTCTGTACCATTGATGGAATGTTCCATCCTTTGCCTTCTGGCCGGCACTGCTGTGCCTGTCATGGATGATTGTGTGTCCACATCAGTATGGGCATGGCCACGTGGCCTCCACATGAGTATGGGCGTGGCCCCGTGTCCTCTGTTCCACTGCTCTTTCTGTCTGGGGCTTAGGCCACATGGCCTCCACATGAGTATGGACGTGGCCCCGTGTCCTCTGTCCCACTGCTCTTTCTGTCCGGGGCCTATGCTACGTGGCCTCTGTTAGTCCCACAAAATGTCTTGCTGTCTGATACAGTCTTCACCTTGTCGTTTTGTCTTTGCGGTTGTCATGCTAGTTTTGGCCCTTTGCTCTTCAATATCAACTTTGGAATATGCTTTAATTCCACAAAAATCCTGGATAAATGATAGGGAGTTTTTATTAGAAGTGCATTGAATTGGGTTGGGCACGGTGACTCACGCCTGTAATCCCAGCATTTTGGGAGGCCGAGGCAGGTGGATCACAAGGTCAGGAGATCGAGACCAGCCTGGCCAACATGGTGAAACCCCATCTCTACTAAAAATACAAAAATTAGCTGGGAGTGGTGGTGGCACCTGTTATCCCAGCTACTTGGGAGGCTGAGGCAGGATTGCTTGAACTCGGGAGGTGGAGCTTGCAGTGAGCTGAGATGGCACCACTGCACTCCATCCTGGGCGAGAGAGCGAGAGTCCATCTCAAAAAAAAAAAAAAAAAAAAAAAAGAAAGAAAAAGAAAAGAAATGCATTGAACATATCAGTTAAAAGGAAGATAATTGACATCTTTTCCATTTTGAATCTTTTTGTGTATGAACCTGGTATATCTCTCTGTTAGTTTTTCTTTTATGTCTTTCAGGTAACTTTTACATCATTTCCAAAAGTGTCTTGCATATATTTGTGTAATATATTCCTGTGTTCTTCTGTCCCTCTCACTCAGCAAAAATTCTGCAGGGGTGGGCTCCATGTGCCCAGAGGTTGCCTACCTGCCTTTGCCTTTGACTGGTCAGAATACCCTTTCATCTGTTTACCTGGAAGTAGGAGGGGCTCAGAGTGCTAGCTATCCCCTGGGAGTGGTGGGGGGCCCTGCTACTGTGCAGCTGTCCTTTGGAGCAGGTCTCATGGCATGCTGGCTGCTTTATTAGATACAATTTACTGGAGGTAGTAAAAAAAAAAAATCAGGATTGGGAGATTTCAGCTGTCTAATCCAATTGGAATAGGATCAGGACTTGTTAATGGTCATTTCCAAGGCACGTGGGCTCTTCTGTGAAATGTCTTTCCCTTAACTAGAGAGGTGTTATTTTTAAAGATGGTGTTGGCTCTAAGAAGAGTATTTCTCCTTGACCTCCAGAACCCCCTGTCCCCAGAGTCCTACCCTTTCCCCAGGGTGAGCGTTTTAAGAGGAGATTCTTCTCATGGACTTGTTTTTCACAGGGGTGATGGGGCAGCATGGGGCGTGTCCAAACACAGCCCTGACCTCACTTATGGCTGTTCTGACACCCTGATGCTGCCACCCCCAGGTGGCCTGTGCATTGTGGGGCCGCACTACAGGAACTGGACACTCTTCCCTGTGTACTGCACAGCAGAAGCCATGCTCCCCAACCCCATGCACCAGGCTGCCCTAGGGAAGGGCCAGGCGAGGCATCCCCCCGACTCCATGCATCAGGTTGCCTTGCCAGGTGAGGCATCTCCCTGACTCCATGCAGCAGGCTGCCCTGGGGAAGGGCCAGGTGAGGCATCCCCCCGACTCCATGTGTTAGGCTGCCCTGGGGACAGGTCAGATGACTCCCATCATGGGTGGCTTGGGGTCTGGAGGTTCCTCCCTGTTGCCCGTTAACTTTGCTGACAGTCCTGCCCTCGTTGGGCTGAGACGGGGACACCAGGGAGTCATGCAGCCATTAGTCGCACAGTGTCTCTGGCAAACAGCTGTGCTCTGAGCTCCGACTGGGACCTCCTGTGAGGACAGGAGCCAGGGTCTCTGGAGAGCCTGCAGGCATAGGGGGCAGTCAGGTGCTGTCGTTGACTTAGCGAGCTTGCACACAGTAGCCCCAAACCCTGACTGCGGGGGCTCCTGAAGATGAATTTCCCATCCTAGCCAGTGGGGCTAATCCAGGGAAAACCCCTCTTTACTCAGACCCTGACACAGGGGTCCCAATGCCAAGGCTGCTGCAGAGGTGAAAGTTCCACCCTCGGAAAGCCAGGAGTCCTGAGCGCTTACCCTGTGCTGTGCTGGGTGTCACTGTGTGGAAGTGCAGACCCTGCTCTTCAGAGCCTTAGATGGCAGCTGGGAGGAAAAGGGCATACACAGAGGGAAGGGCCTGGCTGAGGCGCTGTCTATTCTCATTACCAGATAAGAAGCCTGGGAGGGAGTTTGGAGGGTTTTCAGGAAGGCATGAGAGGCTAGGGGTGGAAGAGCCAGGGAGAGTTGGGTTTAGGGGCAGTCAAGAGTGGTTTGGCCTACCGGAAGGCATGAGCAGAGGCAAAGACAGTGAGCAGCCTCGTCCCTGCTTTCTTTCTTTTTTCTTCTTTTTTTTTTTTGAGCTGGAGTTTCGCTCTTGTTGCCCAGGCTGGAGTGCGATGGCGCGATCTCAGCTCACTGCAGCCTCTGCCTCCTGGGTTCAAGCAATTCTCCTGCCTCAGCCTCCCGAGTAGCTGGGACTACAGGCATGTGCCACCACACCCAGCTAAGTTTGTATTTTTAGTAGAGATGGGGTTTCTCTATGTTGGCCAGGCTGGTCTTGAACTCCTGACCTCAGGTGGTCCACCTGCCTCAGCCTCCCAAAGTGCTGAGATTACAGGCGTGAGCTACCGCACCCGGCCTTGTCCCTGCTTTCTAAAGTTAGAAGACATCAGGGTGGCTCTGCCAGGTCTCACATGGCCCATTCTGTGTTCCACACCACCCTCCGGGGTGCCTCACACAGCCACTCCAGCTCTCCACTGTTTTCTCATCTATAGAGAGAGGTGCAACATGCTGACCTTCAGAGCCCTTCCAGCCCTGGTGTTTGACACGGGCCCCAAACAGTGAGGGCCTCGAGCACCAGAGAAACGAGGTGGGGTAGCCTGGGGCTGTGTGGACTGGGCTGCAGGCCTGAGATTGGGTAGATGCTGACAGACAGAGCCAAGATTGCAGGTCAAAGGCAGTGTTTGCAATGAAAACTCTAGGGCACTGAAACCCAGCTGGGTGGCTTCCAGGGTGCTGCCTGGCCCATCCCTGCAGCTGCAGGCCGGTCCTGGCTTGTTCTTAGTACTTCACACAGTGCCATGCAGGGGTGAGGCATCAGGGCACAGGGGTGAGGTGTCAGGGCACAGGAATGAGGCTGTGGAGCGCAAGGGTGAGGCCTCAGGGCACAGGAGTGAGGCCGTGGAGTACAGGGGTGAGGCATGGGGAATAGGAATGAGGCCTTTGGGCACAGGGGTAAGCCTGGTGAGTAGGGGTAGGGCCTAAGAACACAGGAGTAAGGCTGTGGGGTGCAGGGGCAAGGCCTGGAGAGTAGGGATGAAGCCCTGGGGCACAGGGGTGAGGCCTCGGGGAACAGGGGTGATATGGTTTGGCTGTATCGCCACCCAAATCTCATCTTGAACTCCCACGTGTTGTGGGAGGTAATAGTATCATGGGGGCAGGTCTTTCCCATGCTGTTCTCATGATGGTGAATAAGTCTCCTGAGATCCGATGGTTTTAAAAAGAGGCGCTCCCCTGCACACGCTCTCTCCTTTTTTGGCCTGCCACCATCCACGTAAGACGTGACTTGCTCCTCTTTGCCTTCCGCCATGATTGTAAGGGCTCCCCAGCCATGTGGAACTGTAATGTAAATCCAATTAAACCTCTTTCTTTTGTAAATTGCCCAGTCTCAGGTATGTCTTTATCAGCCACATGAAAACGGACTCATACAAGGGGTGAGGTGGGCCCCTCCTCCCCTTCCGGCAGTAGGCTGCCGTCTTCAAAGCAGAGTTCTACCTACCAACGACGGGCCTCAGAGCGATCACTTGGTCTCTGGTTAGGCAATTAGAGCCTCGGCTGAATGAGCTTTGGGCTTCTGTAAGACAGTGTGTGAGCTTGCCAGGATCTGCTTAAAAGAACCATATTTCTCTTCCATTGCAAAGTGTGGAAACGTGCCTGATTTGCATGGCACTCCCGGGAGCCCTTGGGCATTGTGCTTCAGTGTGGCCCCGGCAGACTTATTGTCAAATCATCAATCAAAGCTGCTGTTTCCTTCATTAGTGATTAAGAGAGGGGAATGTTGAAATGATCTGAAATAAAAATTGCCAAAGTGTTCTTTTGTTGTATTAATCAGAACCATATTCATCATTCGTCAGAATCCTAAAATATTCCTGACTCGCTCGTTAAATGACACCTGAGTGTTTCCTCTGCAGACTGGCAGTGTGAGGAAGACTGGAAGTGTCCCCCTACCCCCCAAACCACAGAGAAGAAGCAGGGACAGGCTTGGGGCATTGTTTCACCAGGAGTGCTGGATGCTGGGCCGGCCTCTAGAGCCTGTCACTGCCCTGGTTGGGCTAGGGATGTCCTTCCAGCTTCTCCGTCTCTAGACCTTGGCTGGGTCCGAGACCTGTGGGAGTTTCCCAATGCAGCGCCCAGCTACCTCAGCCATGCCTGTGGGGCGAGGCGGCCAAGGCCCCAGGAGGAAAGGAGCAGTTTCCCCAGCATCCTCGGTACTCGGACGGGACATGCTTGGTTTTCAAGGCCAGTGAGTTCCAGGGTTTGATTGTGTGTTGGGGTTTTTCTCAAGTGCTAGGGCTGTAACAGACTGGCGCCAGCAGGAACAGGCCCAGCACTGGAGGCCAGTGTGAAGGGGTCACGGGACAGAGTGGGTCACTGAGTTAGGTGGATGGGGCCTCAAATGCCTTGAGGGGAACTGGGGGCTTCATCTTCCTTGACGGGAGATGGGGAGCCTCTGACTGGTACGATCCGCCCACTACATCGTACCCATTGCACATGGCACGCAGCAGACAGCTGCCCTTGCTCCAGTGACGTCCAGAATTTACCTGGTGCAGGGTAGTTGAGCACTCCACCCCCAATCCAGAATATTCCACACAAATGATGGTATTTCCTCATCTAGTCTTTTTGGCTTTCTGCTGGGAGAAGAAGGGAGAGCTTATGGTTTCGCAGGTGACCAGCTCAAGACCTTTGTTTCAGGGTAGGGGGAGGAAACCATTTCCGTCCCCAGCCCCCACTTGCCTGTGCGGCAGAACGGTCCTGAGTATCTGCTGGAGGTTCATCACTGAGGATCCTTTCTCAGTCTCTGGCGCCTTCCTTTACCTCCCCAAAATAGCCCGGAGCCTGGAGAACGGGGAGATCTTGATTTGCAGGACAGGCCTGGTGGCATGGAGGTGGGGGTGCCAGAAGTGGCCTTGCGCTATGCACCTCCCTGTGAGTCAGCCAGTGCTCATCCCACAGCCCCGGGGGCTTCTCCACGTCACAGCCTCCTCCTGCTTGACCCAACCCAGGCGTGTGCCTCTCACTGAAGGGGATGGAGCCCCCGGTCCTGAGTGGGCTGAGGCCGAGGCCAGGTGCCCAGGGCTGGCCTGTGGCCACTGCTCACGCCTCCCTGTTTACCCACTGAGTGCTGGGTGATATTTATTGTCTGGATTATGCTTCATTAAAGCAGAAGCCCATTTTCCATAGATGATATGAGTTTTTTATTTATTAAATTAGTTTTAATATAATTTACCAAGTCATCCAAGACAAATAATCCACTTAAGTGATGCCGTAAAGCTCTGTTTTCCCCCAGTGCTGTGTTTCTGGGAAAGCATGCCCTCTCCTAAGTTCTGCTCCCTGGTTGGAGACATCTTGTGAGCGGCAGAATTTACAGTCCAGCCTTACTAATTCCGAGTAGGATTGGGTAGGAGGGCTGGCTGGGGGCTGACTTTTGCACTCCCTGGTTAAATAAAAGGCTGTTAAGCAAATTCAGAGTGTAAACAGGATTCCTTGGAGAACCCATCATTGTGGAACTTCCCCGAGTACTCCTGGAGACCTTTCCTTCTCAGTATTTGCAACGCTAATTACCAATCATGCATTCCTCAGGGCTGGTTCCCTCAGGGCCTTGCAGACCTGAAGGTTCTTGTTTGTTCAGGTCACCTAAGGTATTTAAAAGGAAAGACACACATTTCTCCCCGCTGCCGCAACCCTCACCCTCACCCCAGAAAGAGGTACATTGCTCTAGGTACATTCTCAGTGCCGAGCTTCCATGCACCCAGCCTGTCCCTTTCCCCAGGCTCCTGGTAACCCAAGGTGGTGGATTTGAGGGTGTGTGTGTGTAATTTCATTCAGTTTCCATTCCTACTCTTAGGCTTGGGGCTGGGATTAGAATGAAGAAGGGGTCGCAGAGGGAAAGCTGACACACGGGACACACTGGAGCATGACAGTGTGGCACATGCCATGGAGACCTGGCCAGGGCTCCTGGGAAGAAGGGGTGGAGACAGCCCACTGCCTGGGAGAAAGGGGGAAGATCCTGAAGAATGAATGGGTTTGTCTAGGGGAACAAACCAGGAGCATTCCCTCGTGGGGCAGCAGAAAGGCTAAGAAGCCGAGGCTGCAGAGGGTTGGAATACCAGATGCGGGGTGGGTGGGACCGGATGTCCGGTCTGCTCTGCCTTGTTTCTACTTGATCCTGAAGGCAGTGGGGATTTAAAAATAAAGTGGTGACACGATAGGAGCCCGCTGAATTAGAAAGGGCATCCTGGTTACAGTGCAGAGAGGGCTGACGTGCCCAGAGAATGGGATATAGGGGTCGCAGTGGCATTTAAACTCAGTTTAAATATTTGGTCAATTTTAATTCCAACACAAACATGTAACATTTTAATGGCTGTATATATTTTAATGGGTATTGAGGACTAAGCTCTGATTTTTTTTTTATCTTGCCCAAATTCCTGTTTAAGGGGTCTGGAGAGTCAGGCCCTACAAACCATACATAAATTCTCATCAGATGGTTTTAATTAACCGTATATATCATGACTTACTTTCCAGCCTGACTTTGGGATAACATTATATGACAAAGAAGAAAGTCAAAATATTTTACCCCAAAACGTGTTTTTTTGGCCATATTTGGAAATGGCAAAGCTGTCCTTTGTGGGGGAAAATTTGCATCTGTAAAAAATCTTGGCCGGGCATGGTGGCTCATGCCTGTAATCTCAGCACTTTGGGAGGCAGAGGCAGGCAGATCATGAGGTCAGGAGTTTGAGACCAGCCTGGCCAATATGGTGAAACCCCGTCTCTGCTAAAAATATAAAAAATTAGCCAGGTGTGGTGGTGTGCACCTGTAGTCCCAGCTACTTGGGAGGCTGAGGCAGGAGAATTGCTTGAACCCAGGAGGCAGGGAGGTTGCAGTCAGCCGAGATCATGCCACTGCACTCCAGCCTGGGTGACAGAGTGAGACTCTGTCTCAAAAACAAAAAAGAATCTCTATTAACATAGCTAGATTTTTTTCTTCCAGGCCCTCCCAATCCTAAAGAGATTAAGAGTCCAGCACCTTTTAAAGATTCAATAGATGGCCAGGCATGGTGGCCCACACCTGTAATCCCAGCACTTTGGGAGGGCAAGGCAAGTGGATCACCTGAGGTCAGGAGTTCAAGAACAGCCTGACCAACATGGCGAAACCCCATCTCTACTGAAAATACAAAAATTAGCTGGGCGTGATGGCACATGCCTGTAATCCCAGCTACCCCAGAGGCTGAGGCAGGAGAATCGCTTGAACCCAGGAGGCGAAGGTTGCAGTGAACTGAGATCACACCATTGCACTCCAGCCTGGGCGACAGAGAAAGACTCTGTCTCAAAAAAAAAAAAAAAAAAAAAAAAAAAGATTCAATAGGAAACATTTCTCGCTATTGTCTCTAAGAGCAGCCACTATAAGAGTTCAAAAGAACCTTGGTCTCCACAGTCTTTTATCTTAACCTGGACATTTCCTTTCTATTATCCCAGATCTTTAGACAAACTCAACCAGTTGTCAACTAGAACATGTATAAATTCACCTATTGCCTGGGAACAACCCCCCGACCGTTGCTGCTGCCACCTTTCATTTGTCCCGCCTTTCTGGACCAAACCAGTGTATTTCTTAAATGTATTTGATTGATGTCTCATGCCTCCCTAAAATGTATAAAATCAAGCTGCACCCTGACTCCCTTGGGCACATGCTCTCAGGACCTCCTGAGGGCTGTATCATCGGCCATTGTCACTCATATTTGGCTCAGAATAAATCTCTTTAAATATTTTACAGAGTTTGATTCTTTTCGTCAATAATATCATTAAAAAAAACTAGCTCATCAAACCTGTACTACAAAGCCACAGTAGTAACATATTTAAGATTCTTGAAATGAGTGGATTTAAAAAAAAAATAATAGGGCAGAGGCTCCTCTTTCCGGTGGTGTGGTGAATGTGGTGTCCAAAAGACCCTCCTGTTTTTGGTGTGAGTACACCAAATAATGCTGGTGTGTTTTTAAGAAACATAACCACAAAGGTGAGACTATCAGAGATCAGAAATCTCGAGAAAATACAAATCTAGAGAGATAGGGGAGCAGCATCAAAGCTGGTCTTTACCCATGGGTATCTGCCAGTTGATTTTAATGAGCCACTGGCAGGAGTCAAAACCTGGGGACTGTTTTGTTCAGGGACTGAACAGGTGTTTGTGTTTGTCTTTCTTAGCCTTGGCCAGGTTAAAGGAGAAAGAAAGAACCCTCCCCTTCCTCAGAATTTCCAACTACAATCCTACATTCACATGGATTGGGGGAGCCCCAGTTCATGTTACTTATTTGACCTAAAAAAATTGCAAGCTAAAAATTTGGTTTAATGTAGTCTGGGATAACAAGGCCCTCAGGCTCTAGAGAAGCAAATATAGGTTTCCCACCCCCCCCACTCCCCAAAGAAAAGCCTGAAAGAATTCCAATAGATATACATTCTAAGGAGCATAATGACGGGAGAAGTCACTGAAGTACAAGGAAGCAAGCCACCGGGGTCAAGAATCAGCAGTGAAAACAGACTGCAGAAAGAGATCTACGGAGATTTTACAATTATCTGCGATATGCTATAAAAATACGCTTATACATTTTAAATAATACAAAGAAAGGTATTGAATGAAAGAAGGAGGGGTAACTATCAATTTACAAGGCAGAACTGAAGAAATAACCAAGGTTCAAATGTAATAGATAAGTGAAACAAATTGTGACAAAGTTGAAGAGATTATTAATGAACTAGAAGAGATATTTGAGGAAAGTACTTGTCCTGGAAAGACAAAGAGATGGAAGATATAAAAAGAGAGGCTAAAGGAAATGGAGGATAGAATGAAAAGACCCCAACTCTATCTGATCTGAGTTGTGAGAAAATAAAGAGAATGGGTGCAAATGGATGTTTGATAGGAGATAATGGATGACCATTTCCAAAATTGGTGAAAACTACTTATTCCCCAGATTCAGAAAGACCAATATCTCTAGCAGAATAAATATCACAAGGAAACCGCAAAACATCCAAGACAAAGAAGGTATTCACAAGCAGCCAGAGAGAAAAGTTAGATTGCTTATGAAGGAATGACAGATAGATTGATAGCATTCAATAGCGGAGGCTGGAAGATGATAGAGTATCATCTTTTAAAATAATAACCAACTTAGAACGATATATACAGCAAACTATCTTTCAAGAATGAGAATAAAGACATTTTTAGACAAATGAACTCTGAGAGGGTTTACAACCAAAAGACCCTAAAACCCTCTCATTAAAGGAGCTTCTAAAGGTTGAATTTAAAGAAGGATAATAATTTCCAAAGAAAGGTCTAGGTGCAAGAAGAAATAATGAGGAAAAAAAAGGGTAAAGTCATGAATAACTCTAAACAAACATATATGAAAGAACAAGAAGAAGATCTCCATTTATAACTTTCAGAGGCTGAGGTGGGTGGATCACAGGGTTAAGAGATCGAGACCATCCTGGCCAACATGTTGAAACCTCGTCTCTACAACCCGGGAGGAGGTTTCAGTGAGCCGAGATCATGCCCCTGCACTCCAGTCTGGCGACAGAGAGAGACTCCATCTCAAAAAACACAACAAAACAAAAAACAAAAGTCACAATAGAACTGAAATTCTGGAAACCATGAGTACATAGCTAGGGAAGATTAGGTCAGTGTGTGGTGCTGGTATGACTAGAATTAAAATATTCTTAATTTTTTGTATTGTTTGGGAGGAGGATAAAGATAACAATTCATTTTAGATCATTAAGTTAAATATACATGTTAAAATTTGTAGAGGGCCTATTAAAAATAATAGAAACAATTCAGTAACTTCCAGATTCATTGGGGTTAAGGCATTAGAATGTAGAGGGAAGTAGATTAGTCCACATGTAGGCCAGAAAGACAAATGCTAGAAAAAGTAGAACAGTTGGAAACCTCGAAATGAGAGCATATGAATTAACCTGAATGTATCAGTAGTCACAGCCAGCAGGGACCAAGCTCTTTGGTTAGAAAGCATGGCTGGAGTTTAAAAACCCAGTGCTGTGCTAGTTATGAGAGAAATATAAGGAAATAAAGAATAGAGGGGAACCCAACAACTACCAACAAGCAGAAATCGAGGTTTTCAGGACCCTATTTTCAATATCATCAAAAATATGAACCTGTTAGGGAAAAATCTAAAAACAGATATAATAGACCTGTAGTGAGAAAACCATAAAACACTGGTGAAGAGAAAGAAGATCTGATTAAACGAAGAGCTATATCATGGTCATGAGTCAGAAGACTGATTAAGAGCTATGCTATGGTCATGAGTCAGAAATCCCAGCAAGCTTTTCTGTAAAAATTGACAAAACAGGTTCTAAAACTTACACAGAAATGCAGAAGATTTGGAATAGCCAGAACAGCCTTGAGAAAGAACAAGACACAAGTGAGGACTAGCACTAGCTGAAGTTTAGTCTTTCAGCAAATTGCTGGAACAATTGGATACCCATGTGCATACAAATGAACTTCCATACTTTTTACCATATACAAAAATTAACTCAAAATGGATTATAGATCTAAAGTAAAACCTTATAAACCTTCTAGAAGAAAACCTTTATGCCCTTGAGTTAGGCAATGATTTTTTAGATAAGACACCAACAGCATGATCTGTAAAAGAACAAAGTACTAGGTTGACCCTCACCAAAATTTAAAACCCGCGATCTTCAAAAGTCACTATTAAGAGGATGAAAAGAGGAGGCATGGGGAGAAAACATTTGCAAAGCATGTATTTGATAAAAGGTTTATATCAAAACTAGTGGCAGTTTTTTCAAAAGGTAAATATACTCCTACCATATGATCCAGCTGTTCTCTTCCTAAGTATTTATCCAAGCAAAATGAAAGCCTATGTCCATTCAAAGATGAGTACACAAATGTTCATGGCATCTCTCTGCATAGTAGCCCCAAACTAGAAACAATTCAGTCCATCAACAGATGAATGGATAAACAAACTGTGGTATATCCATGCAGTGGGTGCTGCTCAGCATGTATGGAAATGACCTATTAGTCCGTGCAGTGTCATGGATGAATCTAAGGTAATCACCCTACGTGGAAAAGCCAGACCAAAACCAAATGTGTATTATGTGATTCCCTTTATTTGAAAATATTGGAAATGTAAGCTAATGTATAGTGACACAAGTAAGTCAGTGATTTTCTGGGACTGGGAGGGCTCGAAGGGAGGATTTACAAATGGGCACAAAGAAACCTTTGGAGCCATAGATACGTCCACTACCTCGGTTGTGATGGTGTTTTCCCAGCTATATGTGTATATCAAAACTTATCAAATTATAAACTTGAAATATGTAAACATGTTTTGTTTTGTTTTGTTTTGTTTTTTGTTTTTTGAGACGGAGTCTCGCTCTGTCACCCAAGCTGGAGTGCAGTGGCTCGATCTCGGCTCACTGCACGCTCCACCTCCCAGGTTCATGCCATTCTCCTGCCTCAGCCTGCCGAGTAGCTGGGACTACAGGCTCCCGCCACCATGCCCAGCTAATTTTTTGTATTTTTAGTAGAGTCGGGGTTTCACCGTGTTAGCCAGGATGGTCTTGATCTCCTGACCTTGTGATCCACCCGCCTCGGCCTCTCAAAGTGCTGGAATTACAGGCGTGAGCCACTGCACCCGGCCTGAAATATGTAAAGTTTATTGTATGAGAGTTATACCTCAGGAGAGCTGTTTAAAATACATTACTGAACAAAAACTGATAGGTAGTTGTAGTCATATTAGACTCCTTCCTCCTGACTAGAGACTTCAGAGCAAAAGCCCTGCATGAGGTTAGAGGTCATAAGTATTTGTACTGTTTAGTACACCAGGAAGAGAAAACAATTTTGAATTTGTATGCTCCTGATAACATAGCTTCCAAACACAGAAAACAAAGATTGGCAGAACCATAAGGAGAAAGACATACACTCACTCTCATAATGGGAGTTTTGAAGCATACCTGTCAGCTTTTGATAGATTATAAGCAGACAAAAAAAACCAGTCAGGATTTATAGGAAACTCGAACAACGCTGTTGATGAACTTTATTTAGTGGACGTATGCAGGGCACTCTATCCAGGAACTCTTAGAATATGCACCCTCTTCATGTTCTGTGGTCTGGCCCCAGCTCGCTGGTCATTCCTGTGGGTCGTTCAGTCCTTGGTGTTTATTTCTGGCCCGAATCACTAGCCACTCTCTGGGCTTGTGTGTCCAGGTGCCTCCCTGACATCTCCACCAGGATCCCCAAGTGTCTTAAACTTGGCAGTTCCAAGGAACAACTCACGGCCTTCCCACGAAAACAGTCTCCTACAGCCTTTTCCATAAACCTTTCCCCATCTTAGGAACTGGCAACTTCGCCCTTCCAGTTGTTGAGGCCCATAGTGTCAGAGTGGCTCTTGGTTCCTTTCTCTCCTACCCCAGATCTCTCATACGCGTTGGTGTGTTTTTTCTGCACAACCTTCAAAATACATCTCGAATTTGTCTTCCCAGAAGCTTCCCTGCTCCGTCTTGGCCCAAGTCACTAGCCCCTCTTGAATTTCTGATGACCGTGGTCCCCTCACCTGCCTCCTGGTTCTCCTGGTTCCACCTCTCCCCACCCTGCCATGTGCTATCCATTCTCAGAGTGACAGTCGGAGGGATGCTTCTGAAGCCTGCATTTTTCCCTGCTCAGAGCCCCGAGGATCTGTACCCCACATGTTCCTGCCATTGCTTGCCTCTGCTCGCCTCGCTCTGCGGTAGCTGTGCTGGTCTCCTCGCTTTTGGAACATTCCAAGCAGCTTCTAACCACAGGGTCTCTGTGTTTCCTGTTGCTTTTACCTGGAATGTTTCTCTGCCATGTGTCTAAATGCCTTTTCTGGCCAGGCGCGGTGGCTCACACTTGTAATCCCAGCACTTTGGGAGGCTGAGGCGAGTGGATCACCTGAGGTCAGGAGTTCGAGACCAGCCTGGCCAACATGGTGAAACCCCGTCTCTACTAAAAATACAAAATTAGCCAGGTGTGGTGGCGCACGTCTGTAATCCCAGCTATTCGGGAGACTGAGACAGGAACATAGCTTGAAACCAGGAGGCGGAGGTTGCAGTGAGCCAAGATCACACTACTACCCTCCAGCCTGGGCAACAGAGCGAAATTCCGTCTCAATAAAGAAAATAATAATAATAAACACCTTTTTTGTCTTTGGACGTTTGCTCATCTGTCACCTTAGGCAATTGACCGTTGTACTGAAGTGGCATCCCCCTCTTCACACACAAACCCCCTTGCTGTTCCTTGTCCCAGTCTTTGCCTTGTTTTCTCCATAGCACATCACCATCTAATGCACTGTGCATTTGATTTGTTTACTTAATGAACCACTGACAGTAGTCCTATAGATGTTGCATGGGCAAGGCAGAGAAGGTAGCACCCCAAGAACTGGAGTCTGGGGAACCCTCAGTCTTTGCAGTTGGCCGTGTGTGCTTGAACTAACACCATAGCCCCAAGGTGTGCAAGCCCCGAGCCTTGGTGTGGGAGGGCCTCTGGGAGCTGACAGTGGTCCTGGGTTTCCGGGATGAGTAAGGGGTAGATATCTCAAGAAGGGGGAGCAGGGAAGGCTTGTTTGATGACAGTGAGGAGAGACATGGGTGGTGATTTGAGGGGCGTGAGCCGTGTCCTTCCACGTCCTTGGCTTCCGAGTAGCATCATTTCCCTGTTCATTTCCCAGGGAGACCCGGACCGGGTTGTGGTCCCAGGCCCAGTGCCTGAGCTCCGGCTTGACTGGGCTCAGCCTTGTTTCCTCATCTGTGGAGTGGGAGGAGGCCTCCCTCACGCGCCCTTTGTGAGGAGTAGACTCTGTGTCTGGCATGGCACCAGCACACGTTGAATTTGTCTCTTATCCTTTTTGGCTATTGTCTGCGCAAGAGAGAAGAATGAACAACCACTTCTGAGGCTGTCTGAAGCTTGGTCTGCTGTTCACATGCTATTTATCAGGCTGCTGGAACTTAAAGAGAAAATGGTATTTGTTTTAATGGAATGAGAATTTTGAAATTAAGGCATTAAGTAAAAGTGAGTCAACACAAGCTTTGGTTTTCTCTGAACCCTGACTAGATAAACCCTGACTGTCGCAGATAACCTCGCAGTGATGTTAATGGGTCACGCGTTACAATTTCTCTCTCGGTTATTTTTTCTCTTTTAGTCTGAACCGGACGGCTTTTCTCATTTCCACTTGTACGTGTGCGCTGCTTTTCTTGTGAGATGGAGGAAGGAAATACTAGAAGAAAAAGATTTTCAAGTAAGTAAATGTCTTTTCAAAAGAACCCAAGTTTGATTTTGTACTAGGAGAGAGGTTTATTACATTTTAGTTCACAGGGTTATTTGTGGAAGAGTTTTGAGAAGCACTGCCTGCGTTTCGCTGCTGACCTCCTGCTGGTTGAAAGCTCGTCCAGCTGAGGAGATGAGCCTGGCAGTGGTCACGTGGTCACAGCAGTGGAAACGCTGCCCACGTTATGAGTTTTAGATGTGGCTGTGTGACAAGCTCCCTGCAGAACCTTCCCTGGGCCAGCGTGCCCCTCAGCAGCACGACCCCTGCAGTGTGCGGCTCGTGACCTCTGGTCCCTGGAACCCTCTTTACAGCATGTGGACTGTGATGCTTTAGGGACAGGGCTGGGCAAGAAATCACACAGCCTGGGGTGCCTTCCAGCCAGGCCACTGGAAGCTCTGTGACTGGGGGCACATTGTTTAGCCTCACTAAGCTAGTCCCTGGCGACTTAGCAGGAGAGCCCTCCTCGCATCCCACGCGTCAGAGGCACGCCCTGCTAGGCTCCGTGCTTGACCTGTGGGACTCCCTGTGGACTAGTGTCCAGCCCCTGACCCACCCCACCTGTTCCTCTGTGAGGAGTCCCGGGCACACTGTGGACTGTTGGCCCCTTCATGGGGTGATACCCACTGTTCCCCAAGGTGCGGGCTGGGAAGTCCTTCTGCCCAGTGTTCACCCAGCAGAGGGCTCTGGGTGCAGCAAGGAAGACCCCAGCAGTGGGAAGCAGACCAGGCTCTGCACCAGCCGGCTGCGGTCAGCCACGCTTCACCACTCTTCCTTCTCGAGGCTCTCGTCTCTCAGATAAAGGGACGGACCTAGGTCCCCAGGGCAGTGCTCTGCGCAGCTGGCAGCCTGTTGTTCCCCAGCTCTGTGCTTGTCAGAGGCTCCAAGCATCCCTATTCCTTCCGAGGGCTTTGGGAGGAGCCAGGGAGCTCCTGCCGCCCCGCTTCATCTCGGCCCCAGGAGAGACCAGACAGGTGAGGGCCATACCGAGGCCAAGAGCTGCCAACAGATCCTGGCCCAGCAGATGGAACCTAGCCCGGGTGTTCGCGGGTGGATGGGACAAGACGCTCCTTCTGCTCACTTAGTTCCTGCCTTTTTGTCAGTGTGGGGCTCGGTTGTGCCCTGCGGGGAGCATTGAGGCAGTGATTGGCATCTCAGTCTCAGACACACGCCTGCCTTGCCTCTCCCAGCCATGGTCTGTAAATGAGTAGGGCGCACCTGGCCTGCCTCTCCGCCCGGCTGATGCAAGGCTGCTGGGGCTGGGGCCTCCTGGCCCATCTGGCCCATTCGTCACTTTGCACAGGGGAATGTGGAGGCGATAAGAGGGGCCATGACTTGCTGTGTCACCAAGTAAGATGGAATGAATGGGGCCTAGACTGCGGTGTCCTGGCGAGCCTCCTGCTGTCCTCCACAGTGGGCTCTCCATCTGTGCAGAGAGCAGTGCTGGCTGGGCAGGCAGTGGCCACCCACTGGCCTGGCCACTTACCTGTAGGGAGAAGGGCCCAGCCTCTCTGGTGCACAGCGGCCACTCCTGGTAGGACGGTGCCCAGAGTGGTTGGTTCTCACCGGCCAGCACACACAATTGTATGCTGCCTCCCGGAGAGCCTCCCAGGGGACTTGCTCTCCAAATGAAGGCGGCTGGCTGCCGAGAGTCAGTCACTGGGCTGGCCATGGAGCTTGGGTGTTCCTGCCTCGGTGGTGTCTGTGACTGACTCGCTGGGGAGCTCTGTTCCCTGGAGACCCTGGGCGGACATTGCTGCCCTCCTGGGTCAGCCATGCCTGGTGGTGGGAGGTGGGGTGGGAGAGGACTCGGGGTGCCTGAAGCTGCAGGGCACTGTGCTCAGGCCCGTGCTAACAACAGACCATGTCTCATCGTCTCCAGAAATCGCCCTGGGCCCCACTCTGGGCAGACTCTGAGCCACCCATATGTGAGGAATGGACCCTGAGCACATTCTGGTTGGGGAGAGAGAACAGTAAAGAGATGATTGACCTTCAGCAAAAGGCCTCCATTGACGACTCCATTTCTTCTGTCTGCTCCCAAATAGGGACAGTGTCGCAAGGTGGCTCGAGGCGGACCAGACACACACTGGCCGTGGGAGCTTGTGGGCGGGGTTTCTTCCTGTTGTGAATACGTGCGGAAGTGTCACTCCGGTCCTGGAGGCTGAAGCAGGCCATGAGCCCCTCAGGGTGAAGGACAGGAGATAGGGACAGCTGTGGATGCCAGGGTGCCTGAGCTAGGTCTGGGGGAGGTGGGTCATGAGAGGGTGGTGTTGGGTGGGCAGTGGGCCTCCTACGACCCTGTCATGTGGTGGTCCCATCCAGGGGCCACTGGCAGGGGCAGACTTGGACCAAGAAACGGAATTGATGGCAGCCTTGACAGATGCAAATGACAAGGTGCCCTCATTCCTCACCCTGCCGCAGCTCATTGGGCTTTACTGTGAGGGATACAGTGCGTTTGCCGTGGGGCCGGAGACATTGCTCTGCTGCTATTAGAGGGTGCAGCGTGGGCAGCTGATTAAAATGTTTGGCCAGCCTTCTCTGAGCCCGGCCTACTTAACTTGAGATGAAGGGAGGACAGGAGTCAGGCAAAGCCACACAGCCAGGGTGTGGGGTGTGGGGTGTGGGGTGTGGGGTGCAGGGTGCGGGGTGGAGTGCAGACTCTGAGAGCCTGTGGGGCCCCTGTGGCTTGAGTGGGGAACCGGGAGGAGGCGCTGGCAGAGGAGCCATGAGATTGATTTTCTTCCTTTAGAGGAAGAGGAAGTTGGTTCTTTGATGCCATAGGGGTTGGATGGAGAGAACGCTGTGAGTGAGGGGTTGGATGGAGGGAACGCTGTGAGTGAGGGGTTGGATGGAGGGAACGCTGTGAGTGAGGGGTTGGATGGAGGGAACGCTGTGAGTGAGGGGTTGGATGGAGGGAACGCTGTGAGTGAGGGGTTGGATGGAGGGAACGCTGTGAGTGAGGGGTTGGATGGAGGGAACGCTGTGAGTGAGGGGTTGGATGGAGGGAACGCTGTGAGTGAGGGGTTGGATGGAGGGAACGCTGTGAGTGAGGGGTTGGATGGAGGGAACGCTGTGAGTGAGGGGTTGGATGGAGGGAACGCTGTGAGTGAGGGGTTGGATGGAGGGAACGCTGTGAGTGCCACAGTGTGTTCTGGGCACTGAACCCAATGGGAAAGGAGGTGAGAAACAGAAGTTACAAACCTGAGGAGTCCTGGTGAGCACGGGGAATGTGTGTGTGCAGTTGTGACATTTTAGGAAGACGCTTCCGCATCCATGGGAGGCCACCTGAGCGAGTAGGGCCCAGAACATGATTCCCCAACAGTGGAACGTTGGTGGAAAGCGGCTTTAAAAGTCCTCATTCGTTGCAGCCTTGTGATTTGTCCCTTGGGAAATGATGTGTTGCTTTAAGTCATTTTTCCACAGGAACAGAATCCTTTTCTGATTCCCAGAAGAAAGGCAGAGACCCTCCTGTTGTTAAACAGCAGAGCCAAGCAGTTCAGGGGCCAGGGAGGGGGCGATGGGTCACGCTGCCCCTTAATTCCCGAAAACTTGGGCAGGAGGGGAAGGTGAGGGCGCTGCCTGTGTCCTAGGTCCCCTTGGCCTTGGAGCCTCATGCGGGCATGGTTTGCTTCCTTCCCATCTGTGAGCCACCTCCAGGGCCTGCTGGGCAGGGCTCGGGGAGCAGGGAGTGGTGGGGCGGGGCGGGGTGAGGTGAGGTGGGGCGGAGAGGGACACAGCTGGGATTGGGGCTGCACTCTGGGCCTCCTGGCCCCTGGATGGCGGCACCTTCTGGAGTGAACATAGGCCCTGTCCTGAGCGCTGGGCCCCAGGAGGTGTGTGCTTCTCTGGAGGATTTGCCACCTCCCCTGCCAGAGCTTGCCGGTCCTCAGGAAGGGTGGTTGCCCTCAGGCACATGCCCCATGCCATCTGCATTGTTAATCCGCAGGCTATATGTATGTGGCTCCACAGCCCTGCCCTGGGCGTTTCCTAATGCCCCCTACCACCCCACCCCCAGCTCCACATGTTGATGTCCAGTGGGGCCTCTCTGCTGAGCCCTGCCCCGCCTCTTTAGCCACTGAGATTCAAGCCTCAGTGCTCACAGCATGGACTCTGCCTTCCATCTGCCACTCTCCCACCAGACTTTCGTAGGGTCTTGGGGGTGAAAGGAGCACCGTTGTGTGGAAAGTTCTGTGTCCCCCGGTGCCCGCTTGGTGCCCTCTACCCCGTCCTTGCCCTCTGTGGGTCATTTTACAGTAAGAGGACACTGGGGCCCAGCAGGGGTGAGGCGAGCAGGGACCCTGCTTTCCCTTGGGATCTGCTGTCCCCTCCGTTAGGAACCTGCCACCCGCCCCTGCTGATTGGGCCTGCAGACCCTCCTCAGGCACACGTGGCACAGTGAGCACTAGAAAGGCCAGCTCCAGCATGTCATGACCCACGCGGAAACCTTCTGTGGCCCCCACTGCTGGGACACGAGCGCTAAACCAGAACTGAGCCATGTCCTGTGCCCATTCTGACCGGCTGGGGGTGTAGTTTAAGTGCCTGATGTCGGCATTACTGGGATCTTTTCCTGATGAATAAGCATGGCATTGTAAAATTAGAAAATAAGCTATCCCGGAAAATCTTCATTGATCCATTTTACCCCCAAGTCTAAGCCTCTCAGTTTGGCTTCCCAGGGGACTGGGGGTCCAACTGCTAACCCCCCTGCAGGCCGCCCTCTCCCCGCCGGCCCCCATCCTCGCCAGCTTCCCCTCCTTGGAGCCCCACTGCCCTCACCCTGGGCTTGGCTGAGAGGGGGCCGCCCACGCGGGATCGATTGTGCTCTGCCAGCTTCCAGGAGTGCCCACCAGAAGTGGGAATGCCTTGTGAGGCTGGAAGCTCCACCACCTGCCAGGAGCAGGGACCATTGTTTTTAATTTTAAAGTAAGCAAGCTGCTTAGACACAGTGGGGACGACAGTTGGCAGAGTTGTTTTTCTAAGTAGAAAAAGCAGTTAATTTTATGGTGAACAGAGTGTGGCACCTCCATGAAGTCAGGAACCTCCTCTGAGGAGGCCTCGGCAGCTGAGAGGTCTGTTAATGTCTGATCAGTGAGTGCGCCACTGCTTGATGTTGATGCGTGGACAGCCTCGTTGGGAGAAGCAGCTTCCTCCAGCATGGTGGCTGCCTGCCCTGGGAGGCTGGTGCAGGCGGCTTGGAGGCAGCAGAGTGGCATCGTGGAAGGCTGGGGCCCTTGCTCTGGAAGCATGCTCCGGGCAGTCTGTGGCCGCCTGGCCCTGGGCCCTGCATCTCTGTGGGAGCCCCAGCTGCTGGGTGGGCTGCATGGGAAGGACCAGCAGGTGCCAGCCCGAGCTGCCCAGCCTGGGAGCCTTCACCTTTGTCCCCTTTGGCTCTGGGACTGAGTTGTATGAATCTGCCAGCTGCTCAGTGGGGGAAGCCAAACGCACACAGGTGTGTGCAGTGCCTAGGTTGAGGGTCTCAGTCTGGCTTTGTGACCGTGGGCTTCACAGCCTCAGCTGGTCTGTTCATTCCTTCACTGAATGCCCCTGGAACCCTCACCCTGAGCCAGGCCCTGTGCTGTCAGGTTCTGCTCTCGAGGGGCAGGGTGAGTCGGGAGGGGCAGGTGCATGAAGGGACTGCTCTGCGGCGGTCGGCAGGTGGGCAGGGACCAGGGAATAGAAGTGATAGATGGGGGAGAGGGGAGCCAGTTGGGGAGCGAGGCAAAGAGAGGATGGGGTGGCCTTCCCGTAACAGTGGATTTGTAACAGCCTGCTCTGCAACGTGAAGTGATTTGGTGAACTTGGCACCGCGGGTGGATTGGCAGCTAGAACATAAGCAGCCATGAGCAATATGAAAAGACAAGCAGGAACGGGGCAGGATGGCGCATGGAGGAAGCAGGAACAATTGTGTCCTCGGATTTCAAGAAGAAAACACTGGGTAGAGCAGGGAGTCACTCCACACCGTGGCATCGAGCAGGGAGAGTCACCCCACACCGTGGGATCGAGCAGGGAGAGTCACCCCACATCGTGGGATCGAGCAGGGAGAGTCACCCCACACCGTGGGATCGAGCAGGGAGAGTCACCCCACACCGTGGGATTGAGCAGGGAGAGTTGCCCCACACCGTGGCTTCAAGCAGGGAGAGTCGCCCCACACCGTGGCATCGAGCAGGGAGAGTCGCCCCACACCTTGGCCTTCTCCCAACAAGGGTCTGGCAGCAGCCGCAGGAGCGAGGAAAGCAGGACGCTCCCGGGAGCACAGGAGCCCAGCGCCAGCTCCGTCGGAAGCCTCCTTGTAGAGGCTGTGATCTGTGCACTTTCCTGTCTTTGTATTAAACTTGAATTTAAAACTGTATAAAACATACAAAGATATTCAGTGAAGCAACCATAGGAGGAAAGTTTAAGCGTATTTAGTTGGATTAAAAATAAGGTGGGGGCTGAGCACGATGGCTCTTGCCTGTAATCCCAGCACTTTGGGAGGCAGAGGTGGGCGGATCACCTGAGGTTAGGAGTTCAAGACCAGCTGACCAACATAGTGAAACCTTGTCTCTACCAAAAATACAAAAATTAGCTGGGCGTGCTGGTGGGCGCCTATAATCCCAGCTACTGGGGAAGCTGAGGTAAGAGAATCACTTGAACCTGGGAGGCTGAGGTTGTAGTGAGCCGAGATGACACCACTGCACTCCAGCTGGGGCGACAGAGCGAGACTCTGTCTCAAAAAAAATAAAAAATAAGGTGGATTGTGAATCTGAATGGCATAAAAAAGGAGTGGTTTGGGAGTTCTGGGTGGAATTTGTACCAACAAAGAATGCATCTTCTTTCTAAGTATTTATGGAATACTTACAAAAAGTAATCACCCAACCTAGGCCATAAACATTTCCAAAATAAAAAAACAGCAATGACATAAACTTTGTTCACTGAGCATAATCCTTTAAAATTAGATCATAATAAAGTTAAAATGAAAAACCAAGCATTTGGATGTTAAAGAACCCCCTTCAAAATAATATGGGTCACGGTGGAAATGACCCTGTAATTACAGAAGGATGTTCAAAAGCACAAGGAATGTGCCAGTGCTGGGCTTGCAAACAGATTCAAAGATGCAATGCTTTTATTAATTAAAAACATTAAAACAAGTAAACTAAGCCTTTAACCAAGAAGTTAAAAATAGAAAAATAAAGACAACTTATGATAAAGACAATAAAAGAATGAATGAGTAAAAGCAAATGAATAGATTAGAAGACAGGGTTTTTATGTAGAATTCCTAAGTACATCTTAGAGGGGCATTTGGAAATGTTAGTGAAATAGGCAGACCTCCAGCAAGGAGGACCGAGATAGATGGCTGAAAACATAGTCCTCCTCTGTGTTAGGAAAGAGGAATTTACACACACACACACACACATTTTAAAAATGCTAAACTTGCTTCAAGATAAGCTTTAAAAAAAGCCCAACCTGGCCAGGTGCGGTGGCTCACGCCTGTAATCCCAGCACTTTGGAAGGCCGAGGCGCGTGATCATGAGGTCAGGAGATTGAGACCATCCTGGCCAACGTGGTGAAACCCCATCTCTACTAAAAATACAAAAATTAGCCAGGTGTGGTGGCGCATGCCTGTAATCCCAGCTACTTGGGAGGCTGAGGCAGGAGAATCGTTTGAACCAGGGAGGCAGAGGTTGCAGTGAGCCGAGACCGCACCACTGCAGTCCAGCCTGGCAACAGCAAGACTCCATCTCAAAATAAAATAAAATAAAACTTGAATAGACTTATAATTTGGGAGTAAATCCAAACATTGCCAAAAGTCTTGGTTTTAAATATGATTCTAAGGCCAGAAAATGTCTTCCTAGTAAATTTGTTCACTAGAACAAATTTCAAAAATCCTTATGCTGTGTGACCTGCCCCGCTGGAAAGAAGCAGCAGGCTTGGCACTCCGTCTCACAGAGCTGGCCACCCGGACACATGGGTCCCAGCACCCTGTCTCAGCTGAATCATCAGTGACTTCTGTGCAGGATCCCACATCTGCCAATGTCTCTCTCCACATATATGGAGTGTCTTAGTCCATTCCTGCTGTTATAACAAACTACCTTAGACTGGGTAATTTTTTTTTTTTTTTTGAGACGAAGTCTCACACTGTCACCCGGCTGGTGTACAGTGGGGCAATCTCAGCTCGCTGCAGCCTCTGCCTCCCGGGTTCAAGTGATTCTCCTGCCTCAGCCTCCTGAGTAGCTGGGACTACAGGTGCGCGCCAGCACGCCCGGCTAATTTTTGTATTTTTAGTAGAGACAGGGTTTCACTATGTTGGCCAGGCTGGTCTCAAACTCCTGACCTCGTAATCCGCCCACCTCAGCCTCCCAAAATGCTGGGATTACAGGCATGAGCCATGGTGCCAGGCCTAGACTGGGTAATTTATAAACAATGGAAGTGTATTTCTCACTGTTCTGGAGACTGGAAGCTCAAGATCAAGGCGTCGGCCTCTGGTGTCTGTCCAGGGCACCTCGTTACTGCATCCTTATGTGGTGGAAGGTAGGAGGGCAAGAGGGCTGGGCGCTCCCATCAGCCTCCTTCACGGCACCCATCCCATTCATGAGGCCCACCTTCATCAATATTATAAAATAAAAAATATCCCATAAAAATACCACTGGAACGTAGACATGCTTCTGGATGCCAGCCTAGAGTTATCCTCAGAGATCAGGCCAGCACACCTGTAACTCTGTCTGGCTTGCACTATTAATAAAAATATCCTATCAATAAACCAGAGGCCCTCAATCACATGATACCTTAAGAGATTCAGTAGCTTTTCCTGAGTTTAATGAAAAGAAAAAAATTCTGCCCTTAAGTAGAACTAAAATAATACTTTATTAACATGCTAAGAACATTTAAATCAACAACCACCAGTACCTAGGGAAATGCTAGAGACAGCCCCACTGAGATCAGGACGATTTCTTCTGTTTTTGTAACATGATGAACAAATGTTCAGCGAAGGCTCCTTATCCTCTCCCTATACAGTCTGCATGCGCACACACACATGCACACACACACGCACACACAACATGGATATTAACAAAATGCTTTTTAAGTTCATGGGCTCTTGAGAAGAGTAAACCAGCCCTAGAACTAGTGTTTGCCCTGAAGGTGTCTGCTGCTTCCTGCTCTGGGACCAGGTCCCCAGTGTAAGCAGCCTGGCAGAGGGCAGGGGAGAAGGCCTGGGACTGGAGCAGGTGGATGTGAGTCAGAGACCCTTTGCCTACGTCAGGACCCCTGAACCCAAGCAAGTGAACCAGGACAGACAGACAAAATGGCCCTCGTAGGTTCATGCTTGCCTGAGGCTTAGCTCTGAAGGGAAGAGGAATAAAAGCAGGTCTCCTCTGAAAATTCCTGACCCCAGCTCACCCTCTCACTCATTTAGGTCTAGAATTTACTTTACTTTTATGTCTGAAAAACCCTATGCTAACAAGTTAACTTAATATGGCCAGAGAGCCCCAGGTGCCAAGCCCAAGAAAATGCCAGTTCACTCTAGAGTGGCACATTTTAAGCACAACGTAGAAGCTGGAAATATCCGTCTACCAGAAACATCATAAACAAAATTCAAAGGCAGTTGACAAAGTTCTTCGTTCACAACATAGCTTATATCCTTAATATGCCGAGAACTCACACAGATAACTAATAAAAAGAAAACGTCCTCATAGAAAATGGATGAGGACAATCGGAACAGTCAGAAACCCACATGAGAATTTATGTAGCTATCCAGAAAATGTAAGTGTTTCTTCCAATCATTCGTAAAGAATCGAAAATGGAAGAAAATGCTCTCTCAAATAAGCACCGCTTTTAGCGAGGGGCCTCCTGGAAGTGGATGAAGTTGGCGTAAAGCAGGCATGCT
Source organism: Gorilla gorilla gorilla (assembly GCF_029281585.2). Lineage (NCBI taxonomy): Eukaryota > Metazoa > Chordata > Mammalia > Primates > Hominidae > Gorilla > Gorilla gorilla. The sequence continues at coordinate 45,136,343 of NC_086018.1, forward strand.
GTTTCATTCTGATGAGGGGTGTGATACACAGTGTTTCTGGAGAGCTATTAATAATTTATATCAAGAGCCTTTCCTCGATCCAGTAATTCTCCTTGTTTATAATTATGGAAAAACAAATTGGCAGCAGCCTGCATATCCAGCTCTCGGGGTACAGTTACCTAAGTTATGGTACATGGCTGGTTATAATGTTTCATAACTACCAAAAATTACATCTTCAAGTAATATTTACTGAAACGAGAAAATGTTTTCATTGCGTTTCTATGTGGAGGAAAAGCATGACCTGAAATTGTATATATCGACATATGTAATACAGATAAAAATGATCCCAGATTTTCTTCTATTCCACGCGTGGACAGAAAGACCAAACAGAAACAAACCACGGTGCTAGCCTGACTTAGTTTTCATTAGTAGAGTTATGGATATTTTATTTTCTTGTTTGAATTTTTTTTTTTTTTTTTGTATTTTGCATGTTCTTTTCAATATGTGTAAACGTGGTTTTCTCACTAGGCTTAATTCCCACGTTAAGGATGGTTGTGGGGATTCGGCTGCTTTGTGAGGTTCGTGGCTTGGAGCTGGAGCTCAGAATGCTGGGCTCTGGGTTCTCTGCCCTTCTTCTAGGATGTCGCACTGCGCCCGCCCCTCGGGTGTCCTGCCGTGCCTGCCCCTCAGGTGTCCCCACCGCATCCAACCTTCAGGTGTCCTGCCGTGTCCATCCCTCAGATGTCCCCTCAGCTCGCTGACATGCACATGTGCAAACACATCACTCAACACAGAGCACACAGGCCCATGGCCCTCAAGGCAAGAGGCGTGCCCTGCTCATCTGGTGGAGACTTAGTTACCAGATGCTTCCCCGGTAACACATGAGGGGCACTGGGGATGAGGAGCTGGGGATGAGAGTGTGAGAGGGTCAGAGGGGCTGTGGGAAGAGAGAGGTGGGTGGACTCTGCAGGTCACCCCAGCTCCTAGGCTGCACAAAGTGCCATCGAGGCTGGCTGTGCATTCCCTTTGGCTGAGCCACCATGACGAGGTTCCCCGAACTGCCCTGTCCTGCCCGTAGATGACATAAGGGCCACATTTCATTCATGGGCCTGGGCTTCTTTCCAGGGTCCTCAGTGTCCCATCACAGAGGAGGGGGTGAGTGTGGTCATTTCTGAGTAACCTGTGAGGATCTGTATGCACAGTGGACCAAATTCCAGTCCATGACCTTTGAGCCCCTCCAAGCTGGCCACCTGGTCCCCTGGGCCCAGCCCCTACTTGGAGGTGGTCTCAGCCCATGTGTGGCCACCTGACGAGTCTGGAAGTCACCCACTGCCCTTAGGAGGCTGCCCTAAATGCTGCTAGCCTCAGACTTCAGGGATCTTTGATAAGGAGACAAGCAATAAAGACATCACAGGTTCTCTTGGGCATCTGTGATTTACAGAGTAGGAAAGACAACAGCAGCAAAAGCCCTGTGCTCTGCAGAGACCCAGGCGGGCTTCACTGCGCAGAAGCAGCGGCGGGGCCTCCCTCCTCACCCGTCCCCTGGCCTCGGAAGCTGGTGCCAGGGTGTGCCCAGCCTCTCTGGCTATAGACCCCTGGAGTCCCTTTCATTTGCTTCATGAGAGGCCTCAAAGCAAATACTCCTTAGCTCGAGCCTTGGCCTATTTGGACTTTGGGGTCTCAGGGTAATTAAAGGTTGCTTTAAAGATCAATGGCAGCTTTAGAATTATACCTGGAAGGAGGCGGAGAGAAGATGGGGTTTGCACATGGAGATTTATCATTTCTAGTTTTTTCTTACCTGAGAGAACCACATTATTAATGACGATGAGGCCTCAGCCCCTCCAGGAGGCTGAGGGGTGTTCCCATGAGGTTCCGTCTGCCAAGACTCTGGGGCAGGTGGGTGGAATCGCTTTGCTTCACTCCTGGCCACCCAGCCCTTCCCTTTGGCCTGAAAACAGAGAGCACCAGCTGCTTCCCGGGTGACGCTTCCTCCATTCTCTCCAGGAGGGTGTAGACTCCTGCTGGAGGCCCCTCACCTGTGAAGCCCCCTTATTGTGCTTACTGGGGGTTTCAGGCCGTGGTTTTGCACCCAGCCCAGCACCTGGCGCGTGGTATGAATGGAAGGACTGTTTCCCAGCTGGCAGGATGTTTGTGCACCCAGTCCTGATAGACATGCTTTTCTGCATGCTTTCATTTGGAGTTCCAGCATCCTTTTGGGCCAGTCCATTGCTGTCTTGAGTCACTAGTGAACTCACACCCACGACCCACTTAATGAGTCCGTCAGGCCTCAACCTGCCCATTGGCTCACAGAATGGCCCGTGTCAGTGGGCCATGTCTCTGTCAAATGGGACTGATCTTGCAATGCTGAGTAGCCTTCGACAGGCTAATGGCTTCATGCAGGTTTCTCTTTCATCCTGTGTTCACTGGAAGCAGCAAATGTCATGAAATGCCAAAGTAAAGATCGTCGTCTCCGTCTTTATTGTTTCAAGACATTTTAAAGACAAAATTGGGTCAATTGAAAAGTAATCTCTGAAGTGAATTGTGCCTTTGTGTGCGGGTTGCTGCATGTGTGAAAGTGTGGGGTTTGCAAGGTCATGCGTGCCGTGAGATCAGGTTTGTGTTGCTGTGTGGGGTTTGTGTTGCTGTGTGGGGTTTGTGTGGCCATGTGGTATTAGCTCTTTGGACCATTCTTGAACAGAAGCCCTTGGGGGCCCACGTGCCTGCCTCCCATGTTCTGATGCAACACCGTGAAACAGGAAAGAGGACACCATTGACAACGGCTGGGCACGTGGCAGGTCCATGGTGGGTGCGCTCATTGCCGGATGAGGCCTCCCCGAAGAGGGGTCCTTGTGTGGGAGCGGCAGAGAGAGAAGGGGACTCTCGGGTCAGCGGGGGAGGGCACGCCTGAGCTGAGCATTTGAATCCCTGCTGCTGCGGCGGGGGTGGGCGCTGCCCTTGTGTTTTAGCAAGAACCGCAGGGTAAATGCAGGAAGGTTGGGGATGGGGTGGTGATGTGCAGGGTTCAGAGGGAAGGGCGCTGTGGGAGCTGGGACCTGGGCTCAGCTGTGAGGAGGGAGCAGAGCTTTCCTTGTGGGAGAGCTGGGGAAGAGGACAGCAAACCCCTGAGTGAAGCAGGGCTGGGAGCCGCCTGGAGGACAGGCTGCCCACGCCAGGCCCTCGAGCCAGCCTAGGGGCGCATGTCCTGGGACGCCTTGGGACCTTGCCTCTTCTTGACCTGGGCCTGGCATGGGCATGCAGGTGGAAGCTCTATGGGGAGGGGACCTGCCTGTGCCTCTGTGCACGTCATTTTCGGAGCTAACACATGCCTGGTGTGGAGTTGGCAAATCAGCTGGGCACGGGGTGCTGCCCTCTCAGCCACAGGTGGCACCGAGGGGCATGGAGGAGGCAAGCTGGTCCCAGAGGCAGGGCTTGGGGAGTGGGCCGCAGGGCGAGGGGGACAGACGGGGGGCTTCTATCCTGGAGGAGCGTTGGGCCTTCAGGAGCAGTGAGGGGCCCGCGGGGGAAGCAGGTGATGAGTTTGGGCTCCACCGAGGTCCGCCAGTCTGAGCACAGCTGGTGTGAGGACACTGAGGCAGCAGTGCCGCAGGGCCACTGGGAGGACAGGCGGGCAGAGGCCTGGAGGGGACAGAGGACAAAGATGGTGCCTGCAGAGATTGGGCCAGGCGGGAGTGGAGACATAGAGGCTGAAGGAGCGTGGGCGGGACAAGCCCTGTAGAGGAGGGAGGGGCAGGGGCCTGCAGAGGGCTGCGGGGAGGCAGCCTTCATGCTGAGGGTGAGCACGGGGACCAGGTGTGGCCAGCACAGTGACCACACTCCTGCCCCAGGCCCATGGGGCAGCGCCCTCCAGAGACCCAGGCAAGGGGCGACATCTCTGCCCCATTGAGTCCCCAGGCTCCGGCAAGATCTGCCGCCAGCATGGCCAAATGCACCCCACTGGGTTCCTCCTCACACTTCAGGGAGGGTGACCGTCCCCGGAGAGCCCATGGGATTCCCAGTGTCTTCCAGAACACATTCTTTTGTTCCCCGGGGCGGGGCTTTCTCAGAAGCTGGCACAGCTAAGAGGCGTGCCCTGGAGACCTGGGGGAGCAGGAAGGCCTGACACGCCCAGAGCACCTTCTGTTCCTAGTCCTCACATGGTGACACCAGCAGGTAACTTCTTTATACTTTGAAAAGCTCCCTATTAAATTATACCCCTCATTATGATAATACAGTAGAATTGGAAGGTTCAAGTCATTTCTGGGGAAAGTGGGGTTTGGGCTGCAGAGTTAATAGCTTTCTTCCTGGAGGAAATGATGAAAGGTTGGGAAGATGAAGTGTGAGTTAAGATGAAGGAACAGGATTGTTGGGAGAGACTCTGGGGTGACTTGCAGGGATCTTTAATTCTAAAACAGGTAATGAGATCTTTCTTTCTGTGGCTCAACTAAGGCTAGAGAAATGTGGGCCACTCTGCAAGAACTTCCCAGCATCTCTTTGATGTCCCTTGCCGAGGGCCCCCTACTGGCTGCTGTGGAGAGGGACCCGCATGCGGCAGGCCAACCCCAGCCTGAGCCGAGCTGGGGCTCCTGGAGCAGCCAACATCGGGTGTCCCAGGATGGTCAAGTACAGGTGACTCTCCTGGTGTCCAGATGGTCAGTTGCCAGAGGGCAGTGCCCACTCAGAGCACGTGGGAACACAAAGGAAGGTGATGATGTTTCGTTTTTTTGTTTTTTGTTTTTTTTTTTGAGACAGAGTCTCACTCTGTCGGCCAGGTTGGAGTGCAGTGGCACGATCTTGGCTCACTGCAGCCTCCGCCTCCCAGGTTCAAGTGAGTCTCCTGCCTCAGCCCCCCGAGTAGCTGGGACTACAGGCACACGCTACCACGCCCGTCTAATTTTTGAATTTTTAGTAGAGACGGGGTTTCACCATGTTGGCCAGGCTGGTCTTGAACTCCTGACCTCAGGTAATCCGCCTGCCTTGGCCTCCCAAAGTGCTGGGATTACAGGCATGAGCCACCGTGCCCGGCCAGATGACGATGTTTTTTAAGAAAGAGGGAGCCTTTTCAGGCCACCAGAAGACAGGGACGCCATGATCCCCTTCCCCCGTGGTTCCTGAGCCCTTTCCTGTAAACAGCACTGGAGGTGGCCCACGCTTCCCTCTTGTAACTGGGTGGAGGCCAGCATGCGGCCAGCGGTACGTAGGCCCGGCCGGGGCCCACAGGATCCTGTCTCTGCAGCCTGGTGGGTGGGCTGCTCTCCCCATCCACATGTCATCTGCTCCCCGAGCGCATCTCACTCTGGCAGCTCCAGCACTGCACTGCCAGTGAGCTCAGGCCTTCCAATGAGGGCGGAGGGAGTGACCCCTGGCGCTGTCTTCTCTGGAAACAGGAGTGAGCATATTAGGAAGCGGTAGGCTGGAGGCCTCAAGGACTGGCAGGGGGTCACCTGCTGGGATGGGAAGCCCAGGGACCCTGTGGTTCCAGGAAGCCATGTCAAGGGCAGAGGGTGGCCCTTTTGCCCTGCCTCTACTGGGGGCACCCAGGGAAATCCCTCCACTGACCCAGAAGGGTGGGCGGGACTGTGAGTGGGAGGAGTTCTGGAACATCTCTGAACTTCTCGTCCAGAAAGGGGAGATGGCAGCGTCTGGCTCACTGTACTCCTAGGGCTGCTGGAGGGTCAGGTGAGATGATGGACAGAGGAGAGGCTCAGAGCTACCGATTTTTCACACGCATAGGCACGGGTGCACACAATACATGCAATATCCACATACACACGTGTGCGTGCACACCCACCCACCCTCGGGGTCTCAGGAAACCAGGCAGGGGAAAAATTAATTCTGGTCTTTTTTGATCCCTGGAAAACAAACCCTTTCTCTCTTTGCAAATGGAAAATTCTTGGTTAGTGATAAGGAAAACTACTCCTTGCCCCGTGTGGAATTGGCTTGGATTTTTTTGTCTTTATCTTTTTTTTCTTTTTCTCTTTTTTTTTTTTTTTTTGAGACAGAGTCTTGCTCTGTCGCCCAGGCTGAAGTGCAGTGACGCGATCTTGGCTCACTGCAACCTCCGCCTCCCGGGTTCAAGCTATTCTCCTGCCTCAGCCCCACGAGTAGCTGGGATTACTGGTGTGTGCTACCACGCCCAGCTGATTTTTTTTTTCTTTTGTATTTTTAGTAGAGACGGCCAGGCTGGTCTCGAACCCCTGACCTCAGGTGATCCACCCACCCCGGCTTCCCAAAGTGCCGGGATCACAGGTGTGAGCCTCCACCACGCCCAGCCTGGATTTCTTTTGACGTGGGCCTCCTAGGCTTTCATTATTGCAGCGAGAGTCTTCATTTGAGGGGCTTTTGCCTGCACCTGCGGCCAGCTTGCTCTTCCACTGCCGTCGGGGAAGGCGGCCCCGTTCCTGTGTGGAGAGAGAACATCTGCCTCGTCACTGTTCACCGAGAGAATGTGAGTGGCAGGCACTGAGCACTTTTCCCAGGTAGCAGGAGGAGCTGGGGCCACAGGGAGTGGGCTTCCACGCACCAGGGCTCACAGATGTGCTGCTCCTGGCGCCTGCTTTTGTGGCAAGTGCCTTATGTTGGTTCTCTTCAGGGCAAGTGGTCTTCACCTTCTCCCCTGAGCCATCCTGGCCCAGCCTTGAGGAGCCCCCTGAGGTGAGGGTTTCCAGCCTCTCCCACCCACCCATCCTCTCCTCCACCCCACCCGTCCTTCCCTCCACCCCACCCATCCCCCCATCCTCCCTCCACCCCACCCGTCCTTCCCTCCACCCCACCCATCCCCCCATCCTCTCCTCCACCCCACCCATCCCCCCTCCCCTCACCCATCCCTCCATCCTCCCTCCACCCCACCCATCCCCCATCCTCCCTCCACCCCACCCATCCTCCCCTCTGCCCCACCCATCCCCCCTCCGCCCCACCCATCCCCCCTCCCCTCACCCGTCCCCCATCCTCCTTCCACCCCACCCATCACCCCCCTCCACCCACCCATCTGCTCCACATTTTCCCCAGCTCCTCACCTATTTCAGCAGGGAGCCCCATGGTGGAGAATCAGGAGCGGCTAGGGGAGGGAGGAGGAGCTGGTCCTTCTGTGTTCCGTCCCTGGCTTCCGGTGCCCCCAGCAGGCTCCCTGAGTGGCATCTTCCAGGGAGAGGTCTGGGCAGCTTGCTGATCCCAGGTGTGCTGTGATCATTTTTCCTTTAAGAACTTAACTCATGAAGGCACTTTGCAAAGAAGAGAAATGGAGTCCTGCACGAGGCTGCAGAAAATCCATTTTCGTTCCATGACTCTGCTCACAGCTATCCCTGTGTTTATTAAATCATCCCTCTCTGTGATGGATACCACTTTCTCTGGGGAAAGAGCAGCTGGAACCCAAGCCTGGTGGCCCTGCTGGACCCAGTGGCCATGACCGTGGCTAAGCCACGGACAGTCACGTGGACTCCGGGCAAGCACCTGGCAACGGTGTAACTGGCTCTGTACTGCATCCGAGGCAGATGGGCCCCAGAGTCCCATCAAGATCCCCGGCTCTTCATGAGGTCACACTTGGCAATATGCGTGAGGCAGGCAAAGAAACAGGACCCTCAGCAGAGTGAAGAGAAGCGTTACTTTATTTACAGTGTGTGCGTGTGGGCCTTGCTGTCCATGGGTAGCCGGGTGCATGTCTACGATGCCAGCTCACCAGGATATGTAGGCCTCTCGTTTTTTGCCGTTTATCACGGTGAGTGCCGTCACCTCTTGGTGAAGACTCTTGGCCCTTCTGGAATTACCAGGTCCTGTCACTGATGAGCTTCAGCAGATCTCCTAGGAACACATGTTCCACTAATGATTCAGTGTGAATAGTAATAAAAGTTAAGAGGCTGTTGGCCCGGGCATGGTGGCTCACACCTGTAATCCCAGCACTTTGGGAGGCCAAGGCCGGTGGATCACGAGGTCAAGAGATTGAGACCATCCTGGCCAACATGGTGAAACCCTGTCTCTACTAAAAATACAAAAATTAGCTGGGCGTGGTGGCACGTGCCTGTAATCCCAGCTACTTGGGAGGCTGAGGCAGGAGAATCACTTGAACCTGGGAGGCAGAGGTTGCAGTGAGCCGAGATTGTGCCACTGCACTGCAGCCTGGTGACATAGCGAGACTCCATCTCAAAAAACAAACAAACAAAAAAACAAAAAACCGTAAGAGGCTGTTAACTTTTGAGTTTCGTGGCACTCAGGAAGTGGATGGTGACCCTAGGATCCTGAGGGTTATGGCGTACAAATCTAGCCATTTTTCTGTCCATGGCGTCACCTTACATTCCTAGAGGAAGGCTCAGCAGAGGGTGTTTGAAACTGAAAGATGAGAGGGGCAGGCCTGGAGCTGTTCCCAAGTATTAATGCCCCAAGCCTACACCTGTTTAAAAAACAAAAATTTTTATTTAATCAAAGCTATGTGTTATATATTAGAGGAAATTTTGAGAGACTTTGACCAAAAAAGAGCAGCCCTCCATCCCAGCCTCCTCACACCGCCAGAGGCGCCACTCAGCCTTTCAGGTTGCTGTGTCTACTGTTTTCTTGTTTTTTTTTTTTTTTTTTTTTTTTTTTTCCCTCTCTCTCTGTCTCTCTCAATGCTGTTCTTAATTTCTGAGGTTTAGAAATGCATTTGTACAGTGGAAGAGGGAAGCTGAGAATTAGGCTTCCTTACCCTGTGGTCCCAGCACACAGCCGTGCCCTCGTGCCCGGCCCTTCCTTCTGAGGCTCCTGGGGCGGTGTGCCTGGACTTGTCACCTGGGTGGGGCTATGTCAGCGTCACTGCCGCTGAGTCACCACGTGCACTGTGCCTGTCATCCCTTTCTGGGACAGCATGTCGCTTTCCTTGGTGTCACCAATCATCTCCCTTAGGCGTCTGTGAATCACCCACTCCCTGCCTCCCCACCAGACAGGTTACCGGAGCGGGCGTGTCTGGAGGAGCAGGCAGAGCAGGTGCTGCACACCTCATGTCCTCTGGGACCCATCCCTTCTAGGCCCCTCCTGAGGACACCCCCTCCTGAGGACACCCCCTCCTGAGGACACCCCCTCCTGCCGGGCTCCCCCCACGCGCAGCCCCCTTCCCAAACCCACGTTTGCCTCACTTTCTTCCTTGTCCAGTGGAGTACACCCCTCAGCACTTCTCTGTGTGAATGAGCCTGGCAGGGACCTACCTTGAGATCTGCATGTCTGGATACCGCTGCCTTCTGGCCTCTCTCTGGATGGAGGGTGGAGGGTGGAGGTGGAAGCCACTTGCTCGCAGGCTTTGGGGGAATTTGCTCTCCTCTCTTACAGTGTCCAGCATTGCTTCTGAGAGATTCGCTGCCATGTGACTCTAGGCCTGTGTTTGCACCTTTTCGTTCCTTCCCCAACACCTCTGCCCTGAGTGTGGTGGTGACATGTCTTTTCCTCATCTTGCTGGAGCAGTCTGTGGGATCCTGCGGTCTGCAAAACTCAAGGTTTTCATCTCTAAGATTTTTCTGTGGGAAATGTCCTGAGAATTCAATTCCCTGCCATATTTGTTTCCAGAGTGCCTACTAGAAGGTGGGCTTCCTGGATAGCCCCTTATTTCCGACCTTATCTTTGCATTGCTATAAAGGAACACCCTGGCCTGGGTAATTTATAAAGGAAAGAGGTGTATTTGGCTCAGGGTTTAGCAGGCTGTACGAGCATGGCTGCAGCATCTGCTCAGCTTCTGGGGAGGCTTCAGGAAGCTTTTCCTTATGGTGAGAGGCACGGGGAGCCGGCGTGTCACGTGGCGAGAGAGGGAGCAAGAGGGGAGGGGTGCCACGCTCTTTACACCACCAGCTGTGTCCTGAACTAACAGAGCAAGAGCTCACTCACTACCACAGGGAAGGGACCAAGCCATTCGTGAGGGAACCACCTCCATGACCCAGACGCCTCCCACCAGGCCCCACTGCCAACACCAGGGGTCACACTCCACCATGAGACTGAGAGGGCACGGACATTCAAACTGTATCACTGTCCTTGCACTCAGCAAGTGCCACGTGTAAGACCTTGCTGTAACCTCGTGCATCCCTGGAGGGCAGTGTCCTCAGCCAGGTGGAGTCCAGGTTCTTCCAGAAATGCAGAAATGGTGAACCTGCCTGCTCTGCGGCAGAAACCAAGCTCGTTAATCGGCCAGTAGTGAACATTGCACCACCTGGTTGAGCTGACGCTTCTGTGGGCAGCAGAAGGAAGTATGAGCTCTGCGGCTGCTCCAGCCACAGGAGTGTTCCCCCTGCCCCCTGTGGGCTCCATGTGATCTGTGACTCCATGTGGGGGCAACAAGCCAGCTTCTACCCCTGCTGCTGGAGCAAGGAGAGTAGATGGCCTCTGCCCGTGCGATGGGACCCTGGCCACCTGGGGAAGCAGGGGCATGTCAAGGCCATTCCTGCTGACAGTGGGGGTCAGAGCCTGGCGTTGGTCATCTTGCCTCACTCTGCAGTGACAGGCTGCTTCTCAGCAGAAGGGAGCATCTGCCCATCAGTGCACAGTGACCCTGGCTCTCTCGCAGAGGCCCCTGGGGTCTGCAGCCTCCTTGAGAGCGATCCCACATGGGAGCCAGAAGTGAGCGCACAGTCCCGGGGCGCCCGCCCCGTCCAAGCCCAGCTGTGCTTGGGGCTTAGCCCAGCCTGTCTGTGGGGCCACTCGAGTTCGTGGCAGCACCTCCCAAACTCTCTGTGCTGAAGGCCAGTTTAGATTTTCTACCAGTTCATTTCAGACTGATAAACTTTGGTCAAGTACGGTAATGGTGGCGTGGCAAGGGTGCAGTGTGTGGCCAGTTTCTTAGCACCTCCCTCGGTTTCTGCACATACATCCTTGAGGGCCATGATCAAACAAGCTGTGAGACGCCAGAGCCCCGGACCCCACCTTTAGGAGCCCACCTTTAGGACCCCACCTTTAGGAGCCCCCATTTGGTGCCGGAAGAGATAGGGTCTGCCTGGATTCCCCCCGAGTCTTGGTCGTCAGGCCTGGCGGTTGCACCCCATGTTCCTGAGCCCTCTTCTGGCCCCGTGCCACCCCGTTCTTCTGGGACTGTCACAGGAGCTGGCTCTGCCTGCCCCTACTCCTGCTTCCTTCCGATCCACCTTCCAGAATGCAGCCAGAGAGAGCTTTCTAGAATGTGCACTTGATCCCTTCATGCTTCTGCCTGTAGCCCTTCAGCAGCCAGCTCTGCTGTGGGACCATGGGCACATGCCCGCTGCTACCTGGCTGCTTACCTGCCCGGCCTTAGTCCCTGCACCGCCCCGCCCTGCTGTCTCTGGCCTGCAACCCAAACTGACTCCTGCCTCCGACCCCACAGGACATGAGCTGCCTCCTTGCCTGGGTCGTGCTTCTCCCCAGTGCGAGTGGCCTTTCTTCCTCTTCCCTGGCCGTGTTCGGAGTCCTGTCCTGGCTCCTGACCTGTCATTGTCTGCCACGGTTGCTGTGCCTTGTCCCGGGGGAGGCTGTGATGGCCCCACCTTGTACAGCAGGTTGGGAGGTGCAGGTTCCTGCTCCCACATCACGTTGGCTTGAAGGCGGGCTGTTTGCTGGGGATGCAGGAAACTCCCGAGTGTCCGCGGAAACGCCGTGTGATCTAAATGGCACCTTGAAACATAAGCCGAGCCATTGGATTTCAGTTCGAACCAAGGCCTTGAACTCCCTGGGGTGGACATGGAGTTCGTTTGGAGATTTCAGCCTCACCGAAGGGCTCACTTGGATGTGAGCTCATGACAGAACGGCCACCACCGTCTCAGGGAGCCAAGTGTGCTCATTGAGATATGGAAAAAAATGAACTCCAAAAATTGAAGTAGGCAAATGTTTAGGCGACGCCTATAAAATGTAACAGCCTATCCACTTCATTCAGTGTTCAACTTTGTATTCATATAAACTGGGTGACATTTGAGCATAAATTGTGGATTAGAATTTGTTTTCTCAGCGGTTCCCAAGTGTGCACAGGGACATCGTAGAAACCATAGCCAGTTTTCAGTTAAATGAATTACTTGCAGCTGATAATTCCAAAGCAAAAGTATACAGCTCTTTCCATGTTTTTATAAGGAAAAATAGACTTAGTGTGGAGTCTGGCTGCATTTTAATATGCTTGGGGTGGGGCCTCTGAAGTACTGGGGACAAGGACTGAGAGGAACGTGAGCCAGCCCTGCGGAGGCAGCCCCAGTACCAGAGCGGGAGGCTGATTCCAAGCATTTGCCAGCCCCATGTGAAAGGGCCGCCTGTGGGTGCTGGTTTTGATTTTCACTCCCAATGCCATTGTGAAATTCTGGGTGATTCCAGCTGTGCAGCAGAGTTGACATACTGCTTAAGATGGGACTGTGGCTTTTCGACATTGGTTTTTAGGACTGTCGTCTGTCCCCTGTGGGAACTTGGCAGGTCCCTTCTGGCTGGGACTTACCGGCGGCTCCTGGAACCTTTGCCTGGAGCTCTCCCTTGCTGGCTGTCAGGAAACAGGAGGGCCGTGGAGCTTCGGCGGTGACACTTGTGGTGTGGCCCTGTGCCTGCACGAGGCAGCTTTGCCATACGTCATGCCAATACTTCATTGATCGAGCAGCGGCTTCGGGCTGGCAGCACAATCAATACGGCCCCGGGCATCCTCGCGAGCTCCAAACATCCTTCCGTGGGCTGTCTCTCTCTCCCTCTCTCCCTTCCTTCCAGAGGAGAAATTCTCTTGACTGGGTGAAGGTTGGCATTTCAACCGCAGGACTTAATACCCTTTCTCGTGGGCCTGGAGCAGGTCCCCTGTGTCCACTCCAGTTATTCCAGAAGGTGCCCTGCCCATGCCTCCCTCATAAGAAAGCTGCCTGCCTGTGGGGCAGAGGGCAGGGGACTTTGCTGGCGTCTCTCCCCTTGCACGTTTCCGCCTGTGAATTAGTCTTGCCATTAAAGAAAAAAATTATACCCCCATTCAAATCATTAATTGAAAAGCCCTTATTATCCCATTGGTGGTGTTTGATATCTAAGGCAGATAAACTCGGAGAAGCTCATCCGCTCAGTCCCTGAAGAAATGTGATTACATCCTGGGTCTTATTAAAACATCTCCCTCTCAGCTGTCACAGTTTCCCACTTTGCAGCCTTTTCAGGACACCCGAAAGAATCACGTATGGAAACAAATGACACCGGCCTGAGGGTGGGCCGGGGCAGAAGGAAGGCGGGTTCTGCTGGAGCACTGCTGGTTGGTAGCCCACCACCCCTTCCCAGCTCCTGGCCAGGACAGGCCTCACTCAGGGCTGGACTGGCCAGTGTTTACAGGCAGCGAAACTTGGAGAGACAGAGTCACTTTTGTGTGCAGCTAGGGCTGAGAGTGCCTGAGCTTTTTATGTAAACCTTGGGTGTAAAAGGAATCAAAAAGCAACTGGCAGCCTGGGAGTGTCCTGTGGGACCCTCCCTGCCCCACCCACCCACGAGGCTGCGTCCTCTTGTCAAACCTGGGGTCAGCCAGCTTCACTACCAAACCCCTGGACTTTGTTTGCAGAAAGAATTCCTTGTGCTGTGCGGCTGGCATCCTTTCTGCTCACGTCCTGGGTTTCTGATGTGACAACCGAGCACCCCCAAATTGAGATGGGGGGTTAAGCAGGGAGACAGCCTCCAGGGCCCTCTGCCTGGCAGGGCATGTTGCACCACAGGGGAGGCTGATACAGAGTTTCCTTGCCCGGCTCTCCCGGAGCCTTGGCTGATTCCAGCCTGGGCTGTGGCTTTGCCCACCACCTCCATGCCTGAAGGGCTGGCCACTTACCTGCTCCCTCAGGCCTCAGTCGGCCTCATCGGGACCCCTCTTGCACCTGTGGCCAGACTCAGACCCCAGTCCCCAGCTGGGAAGGGGACATTGGCTGTGGCTCTGCTGCCGAGTGTCTTCCTCAGGGATAAGCAGGATGGGGCCTCTTCCCTGACAAGAGTGGTGCAGAGCCCACCTGTGGGCAGCCGGCCTTCCCAGAACCCCCTGGCAGGCCGGCGCAGGGCTCGGCGCTGCTTCCCGTCATCCCAGTTAATCCCACGGTCCTCCGAGGAGGGTCTGCGGTGGGTGCGTTTCCTTGCTCGCTGATTCCTCCATTTAGCAGCCGTGCGTCGAGCACGGGTCCTGGACCAGGTGACACTCTGGGCATGGAGGTCCCAGGCACTGTGGTCCCGGCAGGGAGGATGGAGTGAGAGTGAACCAGAAAAGAAGCACAAGCGCAGCCTGGGGTTCATGAGAGAAGGCAGCAGTCGGGGTAGGGGGAGAAGTGGGGTGGTCAACACCTGGCGCCCTGGGCCCTGCAGAGAGTTCCACTCGGGGGGCGCAGGTGCCAGAGCCAGGCCCTGGATTGATGGCAGTAGTGGGGCATGGCCCAAGGCAAGGATGAGGGGCCTCGAGGCCGGGTCCCACAGGGCTGGTAGCCATGGTGGGGAGGAGTTGAAGGTGATTCTGCAATACTTTGGCTTCTAAATCGCCCAGAGATCCTGGTGCCTAGATTAGTACTTGTTGAAGGAATGAAAGTCGAGGGGAAGTGACCAAAAAGCTCTAGGCAGGGCGTGTGTGGAGAGTGCTGTGTTCATTCGCCCAGCGCTTGCTCACTGAGCACGCGCCACGTGCCAGGACCACCCGGACACACGTGGTGAGGTCACTGTGGCTGAGTGGATGGGCCAGGGACACCGGTTGAGGAGGCAGTGCTAGTTGCTCGGGTAGGAGTTTGCAGATTCCAGGGAGAGGGCAGTGGAAAGGGAAAGGAATGAGTGGCTGAGGTTCCCAGAACCTCACGTACGGAGGGAAGTGAGGCACGGTGGTGTGGAAGGCCTTGGATACTCGGGGGCCAAGGCCCAGGATCCCTCCACCACGTCCCCTGAGGCCTCCCAGTGCCAGCTGCAGTGGGGGCCCTTGCCCACTGTCTGCCCACCTGCCCTCTTCAGCCTCCTAGGAGCAGTGAGGGTCCTGGCCCCCACCCCAGGTCCCCACAGCCCCTTTGGTGGACTTGGCTACTTGGCGTTGGCCCCAGGATTCAGCCGGTCTCCCCGCAACCTCAAGCTCCTGGGGCTGGCTACCACCCACCTGGGTGGTCTCTCCTACAGCACCCAGCTTCACGCTTCGACCAAAGCTGTAGGATGTTGGGAGGAGTAGGTTGGTTTGTGTGTGAAATAACAGTGTAAATGTGGGGTGTGAAATGCCCCGGCATCCAGCCTTCCTGGGGGAGGCTTGTTTCAGTGATAGTTGGACCCGGGGACGGGGGACCAGGAGGTGAGGCTGTGGACCCAGTTCCTTGGAACCAACCCTGGGCCATGGGGCACCAAGAGCCCTGGCGATCAGGGGTCCTGGGCTTGAGCCCCCTCGTCCCTAGGGATTCTGAGTGGCCTTTCAGCACCCACCCACCCTGAGCTTGTGCATGCCCCGTGGGACCAGGACTGCTGAGGTGAGCAAGGGCGGTGGACGTCACTGCCTGTGCCCCCAGGACACCTGTGGCCCTCAGAGCGGGAGCTGCCTCATCAGGACCCCTCTTGCACCCTGTTCCATAGGTGGGGTGGTGGCAGATGTGTACTCGCCCCCTCTCCAGAGCCCCCAGACCTGTCCCGGTGTCCCATTTCACGGTAGGTCTCCTCCCAGTTGCCCCGGGGCTGCGGGTGTCGCCAGCCCATGCTGTGCAGGTGGCGAGTGTGAGCAAACCTGGCCCCGGGCCCTGGCTACGTCTTCACTCGGGGCGGGCATAGAAAAAAGTAAAATAAGATAAAATGAAGAAAGTGGAAGCGCTTGAGGAGGTCTTCATGTCGCCTCGTGATCCACTTCCAGTCCAGGAAGCCCTGGATCTGTACGGTGTGTTCATTTCGTTACCCTAATTAGTTTGAGGATTTTCAGGGCAAACATGGTAGGATTTCTCAGTTCAACTTTGGGGTGTTTGTTTTTTGAGATAAAGCACACAGAAGAAGTTGCATTGATCTTTTAATTCCTCATGCAAAGAAAAAATATTTGCTCTTCTCTGATTTAGTGTGTCTGATTCTCACCGAGGCTGGAGGGGGTGGTGGGGTCCAGTCAGAGTGGACGCTGGAGCGTGGTGGCGTCCCAGCCCTGTCATCACTGCCCCCTCACTGCCCAAAGAGGGGACATGTACTGCCCCTTAGCGAGGAGCCGAGGACCCCCTGCACCCCCCTGCACCCCTGCTTTCCTTCTCCCTTGGGGCAGCTTTCCTAGGCCTCCCTGACTTCAGGGGTGCTGGATGCCTCTGCCCAAAGCCCCACATTCTATGCCCCTTGGAGCCCTGAAGCTGCCCCTGCCCCCAGCAGCCTCTCCACCACTGTCCCTGCAGGCCTGCCTAAGCCAGCTTCACCGGCCACACTGGGCTACACCCAAGCCTGGCCCCTGAAGCAGGCGGTATCTTCATGGCTGCTTACCACTGGGGAAGAAGGGTGGGCGCAAGTGGGAAAATCGTCATGAAAATGGGCCTCCCACGAGGTTGGAGTGAGGAGTGTGGGGTCCCTGCCAGTGGGGAGTAGGGAGTGGAGAGTGGGGAGTGGGGAGTAGGGAGTGGGGAGCGGGGAGCGGGGAGTGGGGAGTGGGAAGGGAACTGTCTCAGACAGGAAGTTTGCATCTCTGAAAGGGGCTGGCCCTGCCTTCGCCTCCCTCTTCAGGGCTCAGCATCTCCATCCGTGTGATGTTACTGGCACCCCCTCTCAGGGTTGTTGCAAATGCCGGAGAAACACAGGTGCTCTGTGGAGTGTCGTCGTCAGTGCCACTGTCACCTAATAGGATTCCTAGTCCCCCTGGCGTCCAGAGGCTCCGGCACCCATGGAGATACCTTGTGAGCCGCAGTCCTCGTGGGATCGCACAGGTAGCGGCACCTCGCAGCTGTCTCACGGCCCATCACTTTGTTGAGGAAGAAGTGGCCAGAGCTACTGTTTATAAAAGCGACAGCATCTGTGCCCCAGCCTCTTCGCAGCGTGCTCTGTGCCCCCAGCTAAGGACGACAGACCCCACCCCAAGGCACTTTCGGCCTCTGGGGGACAGGGAGGACAGTGGACAGTGATGACCTGCAGGCTGGGGAGGAGCGAGCAGTAGGACACACAGACCCCACCCCAAGGCGCTCTTGGCCTCTGGGGGACAGGGAGGGCCGTGGACAGTGATGACCTGCAGGCTGGGGAGAAGCAAGCAGTATGTCCTTCTAGAGAAGTGAAGCTGTGTGTCCCGGCACGGCTTCCCAGCCACCCTCCCTAGTGAACCTTGCCTCTTCCCTCCCCTGAGCTGTAGGAGGCAGGTTTTGGCAAAGGCCGTCCTTGGAGAGCCCCCTTGGTGGGTCTTAGGGTGTTTGCCACATCTGCATGCTTTGCAGTTGACAAGCATCTTAGTCTCTCCGGGCTGGTATAACAAAATAGCATAGACGGTGGGCTTAGAAACAGCAGTCATTTATTTCTCAGATCTAGGGTCGGGGAGGCCGTAATCAAGGCACCGGCAGACCCGGCATCTGGTGAGGGCCCGCTCCTGGTTCATAGACAGCACCATCTGCCATGTCCTCACACGGTGGGACAGGGAGGGGCCTCTCGGCGTCTCCTTCATAGAGGAACCAATCCCTTCCCCGAGGGCGCCCGCTCATGGCCAGTCACTTCCCAAAGACCCCGCTTCCTAATACTACCACCTTGGTGTGAGGATTTTAACCGATGGATTGGGGGAAACACAAACGTTCCAGCCGTAGCACGTTATTTGGCCGAAACCCAGAATACCAGGAGGCCAGCCCTCACTCTGCAGCCGTCTCCCCTGAGGGCCCAGCCTGGATTCAGGCCTTTTGGCTTGGCCAAAGCCCTTCTGAGTCCCACCCTGAGCCTTTGCGGGAGGGTGACGTCATGTGCTTTATTGCTTTGTTTATGTGCTTCAGTCACCGTTCCGCTCCTGCAGCGACCAGTCAGGCACAGAACACTGAGGCCGCCAAAGACTGGCCCTTGGTTGCAGTTGCCCCCACGGAACTGTGTGTCTGGGGCCCAGTTGCCGAGGAAGTACCTCAGAGGACACCAGTGACACAAGCCACAGGTGCTGACGTGGCCACACCTCCCAGGGCTCCTTAGCAGGTGCGCACCTCGAGACAGGTGTTCACCCAAACATGAGCCGTGGAGGGCTCCCAGCTGGGTAGGCCCGGGGTCTGCATTGTCAGGGGCTGGTCGGGGCGGCCTCAAAGGGGCTCTGGTCTCCACCCAGCTCCTGCGTTCCCTCCTGTACATTGAGCAGAGCACCTCCAGGGGGCTTTGGGTCGGCTCCCCCTCCTGTGTTCTCATGAGAGGCTGCTCGAACGTGGCCCGCTGGGACAGGAGAGGGACCACCATTCCTGGGTGAGTCTAGGACACTCACCTTCCAAGCCCCCTGCTTCCAGCCACTTAGGAGGAGGCGCGGTGTCCTGGCCGGGGAGGTTGTTAGTGTCTGCCCAGGGCGCCTTGCCTGAGCCGCGCTCGCTAAGACCCAAGTTCAGGAGTGGCGGCAGGAGAAGCCCTGCTCTCACTGCCTCACCACCCTGCTTCACCACCCTGCTTATGTCTCCAGATAATCCCGTTGTAATAAACTTAATTCCTGCCAGTCCGTGAGAACCAGCCTGTGGACCTGTTGCAAAGTCCACATCATGTGACTGCTCCTGTTACACTGTCAGTCTTGATTAGGGTCCCACTCTGAAATGTCAAGCTGTGGTCTTGTCTGCACTCCCTGATTCATTCATATCTTTTTATAATCATGATCAGATGACACCTCTGTCACTTTGGAGATGTGTAGCTAGGAGCACTGGTGACACCCACAGTGAAGCCCAGCAATTTTTGAAGTGATTTCTCCTCATTGGGAGCCACAGACCTAATGTTGAGCAAAAATTGAGCTGTGCGTATTTAGAAATCAATTGAAAACATCACATTGCTCAGGCTCTGAATGTGTGCGTGCTGAGTCTGCCTATTCTTCTCGGTGGCCCAGGCCGCTCCGCTTATTTTAAGATAGATCTCATTGGTTGTGAAAATGCTACTGTGGGCCGGGCGTGGTGGCTCACGCCTGTAATCCCAGCACTTTGGGAGGCCGAGGCGGGCGGATCACGAGGTCAGGAGATCGAGACCACAGTGAAACCCTGTCTCTACTAAAAATACAAAAAATTAGCCGGGTGTGGTGGCAGGCGCCTGTAGTCCCAGCTACTGGGGAGGCTGAGTTAGGAGAATGGCGTGAACCCGGGAGGCAGAACTTGGATTGAGATCGTGCCACTGCACTCCAGCCTGGGTGACAGAGTGAGACTCTGTCTCAAAAAAAAAAAAAGAAAAAAAGAAAGAAAGAAAGAAAATGCTACTGTGTGGCGCCCATTTCAGGAGACAAGGCTTGTTTTTCTGGAAGCTGGCCTTGCTTGGCAGCCAGCCGGGCCTGCAGGGGATGCCTGCCCCTGCCTTCCCTCCTTCTGCAGGCCCTGGAAGCCTGGCCCTGGCGGCTTGGGCCTGGGGGCTGTCCCTGGGGCTCAGTTGCTGCCCTGGCTTCTGCAGCCTGTGAGCATTCCCCATGCTGGGGCAGCTTATCACAAAGTGCAACTTGCCCCTACCCCAAAAAAACCTGCCTCCCACAATCGGCAGCACACAGCCTTGGGCAGGTGCTGGAGTTGGAGGGGTCTGGCATACAGACTCCGGAGCCCTGACTCTAGGACCGCTCTGGCTTGTTAGCATGTATGTTAGTCCATTTTCGTTCTGCTTTAAAGAAATACCCGAGACTGGGTAATTTATAAAGAAAAAGAGGCTTAATGGACTCACAGTTCCACATGGCTGGGGAGGCCTCACAATCATGGAGGACAGCGAAGGAGGAGCAAAGTCACATGTTACATGGTGGCAGGCAAGCGAGCATGTGCAGGGGAACTGCCCTTTATAAAACCATCAGATCTCGTGAGACTTGCCATCACGGGAACAGCATGGGAAAGACCCACCTCCGTGATTCAGTGACCACCCGCCGGGCCCCTCCCATGACATGTGGGGATTGTGGGAGCTACAATTCAAGATGAGATTTGGGTGGGGACACAGCCAAACCATATTAGCCTGCAACCTTGATCAGGTCACTCTGTCCTTCCTCGCCCAGTCCCAGAAGCAGACAGGTTCCCATCGGTAGTCCTGAGAGTTGCCACCGTGCTTTTTGCCTTCCCCTTACGCACACATTTATAATCCTCGGACCAGCTCTCCCACAGAGGGCAGTTGTCCCCAGATCAGAGCTGAACTTGCTTGGAGCCACACAGCTGGTATGTGGCACTGTGAGTGGAACCCAGGGCAGCCGACTCCATGTCTGGGCTTCCAGCTTCGTTGGCTGCCCTGACTTTCCTCCATGCCTTCCGGAAGGCCCTCCCAGCTGCCTCACTCTGAAGCAGGGCACCATAATTCTGTAAGGAAATGAGATTTGAGCCACACGCCTGTTTGTGCCACACACCTGCTCTTTCCTACATTGCTTGTAGTGTTTTCCTAGAAAGGTGGGAAGAAGGAAGAAGGGAAGGAGAGAAGGAGGGAGATAACAAAGAAGGAAATGACATGGCTAATATCTTAAACACTACAGTTTTTTAATATCAAATTCCACTAGTTCCAAAATAGAGCTTAGCTGGATAATATTCTGAGTTGTGGCTGGAATTTCTGTTCTACCAAATGGTTGTCTGGCATGAAACGTATTTGGATTTTGATGGATCAATTTTATCAGTAACAGTGCTAATTGGACATAAGCAACATCAGCCTCCTGTGTGCTGGGCCCACTAGTAGGCACTGAGAATTCTTCCCACATCTGCCACAGCTCTGGCCCCTGTGGCTCTTTGCCAAGGTCAGCTCCTCATAGGACTAGCTCCCTCCAGGTTCCCTGTAGGAAGATGGGACCTGTGGAGCCTACTTTCAAGCCTACCCCAGAAGCTGTTTACTTTCCCATCCATCCACCCACACACCCATCCACCTACCCACACACCCATCCACCTACCCACCCACCCACCCATTCTTCTATCCATCCATCCACCCACCCACCCATCCGTTCACCCACCCACCCATTCACACACCCACCCATCCATCCATTCACCCACCCACCCACCCATCCATTCACCCACCCATCCATTCACCCACCCACCCATTCACCCACCCACCCATCCATCCATTCACCCACCTACCCACCCATCCACCCATCCATTCACCCACCCACCCACACATCCACCCACCCATTCTTCCATCTATCCACCCACCCACCCACCCATCCATTCATTCACCCACCCACCCACACATCCACCCACCCATTCTTCCATCTATCCACCCACCCACCCACCCATCCATTCACCCACCCACCCATTCACCCACCCACCCACCCACCCACCCATCCATTCACCCACTATGCATCCATCCACCTACCCATCCATCCACCCACCCACCCATCTATCCACCTACCCATTCACCTACCCATCCATCCACCCACCCATCCATCCACCCATCATCCATCCATCTGCACATCCATCCATTCACCTGCCCACCATCCATCCATCCATCCATCTACTCACCCACCTATCTACCCACCCACCCCCATCCATCTACCCATCCCCCATTCATGTATCCACCCACTCACCCACCCACCCACCCCATCCATTTATCCACACATATGTATACCACCCACCCCCCATTCATCCATCTATCCACCCACCCACCCACTCATCCATCCATCCTCCTACCCTCCCATCCACCCATCCATCCATCCACCCATCCATCCATCCACCCATCCACCCACCCACCCGACCACCCACCATTCAGCATTTATTTGGACACATACTCTGTTGCTCTCAGTCAAGCACTGTGGAGTTCTGAGCCTTTGCCCTCAGAGGAGGCAGACTCTGGTCCTGTGAGGGCCTGCTGGAATCATGCACAGGCCTTGAAGGTGACTGCCTGGTGGAGACATTAAGAACCACCCAACTCCCCAGAGGCAGGTGCTGGGAAGAGAGTGCCCCACCTAAGCCTTGGCCTCAAAAGGACCTTTTCTCCTGGAAGCCCCCGTCTCTCTCTCTCCCAGAAGGGGAATCATCCAGGTGGATCGGTACCCTGGAGCCACCCCTGTCCCCACCTCTGCCCTTAAGGGTTTGAGCCAGACTCCGTGGAGCAGACTCTGAGGTCTACAAATCGATGGAGACCTGACAGCAACTTTTGTGCCTGTAAGTCCGTAAATCTTTGGCCTGAGTACTGGGCAGTGACCCTTTAACATTCCTGAAAACAAAGAAAAGGTGTCCCAACAGCAGAGGATTTGCAGCCAGGATTTTACTGGAATTAGGAAGTAGAAGCCCTGCCGCGCCGGCTAGCTAATGAGTTTTGAACCGCTTCCAGGAATAAGTGTGAGTTTAGAATATCACCATCAGTGCAGTGGCCCTACACCTTCCGGGGAATGGTGCTCCACCTGGAATGATACTTAGGCACTGCCTCACGTGCAGAAAGCCTGTGACTGAAAAACAGAAGCTGGGTCCTGGGAAATGCAGAGTTCTTTCCAGTGGGCAGCCCTGCCTGCAGGGTCCCCTGAGCTCTCTGATGGACACCCAGCAGCCCTGCATGCACCCAGCTGACCCTAAGCTCTCTGACGGGTGCCTAGTAGCTCTGCATGCATCGCATGCACCCAGCTGAGCTGTTGATGCTCCAAGGTCCTGTAAGAGGCAGCTGTTTGAGCATTGGTCCCTGGAGTTGCCAGAGGTGCGTGAGGAGGGCTGGGCCCAGGGGTGAAGGTTGACAACTACAGCCCTCCGCTTCTCCTGCAGAGATAGAAACACCAGAAACACGTGCACTTACGGCGGGCCCGCTGCCTTCTTCTCCTCCAGCATCCTGTGTCCTGCTGGGCTGGCCATGGTGCCTGGCCACACTCCGAATCAAGCCTTTAGTTGGTGATGTCCAAAGGCCCCTCCTCCAGCACTCTGCACCCCTGGTTCAGCCTGATGTCCCTGGACGGTGTCAGGGGATCCTGTACCTGAAGACATGGGAGACAAACCATTCCCAAACACCAGGGAAAGGGTGTCCCAAAATATCACTGTCTCTCTAGAGAAAGGAACCCCTGCACACAACCCTCCTGAGCCACCGTGCTCACTTCTCATTGCTGTCAGAGCCGTGCACTTGGGCTGCCAAGACCTGTGAGGACCAGCGGGTTTCTAGTGGCCGCAGCCGCCCGTTTCCCTTTCCAGAGCTCCTCTCTCCCAGAGGACGGCGTCCAACCCGAAAGGTCCTTTGTGTTTGGAAAGGGCCCTTTTCTGGCACAGGCTGCAGCATAAAGATGAAGAAGTGAGACCACTTCTACCATACTCCAGAACCCACCAGCCCCACTCTGGGGGGCCCTGAGGCCTTGGAACGCCACGCAAGGCGGTCTGTGTGACTGCACCAGCATCCCTCCTTGGCCCCTGTGCTTACTGAGCCCCTGTCTGCCTGGCGTGCACACAGTATACACTCACACACGCGCATGCACTCAGGGCACACTCAGGGGCTCTCCAGAGTCAGTGCCCACCACCTGGAGGCGCGTCGGTGTTACTGTCTCCAGTCATCACTGGCAGGACTGGGTGCAGCCCGTGAAGGTGCCTGCTGGCTGAGATCCTGGGACTGGGTGCAGCCCGTGAAGGTGCCTGCTGGCTGAGATCCTGGGTCTTGGGGTCTGGAGGCGGCTGAGTCGTTTGGTGCTGCTGGACCAGAGCCATGTAGATGTTGATTGTAATCGGAGCTACCTTGGTAATGGTGGCAGACGTTAATAAGCGTGCACCACGTGCCGGCTGCAGCGTTTTTCTGTGCATCTCCCCTTATTCTCACAGCAGCCTGGCAAGGGCAGGGCTGTTCACACCTATTTACATCTGGGGCAGGTGAGGTGCCAGGAGGTGGATGACCTAGACCTAGCCCTGGATCCCCGCCTGTGTCTTCTGCCAAAGGTTGGCCCAGGTGGATTGGGAAGGTGCTGGTTCCTCTGTGGAGAGGCTCGGCGTCATCCTTTACGTGCCCAGGTGACTGCCAGGGCCGTTTTCTCAGGGAGTGAGCCGTCCGGCTGGTGTTGCAGGGAGTCAGGAGGGCCGCTGCTCTGTGGAAGGAGGACCCTGAGTGGAGAGGTCCTCGGCCCAGAGTCCTCCTTAGCCAGCACCTTTGACCTCTTAGGACTGTCATCACAGGTGTGGTGACAACCAGAAATGCCCCAACTGAGAATCATTGACTGAGGGTCACTAGCCTGAAAGGTTGAATTGCCTTTAAGACATGATATTACAAAAGCATCGTCATATGGAGTGGTGATCAAATAATACGCAGCCAAAAGGCAGGGAAAGGGCTGTCCTGGAGGCATGCTAGGCAGTTCATTAGGAGAGGTATTCTTGTTTTAGAGTTTTTTATGTTTATGGTATTTGCCAGCTTTTAAATTTCATAGTTTGTTCTGATTTTTTTCTAAGTAAGCACCTACCTGCACT
Source organism: Gorilla gorilla gorilla (assembly GCF_029281585.2). NCBI lineage: Eukaryota > Metazoa > Chordata > Mammalia > Primates > Hominidae > Gorilla > Gorilla gorilla. The sequence goes on from NC_086018.1 coordinate 45,160,672, forward strand.
CCCAGTTTTGAACTCATGTCTTACGTTCTTTTTCTTTCTAAGAGAAGGTTTCCACATTGTGTAACCTTCAGGGCTTACACAGCCTGGGTCGGCCTCAGCCCATTTGAGAGTCAACGGAGTGGATTATCTGAAAAGTAGGGGTTGACTAGGAGGCCGCGGTGTGGGGACGCACTGGATTGCTGGCCTGTCCCATGCTGTTCCTTAAAGCAGGGGTTGACTGGGGGCTGCGGCACGGGGATGCACTGGATTGCTGGCCTGTTCCTTGCTGTCCGTTAAAGCAGGGGTTGACCAGGAGGCCACGGCACAGAGATGCACTGGATTGCTGGCCTGTTCTGTGCTGTCCCTTAAAGCAGGGGTTGACTGGGGGCCGCGGCACGGGGATGCACTGGATTGCTGGCCTGTCCCATGCTGTTCCTTAAAGCAGGGGTTGACTGGGGGCCGCGGCGTGGGGATGTACTGGATTGCTGGCCTGTTCCCTGCCGTCCCTTTCACCCAGGGCTCCTCGCTGTGTTCTCGTGCTGCTGGCTTGCCTGATAACCTCCAAACCCGTTCATGCTAGTCCTTGGGTGGAATTGTTAAAAGGGTTGATGAACTCTCTCTCTCCCCAGCTCAGAGTCCTGCCATCAGGTTGAAGCCTTTGATTACAGTTGCTAGATAGAATTGATGAAGAGACAGCAGAAGAGACGTTAGAAAAAAATCTATAAGCTTTATTCCCGAAGAGAGAAAGCCCAGGCCCGTGGCTCCTTTGGGCCAGGCCAAGAAAGCGTTGGCAACTGTTATCTCTAATGTCCTCACCACCCATGGCACACCTGAATCTCCACCCCAGGCAGCCCGCACCGATGCCGCTCTGTAATCATCCAGAGATAATCAAATTGGATTAGCTTTCAGAGTGGGCTGCAGGAATTGATTTAGACTGTGTTACAGGACAGGCAGCGAGATGGTTCTTCCTGATATGTGGTCCGTGACTCAGTGGCCCTTTCTTGATGGGGCGGTGGGAAGGCTTTGCCTGCCGGGACACAGGAGGTCTCCTCATCTGGAGGATGGGACGCCAGGGCTGGGGGATCTTCCCACAGACCTTGTTCCCTCCTCTGTCGTCTAGCTGCAGAGGCGGCTCTGACACAGGTCAAGGGGCTAGGAGAGGGCTGTCTGCCCACCCGGAAACCTCCACCCTTTTGGATGACACACATTCATTCATTAATTCACCCATTCATTTGAAAAATACCACAGCCCACCGGCTGGCCCATGAGAATGGCAGTTACATGGAGATTGCACTGACATGGTTGGGGAGAGTGGGAAGACACAGCGTCAGGTGAGAGGGAAGGGCCACTGCGCAGAAGGAAGGCAGCCAGCCGCCCAGCCTGAGTCCAGAAGGGCGAGGGAGGAGCAGCGGCTCCAGCCAGGTCGGGCCTCGGCGGGTTGCGGGCACTGTCCGTCACGGGGCCAACAAGGAGACAGGGAGGGCTCCGCCACCTGCAGAGGGCTAAGGAGCAACACTAAACCAACTCGGAGTCGGTCTGCTTTTGCTATAATCAGTTGCCACGCACAGGCAATGCCAGAGATTAAATATTCCTCCCTGTAAAAAGTGTTTTGTTCTTGTAAAAACCATTTCTGTGACTCCTGTTACCTTTTAATAACAGATGTGTAAGGCTCAAGTGGGTGTGTTTTGCTGACTTGATCTTGAGTGGATCCTGCTGCCGGCCTGGTATATAGCACGTGGTGGTCTGTCGGAGGGCTCCCCAGGGGGCTGCGGTCCTCCAACACACACACGTTCTGCACCCACCTCCTGGGACATCGTGAGGACCCAGGGGTCACACATAGTGCCCTCAGAGAGGCCTTGGGGCACAGGTGCGCCCTGCTGTTTCCATCCGGGCTGCATTTGGCCTTCTTCCATCCATACGTTGGTCGCACACGGAGCATTTGCTGTTTCTGGCAGTTCTGATGTGGTGGGACAGGGCCGGGCTGGGAGTGAGCCCTGCCGCAGGGCTCCTGGTCTGTCCTTAAGGGCAGGAGCGGGTCCAGCAGTGAGCACAGGTGGCCTGGCTGCACTGTCTGTGGGGAGCTGTGCCCGGTGGCCAGGAGGGAGGATGGGACTCAGAGCCAGCGGGGAGCTAGGCTGTCGGTCCTGGGCAGAGGCCGGAGGCCCAGCCTGGGGAAGGATGGGAAGTGGAGGCCACTGAGGGCTTGGCGTAAAGCTGGGACCCTCTAGTCTGTGAGGCTGTGCTGCTCCTGGGAGGGCTGGGGAAGCTCCCCACCAGGCTCCTCCTTCCTCCTAGGACAGTGCCAGGGAAGAGACTCTCACAGGCCCTTGATCCCAGAGGTGCCTCAGGGTGGGATGGAGACCAGAGTCAAAGCACAAAACAAAGCTGGTCTGAACTGATGAAAAATGAAGCATCTCAACGGAGGCAAAATAAATTTTAAAAAACCAGCCCCGAGAGGCCACCACCCCATCGGACAGGTGGGATTCCCGTGGATAAAGTGCCCCCGGCAGGTGTGCTCCTGCCATAGTGACAACGTCTGGGGAAAACCTGTCACAGAGAGAGGCACCTCCCAACACAGGGACCTCTGCAGCCGCTGGACGAGGAATTCCAGAACAACCCAAAAGATGTAAAAAAAAAAAAAAAACAGAAGCGGAGAAGAGAGACCATATGGCACGAGAAAAGAACAGTTGGATTTTAAAAATAGAAATCCTAAAAAGGAGGATGTGCCTAAGAGAGTTTGGTGATCTTGGTTGAGAGAACAAATGCCCACTCGGAATCGCTTGAGACCCTGGAGTTGGGTGGGTCTCAAGGGTCTGAACAGAGTCCCCTCCCTGGAGTCCCTCCCCCGGGGTTCCTTTCCTGGGGTCCCTCTCCCTTGGGCTCCTCTCCTGGGGCCCTTCTCCCAGGATTCCTCTCCTGGGGCCCTTCTCCCAGGATTCCTCTCCTGGGGTCCCTCTCTCCCCTGGGTTCCTCTCCTGGGGTCCCTCTCTCCCCTGGGTTCCTCTCCTGGGGTCCCTCTCTCCCCTGGGTTCCTCTCCTGGGGTCTTTCACTTGGGGATTTCTCTTGCAGTGCCTGCCTGTGCTTCAGGGACCCAGTACCTGACCCAGCCTTGCCACCTCCTGGCTGTGCTCCCGCCTAGCCACAGCTTCCCATGTGTCCATTCATGCAGGTTCTAGGGGGCCATGGCTTCCCATGTGTCCATTCATGCAGGTTCTAGGGGGCCATGGCTTCCCATGTGTCCCTTCATGCAGGTTGTGGGTGTGAGTGGACGAGTAGGCAGAGATAAGGGAGAGAGTAAGTGTGGGAGTGGAGGAAGGAAGCTGGCATTTGTCACTGGCCACCGAGTGATTGGTGCCCGTTGCTGGTCCAGTCCCCTGGGGCTGGGGTCACGTGGCTCGGGGGCCCCTCCGGAGCTGCAGTCAGGGCTGCACCGCAGATGTGTCCGTGACATGTCGTGGTTGGGGGACAGGCTCTGCTGGCCTGTGGAGGTGAGCTCACGGCCCGGCAGCGGCAGGAATCACGGACGCTCACATCTGCTCCGTGGCATCCTGCACGGCCTCCATTTATTTCCCTCAAATGGCTTTCAAAACCTTCTAAAAATAGGAGCTTAATGAGACGTTTAGCAAAATGCCACACAGTATTTATCCCTGCACTTGGCTGCATTGTTAGTTCTTCCAAAGAAAAAGCTCTCCCGTGTCTACAGCGTGCCACCCCCACGGCCACAGGCCAGGCTGGCTGCCGAGAAGGCTGGAGGAGGTGGGCGGGACGGAGTTGTGATGGGACCGCTCCCCCGCCCAGGTGGGCAGCTTTGTGAGGACTAGTGGGGAAGGGACACGACCGAGGCCACCAGCCCTGCCCGGGGAGCTCACAGAGGCTGGAAGGATGGCAGAGCCGGCAGGGCTGCAGGAGGTACCCGCAGTGGCGAGTCAGGGAGGAAGGTTCTGGAAGAAGGGGCTGGCACTGGGGCCGAGATGGCTGAGGCTCTCGGGTTTTTAGAGGCTTGTTCTTTGGAGGATGTGATGTGCTCTTGGGAAGGTTTCCTGATGATGTGTCTTACTCGTTGTGGACCGGGGTGATTGTCACCTCCACCTTAATGGGATGCCTTGGGCCTTTTGGCCTAGCCCTCATCTCTGGTCTCTCTGGGGTATGAATCCCATCCTCAGCCTCAGATGAACCCCTTCAGAGAGGAGGGGCCCCCTCTCCCATAGCAGAAACCCCACAGCACTGACTCCTCAGGGGCAGCGGGGCCGGGCCTGTGCACCAGGAGCAGATGGGCCACGGGCCGGGATTAGCCCCTCTGGTCTTACTGTTCCTGTCTATAAAATGAGTGGACTGCATTTCTCCAAGCCTGTTAGAGTCCATGAGGAAAGGATAGGGAAGGGCCTCAAGCGGCACGGGGCACAGTCACTGGTGCACTGTAAACGCCCCTGAGATCAGTGGCAGCCACAGTCCTGAGCACCGCCACGCCCATTCAGGCAAAGCAGGAAGCAAATACTGCCAACCACGAGTCAGATTTGGAGGGCACTGGGGAGTGGGCGGCCCTCCTGGCTGCACTCACAGTGGGGTGGCGAGGGCTCCAGGCAGCTTTGAGCCGGCCTCTGAGGCCTCTGAGGCCCCCCGAGTTCATCTTTTGGACATCTCAAAAGTCCGCAAACACGTGGCCCAGGACTCACCCTGTGTGCTCCCATCTCTGTTCCAGGAGTGTCCCAGTTCCATGTAGAACAGCTCTCGAGCCCACGTGCACCTGAGGTGGTCTGGGTGGCTGGGCTTGCTGGGTGGCACCGGAGTCCCTGTGCCACGGTGCTTCTGCCGAGCTGTCTCTGCACCTGGGTGCCTGGGCCTTCTCGCCGAGCTGTCTGCTCGTTGGCTTGCCCAGCTGTGGGCCACAAGCATGTGTGCCACAGCTCCACAAGAGCCTGGCATGGGCTGATGGGCTGCAGCGCTAGCTCAAGGCCAGTACGCGGTCTCCCCAGCCCCCTTCTGAGCCAGACCCTTCTCTGTGGGTCACCAAGTGCCCCACTCCCACCCCCAGCATCGTCCCATGCACCCACGGGGCTCCCGTGCGTGTGACCCTCCCTTGGGACCAGATAGCTAGAGACCTCCGCCCCCACCACCCTGCTGAATGATGGTGCCATTCTCTTCCTTCCGTGGGAACTCTGTGGCCCTCACGTGGCGTGCATCTGGCTGTGTGGCCAGCACAGAGGCCTTGTGCTTCTGCCTCAGGCACCTGACGTGACTGATGGCCTTGCTCTTCCTGCTGTGATGCTGGGGCCATGGGGTCTCAGAGAGGATGTGGGATCCGCTGTGGCCCCTCAGAGGCTGAGGGGCCTGTGAGCTGCGTGGGGAGCAACCCGCTCCGCTTAAAGGAAAGGGACCCAGACCTGCTGGGTTCGTGTAGATTCCTGCGAGCCTGGCTGTGCGGGCCCAGAGCCTCACCAGACTGTTGATCTGAACACACTTTTAAACGCTGCGTGGTGTGGGGTTCTGTGTGACACTCAGCGCCCACCCGTGTACTCTCCACCTTCCCGGGTGAGGCAGGCCAGCGGCTTCCTGGCGCACTCATGCAGAACTGACCTTTCCAGATCGCAGCCCCACTGCGTGCCTTCCTCCTGCCCTCCCAGGCAGCAGAAAAATCAATGTGAGAATACAGACTTGAACAACTCGGGAAATTGAATAATTTTCACAATGTATATTACAAGGAAAAAGATCATTTTGCTAGTGAATCTATGAAATCAACTTGAAAATCAATATTGCCACATGTTTAAAGGTAGCCTTGGAAGCTTGGTCCGTGGCTGGGAGAGGCTCTGGTACCTGGGCTCCCTCGTGGCCCCTCTCCAGGGGGCCTCCCTGGGGGTCCTGAGCACTGGGCTATGCTGGCTGCTGAGCCAGGGCTTCTTCCTGTGGGGCTCAGGGAGGTTCCATGAGTCAGTTCCCCTGAAAGTCTTTGAGACCTGTGTGGTCACCAGTGACCTTACTCTCCTGGAAGCCCTGCGTCTGCCCTGGGGTTGAAGAAGACCCCTGGGGGAACGGAGAGCATAAAGCCACCATGCTGGCCTGTCGGGAAAGAGCAGCGTCACCCAGGGGAGGGGGAGGAACCCTTCGCGGTGTGGACGTGGCAGTGCAGCCCAGTGACCTGCACTTTTCAAGCTGATGAGGCCAGCAATGTCACCTCTGGGGTCTCAGCTTCTGAAGATAGAAGGGCCCACTGCAGAGGGCCGTGTGCATAGGAGCATGTGCGGCCGTGGTCTGGGCCTTACTCTGCTGGTGGCAGCCCGTGTGAGGGTTCCTCTGGGCTGTCTGCCTGCCTGGACCTCACCCACTCTCCTGCGTGTATCTGACTAGAACCCGGTCCTAGGGCTCCACGGTTCTCTTTTTATTCCGAAGACCTATTGCTTCCTGGTTAAGTGCTCTGAGATAAATTGTTACTAATGCTGGGAAGCAGATCTTTTTGTCCTCAGGTTGGGTTGACCAATACAAGGTTATCTCTCAGTCATGCGTTCAAAACAACGGGTTCAAAAATCCAGACTGGGTCAGCGCAGTGGATTCCTCTTCCCTGGGTGAGAAACCACCGTAGCCTCCTACGGGGATCCCGCCCTGGCCCCTGGGGGCACCGTGTCAGATCAGCGCAAGCTCAGGGTCCCCAGGCCGAAGTGGGTTCCTCCTCTGTTTCTGGCTGGTGGGCGTTGGTGGCCGGTCATGGCATCTCAGCTGCTCCCCGCTTCCATGGGATGGTGACCCCTCAGCCCACAGGCACATTGACTAGAGAGTTTCTGGCCGGCCACAACCTCCCACGTAGCTGGTCCTGATGAGGCTGTCGCAATTGCGCTCTCTGTCGCTTCTAAGTCCCAAAGCCACACTTAGGGCCACTCTTGGTGGCTCTCCTTGCTTATGAGATGGAACTAGTATTTACTGAGTGTGCTTGGCCCATTTATATTTGTCATCTCATTTAACTCTCGTGATGAGAAAGGTGGCATTTTCCCATTTTACAGGCCAGGGCATGGGGCCTCTGAGAGAGAAAGCATCGGCCGCGGCTGCAGAGCAGAGGAGGGACGGGGTCCAGATGTCTGTGACCCTTCGGGGGAGACGCAGGATGCCAGGGTGGGTCACGGGAAGCTTGCTGGAAGGGAGACCCCCTGAGAGCGTTAGCTGTGGGAGAAAAGCACTCAGGCTAATTGGAACGAGGATTGACTGAATAGGACAAGAAAAGGAAAAAAAATCACAGCCTATTTCATTCTGATATTAAAGGAGGTCTGAGGCAGGCAGTTCCAGGCTGGAACAGCAGCCTCAGTGCTTTCAGAAACACAGCTTCCTTTCCGTCTTCTCTGCTGTCTGTGGCTTCCATTCTCAGAGGCACCTCGTGGCCTGAGATGGCTGCTGAAACTCCAGCCATTGCATCCATAGTCCAGCCCAGCAGCAGGAGGTTAAAAGGCACCTTTCCCTGCCAAGACAGCTTCCTCTATAAGCTTCTCCTGAATTCCGCCCACTGCTTCCAAATGCACCTCACGTGCATGAACTGAGTCATGTGGCCATATCTGACTTCAAGGGAGCCCGGGAAATGCAATATTTTAGCAGGGCTTGTGCCTCCTTTCATGAAGAAAATTAAAGTTCTGTTCCTAAAGACAGGGGGAGGGTGGCTGAATGGCTGTTGAGTAGTACTTGGTAACCCCTGCCATGGTGCTCCAGGCAGAGGGAACAGCATGGGCGGTGACCCAGGGTCCAGGAGAGGCTGCAGGCAGAAAGGCGTGAGAGAAGGGGGCGTGGTCTGCCTGGCGGAGGTGGGTTCGAGGGGGAAAGAGGTAAGGAGGTGGCCATGCAGGTGGACGGGCAAGGGAGGAGCTGTGGCCGTCTTGCAAGCGAAAGATGAGAGATAACACCCAGGAGTGAGCCAGGAAACAGGTGCGTTTGCAGGATGCCTAGGAGGTGTGCCTAGAACCTGCAGGGTGTCGTGATAGATTGCAATGGCTGGGGGAGGGGGCACAGGGCAAGGTCAGAGAAGAAGGAGAAGAAACTGGGGATGATGTCTGCATTTGTTTATTGGGTGACTGGCCGAGTGCTGTCGCCAGAGATCAAGGTAAAGACCCACAAGGGCAAAGGCAGCTTGACAGGGGTGACGATGAGTCCCATGTGGAGGCAGGGAGTGGACAGAGCCTGTGGGAGGTCTGGGGACACTGGACTGGCCTGTGGCTCTGAAGGTCCGCAGAAGTCACTCTTGGGCATGGGAGGGTGGGCAGAGAGTAGGAGGAGATGTGAGTGGCTGTGACTGCGAGTGGATGCGGAGGGCCAGGAAGAGGGCGCGTGGCTGGCGGGAGCAGGGGAGCTCCGGGACCTCCTGGGCCTCCAGCACTGTCTCCAGGCCATGACTTCTCCTTCCTCCTGTTGAGGAACAGACATGTCCCCGGAGCAGGGCGGTCCTGTGTGCCCCTGTCACCCTCCCCTCCAGCCCACCTCCTCACACTCTGCGCTTTTGAGAGCTGTTCCTAGTATCCTGGTGTGGCCCTGCCACGTGCTGAGTGAGTCTGAGCCATGAGTGACCTGCTCACCCTGAGCTCTGTGTCGTGACGTTTGGCTTGGTTTCATCTCTGACTGACCGTAGCTGCAGCCTTTACTTGTCACGCGCGGGACACTGTCATGGCCTGGAAATGCCCCCCCCTCTGAAATTACGACTCTTTGACTGCAGTTTTCCCCCTTCCTTAAACATCAGGCCCTAGTATGGGTCTGGCAATGTGCAGACACTGTCCATCCCAGCCCCAAACCCGACAGCGTGCCAGGCTGGCTCCCTGAAGCCCTCAGGAAGCTGGGGGACCCCAGCAGTGCCTGTCCTGTCAGCCTGCCCTGGAGCAGGTAGCGGTTGCCTTTAGCAGGCAGTGTGCCCAGAGCTGTCCGAGTTCAGACGGCAGCTCTGTTAGGCAGGGAGTGATGGCGGCTGCTCTGGGACATGTGCCCAAGGTCCGGGATGCCAGAAACACAGCCCACACGGCTGCTCTTCCCCTCCCCACTCTCAGCGGCCCCCTCCTGGTGATTTTCTGCTTTAGGAGCAGAAGCAGCCTGGCAGACCCGGCCTTGTCCTCTGGCGTTTTCACTCGGGATCGCTATGGGAAGAGCCTTGTAGATAAGCACCTGACTGAGGGTGCCTCCTCTAGAAGTGGGCGTCCTTCCCTGCTGCCCGCTGGGCATTTCTTGAGCGGCACCTCCAGGGATGACGTGGCCACAGCATCTTGGCCCCAAACACCGCAAGGCAGGAAGTCTTCACGGGCTGAAACAGACTAAGGGCTGTGCCAGGATTTGCAGTGTCCTCTGTTTGTTGATCAGAAGTCTCAGCCGTGTGCCTAGGGATGAAATGGAAGGGCAGCGTGATGGGGACGCTCCATGCTGAGCCCATGTTTTCAGCACTGAAAGGCGCTTTTCTCTTTAGAATTCCTTTTTTGGAAAAAAAAAAAAATGAAATGAATTACAAGGACAGTATACATCCCTGTGCCATGAGAGACTCCTCGGAAGGCGGATGTATTGAGGTGTCACCTTCCCAGGGCTGTCCTCCCGGCGGGCTGGCCAGCTGCGGCAGCTGCCACCCTGTCCCGGCTGGCTGTCACTGTCTTTTTATTTTTAGCCCTGGTTTGGTCCAGAACTTCACAAGATTTTCAAACTAATAACTGGATTGTCAAAGAAATCGGCTATCAGAGCCTGCACTCCGGGCTCCCAGGATGGTCTGGGAGGGGGAGAGAGGGAGGGAGGTGGGAGCCGCCCTGGGGATGCCCGGCCACTGTGGACCGGTGACCATGTTGGGCAGATGGTTGCATCGTCACTGACGGAACTCAAAGGCATGAGGGCCGGCGAGGACGCATGACACTTGACATCACAGCAGCTTGCAAAGGGGCAAAGGAAGCCCCTCTTCCCGGACACCACGGCCGTTCTCCCACGGTCTCCTGCGTTCACAAGACAGAGGATGGGCTGGGGCCAGCGCAGACCCCCACTCGAGTGCCCACCCTCAGGGGCGGTGGTGCCGACGGGCGCAGCCTGACCTTTCTGTGCGGAGCTACCTTCTTGTCTTGTGTGTATCAGGTGGTATTCTGTATTCTTTGATCTTCTAGTTAAAAGGGCATTGAGTGTGATAGAAAGGTTAAAAATAAGGTAAATAAGGATGAACTTTTCATAGGCAGTTTTCCTACCAGGACCTCTACGGCCCTCCTACGTCTATGTTGTGTGCCCAGCGTCGTGTTATGTGTGACACTGGATTCATCAAGTGCCCCCCACTCAGCCCCTCCCCCTGCTAGCAAGCCGCCTCCCCAGATGGAGTTTCCTGTCCTCCCAGATGGCTGAAGGCAGGGCTTCTTATCTCTTGGAGAAGCTGGTCAGTGTTGACCGCCCACAGAAAACCCATACCCCATGGTTTCACAGGCTGTGCGGAAGGTGACAGGTAGTGTCTGGGCTGGGACCAATCAGAGCCTGGACTATCTGACAGCAGTCCAGGCTCCTGGCTTCCACGTGAAGATGTCATTCTAAGTTTCAGGGCCAAGTAGGGACACATTTAGTGGGGACAGCCCCTGTAACCCTCTCCGAGAGACAGGGTTGTATGGTAGTCAGGTCCAGTGGCTCGGGAGGGCAGCCCTGCTGGTGGGGGAGGCGGCAGCCCTGCCATGGGCCGGCTGCTTGACCCTGAGCTGTCGCTAGGCTTCTTGAGCGGCCGTCTCCTCCCTCGGACATGGTGGGTGTGGAGGACACCTCACAGTTGTTAGATCGATGCCTAGCTTGAGGCTGGCCGGAGTGAACACAAGGATGGGCAGCCTCACAGAGGCGACCAGAAGAGGGACCTGGGGCAGGCTGGGGAGGTGAGGGTGGGCCTGAGGCTGTCAGAACTCCCCTCCCTGCACCCTTCTCCTGGGGGTGTCCCTCTCTAGCCTCACAGCACAGTCTCCCTCCCCAGGCTGGGTCACACTGTCGCCTGATGGATCCGTGTAAGTGCACTTGCCTGCATAGCCATCCGGCAGCCCTCCCCTTCTCCGGCCCCTCAGCTGCTACCCGGGAGCCACTGCTGCCCGCGCCGACCACCCGATGCTCAGCAGGGTCTGCATGCTGCACCCATTTGCCGTCTCCTTCCGTCGTCCTGGCCACAGCCCCATGGTCTTCAGTCCCATGAACCTTGGAGGCTTCCAAGGCACCGGGCTGCTTGTGCATCAGTGTGGGTTGCACCTGGTACCATTCCCATCCAGAGGGACAGATGTCAGCACTGGGCCCTGTGGAGGGGCAGTGGCCAGGCACTGGGTGCCCCCGGTGTGCAGGCGATGCAGGATGCAGAGTGGTCATCTGGGGGTGCAAGGCGCCTCCTGTGGGGGTGATTCGTCTCCTTGCAGTGCTCCTGTGTTGGCTCTTTTCACGTAGGAATTATTTCAGCATCTGGGAGAGCAGCATGCAGAGTCACCATGGCACACGTGCTGTAGTCCGCAGCTCCTCCCACCTGGAGAGAGAAACCACTCCGGGCGTGTGAAGCCCCGTGGGACAGAGCTGCGCTATCCTGTGCCTCTCAGCCGCTTTCCTGATCTCTTTTTGGTGTTCGTGATTCAAGTTCGTGACTGCAGACTCTGACACCGCACACGTTATCTCTGATTATTTGGCGGCTTGGAACTTGTGTGTTTGTGGTGTGTGCACGTGTCCGTCTAGATGAACTGAAGCTGTGGCTGGGGTCTGCTGTAGGTTTCCTTGCCGCTGCACGGGCCAGGATGTGGTTCTCCCACCTTGCCTACCCATTCTGCACCTGGCCTCGCAGGATGGCGGGTGCGCTGTGGTGGCCCTTCCCACACGTGCGTCCCACGGCTCCCCACTTCAGAGCATGCCGTCGTGAGCTCCGCGTGGCCGTGCAGTTGCCCTTTCTGGTTCTGGTTCCACAGCTCGCTGACCCTCGCTCCGAGTCTGCTGGTGAGGCGGTGTGGCTCAGCTCCCAGCCTCACCTTCCCTTCCCAAGGGCTGGGTAGGGCTGGTGCCCAGATGGTGGCCCAGGACAGTGGGGATCTGTCTGGAGGCCCAGCTGTGAGTTGGGGGCATCTATACAAGTCACCCACCCTCCAAGCCCTCGTTCTTTCTTTACTGAGATGCCAGTTACCCCTGCCATGCTGGGTGTGAGGCAGGGGTAACTGGGGGACTCCAGGCAGGTGCTCGGTGGCTGGATGGGCGTCGTAGCTCCTAACTGGGTCTTCCCTGCGCTGCCCGTCACCCTCCAGCCGGCAGGCGTGCCTGGGCTTCCCCTCCGGCCACCCTTGCACCCCCACCCCTGCATCTGTGAGGGCGCGTCTCACCCAGCACCACGGCCTTCCAGGACGCCGCAGCTCCAGGAGTCCGCAGCTCCAGGAGTCCGCAGCTCCAGGAGTCCGCAGCTCCAGGAGTCAGGCTGAGGCTCTGGCTCCTGTGGGTTCTGCACCCAGCCCCTCCCTGACCTGGGGTCCAGTATGGCCTCGACCAGCACTCAGCGTTTGCATGCTTCTGCAGCTGACATACTAGAAACTTAGCAGGATCAGCTCTACGTGACCCAGACGCTTAAGCACGTTGAGAGCTGCAACAATAAAGTGCTTACGAAAGTCCCAGGTAGAGGAGTTTGTTAAGGAGGGTTCTTTAGCACTGTCATTCGTCTTGGATGAGAGTGGAGCACTTCTTCTTAGGAACACAGAAGAAGAAGAAAGGGGAGAGGAGAGGCACTGAGGGCGGAGAGAGGCAGCAGTCCAGGGTAGGGGGCAGTTCCCCCCCCAGTCTGAAAAGCCCTGGGCTGCCCAGCCCCGACAGGTTCTTCACACATGGATCACGGCCCACCCTCTGCACAGCCCCGTGGGCAGGCTGTGCCCGCCCTCCCAGTCCTGTGTGTGGGAGGAGGGCCGGGAGCCCAACTGCCAGACCCAGCATGGGGCCTCTGCTGCGTCCTGCTCAGGACCCCCTGCAGAGGACACACCACACAGCTCTGGTTTGTTCGGCCAGGTGGCCCGTCCTGTGGAAGGGACAGGGCAGCGGAGCCTCACATCCCAGGAAGATAGCACCATTGGTGTCACCATCCTGCCTCAGCCAGGGGCACCTGCACAGGGTCCCACAGCGACCAGCCAGGGCAGGACCTGCATCCAGAAAGGAGGCAAGGCAGGCGCAGGTCCCCTCCCCAGGCCACACACAGCACGCGCGTGCACACACACACACATACACACACACACACACACACCACAGTTACCACATATATACACATCACATGCACTCACCATGTACACACACACACACCATGTATACACAGACACCACACACACACACCATGTATACACACAGATAACACACTCACCATATATACACACACCAGTTACTGTGTACACACCACACACACCATGTGTGCAGATACTACACACACAACACACACCACGCACACACACACCATACACCATGTATGCACACAGACACCACACACAAAATATACCATGTATGCATGCAGACAACACACACCCCACACACTCACCATGTATACATACACAACACACATGTATACACACACCATGTACACACAAGCACACACACCGTGTATTCACACAAAGCACATACACTCATGTATACACACAGACACACCACACACCACACTCTCACCATGTATACACACAGACACCATACAAACACACAGCATGTATACACACAGACACCACACACACGCCATGTAAACACACAGACAACACATATACCACATGCATACTCACCACGTTTACACACACAGCACACACATGATGTATACTCACATTACACACACACTACACACACACAACACAGTTATGTACACGTATCACACCATGTATACATACACTATACACACACACCACACATGCACCACATACCACGTATATACACAGTACACACATGCACGTAGACACGCCATGCACCACACACCACATATACACACGCACACTACACAAACACTACACACACACCACTCATCATGTATACACACTAAACACACGCACCACACACTCACACAGACCCTACACACGCACCACATACACCATACAGCACACAAGCCCCGCATACGCACCACACTCCACATACAGACACAACATCCTCATCACGTAGTGCACCCACCATACATACACACATCCTCCACGCCACACACACATGCCACACACACGTTTCACATGCACACCACAAAACTACACAGCACACATACAAACCATACAGGTGACTCACACACACCCCCCCCCACACACTGCACACCATATACACACATGTGCATCACACACCACACACACAGGAATTGCATACACTCAGCACATGAGGTGGAGGAGGGCAGGGGAAGGGCATGGGAGGGTGGAGGAGGGCAGGGGAAGGGCATGGGAGGGTGGAGGAGGGCAGGGGAAGGGCATGGGAGGGTGGGGGAAGGGCAGGGGAGGCCGGGCCGCCCAACCCCTTCCTTGGTTTCCCCGCCGCTCCTTCCCCTTCACGCAGCCTGGGTTGTGCTTCCCATGCAGACACTCAGTGCTGGGAATCGGGTGTGGACAGGACGTGGACACCGCCTGATCGAGGAGCCAGTGTGGGGTGGAGCTGGAGCACGTGGTCAGGATACAGGGTGGGTGCCCAGCAGAGTTCTCGGGTTCTGTGTGAGGGGCCCTCCCTTGCCGCTCACTGGGGATCCGGGGCCAGGCCCTGCCGTCCCCCTGGAATCATGTGGCCCATTGACCCTACCCGCCTGGGAGAAGGGAACGTCCTGGTCCTGGTCAGCGGGTGGAGCTCTTCACAGGGCCGCCGGGAGCTGACGCAGCTGCAGCCCCAAGCACAGGGCCAGGGCATCCTGCAGGCCACGTGGACACCTGGGCTCCGGGGCAGTGGGAGGTCTAGGCCTGCGCCTCCCCAGCCCCGTCCTCTCCACCTCCCCCCGGACCACATGCTGGATTGAATATGAAAGTACAGGGGTCTTCACTGGAGCCGTGCCGTGACTCACTATTTTTAAATGTCTGAAATTTGAATCTTTGAATCATTTGCACCTTGACCTGTTCTCTTACTAAGTTTTCCATGACACCTGACACGACCAAGCCACGGGGACCGAGATGGCAAAGGGAAGGAGTATCCCATGGGAAAATGATAAAAACGGGCAGGAGATCCCAGGCGGGTCATTCCCTGGCACCCCATGCCCTCCCCCCAACTACCCTCCTCTTCAGGACCCGCAGGTGCTGTGGAGCCCAGCAAGCCCCAGGAACCTCCTAGCCAGTCTTCCACCCTCCTGCGGTTTAGGAGGGACCCCGGGGGCCTTGGCTGCTCCCTGAGCCTTTCTCAGTTCTAGAAAAACTGAGGTTCCCAGGGTGCTGGGAAGAAGGGGGGCAGCCCACCTGCCACAGCACATGCTGGTCAGGCCCTGCCTCCCAGCTGGCCCTGGGGACACCAGGTGACCATGGAGGTGTACCTCCCTGCTGGGGAGGGAGCACTGCCAGGAGAAACCTCTAGAAAGAGACGGTGCCTGGATTGTCTTTTAGAAATTGAAATCATGTTTTCAATACATGCCCTTGTGAAAAAAAAAAATGGAAAACAGAAATTGAAAGACGACAACTGGAGGACAGCTATTTTCCCTCCCAGGCTGGTGACTGTGGGGGGCGGTCCATCTCCTGCCCACCCTGCTGCCGTGAGTCTCTTGGTATAGGGGGGCACTGGGCTTCCCGCCTGGCTGCCACCTCTGCTTCTCAGTAACCTTTACACTCACAGGAGTTGCCAGCATCGTTATGTTTTTTTCAACCACAGATTTTTTAACTGCTAAATAAATAAACATTTCATTACATGGATAGACCAAAATTGCCTTCAACACACTAGCAGAGTTGGCCTTTTTTCCCTCTCACCTGTTACTGTGAAAAAGTTTGAAATACAGAGAGGCAGAAAGCATCATTCAGGGACAACCACCTAGTTTTAACAGCTGGTAGCATTTGCTGTGTTTGCGTGAGTGACCTGGAGCAAGGGGCTGAGTGTCTCGTCTTGGGTGCACACCTGGAAATGAGTGGCAGAGGCGGTGCCTGGACCCTGTGTGCCAGCCAGGTGGCTCCTGGGAAAGCCCTTCTGCACAAGTGTGTGCCATGGGCTTGTGGACCCGACAGTGTGAGCTTGAGCTCTCTAGCGTCCGCGAATACCCAGGGGCCCTTTGAGCATCCTCAGCTGTTGCCCAGATGTCCCTGGGGATAACTGAGCCAGCCCCAGAGTGAGCTGCCGGCGCTCTTGCATTTTTCGGGGTGGCAGCAAGCCCTGTCTTCTGGCACCGCTGAGCGCCTTTGCATTGTGTAAGGACTGCAGGGCCTCCTCGCTCCGGACACCTCTCCTGTTCCTGTATTTTGCCAGTTCCTTTAAGGATTTTGACCTGTTTGTCTCTTTCAAGAGCTCTTTCCATACTAATACCAGCATTTCCTCCTTTCTAATAAAAATGACAAGTGTTTCTTCCATTTTTTTCATTTATCTTTTGCCTTTATGTATATATAAATATATGAGAGCTACCGTGTGTTAGTTTTCATTCGAAAGGTTTTTTTTTTTTTTTTTTTTTTTTTAAGGTTTTGTGTATTCAGCTTACCGGTCTTGTATTCCTCCTGGACTGGGAGTCATAGTTCCCAAGGCTTTCCCGCCTCTGAGGGGTGAAGGACTCAGCATGTTTCACCTGGTGCTGTCATGTTTTCTCTTTGTGCGTTCAATCTCAGGTCCCCGTGGTGTTGACTGAGGCCCCCGTGGAGTTGCCGTGGCGTGTGGTGTGAGGGGAGAGACGACTCTCACTTTTCCAGTACCCTTGACCGAGCCTCCTGCATAGCCCAGGGACATGTAGCCATTGGCCTCGGCAGCTTCGAGGTTTCCTTTCTTCCTTTGGCTGTGAACAACAGTGCACAGATGAGCACCGTTCTATAGTCATCTTCCCCCAAGCCTCAAGATTGTCCTCCAGGCAGAGTCAGAGGAGTGGGACTGCGGACCCGGTGCAGGGACAGTCGGGGGAATGGGACTGCGGACCCGGTGCAGGGACAGTCGGGGGAATGGGACTGCGGACCCGGTGCAGGGAGAGTAGGGGGAGTGGGACTGCGGACCCAGTGCAGGGAGAGTCGGGGTAGTGGGACTGCGGACCCGGTGTAGGCACTTCCTCGTGGTCTTGATATGTAGGCCCTCCCCTCGAACAGGATTTAAAGCACACACCATGTGTCTGAAAGTTTCAGAATTACGGACCACACCATGCCCACACCCAACCTGCGAACCCCACCTCAGGTGGGAACCCTGCTCCCTAGAAATACCCTTTGGCCCTGGAGACCAAAGGAGACGGGGCAGGTGGAGCTGGGCCTGGGCCAGGTGGGCACTGACCAGGCAGGCGTGCCAGTGGCCAGGGTGGGCAGGTTTGCCTCCCCTGTGGTTCCTTTTCCAACAAGCACTGCCCCCCCCAGCCCCCGGCTGCCCCACCCAGACAGAGGGACAGGAGGACCATGGCCATCGGAGGCTTGGGAGGCCTACCCTGAGCAAACAGCCCCTCTTTGTCTGGCATCCAGGGCAGAGGCCATGGGTCCCCTCCCGACGCCTGCACTCATTCTCATCCTCTCTGGGGACCCCATTTGTCTTGCTTGCCCTCTCCCCATAATTCCTGCTCACAATAGTCTCTGAACCTTTAAACACCATTCTTAGGAGGCTGAAACCAAAGGTCCCTGGTTGCAGTGTCGAGACAGGCAGGGCCTCCTGGAGCACAGGTGCATTTAAAGGTGGTAGGGTCGGTGTGTGCGATTCAGTCCTCGCCGAGTCTTGAAAGGTGACCTGGAGTTACACAGAAGGCAGACAGGTGAGGTTGCAATGGGAAAGGGACAGCCATGGTTGCTGTGGGAGCCTGAACAGCCAGGAGAGGGCAGAGGGTAGGAGGGAAGGGCGGTGGAGGGAAGCAAGGAAAGCACAGGCCTCTGTGCAGGAGCCTGGGACAGGCACTGCCTCTGAGGGGTGGGCACAGCACGGTGCTGCCAGTGCTACCAGTGCCTGCCTGCAGCCGGGGCTCCTGGCATCTGGATCTCAAGCCACCCGGTCCTGACACCTGCACCACGGGGTCGTTTCCTCATGCACACATTTGCACCATTGAGCAGGGTTCATGAGCACTAGGATACCAAGAGTCCAGTGGGTCGCCTGTCCCAGGATAACTGCACGTATCAGTACCAAGTTCATCATTAGGCCGTGAGCAGCCCATGGCCACTTTGGGAAGATGGCCGTACTTCTTTCCAGTGGCAACACCTCCAAGGCCCATGCTTTTCCTTGTACGAAGCAGCCATCACCGCGCCAGGTAACAGAGCTGAGCCCTGTGTCTCTGACGCTGCTGTGCGGAGGTCTGAGCCGGCTTCAGATGAACCCGAGGCCTCCGTGGGCTGCGCCAAGGGTGAGGCAAAGCTGGCCCAGCCACGTGAAGCTGCGTGTCACAGAGGGTGTGCACTGGAGCAGGAGCCCCTCCCCGCAGGCCGTTCTCATTTGTACAGGAAAAGCCACACACTGCCGGCTCCTTAGACACGGGCCGCTGTGGCTTCGGTCACCAGCTTGAAGTCCTGTTTGACAAGCCCAGTGTACTCTCAGCGGGTCTTGTTAGGGAACTGATTTGGAGGCATTTGTCACTTATGCATGTCCAGGGCAGCCCCTCGTCACCTGAGTGTGAAGGACAGGCAGGACCTGGGGAGTGTCAGGTTGAGCTCCTCCTAGGGAGGTTTTTCGGCGAGGGTCCCAGCCTGCCTGGGGCATGGGACGGCCTGTGCCTTGGCATGGCCTGTGTGTCGAGTGCTGGGTCTCCGCTGCCCTTGCTGAGGAGACTGGCGGTCTGTCGGCCACAGAGGGTTCCTTGGGCCTGTTTCCTAAGGCTGAATGTCAGTGTCGAGTCAGGAATTTCGCAGCCCAAATGGAGACACGGGAGGAAGGAAATGGCCTCATTCAGGAACTTGAAGTGGGCCAGGCACAATCTGCGGGTCTTCTGCAGCCTGAAGTTCACTGGGGTCCCTCAGCTGGCAGCGCTGACAGCAGCGGACCTTTTCGCCATGATTTCATCTCAGCTGGTCCCGTTCCTTCATCTGCACGTGTACGTCACGGAAGCGGATACTTCATGTTGAATATGGATTCAAACCCTGCAGCCCCTGCGCAGGAGGAATACAAATGCTCCACTGTCTGCAGAAAGGCCCGGGGGTTTGGGTAGGATCAACGACCTTTGACCTCTGTAATGTGTGGTCCATGGAGACTGTTGTCATTTCGGGAGTAGGAGTGACAGTGAGGGGCCAGTGAGACCGAGAGGGGCCCATCCAATGCTCACTCCAGCCTCTCCGCAGGGCAGGGGGTGGAGTCCAGGCACGGCAGGGCCTTTGTTCTTGTTCTGGCCTCAGCCCTCCTGGCCTCCTGCTCTGTCAAGTGTGGCCGTCATCCCCTGTGACTGCCAGGGCTCGTGATTGCCAGGGCCCTGTGGTGAGGAGGATGTGGCAGGGGTAGGGTAGTGACTCGTGTTTGCCCGTCCCGCTCCGGGGGGTGCGCGGACCCCTTCAGCCCTCATGGCACCTGCGAAGGGCTCCTCTGCCACCTCCCAGGAGGTGCCTGCAACTCCTGCAGATAGAGGGCAGTGGTCATCATGAGCACGAAACAACAGGGCGAGTTTCTGGAGCTCTTTGCACCAGCACGGGTATCGCTGCCCCTCTAGCCTGGGGGTGGCTCCCCTCACCATCGCCATCACATAGACCAGGGACTCGTCCTCCAGGGACAGTGCATGGAGAGCCGGGTCTAGCCTGCTGGGTTCTAGAGCAGGCATGTCGCCCGCCCCGCTGCCCCCAACAGTGGTATGAGGAATGGGACTGCAGTGTGGATGCCACAGGGGTGCCAGGCTTGCTGCATGCCTCCTGGGACAAGTTGCCCAGCCTGTCCGCTCCTCAGTTTCCTCACCTAAAAGACGGAGGGGTCGCGAGAAATGCCCGAGGGCCTTCTGCTGGGAAATGTCATGCTGCTGCCCTGCCCCCCGGACCCCGGGGGTCCTCAGCGGCCTCCCCAGGTGGCATCAGGGCCTCCCTGCTGCAGATGGCTGGCACTCCACAGCACCTGCTGTGGTTAGGGTTTCTCACCAGGCTGCACACGCGGAGTGTCAGGAGGCTGTGGAAAAGCAAATTAAACCAATTAACCCTGCTCCCCGTGTCGCATGTCACCGTGGTGAGTCCTGTTTCATCTTTCTCTGTTAGGGGAAGAAAATAACAAGAGTAGGCAAATGGGCCTTTTAGCCCCATCGTGATTAATTTATTCATCTTTGCATGTTGGCAATTTGTAAACTTCTGACTTGAGTAGCTTTTAAGCGGACCTCTGTGTGCTCTCTGCTGTGCCCGGGAGCAGGTGTTGACGAGTTTTGCCACTGCACGCACAGCCCTTCCTGCTGCCTGGGGGAGCCTTCCGGTATCTTCAGTGTGCACAGAGGGTCCAGGGGAGGGAAGCACTGGTCAGTGCTGCCAGCAGACCCTGGCCTGGAGCAGGCAGAGGAGGGAGGCAGGATTTATACCTAGAACAGTGCTGTCCAGAAGGAATGTGTCACCAGCCACATAGGAACGTGAAAACAAAGAGGCAGGTGTCATTAATTTTAATAAAATATTTAACCAGCACCCAAAATACTATCATTTGAACCTAGAATCAATATAAAAATTATAAAAGAAATAGTTTACATTCTTTTGTTCTTAATAAATATTCAAAGTCTAGAGTGTGTTCTGCATAGACCCGCCCTGTTTCAGACGCACCACTCATGGCCCTTGAAGGCGAAGTCTGCGGTAGCCTGCATCCCATGGTTCCATTACGCTTCTCTGCATAGTGCTGGACACTGTCTCTTATTTATTTCTCCATCTGTTGCCTGACCTACTGGCACACACACTCATACATGTACGCCCTGCAGGGCTGTGGGCTGAGTGTCCTCAGTGCCTGGAGTGGGGCCTGGCATGGGGCAGCCCTGAGCATGTGGTCACCCAGTGAACACCTGCAGTGCCTGTGAGAAGGTCTGGCACGAAGGGCCTGGACCTCAGGCCCATTTGCTGGAGGAGAGGGGCCAGGGTACAGGTGGGAGCTGGTGCTCCAGGTGCTCTAGCTGCAGTGTGGGGGATGCCCCACAGCACCTGGCCTTCTCCCTACCCCTGTAAGCAGAGCTCCAGCACCAGGCGGGGCACTGTCCCGGCAGCTGCCCAGCTGGACAAGGAGGATCCAGCATGATCTCAGAGCAGACCCTACACTTCTTTTACTTTAAAGATTATGTTTAGTATACAGCTAATGCATGTTTATTTTGAAAAGATTAGAATTTATGGATAAGTAAAAAATAAATCATCACGTTTTCTCCCAACGATGACCACGTTCATCTTTGGCTGATGGTCCTTTTGGAATTCTTCATGCAAATGCATGTCCTTGAATTTGCATATACACACAGAAAGGTAACAGGTAACACCCAGGCATGTGCACAGCAGGGAACCTTCATGTGCCTGGCTCATCGTGGGCACCGGAAGCCCCGTTGTGGAAGATGTAACCAGCCATTCAAGCATTGCCGAAGGCACTTTGCACACATTCAACAACCCAATAAGGGAGTTATTGTTGTTCTGGCTTTTTCACTCCAGTGGTTCAGCAAGTGGGAGGGAGTGGCACCCAGCAGCTTCTTTGCTCCCATAGCTCGGCAAGCGGGAGGGAGGGTTACAGCTCTTTTACTCCTGCTGCCCACAGCTCAGCAAACATTACAGCTCTTTTGCTCTCACAGTTTGGCAAGTTCTGGGTTCTTGTCCCACAGCCAAGAGGAATAAGGTACATGGACGCCAGAGAGTAGGGCAGAGTAGAATTCTACTGAGGAACAGAAAGAAAGCTCTCAGCTGCAAGAAGAGACCTGAAAGCAGGGTGGCCATCTGTGAGGGTAAGTCCAGGTTTTTTATGGGCTTTGAATGGGGGAGTGCATGCTGATAGGTCCATGGATGGGCTTGGAAAAAGCACCATTCGATTGGATAAAGGGCATCATTCAGAAGGAACCAATTGAAAGAGAGTGGGTAAGACGGGGATGGAAGTTCTCACTCCGGTCGTGGACTCTATCCAGAACTGGCAGTTTGGTGCTCAGGCTCTAAAAGTGACCTTCACTTGAAGGTCAGGTTTCATTGGGGACCCGTCCCTGTCTGTCTAGGAACTTGTCTGTCTCCTGTTGCTATCACTATTATTATCCCATTTTACAGATGAGGAAACTGAGGCACGGAGGGTTATGAGACTTGCCCAGGGTTGTGTAGCTAATAAATGCAGGGCTGGGATTTGAACGTGGCCGTGGGGCACATTCAGATGTGCTTTTAGTTGCTTCACCGGACTCTGCGACATTCACTGCCCAGCAAAGTGCTGTGGGCTCGGTTTTGGGGATATAGGGACACACAGACCTGTTGAAGTAGTAGTGGTGGAGATGCTGGGGAGAACTCACTGCCCAGCAAAGTGCTGTGGGCTCGGTTTTGGGGATATAGGGACACACAGACCTGTTGAAGTAGATGGTGGAGATGCTGGGGAGAGCAGCAGGGATGCATCTGCAGTGCTCGTGGGGTCAGGCAGCATTGGGGGCGGGCTCGGGCCCAGCACTCCCGCATCTAATCCAGTGATCTTGCTTCCCTCGCTGCTGCCCGTTCTCATGTGAGCCTCAGCCCTGGGCCAGCCACGCAGAGCTCAGGGTCTCGAGGGAACCCAGGGTCTGCAGTCACCCACCCACCCACCCACCCACTGTTCTGGAGCCTGGGGCCCTAGATCACTGGCTTGTCACCGTCTCACCCTTCCTGGGAAGGCCTGGCACGCGGGGGAGGTCAGTGTCCTCCACGGATGGCACTAGGATTCGTTTGACTCAGGAAAAATAAAACCCTTTTGGTAAGAAGTAGCCAAAGCCATGGCGGTATCTGCTCTTCAGCATCAGGAGCCTCGCCTGGTCTCCGGCATCGGGAGCCTCGCCTGGTCTCCGGCATCGGGAGCCTCAGCATTGGGAGCCTCGTCTGCTCTTCGGCATCGGGAGCCTCACCTGCTCTCCGGCATCGGGAGCCTCACCTGTTGGAACCCACCCGGGGCAGGAGTGAGCGGCATGGCGGCTTCTGTCTAAGTGTGGTCCACTGCTGTGTGGTCCATGGGGGGAAACTGTTGGAAACATCCCAGCTTGGCTTCCCACCTCCACCCTGTGTCCCACTCACTGACTTTTTAGAGAGATGCCTTTGCCTGCATGATGGTGTGTGAGTCAGGGCTCCACTTCTGTCTGGGTGGTGTGGGTAGGGCCAACCCCCACCCCTGCCGGCCCTCAACTTCAACAGGGGTTGCCTGGTGGAAAGCGTGAGCAACTCTATCCACTCTCGTGATTCATGATGTGTCCGAGAGTGTCCAGGGCATACCCAGGTCGCCCACCATCCTGAGAACCAACACATCCCTCTCCCCAGGCCCCACCTCCCAGATCCCAGGTCAGTTGCTTGGGCTGGGGCCAGGACAATGGGGCATTTTTTCGAGCTCCTTGGGTGCTGATGGACATGTGGTCAGGCCTGAGAACCGTCAGCCTCCAGGCCGTGCAGTGAGAGTCTGATTCTGTTGCTTTTGATCCCTCACTGACCACAGACCCCACAGCCTTTACAAAGGGCCCTTGCAGACACTCGGTGTCCACTGGAAGCATTCTCGGTGCACAGGCTGATAGAGAAAGGTGGGGTGCACTCCACGCTGCCCTCTGGCTGTGGCTTTGTTGAGATGGTGGTGCCCCAGGGACCGGGGGAGGGATGGATTGCAGACCTGACGCGACCTTGACTTCTACGGCATCAGTGTCATGAGCAGAGCCTTCCTTTAACTTTTAGATCCACAGATGTGGCCATTAATTGTTTATGGAAAAGTTAAGAATAAAAATGCAAGTGCCGTCTATAGTTTTCTGGGCCGGGCCCTGGGCAGGCCTCTCTCCACCTGCCCTCCTGGACAGGCAGCACCGTCATTGCTGGGAGAGCCATGTCCCTGAATGTGACCGAGGGATGGCTTTGCCCATGGTGGCCCCTCTGCCTGCCTGGTGTGGGTGATGCAGAACAGCTCTTGGCTAATAAATGTGCCGTGTTTCCCAGACAGGAGACGGCGTGGCCTAGTGCATAAATAAGACAAGCCTTTTTAAAAAAGAAATCTGTATTTAAGGACGTGTTTGGCTGTGTTCTTCGCCTCCCATAAAGGTCACCCAGATAGATTTTTCCTTCTTTAGCATTGCAGGCTGCGAAGAACTGGGCATTTCTATTCTCCCTCCATCCAGTGAACTGGGGGAATAAATTAGATTCTGAAATTGAGTGTGCAGTAGAGTCGGTGAGTTACCGTAATGGGAGGTACTGCTTCTCACCTTGCAAGGAGCGAGGTCATGATAATATGAAGCGAAGTGGATTAAAAATAAAACCAAAGGTATTTATTTATGACCTGCTCAGAATTGGATTGGCATCCATGTAAGTTGCATCTAATGGTGAAAGACAGCAGATTGATGTTGATATGTCCCCAGGGACTTTTAGCCAGTGAAATTTGCTCCCTGAATTCAATTTAAAGGCCCACTGAAAGTATCCAAAATGCGAAAGGAAATGGAATTGAGGAAGTGGGGGTGGAAGCCCAGCAACTGCGAAATAGCAATTGGAAGACGGTCCTGGGGTGTAACCCTCCTGATGCAGGACCAGAGAGAGGACAGTCCTGGTGTGTAACCCTCCTGATGCAGGACCAGAGAGAGGACAGTCCTGGTGTGTAACCCTCCTGATGCAGGACCAGAGAGAGGACAGTCCTGGTGTGTAACCCTCCTGATGCAGGACCAGAGAGAGGACGGTCCTGGTGTGTAACCTTCCTGATGCAGGACCAGAGAGAAGACAGTCCTGGTGTGTAACCCTCCTGATGTGGGAATGGAGAGAGGACAGTCCTGGTGTGTAACCCTCCTGATGCGGGGCTGGAGAGAGGACAGTCCTGGTGTGTAACCCTCCTGATGTGGGAATGGAGAGAGGACAGTCCTGGTGTGTAACCCTCCTGATGTGGGAATGGAGAGAGGACGGTCCTGGTGTGTAACCCTCCTGATGCGGGGCTGGAGAGAGGACAGTCCTGGTGTGTAACCCTCCTGATGCGGGGCTGGAGAGAGGACAGTCCTGGTGTGTAATCTTCCTGATTCGGGAATGGAGAGCGCAGCTCGTGGATGGCCGGGGGGCCTGCCTCGGTGAGGGTGGGGCAACATGCAGACGGCAGCCTCCGGCACAGCCAGGATGTGAGCCCGGGTCATCTGTCCAGGCTCTGTGCCTGCACAGCTCAGCTCATCTTGGCTGTGCCCATGTGGAGAGCTTGCCATCCTTATCTCCAGATGAAGGAGAGTGTGGCTTGGAGAGCCAGGCCCACTGGCCAAGACCACCTGGACAGGGAGACAGGATGTGAACTTCAGAGCCCAGCTACCCCCCATTCCCCTCCATGCCAGTCTTGCTGGGCTGCGTTTTCTCGAGGCAGGCGACATGGGCATCCCGAGCCTGTGGCCCTCCCTGTCCCTTGTCACCTGCTAGAAGTGGGGAAGGGCAGTTCCAGCACCCTCAGGGCTCCTCAGCCACCTTCCTGACTTCCTGGATCCAGCTTCTGTTTGGGGTGGGAGGTAGGAGGAGCCGGGGAGCCTGCAGGTGGCCCCCTGGGGGCAAATTCTCGAGGACCAGAGCCCACAGGGCCATCCGAGCAGTGTAGACCCCTCCCTCAGGGAGTCTGCCCAGCTTCATGACAGAGCCTGGGCTTGGGCTGGCCCTGACCTGATGGTCCCCTGTTTCTCTTCTGAGAACCCCCACCGCAGGAGGCTGTCTTGGCCACTCAGCCCTCTCTGATCCCTACTTCTGCCAAGCCCCCTGTGTGTTGGGGTCCCCGGAGACCTGCCCTGTCCTTGGTGGGCCGCCAGCAGCTGTGGATGTGGGCGTGGTCATGTGGGAGGGCGGGGCTGTCGGGCGGTGGTCTTGGGGGGTCCCCTGAGGACCTGTGCTTTTCCTTCCCCGTTGTGGCCTCAGTGGACGTAGGTCAGTCTCCATCTCCTCAGTGTCCACATCCCGGCTTCCAGACCATGAGCTCTGGAGACAGTCGCCCATGTGTCTTTTGGGGGTGGGACTCAGTGTCCCCATAGCCCATCTGAGACACGGCCCAGCTGCAGGCCAGAGGAGCCCACCCAGCACTCCCAGTAAGCCCAGCGCACCTGCCCAGTGTGCCCGGTGAGCCCAGTGTGCCTGCCCAGTGAGCCTGATAGGCCCAGTGTGCCTACCCAGCACTCCCAGTGAGCTGTGTGCTCACCCAGAGTGCCCAGTGAGCCCAGTGAGCCCAGTGAGTCTGGTGTGCCCGCCTGGTGTTCCCACCCAGCATGCCCAGTGAGCCTTGTGTGTCCACCCAGTGTGCCCGCTCAGTGAGCCTGGTGTGTCCACCTAGCATGCCCATGGAGCCCACTGTGTGCCCACCCAGTGCTGGCTGTACTGCTGGCCGTATGTGTGTTTTCCCAGTCTGTCCAGCAGCCCCGACAGTAATTTACCACAGTAAATAAAAATGTGTACTCTGTGAATTCAATGCAATAAATGCTGTGACTGGGAAGTAGAATGGGAGAATGAAGGGTACAGGAGGCAAGATTTGTACAGGAGGCGAGATTTTACAAATACACATGTAAGATGATTTTACCCACACTGAACGACTTATAATTGTTGCTTATTCCCTATAGTTCCCTATTTTCCTACTTACATGCATGTCATTCACCTTTATGTAAAACCTTTTACCTCCTATCTTTACCTATGAGAATCCTACCTGAATTTTAAGAGTCTGATCAAATGTCACTTCCACAGAAAGGCCTTCTTTGGTTGTAACTGGAACTAATTTTAAAATATCAATCTAAGGCAAATAAGCACATTAGAAAGCAATAAATAAATAAATGGTGGCCCCATTTTGCAGAGGAGGAAGCTGGGCCTCGGGGTGGAGTCATTGTCCCAGGGCACCAGGTTGGACCTAGACCTGAAGCTGGGTTTGGTGGAGCCCCGCACCCCAACCCGCTGGTGTGAGGCGGTCACGGAGGAGGGTCCAGTTGGTGCTTTGCTGTGCTCCTGGGCTCCCGGGGTGGGCCTGAGCCGGCTTCGTTCTGTGATCCCCTCATGTGTGGGCTTCACCTGCTGACGGTGCTGGTGCCTGGAGGGGTCTCCTGGTGCACAGAAATCTGTGCTTAGTGGCAGTTCCAGGGGTGCTGCGGTACTTCCTGGGCTGATACAGGCTTTGGGGGAGTGGGAAGCTCCTGGGCGGAGGCTGCAAAGCTGCAGCAGGGCCCCGAGAGCTGGGTCTCCCCCTGAGGGGCAGGGGATTCAGTTAAATGAAGCTCTGGGCGGCCCCTGCCACGACATCTCAGATGCCGGACTTGGAGCTGTGCAGTGGGCCTCCTGCCTGGCTGCTGGGATGGGGTGGGGGCCGTGGGGCGAGGCCTGGGGCCCTGCTGGGGTTGAGCAGGGAGCAGCTGCCGGCTGGGCAAGTTTTCCTGGGTCACCCATCCTCCACTGTGGGTCACCTCCTCTGACCTGAGCTTGTGTCTTTCTCTCCAGTTTTCCTGGGTCACCCGCCCTCCACCGTGGGTCACCTCCTCTGACCTGGGCTTGTGTCTTTCTCTCCAGTTTTCTGGGGTCACCCGCCCTCCACTGTGGGTCACCTCCTCTTACCTGGGCTTGTGTCTTTCTCTCCAGTTTTCTGGGGTCACCTGCCCTCCACTGTGGGTCACCTCCCCTCCACTGTGGGTCACCTCCTCTTACCTGGGCTTGTGTCTTTCTCTCCAGTTTTCTGGGGTCACCCGCCCTCCACTGTGGGTCATCTCCTCTTACCTGGGCTTGTGTCTTTCTCTCCAGTTTTCTGGGGTCACCCTCCCTCCACTGTGGGTCACCTCCTCTGACCTGGGCTTGTCTCTTTCTCCCCAGGAGCTGCTGCTCTTCCTCCAGAACCTGCCCACAGCCCACTGGGATGATGAGGACATCAGCCTGTTGCTGGCCGAGGCCTACCGCCTCAAGTTTGCCTTCGCCGACGCCCCCAATCACTACAAGAAATGAGCCCAGGCCCACCCGCAGCTGGCCTCACTGTCCTGGGTGGCGCGCCCCACCTGCCTGGCTGGTGGTAGGCCCCTGTGAGCTAGTCCCGGGCTGCTAAAAGGCCTTGTGAGGGGGCCCCACCCTCCAGGGGAGCTGGTGAAGATGGGCCCCAGACCTGGTCTAGGGCTGACAAAGACAGGGACAGCCTCTGTTTTCTGAGATACCAAAGAGAGCCAGGGGAGGGCCCCGGCTTCGGCGGCCAGAGGCAGGTCAGGGGTCCCCTCTCCCTCTCCCTGCAATGTCCTTGCCAAATGACTGCCTCCTGCCGCCCCTAGTCCGGGGCAGCCTAGGAGGCCGACCCTCTTGGGAGTCCTGCTGTCTGGGTGCCAGGGCCGGAACGAGGTAGTGGCCATCTCATACCTACTCTGAAATGCAAAACTTCTATTCTGTTGAGTGAAAGAATAAAATGTAGACAAAATCTAGACCGAGACGTTGCGCTGACCCGGGGTCTCTGTGCCGCGAGGTCCCCTCACAGCCGTATTTCACTGCTGCTGGCCCTTTCCCTCCGTGTGTTTTCCTGCTTGCTTGGTTTAAACGTGGCTGGGAAGCTGAAGGCTGGAGTCCAAGCCGTGAGCCCGCCGAGTGCCTGGGAGGCCGTGGGACCAAAGGCTGGGAGCAGAGGGAGGCCTCGCCATCGCCTTACTTTCCACCTTGAACCTCTTTTACAAGAGAGAACCCCCCACCTCCCTGAGGTCCAGGGCCAAGTGGCCCCGCCACGCAGGTAGGCGCCAGCCTCAGCCAGAGCCCCTGGAGGCCCACCCAGGCTGTCGGGCCATGTTGGGCTGGCAGACGGGCAGGGGCTCGCGGCCCTGTCATCAAAGCCCTGAACCACAGTGCTCTTCTCACCACAGCCTGGAAGCGGAATGAGCTTTTGGAGGCTTCCTGGGACTTGCTGTCCTTGTCCAGGTCTGCCAGGTGTAGGGGAGGTGTGACTGGTTCCGTCGTGGACCGGTTCCTCCGTGGACCAGTTCCGCCGCGGACCACTTCTGCCCTGGACCGGTTCTGCCCTGGACTGGTTCTGCCCTGGACTGGTTCCACCATGGACCAGTTCTGCCGTGGACTGGTTCCCGCCATGGACCAGTTCCCGCTGTATACTGGTTCTGTCCTGGACTGGTTCCCGCTGTGGACTGGTTCCTTGGGGCTCTAAGCGTGGAAGGGCCCAGAGCTGGTCCCTGCCCAGCGCCCTGCTAGGGCTGTGTCCGTGGTTCCAGGGGCCTTGGGACTGGCTTCCCAGCATTCCCTCGGTGTGTCACAGGCTGCATGACCCCTGGAATGTGGGCAGGGCCACAGCCACAGTCTGTCTGATCCCTGAGCCCAGGACAGGCTCATGTCCTCAGCGACCCACTGGTGACTGACTTCTCAGACTCTCCTCTGTCCCTCAGGAGCAGCCGTGTCCTCTCCCAGGCCCTAGGACACTGCCGGAGACTGTGGGACATACAGGCATAAGTGATGTGTGTGTTTCTGCTTCTGTTTTAAAAATCCAGCATGGAACACACAGCATGGAAAACACACAGCATGGAAATTAGCACAAAATGCTGTGCAAACGTCAGATGCTCCCAAACCAGCAAAGGGATGGGCTTGCTTCAGATCAGATGCGGGCACGCCTTACCCCTGCCTTCTGTGTCCCCACCCCAGGGTCAAGGGTTCCTCAGACCAGCCATGCCTCCTCCTCCTGCCGCCTCCTTTTCTAGATGGGGAGGGGATTCCGTCACAAGGAGAGCCTCCCCTCGGCCGTGTGCAGGAAGCCCCATGGCCATGTGCAGGAAGCCCCATGTCGCTTTGCCGAGATCAGCCCTGGGAGGATCCCTTCTCTAGCTCAGATCATGCTGTGTGGCCAGAAGGCTGTGGACACAACTGACCTGCTTCTTGAGGTGGTTTATGTTTTAAACAGGAAGCTCCACGGAGTTCAGCCCTGTGTGCATTTCCTCATATATGTAAACGCCAAGACTGAATGTGAGGGGTGTCGACCGTGGGCCTTAAGTCTGAGCAGATCCATCTGGAATGTTCGGGGTGTGCTGTCTGGATGTGGTGTGCTAAAAACACGGAATAAAGATCAGTGACAAAGCCGCGGCCTTGGCCTGTGATTCGAGGACTTGCCCATCGAGGACAGGGGCACCCCGGCCCAGCCCTGCCGCGGGTCTGAGCTCAGGGCCATTGCAGCGCACCAGCGTGGGCCCGGCAGCACCCGTGATCTCGCTGCCACCTGCAGGACCTCTCAGGGAGATGGGGCTGCAGCTGCGCAGGTGGTGCAGGGATGCCGCTTGCCCGGGCGGGGCAAGACTCAGAAACCAGTCTGACCCCCGAAGCCCGGCTCTGCACTAGCTGGAACACGGGAGTGTGGGGTCCAGGCTGGCCCCTGTCAGGCTCCTGAACAAGGGACCTCCCCTTGGGCCACATCTGTCAAGCACCTGCTTTGAAAAGGGCTGTTCCGGGGTAGGCACCAGGCTCTGGGATCCCCCCCGCCTCTCCTGGGATACACTTGCCTCACCCTCACCCACACACTGAAACACCCTCCTTGCCCTGTGTTACTGAAACAAGGCCCTTCAAAGGGCCTCAGTTTCTCAGGGCAGCTTTCCAGGTGCGCCACACCCCTCTGAGTAACCCCGTCTGGGTGCCCCACCCTCAGGTACCCCACACCCCCCTGGGTGCCCCACCCTCGGGACCCTCCCTTGGCAGCACTTGGCTTTCCACTGCCTTGTGCTGTCCACTGACGGGGTGTGGGGTGTGCTCCTGTCCCCACGGGTGTGGGGTGTGCACTACTGACCGGGTGTGGGGTGTGCTCCTGTCCCCACGGGTGTGGGGTGTGCTCCTGTCCCCACGGGTGTGGGGTGTGCACTACTGACCGGGTGTGGGGTGTGCTCCTGTCCCCGCAGGTGTGGGGTGTGCTCCTGTCCCCACGGGTGGGCTGGTGGCTCCACAAAGTGGGAGTAGCCTCTTCACCTCTCTTTCCACAGTGACCCAGTGTGGAGCTGAGCCAGGCAGGGCTGCCTTCCTGGGCTCGGTGGCCCGGCACATGGGCTGACCTCACTGATGCCTGGCTGTGGTCTGCAGGGTCGTAGGCTGCAGGACGGAGACTGGCTGTCCCCAGCAGCCACCAGGTGTTCAGCTCCTGACTCCAGGTCACAGCCCAGCAACTGCCGTTCGCCTTCACGATTCCCCGGAGTTTGCAGCTCAGCAGTTGGCTCCTCGGGCCCAACTTGAGGTCTTCACAGCCTGTGCACACTCTGCTCCTGTGGGTGGCCCGAGCCCAGGAAATCAATCCCTGACCTGTGGTGGCTGTTGTCCTGTGCACCTCACCCTGCCCGGTCCCAGGGAGAGGCTCGGCCTGCTGGTACCACTGCTGTGCCCTTGGCAAGGTCAGACACGTCGGGGAGCATTGGGGTCCTGGGGAGTAGGAGATGGAGAGTCTCTGTGGTTTGTGCTTTTGGAAGAACTAGGAGGTGGGACGCTTCTGTGCCGTGTCACCGATGGATGGAAACAGGAGGAATCCTGTCTGTGTTTGAGCAGACCCGCTCCGCTGAGGACATGGGGACAGGCTGCAGAATGACACGCGCCATCGCAGGCTGCAGCACGCCAGCCTCCATGCCGTCCTCCAGAGCTGGAGGCTCCTCGTCAGCCCTGTGGCCCCAGTGATCTGCTCTCGGCCGCAGTCCTGGGGAGTTTGCCCGAGACTCAGACCCCTCGGGGTGTGGACCTCCCTGGGGCCTTCCCAGCCCCTGCCCACCCCTCCGTTCCTCTCCTCTCTCAGCCCCAGCCCCTTGGCTTCCCTCTGGCTCTGCACTTTGCCCTGCGGGATTGTGGGCTGCTTGGGGTGGGCCCCACTCAGCTGTGAGGCCTTTCCACACCCACCCTGCAGCTCCTTGGCATGGAGGGTCCCCAGCACAGGATGGTCTCCACCCAGGAGTGCACACGGCCGCTTACATGGTCCTGTGTGAGCGACCCAGCCGTAGCACATTTTGTTGACAAGATGAGGCTGGCTATTCTTTCTTTTTTTATTTTTTTATTTCTTGAGACAGGGTCTTGCTCTGTGGCCCAGGCTGGAGTGCAGTGGTGTGATCTCAGCTCACTGCAACCTCTGCCTCCTGGGTTCAAGTGATTCTAATGCCTCAGCCTCCCGAGCAGCTGGGATGACAGGTGCCCGCCATGACACCCAGCTAATTTTTTTAGTAGTTTTAGTAGAGACGGGGTTTCACCATGTTGGCCAGGCTGGTCTCGAACTCCTGACCTCAAGTGATCTGCCCACCTCGGCCTCCCAAAGTGCTGGGATTATAGGTGTGAGCCATCGTGCCTGGCCCGATTATTCTTTTAGGAAAAAAAATTATATTCAACTTCCAGATAAGTGGATGTAAATATAAAAATTACCCCCAAATACTCAAAAATACATGGCTATTTTTATCATTGGGAATGGTAAAAGGCTTTCTTAGCATGATGCCAGTGGCAAAAACAAGATAGAAAAAGACTAATGATATATATCCGTAGTATGCGCTACCAAAGCAAATGGCAGGGACGACTAAGACCCAACCTTCATCACCAAAGACAAGTGTGAATGACATCGCTGGTTCACCTAGGCAAGGCGGATTCAGATTCCTCAGCATGCGGAGTTCCTGGAAATTGATAAAAATGGGCACAGCACAGAAAATGGGCAGTTCACAAAAGTGGTGCAGGTGACCGATGACAAGTTCACATCACCAATGGTTACAGAAATGAAAATCATTCACCAGCCACTTGCCCCCACCAGGGCTGGCCGTGTGACCTTGGGCTGTGTCTATGATCATCTGTTATGCAGCAATGCAAAACAAATACCCTCTCTCTTTTAGTCTGTATTTTTTTCTGAATATTTTGCAGTGGTTTTTCGTTGTTGCTGTTTTTACATTTAAGCTGTGAGGCGGCAGACACAACACAAACCTAGCTCTCGGAGAATCATTACAAAGCAGACGCCCCATGTGATAGGGTTTGGATGTATCCCCACCCAATTCTCATCTTGAATTGTAGCTCTTGTAATTCCCATGTATTGTGGAAGGGACCTGGTGGGAGATAATTGAATCATGGCGATGGTTTTCCCCCCAGTGTTCTCATGGTAGTGAATCAGTCTCACGAGACAGGATGGTTTTGTAAGGGGAAACCCCTTTCGCTTGGCCCTCATTCTCTCCTGCCGCCATCCATGTAAGCCATGACGTTGTGCCTCCTTGCCTTCTGCCATGATGGTGAGGCCTCCCCAGCCACGTGGAACTGTGAGTCTATGAAACCTCTCTTCTTTATAAATTACCCAGTCTCACGTATGTCTTTATTAACAGCATGAGAATGGTCTCATACACCATGTAACCACAACCCTGGTTGAGAAATAGAACATGACCCACACTGGATCTCCCTGTGTGCTTCCTCCTCCCAAACATGACACACCGCTGACTTCCAAAGCATCCTTTAGTTCTGCTTATTTGTACACTTTTATTATATGAATGGAATTATACAATATATACTCTTGTGAACAACTCTTCCTGCTCAACTTTCGGTTTTTTGTTTTGTTTTGTTTTGTTTTTGAGATGGAGTCTCACTCTGTCGCCCAGGCTGGAGTGCAGTGGTGCAATCTGGGCTCACTGCAAGCTCTGCCTCCCAGGTTCGTGCCATTCTTCTGCCTCAGCCTCCCGAGTAGCTGGGACTACAGGTGCCTGCCACCACGCCCGGCTAATTTTTTTGTATTTTTAGTGGAGACGGGGTTTCACTGTGTTAGCCGGGATGGTCTCCATCTCCTGACCTCGTGATCCGCCCGCTTCGGCCTCCCAAAGTGCTGGGATTACAGGTGTGAGCCACCACGCCCGGCTTCAACTTTCTGTTTGTGCGAGTATCTGTGTGGTATTAAGCGTGGTTTCTTCTTTTCCATTGCTGTAAAGTTTTCCATGACATGGATAGATTGCAATTTGTCCCTTCTACTCCTGCTGGACATTTGGATCGTGTCTGGTTTGGGGCCGTTATAAACAATGCCCCTCTGAATATCTGCGTGCCTGTCTCTTGGTGGACACGTGCCCCCGTTCTGTGGTTTTCTTTCCCCTAGAAGCGGAATTGCAGAGCCATAGGGCATGCATCCTTCCCTCTAATAGATCATGAGAAATGATTTTACAAAGCACCTTTTCCAGCTTACATTTCCACTGGCAGGTCGATGGTTCTCGTTTCTCCACATCCTTGCCCTCACTGGGTGTGGTCGGTCCTAGCCCTTCTCATGGGTGTGTCTGCATCTCTGGGTAATCGTCCTTCCCTGCTGCTCACAGAGCTGCATACATGGGCTCTCTCAAAACTCCCATTGTAGTGGAGCACCTGTTTCCTCCCTGCTGCAACCAAAAGAGACAGAAAGAGACTGACTTGGGATTTCATGTGATGCTATGATCATAAGCATTTTCTCATATTATTACAATTCTTCAAAAATGTGATTTTAATGACTGCATAATATGCAGTTGCATGGATTCACATAATTTATTCCTTTATTATACATCAAGTTGCTGCTATTTTTTTCCTCTAGCAAATGGTGCTGTGATAAATGTCTACATTTCTGGGTACTTTTTCCATAATAGATTTTTAGTAGTGGGATTCTTCAGTTATTGCCGAATACAGGAGTCAGCAAAATCACTGCCGCCCTCCCCACCCTACAGTGGCTTGCAACAGTGGCTGCAGGTCTGCTCATCTGGTTTTCTTTGGAATGTCTTAGAAAATATAAGTTTGAGAAATTATTTAGAAATTTAAAGATAACGTTGGAAATTGAGTGTGTAACTTCCAGGAGAGGGGAAAAAGAAAAAGAAGGAACAAAGTTGAGAAGGCAAGAGAAGAGGTAGGAAAAAAAAGCAAAGGAAAAGTATGATAAATACAAAGCATTAATTACCAGCGCCCAAGCAAGTTCAGCTATGATCATGATAGATAATTTACACTCACCTATTCAAAAGGAGATACATTATGCTTTTAAAAACTCCATAAAAGCCAACAACATAGTATTGATGAGAGATACATCAAGACTAAAAATTTTGTTTGAAATGGAGGGATGGAAAAAATATGGGGGAAATACTACCCACCTCCCCAAATGTGGTTGGAATATCTGTATTCCCCCAGATCACATTTGAAAAGCATTAACAAGGACAAAGAGAGCTTTGTCTCATGACTGAGTGAAGTGCTTCGTCATATGACCAAAAGCGCTTCACTCAGTCATGGACCTGCGTAGATATAACAACATAACCTAACCTCAGCATAAACAAGGCAAAAGTGGGTACAATGATGAGGAAATACTGACCTATCCACAAGTATAATGGGAAATTATAACTCATCTGCAGAAAATGATGGACCAATGAGAAAAAGGTTTAAAAAGACAATCAGAATAATAAATATAGAAACAAAAGTTATTGGAGTAGAAAAGAAAACACAAATAATGGAATTGACTGAAAAAAAACGAAAGTTTACTTTTAGACAAGACTAATAATGGAGGCTCGAGAGTAAGCATCTTTGCCTGTTGTGCAGTTGGTGTATCTCCAGCATTCAGAAACAGGACCTGTCTATAGTAGGAGCTGAATAATGTTTGTTGAATGACAAATAGATCAACTCCTAAGGATTAAAATCCAACTGTAATAATGAAGGGAGGTGAAACTGCAGATGCTGAAGATATTTTAAATATTACAAGCATCAAGAGAACCAAAATCAAGCCATAGAGGGGGAGAAAATAATTGCAAAAGACATACCTGATAAAGAACTGCTCTCTAAAATTTAAAAAGAACTCTTAACAATAAAAAACAAACAGCCCAACTTTAAAATGGGCAAAAGATCTGGACACCTCACCCAAGAAGATACCCAGATAGCAAATAAGCACACAAAAAGATGCTTAGCATATTGCAAAATATGCTCAACAATGAAATACCACTACCCACAGAATGGCCAAAATCTGATAGAAGCAGGAGAGGCAGAGCAAGGTGGCAGAATAGAAATCTCCACCAATCAATCGTCCCCTCACACAAGGATGCCAAGTTAACAACTACCTACACAGAAAAAAACACCTTCGTAAGAGCCAAAAATCAGACACACCCTAGACCAGAAGGGAATCCACTGCCCTGAAGGAAAGGACCCAGTCCTGTCGGCATTCATCACCTGCTAACCGAAGAGCCCTTGGGCCCTGAATAACCAGCAGTGACACCCAGGTACTGTATCAAGGGCCGTGGTGAGCCTCTGAGACTTGCTGGCTTTAGGTACCAACACTGCCACAGGGAGTTAAAGCATCAAGTGAGCTCTTTGAGTCCCCAGTTCTAGGACTTGACTCTTGGATGGCATTTCTGGGCTTGCCCTGTTCCAGAGGGGAGCCCACTGCCCTGAAGGCTTTACGTGGCTCAGAATTGAGACAGAGACTGTGCATTTGGGAGAAAGTGAGGGAAGAGAACAAGAGTCTCTGCCTGGTAATCCAGAGAATTGTCCTGTGTCTTCTCCAAGACCATCAAGCTGGTACCTCTATAAGTCTGCAAGAACCACAGTGTTACTGGGGTTGGGGTGCTCCCTAAAAGAGAAATGACTTAGATCATAACACCCAAGTCCTTTCAAATAACTCGAAAGCCTTGCCGAGAAGGATGGCTACAAATAAGCTCAGACAGTGAAGACCACAACAAATACGTAACACTTCGATACCCAGACATCAAAGAACATCTGCTAGCATCAACACCATCCAGGAAAACATGACCCCACCAAGTGAACTAAATAAGGCACCAGGGACCAATCCTGGAGAAACAGATATGTCACCTTTCAGACAGAGAATTCAAAATAGCTAAATTGAGGAAACTCAAAGAAATTCAAGATAACATAAGGAATTCAGAATTCTATCAGATAAATTTAACAGCTTGAAATAATTAAAAAGTGATTAGCAGAAATTCTGGGGCTGAAAAATGCAATTGGCCTACTGAAAAATGCATCAGCTTCCTTTAATAGCAAAATGGTTCAAGCAGAAGAAAGAATTAGTGACTTGAAGACAGCCTATTTAAAAATACATAGGAGGCCAGGGGCGGTGACTCATGCCTGTAATCCCAGCACTCTGGAGAGGCCAAGGCAGGTGGATCACAAGGTCAGGAGTTCAAGACCAGCATGGCCAATAGGGTGAAACCCCCATCTCTACTAAAAATACAAAAAAATTAGCCGGGCGTGGTGGTGGGCACCTGTAGTCCCAGCTACTCGGGAGGCTGAGGCAGGAGAATTGCTTGAACTCAGGAGGTGGAGGTTGCAGTGAGCCGAGATTGTGCGACTGTGCTCCAGCCTGGGCAAGAGAGCAAGACTCCATTAAAAAAAAAAAAAAAAAAAGCAGGAGACAAAAGAAAAAAGAATACAAAATAATGAAGCCTGCCTACACGATCTAGAAAATAGCCTCAAAAGGGCAAATCTAAGAGTTATTGACCTTACAGAGGAGGTAGAGAAAGAGATAAGGGTAGAAGGTTTATTCAAAGGGATAATAACAGAGAAAGAGATCAATATCCAAGAACCAGAAGGTTATAGAACACCAAGCAGATTTAACCCAAAGATGATTACCTCAAGGCATTTAATAATAAAACTTCCAAAGATCAAGGATAAAGGATCCTAAAAGCAACAAGAGAAAAGAAACAAATAACATAGATTTGGGCTTTAATACGTCCGGCAGCAGACTTTTCAGTGGAAACCTTACAGGCCAGGAGAGAGAAGCATGACATATTTGAAGTGCTGAAGGAAAATAACTTTTACCCTAAAATAGTATATCCAGCAAAAATATCCTTCAAACATGAAGGAGAAATGAAGACTTTTCTAGACAAACAAAACCTGAGGTATTTCATTAATGCCAGGACCATCCTACAAGAAATGCTAAAGGGAGTATTTCAACCAGAAAGAAAATTACATTGATGAGCAATAAATAGTCACCTGAAGGCAAAAAAACTTACTGGTAATAGTAAGTACACAGAAAAACACGACGTATTATGACAATGTAACTGGGGTGTGTAGACTACTCTTACCTTAAGTACAAAGACTAAACAATGAACCAATAAAAAATTATAACTACAACAACTTTTCAAGACATAGTATGATAAGATATAAATAGAAACAACAAAAAGTTAAAAAGTGGGGGGATGGGGCCGGGTATGGTGGCTCACGCCTATAATCCCAGCACTTTGGGAGGCCGAGGTGGGCAGATCACGAAGTCAGGAGTTCGAGACCAGCCTGGCCAACATGGTGAAAACCCGTCTCTACTAAAAATACAAAAACTAGCTGGGCGTGGTGGCGCATGCCTGTAATTCCAGCAACTCAGGAGGCTGAGGCAGGAGAATCACTTGAACCCGGGAGGCAGAGGTTGCAGTGAGCCAAGATCATGCCGTCCATTACACTCTAGCCTCCAGCCTGGGTGACAGAGTGAGATGCCATCTAAAAAAAAACAAAAAAACAAAAAAACTCTATTAACATAGCTAGAAGCTGTAATGAAAAGTCTTCCAGTAAAGAAAAGCCTGGGACCTCATTGCTTCACTGCTGAATTCTGCCAAACATTTAAAGAAGAACTAATACCAATCCTCCTCAAACTATTCCGAGAAATAGAGGAGGAGGGAATATTTCCAAACTCAGATTTCTATGAGGCCCAGTATTACCCTGATACCAAAACAGACAAAGACATATCAAAAAGAAACCTACTGGACAATGTAGCAGTGATGCAGAAGTCCTCACAAAATACTAGCAAACTGAATTCAGCAATACATTAGAAAGATCATTCATTATGACCAAATGTGATTTATCCCTGGGATGTAAGGCTGGTTCAACATATGCAAATCAATCAACATGGTACATCATATCCAAAGAATGAAGGATAAAGACCATATGATTATTTCATTTGATGCTGAAAAAGTGTTTGATGAAATTCAACATCCTTTCATAATCAAAATCTTCAAAAAAAACTGGATATGGAAGGAATATACGTCAACATAATAAAAGCCATATTCTACAGACCCACAGCTAGTATCACACTGAATGGGGAACAACTGAAAGCCTTTTCTCTAAGATCTGGAACATGACAAGGATGCCCACTGTCACCGCTGTTATTCAACATAGTATACTGAAGTCCTAGCTAGAGCAATCAGACAAGAGAAATATATAAAGAATATCCAAATTGGAAAGGAAGAAGTCAAATTATCCTTGTTTGTTGATGATATGATCTTATATTTGGAAGAACCTAAAGACTTCAGAAGGAAACTATTAGAACTGGTAAACAAATTCAGTACAGTTGCAAGATACAAATCATCATACAAAAATCAATAGCATTTCTATATGCCAACAGCAAACAATGTGAAAAAGAAATTTAAAAAGTAATCTAGTTTATCATGGCCACATAAAATTAAATACCTAGGAGTGAACTTAACCAAAGAAGTGAAAAATCTCTATAATGAAAACTATAAAATGCTGATGAAAGAAATTGAAGAGGACACCAAAAAATGAAAAAATATTCCATGTTCATGGTTGGAAGAATAAATATTGGTAAAATGTACATACTACCCAAAGCAGTCTACAGATTCAATACAATCCCTATCAAAATACCAAAGACATTCTTCACGGAAATAGAAAAAAAATCCTAAAATTTATATGGAACCACAGAGACCCAGAATAGCCAAAGCTAGCCTAAGTGAAAGGAACAAAACAGGAGGAATCACATTACCTGACTTCAAATTATACTATAGAGCTATAGTAACCAAAACAGCATGGTACTGGCATAAAAACAGACACATAGACCAATGGAACAGAACAGAGAACCCAGAAACAAATCCACACACCTACAGTGAAATCATTTTTGACAAAGGTGCCAAAAATACTGGGGCAAAGATAGTCTCTTCAATAAATGGTGCTGGGAAAGCTGGATCTCCATATACAGAAGAATGAAACTAGACCTGTATCTCTTGTCATATACAAAAATAAAAAAAAAATACAGTCTTAAATCTAAGACCTCAAACTATGAAACTACTACAGGAAAACATTGGGGAACATCTCCGGGACATTGGTCTGGGCAAAGATTTCTTGAGTAATACCCCACAAGCACAGACAACAAAAGCAAACATGGACAAATGAGATCACATTAGTTAAAAAGCTTCTGCACAGCAAACAACCAATAAAGTGAAGAAACGATCCACAGAATGGGGGAAAATATTTGCAAACTACTCCTCTGACAAGGGATGAATAACCAGAGTGTATAAGGAGCTGAAATAACTCTACAGGAAAAAAATCTAATGATCTGATCAAAAATGGGCAAAAGATTTGAATATACATTTCTCAAAAGAAGCCATACAAATGTCATACAGGCTTATGAAAAAGTGCTTAGCATCACTGATGTCAGAGAAACGCAAATCAAAACTATTAATGCAATGAGATATCATCTTATCCCAGTTAAAATAGATTATATCCAAGGGACAGGCAATAACAAATGCTGGCAAGGATGTGGAGAAAAGGGAACCCTTGTAGACTATTGGTAGGAATGTAATTAACTACAACCACTGTGGAGAACAGCTTGGAAGATCCTCAAAAAACTAAAAATTGAGCTACCATATGATCCAGCAGTCCCACTGATATATATATATATATATATAATCTCCAAAAGAAGGGAAATCAGTGTATGGAAGAGGTATCAGCACTCCTGTTTATTGCAGCACTGTTTACAATAGCCAAGATTTGGAAGCAATCCAAGTGTCTGTCCAACAGATGAATGGATAAATAAAATATGGTACATACACACAATGGAGTACTATTCAGCCATAAAAAAGCATGAGATCCCATCATTTACAACAACATGGATGGAACTGGAGGTCATTATGTTAAGTGAAATAATCCGGGAACAGAAAGACAAATATTGCATGTTCTCACTTTTTTGTGGGACCTAAAAATCAAAACAGTTGAACTAGTGGACATAGAGAACAGATGGTTGATGACCAGAGGCTGGAAATGGTAGTGGAGGGTTGTGTGGGAAGGTGGGGATAGTTAATAGGTACAAAAAAGTAGAAAGAATGAATAAGACCTGCTATTTGATAGCACAACATGGTGACTATAGTCAATAACAACAATTATATATTTTAAAATAATGTAATTGGATTGTTAGTAACTCAAAGGATAAATGCTTGAGGGGTGGACACCCCATTCTCCATGATGTGCTTAGTTCACATTACATGTCTGTATCAAAACATCTTATGTACCCCTAAATATATACACATATATACCCACAAAAATTTAAAAATATTTACAAAATTAAAAATAGAATGGCCAAAATCCAAAACACCAACACCACCAAATACTGATGAGGATGTGGAGCAACAGGAACTCTCACTCATTGCTGGTGGGAATGCAAAATGGTGCAGCCACTTTGGAAGACAGTTTGGCAGTTTCTTCTAAAGCTAATTGTATTCTTATCATATAATGCAGCAGTCATGCTTCTAGATATTTACCCAATTGAGTTGAAAATGTTCAAACACAGAAAACTACAAATGAATGTTTACTTATAATTGTCCGAACTTGGAAGCAACAAAAATGTCTTTCAAGAAGTGAATAAACAAACTGTGATATACCCATGCAATGGCATATTCTTCAGTGATAAGAAAGAAATGAGCTGTGAAGCCATGAAAAGACATGAAGGGAATTTTAATGCATACAGCTAAGGGAAAGAAGCCAATCTGAAAAGGCTACACACTATGACTTCAAGTATATAACATTCTGGAAAAAGGAAAACCACGGAGACAGTAAATACATGAGTGGTTTCTAGGGGCTGGGGGTAGGGGGATGAATAGGCAGAGCGCAGAGGATTTTTAGGGCAGTGAGGCTGCTCTGTACGATTCTGTAGTGGTGGATAATGGTATACATTTGTCCAAATCCATAGACTGCACAACAGCAAGAGTGAACCTAATGCAAACTGTTGACCTTAGAAGATAGTGATGTGTCAATGTTGGTCATCGATTGTGTCTGTGAAATGTGTCTATGGTTCAGGGAGCCGGCCTTGGAGGGGGCAGATGTGGGTGGGGTTAGGTGGGAACTACGTGTACTTTCTGCTTATTTTTGTTATGAACCTGAGTGCCCTAAAAACTGTAGTCTATTAATTTAAAAAAATTATAAGTGCATCCTATGAGCAGCTTTGTACCTACAAATTTGAAATTCTGGCTGAAATGGGCAACTTTCTAGAAAAATACAGATGACAAATATTGACTCAAAAAGGAAATAAAAACCCTGAATAAATCACAAATCACTCCGTAACTTGAAAGGGCAGCCTCAGATCTCTCCTTTCCAAAGGCCCCATGCTCAGATGGTTTTATGTCACCTTTCCCAAACCCCAGGGATCAGAATTTAGGGCATAAAAGAATGCATGAGATTGGAGTCGCTGGCACAGTCGGGGTGGGCTCAAAGCCATGGCTGCATCTGACCAGCCTCAGGCCATGCCGGGGTCTTGCCTGGGTGGCTTGCTGGGACTTCATTGGACCATGAAGCTGGGTTTTGCTGCCTTGCCGTTGGCTTCTACCGCCTGTGGCCTGGGCAGGGGCTCCGGCCTCTCAAGAACTGCATACAGCCAGTGGTGGGGGCTTGAACCAAGGCATGTCTTGGGGGCTGGGCCTCGGGAGCAGCTGCTGGCTGCCGCGTGACCTGGCCACATCCAGCAGAGGTGTGTGGGAGGTGGGGCTGGGGCAGTGGGGCCCAGACGCAGTCACAGAGAGGGTCATTGGCTGCTTGTATGATTTTAGGATATGGTTACATCACGTGTGCTGGCTGTGGGAGTCCACAGGGTTACCAGATCGCCTATGTACTGTCTGTCAATCCTCAGGCCAGCAAGGCCGGCAGGTGCAGGGCAGCCACATCCTGTCCTGGTGCTTTTGAACTGGATTCAGATCTAAGGAAGAAAACGTGGGGGGACCCGACCAACCTCTCCTTCAGATTGTTCTGGTTAATTAAAAACCTGAGGCTGTGGCCTTAGAGTTCAGTGGCCCATACTGGCGGTGGATTTTATTTTAAAACAAATAAGGACAGTGAGGTTGGGGGTGGTGCTTAGAGTCAAGAGAATACGGCATCTGTTTACATGGAGACAGAAGCAGCTCAGCAAAGGTCTCCCCAAGCCCAAGGCCAGGAGGGAGCCTGAGGAGGAGGAGCTGGGCTTCCACGGAGCAATGGAAGCAGGGACCAGAGGGAGCAAGAGGTTCCCATGACAGCCTGGATGCACCTAAACTGGAGAAGCCACCAGAGAAACACGGACAGTGCCTCAGATGTGAGGCTCCCAGAGAGCGCCCAGGAAAAGGGGGACCTGAGGCTGGGACCAGTGACGGCCAGCCAGAGACCTAACGGGACCGGGGAGGAAGGGACTCCTCCCTCAGGAGGGACAGAGGGACGGCACACACTCCCAAGAGCCACCTCAGAGTCCAGGGACAGGTGGGTGAGTCCCAGCTTACAGATCTCTCTTATAGGCGACTCCCTGGGTGCGCTGCGTGGCTGCAATAGAGAAAGGTGGACACACCCTAAAGTCATTCCATAGGAAATTAACACAGTGTCAGGTGTTCCTTCGCATGGCGGGGTGTGTGTGATGCCCGGTTAAGATGAGTAGGTTCATAAGGTCCTCATGTGGACACCAGTAACACCAGTAAGAAAGCAGTGGAGCATGGAGCAGGGCACTGTGACGGCCGCCGCCCCCTTGCTCACAGCCAGCCCCCCGCATGCTCACAGCCGGCACACAACCCCCTAGTGCTCACAGCTGACCCCCTGCTGTGTCAGCCGGGGAGGCATTCCCCACCATGCTCACAGCCAGCCAGAGGGGCTCCAGGATCTCACCGGGACGACCCCAGCCGCCCTAGCACCAGCGAGGAGGCACTATCCTTGTTCCCTTACAGAGGGAAAACCCAAGGCTCGGAGAAACCACAAAGCTGCCCAAAGAGACGCAGCCCCTCCTGGGGGCCGGGATGGGAACTCGGGCAGGGGCATCCACAGGCTCAGCCCGCCGAGCTGCTGTTCCCCTGCCACATCAGCGACCCATGTGTGTATCATTTGTGGACATGTCTGTGAAGACGGAAAGCACAGGATGGAGAGAGGTGAGCCAGTCAGCATGACCGTGGGAAGGCGGGCGAGGTGGCAGGGAGGAGGGCAGCGGGAGCTGTGTTGTTTATTT
Organism: Gorilla gorilla gorilla; assembly: GCF_029281585.2. Classification (NCBI taxonomy): domain Eukaryota; kingdom Metazoa; phylum Chordata; class Mammalia; order Primates; family Hominidae; genus Gorilla; species Gorilla gorilla. The sequence continues at coordinate 45,204,832 of NC_086018.1, forward strand.
ATTACCTGATGTTGTATATGCATTTGAGCTAATTATATCTCTATTATATTTACATATTATATGTTCATATATTTGTATATTTTTGTATATATTTAAATAATCATATAACTTACATTTATACATATTAAGTTATACTTTCTTATAATCTGAGTGATTCAGATACAACCAGATGTATGTACAATACAACCAGAGAGGTGTTAACGGATTAATCCCGGGTTGTGGGTATGAGAGTGTTTGTCAAATTATTCATTTTCTTTTCTGTAATTTTTAATTGATTTTTTCAAAAAAAGACTTGGCCTGGCCCTTGGGAGCCGGAGCCTGTGGCTTGTTGGGCCAAGGGGTGAGGGGCCAGGAGGGCTGGTAGCCCTCTGTGCTGCACAGAGGTGGGGGGATGGCACAGCAGCCTCGGCCGCTGTGTCCCAAAGTTTGCCTCTCCTTCCTGGAGGGAAGCCGCGTGGCTGTGGCATAAGCCCCGCCCCGCCCCATCTGTCTGTCCCTGCGTGGGGCCTGGCCTGGAGAAGCTAAGAGGCCTGCTTGGGAAGGAGCCAGGGGGCAGGTGCTGCCCTCCCCAGGAGCCCTCCCCACCCAGCGCCCACACCCTCCGCCTGGCCATCTCTCTTAACCCGTTCCATTTTCTTCAAGGTATGACTGTCACCTACAAGGATCCCGTGTTGTTGACTAGTCTAGGGTCCTCTCTCCACTAGGCCACCAACTCCACGAAACAGGACCATGTCTTTCTTGTCCGTTCCTGTCCCAGCATCTAGAACAGGGCTGGACATGTGGCTGGGCCCGTCGCGGGTCCTTGACAACATTTGAGAGGTGAAGGAATGAGCTCCAGATAGACCAGAGAGCTCGGCCCAGGGCTTTGCACGGAGGGAGGCCGGGCGGACCACCTGGCTTTATTCCATTGCAGTGACCCTGGGGCACCTTGATGGTTCCCCCATCCTCATCTGTCGAGGCTGAAGGCCCAGGGATATCCCGCCAGCTCTTGTCTTGGTGATCAGCTGGGCAGGAGAGATTTTATCCAGCAGGTGGCACGACGAGGCTGGCCTGGCACCGTGGAGGGTGATTGGTTGGTCATTTAACTCCACAAGCATTTATTGGACACCTGCTGTCTTCCAGGCATGGATCTGTGGAGTGACTGATGGCCCCTGGGGTGGGGATTATGGTTCCACTCTGGTGTCAAAGAGCAGAGTAGGACATTGGAGGTCACCTGCCCATGGGTGAGGACGCTGGGGTCAGGGTCCACACCTCTCCACCAAGTCAGCGGCTGCTAGGTGGATGTGGCTGGGGCTTCACAGCAGTGAGGGTGGCCCAGCCTCGCTCTTCCTGGTGACAACCAGCAGAAGGTCATCTCTGCTCCCCACACCAGGTCAGAGTCTCTTAGCAAACTTGGTGACCACCATCCTCATGCACCAGCCACCAGGGAATGCTAATGAGGACAGAGGACCCAGGGGCAGCCACTGCTGACCCGGCTATTAAAAATAATTGGCCACCCATAAAGTGGACGAAAAATGTGTTTGCCTCCAGTTTGGCTGGGAAATGTGAATTATTCTCATGTTGCCATAGAAACCAAGGTAAGTTCCTAACATCTTTCAGATACTTAATTTTGTGAGCCCAGTGATGGTCATTGTTCATTGTTCAGAAAAGCAGGAGGAGAGAGACGGAATGAGAGGGAGAGGGGAAGAGACAGAGAGAAAGAAAGGGAGGGAGAGAGAGAGAGAAGGAGAGAGAGGTGGGGGAGAGAGGGAGAAGGGGGGAAAGAGGGAGAGGTGGGGGAAAGGGAGAAAGGGGGGAGAGAGAGAGGGGAGGGAGACAGAGAAAAGGAGGGGAGAGATGGAGAGAGAGAGGGAGAGAGAAACAAAGAGACGGGGGAGAGAGAGATGGAGAGAGAGAGAAAGAGAGAGGGAGAGAGAGGAAGGGAGAGGGAGAGGAAGAGTGAGGGAGAGAGAGGGGGGAGGGAGAGGAAGAGTGAGGGAGAGAGAGGGGGGAGGGAGAGGAAGAGACCCAGAGAGAAAGAGAGACAGGGGAGGAGAGAGGAGGGGGAGAAAGAGAGAGAGAGAGAGAGGGAGGGAAGGAGAGGGATAGATGGAGGAGGCAGGGGAAGGGGAGAGAGAGAAAGAGAAGGATGCCATCCCTGCGTCTCTGAGTCTGCAGCACGCACTGGCTCCCGGAAGCCTCCTTGGCAGCAGCCTGGACTGGACGTGGGGAGATTCCGGCTCACGGGGGCTGTGCACTCTGTTTCCCAAGCGTCCCTGGGGGCCCTGCTCTGCTGTCTCTCTGAGGATCCCTGATTCTTCCTCTCAGGCCTAGTGCTGTCCCTAGCCCTGCGTGCTCTGGGCCCTGCGCAGCCACCAGTAACTTAAGGAGTAAAGGGGCCAGGTCAGCATGCCCGTCTCTGCCTCCTCCTCACTGGTGTGCGGGGGCACCCCCTCCCCCTGTCCTTCTGTGAGAATGCATTCCTCTGCTGGGAGCCGTGGGGTCTGGCTCAGCCTGCCTTGGGCCTGCCAGCTGTGCCTGTGTGAGGACGGTGCCTGCCAGGGCATCATGGGGGCGTGGCATTGCTGGGGCCTGGCACCGATGGCTGCTCCAGGAGTCCTTGCTCTCCAGTGACTTCCTGGGACAGCGGGGCGGAGGCTTCTGGCTTGGGCTGCAGCCAGTGGCTGTGGGATGTGGGGTCAGGGCACTGCTCAGGACCCCGGGAGGTCAGGCTGTGTCCAGGCGCGGCTTGCTGGGACACTCCTCATCTCCCCCTGACCAGCCTCTTTCCCCGGCCCCTCCACAGAACCAGCCGATCCTGTGGCGTCTGAGCCCTGGTGCTCACTCCTACCCCTGGATGTGTGGCCTGTCTGCAGTTCCCCTCTTGCCCGCCTGCCCCTGGATGTGTGGCCTGTCTGCAGTTCCCCTCTTGCCCGCCTGCCCCTGGATGTGTGGCCTGTCTGCAGTTCCCCTCTTGCCCGCCTGCCCCGGACCAGTCCCCTGCATTCTAATTGCTGGGACCCAGCGGCTGTCCGCACCCCCCACCTCTGCCTGGGCTCCTCCCTCTGCCCATAAAGGCTTCTGTATCTGGAAAACCCCCGGGCGTGTTTAAGGGCTATGGTCGAGGGCTCTCCTGTGGTAGCTCCATCCGTGAGACCCTGGAGAGCCCCGTCCTGCTCTGTCCAGCCCCCACCCTATGTCACAGGAGTGCACCTGCAGCCTTTCGCCCCCTCCTCCTGGCAGGGACAGGCTCCAGCCTGGCCACTCCAGCCTCGCGGGGTGGACTGGGGGAGCACCTCGGTAGGGGTTCCCCAGCTCTGCAGTAGCAAGGGGGAGCTGCAGTCCAGGTGCCTCCAGGTGCAGGGGAGTGGACCCCCACTTCCTTTGCAGAGCAGAACCATCCTCAAGGTGTCTGGGGCCGGTGGGCGTGGCAAGGCAGAAAGGGGGCGGGGTGTGGTCATGGGGCGGGGCATCTTGGGGCGGGGCATCTTGAGGCGTGGCATCACAGGGGGTGTGGTGTCCTGGGGGGTGGTGTCGCAGGGGCGGGGCATCATGGGGGCGTGGCGTTGCTGCGGCCCGGCACCGTGGGGCGGGGCATCTTGAGGCATGGCAGCACAGGGGGTGTGGTGTCCTGGGGGTGGCGTCGCAGGGGCGGGGCATCACCTGTCAGTCCCCAGGTTGGGCTCCACTCACTTCCTGGTCTCTCCTCACAGCCCAGTGGAGACGATTTACTGCTTTTATTCCAGTTTCAAATCATTTACTTAGAAATTGTCTAGCATCCTGCTAGTAGTGGTACGAAGAAGAGAAAAATGATCAACCTCAAAAATCCCAATTTTAAATTGAGTTGTTTGAAATAGCACAATTTCCAAATTACAGGCAGGTTAGAATATAGGAAAACCACATCGATCATTGAATTGAGAGAGAGACAGAAAGAGAGAGACAGAGAGAGAGGAAGTGCCTCGGGGACCCTAGGGAGGAGGGGCCGTGTCCTGGGCAGGGGCCCGGTGCTGCTGGCCGAGCCCTGAAGGCTGACAAGCGTGAGCTGTGCACTTACCATCAAGTCTTATCCATACTTATACCTGTATGTATGTTTTCCACCATGAAGGTAGTAGAGGCCATTAACGAATTGGAAACTAGAGAGTAGGAGGAAGACAGGGAGAGTTCCCACCAGCCACCCCAGGGTTCCAGCCTCGACAGGCACCGCCTCAGCCCCAACCCTCCCGGGTCCTTGGAAAGTGTCCCCTAGTCACCTGAGCTTTCGGCTCCGGGCTTGGGGTGTTCACCGCTGCCCTAATTGTTTCTGTCTGTTCATCAAGACATCCTCAGTTTTAAGATGGCACGGAGGGTGTCTAATGACGGACTCAAGGCCACAGACCAGTGCAGCTGAGAGACCGTCCAAGGGGGAGTGGGGGTGTGGGCCAGCTGGACCTTGGCAGGGCCTTGGGGGAATCTGGGGGGCGCTCCAGGGGTGGTGCTAGGGGAGCCCTCCCTGGGTGTCCATACCCCAGCCTCCAAGCTCTTTCCACCCCCCAGACTGGGGGTCTTTTCCCTGACTGAGCATTCATCGGGGCCCCGGGGCAGAACTTGGAAACCCCAGCTCCTGAAAGATTTCCATCGATTTGCCAAATTAATGTTCTAGTTCTCCATGTCTTGGGAGCTGTAATGAAGTGTCAACGGGAACAAGAGGATGAAACGGATGAATAAAATGTCTTTTATGGTGTCATTACACTTTTATAATAAGATTTACTTGTCAACTTAAAATGTAATAATGTAATAATTTATTTGGTAACCTAATGAAGACCGCAGTTCAAGGTTCTAGGAGTCATAATTGCCCCTGGAAAGGTGAGGGCCGTTTCTCCGCACTCCACACCCAGCCACCCTTTTGTGCTGTCCAGAGCCCCAAGGCGGGGGAGTGCAGAGGTGTTTCCATCTGGCTGGGCCCATCCAAAGGGGTCAGTGGTTTAGAGACAGCAGGAAGTGCAGGCTAGGGCATAGCCCACCCATGGGTCTCAGGCCAAAGCTTTCTCCTGATAAAGGGAAATGGGTTTCATATACTCAGCATCACTCATGCAGGCACACCCTGAGCCCAGCCCAGAGCTGGGCTATGGGAGTCATCACAATCTGGGCTCATTCCAACCTGGGAGGGTCAGGGTGTTCAGAGAGATGGGACATTTCAGCTGGGCCTTGAAGAATGAATAGGAGTTTGTTGGATACAAGAGAACATTTTGGAAAGAGAAGAGCATGAACAAAGGTGGAGGGGGCCTGGCTGGAGATCCAGTGTGGAACACAGCATGGGGGAGTAGGGAGATGGGTAAAGAGGAGCAAGAGAAAATTCTGGAAAAATAGACCAGGACCAACCCCAGATGCCCTGAGGCTGAGGTCCCCAGAACTTAGGGCTCTGGGAAAAGGAGCAGATGGGGTGTCCTCAGGGTGAGCTTTGGGGCTCCTTTTTGGGACTCTTGGTGGCTGCGATGCTTCTTGCTCAGCATGACTCTGTGCAGAGGTTGGGACCCGAGGCCTGGCGTGTCAGGAGGCAGCTGCAAGAAGCCTGATGGCTTGATCTTGGTGGGACTCCGAGGCGGGTGGGCATGGCAGTGCCGTCCATCAGGGCGCCCTGCTCTTTCTCCTGCACCCTGGAGCCCGAGCCTGCTGGGGGCCCCCCTCCTTTCTCTCCCGCCCAGAAGGCCTCAGCCCCTCCAAGCTCTCAGGGCAGCCCCCTCCTCTGTGCTTCCTCCTGGCCCTCTTGGAATCCCAAGTCATCCCCTCTCCCTGGGCAGGGAGTCTTGGTTTCCAGGCAGGAGTCAGGGTGGATTGTGGTGATGATGGTCCCCATCTGGTTTACTCCTCCCTGACCCTTGTGTCATCTCCTCCATCCTAACTCCGGCCCCTCCTCCTCCCAGGACAGTGTCCCCCCCACCATCCTCCTGGTGTGTGCACCCCTGCACTGGGGGCTTGGTGGGGAGATGCTTGGCCACTAGGGCTGGGTCGGGACAAGGTTCCTCCCACTCCATGTCCGTGGCACCCAGTCCTCCTCCACATTGAGCTCCTCGGCCAGGGCTCGAGGGGCTGAAGCTATTGCTGTGAGGTCCCAGCTGGTGGTGAACAGCGTCTCCAGGCTGTTGGGCTCAGTTCCAACCCTGCCTGCCCTCCCCCTGGGCTGCAGGACACAGGGTTCCACTTGGACTCATTCCAGTGACTCTTAAGAAAATGAATTTAGGACAGGAGGCAGCGAGGGAGGGAGAGGAGACTCAGTGTCTGGGCCATCTTGGCCTAAACCTGCTTGATGTTCCAGGTGGGTCATCCCTCCCGGCACGCTGGTGTCGGCTCGCCTGTGAGCTGACTCACCACTCATTCAACTCCCCACTCACCTCCTCTCTCTCCTTCTCTTCCGTAAGACTGAAGATGAACCTGACATCTTGAATAACTGGACAGAGGTTATCTGCGGCTTGGCCCTTGGGGACAAGTGGGAACGGGGGGCATGGTGCAAAAGGACCCTCGGCTGGCCTGGCTCTCATTTGACGGCTGCTGATTGCCTGGACAGGCTGGGCTGCCCTCTCAGTGTCTGGGTGGAAGGAAGGAGGCTCACCAAGGCCTGGGGCTGGGCTGATCCTGCCAGGTTGCCCTTGCTGGTTCCATATCCCTCCGTACCTCTGCCAGGAAGTGCCTTCCTTCTCCCCTGGCATCCAGGGACCTTGTGAAGAAGGAAGGAGCCCTCCATTAAGGTAGAACCTGCGGGTGTGTTGAGCCCTGACCTGCATAGCTCCCTGCTGTGGGTGTGCAGACATGTATATGTATTCATGTGTGCATGTATATGTGTGACGTGTGTGCATATGGGTATGGTGTGATACGTGTGCATATGTGCATGTGTGTGTACATGTGTATGTACGCATGGGTACATGTGCATATGTGTGGATGTGCATTGATGCATGTGTGCCTGCATGCATGTGTGTATTGTGTGTGCATTTGTGTGTGTTTGTGTATGTATGCATGGGTATATGTCCATGTGTGTATGGATGTGCATTGATGCATGTGTGCATGCATGTGCATATTGGGTGTGTGCATGTGTGTATCTGTGTGTATATGTGTATGTATGCATGGGTATATGTGTGTATGTATGTGTATGTGTATGTATGCATGGGTATATGTGCGTGTGTGTAGATGTGCATTGATGCATATGTGCATGCATGCATGTGCATATTGGTGTGTGCATGTGTGTGGATGCCTTCTCTGGGAACCTGGAGAATGAGGCCTGGGAGCAGGACAGAGCCTGAGGACTGGCAGCCCGAGACATCCCCAGGCCCGTCCCTGTGCACAGCTTCTCAGTGGAGAGGGCTGCAGCTTCTTGAGGTAAACCCCACTCCAGTTTCTGGGGCAGCCAGACACAGGGGACTGGGGCAGGAGCAGCCTCTCTGGGCACCAGAGCGATGTTCCATCAAGGCTGGAAGTGAACCACGTGCTGCATCCAGCCCCAGCTACCCCCTCAGTCCCCATGCACCCTTTGGGGTGCTCTTGGTGCCCTTGGTCATGCAGATCTGACCAGTGGGGCATGGTGCCCGGGGTGGGGGGCATCTTTGCTAGCCTGGAACACATCCGCATGCGCTGGCTGTGAGCAGGGTCCCCTCCCGTGTGGGCAGCGCCTGGCAAAGCTTTGGGTGTTGGAGCCTCTCAGTGGGGCTGCTCCGCCCCTGCATCCAGGATCCTGCTCCTGCCTGGGCCGGGACACAGAGCCCCTCTCTGCGGCTCACTGCTAATGGCTGAGTTATTTCTCCAGTGTGGCTTTGGTCACAGAGTTTTTGCTGACATGCAGGATTTCTGGCAGGGCTGGGCGACGCTCCTAGTGATCCTACCTGAGGTCATTAATTTAAACAACCCGAGCCGGCTTCATCAGAAAGGGGTTTTTGCAATAACATTAACAAACCATAAATATCTGCCGGCCCCAGAGAAGGCAGCGGCTGCGTCCCACCTTCCCAGCGGGAGGGGCTGGCTGGGCTGAGCACCGTATTTCTTGGCTGTTGGTGCAGTGGAGGGAGGCGCTGTCTTTCCATCGAGGTCCAGGTGCTGCTGAAATGACACGGATTCACGCAGCCACTGCCGAGCGAGGGCCTCATAGCCCTGCTCTTCTGCCAGTTGTTCTGGGATGGTTAGGCTTTTGCCTGGAAGCTCTGTGTTCCCAGGGCCCCGGGGCTTGGCTCCACTTTGGCAAATGTCTGCTGATGGATGTGAGGTGAGAGCCGCGTTCCATGGACTGAGACCCGTTATGGGGCCCTGAGAGCTGCGGGACCCTAAGCCCAGGCCTGAGTTTCCAGGAGGATGTCTCCAGGGCACACACCCTCTACTCCACCTGGTTCTCCCGGAGCCTGCTGGCCTCCTTCCCGAGGGGAAACAGGCCCCAGCCTTACCTGGTGGGTAGGGCCATCGCCAGTCCCCAGGTAGCTCACACCTGGATGTGGCTCTGCCTGCTTGCTCCTGGGGCGCCCTTCCTGGTGTGCGATGCAGGGAGGCTGTGCCAGCGAGGAGGCCAGGGCTGGGAGGGCGGCACAGCACCATGTGCTCTCACGGATGGCATCATCCGTCTTCCTCTGGACCTGGGAGTACGGCAGGCGGGGACTGGGGTGTCCCTTTCTCACACCCCAGGGGCCTGCATGAGGTGCTAAGTGGAGAGTTAAACTGTCCACTTGGTGGGGGCCGCGTGCTGAGGGCGCCGGGAACATTAACAAACGTTCTCCAAGTACGCAGTAATTGGAGTGTAGTGAAATTGTAAATTATGACAGACGAAGATGACAATAAAATCATGATTTCTGCTCTTTCTGGAAGGGCCGCTCACTTCATGGTGCTTTAATGCACGTGCCTTATATCTCTGCCTGTTGGAAGTTGGTGACAATCCGCATTTGGCTCAGCGGATGATTCCTTTTGGGAAAAAAACATACAATAAATTGGCCCTTATGTGTGGAAAGCAGCCTGAAGAACTTTACTCTGGAGGTGTAAATCCAGGAGTTGTTGCCTTGCAGTGGCCCAGCCCCGCCGCCCTCATGCCTTTCGGAAGGTGCAGGGCTGCTCAGCTCACTCCACTTCAGCTCGGGGTCCACCCACGGCCCCTGTGGAAGGAGGGGCTCCAAGGGCTGGTGCACGGGCCTTTCAGACGGTGGTGACTCGCGGGCCCCTTGTGCCCAATCGGCTTCAGGAGGCCATATGCGTCTTGGCAATGGCTTGGTCCTCTGAGTCAGGGGACTCCGGGCTCCTCCGTGGATGCCAGTGCCGTGGTCACTGTTGTCAGGACCCCTCCCGTGTCCCCCTTCCTGCCCCTCCATGCTCAGGGGTCTCACCAGGGCCCAAACCGTGGTCCTCGCATGGCTGGACCCCCGCCCGGTCTTCCTCACCGTCTCCCTAGATGGTTTCAATCCTACTCACTGCGTGACTTTGGGCAGCAGACTTAATTAACCTCTCCATGCCTCAGTTTCTCCACCTGCAGAATGTGAGTTATGCAGAAAGGGCTTCTCGTAGCCCCTGGGCCTGAGAGCCCGCTGTAGTCTGACTCCTGGTGGTGGTGTGAATGCAGCCTCACGCGTGTTCTTCAGCATAACTGGGAAAGGCTTGCCTAGCGTGTCCTACCAACCCCACCCTTGCACCAGAGGAAACTCGAAATCCTCCCGGGCTATCCCCAGCCACGCCCGTGCCCTCCCTCTGGCCACGCCGGCCCTCCTGTCCCTGGAGCCTCTGCACTAGCACTTCCCTGGCTGGAATGTTCTGTCCCCAGACATCAGCGAGTGGAGGGGTCCTCCTGGTCATTCAGGCTCAGCTTGGACCACCCTGACCCCCACCCTGAAGTGGTCTTCCCCCCGTCACTGTGGATGCATCACCCTGATCTTGCCCCCAGCACTTTTCGATCCTGGAAAGTGTTTGATTCTATCCGATCGTTGGTGCATCTGCTGAACCTGCACCCACACCACCCGCCGGCCCTGCCCCCGGCCCTCACCCCGCTGACCTCGAGCTGTTCAGGGCTCTGTGTCTCCCTGAAGGCAGGAGCCCAGTGCGGGCACAGGAGGCTGCTCGACCCCAACAACTGCTGGCCCTGCCCCTGGGCATCATCACAGCCCCACCTGGGGGCCTCTGTGAGAACACCGCCCAGCTGTCGAGACACTGTCCCTCATATCTGGAAATAACCCGTGGAATGCAATTGATTAACCTGCTCACACCCACCGGGACCACCTCACTGATGGACACCCTGTATCCAGTCACTGACTTTTTTATTCCATGTGAACTGTGTGTGCCCAGCCGTGGGCTCAGATTTCTTCTCTAGGTGTTGACACCCCTGAGGGCAGGGACCACATGTCTGCGCCGTCCACTGTTGATCCCCAATAGCTTGATGTAAATGGCCCTGTCTCCCACGAGAGAAATTTGAGGAGCAAAATACAGACCCAGGATATTAGAGGGAAATATTGCAGGTGTGTTTCGACCCATGGGTTCTCTACAGCGGGGAGGTTTCCTCTTATCTGGGAAACTGCCAAGAAGCACCACGGTATCACAGGCAGCTTTCCTTGGCCTCTGCCCCCATCCGCCCTCGGACAGGGAGTACATTAACATCTGCAAAGACAGTGCTTCCTGCATGCCGTGGATCACACACTCAAAGTCGGAGGGCGTGGAGTTCAAGGCTGCTCAGCAGCTGGGATGAAACATGTGGATGTGGTCCAGGCATCCCCAGCAGTGACCTGGTCTCCACCCAAAGCCAGGAAATGTGTGGAGGCTCTTCCCTGCTTCAAAGCAGGAAGAATGCAGGGCTTTGGAAAGAGACATGAAGGGGCCAGCAGGAGGAAGCACAAACGCAGAGAGCTGAGGGGCTGGCTTTGCTCCTCAGTAAGCGGAGGGCTCGGGCCAGCAGATGTGGGACGGCTCTCCAGAATGGCCATGTGGTGCAGCTGTTATGGGATCCTTGGGCTGTCACTTTTCTGGCCAGAAACCTCCATGGCCAGTGGCACCTTTGTCCAGTTTTGATTGGGTCTGGGCTTGTGCTGCCCACTCGGCCTGGCAGGCTGTACTCAGCTCACGCTACCGGTCTGGATCCCACGCCTGCCAAGGGCAAGTCAGGTACGGAGCAGTGACGGGTGTGTGAGTGAGCATGGGGTCCGGCCACTGCACAGTTAGACATGCCGGTGGCTGCAGCGGGGCGGGGAGCTCCAGGTTCTGGCATGGGTGCCGGCTCTCTGTGAGGCTGCGGCTGGACACACAGCTTCCACGGCTGGCACTGGGGAACATGGTGGTGCCTGGAAGCTTGGAGATGCCAGGAACTGCAGGACCCCAAACAGGGTGTCACAGCCCTGGCTCAGGGAGCTCCCAGGTCTGGGATTCTGGAAGGGGCACAGCTCTTCTCACCCTCTCTTTGCCCTCAACGTGGTGAGCAAGGGGCGTGTCTCAGCCCTGTTTGTGTTATGGCTCTTTTAGCCTTGCCGTTTGGTGGGTCCCGAGTTCTTGTCCTGCGACCAGGAAGAATGGGGTATACCTAGACAAGTGGAGGGTGAGCAAGCTGAAAAGGAGCTTTATTGAGCAATAGAACAGCTCAGAGAAGACCCACAGTGGGCAGGTCCTTTCCGCAGCCAGGGTGTCCCGACAAGTGTTCAGCTATCTGCAGAGAGGGTAGCTCCTCTCTGCAGCTGGTCGTCTTGTCGTCTTTTCTGCTCTGGCTGAGCTCAGGGTTTTTATGGATCTCAGAGGAGAGGAAGTACGTGCCAATTGGTCCATGGGTGGCCATGGATGGGCCCAGAAAAGGCACCACAAGTTCCGACTCTCGTCCGCGGGACTGGCAGCCCAGCCCCCAGCCTTCAGGCCTTCCCTGGCCTGAAAGTGGGGACTCACCGGGTACCTGCCCCCTTCGGCCCAGAAGCCTGTCTGCCTCTTGCCACCGTCCATGGTGTCCAGGCTTCTTGTGCCAAGGGGTACCTACAGGCCAGCGCCAAGCCACCCTCAGCTCCCTGCTTGGCTTCCCTCCCGCACTTGTTGGCGTCCAAAGTCCAGAGGGGGCCGATGTGGCAAGAAGCTGGCATTGTCAGTGCTGCCCTCAGCGTCTGCACACCCAGCCAGGCTGTGACAGCACCTGGGCTCAGCCCCAACCTTGGTCCAAGATTGGAGCAGGTGCTGAGAGCAGGGAGAGGCCAGGCAGCTGGAGCAGACACCTTAAGCCTGTGGAGGCAGGGGCTACCTTCTCGGGCCCCCAAGGGTGCGGAGCGCAGAGATGCCTAGATCCTACTCCTGAAAGGGCGGGACTCCCACCTGCTCCGTGGAACATGTGGGCAGCCCTGGCCGCGCCTCCTTGCAGCCTGCTGCAGGGGCTCCAGGTCCTCGATGGGCCCAGGCTGGCATCTGGAACGGGGTGACATTACTGCAAATTCTTGCCATGGCCCCAGCACTCAGCCTGGGGCTCCCCCTCGCTCACTTATAGCCTTGCGCGGAGGGGATGCCCGTGGGAGTGGATCGCTGGCCCTGAGCCCGGCCATTGGGAGTGTCAGGTTTGGTGATCACCCCAGTGCAGGGTGGACCCGGGGGACTCGGCCCTGTGCACAGCATCCTCCTGAGGTACAGGAACCTGGTGCCACTGGTGGGTGGGCACAACGGCCATGCTGCTGGCCAGGTCCCCCAAAGCGGGGGCCACTCCCACTTCCTGCCCTGGGACCCCAAAGCACAGCCCCAGCTCTGTGCCCTGGGCCTGGCCCCCATGCTCGACGTGCAAGCACAGCATCACCCCGGGGCCAGCTCTGCCTTGGGGACCCTCTGTGCCTGCCCCTCCATGCCTGGCCACACTGCTACCCTGCTGGCAGGCAACTAGGCCCAGCCCCATTACGGTGGCCCCCAGGGTGGCGGGTGAGAGCAATGATGTGGGGCCAGGGTTGGGAATGGCGGAGGCTCTGGGCCTGGGGGCAGGTCCTACCCAGCTGCGTGAGGGTAGGGGTGGTGCAGTCAGCTGCCTTGGGGATGCAGTGCACAGGGAACATGCGGCACAGGGGTCTCACCGCTGCCACCGCTGCTCCCACTGCTGCCACTGCTGCTCCTGCAGCCACTCCTGCTGCCATCGCTTGCCCCTTCCCGCTACAGCTGGCTGCTCCATATGGCCCACCACTGCCATCACAGGCCTCCAGGATGGCCACGCAGTGCAGGCCTCTAGAAGAGCACTGCAGTGCAGCTGTGATGAGCAGCGTGACAGTAGTGAGATGGTCCCGGGGGTAAGCGTCCCGGTCAGCCAGGCTCAGGTTTTGGAGACCCGCAGTAAATACCCTGGAGACGGACCTCCGGTTAGCAAGGCAGGAACTTCAGGAACTTGTGCCCTTAACGCCCCAAAAGGGGGCCAATGAGCTGATTCCCTTTACCCACAGCCTCCAGCATGGGGGTCGTGCTTGGTTGTTATTTGGGAAGCTGGGGAATGGCTTTTTTTCATGAGAATGCTCCAAGAAGGGCTGCAGTGGTAGGGCCTGATTCTAATGAACTGCATGAAGTTCACATTGGAGTTTCTGGGTGCCACATGCAGGGTTCTGGCAGGAGTAGCAACATCCGTACACTGGGTCTGATTTCAGGGTAGACGTTCGGGACTGGCAGGGAAGGCAGCTGGCACCCTCTTCCCTTCATTTCCCTGCTCATGGCCCACAGATGTCCGTTTGGGGTCCTGTCTCAAGGCGGACACAGCCCAGCATCCTTGGAAGACTCTCATCTTGGTGCTGATAAAAGCCATGAAACCGTGGAGGACAGAGCTGGGGGAGCCTCTTACATGAAACATGTGGAAGATGTCAGCCTGCAGGCCCCTAGCATTTGCCAGGCCAGCATCTGCGTGAACCCCCGGAATGACAGTGAAGAGAGAAACCTGTTTCCCTGGAAGGAGAGGCCCATTTGGTGACCTTGAGATGCTGCCTTTTGGCCATGGCAGATGGAACTTAGGCAAGGCCTGGTTGGGCAGCCGTCCACGGGCGCATCCCTGTCTCCAAGGCAGTGAGGCAGCTGCTGTGTCCCCAGGGCCAGCAACAACGAACCTGCTCCTCAGCCCACCTGTGTGCTCAGGGGTCTCCACCTTGCCCTGCATTGGCTCCACTCCAGCAAGGCCGGCCCCTTCCCTCCCGCACAGAAGCCTGTCTCTTCTCACCTAGTGACAAGGATGCCCTCGTTGCCCGTGCTGGAGTGGCCTCCTCAGAGCCCTCCTCTCAAGAAGCTTTGTCCTTGGTGGGCTGAACCTGTTCCAGCAAAGGACCCCGCTAAGCCCACTTACCAAGAATCTACACACCCTGAAATCAGACGAAGCCCCTTATCCCCCAGCCTTGATATCCGGTGAGGTCTGCTCCTCACTCTGCACGCTCCCGTCTCCCCGCCCCGCTTGCTGGCTGTGTGCCCCGACGGCATTGCTCTAGTGGGAGTTGAGCTCAGCTCTGTGCATGAGTCTCCCCTACAGCAGGAGCTGGAGTGGCATCCGCCTTGCTGTCTTTAACAAGCGTCCAGCGAATCATTTTTCTTTGGCATTATTCTGGGACTCCTTTCCAGCCGTGGTCCCCCTCTCTGTCCTGCATCAGGAATATTTCTTCCTCTCCTGGGCCACTCCCATCAGCATCCAAACAGGCCGCCTCACCAGTTTCCACCCCATTCTATCCCGTGTCTCTGCTTCCCTTCACAATAGAGGCCCGCTGGCCATCCTGCCGCTTCTCAGCCACACCTGACCCTCCGGCCCCGGCCTTCACTCTGCCCTCTGCCTGCAACCCTCCTCCCCACAGGCGCACAGGGCTCGCCCCTTTGTCTTGTCAGCTCTTTGCCCCAGCGTCGCCTTTTTGGAGTTCCTCTGTGCTTGGCCCATCTCAGTGGACCCCAGCCTGTTCTCCCCACCCCTCCGCCCTGCAGCTTTGTCCCCTGTGTGCCCGTTGCTGCCAGCCATGCTGCCTGTTCGCTCAGGGTGTTCTCCTCGGAAGTGTTGGCCCCTTTTGTTCACTGTCGTATCCCAGGGCCTGGAAGGATGCTGGACACACAGCGGGTGTTCACTGCGTGTTCTTAGACCGATGGGATTCTTTGACTTGGGAACTCGGGCTGGACACTAGAGCAGCGAGCCCTCAGGTGGCAGGTTAGATGTGGGGTTACGGAGAGACAGCAGGTGATCTCTCAGGGTTAGATGTGGGGTGAGCTAGAGAGAGCAGGTGATCTCTCAGGGTTAGATGTGGGGTGAGCTAGAGAGAGCAGGTGATCTCTCAGGGTTAGATGTGGGGTGAGCTAGAGAGAGCAGGTGATCTCTCAGGGTTAGATGTGGGGTGAGCTAGAGAGAGCAGGTGATCTCTCAGGGTTAGATGTGGGGTGACAGAGAGCGAGCAGAGGTGGAGGGAGTGGCTGGGTCCTCCTTACTAGTGGGAGCCACAGGTGAGGGATGAGGGATGCCTGCCTGGGATGGGGTCAGATTGTCCAGTGGGCTGGTGAGCATTGCCGGGTTGTGGGGATGCTCAAAATACTTTCCTGTTCAGCCCACGGCCACCCCCAGAAGCTGAGACATCCTGACAGGGCCTCCGTTCCTGGCCACCTCCAAGCTCACACATCACGGAGCCCCAAGCCTGGAGCAGCCCTCTCTGGTACTTGCCCCATTCGGCCCAAACACACACCCCGTTCTTTTGTTGGGCTCTCTTGAAGGCTGGGCCCCCGCCCTGTGGGTCTCCTCACACTGCTTGGTCCTGTGTGGCAGGGCCACTTGTCCTTTCCCCTCTTCGTTCCTCCCCGGCTCCCCGATGTCACCCTCCCTCCCGGCCTCCGCCATGTCACCCTCCTTCCCCAGCCTCCCTGCTGAGGCTACTCTCCCTCCCTGGGCACTTCAGGGACACTTCTGGAAGGCAGACGTGACCCTGCCTTCCCCTGATCAGGGACCCTCTGAGCTCTGCAGGGTTTTGGTGTGGGCATCTGTCTCTAATGTGCTCACAGCCCGGGTGCCCTCTCCATGGCCCATCCCTAGGCAGGGGCAGGCCTCTGCAGCAGTGTCTGCAAGGTGGTGGGCGGTGGTGCAATGGCAGGCAGGGGACGGGGAGGAGAGCATGGCTGCTGTGGTCCCCCAGCACAGCTGCGCTTAGCCCCTGGTGTGGGTTTGTGCATTCACGGGCTCCGTCCATGGTAGGGACTGTGGACATCATCTGGTCATGGCAGATGTGGTTTGTGCAAGCCTGGGATGGACGTGGGTGGTGTGGAAACCCAGGCTGGTGGCAGGGCCTCTCGAACTCGGCCAGGCTCTTGCACTCCACGTTGTGTGGCTTTGGACAACTTGCCAGGCCTTTTGGAGCCTCTATTTTTCCATCCGTGAAATGGGCGTATAACACCTCCCAAGGCTGGAGGCCACAGTTAAAGGAATGTGACCATCTCCTGTTGCAGGAGGATCCCTGAGTGACTCTTGGGGGCAGATGTTATAATTCGCTTGGTTTCAGTCCCTCCCTCAGAATCCTGGGAAGATACTCCAGCCTGGATATTCCAGTCCATTTCATCATTTTCCATTATTCAGTGGAATTACTGAATTATTCCATTATTCAATGGAAAATGGAGAGGTGGCAGGAAAGTGCCCTCCAGGGCGGGAGGCAGGAGGCAGGGCTTGGACTCTGGACCAGATTGAAGACTAGCTAAAACAGGGAAGAGCCTAAAGCACCTCCTATAAGACACACCCACCCGTGCCATGTCCGTTTACCATTGCCATGGCAACTCCTGGAAGTTACCACCCCTTTCCATGGCAGTAGCCCAGAAGTTATCATCCTTTTCCTGGAAATTTCTGCATAAAGTGCCCCTCAATTTACATATAATTAAAAGTGGGTATAAATATGAGTCCAGGCCAGGCACAGTGGCTCACGCCTGTAATCCCAGCACTTTGGGAAGCCAAGGCAGGCAAATCACCTTAAGGTCGGGAATTCGAGACTAGCCTGGCCAACATGGTGAAACCCTGTCTCCAGTAAAAATACAAAAATTAGCCAGGCATGGTGGTGGATGCCTGTAATCCCAGTTACTTGGGAGGCTGAGGCAGGAGAATTGCTTGGACCTGGGAGGTGGAGGTTGCAGTGAGCCGAGACTGTGCCACTGCACTTCAGCCTGGGCGACAGAGCAAGACTCTGTCTCACAAAAAAAAAAAAAAAAAAAAGTGGGTGCAGCACTGCCTTTGAACTGCCGCTCTGGGCACACTGCCCATGGGATAGCCCTGCTCTGTAAGGAGCAGCACCTCTGGTACCACTTCAATAAAGACTGCTGTCTAACACCACCAGCTCGCCCTTGAATTCTTTCCTGGGTAAAGCCAAGGACCCTCCCAGACTGAGCCCCAAGTGTGGGCCTGCCTGCCCTGCATCATGGGTGTTGGACTCCAGGTGGTTTGGAAGTGCTGGTTCTAGTATCAAAGACCCACACATGGATGTAGCTCAGAACGCTTTTGTGCCCGGGAAAAAGTTTGGGGTGATGTGGTTCTGTCACCTAAAGGGTCAGTCAGCTGGGCCGGTGAGAAAAATGCTCTTGGCTGGAAGTAGCAAAGAAAATTGCGAGTCACTTTCAGTTATGTTCTGGCTCTTTCATGGGCCTTTCTAGACAATTTCCTTGTTTTCTTCCCTTGAGGTCTGGTCTCATTCTTCCAGCAATGACGTGGTGGATTTAAAAAACGTCCACCATAGTCTTTTGCCATTCCTCCCTCCAAGAAACAGAGGCTAATTTCCTACTCTCTTCACACATAGAATATGAAAGAAGTGGCCGTGAGGAACTTCCCAGGCCAGGTCAGAAAAGGCACTGTGGCTTCCCCTCTGTCCTCTCTTGATCACTTGCTCTAGGGCTCCTGCTGCCATGGTGTGGGACCTTCGAGCAGCCTGTGGAAGCCATCCTGTGAGGAACTGTGGCCTCCCCCAAGCAGCGCATATTGGAGGCAGAGGCTCCAGCCCCAGTCAAACCCTCAGATGATGGCAGCCCCAGCCAACGTCGTGACGCAGCCTCCGGAGAGACCCTGAGCCAGGGCCACCCACCCGAACTTACCCTGGATCCTGACCCACAGAAACTGCAAGTCGATAAAGGTTTGCTGTTGTTTTAAACTGCTAAATTTTGGAGTACTTTGTTACACAGCAGGAGATAACTGACACAAATACTAAGAGTTGAGAACTTTTATTAAGCCTTTTCTTTGTGCCAGGCACTGGGCTAAATGCATCAAAAGGATCTCACCATCTTCCCAGCAGCCCACAGGGAGCAGAGGTTTTCATTACCATCATTCTCAGAGGACACGACTGGGGCTCAGAGAGGGGAAGAAACCTCTCCAGCTCGCAAAGCTGGTAAGTAGTGGGGCTGGCGTTTGAACCCAGGTCTGCCTAATTTCAGAGCACTTGTTTGCGTCCAGCACGTGATCCCACCTGTGGTGTGATTCTGTGCCTAGCCGTTCCCCACCCCCTTCCTCCAAACATAGAGCTGCTTTCCTGTCCCAGGTGCAGCAGGTAAACCCCTTCGCACCAGGTGTCAGCGATGGCTGCAGACTGGGGACTCCCCCATCGGCGCTCCATGCAGGCTGGCCTCGTGAGGAAAAAGTTACCAAGTTTGGGGCCAGAAGAGTTGATCATGAGCCCCAGCTGTCAGTCAATGGTTACTGATCCCAAGCTTGCTGGGCCTCAGTTTTACCATCTCTGAGCTGAGAAGGATGTTTAGGGCTGGGTCTCCTTGCAGGGTGGCTCTGAATGCCCCCTGCAGTGAGAAGGACCGTGGCTGCCTGGGACGGAGAGGGGCTCAACCAGCTGGGAGTCCTCAGTGCTGGGCCTAGGGCCACCTTATCTTCATCTCCCAAATGCCACTTTCAAAAGAGATTCATTCCCCAAACGGATGAGACCCCAGCACAGGAGAATGCATGACAGCCGGATAATAAACCCGCGTATCAGAACTGTCAGATCGTCTTCAGAGCAAAAGGCAACATGCTCTCCCGAGGTAAGATCCTAACTCTTGTCAGGAACATACGCCAGGGGTGGGGGGTGGGGAGCGGCTCAGGACGCGGCGCTGGCAGCCCCCAGCCCATCAAATTCACTCCATCTATCTCAGGCTGGGCCGTTTCATCTTGAAAGTCGCAGAGCTTAAGCATTTATCAGCAAAGCACCTGCTTCTGTTTGTTCTGCGTGATTTAGTGTATTTATCGCTGTGCTTTTGAAATGCCTCTTTGGTCTATCTCTGAGATTTTTCCCCTGGACTCCCAGTTAAATTAATCAGATTCTGCTCCCCTCCAGTCCTACCTCTGCCTGCTGGCACTCCGAAGGTGCGTCATTAAATGGCCGTGCATTTTGTTTTTTTTTTTCCTCCTGGCGAGGGAGGTGTTTGTTGAGGGGTGGTGGGGAGGGTGTCCCTGGGGTTGGTCGCTCTGTGGGCTTCCCCAGTGCAGGCCGCACAGTGAGCAGGGGCGTTTCCTGTGATGAAGCTGGACAGGCCCCTTATGCGTCATCTCGCCTGTTTACATGGCCTCAGCGTTTCCCACATTTTCTCTCTGGCATGCTCTGGAGCGTAGTGGCTTGGGGAGCAGGACATGGGACAAGGTGACAGAGCAGGTGGATACCGGGGTGGAAGTGCAGACCCTGGACCCTCTGGAGGAAGAATGTGGGGCTGGGTGGGTTGGGCTGGCCGAGGACCAAGCCTGGGTGTCCCAAGTTTTGGGGACTGTGGCCATGCTCCTCCTGGCCACCTCCTTCCTGGCCTGAAGGCCACCAGCCAGGGGCCACACCTGCCAGCCCGAGTGGTGGTCTTCAGCCCCTTCCCCACAGGGCGGTTGCCTTTGTGGGATGGGATGCTTTAGGAGGGGAGGCTCAGAACTGTCCTCTGCCCTGGGCAGGAGAGGCCTCCCTGCGCCTGCCCCACACTGTGGGCCTTACCAGAGGGGTTTATGGGGAGAAGCTATGTGGATACTTTTATGGAGGGCTGGGGACCAAGCCCCAGAGACGTCTCCATACTCTCCAGGGATGCACCTGCCCACAGGGGAGGGCCAGCTCCTGCCATCCAGGGCCTGGGCAGGGGCCCGAGCAGGAGCGAAGCTTATGGGGCAGTCGGTGTCTGCGGGATGAGTGGGCTTTGCTGGGCCTGAACCCAATGTCGTCAGCCAGCTGCATAGCTGCTGTGGGCACATGTCGCCCGGGAGGGTTGGTGAGGCTGGGTCCTGTGGGGTGGCCATCCAGGGCTTGCCTCTGGTGGGTCAAGGCGCGGTCCCCGTAGTGGTGGCTGCCAGGGTGTTATGTGGCTGCCGGCCCCACCTCTCCAGGAGCCATCCTCAGTCATCATTTGACGTTGGGTGGGGCATGGGGTCAGGCAGTTCCAGCGGGAGGTGCACAAGCAGCCCCAGCCAGACCCACCTGATGGCCGCTCTCAGGTTTAATTCTTGAACTCAGAGACAAAGGCTGGAGAGTGGATCTTCCTCAGACCTCCTTAGCTTCCACCCTGCCCTGGTGCCCCCTCATCCTTGCCCTCTTCTCCCCTGGATAGGACCCAGGATCCTCCCATCAGTTCCCATTGCCCACAGCCAAGAAGCCCCACTGACCCCTCATTCCTCCCACACCAGCCGCGAGGGGACAGTAAAGCTTTGAGCCTAGCCCGAAAGGCACAGGCTGTGGGACCCCCATCTCGTGGATACCCTTCTTCCCTCGGCTTGGAGCGCTCTGTCTGCGCCATTTTCCCAGTGCTTTGGGAATTCAGCCGGGGCCTGCAGGCTCTGAAACATCTTACAGAGGCCCACCGCTCATGGCAGCTCCGCCGCACACCCACGTCTCTCCATACTCTGAGACGGTTGCTTGTACCCATTTTGCAGATGGGCGGAATGGACTCGGGGATGATGTCATTGCCTTGTCTCTGCCTCAGTTTACTCTGTTTGAAGAATGGAGCGCGGAGGGAGTAAATGAGTTGGGGCACAGGGAGCTCCTGGAACGATGCCTCCCCCACACAAACACTCGTGAGGGTTTGCTGCTCTTTTCTTTCATTGTGAGGATTTAATCCATTATTATTGTTATTATTTCAGCATTTGCTGTTATTTTCCAATGATGATGAAGATGATGGTGAGGAGAGGCTGGCATTTCCGGGGGAGGAGGGGTAGGCAGTCTGTCTGCCTTCACAGTGCATACTCCTCCCCGAGCTGTGCACAGCCCCCGTCCTCAAGTATCGTAAGGTTTGGGAGACACGGACCTGTGTGTAGACAATTGCGAAGGCACATCCACCCCTAACAGGGTCAGCAAGGTCCAAGTCACTTGCAGGGCAGGGAGGAAACAGCCACTCAAAAGTGTAGAGAACGAACGGAAGTAAGCGCAGGCTCTAAATAAAGCCCAATTTTAACTGTTTTAGCTCCTTTTGGGACATCTCCCAGTATGTTCCCAAGACAGCAATGAAAAGACACCCTTTCCGCACTGGGACATGGTGCCGTGCTGTTGTAAATGCTGGGACTCAAATATGCGCGTGTCCACACTGACCGTCCACACTAAATATGTGCGTGTCCACACTCAAATATGCGCGTGTCCATACTGACCGTCCACACTCAAATATGCACGTGTCCACACTGACCGTCCACACTCAAATATGCGCGTGTCCACACTGACCGTCCACACTCAAATATGCGCGTGTCCACACTTAAATATGTGCGTGTCCACACTCAAATATGTGCGTGTCCACACTGACCGTCCACACTCAAATATGTGCGTGTCCACACTGACCGTCCACACTCAAACGTGTGTGTCCACACTCAAATATACGCGTGTCCATACTGACCGTCCACACTCAAATATGCGCGTGTCCACACTTAAATATGTGCGTGTCCACACTCAAATATGTGCATGTCCACACTGACCGTCCACACTCGAATATGTGCGTGTCCACACTTAAATATGTGCGTGTCCACACTGACCGTCCACACTCAAATATGCGCGTGTCCACACTGACCATCCACACTCAAACATGTGTGTCCACACTCAAATATACGCGTGTCCACACTGACTGTCCACACTAAATATGCGCGTGTCCACACAAATATGTGCGTGTCCACACTGACCGTCCACACTCAAATATGCGTCTGTCCACGCTTAAATATGTGCATGTCCACACTAACTCTCCACACTCAAATATGCGCGTGTCCACACTGACCGTCCACACTCAAATATGTGCGTGTCCACACTCAAATACGTGCTTGTCCACACTCAAATATGGGCGTGTCCACACTTAAACATGTGCGTGTCCACACTGACCGTCCACACTCAAATATGTGCATGTCCACACTGTCCACACTCAAATATGCGCGTGTCCACACTCAAATATGTGCGTGTCCACACTCAAACATGTGCGTGTCCACACTCAAATATGTGCGTGTCCACACTGACCGTCCACACTCAAATATGTGCGTGTCCACACTCAAATATGGGCGTGTCCACACTCAAACACGTGCGTGTCCACACTGACTGTCCACACTCAAATATGTGCGTGTCCACACTGACCGTCCACACTATGTGCGTGTCCACACTGACCGTCCACACTCAAATATGTGCGTGTCCACACTCAAATATGGGCGTGTCCACACTCAAACATGTGCGTGTCCACACTGACCGTCCACACTTAAATATGGGCGTGTCCACACTCAAATATGGGCGTGTCCACACTTAAATATGTGCGTGTCCACACTGACTGTCCACACTAAATATGTGCGTGTCCACACTGACCATCCACACTCAAATATGTGCATGTCCACACTGACCGTCCACACTCAAGTATGCGCGTGTCCACTGTGCCTCAGGGTCTAGAGCTTTAATTTAACCCATGCAATTATTTGTGAATATTAATGTCTCTCCTTCCCTCCAGGCTTGGGGCACAGGAACGCATCTGTCTTTCCCGACTGTTGTATCCCCGGTCTGCAGCCCCGGGCCAGGGATGCTCCCGCAGCTGTTGCAGGGCTCAGACTGCCCACTAGTGGGAGCTCCAGGCCTCTCATTTCCCACGTCTCTCTCTGCCTGGCCCAGATACTTCGGTGGGTCAAATTCTTGAACTGATGTCGGGCCACAGTCCTCGTAGGAACTTAAAAGGTTGCACTGTATCCAGCATATCCAGGGAATTGTATGTGAGTGGGTGTGAACCCACATGTGCCGGGCAGACAAGGGGTGGACTGCAGGGGCTACTAACGGGCCTGTTCACTCCAGCACCCATCTTCCAGGGCGTGACTTCCCTTTGCTGACACACTTTGTGCCCCTGAGTCAGCCACATAAACACTGTGATCGGGCCGTGTGGTCCCAGCTGATTAATTGATTCTGCAGTGAGCTCTTGATCCAAGCTCTGCCAGTTAGAGTCTTTCCAAGGGTGTTGGAACCGGAACTGAGAAAAAAGAATTCAACATTGCTTTGAGTGGCTATGGAGGTGGATGCAGTGTGCTCACACTGTCTGTGGCCACATCTTGCACCGTGGATCTCAGAAGCAGAGGAAGCAGATCTACTCAGAGAGGAGAGGGGCACCCACACAGAGGCAAGATGCAGGATGGAGAGAGATGCAGAGATGTCCCTTGGCCTCTAGAAGCCCTGGTCCCATTTGTCCCTGAGGTCCAACCCTGGTCTTCTCTGTGAGTCCTATAAAACATTCTCATGTTCTTGCAATGGATTCATAGTTTTGCTTAAGCTGGGTTGAGTTGGGTTTCTGTTCCACGCAACCAAAATAGTCCTAATCAGTAAAATATTAAGACGCATTTCTATCCACTTCAAGAATTAATCGTATCCATAAATGACCACTTGACTAGGACGAGATATTTGGCACTTTTTTTTTGCAATCATTTGGAATTTTGGTTCCAGAATATGATTTTTTCCTTTTACATTATGTCAATTACTTTAAGAACGTGATGTCTTGTCTATGTGGGGAATATTTTTTAACAGCTGCATTCTTCCTCATTTTCTCTGTAATTATTAATATTTGGACTTAACTCTAAATTTTAATGATCTATTTGCTCATGATTATTTTTTATGCCAATGCCATTCCTTTCTCGTTTTTCTTTCATTCTAATGACTTTTACCCCATAATTATTTTTTTCAGAGCTGTGTATGGTATGCTGAGTCCTCAAAAAGAGGTCAGCAAGTTCATTTTGCCCTCACAATAGTTTTGTCCAGCTATAGAATTCCAGTTTGAGGTCCTGTTTCCTCAGAACCTTGTAGCTAGTGCACAAATGTTATCTTCTAGCATTTTTGAATTGCAGACAAGAATGACCAGTGTGAGTGGGCTTTTTATTCTTTTTTTAAGGGAACCTATTATTTTTATACTCTGGAAGCTTAAAGCGGTTTTTAATCCATTGAGTGACAAGTTTCCCCAGAATATATATAGCAGCGTGTCATTTTTCTATTATTCCTTAACAGTTCACCTGTGATTTGAACGCTCTCATCTCTTTCCATTCCAGGGGAAATTTTCTTCTCTTATTTCTTTAATTACTTCTTTCTCCCCCCACTCTCCTTTGGGCCCCCCATGGGAATGTGATCACTTCTCCTGAGTCTGTACCTATCTCTTAACCTAACGCTCGTAATTCCCATCTCTGTCAATTCTTCTTATGCTCCAAGAGATGCTAATGACTGCCTTCCGGTTCACCAGTTTGAGTTTCAGTCATGTTATTCACAGCACCTGTTATTTTCATAATCATGTTTTAAATTTCAAAGATATCTTTTTTGGTATTTAATCCCTCATTTAAAAAACTGTGGCCAGTTCCAATTTTATCGACGTAATAGCCTTTTGAGTCTCTCTGTGGAGGCTAATTAGAAATTTAACATCTTCTTCTGTTTCCTGCATTAATCCTGATTCATCATGGATTAGTTGACTGCCTGGTCATTTTGGAGATGTGTTTTAGAGGATTTAACTGTTTTAGAGGATTTAACCCATGGAGGGGCACAAATACGCTTACCTACAGGACAAGTGTATTTGTATCCATGTCTGGTAAAGTGACGTGCAGTGGCCCTGGTAGCTAGTGCCACAGTTTTCTCTGTAACCCGGGGGTTGAAACCTTTTCCACAAAGGGCCACAGAATAAATATTTTCAGCTCTGGGGGCCATACAAGCCCGGGGGTGACTACTCAGGTCTGCCATTGGAGCAGAAAACAGAGACGAGAGGTAAGCAAGTGGGTCTGGTGTGTACCTCTGTAACTTTATAGAAATTGGTCATGGGGTTTGGCCTCTGAGTCATAGTTTGCCAACCTCTGCTCTAGCCTGTGGCTGCAGCCCTTGGGGCCACATGCTCAGCTTTATTGGAGTACTGGTCTTCACTGGCCATGTGCAGTCTGGACCAGGTATCCACTGTGCTGCGGGGAAGCGACCAGCCCCAGCTCTGTCATTTATCTTTGTTTCTTACATTCCATGGCAGCTTCCTCTTCCAGCTTTTGTCCACCAAGTTTTGGGATTTGAGGATTGCTCATTGAGAAAGCAGTGCCCATTTTTGCAGGGGATTCTTCCAGTGCTGGAGCAGCCTTCTCATGCTTTTCTGGGCAGCCCAGTTTCTGCATCAGTTCATCTCATCCATGTTATTTATCTCAGATTTTCTCAGCACTTCTAATTCACTAATTCTCTCTCTGTTTTCCAGTACTGTGTTGATGCTTACGTTCCTAAATCATTTACACAGGGTTTGGGGAGGGGAAGAGCCAGACACGGTGGCGCACGCCTGTAATCCCAGCACTTTGGGAGGCTGAGGCAGGCGGATCACGAGGTCGGGAGATTGAGATCATCCTGGCTAACGTGGCGAAACCCCATCTCTACTAAAAATACAAACATTAGCTGGGTGTGGTGGTGTGAGCCTGTAATCCCAGCTACTTGGGAGGCTGGGGCATGAGAATCGCCTGAACTCAGGAGGCGGAGGTTGCAGTGAGCTGAGATTGTGCCACTGCACTCCAGCCTGGCAACAGAGTGAGACTCATCTCAAAAAAAAAAAAAAAAAAAAAAAAAAAAAAGCTTTATGGAGGCTTATTTTGCATATCATCAGATCCACCCTATCAAGAATACATTTCCATGATTTAAGTGATTTCACCAAGTTGTGCAACCATCACTGTAAATCAGCTTTAAAATATTTCCATCACCTCCTGAAATCATTCTTGATAGTTCATTTATTTATTTATTTTATTATTATACTTTAAGTTTTAGGGTACATGTGCACAACGTGCAGGTTTGTTACATATGTATACATGTGCCACGTTGGTGTGCTGCACCCATTAACTTGTCAATTAGCATTAGGTATATCTCCTAATGCTATCCCTCCCCCCTCCCCCCACCCCACAACAGTCCCCGGTGTGTGATGTTCCCCTTCCTGTGTCCATGTGTTCTCATTGTTCTCATTGTTCAATTCCCATCTATGAGTGAGAACATGCGGTGTTTGGTTTTTTTGTCCTTGCGATAGTTTGCTGAGAATGATAGACTGGATAGTTCATTTATTGTGTATCAAGTCTTTAGATATATTAAGGCCCGTTTCAAGTCTATGCATTTCAGCTCAATGATCCATTTGTTCTTTTTGTGCTAGCCCCACGGTGTGTAATTACTGTCGTTTTAAATATACATCTCAGTAGCTGGGAGGGAAGAGCATTCCCCATTTCCCTTCTTTTCCAAATGTCCTTTTCATTTCTCTTCTGCTAGTGCTGGGCAGGATTGTTGCAAAGTTTTGTTGTTGTTTTTCAGTTAGGACTTCAGTTGGGATTAGGCCAAATATTTGCAATATTTTGGGAGAATTGATACAGTTACAACGTTCAGACTTTCCATCAATGTAACATGTTCTTCTATGCTTATATATTTTATCAGTAAAGCTGATAGTTTTGTCTTCACACAAGTACTGAAATATTTGTATTGCTACTATTTCGAGGTCATACAAACATTTTACTTGTTATTTTGAGCGGAACCTTTTCGTTTCCCCATTTTAGTAACTAACTGGTTATTACCATTACATAGGAAAATTATAGATTTTAACTTTTTTTTTTTTTGAGACAGAGTCTCGCTCTGTTGCCCAGGCTGGGGTGCAGTGGCACGATATTGGCTCACTGCAAGCTCCGCCTCCTGGGTTCATGCCATTCTCCTGCCTCAGCCTCCTGAGTAGCTGGGACTACAGGCGCCCACCACCATGCCCAACTAATTTTTTTTTTTGTATTTTTAGTAGAGATGGGGTTTCACCCTGTTAGCCAGGATAGTCTCAGTCTCCTGACCTCGTGATCTGCCCGCCTCAGCCTCCCAAAGTGCTGGGATTACAGATGTGAGCCACCGTGCCCAGCCTTTAATTTCTTTAGAATCTAGCCAAATTGCTAAACTATCAATTGTGTTTTTACAAAATGTTTCTTGACATATAATTATTGTACATACTTAAGAGGTGATACTTTGATACATGTATACAATGTGTCATGATCCAATTAGGCATTTGGAATATCCATCACTGCAAGCATGGACCATTTCTTTGTGTTGGGGACATTTCAAAGGTTCTCTTGTAGCTAGTTTGAAATAGACAATATATGGTTGTTAGCTACAGTCCCGGACTGTGCTATGGAACACTATTTTTTTAAAAAGTAACTTCTCTTGGGTTTTCTGGGCAAACCAAAAGTGACACCCGTGTATCCTGGGCAAATTCAATATACTGTTATCTTTTCCTTTCCAGTCATTATACACAAGCCCCCCTTTATCTGTGGGGGCACGTTCCAAGCCCCCCAGTGGCTGCCTGAAGCTCTGGGTAGTTCGGACCCCTGTGTGCACCGTGCTGTGCTTTTTCTTCTACATCCATACCTGTGATCGAGTTGAACTATAATTAGGCACAGCAAGAGACGAGCAACAATCACAATAAGAAAATGAACAATGCTAACGATGTACTATGATGAAAGTTGTGTGAATGCACTCTCTTAAAATGCATTGTTGTATTCACTATTTCTATGTTGTACTCACTATTTTCCGACTGCAGTTCACTGTGGGCCACCGAAGCCACCGAGAGTGAAACTGCGGGTCAGGGGTGGACTGCAGCCAGGAGGTCTGTCTAATGCTTCCTGGCATCTGCTAAAACCTCAGAAAATGGCCATGAGCCAGAAGCAGGTGCCCATCCTTGGCCCACACCTGTCAGGAGTGGGGGTGCCTCTGGTGCATCACGGCCCAGGGAGGTGTGGGCATCCCCGAAGGAGGTGTAGGTATCACTAAGGGAGGCGCAGGTGTCATGGAGGGAGGTGTGGGCATCACTGAAGGAGGCCGGGCATCGTGGCTGAGGGAGGCGTGGGCCTGAGACACCTTCTCTGGCCTTATAACAGTGACCATGTGCATGTCTGGGAAGGGGCAGGCAGGTAGATGACCCCATGAGACCATGGATGTGGTTGGTGTGTATCTTTAGTGTTAATCTGTTTTCTTTTCAGAAAGCATCCCAGCTTTGCTGAGATGTGCCCTCCTTGGTTTTTGTCACTGCCAATGGGTGGCTTCATTCCATTTGCTAACACGTCTGTCTTCCCTGGCAGTAGGAGGGGCCCGTCACTTTATCTCCTCAGGGCCTTTTTTTTTTTTTTTTGAGACAGAGAGTCTTGGCTCACTGCAAGCTCTGCCTCCTGGGTTCATGCCATTCTCCCCATTCTCCTGCCTCAGCCTCCCAAGTAGCTGGGACCACAGACGCCCACCACCATGCCCGGCAAATTTTTTGTATTTTTAGTAGAGATGGGGTTTCACCACGGTAGCCAGGATGGTCTCGATCTCCTGACCTCGTGATCCACCCGCCTCGGCCTCCCAAAGTGCTGGGATTGCAGGCGTGAGCCACCGTGTCCAGCCCTCAGGGCCATTTTGTTGGTTGTTCTTTCTCCCCTACTCCCCTCCCTCCTGTGCCGTAACCAGCCCACCCCTCCCTCCCTCCCTGGCCCGCTGCGCCCTGGTTTCCACCCCATCGCCTCCAGGCCCAGCTCACACCGAAGGCCCCAGGGTGCTGGTGTCTCCAAAGCCTCCTCACACCAGACGTCTCCTGCTGCCATTCCCCGGAGCCTCTTCCACTCTCCGAATCCTTCTCTGTCCTTATTCTGCCCTTGTGTTTCTTTTAGGATCAGGGTGGCCCTTTCCTGGCCCCCATGCAGTCTCCTACCTGGGCATTCTCGCTGCAGTTTCTCACGGCTGCCGCTAGTCCCTTCCTGTTCTTATTCTTTGTCCCCACTCAGATCACACTGAGGCCAGGGGTTAGGGAGCTGTCCATGTGCACAGGGCTCCCAGGATGAGATCTCCAGCTCGGAATGCTCCGCGGAGCCTCCATCCGTGTACAGATCTGCCCACTGATGCCCGCACATGGATGCCCGGAAGGCTGCACACCCTCACAGTGGCCCAAGGTGCCACTGAATCTGAGCCCACCCTGCACCCTCCCACCCCACAAACCTGGTCTCTCCAGGAGAAGTCTGCCTTGTGGTCCAGTTGGAGGCATTGGAAACCCAGCTCTTGCCTGCACCTCCTCTGCCCCGTGCCACACCCCCATCCCTCTGTCACCCCTCCTCCCTGAGGCATGGGGCTGCCAGGTCCTTTCTCAGCATCCCTCCCCTCACCCCTTCCAGTCGCGAGTGACCCCCACACACCCCCAGCACTGCCCTCAGGCACCTGCAGCAGCCTTGTAACCTGGGCCAACCCTGCCACCTCCAGGCCTTCATTCCTTTTGCAGTCAGTGATCTTTGGGGAAGTTAAATCTGACCTGTCGGTTCCCTTCTCCTGCCCCCCACATCTATGTACACACGTGATGAACACATCCACATGTGTGTACACAGGCACACACATGCAAAACACCTGTACACACGTGCATGCCAGCATACACATCCATGTACATAGGCACACACATGCAAAACACCTGTACACATGTGCATGCATGCATACACATCCATGTACACAGGCACACACATGCAAAACACCTGTACACACGTGCATGCATGCATACACATCCATGTACATAGGCACACTCA
This sequence comes from Gorilla gorilla gorilla, assembly GCF_029281585.2. Lineage (NCBI taxonomy): Eukaryota > Metazoa > Chordata > Mammalia > Primates > Hominidae > Gorilla > Gorilla gorilla. The sequence continues at coordinate 45,234,677 of NC_086018.1, forward strand.
TGCAAAACACCTGTGCACGCGTGCATGTATGCATACACATCCATGTACGTAAGCACACACATGCAAAACACCTGTACACATGTGCATGCACACATACACATCCATGTATATAGGCACGCACATGCAAATCACCTGTGCACACGTGCATGCACACATACACATCCATGTACATAGGCACACACAAAACACCTGTACATATGATCATGCATGCATACACATCCATGTACATAGGCACACACATGCAAAACACCTGTGCACACGTGTACATATGCATACACATCCATATACATAGGCACACTCATGCAAAACACCTGTGCACATCTATGTCACACACCCATGTACACATGCATACATACACATCCATGTACATAGGCACACCCATACCCAGGACCTGCACACATGTATGTCATACACACCCATGTACACACATGCACACATATTCACATCTATGTACATAGACACAGTCATACACATCTGTCATATCTGTCACATCCATGTGTACATGTGCAAGCATGTATACACATCTATACACAGGCACATGCAAAACATTTCATATTTGTCACAGCCATGTACATGTGTGTGCTTATGTACATATCTATGTACATAAGCACACACTTGTAAAGCACCTATATACACATACTTATTTACCTACAAACACCCATGTACACATGCGCATGTAAACACCTGTGCACATAGGTGCAAACATGGAAAACACCTGTACACATGCAAGCCACATCCACAAGCTCCTATGTATACACACGCACACACACCTACATAAACACTTCCACACACATGTGTGTAGATACGGCCGGTTTTTAACAGCTTCCTGTGCTGGGGCTCTGAGGATCTTCCTCATCCCCTCTGTTGTGGGTTAAATTGTGTCCCCTCAAAATAGATGTTCAGGTCCTGACTCCCAGTATCTATAAATGTGACCTTATTTGGAAATGGGGTATTTGCAAATGTAATCGAGTTAAGATGAAGTCACAGTGGATTCGGGTGTGTCCTAATCCGTGACTGGCATCCTTGAAAAGGGAAATTTGGACAGAGGGCCACACAGGGAAGAAGGCCATGTGATGAGGGAGGCAGAGGCTGGAGTGTGGCCGCTGCACGCCCAGGAACATGGAGGAATGCCAGGAGGGAGCCCCCAGGAGCAGGAACGGATGTGGAAGGACCCTCTCCTGGGCCTTCAGAGGGAGCATGGCCCTGCTGACGCGTGGACCCAGCCTTCTGGCCTGCAGAACTGCGAGTGAATAAATGCCTTTTGTTGAAGCCACGGGTGTGTGGGGCTTTGTCACAGCAGCGGCAGGACACAGTCATGCCACCCTGCATCCTTCACTCCTCCTGTCCTAGCTCCTTCCCCTCCTCCCCCTTTGCTTCATGGGCGCTGCCTGGCACCTTCTCTCTTTAACGCCTCCCCTCCTCACTGGGATGCCCCTCTCTCAGGCATCCTTCTTGCCCTGCAGCTCTGCACACCCTTCCAGGTGTGTGGTGTGTGTTTAGCGTACAGCCTCTGCCTCCCCACAGCGTGCTCCCTGCTGTGTCCCGGAGACACAGCCCAGTGCCTGCCACACAGTGAGCCTGCCCATTGTCCAGTGAGAAGAGGGGGCTTCGCATGTCTGTTAATCAGTGAAATCAGCCTGCGGTTTTCTTTAGTATCCTGCTGCGAGGTTTTGATTCAAGGTTAAATGCTGTTATAAAACAAATGAGGAGATTTGTTTTAATGGCCTGGAACTGTTTATCTGGCACTGGAGGGATCTGTTATTTGAAACCATCTGAGCCTGGAACAACTTAGAGATTTCTAAATTAAATTTTAAAATTTCCTTGCATTGTTATTAGTCATTGACATTTTCCAGAATTTTTTATGGTTTATATTTTCCTAGGGAAACGTCTCATTTCGTTGAAAGCTCAAAATATATTAACATAAAAGTATACATAGTACTTTTGTAATTTATGCATTTTTGTTTGTTTTTCTCTTACATTTTGAATTACATTTTCCAGAGACTTATCCATTTTCTCACACAAAACAAAAACACCAGCAGTTGTCATGTTAATTTATTGGTACTTTTTTCTGCTTTTCTAATTCAGTAATCTCTGCTTTTCTTTCCCTTGTTTTCTTCCTTGATTTTCTGGGGTTTATCTTGTTTTCTAATTACCATTACGTGAATGTACCCTAATTCGCTTACCAGCCCTGAGTGGGGATATTGGGAATCTTTCAGAATTTCAGACAATGCTATAATGAATGCATCTTGCATATATTTCACACACACGAGAGCGTATTTGTAGTATTAAATTTCTGGAAGTAGAATTGCTATTTAGAGGCTGTGTGCATTTTTAATTTTAATTGTTTTTTTATCCTTAAGATTTATGCCAATTTACATTTTCATCACCAATATATTTTATTTATTTAACATTACACACAACACATATGTTACAGGTATTTTCTTTAACACCACATGTAACATATCTGTTCTAGGCATTTGACAAATTTCAACTCAATCCTCAGAACAACCCCATTTTACAGATTAGGAAATTGAGGTTTACATAGACTAAGCAACTTTCCCAGGTTTATTAAGTGATGAAACGGAATCTGAAATCTAGACATTTTTGTTCCAGAACCCATGCTCTTAACCAGTGCATTGAGCTGCCTATTTTCTCACACATATATCAATATGAAATTGACAAATATTTTGATCATAGCCAACCTGGTAAGTAAAAAAAGAAAAAAAATCTAATTTTAGTTTGCATTTTCTGTACTATGACCAAGGTTGAACATTTCTTCAAATGTTTAAGAAATATGTTTTTCCCTTCTGTGAACTGTTTTTAACTGTTGTCTTTTTTTCCTTTTATCTATTGACTTTCTTATTGGTTTATAGAAGCTCTTTACATATTAAACAGTCCTTCTGTGATATGAAATGCGTGCATTTTTCTATTCTTTTATGTCTTTCAACTTTATGGGTTTTTTAACATTACATAATTAAAAAACATTTATGTAGTCAAAATGTGCACATTTTTTGGTATGTATTTGTGTCTATGTGTGTGTGCATATTTAACATGCTGAGAAGTTCTGGCCATCCTGAGATTTAAATAATTCTCTTTTGTCTTCTTCTAGTACTTTTATCAGTCCATTGAAGTCTTTCATCCATCTGGAGATTTTTTTTTTCTGTAAAATGTGAGGGAGGGATTCCATTTTTTCCCATACACCATTAATTGTATAATCTATCTTCTCCTTTCATTGGACATTTTTCCTTTATAATATAGTAAATGTCCTCATGTATTTGGGATCCTCCAAATGTGTGTATGATCTGTGTATGAATGTAGGTGGATCACTTTAAAAATTCTTGTAATTTAACACATTTTACCAACTGGTAGAGCTAGTCACTCAACTAATCTTTTTGGTGAGAACTTTTGAATCAGCGTATCTGGTTTCTCAAAACATCCAGTTGATGTCTTTTATGAGGATAATTAACATCTTGATGTTGTCTAGCTTTCCTTTTCTAAAACATGGCATGTATATACATATTTTAAGTCTTCTTTATACCTAGTTCCATTTAATTTTTAAAAAGTAGAGCTTGAACATTTCTTAGGTTTATTTGTAGATATTTTAATCATTTTTATTATAGCTTCTAATAAATTTTGTTTTAATATATAAAACCTATTGACTTCCATATGCCAACTTCATGTCTATACTCTTAGTGAATTCTATCATTATTTGTAATAGTTTTTCAGTTAATTTTCTTGGAATTTCCAGATATATAATTATATAATCTGCAAATAATAATAATTGCATACTTTCTCAGTTTTAATATATCTTATTTCTTTCTCTTCTTTATGTTGGTATCTCTAGGATAATGTTCAATAATCGTAACAATAGTAGATCTCTTTGCCTTGTCTTAACTTTAACAGGAATGTTTATGGATATTATCTTATTAATTATAATGCTGACCTTTGGGATGAGATAAAGGCATTTTATCGTATTAAGTATCCAGTCATGTTTGAGCAGTTGCAAAAATAAAAATATGGCTGTTGAGATTTATCAGTGCTTTTCCAGCATAAATAAAGATGATTATATGATTTGCCTTTTGATCTAATAATATGGGGAATTACATTAATAGATTTCCTAATGTTGAAATATCCATGCATTTCTGGAAAAAGGTAAGTTGTGTTTCTATTTTTCATTAAATTTCCTAAAGATTTTGCTTTATGAATGTGTATGCTTTGTGGTTTGTGTTACGGGATCTTTGGGGTGTCACTTTTCTGGTCAGAAACCTGTGGCTGGTGGTGCCTTTGCCCGAGTTTTGCTCGGGCCCGCTGGGCTCATTCTGCCTACTCAGCCTGGCAGGCTGTGCTCGGATCATGCCACCAGCCTGGATCCCATGCCTCTAAGGGAGGCTGTGAGTCAGGTATGGAGCAGCAAGGGGTGTGCGAGCAAGTATGGGGTCCAGTTACTCTGCGGTCAGACACGCTGGCTGCTGCTGTGGGATGGGCAGTTCCAGGTGCCAGTATGGGTAGGTGCTGTAGCACTGTAGGTGCTGGAGCAAGCCTGCGGCTGGACCGGGTGCACTGCAAGCAGCTTCCCCAGCTGGCACCAGGAAATGCTGTGGCCCCCAGAAGCTTGGAGATGCCAGGAACCGCAGGGCCCCAAAGAGGGAGTCACAGCCCTGGCTCAGGGAGCTCCCAGGTCTGCGTTCCCCAAAGGGCTGCAGCTCTTCTCTCCTTCTCTTCACCTGCAATGTGGCGAGCAAGGGGCATGTCTCAGCCCTGTTTGTGTCACAGCTCTCGTAGCATCACCGTTTTGGTGGGTCCCAAGTTCTTGTCCTGTGACCAAGAAGAATGAGGTATGCAGATGAGTGCAGGGTGAACAAGATGAAGATTACTGAGCAATAGAACAGCTCAGCAAAGACCCATAGTGAGCAGCTCCTCCTCATGGCCAGGGTGTCCCGATGAGTGTTCAGCTCCCAGCAAAGAGGGTGGCTCCTCTCTGCAGGCAGGTCATCCCAACAAGTGTTCAGATATCAGCAGAGAGGGTAGCTCCTCTCTGCAACTGGTCATCCATCATCTCTCTGTCCTTTCTCTGCTCTAGCTAAAACTGGAACTTTTATGGGTCTCAGAGGGGAGGAGGTATGTGCTGATTGGTCCATGGGTGGCTATGGGTGGGCCTGGAAAAGGTGCCACAAGTCCCCACTCCAGTCTGTGGGACTGGCAGCCTGGCTCCCAGCCTTCAGGCCCTCTCTGGCTTGAAGGTGGGACCTCAACAGGGACCCTCTCTGCTCAGGAGCCTGTCTGCCTCCTGCTGGCATTCATGGCACCCAGGCTGTAGGTGCCAAGGGGCACCTGCATGCCAGCACTTAGCTGCTCTCAGTTCCCCATTGGCTTCCCTCCTATGCTCGATGGTGCCCAAAGGCCAGAGGAGGCCAAAGGTGGCAGTGGGCTGGCGTGTCAGCCCTGCCCTGAGCATTTGCTCATCTGACCAGGCTGTGACAGTGCTTGGACTTGGCCCCGACTTTGCTCCAAGATCAGAGTGGGCACCGACAGCAGGGAGAAGCCAGACAGTGGGAACAGGCATTTCTGAGCCTGTGAGGGCAGGGGAGGCCCCGAAGAGTGCAGAGATGCCTGGGTCTGCAGCCGTGGTTTGGATGGCTGCAGCTGCACCCAGGAGGGTGGGGGTCCCGCCTGCTCCCAGGCCCTGAGAGCACAGGGATGCCTGGGTCTGTAGTTGTGGCTTGGGTGGCTGCAGAGGCACCCTGGGAGCTCCCACCGTAACTCAGAAGGGTGGGGCTCCTGCTTGTCCCGGGCTCCCGCTGGCTCCGTGGAGTGTGTAGCCCCAGCCATGCCTCTCTGCTACAGCTGGTGTGATAGCAGCAGCTGCTCCAGATGGCCAGCCACTGCAGTCATTTGGTGCATAGGTATTTGTAGATGCTAGGTCTTCACCATAGTTAACATCCTTTGTCATTATAATGGGCTCCATTTTGTCCCCTTTAATGGTTTCTGTCCTGACTTCAACCCTATCTGATATTAAGATTTTAAGATTGAGACCTCTGCATTTTAATTTCCTCCCAACTTTTCTGAATCACTTTGTTTTAGGTGTGTGTCTTATATGTAGCATAGATTTAGGTTTTGTTTTGTGATCTAATCTTAGAGTTATTTTGTTTTCTTTTTATGAATGAAAAGCACAGTCTTTGAGACAGTCCATGAGTTATCACTGCCTGGCAAGGGCAGTTCCCCAGGGGGTGACCACTCATCAAGTTTCTAACCAAGATTTTCTAAGTCGCTTTCTTTTCATAGGTAAGTTTAGCCCATATAAGTATCAATATATAGATATATTGATAGTTTGGTTTTTATTCTGTCATAATTTTTTAGTTATGCCTTGTGTTAAAACCTTAAAAATCTTCCACGGTCCGTTTTCTTCATTCTTTGTGTCCCTATTACTTTTGATAATTTAGAATGTATATATTTTGTTTGAGGGATCACATTTTGTAACTGATGTAAAATTAACATGACATGAAATTAACCATTCATTAACCATTAACGATTTTAAAGTGTACGATTCAGTGGTGACCATAGTTTTTTTTTGTTTGTTTTTTGAGACAGGGTCTCACTCTGTTGCCCAAGGTGGAGTGCAGTGGTGTGATCTCAACTCACTGCAACCTCTGCCTCCCAGGCTCAAGTGATCCTCCCACCTCAGTCTCCTGAGTAGTTGAGACTACAGGCATACGCCAGCACACGTGGCTAATTTTTGTAAACACATTACATATGATCATAAATATTTTTATGAAAAATTACTGTATTTCCAAAACAAAAATTTAGCATTAAAGAGGGGCATGGTTTTACATTTTTGCAAATCTTTTCAGGGTCTGGCTTAAGAAGAGAGCTCATTTTCATACCTGCTTCTGCATTCAATGTGTCTTTTTTTTGAATTTTGAAGAAAATCTGGTTTAAGAAAGATGTGTAATTGGAAAAGAGTAGTTTGGAAGTCTTTTCAGATAATTGTGAATATTCTTTTGTTAAGTGGTGGTTTTTAAAAGGTTGGTTGCATTGTGGAATCTGAAACTATATCAATGACATTTTGGTACTCTGTTACATTGTAATTGATTGTCTATCTTGCATTTTGAATGGATCTTTCACCCCTTTATAATTGTGTAACATTGCTTATCGGTCATTTGGAAAATGGTCCTGACTTATGCACATCTTCCAAATGTTGACATCTTACATTATACAGTATTAAAAAAAATCACATTTATTAAACTTAACCAAGGAGGTAAAAGACTTGTACACTGAAACCTATAAAACCTGGCTGATAGAAATTTAAAAAGACAAAAATAAATGAAACAATATCCTATGTTCATGGATTGGAAAGCTTAGTATTATTAAGATGTCCATACTACCCAAGTGATCTACAGATCCAATGCAATTCCTATAAAAATCCCAATGGCAGGTTAAAATTTTTTTTTTTTTACAGAAATGGAAAAGCTCATTCTAAAATTTATATGGAATCTTAAGGGATTCAAAACAATTTTGAAAGAGAAGAACAAAGTTGGAGGACTCACATGTCCTGACTTAATACATATTACAAAGTTACAGTAATCAAAACAGTGTGGTATTGGCATAAAGACAGACAAATAGACCAATGGAATAGAACAGAGAGTCCATAAATGAACTCTTGAATATATGGCGAAATGATCTTTAACAAGGTTGCCAAAACCACTTGATGGGGAAAGTGTCTCTTCAACAAATGGTTTTGGGAAAACTGAATATCCACATGCAAAATAATGAAGTTGGACCCTTTCTTATATCATATACAAAAATTAACTCAAAGTAGATTAAGGACCTAAATGTAAGACCTAAACTATAAAACTCCTAGAAGAAAGCAGAGGAAGAGCTTCACAACATTGGACTTCACAATGATTTCTTAGACATTACATCAAAAGCTCAGGCAACATAAGCAAAAATAGACAAATGGATACAATAAACAGAGTGAAAAGGCAACCTATGGAATAGAAGAAAATATTTTCAAATAATGTATCTGATAAAGGGTTAATATCCAGAATACATAAAGAACTTCTATAACTCAACAACAAAAAGCAAATAACCTGATTTAAAAATTGGCAAATGAGTAGACATTTCTTCAAAGATGATATACAAATGGCTAACAAGCATATGAAAAGATGCTCAACATCACTAGTCATCATAGAAAGGCAAACCCAAACCACAATGACGTGGCAAAGATATGGAGAAATTGGAAGCCTTGTGCATTGTTGGTGTGATTATAAAATGGCACAAATGCTATGGAAAACAGCATGGTAGTTCCTCAAAAAATTAAAAATGGAATTATCATATGATCCAGTAATCCCACTTTTGGGTATATATCCAAAAGAATTGAAAGCAGGGTCTTAAAGAGATATTTTGTATACCTATGTTCTTAGCACCATTATTCACAATAGCTGACAGGTGGGAGCAACCCAAATGCCCATTGACAGATGAATGGATAAACAAAATGTGTATGTAGATACAGTAGAATATTATTCAGTCTTGAAAAGAAAAGTCCTGTCCCGTGCTACAACATGGATGAACCTTGAGGATATTATGCTAAATAAAACAAGCCAGTCACACACACAAAAATACAAATACTGCATGCTTCCACTATGTGAAGTGTCTAAAGCAGTTAAATTCATAGAAACAGAAAGTAGGATGGTGGTTACCAGGAACAGAGGGTAGGGAAAGGGGAGTTAGTGTTTAGTGGGCATAGACTTTTAGAATTGCAAGATGAAGAAGTTCTGGAGAGCTGTTTCACAACCACGTGAATGTACTCACTGTCATTGAACTGTATATTTAAAATGGATAAGATGGCACTTCTTATGTGTTTTTTACAACAATAAAAATGATCACACATGTTAATATCAGCACTGATCACATCAGAAAGGCCTTTAAATATTGAGAAGCTGCTATTCACAATGGTGATCACACATTTTCCAAAGCTCTAATTTTCACAAGAAAGTCACATTTTATTGACAACTACTGTCAGTTGTTTTCCTTGCAATGACAGGGTTACTTTATTTATTTATATATATATATATTTATTTATTTTGTAGAGATGGAGTCTTGCTATGTTGCCTAGGCTGGTCATGAACTCCTGGGTTTCAACAATTCTCCTGCCTTGGCCTCACAAAGCATTGGGATTACAGGTCTGAGCCATGGCGCCCAGCCACTTTGTTTATTTTTGAACAAAGAAAATATCTAATACCCAAATCTGTATAATCATATTTTGTCAGTTGTTCTTTCATGTAAAAATTGTGTTCCATGAAAAAGGAGCTAGTCCAGCTCACCACTGAAACATGTGCACAAGAGCTTTTCCTGAAGGCAAGCATTGTTCTTCGTCTTGGAGCAGAATGCTTTCTATGTACCCCTCATCTTGACATGTAGAATGTTAAAAAGTTGTGTATTCAAGCACTGCAGTTTAACAAAATTAATAATTTTTACTGTCATCAAGGACATATTTTTTCCTCTTTTGGACAAGCATGTGGCCATGATGAGCGCCGTGACTGCCAGTGTGGCTTGCTGTCTCTGCCTTCATTGTGTAAGTGTTGGGCCAGTTTCACCGGGCATCGCTCTGACACCGTCAATGTAAATGTCAGCACAGTGTTCCAGAATAAATCATGAGATTTTAAAAGCCATTCCACAGCCTGAATATTTCAACATCACTTGTGTTTGCTGTCAAGAAGTCACAGAAAAGACCTTCTTTGATGATAAGTTAGTGCTGATGCCAGACCGATGCAAGTACATAGCAACTCTAGCTATGTCTAGAGTCTTCCATTTGTAAGGAAAAAGCACAATTCTGCCAACAAAATATTAACTCAATCTTCATGTTTGCAGCTCAATATTTATTCAGTGAGTTACCATATCATTGGGAAGTGGCAATGCTGTGATTTCTTCCATTGACTTTTCAGCCAGCAGCCATGAGCAATGTCCACGTTCATGGCTATACTCTTCTCTTGGTTGTTGTACGGGCTTCTCCAGCCAGTGTGATGCGGCGACTCTGTAAGATGCTTCATTGGCTTTTTCATTTCTGCTTTGAAAAGCTGCAACAAACAATTTTTGGCTTCTAAAGCTCTCATCACATCCATGTTTAAAATATTTCATTCCTTTTTTCTTTAAACTCTGAAAGATTGCTCTCAAAGTGCTGCCGCTACTTAACTGAGAGCATAATACTCTTTGAAAATGTTCTGTTGCATAAGACACAATAAAGCAAATATCAACATCTATAAAGCCAAGGAAATAGCTCTTGTCGTATTTTTGTTTTTTACTTACAGTTTCACCCAGTTTCCTTGGAGTAGATTCCTTCGTTTCATCATTTTCAGCATTTTTAGACATTGATGGTGCAGATGGGGATTGAGAAAGTCTTTTGATCTTCCTTGTTAAGCCACCAACTCATCTTTAAGTATAAATAACATTATAAATAAATATTAATTTTAGAATAAAATATTAGATTTTATATGTTTTTGATAAAATTTAAACATTTGGAAAATGTTCAAAAAATAAAATACTATTGCAAAACAAGACAATAAAGAGAAACAGACTTGAGTTAAGGGAAAAGGAAAATCCTTCCAAGAACTGTTTAGAGCTGCCCCCAAATAGGGCAATTGTCCTTGGGAGGAGAGAATTGCCCATCAACAGAGGTAATCAAGTATTAGCTGGATAACAACAGGCTGGGATACTGTGGAGGAAACTTATCACCCATTGGGAACTTGCACTCAGTAACTGAAGGTTCTCCAGCTTAGTGGTCTATATTCTGTGCCCTGCATACCCCTGCTCCCCTGAGGTCTCCAGCAGCCCCCAACCCCCACACCCCATTTTCAAATCCAGTTCCTTCCCCATGGCTTCTCACTGCTCAGCCTTTTTGCATCCTTGAGGGCTTGGCACACATGCTCCATCTTGGTGCCTCCTCCTCCCCTGGCTTCCATGACACTAAGCATCCTGGATTCTCCCACTACCCCAACCACCAAGCTCTGTCACCTCCATCTTCATCCCTTGAAGCTATAGGACTTAGTCAAGCCTGGTCCCAAGCCCTTCTCCTTGTTCCTACCCCCATTCTTCTGGGGGCCTCACTCCTTGTCTCAGCTTCGTGTTGGAGCTTTCTCTGCAGCTGCAAAGAAATGAGAGGCCATGTCTTCACAGTCACGGATTCTGAAACCCAACTGGGAGACGAAAAATGCCGGGAGGGAGAAGGGAGAGCCTTCAGAGCCCACTGTGCCAACCAGAGAGAGCTGCGCTGTGATGATTACAATGCCACCTCCTCCTGAGTGCCTGCCAGTGCCACCCACGGGCCAGGGCTTTTACCTCGTTAATCCTCTCAACAACCCCAGAAGGTCATGCTCCACTATCTTTGTGGAGCTAAGAAAATGAAGATTCCAGATAGACGATGAAATGTGTCCCCCATCTCCTAGATGGAAAGAGGTAAAGCCAGGACTCCAGCCAGGGCTCTTCTCCCCTAGAGGCCTGTGCTGTTAACCTTCACGTGTCTCCTTAGGGAAATCCTCTGTTCTCCAGATGGAGAGGCCAATGGGGGCAGAAGAGAAGGTCAGGAGGAGTTCATGGGAAGGAAACCCGGCAGTCGAGGCAGATAAGACATGGCGTGGGATCACACCTTTGGGGTCAGAATCCCATCCCAGTGTTTAGTTGCTGCCCATGAGGGGTGGGTTTCATCTCTTCTCCTGTCTCTTGCATATGCAATGGGGTTTGGTGTCCCCACCTCACAGCTGTTGTGGGAGTTAAACAGCATGATATGTGTGAAGGAATTGCCCCCAGCTTGGCAGGGCAGGCCCACAGCTTGTGCCGTTCCCTTCTGCCTCGGAATGTTTTTCTCTCGGAACATGGTCTTCCTTTACAGGATTGGAGCACCCTGCATATAAATGACAGCCAACATGGGATTTCTCTTGCTTTAGCAGAGAGAAAAATAGCCTTCAATTACTCAGTGTGCATTTCCATTCAAAATGCGTGGTTACTATAGCAAAGATCATCGACCCAGAACTCGGGCACATATGCTGGATGGCAGCTTCTCCTGGGGCACGATGACAGCTCTGGTATCGACAGACCCACCAGGGGCTGTTCTGGGCCAGGGCCAGAGCTGACCAAAGAGGCTCCGTGGGCAGGCACATTCAGAGGCTGAATCAAGAAGGGAGCCGAAGGCACTGGTCTACAGAACCACTGCATTCCTCCAACCCAGCTGCGTCCTGGGGAATGGGCCCTAGACATCTGATCTTCTTGATGCATCTACTGCCCCCGACATTTCCACTGGTGGCAGGGTAGTGATAGTCGCAGGAGGCAATCAAATGCCTCGGTAGATAGGGGTGGGTTCCTGGTGAAACCCCACCTTCAAACCAAAGGCAGTTTAAAGCCTGAAGGCCAAGCTACAAGTCTCAGATAAATCCACGGACTGGCTTGAGAACCTCTCTTCCCATTTGGTGCACTTTCCTCTGATTGATCCCCACCCTTCACCTATTTTACATATACCTACCCTTCCCTAATTGGTTTTTTACACTGTCTTGCCCACCTTTGAATGTTGCCTTTGTTTTAGCCATTTTTGAATACTCACAAACCAAGCAGCACACACTCCCCCATTCTGAGCCCATAAAAAGCTCTGGACCCAGTCACGCTGGGAGAGAAACCACCCAACTTTGGGTGGGGTGCCACGCTCACATCCTCTCCACTGAGAGCTGGCTCATCACTTAATAAAACTCATCTCCACCCTTCTCAACTTTTGATTGTCAGCATAATCTCATTCTTCTTGGACATGGGACAAGAACTCAGGACCCCATCGAATGTGGGTATGAAGAAGGCAGTAACACTGTAGCCCTCTGCCCCACCATCGGTGCTTGGCAGCTGCCCCATATGATGGAAAGCAGTGGTGGGGCTGGGCCAGCCCCAGAGCCACAGGCTGGAGTGGGGCAATGGGACTGACAGAGCTGTTAACATGCCCCCATTCGTTGGGCTGCAGTGGGACTAAAAGAGCTATTAGCACCCTGTAACACCCCTCTGAGGCTTCACGGTCATGGGCTTCCCTGCTTGGGTGCCACTGCCTTCTGCTTGTCTGGACACTAGAGTCCACCATGGGAGTTGGTTGCAACATGCCTGGTCCAGCCACAAGCCTTGTACAGGGCCCGCTCCTGTGCCAGTGCTTGGAGTGGCCAGCCAGACCCCACACTCACTCGTCCATACACCCCCTCCTGCCAGGGGCTGAGTGTGCAGTCATGGTGGCTGTGGGATCTGCACTGGAGTGCAAGCCAAGTATGGCCCAATGGGCCAAGTGGGTGGGGCACCTCCTGTGGCAAGCCTGGGGCTGAGTGAGGCCTGGGCATGGGCATCGCCAGCTGGAGGTCTCCGGCATTCAAAGTGGCCAAGAAAATTCCTGCGTCAGTAGTAGGGGATAGGGAGGTTGGTTGCTGAACAGAGAGTGGATTCACTATTTTTCCTTAAAAGGAAGAAGTCAAAAGATAACAGCTCATTCTTGTCTTTGACCTGTAGAGACTTGTAAACTAAAGAACAATTTTAACAACTGTATTAGTCTGTTCTTACACTGCTATGAAGAAATACCCAAGACTGGGTAATTTATGAAGAAAAGAGGTTTAATTGACTCACAGTTCTGCATGGCTGGGGAGGCCTCAGGAAACTTACAATCATGGCAGAAGGCACCTCTTCACAGGGCAGCAGGAGAGAGAAGTACTAAGCAAAGGGGGAAAAGCCCCTTATAAAACCATCAGATCTCATGAGAACTCACTATCTCAAGAACAGCATAAGGATGACCATCCTCATGATTCAATTACCTCCCGCCAGGTCCCTCCCACAACACCTATGGGTTATGGGAACTACAATTCAAGCTGTGATTTGGGTGGGGACACAGCCAAACCTTATCAGCAACATAAAGGTAATCTCTTATAGAATGAAAAAAAAGCCCACAGGATTCATACTTTAAAAATCACTGGTTAGGAATAAAACCCCCAAATGACCATATTCATACTCACATAAATTTTTTTTTTAGGAAAAAGAAGGAGCACAAAAAATAAGCACAAAACCTAAAACGCATAAAACAAAGGTTTAGAAGATCAACCGTATCAATTTGGGTCATAAATAAATAAGCTTAATTTTTTTACTCAGAAAAAATACTTTCAAATTGGGCTTAAAAATAATAGCCTACATATACACCTATTGTCCACTGAAGCATCCACCCATCCATCCATCTATCCAGGAATCTGACCATCTATTTACCCATCAACCCACCCATCCATCCACCCATCCATTCATCCATGAATCTGCCCATCTGTCCACCCATCACCTAGTCATCCATCCATGCATCCATCTATGTATCCATCCATCCATCCATGTATCCATCCATCCATCCATCCATCCATGTATCCATCCATCCATCCATCCATCCACTAACCCACCTAGCCATGAATGAATCTATTCATCCATCTATCTGTCCATCTATCCATCCATTCATTCTCCCATCCTCAAATCTCTCTCCCACCTATCCATTCGTGTATCCATCCACCCATCATATATACATGCAGGCATGCACACATCCATCCGTCTATCCAATCATTACTTCATTAAACACTTTCTGAGCATCTCTTTGTGCCAAGTCCTGGGATTCAGAGATGGTTCTGCTGTGGTTTTCACCCTCGAGTCTTTCAGTGCATACTTGGTGGATACCTATTTGTAAACAGAGACATTAGCAAAATCTAGTCAGTGTAGTGCGGGGTCCAATGGAGGGCATGTCTGCTGGAGAATCAGGAGGGCTTCCCAGAAGAGGTGACTTGTGTAAGGTGAGACTTAAGAAATGACTGAATGCTGATCTGTGAACACAGGGATGGGGACGAGGGCCTCCTTTACCAGAGGGAACAGAATCCATGCACATTTTTGGCATGGAGTGTGGCAGGAATTGATATGGGCAGGGATAGCCAAAGACAAAACGGAAAAGGTTGAGGCTGAGAGACAGGTCCTGGGGGTCACTGAGTTTCAGGCTGAACAGCTTGCACTTCATCTCATTCACAGTGGGGACCCGATCGCATTTGCCTTTTAGAAATCTCATTGGATGGCTCACGCCTGTAATCCCAGCACTTTGGGAGGCCGAGGCAGGCGGATCACGAGGTCAGGAAATCGAGACCATCCTGGCTAACACGGTGAAACCCTGCCTCTACTAAAAATACAAAAAATTAGCCTGGCATGGTGGTGGGCGCCTGTGGTCTCAGCTACGCAGGAGGCTGAGGCAGGAGAATGGCGTGAACCTGGGAAGTGGAGCTGAGATCGTGCCATTGCGCTACAGCCTGGGTGACAGAGTGAGACTCCGTCTCAAAAAAAAAAAAAAATCTCACTGGAATAGTGACAATGTGAAATGTGAAGGATGGACTGGGGGAGGCAAATCTGGAGCCTTGGAGCTAGACGGGAGGTGGCTGCAATCATCCAGATGAGAGATGGTGGGGCCTGGGTCATGGTGTGGCAGTAAAGGTTTCAAATCCTCAGCATGTTGGGAAGACACACCTGGAAAAGCCTGGGAACACATGGGTCAGGTAGTTACTATGGAAACATCAGATGTACCAGGTTAGCATGGAGTAGACTAAAATTGCCTTGGGTTTTATAGGCATGAAGGTGGAGCTGGGTTGCTCTAAATGAATATTGCCAGTGAGACATGTGTCACCACTTTCCTTTGAGTGACACTTTGCTCAGAGAAGGCCATTGGGTCAGGGATGAGCAGAGAGGGAGCAGCCCTTTCATTCTGAGGGCGGGATGGGAAGGCACTGAGTTCATTAAGGCTGCTTAGGTCAATTAGTGCAATGGTGCAAATGACCTCAAATTCATCTGCAATGCAGCAGTTACTTGGCAGCAGAAATGTGTGACAAGGATTGAGAGCAGAAGCATATCTAAATGCCAGCACATGAGGATCCACTTCAAAGCGCCTATTGCAAACTGCTCATCTGATGAATGAAAAAAGTGGCATCAATGATACAATAACGATAATGGTAATGGTGGTGATTTAATGATGATGATGATGGTAGTGGTGGTGATGATGATGATAATGATGACAACGATGATAATGGGATAATGATGGTGATGATGATGGTTGATGGTGATGGTGATGATGACAATGACAACAATGATGGTGGTGATGACAATGATACTGATGATGATCATGATGACAATAGTGATAATGAGATAATGATGGTAATGATGATGGTGATGGCAATGACCACTAATATATTGTGGTCTGTATTGTGCTTACTATTTGCTAGTCACTATTTTAAGCATGTTATCTAAATTAACTCGTTTAGTTCTCACAAAAGCTCTATGAGGAGATATTATAATCTTCACTTTGCGTGTGGGGAACCTGAGGCACAGGGGGGCTATTATGACTTGCCCAGTGTTAAGTAGCTCATCAGAGTTATTAGCAAGGGCTGGGTACCAGCATTTGCCTCATCTAGAAATTTATATGATGAAGGTAGGAAACATTTTGGAAAACGTTATTAGCCCTCAAAAAGGAGTGAGAACTGGGGTTTTTCTTACCACCTGGTGATTCTGCAGAAGTTTTGCCCTTGCTGTGAACCAAGGCTGGATATTCTAGGCATTGTATGGAAGATGGAAGGGAGAGGGAGTGAGGATGGCAAGGGCTTAGAGAAGTTGCTCCAAACCATGTGCACTCTGTGTGGCTTTAGGAGAAAAAAAGAAACTTTGGCTTGATATAAAGAAACCTTCTTAAACCCTCAGATCTGAGGTGAATGGCCTAGAGATGTAGTGAGTATCCTAACTCTACAGGTGTGCAAGTAGAGACTGATCATAGTTTAAGGGGTTGGGTTTGGTAACTTCTGTGGCTCCTTTAAACTTTTATATTCTATTGTCCCCATTTCACAGATGGGGAAACTGAGACTCCATGAGATGACTTGTCCATGGATTCCATGGCAGTAAGAGGCAGATGCCAGACCCAGGCCTCTTTCCATTTAGCCTCAGCTCAGAGCTGGGAGATGGGAACACTTCTTCCTTATCCCTCGTGTTTCCATGTGGAGGGACATCCTTCAGTGTAACTCCTGGACCCAGGTGGGGAACCGGGTGGTGGTTCTGCAAAACCAACTCATTGGATCCCAAGAGCCAGCTCAGTGTGACCTAACCTCTGCCAGGGTCTCAGGGACCAAGTGGCTCATCAGGGAGGGACTCTTCCAGGGAAATCCAGGCAGGTCATGGGGTAGAAAGGGGATAGCTTTGGAGCCAGATGCTGTGTGACCTTGGGAGATCAGTTGCCTGCTCTGAGCCTGCATTCCCCACCTATAAAGCCAAGCCCTCATGAAGATGAAGGGAGGTGGAGGGGATGAGAGTTCTTTAAACTCTGGGCATGAGAACAAGGGTGTCTGATTAGGCCCTGACCACCACCCAGCTCCATCTTCCACATGTGCACCGCACAGCCCAGCCACACTGACCAGTCACGGTTCTCACTGAACTTGTTGCCTTCTTCCCTCAGCCTGGATGGCCGTTCCCTGCATTTCCATCCTCTCATCCACCTCGTCACACCCTCAAGGCTCATGTTCTCAGGATTCCCGTCTAGGCTTGTTCTCCTCCCAGCCTGAAAGAGAGCAGTGTCCTCTTTCCCAGCCTGGGGTCATCAAAGTCCTGACCACTATGTGGTTGCCCCCCATGCAGGCATCTCTTTCCCCAGGAGGACAGGGCTACATCTGGTGCTCATCTGTTCCCTGCACATGGAATGTTTGTTGAATGAATAAATGATGGTTACGAGATGGGTCTGCATTGCAGGGAGGTTGGTGAATTTCCCCCCAAGGACTTTCTGCTTCCCCTGAGGGTCCCTGGCCCCCTAGCACATCTCTGGCTGGGAGTAAGAGGGTCCCTAGTTCTCCTTCCTCAGAGCACCCTGTCTCCTTGCTCAGACCAGGCATCTGCCTAGGGGGGGCCCTGCTTCCCTCCCACCGGCTGCCGGTCCTGCCCCTCCATTTTTAGTTGCAGTCATTTATCTTTCACATTTCCTGGCTCCTCTGTTCATCTAAACAGCTGGTGCTATTTGTTCTGGGTGATTTCCCTTATTTATTGCCACATTTTCGGGAGGCACATAACTGTCTTCTAACCATTTTACTGCAGCCTCTTTAAATTGAAACAATTGATCAGGCCTTTGCTTTCCCTCTTTCGTTCCACTCCCTCCTCCCCAGCTGCCCCCGCCCCTTCTCTTTCAAGCAGCAATTAAATTTAAATCCATTTTCTCTAAAGAAAAGGATTCATCATGGTCCCAGGCCGAGGAGCACCCCAGAGTCCAGGGAACATCTCCGGATGTGCAGGGTAGACAAGGGGCAGCTGACTCTGCTCTTTTGGGGTGCAAGACAAATTCTGAGGGTTGCAGGGAGAGTGGCCAGCGTCTTGCTGGCATCACTGTGTGGAGTGCACTTACAGCAGGGCTGTGGGTCAGGGCAGGATGCACAGATAGCTCACTGGCCTTTAGTGATGATGTTAAGGCCGTTGTCCACGGGGAGTCTCAGGGTCCCCTGTGAGCATGTCCTTGGGTATCTGAGTTCCAGGCCAGGCATGGACGGAAAGAGGGAATGGACTTCTCATGGATGTGACAGCTGAGTCATGTTCCTACTTATCTCTCCCCATTTTGTTTTAGCTACAAGGAAGCCAAGGGTCAAATGAACAGTTGGAATCTAAGAACTGATGGTGACCTCATTCCCATCCGATCCTGTGGATGGGGTTAGGTTGTGTGTTACCCACTCATAGCATCGGGGCTCTTGTGTTGCAGCTCCCATCCCAAGTGCAGGCATAAAGGGATGGCTGACTGGTCACTGCTCGGTGGGCCCGAAGGCCGCAAGTTCCTGCCTCATCTCCTGAAGCTCAGACTGCTGGTGAACGCCTCGTCACTTGTGCATTTAAAACAGAAGCTGTGATTTCGTTGGCCTACTTAAATCTCCTAGGAGTTGGGGATGCTATGAATCCACCTGCAGCATCATTTTCTGTGGCCAAGGTGAAAGGGTCCCGAGAGGTGAGATGTCAGGAATACAATGAAAAGACTGAAAGCTGAGCAGGCAGCAGAATCCAGGGTCAGGTCCCAGCAGGTGGGGGTCCCAGCCAAAGTCTGGGTACAAGTCTTCCGCTAGGAGGATGCCCCTGCCCCAGCCGCTGCAGGTGCCAGCCTCCACGCCCCCCTAAAGGAACCTCACCTGATCCTCCTGGGGCACCTAGGAGGAAGGAGATGTTGACTCCTGTTCGCAGAAATTTACATCAGAGGCAGACAAGGCCCTGTGATATTTACTTTGTCCTTTGCAGAACAGAGGGTGGGAGGAAATTCTTAATAAGGACACGTGAGCAGAATCCACCTTCGTGCTTGACCCTGCAGTGAGGAAAACCCCTCCCCTCAGTGCCCACTCCCAGTTCCTCATGCACCCCCCAGACACCAGCCCCCCAACTGCAGATGGTCCTTCCTTCACTCAGATGGGGGCCTCACGTCTGATCAGCACCACTGACGGTCCCAGGAGGCTGCCCTTTCCCTAGAGCATGGCCGCAGCCCTGGTGGGCAGGAGGAGGGAAGCTGGCAGCAAACGGCAGGTTCCTTGTAATTTTTAAGTAGAAACGAGGTTTCTACATGTTGCCAGGCTGGTTTGGAACTCCTGAGCTCAAGCAATCTACCTGCCTCTGCTCTGCAACGTGCTGAGATTACAAGCACGAGCCACCATGCCTGACAGGGTTGTCTTTTTATTATTGGCTTATGGCAGTTATTTAGATATTGTGTTTTTGAGTTCTTTGTCAGATATTTGTTTCATGAATATTTTCCCTTTATCTTTGAATTGCTTTCGTTTTATGGTGGTTTTGACGACCAGGAGTTTTAAATTTTGATGAAGTTAAATATTTTTCTTGTATTATTACTTCTTTGTGACTTCTCTAAGAAATATTTTCTTATTCCAAGATTGTGCAGATGTTTTCTTTTAGAAGATTCATGGCTCCATATGATACACCTTGAATTAATATTTGTGTATGTTGCAAGGTGGGGAACAAAATGTATTTTTCCCCATACATTTAGCTATTGTTCCACTATAATTTGTTGAAAAGACTTTCCTTTTCCTATTGAATTGCTCTAGTGCCTCAGTGGACTATTTAGGTGTGGATCTATTTCTGGACTCTATTCTATTTCATTGATCTACTTGTCTATCTTTGCACTAACGCAACCTACCCTTTTTTTTTGTATTTTTTTTATTATTATACTTTAAGTTCTAGGGTACATGTGCACAACGTGCAGGTTTGTTACATATGTATACATGCACTATGTTGGTGTGCCACACCCATTAACTGGTCATTTACATTAGGTATATCTCCTAATGCTATCCCTCCCCGCTCCCTCCACCCCGCGACAGGACAACCTACTCTTAATTATTGGAATTTTATAGTAAATCTTGAAATTGGAAAGTGTCCTTTCCAATCTTTCAAGATCTTTCCAAACCTTGAAATTGGAAAGAAGAATTTTATTCTTCTTTCCTCAGATTTTCTCGGATATTCTAGACCCTTTACATTTCTAGCTTAATTTTAGAATAAGCTTTTCATTTTCTACAGAAAGCCAGCTAGAATTTTGACTGAGGTTGAATAGATGCTATAGATGAGTAAAGAGCATCAATATCTTAACACGATTGCATTTTCCAATCTATGAATATGGCATATCTGTTCATGTATTAAAAAATTAATTTCTCCCAACCTTTTTGGTTTATAACACAGCGATCTTACACATTTAAACATTAAATGTATTCTTAGGCATTGAATGGTTTTGGATTCTGTTACAAATTGTATTTAATTTTTTAGTTTTTCAATTATTTCTTACTAATACATAGAAATTAATCTTTGTATATTGACTTCATATTCTGAAGTTTTGCTAAATTCACCTCTTAATTTTAATAGTTTCTTTTTTTCTTAGGATTTTCCATTTGCACAGTCATGTCTGCCCATAAAGACTCTTTTACTTCTTTCTTTTCAATCTTTTTGCCTTTTGTTTCCTTTTCTGATCTTACTGCACAAACTAGGGTACCTCCGTTAATGTGGAGTAGAAGTAGTGAAAGAATACATTTTGCCTTTTTCTTAATTGCAGAGTGAAAGCATTCAATGTTTCATCAAGTATGATGTTAGCTATAGAGTTTTTTTTTGCAGATAATCTATTAGATTAAGAACACTTCCCTCTATTCCTAGTTCACTGAGAGTTTTTTCTTTTTAAAACCTTGAATGGGTATTGAATTTTATCAAATTCTTTCTCTGCATCTATTGAGATGATTTTTTTTCCTCCTTATTCTGTTGATTTGGTGAATTATATTGAGTTTTAAATATTAAGCCAACCTTGCACCTTGCACCTGGGATAAATCTTACTTCTTTATAATACGTTAAAACACGAACACACACACACACACACACACACACACAGAGGTTTTGACTTGCTAATACTTTGTTCAAAATTTTTGCATCTATGATTTAACAAGAACTTTGCCTATAATGTAATTTTATTTTAATTTTTATATCATCTGATAATCTTGATTGCTAATTGGATTGTTTATTCTATTTACATTTAAATAAATTACTGATAAATTTGGGTTTACATCTACTTTTTTATTATTTGTTTTCTATTTGTTACACCTATTCTCTGTTTAGTGCTTTCTCATGGAGTAGCTGAGTATTTTCTAGTATCCCATTTTATGTCCTTTCTTAGCCTTTTAGTCTCTCTTTTCTTTAAAGGGGTTGCCCTAGGTATTACAACATGCACACTTAAAAGATCGCAGTGTACCTTGCATTAATATTATACCATTTCCAGTATAAGAACATTACAACAGTATGATTTCCTTTAACCTCTCATGCTTTTTGTGCTATTGTTGCCATATATTTATTCCAATGTTGGAAACATCATAGTTTGATAATATTATTGCTTCAAACATTCAATAATCTGTTGAAGTAAGTTCTGAATTAGTCTTTTATATTTATATATTTACCATTTCTGACTTTTTTCATTTTTCCCTGCAGATCTGGATTTTCAATTATTGATGAAATTCCTTTAGTATTTTATGTAGTGTGGGTTTGCTGGCAATTTATTATATCAGCTTTTGTTTGTCTGATTATGTCTTTATTTTGCCTTCAATTTTTAAAAGATGTTTCTGCTGGACATAGAATTTTAGGTTGACAATTATTTTTTTTTCTTTCAGCACTTTAAAAATGTCATTCATTGTCTTCTCACTTCCATTGTTTTTGATGAAAAGTCAGCCACTATTCTTTGTGTCCTTTCACTAAAACTAATATCTTTCTCTGTTTTATCTTGGCCTGCTTATAAGATTTTTCTTTTTCTTTTCTTCCTTTTTTTAAATTTTCTTGAGACAGAATCTCACTCTCTCACCCAGGCTGGAGTGCAGTGGTGCAATCTCAGCTCATTGCAACTTCCACCTCCCAGGTTCAAGTGATTCTCATGCCTCAGCCTCCGAGTAGCTGGGATTGCAGGCATGTGCCACCATGTCCAGCTAATTTTTGTATTTTTAGTAGAGATGGGGCTTCATCATGTTGGCCAGACTGGTCTTGAACTTCTGGCCTCAAGCAGTCTGCCCACCTCGGTCTCCAAAAGTGCTGGGATTACAGGCATGAGCCACCACACCTGGCCAAGATTTTTCTACTTATCTTTGTTTTTCAACAATTTGACTAGGATTTGCTAAGTGTGATTTTATTTAGATGTACTCTGCTTGGGGTTTACTAAAATTTTTGGTTATGTTGATTAGATCTGTGTCCAACCCATTCAATACATTATCTGCCTCATGAATAATATTTTATAGTTTTATAGTTTTATTTTATTTTGTAGAGCTTTCATTTTGCTGCTAAAATTTCCTCCTTGTTTGCTCATTCAGACCATATTTTTCTCTAAATTAGTTTAAACATTTATAATAAAAATTTAACATTATTATGTGCTAATTCCATCTGGGTCATATGTCTCTGCCTCTATTAACTGTCTTATTTTCTTAATGATTGGTCGTATTTTCAACCAAGAGTTCAACTGAGCTGGGAATGGGCCATTGCTTTCATTCATTTTAGTTCCTCTCTGATTCAAAAGTATTGAGGGTGAGGTTAGGTCTTCTGATACCCCCAGGCCCAGCCCCTGGGAGACTATGACAATGTCTTTTTGCCCTCAATTCCAACCCCCAATTTTTCTTGCTACCTCCATGGAGGGCCTTATTTTTGTGGTCTTATCAGGAGTTGAGTTGATTGATTCAGTTACAGCTTTGGCTAATTGCAGTTCACCCGTGAATTCAACTGTTCTGAGAATGAAGTCAAACATCTCCCACCCTGCCTCCATCCCCAGGACGGTCCTGGAATCTGGAATCTAAACATTGTGAGACTACAAGAGCTCTATCTGCTTTCTGGCCTCACCCGTCTTTGCCTCTTACTTAGAATTGTCTGAGATTATAGTAGAATTGTCGAGTAATAGGGATTATTTTTATTTTACAGGCTCTTTCAAATTCCACTCTGTCATTTAAGCCTACAGTGCTAAAATGTTCGGCTGGTTTCTCCTTGAGCTTGTAGCCTCCTTGCCTGTGCCAGGCTCATGCCTCCGCCCACCCAGCTCCCAGCCTTGGTAACCATCCTAGATGTGTTGGCAGACATTGGTCTCTGCTCACCTATGAAGGCTTTGTATTTATTCGGAATTTGGTTCATTTAGACTTCTCTGCATTTACAGCTCTTTGAAGGCTTACTATTATGATTTTGTTGTTTATATGGTGTTTTCTTGCTGTCATGGTGAAGTAGTGATCTTTATCTTCTAAATCCTCACTAGAAGCAGAACTCTGCTGCAAACAGAGTTTCTGGTGTATTGCTGACAAATGGGAGACATCACTAAAGGGAAAATTAGGACAAAGAAACCTCCTAAGCATTTATAGAGCTTCAGTATGAGCCCTAAGTGTGTGGAGAACATTTGTCTCAAGAGCTGCTATTTGAAGGGTGGGGCTTGAGTCCCCAGCAAGGCGAAGGAGTTGAACTCAACCCTTCCTCAGCAGCCTGAGGCCTTAAGGGGATATTGTGATCCTAGGTCCGAATCAACCCCAGGGTACTGGAAGAAGAAAACCAAATCCTTCTTGGAGGAATGCACCCTCAATCTAAGCCTTCAGGACACCCGTAGATTAAGACCAACAGAATATGAGCTCATAATGAAGATTTTACCAACACACCAGGAAACACTGCCATGAGAGAGAGAGTCAGAAAAATAACAAGCACAGATTTAGACCCCCAAGGAGTTCATGTACTGGAGTTGTCAGATACAGAATGTAAAATGCGGATGCATAAAGTATTTCAGAAGTGGAAGCCGGAATCTGCCCACGGGGGAAACCCCCTGACTGAGGGGATTCTGCACAGGCAGGAGTGACTGTGGTCCTAGGTGACCTGGAAGGTTCCAAGGAGGTTACCTAGGGAGGAAGAAGGTTTTTGGAGGTTACTTCGGGAACCTAAGGGAAGAGATTACCTAAGAAATTATCTAGGGAGGAGGTTACCTAGGAAGAAGATTCCAGGAGGTTACTTAGGGAGGAAGTTACCTAGAGAAGACATTACCTAAGAAATTATCTAGGTAGGAGGGTACCTGGGAGGAGGTACCTAGGAGGAGCTTACCTAGGGAGGGGGTTACTCAGGAGGAGGTTACCTAGGGAGGAAGCTAGGGGGAACCTTCCCAGATTCCCCCAGCAGTTGTCTCCAGTCCTCAGGTAAGCTGGGAGGATCACACGAAGACCATCCAGTCCAAACATTCAATTTTACACATCAGGAGACTGAGGCCTGAGAGGTGAAGGACTCACTCAAGGCCCACTCCTCACTGTGGTGGGACCCAAACGGTGCTCTCCTGACCCCCAAGGGCCCATGGGTTTCCCAGGGCTGGGAGGCCCTGAAGCCCTGTGACCAGGGCTCGGGACACAGAGGTCAAGCGGGACCATGCAGAATCTGAAGGCAGGCAGTGTTCCAGGACAGGAGCTGTCAGAAATGTCGAGTGCTGCTGAGCTGCCAGAGAAACCCTCTTTAGAAATGGAGGTCTTCCATGGCTTTCCACTGCTTATGGAACGAACCCAGGCTGTCCCAAGGCTCATGGGTCCCATGGGATCCGGCCCCTGCCCACATCTCCAGCGAGTCCTGCCCAGTCCTCCTAGGGGCTGGGCAGATTCACTTCCTTTGAGGTTGTTGGACCTGTTTCGTTTTCACATATGAACACGTACGACAATGACCAAGCCACAGCTTCAGCGAAGCCATTGCAAATACTTGCCACTGATGTTTTGTGGGGCACGGAAGGGAGCGGGGGTTCCTCAAACTCCAGAGAACTAAAGACACTTCCCAGGAGAAAGGAGGTCAGTGTGGGGTGGAGTTTGGGAAACTTGGCTCTGCCATTTTTACCAGCGTCATCTTCGGCAAGTCAGGTAATCTCCATGCACTTGGTTTCTCCATCAAGTGGAATAATGAGACCTTTTGCACTGTTCTGAATTAGAAGTAAGGTCACTAAAGCTGCTTGCACAATCTCGAGCCCTGATATTGTCATTTCAGCCATCGTAATGATAACAACACTATTTTATTCTATTGTTTTATTTGATGCTCACGGCTCCTGAGAGGGGAGTACAGGTGAGTCTTGATGGTTTCTACTTTACAGATGAGAAGTCTGAGGCACAGAGAAGAGTTCAGCGTGCAAACTGTGCCCAGAAAGGGCTGTGACTAACTACAAAGACATGCAGCCAACCTGGGGCAGAAGCTAACTGCTAACTGGAGAGCTGGAGTCACTGGGTCCTGGTGCCGCCTCTCTCCTCCAGGGGTGCTGTGTGTGTGTGTGTGTGTGTGTGTGTGTGTGTGTGTGTGTGTGTGGTCTGTCCCGAGCCAGCCATAATGTAGGACCCTGAGTTCTGGGAGGCAGCACCAGGGAACAAGTCAGTCCGAGCACCCAGGAGATGGGGCTGTCTTCTAAGCCACATCGACAGGAAGAATCCCAGAGATGGCACTGGAAGGATGTTGTCTCTGTGGCCAAACTCAGCCCTGGTTTTGTTGGGACTCAGTGATTCATTTAGGACAGATGGTGTCATGGCCGGCATAGGTGGCCGTCATTGCCTGAGAATGTGACCAAGACAGCACCATCAGGAGAAAGAGCTTTACCTGAACAGTAAGAGTAGATGTGCGGCTGAGTGCCTGCTTAGGAGGGGAGCTTTGGGCTGGCTGGTCAACCTCCTGCAGCGCCTGTCAGTGGTGAAATGGGAAGGCTGCTCAGACACAGCTGATAGGAGGTGTGAACCTGGCCCTGGGGAAGAAGAACTTGGAAAAGCAGGGCTCAGGGCAGGGAGCACTTTCTCCTCCTCCGCACTAGCTCCGAGTCTGATTTATTTCTGCAGAATTGCATTAGAGGGATGAGCTGTACCGAATGAACAAGCAGCGGGTGTGCCGAGATTCGGGGCCATCCTGGACTTCCAAATGGCCTGTGCTCTGAATAGACCTTTTGTTCGGTGTGGCAGTAATGAAGGAGGGGAATTGGCAGCAGATGCCCAGAAAGGGCTGTGACTAAGTGTCCATTATAAGTGGAGCAGTTTAATAAAAAAATCCATGTAATTTATCTGAATAAAAATGTGTGTTCTTTCACAAGCCCATTCTCTCCCCAGTCTTTCCATATTAATAGATCATTAATACTCCATGAATGGGTAATCATCTTCTTGGAAAACAAATGCAAGGGCATAAAAGGAAAATTATGGTCGTTTAAACTTAAAAAAAAAGGATTGTTGGGGGAAGGAAGAGCTGTGTTCACAAAAACAGCCAGCTCCTGTCGCCGGCTTTGGGAGTGGGAAGGTCTGTGGATCTGCACCAGGGGACTCACGGTGGACAGAGCCTGGGTACTCACTGCACACCCCGGCCTGCGGAGGTTGCCCTAGGTCCACTGCAGCAGGGGGCCACCCACACAGGGCTTGATACAAGGTCAGCTGTCCTGAGCAGGTCCCACCAGGGCAGGTCCAGGTGAGCAGATCTGGGTGAGCAGGTCTGGGTGAGCAGGTCTAGATGAGCAGGTCCAGGAGAGCAGGTCTGGGTGAGCAGACACAGGTGAGCAGGTCCGGGTGAGCAGGTTCAACAGGAGGGAACCCCAGGATGGGATGCATCGCCACAGACCAAATATCTGGAGGGTGTCCAGGAGAACCTGTGCTTTTTTGGGATTCCCTTGTTGCAGCTGCACCTGGGCCCTGCTGCTCATGCTCCGTCCGTCCAAATGGCCTCCTTTTGGCTTTCGAACCCCACAGTGGGAGAGGACCCGGCCTTGGACCTGATGCCCTGCCCACCTCTTGCTGGAAGACTTCCTTGAATCCGACCCTTTTGAACAATTCAACTTCAGATGAGACTTCCTCCTTTTGAGTCTCCATTTCCTCGTCTGTAACCTAAGGTGGTTGGACTGTGCGATACATTTGTTCATTGTTCATTCACTCACTGATTCCACAATCACAGCAGGCTGTGAAGTGAGCAGCAGGCTCTGCTCTTGTGTGGCTTCTCTGTAGCCGTGACTTTGACGAGAGAATGGATAATGTTTGAGGTGAGGGAGAAAATGGGAAATCCAGCCTTTTGACGGCTATTTGGAACATCGGGTGTTTGCAGTTCCAGCCATGTGTCGTGAGCCTCCCATGAGCTCTGCATTTTGACAAAGAAATGGTTTCTTGAGCATTTATCATCACTGCTTGCATCTTGAGCTGAGCCATTGATGTGGTTAGGCTTT
The DNA here is from genome assembly GCF_029281585.2 of Gorilla gorilla gorilla. Taxonomy (NCBI): domain Eukaryota; kingdom Metazoa; phylum Chordata; class Mammalia; order Primates; family Hominidae; genus Gorilla; species Gorilla gorilla. The sequence continues at coordinate 45,262,416 of NC_086018.1, forward strand.
TTGTCCCCACCCAAATCTCATCTTGAATTGTAATCCCCATAATCCCCACACATCAAGGGAGAGATGAGGTGGAGGTAATTGAATCATGAGGGTGTCTTCCCGCATGCTGTTCTCATGATACTGAGTGAGTTCTCAGAGACCTGATGGTTTTATAAGGGACTCCTCCTCCTTCACTTAGCACTTCTCCTTCCTGCTGCCTTGTGAAGAAGGTGCCTTACTTCCCTTTTGCCTACTGCCACGAGTGTAAGTTTCCTGAGGCCTCTCCAGCCATACTGAACTGTGAGTCGATTAAACCTCTTTCCTTTATGAGTTACCCAGTCTCTGGCAGTTCTTTATAGGAATATGGAAGTGGATGAAAACAGCCATCAATGGTGCGGTGCAGGGAGTGTCCACCAGTTCATGAGCATGCTTTGCACACTGAGTCTACTTCTTTCTCCAACATTTTTTCTGGGCATCTCCATGTGCCAGGTAGAGGCATGAGGCTCCAAGATGAGTAAAGATGTGAGCTCCAGCCGTGGGTGTCGGTCTGTCTGCTTTGCTCTTAGTGTATCTTCATAACTCAGGACAGAGCCTGGTGCCTGCTAGGTGTTGAAGAAACATCAGGAGTGAAAGAATGAGAGTCTGTCTCTGCCCTCTAGACCTTCCTAGTACAGAGAAAGTCAATGGCCACAGAACATGTGCTGCAACGGGCTGAGGCCCCATGCCTGGGTCTCAGCTCAACTCTTCCCTCCCCTCCTCTCCTCTCACTTCCCTGCCTTTATTTCCCCTCTTCTCCTATTTCTCTCCCTCTCCTTCTCTCCTTTTCTCCCTCCTGTTCCCTCTTCTTCCTTATCATTACCCCTTCCCTTCTCCTCCCTTTCCTCCCCTCCCTCTCTCCTCTCCCTACTTCTCTCCCATTTCCCTTTCCCCTTCACCTCTGCCCTCTCCTCTCCCCTCCCCTATGACTCTCCCACTCAGTCCTTCCTTGAGGATCCCGCTGGATTTAGCCACGTGCCCCACGTGGCCCTCTGCATGCTCACATCCCTTTGTGTGTCTCTCCCCCAGGGTGGAGACTCCCCAGGGGCAGATTCCATAGCTAGTTGTTTTCCTTGGCCCAGCACATAGCACGGAGTCAAAATGTCTGCTATACCAAAGATGTGTCTGGGGAAGTAGGAGGCTAGAGGGCAGAGAGGGCTTCCTGGAGGAGGGGGCACACACATGTCCCTGGGTTATCTCACACTACAAGCTGGGGTCAACAGCGGCATTTCAGGCTGCAGTAGCCTCTCCGGGTTGAGCACACGATGGTCTGAGCAAGTGGCAGCGGCTAGCTGCCTGGATTTCTGGCTGTGGGTATTTATGCAGTCTTGATACACAAATTGATGTGGGTCTTATCTCAGCTGCTGAGGCATCCGTTATGGACCGGCCCACCCTGTCTGAAATGTCGTCTTCTCTTAAAACATCCTCCAAGCCTCTGTCCCCATGTCATCCTCCAAGAACAAGGACATCAACATTTACTCAGAGAAACTGAGGTGCAGAGAGATGCATCAGCAGCTGGGAAGGAGCCACCTTGGGGGAGAGGAGCCCTCCTCTCTGGCAGTGGAATACAGGGTGGGGCTGGAGGGTGAACCTGGCTCTGCTGTTCCCTAGCTATTGTGGGACCTGGGCAATTTCTTATGCTCACTGGGACTCACTTTTCTCATCTATAAAATGCAGAGATGGGGCTTAATTTATAGGGTTATTTTGGGGATTAGATTTTGGTTAGCACAGGCAAAGTGCTTAATATAGCCCTGTGAGGTGGTCGGTGCTCCATGCAGGCTGATCCTCCATGAGCCATCCTTTCTACAGATGTGAGCAGTGGCTCCGGTCTAGGCACTAGGCAATTCACACATGTTTATCTTTAATTTACAACGTCCTAGGCTTCCTGTGGAGTATTAATAGCTTCATTTTGCAGAAGAGGAACGACTGAAGCTCAAATACAGCTGGGAAGCAGTAAAACAAGGATTAAAAAGTAACCAAAACCCGTGTTCTTATTTCATTTTAGACATCAGGCCACCTCACAACAGAGACACGGCTGATGTTTCTCGGTTACAAAGGCACCTGTAGTCTAGCTCTGGAACCAGAGCACAAGAACCTCAAAGCCTAAGCGCATTCCCCACTGGATTCTGGAGGGGGAGCTCAGTTTCCCCTGGGTGTGGAGACAAGCATCCCAGGGGGCGCATGGAGTTGGATCTCCAAGGAGGACAGTGACACCATCTCCACACTCTGGGACACCATCTTTCAGAAGCTCTCTGGGGTGCAGGGCCCCTCATCCTCACACTGCCCTGCTTAAATTCTCTCCTTGAGTGAGTTTCTTTTTCTTTCTCTGAACTGAATGGGGAGAAACTTTCAGATGGTCATTTTCAGAGCCCCTTTCAGAGGTGAAGAGAAGATAAGATATCCAAGACAAGTGTTTCTGAAAAACTCATTTGTCCAGGCAGCTTGTGCCTGCATGTGTGGCCTCAGGAGAGCCTTCCCAGGAGGCCTCTGTAGCTCCAGGCTGGACTCACTGCATCACCGCCTCACTGCAGCCAGTGCCCAGCTCCATGCCACCTGGGCATGGGTCGTGTCTGCAGCTGGTCCTGGGCTCACTGTAGCAGGGGCAAAACCTGGGTAGCTTCAGCCACAGGCAGAGAAAACAGGAGACGTTGCCGGGGCTGGGACCCTCCACTAGGGCTGTGTGACCTCTGGTGAGTGACTTCGCATCTCTGTGCCTCAGTTACCTTGTCTGCACAGTGGGGGACTACAGCGCTGTCCTCACAAGCTCTTGGAAACATTAAGTGACGTATTTGATGTGGAGCCCTTAGAACAACGCCTGCACTCAGTGAGTGCTGGGGTAAATGTCACCCGCTCTGCAGTCCCCTGGGGCCGCCATAACAAAATGTCACAAACTGGGTGCTTGAAACATGAGTTGACTCTGTCATTGCTCTGGAGGCCGGAAGGCTGCAATGGAGGTGTGTGCAGGGCCTTGCCTCCTCCAAAGGTCCTGTCACTCAGGGCCTTGGGTAGAGGGAGGCTGGAGGCTGAGCCCTTGTCCTGGAGGTGGGGAAATCTGTCATCCCAGGGGACACCCTGAGTCCTTACCAGCTCCTTACCCCATGGGCAGGAAATGTGGCTTCAAGATGGGCATGATGGGCTGTGGCCTGCAGTTTGGAGGGAGCCCTGGAGGAACCTGCTGCTGTGAGGCCTCCCAGGGAGGCAGATCCGGAAGGGAGGCTGAGGGTCTTCTGAGAGCTGACCCCATGTTGGTGAGTGCCGTCTTGAGCATCTGTGCTGCTAGCCATTGCTGGCAGGTCCTTTCAGCCTGTGCTCCAGGATAAGCAGGAGGCCTAGGGGAAGCCCTCTGGGTCCAAGGCTGGGAGGGCCCTGCTTGGGGCTCCCATGGCCGTTGCCCTCAGCCATCCCTGCCTGGCCCACTGTGTAGCTGTGCCTACGTGCCCCTCTGCCTGTCTGACACATGCACACACCCACAGGGCAGGGCCACAACTGTCTCCTCTGGGGCTTGGCCCAGCCCCTGAGAGTGTTTGCTGCACCGTGGGTGGTCCCTGAGCCTGTGCTTGGGCTGCACACAGTGAGGAACACACCCCACCCCGCCTGCAGGAGCCCCACACTCAGGTGGGACGACAGACATGGGAACGGGACCGAAAGTTAGGACCAAGGGCTGCTGGAGCACAGAGGTGGGTGTGGAGTCAGGAGCCTTCCAGGGCCCCTGAGCTGAGTTTTTAGGGCAGCATCCTAGAACCAGGAAAGAAGAGGAGGGAGGGCTCCCAGCCGAGGAAGCAGCCTGTGAGAAGGCCTAGGGGTAATGACAGCAAGGTGCATTCTGGAGACCAAGCAGTGCCTCTGCTGCTGCTTCAGTAAAAGTTGCTGTCTAACACCTCCATCTCACTCCTAAATTCTTTCCTGGGCAGAGCCAAGAACCCTCCCAGGCTAAGCCCCAATCTTGGGACTCACCCATGCCTTGATACATATGCTCTACACTACGGCAGCATTTACATACATTGATCTTTAACTTAATACATCCTAAGCTTCCTTTGGAGTATCAATAGCTTCATTTTGCAGAGAGGAGAAACTGAGGCTCAGATAAAGCTGGGAAGCAGTAAAACAAGGATTAAAAAAATAACCAAAACCCACGTTCTTATTTTGATTTAAACATTATCAGGCCACCTCACAACAGAGCCACAGCCGATGTGTTCTTGGCTACAAAGGCACCTATAGTCTATCCCTGGAACCAAAGCACAAGAACTTCAAAGCAGAAGTCGTACCACTGTGCCTGGCTATTTTTTTTTTTTGAAACAGAGTCTTGCTCTGTCACCCAGGCTGGAGTGCAGTGGCACAATCTTGGCTCACTGCAAGCTCCACCTCCTGGGTTCATGCCATTCTCCTGACTCAGCCTCCCAAGTAGCTGGAACTACAGGTACCCGCCACCACACCTGGCTAATTTTTTTTTTTTTTTTTTTGTATTTTTAGTAGAGATGGGGTTTCACCATGTTAGCCAGGATGGTCTCGATCTTCTGACCTCGTGGTCTGCCTGCCTCAGCCTCCCAAAGTGCTGGGATTACAGGTGTGAGCCACCATGCCTGGTGTGTGTGTTTGTTTGTTTTTTAGAGAGATGGGGTCTTGTTTTGTTGCCCAGGCTGGTCTTGAACTCCTGGCCTCAGGCAATCCTCCTGCCTCAGCCTTCCCATAAATATACATGTGATTAACAATTAAGTTCTAAATGTCTGCATTTCAGTTTCTCCAGAGAGCTGATGACAGGTGTAGGACTTACACAACATGTTTTTCGGCATTTATCCCTGGGTGACGCAGGGACCTCCCTGAGCACAGCAGCAGTAGAATAACAAATCCCTGGAAAAAGCATCAGAGTGTTAAGGAACCTGGGCCCGAAGACGATGGCCCAGCATGTGTCCACAGAAGGCGTGTTTCCATTTCACTCTGTGGACCATGACTTTTCACTTAGATCCAATGCTGAGTCCTCGAAATTAATTCTGCTCATTTTCCACTGCCAAGTGTTGTTACGCACAGATGAAAAATGAAGTGGTGGGTGCGAATGTGTTGGCTCTGTTTGTAGAAAACCTTTAGAAACAGCTAAATGATTCCAGTTTTATATCATTGTTACCAGATACTTCAAAGAGGAAATCAGTTAATTCCAGTGACTGTTTGATCCTTTTCATCTGATTTATGGCATCAGTGAAGATTTAGAAGTTCCTTCTGTTGCTGGTGATACAATGATGTTGTCATGAATTCAATGGAAAAACTTAGTGTGAAAGGGTACATTGTTTGTTCTTGTAGTTATGATAGGAACACAATTTTTGGTGAAGCTACTGTCATGGTCAAAACAAGATTCTTTCTAAATTAAGTACAGAAATGTGCTTGGGATTACTTGTGGCCCATTAAAACAAGCTGTGATAATTTACCAACCTAACAGGTGCTGTAGTTGTCAAAATTTACAGCTATTACATGTGTACCCAGAATAACTTGAAATAAACATTTTTGTGATGACTTTAACATTAAATATGAAAAAAGCCCTGTTTTTTTCCAAATAGTAGTACTCACCTTCTCTCATTTTCCTCATTATCAATCAGATTTGATAAATGTTGGAGCTTCTGAAAAATTACTTCATAAATCAACTTAAGTGTCTTATGATGGTGCTAAACTTTTTGTAAACAAATCCTTTAAATTTTGGACGCAGTTGTATGAAATCAGTTAGAAATTTTTTTTTTTTTTTTTTTTTTTTTTTTGAGACAGAGTCTCACTCTTTTGCCCAGGCCGGACTGCAGTGGCGCTATCTCGGCTCACTGCAAGCTCCGCCTCATGGGTTCATGCCATTCTCCTGCCTCAGCCTCCTGAGTAGCTGGGACTACAGGCGCCCGCCACCACACCCAGCTAATTTTTTGTATTTTTAGTAGAGATGGGGTTTCACCGTGTTAGCCAGGATAGTCCCTATCTCCTGACCTCATGATCCGCCCACCTCGGCCTCCCAAAGTGCTGGGATTACAGGCGTGAGCCACTGTGCCTGGCTATCAGTTGGAAATTTTTAATTGAAGCAGTCAATGAATAAAAGCCCCCAAATGTCAGTTTTTAATGTTGTTAGCAAATTGTAATTATTGAAAACAAAGCTTGCTACGCAGAAAGACATTGAAATATTCCTCTAGGAGAGCAAGGGAGGAAGTGAACATATTACATTGTGATGTAATATACTTTTACAAGATTTTATTTAGAAATTCTTAAACTTTGGTATATCTTGGCATATGGGAAGAATCTTTAAATGAAGCTCCTTTGTTTAATTGGATAAATGTATGATGTGGACTGGAATGGAATCTGGTGGAGAAGGCCTAGAATTTTATGGCATCTAAGTTTGGTAAGACATTTAAAAGAATCATGAATAGAGATGATGCATTTGACATGTTTTGTTGTGAAAAAAATATGTCAAAGAAGGCACCCTAAATAGATGCAAAAGGCAGTCTCTATGACAATGTTTCTGCTGAAGTATTTATGTATTTCAATGAAAAAAATATTAGAATTGAAAATGTTCTCCATTTAACAGAATTTACTCTGAGCTTACCAGCTACCTCAATTCCCATAGAGATAATAGTTTCTAAATTTAAAATGTTATGCCCTTTCGAAAAGAATCAGTTGCAATGTTAACAGCTTAGAATTTTTAAATCATAAAATATAATTTGAAGACAATTACATGCAATTTTATGAAAAATTTAAAATAATATAGTCACATTCTTCTGAAAAATGTCACTGACACAGCATTAGGATAATGTAGGAAGGAAAATGACTGAAGTATTTAGTTGTGTACCAAGAATAAGTCTTTTATTGATTTTTACTTTTTTTTTTGAGATGGAGTCTCACTCTGTCATCCAGGCTGAAGTGCAGTGGCATGATCTTGGCTCATTGCAACCTCCGCCTCCCAGGTTCAAGTGATTCTCATGCCTCAGCCTCCTGAGAGCTGAGACTACAGGCATGTGCTACCACACCCGGTTAATTTTTGTATTTTTAGTAGAGACGGGGTTTCAGCTGGTCTCGAACTCCTGACCTCAGGTGATCTGTACGTCTTGGCCTCCCAAAGTGCTGGGATTACAGGCGTGAGCCACTGCATCTGGCCTATTTTTACTTTTTAATATATATCTATTTTTTTGAGACCAAGTCTCGCTCTGTCACCCAGGCTGGAGTGCAGTGGCATGATCTCAGCTCACTGCAACCTCCGCCTCCTGGGTTCAAGCACTTCTCCTGCCTCAGCCTCCCGAGTAACTGGGATTACAGGCGTGCACCACCATGCCTGGCTAATTTTTTTGTATTTTTTAGTAGAGACAGAGTTTCACTGTGTTAGCCAGGATGGTCTCGATCACCTGACCTCATGATCTGCCTGCCTCAGCCTCCCAAAGTGCTATTTTTAAATATTTGAAATGTGTAATTGTTTAAATAATTTAAAAATTTAGCTTTACTATACATAGATATGTCATATTTTCATTTTTTAATTAAAAATTTTTAATAGCTTTTGAATAAAATTAATTTAGGCCCACCAACATAATAAACCAATTTTTTGATCAATAAATGCACATATAATTTATATTATATAAATATGTATATATATAAAACATTTACTACCTATCTATATATAATTAAAACAACACCTCAAATGTTTAGCTGCTGCATCAGCAGGAAGTGGAGCCTCCAAGGAGGTTAAATAACTTATTCAAGTCCTCATGATTGATAAGTGGTATAATATTTTGGCATTTTATTGAGTGCTTTTTTTGTATTATCAAATCTTTAAAAAATATTATTAATAAAATTTTATTAATGTAGCTAAACAGCCCCATTCCTGTCTCTGTCCTTCCCAAATTTCTGCCATTTTAAAATATCTTGTTCTCTATCATTTTCAAATTAAATATTGAGCAAAATTAAAATAACATTATAAAGTATTGTTGGAGTACCAAGATGAACCCTTCACTGCACACCCCGGCAGTAACCATGACCTTCAGGAGTTGATGTTACCTCTGCAGCCCGGAGGCTTCAGACTTTATACTTATGGATAATGTAAATCCTATCTGTCCTATGCATCTCCCCGCTCCTTAAAGGTATTTTGTACTCACCAGTCTCTGAATTGGCCCCTGAGTTCTACTGCAAGTGCTGATCTGTCGACAATGGAGTGTATGGCTTTGCATGTTTGTGCTACACACATTTGTGTTACTCACCTATGCCTGTGCATAGCAGCATCTGTGGTGTGTGGAGGGAGTCTCAATGCCACTTTAACCAGACCATTATGTTCATGGGGACCAGCGTGTTGTACTGGGCTGTGGTTTGTTCATCTCCACTCACCAGTGGGGTTCCAGGATTCCATAACATGACTATGGCAGAACTGAATGTGTCCATTCTCCGTCGATGGACACCGACCGATTCTAGGTTTGTTCTGTTTGGTTTCCTCTGGGGAACCGTGCGCCTGTGGTCACTTGTGGGAAGGTTCCTGTAGGGTGTGCCCCTAAGTGTCCAAGTGCCGTGTGACCCTGTGTGTGTTGTGAATGTCACTAGACCATGACAACCTGTTTTCCAGATGGTTGTGTCAACACGACACTCACCGGCAGAGCACAGGTCACTGTTGTCGCAGGTCCTAGGCAACACTCAGTGTCATCAGGTCTTATTTTTTTTCAAATTTAGTTGGGGTGAAATGACATATTATTGTTTTAACTTACATTCTCATTCTTTTTAATGAAGCAGAATTTTTTTTCGAATGTCCATTGTTCATTCTGATGAGTCTTTCTAAAACACAGCTCTGTTCCCATCCTGTCCTCCCCATCTCCCCATCTCCCCATCTCCCCCAGAAGTCCCAGTGGCTTTCAATTGTTTCATAAATTTATCCCTAACATTAGGGGACCCCTTTCCATTCAGACTCCCGTCTTATTCTTCTCCTTATGCCTCAGAAGATGATTATGGCCCCTTCACTGGCCCTTCCCATGTGCCGTGTGCTCTCTCTTTCCTCCAAGCCTTTGCTCGTAGTATTCACTCTTCCAGAAACACCCTTCCTGAGGGCCTCCCCTGCACCCCTACAGCCTCAGCTCAGGGCTCACCTTCTCCAGAAAGCTTTCCCTGAACCTCCCTTGGCTCTCCCCTCTGGTTGAGGCAGCTCTCTGTGTTATAATGGGCTGCTTCTCTGTGTCCCTGCTCTGGACTGAGCTCATGGGGGAGGGACCCCATCTGACTCACCCATGGTGCCCAAGGTGGTTCCCCAGCAGATATGCAGGGAGTCATTCTTCCCATTTTAATGTGATTTTGCAGTTTTGCCGAGGCAGGTTCTGAGGCTTTGAGTGACCACTGGCTTTTGAAGTGCAACTGGCTCACTGGACAGGATATAAACTGGGGCCTGTGACCTCCATCAGGAGGCTGGTGGCTAGGCTGGCGGTCCTGCCGAGCTCCGGGAATCATCCTCACTCCCTGATTTCTGGGTTCTCACCAAGCCCTCGGACTCTGCATCCAGCTCTTCTCTGCTTCCCCAGCACTTCCAGACTCTCCCCTCTGGCTTCCCAGCGTGGGCCATCGCTGCTGGGGTCCCTTGAGAACAGAATCCATGTCCATCTGGTTCACAGTTGTCTTCTGATGCTTGCCTCATGCCAGAGACACGGTCAGTAGTCAGTGCTCAAGCAACATGCGCTGCAAGCTTTACACAAGCTCCCTCGATTTTGGCGATTCAGAGAGAAAATTAAGGTGCACTCCCTCTCCCCACCTTCATCGAAAGCAGCGATCTCACACCAGGCGGATCCTAACAGAGGCGTGGGCATTGATGGACCTTGGCAGATTCCCCCAGCTGGGGCTGGAGATGTGCGAAGCCCAAGGAGGGGGGATTGCACTGGGAGCCCATAGATGGAGGAGGGGGCATCAGTGGATACACAGTCAGAAACGGTCTCCCCACCCCAGCCCCTTTTCCTCAGCAAACAGGAATGTTTACCTGAACTTCTCACAGGTGCCTCTGCAAGCAGAGAGAGCGTCCAGGAGACCCCAGCCTCCCCTTGTATCCACCTGCAGGGGTGGAACTCTGTGGAAGCTGTGCCTGTGCACATTCCTCCCTACTCCATCACTCACCACCAGAGAGGAACCACAAAAGGAAGCCCTGGAGATCTGGAGTGAAGACATTTCATCATGTCCCCCTGCGTGCCAGCTCACATCTTATTGAAAAATTCTAATCATCTCAGAAGGCTCATTTCCATTTGTGGCGCAAATGGAGCCTGTCCTCAAGGGGATGGATGTGCATGCAGCCAGTGCAAAGCGAGATGTTCCACAGGCTGGCAACACGATGTGCTGCCCGGCGCTGGTGGGCCTCACAGTCTTGGATACAAAGAGCAACCGCAGGGCTGGGGAGGAGCCTTCTGTTCATGGGGGTGAGCAGGGAGGCAGGAAGGAGAACTTGAGGTACACATGACCTTTGAGTTCTGGCAAAGGACTCCCCAACTATACCTCACCAATCTGTGACAGGGACTGAGCCCTCACACCCCAGCTCAGGCAATGCACACACACATACATACAAATATACACATATGCACACACACACACACCCATAAACATGCACACATGCACACACACCCATACACACATAAATACATGCATGCATATGCACACACACATGCACACACATACACGTCCATACACACCTAAATACACACATGCATATGCATACACACATGCACACATGTACACACACATGCACATATACACAATACACACATACAGTACACATACAGATTCATACACACACATGCACATATATGCACACACATACACATACATGGGTACACACATACATACATATACAAAGATATGTGCACACACACATACACATGCACACATACATGTGCAGACACACACACACACACGGTGCCCTACAATTCAGGGCAGGAGGAGGCAGGTGCCCTTGAGAGTGGCTCGGCTGCAGCTGTGGTTGTCCTCCAGGCTGGTGGTTCCCTGACCTGGCTGAGCCTCAGAATCACCTGAAGCTTTTAACAAAGGTGTCCCCAGCCCTCCATCTGAGATTCTGACTCCAAGGGCCTGAGACAGGTCCAGGGATCTTGATTTGCTCCACCTCTCTGAGCTCTTGACCACTCTACCTCCAGATAGTAAAAGCCTTCAAGGCATAGATCAAATAGCCTCTCTACTGTTGGGCCCTCCTTGACCCCCGGAAGGTTAATTGTCCTCTCTTCTGGGTTCTCATGGTTTCTTTTTCGTTCTCCGACACAGCATTTGTCTTAGAATCCTGTGTGTGTGCCTTTCCCTAGGCTGTGAGCTCTGCAGGGGCACCATTATGTCAGATTTCCCTCTGATCCCAGCAGGGCTTCCTGACCTTCAGAGTGTGGGTCTCACTTGATCTGAACCCACCTTCACAGCTCTAAGGGAGTCAGTCCAGCTCCTGCCTAGTTATTTCTGCCAGTTTTTATGCCGCACTGGCTCTGTGCTTCTAGTATCTGCATTTAATGCTTAGATTCTACCAGAGCTAGTTTGGGCACAAAGTTTCCAGACGCTCCTCACATCCAAGTATTTGTGAAGAATTTGAAGGCTGGGGGTTTGTGGGAGGGGTCACATTGCAAGCTCCAGTGTCGGCCATCTTGCTCGCGACAGCCTCTTTTTCTGGCTCCTTCCTGGTGCAGCTTGGAAATCCTTCCCCTTATCTCTCACAGAGAAGTTCCGCCCATCTTCAGAGCACTGAGAGCTCAGCTTCTGCCCCAGGAATCTCTTCTGAAAAAACGCAAAGGAATTCTGGTGACTGGATTTGATCCACTTGGCTACTTTGCAGGAGGTAGAGACACGTATCAGCTCCCTCTAGGAGTGTTCTGCTCAGCATGAAGTGCCACCTATTTAGGGAGAAGAGGAGTCGAAGATGTTTCCTTGAGGGAAGTTCACAATCACAGAAAGAGACCAAGAGGAGGCTGAGAGGGGATGGCAACCTGTGCTAGAAGTAGATAAAATAGTTGCTCTGGAAGTTTCCCAGAGTGACCACACCCTGAACCAAGAGGTTAGACTGAAGCCAGCTGTTTCCTTCAACCAAGAGGTTAGACCGTGGCCAGGTGTCTCCTTCAACCAAGAGGTTAGACTGTGGCCAGGTGTCTCCTTCCACCGAGAGGTTAGACCGTGGCCAGCTGTTTCCTTCAACCCAGAGGTTAGACCACAGCCAGTGCCTCCTTCAACCAATAGGTTAGACCACGGCCAGGTGCCTCCTTCAACTGAGGGGTTAGACTGCAGCCAGGTGTTTCATTCAACCAAGAGGTTAGACCATGGCCAAGTATCTCCTTCAATCAAGAGGCTGGACAACAGCCAGGTGTTTCCTTGTGGAAATCATTTGCAGGTGGCAAATGGTTTTTGGGTCATGAGATCAGCCCAGTGTGTCACAACCAGGTGAACTGTTTACTTTTTAATGACATAGAATACAAATCATAAGAATAAATCTCGCACAGTATGTATTTTTAGTGGAACTTTTATTCTAGTTGTGAGTATGTGTGTGTATGTATGTGCTATGTCAGAATGTGTATGTCCCCTCTTCTCAAATTCCCATGTTAAAATCCTAACCCCAAGGTGGTGGTATTAGCAGGTGGGACCTGTGGGAGGTGATTAGGTCATAGGGGTGGAGCCCTCATGAATGAGATTAGTGTCCTTATAAAAGAGACTACAGAGAGATTGTTCGCCCCTCTGCTATATGACGATATATCTAGAAGAGGGCTGTCTACGAACAAGGAAGCAGACCTTCACAAGACACCGAATCTGCTGGCTCCTTGGATCTTGGGTCAGCAGGGTTGAACTCATTTCTGGAGGCTCCAGCAGAGAACCCATTTCCTTGCCTGTTTCAGTTTTTAGAGACCATCATGTTTCCTGACTAATGGCCTCCTCCTCCCTCTTCCACTTGGTCTGCGTACCATCTTCCCTCCTCTCTGACCCCCTCTCCCTTGCAAGTGCATTGAGCCACCTGGGATGATCCCAGATCATCTCTCCAGTTTAAGACCTGAATCCTTAACCACATCTGCAAAGTCCCTTTTGCTACATAATGTCACATTCACAGGTTTTGGGGATTAGGGTGTGGACATTGTTGGAGACCATTATTCAGTCTAGCATAGTCACAGGCAAAAAAAAATAGAAGCCACTAGGCTAGATGGCCCTGAAAGTCCTTTCAAACCTAGGGCTGCTGTGGCCTCAGGTCACGTAACTAGAACCCACATGAACCAATTAGCAGGCCTCTGGCATCTGCATCAGCCATCCTGTTTCCTGCCCTGTCATTCAAATTCAGTCAGCATCACTGAAACCTGCTGAGTTCAACAATCAATTAGCTGATCATTAAAAAGTCAGGAAACAACAGGTGCTGGAGAGGATGTGGAGAAATAGGAACATTTTACACTGTTGGTGGGACTGTAAACTGGTTCAACCATTGTGGAAGACAGTGTGGCAATTCCTCAAGGATCTAGAACTAGAAATACCATTTGACCCAGCCATCCCATTACTGGGTATATACCCAAAGGATTATAAATCATGCTGCTATAAAGACACATGCACACGTATGTTTGCTGTGACACTATTCACAATAGCAAAGACTTGGAACCAACTCAAATGTCCATCAGTGATAGACTGGATTAAGAAAATGTGGCACATATATACCATGGAATACTATGCAGCCATAAAAAAGGATGAGTTCATGTCCTTTGTAGGGACATGGATGAAGCTGGAAACCATCATTCTCAGCAAACTATCGCAAGGACAAAACCCCACACACTGCATGTTCTCACTCATAGGTGGGAATTGAACAATGAGAACACTTGGACACAGGAAGGGGAACATCACACACCAGGGCCTGTTGTGGGGTAGGGGGAGGGGGGAGGGATAGCATTAGGAGATATATCTAATGTAAATGACGAGTTAATGGGTGCAGCACACCAACGTGGCACATGTATACATTTGTAACAAACCTGCACCTTGTGCACATGTACCCTAGAACTTAAAGTATATATAAAAACAAAAACAAAAACAAAATCAAACAAAACCAATCGATTAGCCCTAAAACCCAGGAGTCTCAGAGCTTCAAGGGCAGTTTCCTTGTTTACATCTGAAGAAAATCATGCCAGAAGGTGGGGAGCCTTGTCTCATGTTGATTCAAGGAGTGGGGGCAGGGTGGGACCAGAGTCCAGTGGCCCTGACTCCCAGACCAGTGTGAAGACAGGTAGAGTGATGGACGTGCTAGAAGCTGATGTGTGTCCAGGCACTTGCCAGCTAGATGACATTGACCAGGTTGCTTCTGAGAACTTCAGTTCCGCATCTCTTAATGGGAATAATGATGCAGATTATGAAGAATGATAATGAGATTCCTTGAGGGAATGCATACAAAGTGACTATCCTAAAGGAGGTGCTGGAAAAGTGTGACTTCCTCTGGAAGCTTGAACAATCAGCCTCATTTCTTTGTCCTTCCCTTCAACTACACCCTTACCGTGCTTCATCACTGGTGCCCTCCTCCCATCTTGACTTGGGACTTGGCCAGGTGACCTGTCTTGGCCAGTGACTTGCAGGTGCAAGGGACAGTGTGCTGGTTCCAAGCCTAGGCCTGAAGAGGCTCCATGTGCTTCTGCTGGTCTTCTTGGGCCTCTGCCATTACCCAAGAAGAGCATGCCCCAGCCAGCCCCCCGATCTCTGGAGGAGCATGAGAGGGAGAGGAGGAGCAGAGCTGCCTGGCCACCCCCACTCCTGCTTCTCGCAAAACAACCACCGAGCCTAGCCCAGCCTAGGCCAGATGATCCAAGCTGACCTGCACACACAAGAGCAAACCCAGTTAAGACAGCAGACACGCAGCCCACCTGCAGATGCCTGATAAATCAATGCTTACGTTGTACACACCCTACTGAGTTTTGGGTTATTATACACTGGTAGCTAACCGCTACAGCCCCCTTTCCTGTTTAGTTTTCTTTTAACTGAGAAGATATCATACTATTGTGACATTTTAGAATCCATTGTATCAAAGCCCCTTCTAGTCCCTGGTGAGAACACCGTGTGCGTTCATCCTGAGTGGCTGCTTGGTTAGCCAGGGGACTTTGGTGGCTGGGACTGTGTCTCTCTCGTCTCTGTGCCCGCAGCACATAGTGGGGTTCACTCAATATCTGCTCAGTCAGTGAGCCTTGGGCCTGAGCAACTCATTTTCACCTCTAATTTAATTACTGATTGATTCTGTCTTGATGGCAGAGAGGTCTCTGTGAAATGCAATTACTTCCTTGTACCCAAGCATTTTGATTGTCTAATGATTGTCTCCAACAGGAGCCAAGCATCCATCCTGCTTTTAATTAAACTAATCTGTTAGAGAGGGAGCCAGCCGGCCTCCCAGCCCAGCCAACTTCAGCCACACCTCAGGGAGAGAGCTCTTCTACTCCCTGGATGTAGGCTTTGGGATCCGAGACCCTGCATGGTATTTATGAACCATGATATCATCCTGGAATGGAGATCCCAACGAGATGGGTCAGCTTGATCGCCCTGTCTCTAACACACCATTTGCTGCCCTTACAAATGTGCTGCTCTCACCAAGCTCTTGCTCCTGGAACTCAGAAGTCGGGGGACCCATCGTGTGGCATTAAGGGCAGGAGCAGAGATCAGGATCAAGCCTGGGTCAAGAGCACTGGCACTGGGGTCAAAGTTTAGTTTTTTTGCCTTGTCTTTTAACAGCTGTGCATCATGGGCAAGTTGTCAATTTCTCAGCCACAGTTTCTTCATCCATAACATGGGGATACTGATAAAAGTCTGCAATTTCTTAGCCATACCCTCAGGGCAGCTAGTTTTCACATTTCAGCCTTTTTCTTTTGGATTTTGCAGGCAATACAGTGTGTATTACCATTGTTAACCGTGCTAGAAGGGTCTGGGGTAAATACCACCAAATCGAATTTGATATTTTAGCATCAAAACTTGACTAGTCAAACGAAGGCAGTAAACAAAGATTATAAATGGTCTCATGAGGATTCATGATAGATATTGGTGCCCAATGACTTGTGGAAACTCTTTTGTATTTTAGAACTCTTTGGACTTTGGAATTACAGAGTGAGCTAATGGATGCATAACTAATTCAGCAGGTTTTCGTGAGGGTTAAATGAGACCCTGTGAGCCCATTGTTAAGCACAGCGCCAGGCACATCATCAGTGTTCAATTAATGGTCATTTCCACTCATCCATTCACTCTGAATCCCCATGGATGAGGTGGGGATCCACACTAGTGAGGAGCTGCAGAGATACAGAGACTCCCTCCTCCAGAGTGCATGGCTTTGGGACGGAGGTAAAAGGCCACAGACACCACCAGTAAGTACCCCAGGGAGAGGAAGGGCACACACCAGCTTTTCACAGAAGACAGAATCAAATGGCTGATGGACGTTTGGACAGATGCACCTCCTCGCTGGTAATTAAAAGAAACCAAATGAAAACACAATGAGATTTTTGTAGCTATCAGTTTTGCAAAAGCTTTACATATTGCTAATGTCCAGGACTAGTAACAGTATTAGCAAGTAGCTGCTCTTATAAATTTGATGAGAATGGAAACCAATCACATAGTGTATGAGTCTGTTTTCACATTGCTGATAAAGACATACCTGAGACTGGGCAATTTACAAAAGAAACAGGTTTAATTGGACTTACAGTTCCATGTGGCTGGGGGAGCCTCACAATCATGGCAGAAGGCAAGGAGGAGCAAGTCACATCTTATGTGGATGGTGGCAGGCAAGGAGAGGAGCTTGCGCAGAAAACTCCCCCTTATAGTAACCAGCAGATCTCATGAGACTTACTCACTATCACGAGAACAGCACGGGAAAGACCTGCCCCCATGATGCAATTACCTTCCATCAGGTCCCTCTCACAACACGTGAGAATTCAAGATGAGATTTGGGTGGGGACACAACCAAACCGTATCACATAGACACAGCTATTTTTTGAATAGATAACATTTTTACTTTATATAAAAACTCAACATGTATGTACTTTTTTTTCTTTTTTTTCTTTTGAGACAGGGTCTCACTCTCTTGCTCAGGCTGGAGTGCAGTGGCACGATTTTGGCTCACTACAGCCTCTGCCTCCCGAGCTCAAGCGATCCTCCCATCTCAGCCTCCCTAGTAGCTGGGACTACAGATGTGTGCCGCCATACCAGGCTAATGTTTAAATTTTTTTTTGTAGAGACAGGGTTTTGCCATGTTGCCCAGGCTGGTCTCCAACTCCTGGGCTCAAATGATCTGCCCACTTTGGCCTCCCAAAGTTCCGGGATTACAGGCATGATCCACTGCTCCTGGAAGTACATATTTTTGACTCTACAACCCTAGTTTTGGGACTCTACCCTGCAGAAACAGTAGCCAAAGACGGTAAGAATGTGTGTTCCAGGTCAGCAATTGCAGCATTGTTTGTAATTCTGAAATATTGGAAGTGACTGAAATATTTATTGATAAGGGGATGGGTACAGATACTTAGCTGCATTCACATTGTGGACATTATAGAGATTTTAGAAAGAATAAGGTAGATTTACACTAGAACGAAGTAACATGAACCCAGTCTTCTCATCTGTAAAATTAGGGCTGTCTTACCTCACAGGGTCATATGAACAGTGGATAAAAGACTACAAAGCATTTGACACAGTGTCTGACACAAATAAAATAATCAATAGCTGTTAGCTGTTAGTTGCTGCTTTTTAAAAATCATGAACTCATAAGTGCTGGCTTCAGTGAAAACTCACTGCTTGTTGGGTCCTCTCTATTTGCTACCGTTAGCTGTTACAAAGTTGGCAGAGCAACAGGACCAGGCAGATATTTGGAAGGCATGGATTCCATAGTGGGCTCTGTGATCAACTTCTTGATTTCCAAGCCACTCAACCTCCCTGAATCCTGGCTTCCTTATCTATCAGTCAGCTCAGGCTAAGTTCTGCTGCAGTAACAAACATCCCTTAGGATCTCGCTCCTGTGACACATTCATCAGGAGTGGCTCTTGCTGTGCCCCCTGACACCCAGGCTGGGGCGCGGACCGATTTGGGACATTGCTGGTGTCAAGGCACACGGAAAAAGAACAGAACCGTGCAATGCCTCATAATGCTTCTTTGGGAAGCAGTACATGTCAATGCTGCTCAGATCTTCATGGCCAAAATGAGTCACCTGGCCAAGCCCAGTGTCAGTGGAAAACAGAGGGCCTCCTGTGTAGGGATGGCCTATGTGGGAAGCATAATAAAGGGCTGAGAATAACACCGTTTACCACTCCAAGTTGGTCAAAGTGTGTACAGTCGCCCCTTGGAATGCACAGGGGGTTGCTTCTAGGATATGTCCCTCTGATCCCTGCTGCTTCAGGTGCCAAAATCCAACAATCCTCAAGTCCCTTATATAAAATGGTGTAGTATCTGCATTTAACCAACACATATTCTCCCATATATTTATTTATTTATTTTTGTTTGTTTGTTTGTTTGTTTTTGAGATGGAGTCTTGCCCTGTTGCCCAGGCTGGAGTGCGGTAGTGCGATCTTGGTCCTTTTCCTTCCTCCTGGCGCTGGGTCCCCTCCTTGGCAGACCCTTCCTCATGTGTCACCCTGCACTTATGCAGACTGTCCCATATGCATCTGTCTTCATGGACTGTCAGCTCCTTGGTGACAGTGCTCCGCCATCTGGGGTTACCCTCATCGCTCCTGCATAGAGTCGAGCTCCACGAATGTCTGTTGAGTTAAGGAATGGATGAGCGAATGAGCACATTCCTGGATGCCCCTTCCCACTTTATTTATCTGTGAATCCCATTTGTTCTTTAAACCCGGGCATCACTGTCTCTAGGGAGCCCTCCATGATTGCTCCCAGGGCTGCGTGAGGTGCTCGTGTAGTCCTTGAGGTCCCCCTTGGCATCATGCACTTGCCTGAGGCTGTTCTCTGCTTCCCTGCCTTGAGGGCAGCATCAGCTTTGGTCCCTGTCATTGTGTCTGCCCTGCTGAGGCCAGGGCCAGCACATAGCAGTTGCTTCGGGTGTGTTTATGGGAAAATTCATTATCATTAGACTCATACTTAGGGAGTGCCTGGGATATAGCTGTGACCAAAGAGGCCTGCCTTCGAGGTCCTTTCTCTCTAATGGGTGTACAAATTGCTGCTGCCCACATTGCACCAGCTGGGCCTCTCCCAGAGTGTGACATCAGCAGACACTGTCCAAATGCAGATAGGACTTCTGTTTTGTCACTGTCTGGTTGTAAAAGCTGCATTTTGATATGTTTCCACCGGCTGAAGATTTAAGATAAAATTAATCTGCCAGCTCTGCGTCTAAGTGACTGTGAAGGTTTAAATAATGCTATTTAATAGACAGTGGCAGTTGGAGCCGTGGTGTTTGCCAGGAGCTAGTGATTCTCCCTGCAAGTCCCCATGCTGCTATCTGAAAACCTGCCTCAGGTCCACCCTGGCAGCCCCTGAGAGGCCAGCGAGGCTCTGACCTCCTTTCCTGCGAGTGACCAACGAAATGGACTGAACTTTGCTCCCCCTTGCCTTAGTCCAGTCCTTCCCTCCACCCACACGGGGAAGCAGTCTCAGGAGTGGCCATTATGGTCTAGAAACAGCCCTGGATCTCCTTGCCCTATTCATCTCCTCTCTTCCAAGCATTTCTTTCTGCCTTTGAAGTCAGCACGGTTTTGAACTACACTTTGAGATGCTTCCAAGGAACGGGCAAATTGGGCAAATTTCAATATCCCCTGTCTACAGTTTTTCAGAACCAAATCCTTAAAGGAGTGCTAACTTTAGTTCTCCTCATGAGGTGACAGAACTACTGTCACCAGAAGGGGTTCAACCTCAGCAAGGACATCAGAGCAGGCAGTTGTGCCCAAACTTTGGCTGAAATGAAGCAAATAGGAGCTGGAGACAGGCTTTGGCAAAACAGCAGGACTTACTCTTCCGAATGGATCCCTGGCTGGAAGACCTGTGCCAGCAGCCCAAGGCGTCGGTTTCCTCACTGTCAAGGTTGGTGGATGAGATGATCTTGAAGGCCTCTCTTACCCTGACAGTCTATGATGTATGGCTCCCATAAAAGAAGTGGTTGAACTGAGTTGGGTTTGATTATATTACAACCAGGGATTCCAGGAATAGGCAGGAAAGATCCTGCCCTCCCTCCTAGTAAGGAACCCAACGGAGCTGGCAATGCCAGGAGAAGTGGGCTTGCTTGCTAACGGGAGCTGTAGGCCAGCAGAAGTTAGCCATAAAGGCCTAGGCAGAGTCTCAAGCCAACACTGGCTGGAGGGTTTCCTTCACTTATTTGCCCCTAAACCCTGACCTTAGTCTGAGGACTCAGCACCCCCAGGGGTGGTGAGGGTTCTATGGCTCTTATGCCCAGGTGGGCCTGTTGGAGAGTGGGAGGGGAGGGCCTGGGCAGGAGTTACCTGGAGATCCGTCTTTGCTCAGCAGAAGGCATCATTTGAAACCCGTGCATCTACCTGTGCAGAACCAGTGGGATCTAGTCCCCACCAAACATCAGGATTGTCAAGGAGCTTTAAAAAAAAAAAAATCAATCATTCAGTTGTACAAGTCCCTGGATCAAAATCCCTGCATTTGGGTGTGGAGATCTGAGTCTTTTGAAGTCCTTCTATGAGGGGTGTGGTGCCGGGTGTTGTTCCTCCATCTTGTCCACCACTTGGCAGTCAGCACAGTGAGTTAACTGAGAATTCATCCTCCATCACGCCCTGTCTTGGGTGCCAGGGACGTGGAGATTGAAGCCCTACCTTGGGCATCTTACAGTGGTGTGTGGGTGACAGGCACACGGCGGGCATGATAGAGGAACCCCAAGGAGGTGGACATCTGGGGTCTGACAAAGACTATCTTTTGGACCAATGCAGGCTTCTCCTACCCCTCTCTCGAGGAGGCCTCAGCCTTGGCCTCTAGATCTAAACTACAGACTCTCAGCACAACTGATTTCATCCACCTCCCAACACTGAGAGACTGGAACAGACCCTGGCATTTTTTCTCACAGTTCAAGGCTGCCTCCCCTGCTTAAGTTCATCCCTGGGAAAGTTCAAGGCTGCCAGAATAATTTACTGTCTGTTCCAGCCAACACCTTAAGAGAGGGCCCCCGTGTCCCAGTTGCGGTGGGAGGGCAGGCGCCTGGCTTTGATAAGTCCTAGGTAGCAATCACAATGGCCTAAGCACACTGACTACCCCTCCTGCTTTTGTAATCTCCCCTTCTGTGACTCTGCTGGAGCCCCACACACTCCCTCTCCAGCTCCCTCATTCTCCCTTTAAAACGCTCTGTCACCTCTGCATGAACTCAGTTTGCAGTGGACTCTGTTCCCTGCTGCAGTGGCCTGAGACCTGCCCTTATTGTCTTTAGCTAGTGACCGGCATTGTTTAATCTCTGACAGGGCTCAGGGAGACTTCTCAGAGGAGGGGGCTTTTGGACTGGGCCTGGTGTTGGAGGTGGGTGGCAGGTTCGAGTCCTGTCAGTGGAGGCTGTGCCCAGTTTCCTAATGAGGCACTGGTTTTCCTAGGCAGTGAAGCCTTTGTCTCCTCAGGATGGAAACTCACCCCTTTTCTAGATCTGCCTGTAAATTCACATTCTTACAAAGCTAGAAAGATTTTCAAGCTCAGTAGGGTCAACCAGCCTCCAGGCACAGCCATCTTGGTCTTTGTTTTGTTGTTTCTTCCTTCCCCTATAAATTCAGGCAAGGGTGATTCTCCCATGTCCACGTGGTGTCAGGGTCATTGTCTGGGACCCAGTCCTTTCCCAAGCAAGCAGCAGGGAGGCACTGTTACAGAAGCCTTAGGCATCTGTTGTTTTTGCTTGTCCACCTTTCCGGTAACAGGATTCCTTTCTTTGGGACCCACAATTCCCACTCCCCATAGTTCAGGTAGGGATGACCCTACACCCCATTCCAGCTTCAGAATGAGCAAGAGACCCAGGACTGGCCAATCAGAGGCCAGGGTAATTGGCTGGGGGGTAGGGGGGGACAAGACTCCAGGACTGGCCAATCAGAGGCCACAGTAATTAGCTGAGAGAAGGGCATGTGACTCCAGAACTGGCCAATTAGAGTCCACAGTAATTGGCTGAGAGAAGGGCACATGACTCTAGAACTGGCCAATCAGACTTCATAGTAATTGGTTAGGGGAAGGGCACATGATTCCAGAACTGGCCAATCAACCTCTACAGTAATTGGCTGCGGGAAGGGGGCGTGACTCCAGGCAGGCTGATCAGAGTCTTCCCTGGAACTTTTTGCTGGAATAATTAGGAAAGAAGCATTTTTAAAAAGCGTTCATGTGAGTCATCACTTACTGAACACTGGCTGTGTGCCAGGCATTGGGCTAGGCATGTGCCTGCGTTGTTTTTAATCCTTACCAGTACTGTGCCTGGCAGTCACGGTTCTGTCTTTGTCGTGGCCAAGGAGCATGAGGCTTAGGGAGGCTCGAACTCGCCTAAGATCTCCAGACAATGCCGTGCAAAGCCAGGGTGCGACCAGTCCGTCTGGTTCCATGTCGCTTTTAGACTTAGTAAGTAATGCGGCATTCCATGGTGATAGCACATCAGTGCCCAGATGGGAAAGGCCAGCGGCATGTACCTATAACATAAATGCCTTCAATAGCTACATTTGGAATCTGAAAAACTCTCTTAAGCTCATTTTGAGATATTGATCCTAAGAAACGAATTGGAAGTCCACACAAAGACTCGGGAAGAGCACTGTTTATTCCTCACAGGGTAATTTGTGATAGTGAGTAATTAGAGTCTGTCTAAATGTCCTATAATGAGGAAATGATTAAGCAAATTATGCTCCGAAGATGCTTACAATGAGTTTGTAATAACATGGGGAAAAGTCTGGCATATTAAGTGAGAAAAACAACAAGGCAAAAAATCATATTTGGAGGCTGATCTCAACCATCTCAACCATATAAAATTATAGTTTGAAAGATAGACACTTTTTTGTTTTGGAGATATGATCGCATTCTGTCGCCTAGGCTAGGGTGCAGTGGCATGATCATAGCTTACTTCAGTCTGCATTTCCCAGGCTCAAGTGATCTTCTCACCTCAGCCTCCCTGGGACTATAGGTGCACACCACTATGCCTGGCCATTTAAAAAAGTTTGGTAGAGATGGGGTCTCTGTTGCCCAGGCTGGTCTTGAACTCTTGGCCTCAAATAATCATCTACCTCGGCCTCGTAAGTGCTGGGATTACCAGGAGTGGGCCACGTTGCCTGGCCTAGACACATTTTTTTTTTTTTTTTTTTTTTTTTTTGAGATCGAGTCTTGCTCTGTTGTCTAGGCTGGAGTGCAGTAGTATGATCTCAGCTCACTGCAACTTCTGCCTCTTTGGCACAAGCAATCTTCCCACCTCAGCCTCCTGAGTAGCTGGGACTCCAG
This sequence comes from Gorilla gorilla gorilla, assembly GCF_029281585.2. Lineage (NCBI taxonomy): Eukaryota > Metazoa > Chordata > Mammalia > Primates > Hominidae > Gorilla > Gorilla gorilla. Next base: position 45,285,753 of record NC_086018.1, read on the forward strand.
GCATGCCCACCACACGCAGCTAATTTTTGTATTTTTTGTAGAGATGGGGTTTTACTATGTTGCCCAGGCTGGCTCGATCTCCTGGGCTCAAGCAGTCCTCCCACCTCAGCCTCCTACCGTATTAGGATTACAGGTGTGAGCCATCACGCCTGGCTAGACACATTTTTTTTAATACTGAAATACTGTATGCCACTGTTTCTGTAGTTATTTTCTCTGGGTAGTGACATATATGCTTGCTTTTTATTCTTAGTTTCCACATTTTCCAAAATATGCAAGTAATGTATTTAGAATCAGTGTAAAAGGAAAACACATTAGAAATTCCGGTAAGGAAAATGTCAACAAGATTTTCATTCTCAACGGAGCTGACAATGTTCGCCCCCACCTTCCCTGCCTGGTGTCAGATGAACAGTAAAGGACAGTTTGCTCCAGAGCGAGGTTTTCTCTTTACAATGCGTTTTCCTGTATATGATCTCATCTGGGATTCATGACCTCTGTGAATGGTAAACAAGGTAAATCCTTTTTCTTACCCTTATTTTTATTTCATTTTGTTTGTTATTGTCATATATACCATGCATTCAAAAGTGCATAAAATAAAATACAGTTTATAGGAAAGTAACAAGACAAATGCCCATGCCTCCACTCCCTAGTATGAGACATAGAATATTCTAGAAACTTAGAGGCCTCTGTGTTCTCCTTCCTAATTCTATCTCCCTCCCTCCATGCTCCTACCTGGGCCCAGCCCTAATATTGGTGGGACTTGAGACAAGATTACAAACATAAGTCCACATATCTTATGTCTAAATATTTATAAATTATAAATCAAGTCAAATTGTTGAATAAAAAGTATTCCAGCCTCTTGCTTTGACAAATATACCTTCATAATAACAGAATAGAGAGAGATGTATGAAATTATGGTTTTTCGATAGCTGAAAGCTGGCAAAATATCATAGCAAACTGAATTTAATCATCATTGCATATACCTGGGTGTTCTGTTGCTGGGCCAATAATGCTTGGATGAATAAAAGTACAAAAACATGCATAACTTATAAATTATTATGCTTATTCTAAAAAAATTTTCTTGCCTTTATTTCATCAATATCGCTAATCATGCAATTATAATTAAGATTTTCACATAATTTGACAATAATGACAAATTAGGCAGCCTTTCTTGAGGCCTTGTAGCTCTTAGCTAGTTTTCAAAACTTTGGAGAAACTTTGATCTGCAGAGGGAGTAGCAGCTGGGATTGTCAATAACATTCTTAGAGGAATATTTTGATTTGGAAATAAACCAAATTTCTTTGAAATTTTACTTACAGTGTTGTTGTAATGGGGTTGCATCTTGTATATGATCATTAGCAAAGAAAAATTCATAAAATATTTTAATTTCATCATACAAAATCACTATCACTTATGTCGGTGCTTTCATTGTGTTTTACTGTCAATCTCAAGACTCCTACAATCGTGCAAAGAACCAGTATCATGTTTCATTCATGTTACATCTAATTCTATATAGACATAAGAGTAAAAGTAATAAGCGTTGTCTAACATGGAAAGATGTCTCTCAGCTTCTAAATGCACCTGTTCTACGTATCACCCAACGTACGAGGAACTTCAGAACCACGGAATGGTACCCAAGGAGCAGCGAGAGCGCAGACTCTCAGCATGACTTGGAAAGAGGTCTTCCTAACAGCAAAATGGAAAAGATACATAAATGATGGGCTGGGTGGGAGCTGCTGCACCCTGATACTGGCAGGAGGAACTTGGCAATGGCCTGGCTTTTCTGCCACTCAAGGGTTTTCTCCTCTCAAACCCTCTATCTCCAAAGCAGCATCTGCCTGAGACAGATGCTGGCACAGCCCACTCGCCTTGGCATTCTGGGTTCAAGGTCATACAGAAGGTCAGGTGGGGATGTACTTTCCGGGGTGTTTAGAACTTGTCAGGGGCCAGGCCTGGATTGGAGTGAGAGGGGCACCCAGGGGTTCCTTAATAACTGACTTTTGTGGTGTTTTTTTAGTATCCAGTGCCCTAAAGTGCCCAGAGTAGGGGCCCTCCTCCTATAGAGGCAGGAGCCTGACTTGTCCCATCCTTCCTTTGCTTTTCTGGAGCCTCCAGGGATGCTCTGTTGTGCAGTAGTGAAGGCTCAAGGAACAAGCACAGAGGTGATGTGTAAGGAAGGGCAGTATCGTCCTTCAGATGAAGAGTTCCAGAGAAGACACAGCCAATGGCCTCTGAGCCACCGTCTGATTTCAGCTTCCCGATGGTTCACGAGAGTCTCCCTTGGGGAAATTCGTGGGCAAGACCTGTTGGCGAAGCCAGGGCTCCCCACATTCGAGGCATCCATAAATGCCACAGGGTGGCCCTGTGCTTTGGTTTCCGGGATTCTAGACTACGTCATGGCAGAACCCCGCTGCGGAGTGTCTCATGTGCTCTCAGCTGGTCTTGCCAGCGGAGGATGGAGGGAAGGTCGGGGCTCTTTCTGTCTATGGCCAAGACAAGCCCTGGTCACAGCTGGGCAGTGTCGCCTGGGCACCATGTTCTTAGTTCAAAGGATGGTGTGGTGACCTGGAGCAGCGAGCGTGGTACAATCTATCAATATTCTAATATCCCAAGGTCTGTCTCTTGGGCCACATGCTCCCAGGCTGGCATTCGGCCCTCCATGGCTGGAGCACAGCTGTCAATCTTGGAGCTCCCCTCACCCCCTCCTGGGGCTCCTCCTCTTCCCTCCTGTGGGGTCATCTCACTCTAGGCCCTGCGCACCCCACAGCGGCTTCCTGCATCTCATCTCTTCCCCTTTCTCCTTTCACACTTTTGTTTGGGCAGAGTCTCCCACCAGTATCTGCTTCAGGAATGACGTATGGAAGTTAAATTTTTGAGACCCTATAGGTCTGAAACTCTCATTATTTTACTCTCATACTTGATTGTCAGTTTTCCCTAGCTGGGAATTATCTTCCCTGAGAATCTGGAAGGCTTTGCTTCGCCACGTTCTAGATTTCAGGGTTGTTGCTGAGATGGCTGAATCTGTTTTGCTTTCTGGTTCTTGTATGTGACCTGTTTTCTTCCCCCCTTTCTTTGCCCCATGTGGTAGGCTATAGAGACTTCTCGTGTCCTGGGTTCTGAAACGGTGAAGTGTCCTGGTGTGAGTTTGTTTTCTTCTGTTGTGTTTGGTACCTGAAGGCCTTTTCAGTTTGTCAATGGGTCATCTTCCTTCCTGGGGAATGTTGGTGCCTTTTTAATGATTTCTGTTCCTCCATTTTCTTTGGAACGCTTGGTTTTGTTTCCTGGATGCAATATCTTCTTTCTCTGAGAATATTAAAGATGTTTCTGGAAGTTATCTTCTCCTTCAGTCTTTGCTTCCTCCCACTGAGCTTTGCTGTGTGTGTCTCAGGGTTTAATTTGTCTGTGTTCCGTGCTGGAGGCGGATGTCTCTTGATCCTTGGAGCTCAGCTGAGCATTAGGAATGGGGGTCTAAGAAGCTGATTGGAAGCTCTGAGCTTGGGTGTGGCTGGTCAACATTGACTCATTGTAGGGCCATCTAGGTAGACCAAGTTTCGGGGGACCCCAGCTGTCAGGAGTTTGGGACTTTCCCCTTGCACTAGTTACAGCTCCGGGGTGGTTCTTCCAGCCTCCTTTCTGTAGGGAGCAGCGCTGGCTACTGCCTGAGTGGTATGGGGGGATTTCTGCGTGCAGAACCCACTCCTGCTTTCCCAGAACCCGCGCCGTCCATGTTCGGGGGTGCCCAATCCAGAATCTGTTTACCTGCTTCAGAGAGCAAGCCTCCAGTCTCCACCAGGACAGACGTGAGGCAGTCCCCCAGCCCCAGAGGTGGGGAGAGGATCCAGCTTTTACAGCTTCTCTCTCAACTGTCACCCAGTTCCAGGAGTGCCTGGTCCTCTCAGTTACCAGCCCTCTGGCCAGTTCTCAGATTTCAAGCTGCAGATTTGGGGTTTGGCTTCCCCAGTCCTGCCAAGCCACCTACCGTGCAGTGGCTGCTTTGTAGCTTCCAGCATTTTGTTGTGGCGCCTTTGAGCCTGTTCTCCTGTATCTTAAAACCTCTCTCCACTGCTGTTTTGGCGGAGCCTTGGGGCTTTGGGAGTGAGGGAAGTGTTTTCTTGGCTTTCTAAATTGGAATTGCCAAGAGTCCACTTCCTCACTGAGATAGCTGAGGAGGGGAGGCAGGCCCAGGGCTTCTGGTGGCCGATGCCGTTGTGACCTGGAGAGGGCCTGATGGAAAAGAAAGAGTGGAGTCAAGAGGTGGTGATGGGAGGCAGATTTCTGACAAACTGCTGAATTCAGCCATTCCTCAAGCCAACCACACCCTCAGTGCCCAGAAATGTGAGCCAGCACATCCCATTTCTGTTGTTTTTGTTTGTCTAGTCTCGTTTTATGTGGAATTCTGCCATGTGCAATGGAAGGTGCTCTCGCCAGTCCTTGTTATAACTTTAAGTTTTCTCTAAAGTTTATCTTCCGGGTCTGCCATGTCCTCCCTCCCCATGAGTGCAATTCACACAGGACCTTCTCTGAGACACCTTCTCTGACCAGCCCACGACACCAGCACCCTCTGCTCCTTCTGCCTTCTGACCGGGCTGGTTTTTCTGGCTTCCCCCACTGGGCCAGGAACCCTCCAGAGACACTCATGAAACTGTATGTCACCTGCATTCAGAGAACTGCACATGGTATGCTAAGATGGTAGAGAAGGGCTTAGGTAACTACAGCCGGTGGGCCAAATTTGGCCCGTGGTCTGTTTTTTTTCAATAAAGCTTTATTGGAACTCAGCCATGTTCATTTGATTAGATATTGTTGATGCTTCCTTCACTCTACCATGGCAGGTTTAAGTAGTTACGACAGAGTGTGAAATGTTTACTACCTGGGTCTGGACGGAACAAGTGCCTGAGAATCTGACAACGCAGGAGAGGTGTGTTCACACCTGGGCATTGTCGCCTACTCCTTGTGTGACGTTGGGCAGGAATTTAGTCTCTCTGAGCTACAGCCTGCTTATTTTTAGGCGGGTACCCACCTCATGGGTTGTTGAGGAGATTCAGTGCAGTAACAGATTATGCTAAGCCGGACGCCTCCAGGCCCTGAGCCCAAGGGGCTGGCCTCTGAACCCAGTGTTAGTGAAGTTCTCACCCGTGTCCACCTGGTGTCCTCAGCATCTGTGACCTGGTCCCCGAGTGAGTCATGGGGTGAGCAGCAGGCCAGGGCTCCCCTGTTCCCTGCTGCCGGGGTCCAGGTCCCAGAGGGGATGAGACCCAAATCTTCTCCCTGCTGCACACAGGTGGGCTTCCCCGGGCTGCGAGAGTGGGACGGGTGCCAAATCTCCTCCTTTGCCTGTTTGTACCCTCAGCACCTCTCCCCTCGGTGACAGCTGACCAGGTGCAAACCTGCGTGGGGCCATCACTGAGCAGACTCACACCCACAGTGGGTGCTGAGTGGCACCCAGGAACTCAAGACGGCCGCTGAAGACATGGTGAGAACCGCAAATTTGCAGGCTTAGACTCCCCCGGTTACACTTTCTCTCCATGTTCTGGAACATCCTGAGCTCTGTGACTCCCCCTCCATGCCCACTGGGAGAACAACCTCTCTGTGGGCCTTTGTGAGAGAGAATGGCCATTCTAGAAGAGCAGGCAGGGGTCTCCTGCCAGTGGCTGGGTCAACTTCGAGGCAGCAGATCCCTACAGTCTCTCTCCAGCCGTGGAAAGTTCTAGATGCCTGGCAACATGGCTCAGTGGCTGGGCCTCCTGGGCGCCGGCCTGCGCAGGGGCCTCAGCAGCGTCCATGCTTTTGTACCTCGTGCTGTTATCAGCAGCAGCCTCCTGGGGCCCGCCGCCTGTGCTCCAATTTATTAATCATTTTCCTCTGTACTCATTGTTCTCTCTCTGTTTGCAGCTTTCCCCCAGCCTTTCACAGTGCAGAAGGGGTGCCTGGTTGCATATGTAAATACGCTTCAGTTATTCTTTGCAGTGTTATCTTCCCGCAGCTTTAATTTTCTTATTCTTTTCTTCCAAATAAGGCTGAAACCCGTTTTAGTGAAGAAATTATTCATTAAGGGAACAGTGTTAGTGTTTGGTATAGGTACCACCTGAAGTCAATTAGGGATCAGCGGAATTAATTATTTTCTCTGAGCTGAAATCAGGAAGTGGGAACTCAGAGAAATGGGTCTCCTTAACTCACAGCAGGGAAGAAACAGAATTTTAATAGACCTAAGTGGACTCAGTCCAGGAACAGCATGTTATCAGCTCCACGCTAAATGGCCGAAGCAAATTTTAATCTAATCTGTGGAGCTGGCTGGGGCTGGTGGTCCTCACCACCCAGCAGGGAACTGAATCAAACCTGGGCTTGAAAAGGGGAAACGGCACCCACTCTGCTGGAAGCTCCAGCTTCTAGGTCAATGGCAATGGGAGGAAGAGGACGAGACCCCGCCCGAAGTCAGAACTTGAACACCACAGGTGCTGGATTCAGGAGAGGCAGGTGTGTGCGTCGCGCACAGAATTTAAGGGGTTCTCAAAACTAAGTCATCAAGATAGATCATATTTCAGTGCAATAATGTACAATCAAAATTAATGCAAAAATCTATGATAGACAAAATATCAACGTTTTAAATAAGAACAGGTTGTTGTTTCTTGTTTGGTGACCTTGTCTATCCTGTAATGGGGATGCCACTTCTGGTCAGTCCCAGGCTCCCGGGGCTGCTGGCTGCCGTGTCCACCATGATACGAGTTTACGAGGGTTGCCGATGGTATGCGAGCAGATGGGGCAACTCGGGGCTCTCTGGATAGAGCCGCGATTTTGGATTGTTGGGCAGTTATTAACTTTTCCAACTCAGTTCAGAATGCGAGAGGCAACTGTGAGAAGTGGATGTAGGAGCATGCATGTTTCCTTTGGCCTCAGGCACTGCTGGGCCCACACGCTGATCAGGCGTCACCCCTTGGCTGTCCTGAGTCTCAGGCTGGGCTCTCACCTCACAGGCTGAGCGATCTCACTGCTTCCAGACCTCTCTGAGTCCCAGGACAGAGCACCGCTGATGGACTGCTGTGGGGTCAGCTGACAGAATATACTGGAATGCAGCTTGGCGGTAGTGGGGGGCTCAGTGCAGGACAGTGGCCCTTCCGTCTCCTTCAATCACCTGCACTGTGGCAGGCGAGGGGGTGCCGGCAATGACAAGGTTGCTGGATCTTGGGACTGAGCTAGCCAGAAGATCCCTAGTTTTCAGTCTGGCCTCCTTGACTCCTGAAGGATTAAACCAAAAGTGCACGTGGTGTCAGCGAAAGGCTGCAGAAAGAGGCGCTGGGTCTGTCTGCACAGAGCACTTTTCCATGAAGGTTGTGAGCTCCTGGAGAAGCTGCCTAGGGGGAGCGAGGTGGGGACAGTCACTCGGTGAGGGAGAGGCTGCCTTCCTCTCCAGAACTCTGCTTTCTGCTAGGGTCCTTCCGTCTCCAAGCCTGGTGTCTCTGGGGTGCAGGCACCCTGGGACCGCCAATGGTGTAGCCTGGGCTGGCCAAGGGCAGTGCTCATCTGCAGACTCTGGGTCTTTAGGGAGGGCACATGCTATGGGCCTCAGGCAGAAATGGGCCTCCCAGAATGACAGATGGCTACAGTGAAGGTATAAGCCCCCAGCCAGGGACCCCAGGTCTCATCGCCAGCTCAGCCAAGGGGTGACTCCGTTGAGTCCCAAACGCTGTGGATTGCAGTGGGCAGTGGGCGTCTGGGTGGAACCGTAGCCGGTTCTGAGCAGGGCCGTGAGAGAGTTTGTTTTTCAGAAGTTTCTTCTTGTGAATTATTTAGGACAAGGGGAATTTTCACTTAGAGAATAGCTTGTTTGTTGGACTCATATCAAGAAAATATTGAAATACATGCAGGACTCTGAGTGACAATAAACATCTTCCCGAAGTTGGTGGGCTTCTCTTGCCATTCTCACTTGAGAGGGCTTTCTCCAAAGGGGCAAATGTCTGAATGAGGACTGGAACACAGACACATGTTGGAAACTCTTAGAAAAAAAAAAAGTTAGTTTCTTGAACAGTTCAGCATCCCTTGAGAGCGAATTAGGACTGGAATGAGCTGGTGGAAAGCACGTACCTTGGTCTGAACTCAGAACCGACTCTAGCCACATTCCTCTGTAGTTAGGGAAAGGGGACAGATGGTTTTGCTCTTGAGAAGGTGAGAGCAGGGTGTCTGTGCTGCTGTTTGCCGTTTGCAGCTGGGGATCCCCAGCATCTGCTGCCCCAGGCACGATGCTGGATGCTTTGCAGGTATTTTCTTATTCAACCTGCGCAGAGCAGTGAGGCATTACCATCTGCATTTTATAAAGGTGGGGAACCGGGTTCAGAGGTGGGATGTGGCTTGCTCAAGACACAGAGCTGATGAAGTGTCACAGCCAGGTTTTGAACCCATTTCTGTCTGACTTCAAAGCTCTTCCTAAACAACTCTCAAAATTCAGAACCATGAAAGAGCCTCTCCTGAAAAAAATCAGCCAGGTTCTTTTTTTATTCCAAGTAAGAATTAAAAACACAACGTGTTTCTCTTTTTTGCCCTGGCTACTAGTAAGCCCAGAGCTAGATTTTGGCAACCTCTGAGTTAGCTGAAGTTTTTGGAATTTTTACTTCTTTACCTATCTGTGGATTTGCATATTGTCAAAAAGCCCAAATGAAGATTTGTTCTCTAGGAGACTCAGCCTCCAGCCCTCTTCAGAAGTCCTCGATTATATTTCCAGATCCTTCTTGTATAGAAACACGTACCTAATGTGCACCTGTTCAGATTCCAGCTGTGTGGAAACAGTGGGATGTGCGGATGGCCGTTGTCCAGGAGAAATGAAGCTGCGGTAGATGATGGAGGATTCCAGCCCAGTGAACGGCACTAGTCTTGCCTCCATCTTTATTCACCTCTAAATCAACTTTAGAAGTATCTGAACTAGCAGGAGGAAAGAAAAGACTTAAAAAGACAAAGTAGATTACAGGAAAGCAATGATTTCTCCGGCTATTTGTCACTTCGAGTGCAATACATTAACAAAGTGCTGTAATAAGGAGAGCTACTAAAAAATGATTTATTGATACTTTAGACCTGTTAAAACAGGTTAATGTCAATACAATTAGCTCCTGGATCAAGACAATCCCCAAGTTGATAAAAGAGCATTAAATGCCACTCCATCAAAATGGGGGAGGGGCTGAGGACTTTGCCCGCAGGGAAGCAAGGAGAGAAATGTTCTCTGACAGTGTCCACTCTCCCACCCCTGGGGTCCCCTTGGGCCCTCACCCCCCAGGACTCCATGGACTGGAGTCTGAGACTCGGGCTGTTCTAAGAAATGGACAGTTTTTGTCTGGAAGGCTCGCCGGCTCTGCTATTTCACAGATGGGCGACTCCTGAGTAATTTGGGAGAATATCGAGCAATTGTTATGCTGGGAAAATGGGCAGAGAAGAGCAGGTGAGTCACCAGGAGACTGCCAGAAAATGAGAGTATTCTCAGAAATGAGCAGAGCTCCGGAGCCTGGTAATGGATGGATGGGTCAGGGCCTGGTCCCTGGGCGCATCCCCTCACCTTGCTGAGCCTGCTCCCTTCTTGGCCAGTCTGTGCAGCTGTGAGCCCTGAGCGTGGCCCCTGCCTGGCACTGCATGGACCCTGGACCTGCAGACCCCCTCAGTGCCATCTTCCACTCGGAGGGATCTGTCCTTTGGGGAGTGAACCGAGGCTGCATTGGTCTTCAGTGCTCCCCTGGGTGGTCATGAGGGCATCACCGCCACAGTGTGAGATGGGACGATCTTAATGTCATCATCCCAGTCCTCAAAGAGTTGTTTGAAAATGGTCGCCTTTTAAGGCAACAGTGCACAGGATGAGAATTCAGATGACATAGCCCTGAGTGTGAGGCACCTCAGTCTCCGTCGCCCACCCCTCCCCACCTCTTCTGCACAGGCAGCAGCTGCTTCTGGGCCTGGTTTTCCTTCCAGAGTCAGCCTGCATGTTGACATGCACATGGCTCTGCTCTGGGCATGTTTGCCAGACATACCAGGCAGCTTCTGTGGGTTATGTTGCAGAGCCAACGACACCCAAGTCGCGGGGGCTTTTTCTGAATCAAGGGTTGATTTCTTGCTGGCCGTGCATCTGCCCTGCATTCTTCTTCATTCCCGACCAGGCTGAGGCCCAGCCCTGATGAGGCATGGCAGAGGGAACACAGAAACAGTGAAACACACAGTGGCTCTTGGAGTGACGTATGCCACTTTAGCTTGTGTTCATTGGCCAAAGGGTTGGAGCTGAGGGTTCCTGGATTCTGAGCTGGCGGCTAGTGGAGAGGAAGGGTGTGTGGACAGAGGGCAAAGCGGCAGTGATGGTGTGACATGGGATAAACGGGGTGCAGGGCTGGGACTGGCGGGGGTGGTGGCAGGCCCACGTGGCCTCTCCCCTTCCGGGCCTCTCTGTGGAGGCTTTGGCTCTGCTTCCCAGGCAAGGTGTGGGTGTGGTCCAGGGCTCCCAAAGGCTCAGAAAGAGCAGGGAGTAGCTGTGGCAGGGTGGGAGCCTCATGGCCACCTCCCAGCCCTTCACAGAATGCCAGAGCTCCAGAGGACATGGAGCCTTGGCCGCTGGCCTTTCCTTACCCAGGCAGGGGGGCTGAGTCCCAGAGCTCGCGAGGCAAGAATGGAGACCAGAGCCCCAGGATCCTGGGTCCTGCCAGGCTGGGTCCTGTGTCATGCTGGCCTTCCCTGCATCTTCACCCGGCACCAGGGGTGGAGAGCCCCGGGCACCCTAGAGTCGGGAATAGGGGGCACCCAGGCCCTGGTGCCCAGCTCAGGGCAGGAGCTGGTTTGCCCCAGGCTCACTCTTCCCCTCCCTCCGAGACCCCCAGCCTCCAGCTTACTCTGGGGTCTGTGCCGTCGCAACTCTGTCTTCTGGGGTCTGACCTGTTCCTGGGCCACCTTGGGCACATCTGTTCTCAGCACCATGGCTGCAGAGCCTGGGGCGTTCAGATGGACTAAAATTCTGTTTCCCAATTCCAAGTTCTCAGGAGAGAGGGTTGGACGGGGCCAGCTGGGGCCCCTGCCCAACACACGTCCCGTTAGCCTTGCCAGGTGAAGGCAGGCTCTCCATGATCCGGGTGGACATCATGGCTGTGCTGATTCGGCAGCTGCATCCAGTGTTTGGATAAGGTGCAGTTTGGGGACAAGGTAAGTGCCCCGAGAGCGAAGGCCTAGTTCATCACTGAGGCCATGACCCCAGAACTGTGCCTGGCAGGGGGCAGCAGGTGTTTCTGAATGAATGAATGGGTGAGGAGAAGCCATCTCAGCGCTGGGAGGGAGGCAGGCTCAGTGAAGATCCGGCCCCCACTCTGGTGAAGGGCAGCAATCCCTATCCCTGTGGGGTTGGGGGTTCCAGGGGTGGCTAGGAGCTGTGGCCCTGCCCCTTGTCCTACCTAAACCCCCCAGGACACCAGCTCTGACACCCACCTGGGTCTGACTCGCCCTGGATCAGGTGGAAGGCTCTGGCCTGTCCCGAGCCCCTCCCACTGCTGTAACAAGGAAGCTGAGATGAACACAAAGACAAAAGTGGCCCCTGCCCCCTGGGCACAGTGGACTCGTGGAAAAGACCCCTTGTTTCCTTCTTTGTCAGAAGCCCAGGAAAGAGCAGCTCTTTCAGTTTCCAGGACTGATTGTTCGGAGTGTTCTAAAGGATGTCTCTTCCTGAAGAGAAATTCTCCTCCTGAAAATTACCCATCACAGTACTTTGCGGTCTTTTCTCATTTCTCATCTCAGACCCTTAATAGCCTTGCCAGCGCCAAAGGCCTCCGTGTGACTCTCAGCGGCTATTACCCTTGTCACCTCGAACGCTGCCGCTCCCCGGCTCTGTGAAGGCCCAGCAAAGCTCTCGCCCCCATCTCCAGCCCTCTCCAAATGCTCCTGAGCAGCGGCATTAAGGATCTCATTTCAGCGAGTGATGCCTGGCCTGTGGCGGGGGGGACCCTGGGCCAGGGCAGGGAGCCTGGAGAAGGGGGATGTGCCCCAGGTACCCCAGCCAGGCCTGGAAAGAGAAAATCTAAGTCCAAAGGAGGTCTCACCTCTGTCCCCAGCAGCATCTTGGGGTGGGTCGGTCTGCCTCTGAGACCCCAAGTGCAGACCCTGGGGCAGACAGCACTTAGCTGGAGGCGTGACCCAGGGGTCCTGGGGGCACTTGGGGAGACACGGAGGTGCCTTCCCAACACTTGCGGAGGGAATTCAACTTGTCTCTGTCCAGATCGGCCCCGCTCTGGAGAGGCAGCCTGTGGTCCAGAACAGGGAGAGCCATGCCTCAAGAAGCAGGTGCATCTGCTGGAAGAGAGGCTGGTGAGCAGGGTGCTAGGGTCAGGCTGTGTCCAGCCATCCCTGTCCCCACAGTGCCTGGGGTCCTGGGCAGGGAGCTGAGCATGGTGAGGCTGTGGACTGGATGGTTCCTGAGGCTGAGGGGGCCGTTCAGGGGTCCTCAGTGATGCCTTGCTGTTCTAGCCCAGAAATGGTCTCCCTTGCTCTGCCTGACCTTGATGTGCAGAGCTGCGGCCCCTCTGCTTCCACTGAGGGGTCCTTGCAGGAATGAGGGTCTCGTGCCCATAGACAAACTGGCAGCTGGCTTTGAGTCCCTCCCTCCATTCCTCCAGGGCTCACCCACCTCGGCTGGCAGGCAGGTGGGAGACAGTGTGCTCCCCCCTCCCCGCAGAGTCCCTGCTCCTCTGTGGCCAGCCCAGGGCTCTGACCACACCTGTTGTCATCATCCTTGCAGGAATTCATCCCAGCTCTACCCAGGCCATGCGCCAGGCTGAGCCCTGTGTGGTTGTTCTGTGAGTCCCTGGTGCTGGCTGGGGTCCTGGCTCTGAGGAAATGGTCAGCAAATGGTGAGGAAAGAACAGGCAATAAACAAATGCATATTAATCAGCTATTCATTCAATATGGACAGCCCACGAGCAGCTGACAGACGAAGGGATGCTCTGCTGAGATGGACGGGAATGGCTTGTCTGAGATTCTGAATAATACAAGACCTTGGAGATGCATCCCCAGGGCAAGAAGTCTCTGCCTAGGACAGACCAAAGGGGCATTAGTTTAGTTGGGAGGGAAATTTGCTGAGCCTTCAAATCACACTGTATCCTGTGTGGGTCCCGGCTCTGAGCTCACCGGCTGCAGGGGCCTGGGAGTCCCGGGCAGATCTGGTGAGCAGTGGGGCTGCCTCGGCTCATGGGGGAGAAGGAAGTACTCCTGCCCATGGCTGCTAACTCTCTGTCTCTCTCTGTCTCTCTGTCTCTGTCTCTGTCTCTGTCTCTGTCTCTGTCTCTCTGTATCTCTCTGTCTATCCGTCTCTCTCTCTCTCTCTCTCTCTCTCACTTACTCAGGCTCTTTTTCTCTCTTTCCCTCTGTTCCTCTTTCCCTCCTTCCTTCCCTCCCTCCCCATCCCTCCTCCTCCTCTTTTTCCTCCATCTCTCTGCCTGTCTTCTTCCCATTTCTGTTTTCTAATTTGTTAGGAGGAGTAGTCAGTGATGGCCTTGATGTTGCTGGTTTTACATATTCTACCCACCAGGTATTCTGGGGTCCACTTTTATCTGATCAAAACTTCATATAAGTCCTGGCATTGAAAACCCGCAGGATCCCTGAAATGTTTCTCTTGGTTTAGATGGTGGCAGCTCTGGAGGGACATTCTGTGAAGGGATTTTATTAGTGGTGATGACCCAGGCACTGATGTTAGAGGTGAAGGGAACCGAGCCGTCAGAGGCCCTGCACCTGCACCCCATTTACTTCATGGCGGGTCTCCTGAGAAGAGCAGGGCCTCACAGATGGCCTTGGAGTGGGTAGCAGTGCTTTGTGGGGACTTTGTTTTTCCTCCGTGCCAGGACATTAAGACTCATCCTAGAACAAAGCGCTCCTGGTACAGCAGAGCCTCACCTTGGACCCGGCGACCATCACCTGTTTCTGCAGCTCCGCTCTTGGGCTGGTGAAGAGCAGGTTCAGCAGCAGTTAGGGGAAAAGTGATGGGCTCAGGAGGAGGGGAGACAAATGTCCATCTCCAAGTGCATGTGCTGCAGGCGCTTAATAGATAGAGGGCCTGTCTCAGCCACTAGAAGTGCCTGCTGACCATAGGGAAGCACTCGCCTCTGCGAGCGTGGGCAGCCATCATCAGAAGGGCAAGCCCTTGAAGAAGGTCCCCACGTTCTGCAGGATCTGTGACCTTCTCAGGTTCAGGCCTGAGATGGAGCCTCCACAGCTGACCCACATCAGCAGAGGAATCAAGGGCTGGGCCCTGGGAATCAGACTGTCCAAGGACAATGACCATAGTCCCCGGCTAGTGGCGTCTTTCAGTTTGGTGGCCTGGGGCTGCTTACAAGTCAACCTGGAGCCTGACATCCAGCCCAGCTCTGCACCTCGGTGGCCCAGGCGCCTCCACACAGAGCTCGCTGTGCTGACGGGGAGTTGGCACCCTGTGCTGGACACCTGCTGGTGGTCCATGCATTGCACCTGGGATGTACGAGGGCAGCAACCCAGGACTTCTGGCTCCTGCAGGCTGGCCGGAGAGGGGTGGGGGCATCTTGATGAAGTGAAATGTGAAAAGGGTAAGATGCTGTGAGTGCCATTTGGAGGACTGCAGGAGGGGCATTGCCGGCAGGTGCAGGGGCTCAGGAAGGGGGCCAGGGGAGTGGTGGCTGTGGAGCCAGTCTTGATGGAGAAGCAGCCTTTCATCAGCCGCACATGTGGGTCAAGGTGAACCTGCATCAGTGGGGTCAAAGCAGCAGCAGTTTCACGTGGGTTCATGTGGCTGGAGGAGATAGCCGGGGAGGTGGGGTGGAGTGCCTGTAGTGGTGGTGACAACCAGGACAGGAAAGATTCTAGCAGGGGCCAAGGTCTGCGGGCTCAGGGAGCCACGGGAAACTCCTGGTGGGCAGCTCAGGAAGGTGGGGCTACGTCTCCCTTGGTGCAGCCACAACCTCTGCCTCCCTGGGACCTCTGCCTGCTCCCCATGATCCTGGGGTCCACAGTGAGGGCCGTAGGCTCAGGCAGGTGAGGTGACCTGGTGAAGGACGCATGGTTGGTCAGCAGGGGTGCTGGGACTCAACCCTGATCCTGGATGGTTCATCCCCTCACACCCAAAGTAGGGTGGGGTGGGTATCCATTCAAAGTGCTCGGATTATGTGCAGGCTCTACTGCACATGACCTCACCAAAGCCTCACTGGAAGTGACAAGTGGGTGCTGTTGGCTCCGACTCTGCCCCTGTCTCCATTGTGACCCCCACCACGAGCCGAGAGCTGCAAAGGGTGGGCTTGGTGGAAGCCCCCGGGGTCTCAAATTCCAATGACTATGGCTGTCAGCTGGGTGGTCACATGGACGTGTTTTCGTTTGTTCTACCGAGAGCCAGATGTTGAGCTCCACTCAACCTCCCCCATTCTGTTTTTCTTTTCTTTTCTTTTCTTTTTTATTCTGAGATGGAGTCTCGCTCTGTCACCCAGGGTGGAGTACAGTGGCATGATCTTGGCTCACTGCAATCTCTGCCTCCTGGGTTAAAGCAATTCTCCTGCCACAGCCTCCTAAGTAGCTGGGATTATGGGGACCCGCCACCATGCCTGGCTAAATTTTGTACTTTTAGTAGAGACGGGGTTTTACCATGTTGACCAGGCTGGTTTCGAACTGCTGACCTCAGGTGATCCAGCTGTCTCAGTCTCCCAAAGTGCTGGGATTATAGGCGTGAGCCACTGTGCCCGGCCCCCATTCTGTTTGTTGCATTTTGTGCAGGCGTATTTAATGCCTTCTCTTTCAGAAGGCACAGCTATGATCCTTGTGTGCTGATGAGCAGCCTCCATCTGCCCATGAAGCAGGCTGCATCTCATGCAATTTCGGAAGCTCCTAAGGAGGTGGTGTGGTGAGACAGCAGGAGTGCTGGCTGGGAAGCAGTGTGGTGAGATGGCAGGAGAGCTGGCTGGGAAGTTTGCAACCTGAGTCAGCTTCCAACCAGCTGGGTGACCTTGGACTTCTTTCCCCTCTCTGGGCCTTGAGTTTTCTAACTGGAACATGATGATCTTGGGTTTGATGTTCTTCAAGACTTCCTTCGGAGTAATAATGATATTCCCTCTTTCTCTTTTTTGTCTCTCTCTCTGTCTCTGTGTGTGTGTGTGCATGCACGCCCACACATGCATACGTGTTTTGTCAGAGTTGGTATACCAGATATGGAGAGTTTCTCTCTAGGAACCATATTTCCTTGTTGACATCATAGCACCACGCTTTGTAAAGACTCCTGTTCCAGGAGATCCTTACTTGATCTACCTAACCAGGGTCTCAGTTCAACAATTGGCATCTTGGCTGAGTCCATCCAAGGGCAAACTCCTTCACCACCTACCCAGTCATTCACTGATCCCTCTTATCCATTCACCTTCCCATCTAGCCATCTCTTCTATTGATTCATCCCTCCATCCAATCAACCCATATCCATCCATCCATCCCTCCATCCACCTGCCTGTCCATCCATCCATCCATTCATCCATCCATCCATCCCTCCATCCACCCGCCTTCATCCTTCCATCCATCCCTCCCTACATCCACCCACCTGTCATCCATCCATCCATCCCTCCATCCACCCACCTTCATCCTTCCATCCATCCCTCCCTACATCCACCAACCTGTCATCCATCCATCCATCCACCCACCTGTCATCCATCCATCCATCCATCCACCCACCCACCTGTCATCCATCCATCCAAAATCCATCCTCTTTTCATGCATCGGTCCTACCTTGTCACCCACTCATTCTTCCACCACAACGTGGATCTAGGGTTCAGAACAACTAGAACTAGAATCCCAGATGTACTGGATTCTAATACATCCAATTGTAATCATTGTTATTTTTGTCTGTCAGGTTATCTTTCCCCCACACCCCCTCCCTGACAAGTGTGCACTTTCCTGACCACAGAGGTGGACCTGAGGTGCAAGCTGCATCAGCCAGAGTCCCTCTTGTGAGTCTAGTGAGGGAGGCTGGTGGGGCTGGGCCAGGTGGGGGCAGTGCCCAGAGGACAGGCCAGTGGGTACCTCCACCCTGACCCGGAGCTGGCCTGTCTGGTCTTTTGTCTGGGCCACTCAGCCTTGCTCTTGGGTTCTGTGTCCCACCCAGTGTCCTCCAATAAATGTCCTTCTTTGCTGGGCTTAGCACTCAGCTCTGCTGCTTATGTGCATGTTTACTCCTTCCTCCTGGGAGGACTCTGCTCTGATGGAGGTCACGCTCTTTGAGGGAAAGAGACAACATGAGAGAGAGAGTGAGTGCACAGGCCGACCTCGTGAGGTCAAGTGTTGAATGAGGACAATCAGGGAGACTGGCAGGTGGGGGTGGAAAAGTGGGGTGGGAGGAGCACCTCCAATGGGGTGGTGAGGGAAGGTAGGGGGCAGAAGGTGCATCCAGAAGTGATACCTGGAGAAGTTATTTTAACACGGGAATGTGCAGGAACAGCTCAAGGGTTAGTGGTGGAAATGTGTGGTCATTCATGACACAAACTGATTCCTGATGTTGAGCTAACCCTCTGGGCACTGGCAGGTGAATGCTCCTGAAGGCTGCCAGGGGCAGCCCCTCATCCAGCCTGACCACCCCAGAGGCCCGAGAGGCACTCGGTGTGCTGGGGAGGGCAGCTGACTGGGCTGACTGGCCATCTGGCATGGGGTCCAGCCTTGTCCCCTGGCAAGCAAGAGATAGGGTCTGTGGCCAAGAGATCAGCTCTGGCCATGCCTGCAGGTGGCTGATGATACCCTCTGGGCTGTGGGCTGGTCTGGTGGGCTCAGGACTGGCAGAGGCTGGGCTTGGAGCTGAAGTGGGGAAGGTAGGGGGACAGGCCCATCCTCTACCCCATGTTCCGAATTCCCTGTGTTGGGAACAGCAGGAGGCGCATGAGAGAGCAGCCCCGATGCCCCCAGGCTGTCGGGCACCCTGCTGGAATCCGGAGGTCACCCAAGCAGGAACCTGCTGTTTCTGGGTTCATGCCCCCATGTGAGAGCCACACCGTGCAGGGACCAGGAAGAGCCTGGAAGTTGTCTGACCTGGTGACCTCTGGCCAGACCCATCTGGGCACCCCGCATGCATGAGCACATCTGGAAGGGGAGCAACAAAAACCTCAACAAGTGCAACAGCTGGAGCTAAACAAGTATGTCAATTGTATGTTGAAAGGATGCACGAGAGAAATTTTTAATACGCAGCACTCAGGGAAGGAAAAGCTGTCGCTTTGCTCCATTAATTCCCACAATTAACGACACCAAATCTGTTCCTATCTTTATCTCCAGACTTGACCAGAAAGCTATTTTCTTAAAGACGTTATTTCCCAATTACGGAAGTAAGATGTCCCCCTTACAGGTAAGTTCATAAAGTGCAGAAAAGTTTACCGGCGACGATTCCATATTGTGAGCGTTCGTGCCAAGGCAAAGATCTTGGGAAGCACAGCAGCTGCCTTCATCACTGGCTTCTCATGAAAACCACGAGGAGGGTATTATTATTCCCCAATTTCAGATGGGAAAGCTGAGGTCCAGGCGAATTAATAACTCTCCCGGCCAGGCGCAGTGGCTCACGCCTGTAATCCCAGCACTTTGGGAGGCCGAGGTGGGCATATCACGAGGTCAGGAGGTCGAGACCATCCTGGTTAGCACAGTGAAACCCCGTCTCTACTAAAAATACAAAAAATTAGCTGGGTGTGGTGGCGGGCGCCTGTAGTCCCAGCTACTCCGGAGGCCGAGGCAGGAGAATGGCACGAACCTGGTAGGCGGAGCTTGCAGTGAGCCGAGATCACACCACTGCACTCCAGCCTGGGCGACAGAGCAAGACTCCGTCTCAAAAAAAAAAAAAAAAAAAAGGAAAATAGCTCTCCCAAGGTTGCAGATTCGGTCACTGGTGGAGCCAGGAAGCAAATCCAGGCCTCATCACGACAAATCTTGATTCTGATGTGTGAAGAGAGGTGGTTACTGCCAGCCACGCCAGCCTCGGGCTAACCTGCCCCGACCCTGGAGGATCCCTTCTACTCACCCAGCACAGCTGCAGCCAGGTAGAGCCAGGCCATGTGCTAATTCCAGCTCTGAGTCCAGCCAGGCTGCCTGGTGGGGGAGACCTACTTTCTCCTTAGCCCCTGCGCCTGTGAAGCGTGGTCCACACTGGATTCATCTTCTGGGGTTGCTGTGAGAATTGCATGAGAATAACTGTAGGTGTCCTGGCCCCCAGAGCCGCCCCCAGCGCAGATGAGCTTTTACGGGGACCACATAGGTTTCTGTTTCTCTGTCCTTGTGGTAATACTGGCAAATAATTTTGACACACCCTATTTAATCTCAAATGAAAGATGAAGGCTGGCTGCTTCTCTGCCCACCACCTCTCCAGGACTCACCTGTGGCCCTGGAATGAGGCTGCCATTGCTTGGGACACTGCCCAGCAGGCAGAGGTGCCCAGCACAGAGGCCTCTGCACACCCAGACATGACCCAGGTTCTGATAGCCTGGCCAAGATTCACACAGCCCCCTGGGATGGGAACGACACTGGCCAAGCTGCGCGATTCCCCAGGAGGAGGAACAGGGTATTTTTTAAAATGGATACATAATAATTGTACATATCTATGGGGTGCAGAGTGATGTTTCCGTACAGACAATGTGTAGTGATCAAATCGGGATGATTAGCACTTCCATCATTTAACATTTCTTTGTGTTCAGAACATTCGAAATCCTCCCTTCTAGCTTTCTGTGCATATGTCATGGTTTTGTCCGTTGCTGTCTTCCCCACATGGGGACGGTGCATGGTGCGAGGTTTGCCTTCAGAGAAGTGAATCTCTGGGAAAACTTCCTGGAGAAGATGGCATCTGTGCTGGATCTCAGGAACCCGGGGTGACTTCAGCAGGGGACAGTGCTACGGAGAAGGTCTCCTGCAGAGGGCTGGGGAAGCCAGGGCCTAAGCTGGGGGGTCCTGGGCATGTCCAAGGCCTGGCGGGGCCCAGGGAAGGTGGCTTGTGCCCTCACAATGGAGGGCCTTGAATGCAGTGGGGGGTTCCCTCAAGTACCTTTGGCTGATCACCACTCTTGCTTTGGAGGGAAAATGCAGAGTGTGCTCGCGTGATTCTGCACGGGAAGCTTCATTTTCAGGATGGGTGATTTGGGCATGGGATGAGGACCCAGTAGGGGATCCCTTCCTTAGCCACAGGAGAGGAGCAAGGCTGGGAGGGAGGGGCTGGAAGCAGAGAGACCTGACGCCTGGATTCAGGCATCAGGGAGGGTATGGCCAGCTCTGTTCCGAGATAGCTCACCTGGGTGAACTCGAGGCTGGTGGGGACCTTAGGAGGGACAGGAGGCCACCTTAGGGGGAGGGTGCTGTATTTGGACTGATCAATTCCTCAACCCATGAGTATTGAGTACCTCCTCTGGGCCCCATTCTGTGAGACCGGGTGTGGCTTTCTGGTTGACCCATCTCAGAAGCATTTTGCAAAGGTGGATGGATGCTCCCAGCCCCACAAGCTCTGGCCCTGGCATCTCTGTGGGTGCCAGGATGCAGAGGTGGGCTGCAGAGGCCCAGATTCTGCGGAAGTGCCCTCGCCTGTTGAGTGGAGCTGTTTCAGCCTAAGTGCCCTCCACCACTCGGAATGTGGATTAGCTCTGGAGAACTCATCTGAAATAGATATTTCTCTCCGCTGCCGGAGGGATTTATTGGCAACACTAGCCATCTATTAGCATTATCTGGGGACTCTGCACTGGTGAGAATAGATACTATAAATCTTAGTTGTATAAAAACCCAGGAGCTAGAAGGCTTTAGTGGACGGCAAATAGAAAAGTCCAATGAGTTCAGACCTGTTTATTTTACTTGGAGGGAAAGAACATTCCGTACCCAGCCAGGCAGGAAATGGGTTTTGGGGACGGCCACTTAGCCCAGCTGTTGGCCCTGAAACTGTGGGAGTAATCTCTGCCTGCAATTAGAGCAGGAGGCTCAAAGGACCGTGTTTGGGAGCCAGTGATGGAGTCCTGCGGAGAAGTGAGGCCTGGAACTTCAGGCGGGCGGCCGTGGGGCCTCACGGGAAGGAGACTCTGCGGGCAGGCTGTGCGCTCAGCTCTCAGCCACCCGGTGCCTCGGATGGAGAGGACTGTGTGTCCTGGTTGCCTGGGACAGTCCCATGATGCCAGTGACCCTGGCATAATTAGCCATCGTTCCCTCTTTCTCTAAGTGTTGTGGCATGGATGAGAAATGGTGTTATTTACCAGTTCCATCTCTGACTGTCCATTGCTCTGCCTGCAATGGTAGATGATTCTGCTGCCCAGCTTGTCATCCTGGTCTTGGGGGGGGCTCCGGGGAGTCCTCTCTGAGCACGAGCTTTGGGAGTTGGACCCTTTCCACTCTGTCCCTAAGCGGGACCATGTGAACCCCTCCCCTCTGTGGGACATAGAAGGAGCAGAGGTTCAGGGCGTGGGTGCCAGACCCAGTCCTGCTGCCTGCTAGCTGCTCACCTCTCACTTCGGGCAAGCTCTTCACCGCTCTGAGCCTTAGCTTTCTGATGTGCAAAATGGACAGGATATGAGTTCCTATGCATGACAGGCAGAATTTCTAAACATGGACCTTGTATTATCTTCTTTTGGCTGCTGTTGCAAAATACCGCAAACAACTGAAATTTATCCTCTTATAGTTTTGGAGGCCAGAAGTCGTAAATCAAGGTGTTGTCAGGGCCACGCCCCCTCCGCAGGCTCTAGGGGAGAAGCTGTTCCCTGTCCCCTTCATCTCCGGGGTTGTGGGCAGTACATGGTGCTCCTTGGCTTGTAGGTACATCGCTCTGATCTTGGCCTCCGTCATCACGTGGCCTTCTGCCTGTGTCTCTGTCTGTGTGTCTCTTCTTGTAAGGACATCAGTCACACTGAATGAAGGACCCACCTACTCCAGGGTGACCTCATTTTAACTAATTATATCGGCAATGACCTGTTTCCAAATGAGATCGCATTCTGAAGTTCTGGGAAGGACATGCATTTTGAGGGAACAGGTCAACCCAGTACAGCACCCTGAGGATGTTCTGTGCTAATCCCTGGAGCTGATGAAGATGAGATGTCATTCCTGGGCATATGTTCTGCTTATGCACAGTCTACCTCATGGTAGGGAGATTACCTGGGTGGGTCTGGTTTAATCAGGTGATGCCTTTGAAAAGCAGAGGATGTGCCCTCGTGGAAGGAGGAAGAGGAAGTCAGAGGGATTGGAAGCATGAGATTCAATGTGCCGTTGAGAGTGTGAGGCTGGAAAAGGCCACATGGTGAGGAGTGTGACTGCCTCCAGGGGCACGGTGGCCCCAGCTGACAGCTGCCTAGGAACAGAGACCTCAGTCCAACAACTGTAAGGACTTGAGTGAGCTCAGAAGCACCTTTCTCTCCAGAGCATCCAGACGGGACTCCGCTGGGCTGGCACTTGGATTTTGGTCTTGGGAGACCCCCTGGCAGGGAACCCGGCCACACCCTGCTGGACTTCTGACCTACAGAACTGGGAGCCAATAAACTGGTGGTCATTTGTTATGCATTACTCATGGGCTGGCTGGAAGGGTGATGAGTTACCACAAGCAGGGTTGAGACCCTGGCTGGGAGCCGAGCCTGCGTTATGACTGACCTCGTGAGATTATTGTTGCTACAGAATCAGAGGACACCACACGGGGCACCCAGAGAGTCACTTTGGGCCCATCCTGTCCTGTGTATGGACAAGAAATGCCCCTTGCTCGTGAACTTGACCCGTTTTCCTGCCTCCCCTGGTTTCCTTCCTCAACACCAAACCCCGAACACTCCTTGTGTCTCCCAAAATCCAGGCTCCCCATTGCCCTAGGGGTGAAGCTCATCCCTGGACTGGCATCCTTGGTCTTCCTGAGCACCCTTCTGTTCCCATGCCCTTGTCTCTCTTGGCCCCAGTGCCCTCCATCCAGCCACAAGAAACACGGGCCCTGCCCCATGGCCTCAGCCTCCCTCCCGCTCAGCTCACCATTCCCCTCTCCAGGAGCGACCTGCCTGCAGCCTCTCTGGGCCACTGCCTCCCTTTCCGTGGTTCTCCCTTGTCTGGATGCCCCAGGGTGGCTGGAGACTGTGCCACATCCTCTTACTGCCCAGCAAGAGCCCAGGGTAGGCAGTGCCCAGAGCTTAGCCCATCCATCAGCTCTTCTGCTCCAGGACTTTGCATCTTGCGTGGTCGGGGGCAAGCGTGGAAGAAATGGGTGAGCTTTGTCTTTTCATTTATTTCATGGACAATCCCCAAGGCCTGGGATGGTGCTTGGTCCAGGGTAGGGACGCAGTGAGTCTTGGCTGAAAACAGCGTGGTTAATTTCAGCGGTGGTCCTGGGCGAGGTGGTTGAATGGCTCTTGCTGCTGGCCCCACCTCCTTGAGAGCCTCTGCAGCCCCAGACCCACCTCCTTGGCCTTACTTCTGTCCTGTGACCCAAACGTCCTTCAGTAAGCTCCTTCTTTGTTTGCAGCAGTCGGAGTTAGTTTCTGGTGATTGCAGTCGGCCCCCAGCAGATCCCCAGGAGTGAGGGCCCCATGGACCCGGCATCTGGACACAGGAATACCCGAGAAACACGAGCTGAAAGATCAAAGACAGGAAAGGAGGGCAAAGGCCATTGAGGGACTGCCTCCGTCAGTGAGGGGCTGTGACTAGCCCAGAGCCCCCAGCTGGGAAGGAGCAGGGTCCAAAGTGAGCTCAGGGCCAGTGCCTGTGCAGCAGCTGTCCACACAGGGGGTGCCCACTGCCCGAGCGCCTGGAAGAGCGGGCTCTGCATTCGCTTTTACCCGAGACCAGAGGAGAGCCCGCGGCGGTGCTCTGTGGCTACACACCTGCATTTTGGTCACACTTTCTGGTCTTTGTGGCCTCACATCCTCTCTCTAACGTGTGCTGAGTGGCAGGGCTTGAGTGCGGGGGCCCATGCGGAGGCCCCGCCGGGTAGCAGCACCGTTCCTGTCGATAGCGGCTGGAGGGGTATCGATCCCACTCATAAGCACACAGGAGCCCACTCAGGCCCAGACTCACATGGGGTCTTCAATACCCCTTCCCGCTAATGAGCAGCGGCTTCACCTGCTCGAAGCCTGGAGCTGGGGCTCTGCTCCGTGGACGCTCTGTGCACATCCAGCCTCAAGGCTTCACAGCTTCACAACTTCACAGGTTACTTCAACACCCTCCTCCTTAAAGAGCAACACAGCAGGCTGGGTGCCTTGGAGCCGATTCTGAATTACTGTCCTTCAGAAATGTCAGAAAAGGATCCTTCCAAAACTCCTGGGACTTGCTAGAGGCCCGGAAAATAGAACAGAGTTGTGTTGCCCCTCCCGGCCCTGGGTCCTTCCCTTCGCTCTTTCTCTCTCTGAGATGCAGACGTGAAGCAGGCCTCAGGACCTGAGACACAGCACTGAGCCTGGGGCTGCTCCTCGGTGTGCGATCCCAGTCGAGGCGCCATCCCTCTGGGCCTCAGTTTCCCCATCGCAAGGACCGAGGGCAGGACTTGGGACCTCCAAGGTCTCTTTGAGCCCCCTGGCACTGCAGATCTATCTTCCTCCCTTTGAGAAATGGACATGCCCTTTCCTGGGTGAGAGGTGACTCAGAAACGGCAGCAACGATTAATATTGATGCAGCTTCAAATGTTAAAAGTTAGAATTAAATTTAAAAAAAGGGAAAGGGTCACATGTAACCAATTAAACCACGACTTCTCCATGGCCTGTCTCCCACTTTAGGGGTAGAACAGTCCTCGTATGGCTCTGCCAATTAATCTCCTCCTCACCTTCCTCTACCGGGGAGCTAACGCTGGCTGCAAATTGAAGGGAAAGGAGAAATTGGCCGGTCGCAGACACATAGACTATCTCCCGTTGTGCAAATGCCAGGGAGGGGGAAGCACCGATCAATCTGCAGGCCGAAGACTGCAGACAGCTCTGAGAGGAGAGGGGGGCACACGCACCCCGGCTCGGGTGTGAGAATTAATGAAGGTGGCTGGGAAGATGAAAGAGCACGGGCATTTGAAATGAAGCCCAGCGGGTTGCGGGAGTTCAGGATGAATTTCAAAATGCAGAGATTGCAGGGTCATGGACTAATTACCTTGCAAGGATGGGGCTCAATGGTCGTGTCTATGCAACTCCAAATGTCCAGGTAGAAAGTGGGACAGGCCGCCTGCTGGGACCCACCGATCTTGCAGGGCGGGTGATTGCCCAGACCCCGCCTGCCACACCCAGTGCTGCAGCAGCAAGCCCTGCCCTTGACATGCATTTTTTCTGAGTCCCAGATTTATAAATCAGTGGGTTTGTGGGGACTCCAAGCCTTCTGAGGGGTCTTGGACCGCCCTGTCCTGGAGGGCTGAGAAGCCAGGCACAAAGCTCCTCCCCTCATCTCTAAGTCATCCCGTGGGTGGACAAGACGTCCTAGAGATGTCTTGTAACCTCCTTGCATAGATTTCAGGGGTCGGCGCTGCCTCCTGAGGGTGCCCCGCCCCCACCCAGCCCTGGTTTCTGGTGTTTCCTCCATTCCTCTGTTGTGTGCTGCCTGGGCCTGCACTGTCCTCCACGTGGAGGACCTCACTCCCATGACAGCACTGTGAGGAAGGCTCTAGTCTCACATCCACATTAGAGATGGGGAGACTGAGGTTCGGAGAAGGTAGGATGCCCAGCTGGTCATTGGCAGAGGCAGGCTCCAACCTTAGGAGTTTCCTGTACCCCTAACCACTGTGCAGCGCAGCTGTGCCCGGAGAACTCAGCAGGGGGTGCTGGCGGTGGCTGCCGGTGGGCAGGTGGCGCAGAGGAGCCCTTGGCCCTGAAGATGGAGCAGGTGCCTGCTGGGAGCTGGAGGGCCTGGGGAGGGGCATGTTCCAGGCAGAGGGAACAGACAGTGTGGGGCTCAGAGTGAGAGAAATGACGGCGAATTTGGGCGGGTTTGGGTGGCACAAGGGGTGGGTGACGTGGGAGATTCAGCCCCAGATAAAGTGTGGGGGCCAGATCAGGAAGGGCTCAATGTCCTTACTAAGAGGTAGGACCTTCTCTGGGACCTGAGGTGCCCTGGGGTAACTCGAGGCATGCATGGGGTCCTGGTCGGGACTTTAGGAAGCCCCTCCAATCTTTAAGTGTGTTTTACGAAGTTCATTTTTTTTTTCTTTTTCCTGAAGTTCAAGCACTTTAGGAGGCTTTTCCTGGTGGCCACTCCGTGGAGGAGGCAGGAGGAGCCAGGGCTGGAGAGGCTGCCCGCATGATGGACTCAGGAGGGATTTCAGTGACCACGTTATAAGGACTCAGGGGCTGTCCTGGGGCCTGGGGTAGGTGTCATCATCTCCATAAAAACCCTGATGCTTATGGTTTCTGTGTCAGTTAGCTATTCATGTGTAACAAACGTCCCCAAGTTTCTTTCTCAAAATCAGCATTGCTCATCATTTCTCTGCACCCCAGGTCTGCTTGGCTGGTCTGGGCCAGGCTACTCCGGTCCTGGCTGGGCTCGTTCAGGCATCTGGGGTTGAAGGGTGGTCAGCCTGCTTCTTCTCCTGCTTCCTCTGGCCCCATCCTCCTGCAGGTGAGAGCTGGCTATCTTCACGGCAGCCAGGAAGGACTCGGACAGGGAGTGGAGAGCGTAAGGCCCTTTGAGGCCAGGCTCAGAACAAGCGATGTCACTTTTGCTGAATTATTTTGTCCAAAGCACATCACAAGGTCCACCCATATTCAAGAGGGAGAAGCTGCCAAGTCACATTGCAAGGGGCATGTGTGTGTGTGTTTGTGTCTGTGTGTGTCTGTGTGTATTTGTGTCTGTGTGTGTAATATTTGGGCCATTTTTGCAAACCGTCTCCCATGGTTTTTGCCGTCCCCTGCAGACACGTGTAGGCAGTGGGTTCTCACAGCCTAGAGAAGGGAACCCCTGGATGCGCCGGCCTGGTCAGGGGTAGCTCCTCAAGGGAAGTGACATCAGGGCCCCTCCAATCTTTAAGTGTGTTTTACAAAGTTCATTTTTTTTCTTTTTCCTGAAATTCAAGGCTCATTAAACTTTTTTTTTTTTTAAACCCAGCATGGCAGAAAGCAGGCTGCCCCATGTCTCAGATGAGGGTAGGAGCGGGCCAGCTGCAAATTCATAATTAAAGGAATTTGACAAGAATCAAAGAAGACTGGTTTCCACTGGAGGTTTGGGGAGTTAATTACTGGTTCATACCCTGCCATAATGGGTGTGTGTGAGACATTTGAAGTGGGGAGGGCTGGGAATTCGCTGGGAAAATGCAGTGAAAATGTGTGTGCCAATACTGATTGTGTGATCTGTGGGTCCACCCACAAGACATCTTAGAGATGAGGGAAGGAGCTTTGTGCCTGGCTTCTCTTGTTTTCAGAAACATCGTTTTCCAAGAGGCCCCATTGCGTGGCCCTGGAAACCTGCTCTCTTGGAACCCTAGAGAGCAAGGTTCACAGAGTGGCCTCCTCCCACCCCACCCCACCAGGTCCCCAGCAGGACCTTGGGGCAAGCGGGGTGTTGGAAGGAGTTGATGATGTGGAATAAAGGTGGCATTGGGGCCTGGGTATGCACAAAAAGGCCTTTCTGCTTTTTGGGTCTCTACGGCCCAGAGACCAGGTGGAACCAACCACTGGGCCCTCTGCTCCTGGAATCTTCCTTCAAAATGTCTCTCCTTGCTCTTAGAGGGAAGCCATGCCTGAGGGCGGGTTACTGGAGGGTGCCAGGCACCTGCTCACCTTTCTGGGCCACATGTACTCCTGCGCTCTCTTTTATCCTGGGGCTTTCTTCCCGCTGGCTCTGCCGCCTGCCACACTCTGGGAGGCTCATTCGCGTCCCCCCACCCTTCTCCCACCCCAAGACCAGGAGGCTGGCAGTCCTGCCCTGCTCTCCTCTGTGCTCACAGCCCAGGGGACAGGCGCCTGCTGCACCTCCAGCCTGGGCTGCACGAGGCTTGGCTGATTGGCCGCCTGCCGCAGAACCACCCGCAGAACCAGGCGGCCAAGCTGCAGGTGACCAGTTGGCCCAGAAGCATAAGAAACGCATCTAGGCAGAAGCTTCTGGGTTCTGGAGTCATTTGTCACGCAGCTAAGGCTGATGGATATACCTGGTTATGACCTATTCACCCTTTAGGTCTCACCTGGCCCTTGTCCTACTGTCTTCTCAGCACTTTTCTCTGTGTCTGTGTCCCCAGCTCCCTTGCAGTCCCAGTGAGTGAGGACAACCTCCAGCCTCATCTTGCACTTATGTTCGGTGGCGCCTGGGGCTGCTGGTGGCTTCATGAATGCACGAAGCCAGTGGGTGCGTGAGGGCCCTGGGTGGGAGGAGCCCGGCTTTGGAGTCATCTTGGGTCTGACGTCCACTCTGCCCTTTGCTGTGTGACCGTGGACAAGTCACTTATCCTACCTGAACCTCAGGTTTCTTGTGTAAACATGGGGGTAACCACCCTAGGTTTCGAGGTGAGGTGCTGCGTGCAAAAGGCCAGGCTGAGAGCCGGGCACAGAGCAGGTTCCCGACACGCCATACTCTCCCTCTCTTTGCAACCCTACTCTGCATGAGGCCACCCCTGCCTGTTTGCCCGGTGAACCCACACCTGTCCACGTCTCTCTGAGTCTCACTTTCCTCACCTGCCAAGTGTGGGAGTGATGATGACAGCTACTTGTGCTGCTCAGGGTGAAGTGGGGGTTCTCGCTACTGCAAAGGAGCCCTGGGCTGCAGGTCACCGGTCTCCAGCCACCTCTGCTGGGCCTTGGTCTTCTGGCTTCACTTCTGTCCTTCCCACCTGCTCTTTCTCTGCTCCAGAGACCCCCATGCCTCTGAAGGGCACAACAGAAGCTGTGGGCTGTCCCCTGTCTTGACCATTCCATCTCCAGCCACCCCTCAGCCCTCCCCTGGGCTTTCCTGACCCACTCTTGTGAGGACAAGGATCTGCCAACATTCTGGGGTGCATGTGCTTATTCCAACCTTCAGAAGGCGTTTGTTTAGTCACCCCTTCCTCACCAGGTGCATGTGGGGGTGAGGAAAACCACAGCATGTGGAGGGGGATGCCAAGCGGCTAGGACCCTGTGGACAGGGTGGCTGGGACAGCTGCCTCTAACTGGGCAGGGCCTGGTGTCCTCCACAGCGGACCTGCCACCTGCCCCAGCCCAGCCTCACTGGGGAAGGGGCCAGCCAACCCCAGCCCCTCTCTTGGGGGCCTCTGCTTTCTCTGGCTGGGTCCAGGGTCCTGTTGCCACCTTTGGCCAGAGCTCCCCTCCATGATGTCCCCTCATCTGGGCCACGTGGAAGGAAGGACTGACCACCTGGTCCCACCCAGGCCACGTTACTCACCTCTCTGTGATTCAAGTCATTCATCTGTAAAAGGAGACCCGCAGGTCCTTCCTCAGTGGCGCTGGGAGGCCGATGAGTTAATCAAGGGAGGTACTGGGCACAGAGTGGGCACAGAGCAAGCGTGGTGCATTCGCTGTGATTTTCCTGGTGACATGAGCGTCTTCCTTGTATTTCCTGCAAATGGAGGTCTGCACACTCTGCGCCTGGGGCCTGCCAGCCCTGGGTACCTAGGAATAAGTTGTGATGTGGGGCATAGACCGGATCCTACTGATTTCTCAAAATAGTTATTTTCTGGATGCAGAGGTAATGCATGCTCCTTATATGATGCCTGGAAAACACAGGGGGCAGCCAAAAGAAACAAAAGCCTCTTGCATTTTCACTTCCTACTGACAACTGCTAACGTTATCTAAACCTCTTTCTGGTTTTTTCTCAAATGCCTTTGCTTGAGCACACACTCATGCAATATATACCGATGTTGAAAACTTAATTGCAGGTGATTTGAGATTGCACTTTTCACTTTATTATATCATATTTTAAAGTTTTCTCATGTCACATGCATTTGTCCACAGCCTGAGTTATGATGGCTGCAGCCATCCATCTTGCGGATGTGCCATTTAAATGACTCCTCCTGTTTTACTCTTATAGAGATAGCTGATGTGACTGCCTTCTAGTACATTTTCATGCAAATTCATGACAGTCTCTCCAGGGTAAATTCTTAAAAGTGGATACACTGGGATGAAAAGTATGTACATTTACAATACTTTTGATACAAACTGCTCAGCTGGTCTCCAGAAAGCAGTAGTGGGGCGGGATGCCCTCTCTCCCTGGCCCCTTCTGCAGTGGGCAGCAGTGTGAACCTGGAAGTCCAAGTACATTACAGCATCACTGTGGTAAGCCTGGAAGACGTGGGCTTACTGTGCCTGCAGCTGCTCCTCAGGCTGCAGCAGGGCCAGGGGGCATAGGGATGGGGATGCTGGCCATGGCAGGAGGGGCCTGGAGGAAACGCAGATCTGTGGGTGGAGACAAAGATGGAATCCAGGTGGCAGGAGGTGCTGGGGCTATTGATGTTTACAGAAAGCTCAAGGGCTGGCGGTTAGAACTGGAGCCCCGTGCAGGCTGAGAGCAGGGGCCATGATGAGACAGGCAGGGTCACTAGAGGGGCTGGCTTGAGAATTTGGCAGCTGCTGTGCATTCTAGCTCAACCCACTCCCCTTGGGGGCTTTGGGCTCACTGTGGCTTGGGTGTGGAGGGTAAAATATAAAAGGACTTACTGTCTAGACTTCTTGTTTGGATTTAATAATATAACAGGGAGGAGGTCCCTCGCGCTGTGTCTTTCCTGATGTGCGGCTCCTACCCACCGCTTGTCACCAATCTATGGTCATTGGAAGCCCCAATCAGATGCCAGCTCCACCAGCCACCAAAGTGGTCCTGGTGAAGTCCTGGGCTATGTCTTCTGTGGCTTCCTTATGGTGGGTGATTGTGAGAGTGCATGCAAAGCCCCCCATTCACTCATCCATCTGTCCATCTACTATTCATCTATCTATCCATTCATCATGCTTCCATCCATTCATCCATCCAGTCATCCATTCATCCATCCATCCAATCATCCACCCACCCATCCTATCTATCCATCCATCCATCCATCCATCCGTCCATCCATCCATCCATCCATCCATCCATCCATACTATCCATACTATCCATCCATCCATACTATCCATTCATCCATCCATCCATCCATCCATTCATCCATCCATCCATCCATCCATCCATCCATCCATCCATCCAATCATCCGCTCACCCATCCTATCTATCCATCCATCCATCCATCCATCCATCCATCCATCCATCCGTCCATCCGTCCATCCATCCATCCATCCATACTATCCATCCATTTATCCATCCATCCATACTATCCGTCCATCCGTCCATCCATCCATCCATCCATACTATCCATCCATTTATCCACCCATCTACCTTCTATTCATCCATCAATGCACCCATCCATCTATTTTTCCATCCATCTGTCCATCCATCCATCCACACATTCAATCTCCACGTAGTGGTGCCCACTCTAAGCCAGGGACTGGAAGCCTGGAGATGCCATCTGGATGTCTTAGAAAACCCAGAACTTGATTCCTGAGAACCGACCTATATATGCTTATGTGGCTTATGGAGCACTGATGCCAGGCCTGAGTAGAGGGTGGGAGGCTGGGCCTTTCTCTGGGAGAGCAGGTCCATGGAGGGCAGCACCCTAAGTGTGCACGTGCCTCTCTCCTCCTGCCCTACTTCTCTCGAGGGTGTAGAGTTCCTGCAAAACCAGCAACGGTGGGTTCCATCCTCACAGCCTTCTCCACAAGGCTCCTCTGCCCCAGGGGCACACCCACCTCCTCCCCATCCTGGGGATGGATGAACGCAGCTCCCCCTGCAGCTCAGCTGCTCCAAACCACAGGGGACAGAGGGTGGGAGCAGGTGCCTGCACTCGGGCTGCCTGTCCCCTGGAGGGCCCCTAGTTGTGAGATGCAGACCTTCCAGTTTGCTACTCTCTCTGGGGAGTGGGTGTGGGTGGGAAGGGGAAGGGACCTTTTCCCAGGCCCAGGACATTTGGGGACGCCTCTGCAGGCCAAACTCTAAGCTCTGCCATGTGTGGCTGCGGCCAATGATGGAGCTCTAAGGCTTCTCCTGGTGCAGCAGAGACAGTGCTACACACCCGGCAGGCTGGCGGGGCAACCAGGTGAGGCATAGCTCCCAGAGAAGAGAACAGTGCAGGGACCAA
Organism: Gorilla gorilla gorilla; assembly: GCF_029281585.2. Taxonomy (NCBI): domain Eukaryota; kingdom Metazoa; phylum Chordata; class Mammalia; order Primates; family Hominidae; genus Gorilla; species Gorilla gorilla. The sequence continues at coordinate 45,317,741 of NC_086018.1, forward strand.
GGACAGTGAGGCTCAAAAGGAAGACTAGACAAGGCTGCCTGACTGGGTGAGTGGCCTGTCCAGCTCATGGGCCACCCGTGCTGTGCATCCAGCTCACCTGCCCCTGTCAGACGTGGAGCACCACACGGCCCTTTAGGGACAGGTACGGCCATGGCTCTGCACAGCCAAGGAAATGCAAGTGGAGACCGTGCGTGGTATGTGGTGTGTGTGGGGAGCATGTGTATATGGGACGTGTGTGGTGTGCGTGTGTGGGGTATGAGTGCCTGTGATATGGTGTGTGGTATGTGTGTATGGGGTATATGTGCATGTGATGTGATGTGTGTGTATGGGGTATGTGTGCATGTGATGTGTGTGTGGTGTGTGTGTGTACGGGATATGTGTGCATATGATGTGGTATGTGTATTGTGTGTGTACCTCTCAGGCCACAGTCCCCTTCCTGGGGGGTGTGTACCTCTCAGCCTGTGTCCCCCACCCCTCCAGGATCAGCAAGGCCCCAGCCTCCCTGCAGGCCCACGCGATGAAAGATGAGCTTTAGTTCTCTAGCCCACGGCCACGTTGGGTGGTGGTCACCGTGGCTTGCCCCCACCATGGCCTGCCAGCTCAATGTTCTCTGTGGTGCCTGCTGTGCACACCACCCTGGGAGGGACTGGAGGGCGGTGCCTTCTGAGACAGAGGTCCCGACCTGAGTGCTCTAGTGGGCAGCAAGCCCCGGGTGGAATGGGCCTGGCAGGGCCCCTGGAGCTCCTCATCGAATGCTTTGGGCCTCTGTGGGGCTGGCTTTGGCCAGAGTGGGGTGAGCAGTGGTGTCACGAGGTGACTGCCGGGAGAGGCAGCTGCCCTGGTGGCCCTGTCTGCATCCCTAATCATCGGGCCCAACTAGACCTCCAGCCCCATGGTGAGAGTGAGAACAGGGGGTGACACTCGGCCCAGACCCAGGTGAGCCCGGGCAGAGCCTGGCGAGAGTGGAGAACAGCAGGTTCGGGTGTGTCCTGTGTGGGGTCTGAGCCTGCTGAGGTCACTTCAGACCAGGCCCCGACCCAGCTGCGTCCCGTGGGTCGCTGTGGTGTGTGTGGTGGGCCTGGGCCCAGTGTCGCTGCCGGAGTGCCCAGTCATGTGGCCTCCCATTTCCTGTGGACGCTGCTTCGGCTAACAGCCTGGGTCTGCCTTCCTTCTACAAAGTGGTTTTGGATGTGGATTGAGTGATCATTTTGGGTCAGAATTTGCCTGTGTAATGTTAACTAAACCCTCTTAGGTTATTTGTCCCATTTTGCACATGAGGAAACTGAGGCTTGGAGTGGCTGGGTCGCTTGCCCGACAGCCTCTGGGTGAAGAGTGGGGTTTTACATCCAGGCTCTCTGTAGCCAGGGCCCACCTTCCTAACCCTTGGCCTGAAACTCAAAAGCTTCTGAGCCTTGCTTACGTCCTGGCAGACATGGAACGTGGCTGGGGCTGTGCACTGCACCAGGACAAACTGCAGGGGACTTGAGTCCCTAAACCTTGGTGAAAATGTCCACAGGTTTTCATATTAGATAATGTTAAGAAAAAAATGCTAAGGAGTAGGGAAGGTATTGAATATTGAATTTATGTAAAGCTTCCAAATAAAACCCTTTCACAAATTTAAAATCAGAGACTGAGCCTGCACTTGAGTTTTCTTTACATCGGCTTATACGTCAAATGACCTGGGATAATTTCTGGGTTAATCTCCCCAGATTGAGGATAAGAAACTCTAGCAAGGGCTGAGAACAAATGGCTGGAGAGTAAGGTGGCTGCGTTTCAGCCTGGTAAAACCTCCTTTCTCTCCATAAACCAGAATTCGAATAATCCAGTTGCTCTGAATTGAACTCATTCTTCTAATCTAACAACCGTCTTTTTCTTTCGTTGACAAATATAATGTTAGAATTTTTTGTGATAATGCAAATGGATTTTGAATCTAATTGAACTTTTTATATCAAATATTTCAAAATAACGATGACTTTTTCCTCACATCCACAGATGTTCCTCCCAGAACCTTAATGATTCTTCTGTGGGATTCAAATGATAACCCCCACTAAACACCGCTGGTGAGCGGCTTCTGATTTCGCTTTTCTAAAGGTGACGTTTTTGCTTCGAATCCATAAACTTTATCATTAAATGTCACCGTATTTTCATGTGGTTCTTGCAATTTTCAAATAAGTTCATTTCAGTGCTCCAAAATGTCCCTGAAGTAAGCTGTTTTTGAAGCCGGTGACTATGCTTCAATAAATCTGCAAAGTGAGGCTCCTCCTGCATTTCAGGGCTTATACTCCAGCCCAGGCCCTCTCCTGGGCGGCTGCCACTCTGCAGGGGGGAGCAATACTGGGGTTCTGACCCCATTTTCTTCTCAGAAAGCTGAAAATAGCTGGGAGTGCAGCAGCTGGTATTTACCAAGTTCCCTGATTAGATCACTTCAGCTCTACAGGCACTTTGCATAGAACTTGAACTTGGGGCTTTCAGTATGCATTCTCTCCTCCTTCCTGTCCTCACAGATGTGAGGTACTCAGTGTTTGCCTGATGCTTTCAACGTGAGCATGGGCCGCTTTGAGTATTTAATTCCCAAGAGTTTGCTTGGGTACTTTGTTGGCAACACAGATGATGTTTTTCATGCATTTCTCTCGAGGGATTTATTTCTGCAGGTTTGGGTGATTGCCCCTTCACCCTTGATCCTGGTGTTAGACATCTTGGCTTCCTTGTGGTCTTTCGTGTGGACCCCTCCAGTTCCCAGAGATGCTGTGGCCACTGGCATTTCAGCAGGCCTGGGTAGGCCTGGTCGACCTGGTCTCAGGACCTGCCCAGTGATGTTGAGAAACCCGGGGGTTCTGGCCGGGCGCGGTGGCTCACGCCTGTAATCCCAGCACTTTGGGAGGCCGAGGTGGGTGGATCACGAGGTCAGGAAATCGAGACCATCCTGGCTAACACGGTGAAACCCTGTCTCTACTAAAAATACAAAAAATTAGCCAGGCATGGTAGTGGGCGCCTGTAATCCCAGCTACTGGAGAGGCTGAGGGAGGAGAATGGCATGAACCCAGGAGGCAGAGCCTGCAGTGAGCCGAGACCGTGCCACTGCACTCCATCCTGGGCGACAGAGCGAGACTCTGTCTCAAAAAAAAAAAAAAAAAAAAAGAAACCCGGGGGTTCCATAAGCCTTGGCATGATGGGGACACTGACCTAGTGATATGGTTTGGATTTGTGTCCCCACCCAAATCTCATGTAGAATTGGAGGAGGGGCCTGGTAGGAGGTGATTGGATCATGAGGGAATTTCCCCATGGCTGTTCTCGTGAGAGTGGGTGAGTTCTCATGAGCTCTGGTTGTTTAAAAGCATATGGCACTTCCTCCTTCACTCTTTCTCTCTCCTGCTCTGCTATGTAAGACGTGCCTGCGTCCCCTTTGCCTTCCCCCATGATTGTAAGTTTCCTGACGCCTCCCAGCCATGCTTCCTGTTAAGCCTGCAGAACTGTGAGTCAATTAAACCTCTTTTCTTCATAAATTACCCCGTTTCAGGTAGTTCTTTATAGCAGCATGAGAATGGACTAATACACCTGGTTTCTTATTTCTCTGAAAAAGAAGGGACCAGCTAGGAAATTGCCCTCATCTCCTTTTCCCTGTATCTGTCAGCTTCTGTCATGGACCTATGTTTTGTTGGATGAACTGCCCGGGTACCTAAGGTCCACCTAAGGTCACCTGAGGTCAGCTAAGGTCCACTTGTGCATGGACTTGTCCCCTTGTGCACGCCTCTTGTCCCCTGCAGGGCATCTCTCCAGCCTCCTTCCCTTCTTGCTGAGTCACCATCTTCGTGTCCTGCTGAGTCACGATCATCAGCCACAGGTGGGCTACACCAGCTCCCATCTTAAAAAGGGAACCTTCCTTGACCCTAAGGCACCTCCAGCCAATGCCCATTTTCCCACTTCCAGGCAGCTGCCAGACCCACCCCCAAGTTACTCTTCTTCGTCCCAGCCCCCCACACCCTGACTTTTATGCAATCGCTTCTTTCCTTATACAGCTTATTTTATTTTACAACATTTTATAGCTTTGCCACCTGTGTAGGTATCCTCAAATAATGGCTTAGTTTAACATGTTCTAAGTATTTATGTAAATGAAATGATACAGTACTGATGTTTATGTTTGGCTTGTTTGACTCCACATGGCATTTTAAAGATTAATGCATTCTATTGTGGCCAGCTGCAATGCATCCGTTTTCATTGCTGTGTACCAAGATTTATTTATCCGTTTTGCTGCAAAAGAATGTTTGGGTGCTGGAGCTCTTGTGCAAATCTTTCTGCTGAATGTGTACCTCAGAGTGAAACTGTTGGTCATAGCATATGTGCGTCTTTCAATGTCTCAGACAATCGGAGCTCTTTGCTGTGGATTCAGTGTGTACAGTATTGCATGAGGGAGTCCCTTGTTCTGCCCTCCCACTAGTCCTTGTAATTTTAGCTCATTTGGTGGGTGTGCAGTGATTTCTCATTGAGATTGTAATGTGCATTTCCCTGATGACTCTCAGGCACCACCGTCTACATTTACCGGTCAGTTGGAGACCTTCATTTGTGCTGTGCTTATTCAAGTGCCGGATCCATTTTCCTACTGAATTTGCAGGAGTTTGTTATATGTTTTAGATACGAGGCTGTTGTCAGTTATATGTGTTGCAAATATTTTCTGTCACTGCTGATCTCGCCTTTGGACTCTTTTACTGGTGTTTTTGGATGAGCAGAAATACTTAATTTTTATGTGGCCAAATTCATCCACCTTTTCCTTTATGGTTATTGCATTTTGAATCTTGTTCAAAAATCTTTCCTCAACTGAAGGTCATGGAGAAGTTCTCTCATATCCCTTCTAAAAGCTTTATGAAGTGTTTTGACTTTCACTTTTGGATCTCAGTCTGTCTGGAATTAATTTTTCTGTGCTATGGGAGGTAAGAGGTCAAGTTTCATTTCTTTCCCATGTGGATAATCAACAGTCCCCAAACCATTTCTCCCTTCTGTTATTGTGCAGAGCTAGGCACGTCTAAATCCAGTGTCCACACATAAATGGCCTGTTTCTGGCTCTTTATTCTCTCTCATTGCACCAAAGCCCCACCTTTTTCTTTTCTTTTCTTTTCTTTTCTGAGACAGGGTTTCTGTCGCTCTGTTGCATAGGCTGGAGTGCAATGGCATGATCTTGGCTCACTGCAGCCTTAACCTCCTGAGAGTAATCCTCCTATCTCAGTCTCCTGAGAGTAGCTGGACCACAGACATGTGCCACCTTGCCCTGTTAGGTTTTTTATTTTATTTTTGATTTTGGAGAGACAGGGTCTTGCTATGTTGCCCAGGCTGGTCTCAAACTCCTGGGCTCAAGAGATCCTCCCACCTCAGCCTCTCAAAGTGCTGGGATTACAGGCGGGTGTCATGGCCCCTGGCCAGCCTTGTCTTAACTACAGGAGCTTTGTAAGAAGTCTTGGTGCCTGGTGGAGCGAATTCTCTCAGGTTTTTCTGGCTTCTCAACAGTGTCTTGTCTATTCTTGCCTCTTGGATTTCTGCATACATTTTAGAACTACCATGCCCAGTTCCACAGAAGTTCTTTTTGGGATTTTGATTGGTATTTTACAGAATCTATAAATGCAGAGAGCACTAACATCTGGGTAATATGGAATCCTCCAATGAATGCAGATTTTTTTCCCCATTTTTAAGAGTTTATTTAAAATTCCTCAATAATGTTTTACAGTTTTCTGAATAAAGACCTTTTACAGTTTGTTAGATGTACTTCTTCATCTTTTCAGATGCTATTGTAACTTAGTTTCTGAGCTTTTCTCATTGAGGAACCATTTGTACACAATAAGTTACACAGAATTTGGAGTGCAGTTCCATGAGTTTTGATGTGCGTGTCCACTTGAGTAACAAGATCTCAATCAAGAAAATTCCCTGGTGTCTCTTTCTGGGCAATTGTTCCATTTCTCGTGTTGACACAACTGCTGTTTGGATTTTTGTCACTGTAGATTAGGTTTCCCCATTTGAGAACTCCGTGTAAATGAAATTATCCAGCATTTGTCCTTTGGTATCTGGCGTCTGTCGTTCCACATCATGTTTGTGAGGTGTTCATCTGTGCCGTTTTGTGCCTCTGTAGTCTTTCCTTTTTATCACAGAATGGTGTTTCATTGCATAAATATACCATCATTTGTTTTCTATCCACCTGTTGATGGTTATTTGGGATACTTTTAGCTTTTGGCAAGTATGGGTGAAGCTGCTATGAACATTCTGTGCAAATTCTTTGTGTGGATATGTATTTTCATTTTCTTGAGTAACTTTGAACCTAGTGGAATGTCTGGTTCAAAGAATGGAGGAATGTTTTACTTTGTAAAGAAATGTAAAAGAGTTTTCCAAGTGGGTGACCATTGTATATACCCCTAGAAGCCAGTGTCTGGAATTCCTCATCGTCCACACCCTCGCATTTGCTGCTGTCAGCTATCTTAATTTTGGTCTTTCCAAGTGGGTCTTTCCAAGTGGGTACGAAGTGATGGTCATCGCCATTTTTGTAGGCATCTGCCTGGTAACTAAGGATGCTGAGGGCCTCTCACATGCTTACTGGCCACATGTATACCTTCTTGTGTGATGTGTCTGGTCAAGTCTATTATTCCTTTTGAAAGCAACTTTATGAAGATATACTACACATATAATAATGCAGTCACTTTAACTGTACAGTTTGATAAATTCTGACAAATGAGTGTAACCAGCACCACAGTCAAGATATAGAATATTTCTATCACCCCCGATTCCACGATGACCCTTTTCAGCCAGTCCCCAACCTTCTCCCCCAGCCCTACGCCACAAATGGTCTGCTTCCTGTCACTAGAGAATAGTTTGATTTGTTCTAGACTTTTCTATAAATGGAGTCATAGTAGGCATTCTGTGTGTCTGGATTTCTTCATTCAGTGTGGTGATTTTAGATCATCATGTTGTTGTATGTTGTATGCTTACTCATTTCATAGTTGGTAGTATTCCATCAGACATTTATGCCAGAATTTTATACATTCACCTGCTGATATCATTTGGATTGTATTCAGTATTTGGCTCTTATGAATAAAGCTATAAAGTGCCTGATTCATAGGGTAGGTGTATGACTAAGATTTAAGGAATTTGAAGGTGACTGTAGCATTTTATGCTACTTGAAGTCCCATCTACTCCACATTCTCTCCATTTGGTATGACATTTTTGCCATTTTAGTGAGTGTAGAGTGGTATCTGATTGTGGTTTCATTTTTATTCTTTAAAGAGAAGGTCTTGCTCTGTTGCCCAGGCTAGAGTGCAGTGGTATGAACATAGCTCACTGCAGCCTGAAACTCCTGGGCTCAAGCTATCCTTCCATTTCAGTCTCCTGGGTCGTTGGGACTACAGGTGTGGTTTTCATTTGCATTTCTCTGATGACTAGTGGTGTTCAGCATCGTTTCATGTTCTTATTGACTATGTTTTTCTCTTATGAAGAGGCTTTTCAAAGTCCTCATCCATTTTCACTTGTTTTCTTATAATTGAGTTGTAGGAAATCTTTACATGTCCTGATGCCAGGTCTCTGTCGATCTATATGTGTTGCAGATATCATCCTACAGTTTGTAGCTTGCCTTTTCCCTTTCTCCATGATGTTTTGGAAGAGCAGAAGTTTTAAATTTTTATGAAGTCCAATTTATAAGTATTTCCTTTGATGTTTGTGCTTTCTGTGTAACATCTAAGACATCTTTGCTGTCTTAAGGTGCAAAGATATTTTCTGAGAGCTTTTATAGTTTCAGCACTTAATGTAACCCTATGATTCATTTGAGTTAATTATGTCAAGTATGTCACAGACTACTGTCTGTGAAGGGGGACGTTTGCTTCTTCTTTTCCAATCTGGACGCCTTTTGTTTCTTCGTCTTATTATTTTTTGAGACAGGGTCTCCCTCTGTCACCCAGGCTGGAGTGCAGTGTCACGATCACAGCTCACCGCAGCCTCGACCTCCCAGGCTCAAGCAATTCTCCCACCTCAGCCTTCTGAGTACCTGGGATCACAGGCATGTGTCACCATGCCCAGCTATTGTATTTTTTGTAGAGATGGGGTTTCACCATATTGTCCAGGCTGGTCTCTAACTCCTGGGCTCAAGGGATCCTCCTGCCTTGGCCTCCCAAAGTGCTGGGATCACAGGCATAAGCTACCTTCCTTGGTCATGCCTTTTATTTTAATTTCTTGCCTCCTGGTACTGGCATTGGCTAAGACTTTCAGTACAATGCTGAGCATAAATGATGAAAGCAGACATCCTTGATTTGTGCTCAGTCTTGTGGGAGAATATTTGGTCTTTTATTATCAAATATGTTAGTGCAAGTTTTTGTTAGGTGCTCTTTATTATTTCGAGGACGTTCTTTCTATTCCTAGTTTACAGAGAATTGTTATTGAAAGTGGGTGTTAAATTGGGCCATGTGCTTTTTTCTACCTCTATGGAGAAAAGTGTATCATTTTTCTCCTATATGCTGTTGGTATGATGACTCACCTTGATTTTTTGAATATTAAAACAACTTTGCATTTCTGGGATACACCAGCTTTCATATGTTGGTGGACTTGACCCATTAAGGGTTTTTACAACTATATATATGGGAAATATTGTTGAGTAGTTTTCTTTTGTTGCAATGTCTGTATCAGGTTTTAGTAATGGTTAGTGTTAACTTTATAAAATGAATTGAGAAGTGTTCCTTTTTCCTTCATTTTCTGAAAGTAATTGTATAGAATTCATTTTACTTGTTCTTAGCATGCAATATAGTTACAGTGAAGACATCTGGGCCTGGAGTTACCTTTGTGGGAAGATTTTTAATTGTGATTTTAATTTCTGTGGTCATTATAGGGCTGTTCATATTTTCCATTTCTTTTTGAGTCAGTTTTGGCAATTTGAATATTTCAAGGAATTTGTCTATTTCACTGAAGTGGTTGAATTGAATGGCATAAACATTTTTTCATAATAATCCCATATTATTATTTTAATTATCATGGGATCTATAGTGATGCTATATATTTCATTCCTACAGTGATGTCATATATTTCATTCCTAATATGGTAAATTTGCATCTTTTACCTTATTGTCTTCATCAGCTTAGCTAGTTGATTGTTTCTAAGACACAGATGTCCGTTTCATTGATTTTCTCTAATTTTCTTGTTACTACTTTATTTATTTTTGCTACTAATTTTATAATTTCCTTTCTTTTAATTACTTTGCTTTTAATATGCTCTTTTTCTCAGCTTCTTAAGGTACAAAATAGGCTTATCAACATTAGGCCTTTCTAATTTTCCAATATAAACATTTAAAGCTCTTAGTTTTCCTTTACATACTGCATTAGCTGCAACCCACAAATTTTAATAATTTTCCTTTTTTAAATGTAGCATAAATCATTTTTCAATTTCCCTTGGAATAGTTTCTTTGACCCATGGGTTATTTTGATGTGTATTGTTTAATTTCCAAATATTTGGAGAATTTTTCAAACTTTGTTACTGATTTCTAATTTAATTCTGTGTTTGTAAAATTTTTGTTTTATTATAATTTCAATTTTTAAAAATATATTGAGACTTATTTTATGGTCTGTCTTGGTGAATGTTCCATGTTTATTTGAACAGAATGTGTATTCTTTTGTCATCAGGTAGCGTGTTCTACAAGTGTCAACTGGTGCTTCTTGGTTGATAATGTTATTTGTTTAAATCTTCTGCATCTTCACTGATATTCTGTCTGTTAATTAACATGAGAAGAGTCTTCAATCTCCAAGTATAATTGTGGTTCTGTCTATTTCTCCTTTCAGTTCTGTCATGAATTTTGAAGTTCTGTTATTAGGTATATGTTCATATTTAGAATTATTATAGCTTTCAAATAAATTGACCCATTTATTGTTATAAAGTGTCTCCCTTTATGCCTAGTAGTATCCATATTTCCTATGCATAGGGTTTTGCATGGCATGTGTTTTCCAGCCTTCTAATTTTAATCTTTGTGTGTATCTTTTTTTCCTTTCATGTATTAGTTCAGAATTATACATGTGTGCCTTTTTTTTTTTTTTTTTTTATGGAGTCTCATTCTGTTGCCCAGGCTGGAGTGCACTGGCGGGATCTCAGCTCACTGCAAACTCCACCTCCCGGGTTCACGCCATTCTCCCGCCTCAGCCTCCCCAGTAGCTGGGACTACAGGCATCTGCCACCACGTGCCCAGCTAATTTTGTTTTTGTATTTGTAGTAGAGATGAGGTTTCACTGTGTTAGCCAGGATGGTCTCGATCTCCTGACCTCGTGATCTTCCTGCCTTGGCCTCCATATGTGTGCTTTTGTATTTAAAATAGGTTGTTGTAGACAGAAGCCATCCTGAGTGACAATTACATTTTATGTAATTATCAGTATGGTTGGTTTAAATCTACCACCCTGCTATTTGTTTTGTATTTGTTGTATTTTATTACTATTATTTTATTTGTTTTTTAATTGATCCTTTCTCTTTCTTCATTCTTTTGGATAATTTTTTATGATTCCATTTTATCTGCATTATTATTATTATTATTTCGCTATGACTTTAAAAAATTTTAATGGTTGCTTTAGGGTTTACAATATGTGCCTTTGACTCATCAGTCTCTACCTTCAAGTAACATCATTTCACTTTACCTATGGTATAAGAACTTTACAGCCTTCCTCCTTCTGTCCTTTGTGCAATAGTGGGCCTACATATTTTACTTCTACATATGTCATAAATCTCCCAATATGTACTCTTCCTTTAGACAGCCAGTTTTCTAAAAAAAGAAAACTTTAAAATCAGAAAAAGATATTTTTCTGTCTACCCACCTATTTATCATTTCCACTGCTCTTCATTCTTTTGTGTGGATCCATGTTTCTGCCTGGCATCATTATTATTTCACCTAAATAACTTTTTATGACTTTTCAAAAACAGCGCATACCTAGTGGCAACAAATTCTCCCAATTTTTGTCTGTGTGAGGAAGTTTTTATTTAACCTTCATTTATAGGATTTTCTTACTGGGTATAGAATTTTAGGTTGATGTTTTTTTTTTAGCACTTTAAAGTTGTCATTCTCATTCTCTGACTTATGTAGTTTCAGATGATATGTCTCCTATATTTTTTCTCTTTGTTCCTCCATACATAAATATTTCCCCCACCTCCTGAATTTCCTTTAAGATTTTTCTCTTTCTCACTGGTTTTCAGCAATGTTGATTAGGTTGTGCCTTTGCATGATTTTTTCTTTTATATTGAGCTATTTCTTTGTAAATTTATAGTTTTCATTAAGTTTGAAAAATGTTAAGACTGTTATTTCTTTAAGTAAACTTTCTTTTTGTCTCTGTTCCTCTTCCTTCAGGGCTTCCAACTGCTTATGTTTCAAATGATTTGATATTGTCTTACAGATTACTGAGGCTCTGTTCAGTCTTTTTTGTTTGTTTTTAAAATCTTTTTTCCCTCCCTGATTCATACTGTATAGTTCCTATTGCTATGTTTTTGAATGAATCTTTTGCTCTCCAGTATCTAATATGTTGTTAACCTTATCTTGTGAAAGTTTTATTTTAGAGATTACATTTTTTGGTTCTAGATGTTGCTATTGGCCCTAATTGATACTTTCAATTTTTCTCCATGTTCACATTTTTCTTTAACTATCTGAGCAAATTGGGCGGGGCTCAGTGGCTCATGCCTGTAATCCTAGCACTTTGGGAGGCTGAGGTGGGTGGAGTTCAAGACCAGCCTGGCCAATATAGTGAAACCCCGTCTCTACTAAAAATACAAAAATTAGCTGGGTGTGGTGGCAGGCGCCTGTAATCCCAGCTACTTGGGAGGCTGAGGCAGGAGAATTGATTGAACCCGGGAGGGAGAGGTTGCAGTGAGCCAAGATCATGCCGTTGCACTCCAGCCTGGGTGACAGAGTGAGACTCTGTCTCAAAAAAAATAAAAATAAAAAAAAAGAACACATTTAAATCCTTACAATGGCGATTTTTCAGTTGTGTGAGGGACAGGCATGTTTCTAGGAATTGAATTCTTTGGCTTATTTATGGGTTGTAATTTTTTATTGGATACCAGGCAATTTGCTTTTTCCATCATTGATTGTTTCAGTTTTGTTGTCTTCCGTTTAAGAGCACTGAAGTTTGTTTAGACAGGAAGTTAGTTTCCTGGTGGATCAGGTTGTTCTCTTTGAGGCTGTATTTGTGCTTTGTTACAAGAGTTCAGTGTAGTTGTTACTCCAGAAACAAATGAGCCCCACACCTGCAGCCTGGCCCTTTCAGGGTCTCTAGGGATTGCCCCATATGTTCAACAAAGTCTTTCTACTCTCGCAGGATGGAATTAAAATATCTTCAATCCCTGAGTGAGATCTGGGAATTTTTTGCTTTATAGCTCCCAAGCTTACTGGCTTTGTGTTGTTTCCCCTGATGTGTGTGTAGATTAGCATCCAGCCAGGGTCTCAAGGAGAGCTTTTTGAAGGTTTCTGAGCTCTCTCTCTGCGTGGCTCCTTCTTCTTGGATCATCCACCTGCAAACTCCAGCTGCTGTGGCCTCCCCAGCCTCCCCCTCCCTCTCCTCCCACCACCGAGACAGCTCTGGTCCACCCTGAGAAAGCCAGAGCGATTGCAGGATTTTCTCTGTGTGTTTGTTTAATCTCACTGATTACCTTCCTGCATCATCGTTTCCCCCAGCACATGGAACAGTTGTTTTCTATATTTAACAGTTTCTAACCGGTTGAGGTGAGAAGACAAATTCTATGTCAGCTAATCTTTCATGACCAAATGGTGAAGTCGCCCTGGAGGATTAAAATTTTATTCATTTATTTTTTTCATCAGTTTGATTAGGAGGTGCTGAAGTGTGGCTTTCTTTGCGTTTATCTTGATTGGGATTTGTTGAGATTCTTGCGGCTGTGGGTTGATGTTTCAAATTGGTAGAAAATTGTCAAATTTTCTACCAATATTTATTCATATGTGTGTGTGTATATATATAATATATATATAATATGTGTGTGTATATATAATATATATATAATATGTGTGTATATATATAATATATATATAACATGTGTGTGTGTGTATATATATATATATATATATCTCCCTCATTTCCTTGCTTTTCTCCTTCTGGGAGACCAATTCCATGTTAGTTTTTTCCTTTCTGATATTTTCACCCTCAATTTCCAGAGGCCCTGGTGGCCCGAACTCTGACATCTAAGTCCTGCTCACTAAGATTGCTGTTCTCTGCATGAGATCCGTTTCCCATGTGTTAAACCTTGGAAAAAGCTGGGTACATGTTGCGCTTACCCAGCACGAGTCCATCTTCCACACACGGGATGCCTATTCAGTTCCTGGCTACTTCTCTTTGCCTTCCTGAGACTTAAAAAAGTTGCTCTTTACATTTTGCGCAGAGTTTATTGCTGTTATCAACAAGATGGTTGGTCTGATCTGAGTGAGTCTAGCACCACCCGAAGCTGAAAAGTGTGTATATAATACATATACTCTGTAAACATTTGCATTTCTTTCTTTTATTTCTTGTTTTTAATATTGATAAAAAGCTGGGTTTTTTTTTCCTTTTTTTTGAGACGGAGTTTTGTTCTTGTCACCCAGGCTGGAGTGGAATGGTGTGATCTCGGCTCACTGCAACCTCCACCTCCAGAGTTCAAGTGATTCTCCTGCCTGAGCCTCCCTAGTAGTTGGGATTACAGGTGCTTATGCCACCATGCCTGGCTAATTTTTATATTTTTAGTAGAGACTGGATTTCACCATGTTGGCCAGGCTGGTCTCGAACTCCTGACCTCAGGTGATCCACTTGCCTCAGCCTCCCAGTGTGCTGGGATTAAGGTGTGAGCCACTGCACCTGGCAAAGGCTGGTTTTTAATATTGATTTATATATTCTGCCATATTAGAAAACTTTTATATTCATTCAAATTACATATGTGTAAAATCCTTTGTATTGCCTATGTATTATATCCTCGGCATATAATGACAATTCCATTTATTTACTTATTTATTTTTTGCCAGTTCTCACATGTTATTTCTGTTCCTTGACTTAATGCACCAGCTGGTCCTACCGTGAAATGTCAAATGGAATACGATAACAGGTAGCCTTGCTCTATTTCTAAGCAAAGATTGAAAGAGGTCACCATTAAGAATGATACTTTATGTGTCATTTAAAAAGATACTTCATCAGGTTAAGGTCCTTTTCTTCTATTTATAAATTGATTTAATTCTTTTAAAAAATCATGAATGAATATTTAAAAATTTAAGTCAGAGTGTCTGTATGTATTGAAATGATCATATGAGTTTCCTCCTTTATCTGTTAATATGGCAAATTATATTGATTGATTTTCTAATAATAAAATACATTTTCACTCTTGAGATAAATTTCTTTTATGAATCTTAACTCGGTTTGCTGGTACTTCATTTAGGATTTTGGCATCCATGTTTATAGTTGAGGTTTGCCTTCTAGTTTTTTTTTTTCAATACTATCCTTGTCAGGTTTTGGCATCAGAATAATACTAGTCTTATACAATCAATTGGGAAATATTTCTCTTTTCCTCTTTTGTATGAAAAATATTGTGTAAGTTTGGAATTCTTTCTTCATTAAAAGTTTGGTAGAACTCCCCTGAAAAATCTCTGCCTAAAGTTTTCTTTGTGGGAAGGGTTTGTATGAATGACTCAATAATTTTATCACTTACAGGAAAATTTTGATTTTCTTCTCCCGGCAGTTTTGATAAGCTGTTTAATTTCCTGGAAATTAGTCATTTTTATTCAAATTTTCTCAAATTCTTATTCCAAAGGCAGAGTCTGACTGCAAGCTCTATAGTGTCCTCACCCTTTTTGTTCCTGACGTTGGTTTCTCTCTCAGTCTCTCTCTTACCCCATCTCCCTCCCTCCTTCACCCCCTCTCCTCTCTTCTGGATTACTCTCGCCAGACACTTACTGATCAAGGCTTGCAAGCTCATCAACCTAATGCTTCCGTATCACTCACTTTCCGCCCTGTGACCCTCTTCATCATGTGTTCGTCTGCTCTTCCCTCCCTCCTTCACCCCCTCTCCTCTTTTCTTGGATTACTGTCACCAGACACTCATCAACCTAATGCTTCCATATCACTCACTTTCCGCCTGTGAACCTCTTCTTCGTGTGTTCGTCTGCGTTGCATTGACTTTGCACATCATGTTGTCCTCATGTCCTCACCAGCCTATCCTCCTTGAGATATCAATTATAATGTTGAAGGATTTGCCATTTTGGTACATATGTCAATTTTTGCTTTGTTTCTATCAAGGTCATGTTTTTAGGTGCTAACTTAGGAATTATTACATATTCCTGGTGAATTAAAACTTTTATCAATATAAGCAGTCACTATCTCTAGTAGTCTTTTTACCTTGGAACTTACTGCTCAGATAGTGATTTTCATACAGCAGCTTCCTTTTGATTGGTGTTGATGTCGGTATCCTTTACCATTCTTTCCTTTAAACCTTTCTTTTTTCTTACTTTTAGATAGGACTCACAGAAATAGCACATAGATTTTTAAAACTCTTGGTTTTAAAAATTGGCTTTTCGTTGAAGGATTAAGACCATTAACATTTATTGTGATTACTGATGTATTCAAAGTATATTTTTCTGCTTTACTATGTGATATCTAATTGTGGCCCCTGTTCTGGGTTCCTTTTCTCATTTTCTTGCTTTCCTTTGCAGTAATTGAGTTTTTAAAATCATTCTACTTTTTCTTCTTTTAGTTCAAAAATATGCACTCTTTTATTCTAGTGGTTACCTTAGAAATTATAATATACATCATTGACACATCAAACTTCAATGTTAATCAATACTTTTACCCACTTTCTGGGAAAATGCAAGAATTCTGGAACACTTTACCTCTGCTAGCATATATTTCAGAGTTGCTGGTTATAGATTATACATTGATATTTATTCTGATATGTTTAAAAACTCACCAGATATTGCATTTTGCATTGATATTTATTCTGATATGTTTTACATCAATATTTATTCCAATGTATTTTAAATTCTACATTGATATTTTACATCGATATTTATTGCAATATATTTTAAATTCTACATTGATATTTATTCTGATATATTTTTAAACTCACCAGGCCTTACATTATTACTTTGCACAGTCATTGCGTATTGAGCCTCTTTCCTCTATTTGCTGCTAATGATCTTCATAATGCTTTGCATCTGGGGTCATTTTCTCCTGTCTGATGAGCCTCTTTGAGAATTTGCTGTTGATGAAATCTCCCTGCTTTTGTTTGAGACTTTCTTTCTCTCACCCTGTTCTTGCAGGACGTGCTGGCTGCGTGTGAATTTCTTGGATGGCAGTTGGCCTTTGGCATGTGGACGTCCTGTCTGTTTCTTTGGGCTTTCTCATCTCTGGAGAGGTCAGCCTGAAGTCTGAGATTGCTCTTTCAAAGGGAATCTATCTTTTTATTTCTCTATTGTTAAAATTTTCTTTTTTAAAAAAAATTCTAAAGTTTTTTGGGCTGGGTACAGTCATTCACACCTGTAATCCCAGCACTTTGGGAGGCCAAGGCAGGCCGATCAGCTGAAGTCAGGAGTTTCAGACCAGCCCAGCCAACACGGTGAAACCCCATCTCTACTAAATATACAAAAATTAGCCAGGTGTGGTGGTGCGCATCTGGCATCCTAGCTACTTGGGAGGCTGAGGCAGGAGAATCGCTTGAACCTGGGAGGTGGAGGTTGCAATGAGCCAAGATCCTGCCACTGCATTCCAGCCTGGGCAACAGAGTGAGACTCCGTCTCAAATAAATAAATAAATAAATAAATAAATAAATAAATAAATAAATAAATAAATAAAAATTCTACAGTTTTCAACACGAAATACCTAGGTGCATTTGTTTTTTATGTTCTGCTTGCAGTTGGTTGGTTTCTAGAATTTGTATGGTGATGCTCATCAGTTCTAAAAAGTTCTCAGTTTTATTTTCTTCGATATTGCCTCTACTCTGAGCTGCCTTTCCTCTCCTTCTGGCACTCTAATTAGATGCAAGTTAGAGCTACCCCCTTGTGTCATCTGTCTTTTACCTTCTTCCTGGCATAGTCCTTGTGTTTTTCTCCCCATAATTTCTTTTGGGTGATTTCTATTAACCTGTCTTCCTTTTCACCGATTTTTTCTTCATTCATGTCTATTTGTTTGTAAAGAAGCCTTTCCACCCAGTCATCAAATACTTAATTTTTGTTTGTTTCTAAATTGGAAAAGTTCCATTTGGATTTTCTTTTAAAATCTGTTACAGTTTTTGTTTTGTTTTGTTTTCAAGTTCTTCGCTGAACTTCTCATGCTTAGCTTTTATGTTGAATGTAGAAAGCACAGCTGTTTTACAATCTGTGGCTGGTAATTCTAATACCTGGATGTGATATATGGTTGTTGCTATAAACCGTTGGTTCCGGTGGCTTTTACTCATGATATCTTGTATTTATGTGCCTGGTTGTCTTTGTTAGTTTTCTGGTCATTGTATGTGAACCAACACATTTCTAGAAATAACTTGGGGGTAAGGGATAATGATGTCTTCCTCCAGAGAATGATTTCTTATATTTTCTTCTAGGCTCCCACAAGGGGCCTAGGGATTTCCTTTTGTCATATTCCCGCCCTTGGAATGTTGGAGCACTTCAGGACAAGCTCCTTACCCCTCTCTTCTTTACCTGTGTTCACACTCTAGGTCACCTGTAGTATCACGGCTTTAAATAATTGGATGTACATATGGCATCCGTATTCCCTGTCCTGACCTCCCCTTTGACGTTCAGACTTGTACATTCATCTTCTCTTTGCAAATCTCTTGAATGTCTAATAGTCATCTCAAACCTAAACTTTTGGACACTGAACTCTTTTTTTTTTGAGACGGAGTCTCACTCTTTCACCAGTCTGGGGTGCAGTGGTGCGATCTCGGCTCACTGCAACCTCCACCTCCCGGATTCAAGTGATTCTCCTGCCTTGGCCTCCTGAGTATCTGGGTCTACAGGCATGCACCATCACGCCTGGCTAACTTTTTTTATATTTTTATTAGAGACAGGGTTTCACCCTGTTACCTGGGATGGTCTCTATCTCCTGACCTCATGATCTGCTCACCTCAGCCTCCCAAAGTACTGGGATTACAGGCGTGAGCCACCGTGCCTGGCCTGGACACTGAACTCTTAATCTCACTTCCTTATTGACCCACTTCTTCCCAAATCATCCTTGTTAAGTCCAAAACATAGTCCTCAATTTCTCTTTCTCTCATATCTCATCTCTTTTCCAGTAGTGAGTGCTGGGTGGTTCAACCTTCAAAATAGCCACCAAGTCGAGACAGCGTTACTTTCTGCTGGCCTGGTACAGATGCCTTTTAGTTGGCCTCCCATCTTTATCTCTTCCCCTGTACAGTCCATTCCCATCCAGCAGCCAAAATTAATATGCCACGCCTCTGTTCAAGATGCTCCAACAATTTCAGCTTATGCCTAGAATAACATCCAAAATCCCCATTATGGGTCAAAAGGTCCTATGCGAGTTGACCTTTTCTGTCTACCTTTTCCATCTTATCTCCTTTTCTTCCATCCACTCTACTCAAACTGGCTTCCTTGCTATTCATAAAAAGGTCATTTTATGCCCATCTCGGTGCCCAGGCAGGTCCACTTTCCTCTTCCTGGAATGCCCATCTGCACATCTTTACCTGACCTGCTCACTTCATTCAAGTCTCTGCTCAAAAGTCAGCTGCTTAGAAAGGACTTTCTTCATCACCTAATTAAAGTAGCACTATCAATGTATGAGTTACCTATTGCTGCATAACAAGCAGCCCCAAAACTTAAAACAACAAGCATTTATTGTCTCAGTTTCTGTGGGTCAGGAATTTGGGGGTGGCTTAGCTCACTCTCAAGGTCCTTTATGAAATTGTGCTGAAGACATCAGCCAGGGCTTGGGATTGAAAGATCCACTTTGAAGAGGGCCTGCTCCTATAGCTGGCAGGCTGTGGTTGGCAGGAACCCTATCCATAGGGATGCCATGGTGTTCTCATGATGTGGCAGCTGATTTTCCCAGAATTAGTGATATGAGTGGAAGCAACAATGCTATTTATGACCCAGACTCAGAAGCTATGTCCTGTCATTTCCACAACATCCAGTTGGCCACATGTGCCATCACTCTTGCTATGGGAGGTGGGTCCACAGGTATGCATTGCAGGAGGAATGTGCATGTCTGACATTCATTGGTCCTGGCTCATTGCCTGATGCACATGTCAGAATGTTCATTTCTAGAAGGCAGGCTTCTTGTCTTTCATGCTCACTTCAGTGCCTAGGCCAGTGCGTGCCCCATGGCAGGTGTTCACTAATTATTTACTGAATAAATAAATGGGAGGTTTCCCAGGAGCCTGGAGGACGTCTGTGCAAAAGGATGAAAAGAGTCACGAAAGTGACAGCTGGGCAGGGAGCCAGGAGATGAGGTCAGGATGCAGAGCCAGAATGGGTGAATGAGGAAAGCTGGGACGAGGCTGTGGACAAGGGATTGGGGTCGGGTCCCATCGCCATTTGGGACTGAATGGTTAGCTGAGGCCAGCTATGGGCCAGAAAAGGGATGACCATTATAGAAAAGCTGTGCTGTTTTCTTCAAGACCAAGTCAGAGTTTTTTTTTTTTTTTTTTTTTTTTTGCTTCATTGCCATGGTGAAACAGGCAGGCAGGCTGGCATTGGGGCTGGTGGGGAGTGGCTCATGCCTGTAATCCCAGCATTTTGGGAGGCAAAGGTGTGCATATCACCTGAGGTCAGGAGTTCAAGACCAGCCTGATCAACATGATAAAACCTGGTCTCCACTAAAAATACAAGAAAATTAGCCAGGTGTGGTGGTGCATGCCTGAAATCTCAGCTACTCGGGAGACTAAGGCAGGAGAATTGCTTGAACCTGGGAGGTGGAGGTTGCAGTGAGCTGAGATGGTGCCATTGCACTCCAGCCTGGGCAACAGAGAGAGACACTGACACACACACACACAGAGAAACAGGCAGAGAAAAATTGGTACAGAAAACTTTACTAACAAAAAAACCCTCTCGATGAAGCTCACAGTCTGTGACATCCACGCAGAAGGCAGAATAGGGCCAGCGGCTACGCAGAGAATGGGATTTAGAGATTTGTGAGTACTTGATGGGCAGGTGAGATGCTTAAAAATGCAGATTGCAAAGCCAAAGTTCGGATGGCTTTGGCGCTGAGCTGCTGATTGACACAGTGGATAAGTATTTAGTCAATTTTGGTTAAGTGTTTGCTTCTGATTTACGTCTGGGAAGAGCTTTCTGAAAGCCATTCTTGATGATAACATAAATATCTATTTCTCCAATTTCCAAAAATCAGTATTCAGCCTACTTCAGGGGGGCTCCATGCACGTGGTGAGCTCTGCCTCAGGAGCATCCCTTGCAGGTGAGAATCCTGACTGCCTGGCAAACTGCTTGCAGAGGGCTAAGTGGGTTCACACAGTTTTGTGCATTTTAAACTAGTGACTGAAACAAGACTTTTTTTAAAAAATATTTTTCCCCATTTAACCAGAGAAAAATATGTCTTTGGGGGAGTTATGATGTTACCAGAACTGGTTAAGCACTGTGGAGAGACGATGGAGCCTCGGTTCAGGTTCCAGCTCCTTCGCTTTCTAGCTGTATAAATGTGGGCACGTTTCTTAACCTCTTTTGCCTCAGTTTCCTCACCTGTGAGATGGGATCAACAGATTACTTCGCAGACTTGTTGTGAAGTAAATGAGCTGTATATTTAAAGCTCTTAGGATAGTACTGGCATACGGGAAACATTATAGAACTAGTAAGTATTATACACTTTATTTTTTTAGAAATTTACAATTTTCATTGTGTATTTTTTTTTTTTGAGTGTCCTCATGGAAGCACTGAGACACCAGATGGAGGGCGTGATCAGGACCAGGACATCATCCACCCTAGTGATCTTCAAATCACTCACATGATCCCACTTTCTTATCAACAGAACTCGGAGCCTGTTGGGGACGGGGCGCATCCAGATTGAGAACAGCAGCAGCTAGAGCAGTTTCATTGCCCAGCCCCGCCGGACTCAAGTTTTCTCCAGTGAGATGTTCCCAGAAGTTGCTGGCTGGGGCTTTCAGGAAGACGTTTCAGATGGAAGACAGGCTCAGCTAGCAGGTGGGTAGCTTTTTCCCTTTGTTTTCCCTTTCTTCCTACCTTGAAAGCAGACGCAATGCTGGAGGTGGGGCAGCTGTTTTGTGACCAGTGGACAACAGCCTGTGCTGGGTGCATCCGTCTCCTCGGGCAGCTATAACAAAGCACCACATACTGTCTGGAAACAACAGACATTTACTCTCTTGCAATTCTAGAGGCCAGACGTCTGAGATCAAGGTGTCAGCAGGGCCGTGCTCCCGCTGAAGGCTCTGGGGAGGAGCCGTTCCATGCCTTTCTCTCAGCTCTGGTCCCACCTGTAGTCTTCGGTGTTCTGTGGTTTGCAGCTGCCCAATTTCTGCCTCTATCTTCACAGGGCCTTCTCCTCTCTGTGTGTCTGTGTCTCTTATTCTTAAGAGGACACCAGTGATAATGGCTTAGGACCCACCCTACTCCATTCTGACCTCGTCTTAACTAATGACACTGTCAGCAGTGACCGTATTTCTAAATCGAGTCACATTCTAGGTCCTGGGAGTCAGAGCTTCAACATGTCTCTTTGAGGGACACAAACCCACAACACTAAGGATGGCTGAGCAGAAAGGTGGAAGGAGGCAGAGGCCCTGATGGCTTCAGAGTCACCAAGGGAGCCCTGGCCCACCCACCTGCGGGCTTCCGGTCATCCCAGCCACTGTTTTCCATTTCCCAGCAAGCAGCTGTAATTCCTAACAGGTACAACATCTCACTGAAGTACCTGGAGTTTGGAGACCGCAACCACGGTGGAAGGGTGAATGTAAACCCTGGCCAGTTGTCCTCCAGCCTGAGCCCTTCCCTCCAGCAGTCTGTTCTCTGGGAAGCCACATTCCAACCTGAGTTGTTCCCCACAGTCTCTTGTTTGGAACATTTTTGAGGCCTCTCCGAGGCTCTTAGATGGTGAAAGAGTCTCTGCTCTACTTGGTAGACACCTACTGGGCTGTCTTTTGTTTTCTTCTAGGGGACCTTCCACCTTGCTCTTGGCTGTGGCACCTGGAGGCCCTGTTTTCACTTTGTAACTCTGCCCTCTGGACAGAGCTGGTCTGTGCCTGGGTGTTCATCTGACCCAAGCTGGGCCAATTAGACTTTTTTTTTTTGTGGTGAATGTTTTATGTTTATTGTTTTTTATTTTATATATATATATTTATTTATTATACTTTACGTTCTAGGGTACATGTGCACAACATGCAGGTTTGTTACATATGTATACCTGTGCCATGTTGGTGTGCTGCACCCATTAACTCGTCATTTACATTAGGTATATCTCCTAATGCTATCCCTCCCCCCTTCCCCCACCCCACAACAGGCCCTGGTGTGTGATGTTCCCCTTCCTGTGTCCAAGTGTTCTCATTGTTCAATTCCCACCTATGAGTGAGAACATGTGGTGTTTGGTTTTTTGTCCTTGTGATAGTTTGCTGAGAATGATGGTTTCCAGCTTCATTCATGTCCCTACAAAGGACATGAACTCATCCTTTTTTATGGCTGCATAGTATTCCATGGTGTATATGTGCTACATTTTCTTAATCCAGTCTATTGTTGTTGGACATTTGGGTTGGTTCCAAGTCTTTGCTATTGTGAGGAGTGCCGCAATAAACATACGTGTGCATGTGTCTTTATAGCAGCATGATTTATAATCCTTTGGGTATATACCCAGTAATGGGATGGCTGGGTCAAATGGTATTTCTAGTTCTAGATCCCTGAGGAATTGCCACACTATCTTCCACAATGGTTGAACTAGTTTACAGTCCCACCAACAGTGTAAAAGTGTTCCTATTTCTCCACATCCTCTCCAGCACCTGTTGTTTCCTGATTTTTTAATGATCGCCATTTTAACTGGTGTGAGATGATATCTCATTGTGGTTTTGATTTGCATTTCTCTGATGAGCTGGGCCAATTAGACTCTTTGTGGGGTTTGAAATGTGTGGGAAGGGACATCGTGTCTCGCAGTTATTATCACAGAGTCATGTCGGGATGGAGTCTAGTGCAGTGACTTTCAAACTCCAGTGCGCGTCTGGGTCACTTAGGGACTTCGTTACAGGTTTCCAGGTGAGCCACTATCCATTATGGAACACAGTATGGAGGTTCCTCAAAAAATTAAAAATAGAACTACCATATGATCCAGCAATCAGCAATCCCGCTTCTGAGTCTATCCTGTGTTACTTGGGTTTTTCAAGAGAAACAGACCAACAGGATATACACATGATATATACATAGATAGATATCCATCATATATCAGTGGTCCCCAACCTTTTTGGCACCAGGGACAGGTTTTGTGGAAGACAATTTTTCTGCAGACCGGGGTGGGGGATGGTTTCGGGATGAAACCGTTCCATAAGGAGAGCACAACCTAGACCCCTTGCACGTACAGCTTACAATAGAGTTCATGCTTCTATGAGAATTGAACGCAGCTGCTGATCTGATGGGAGGCAGAGCTCAGGTGGTAATGCTCGCTTGCCCACAACTCACGTCCTGCTGTGCGGCCCGGCTCCTAACAGGCCACGGACTGGAGCTTAGGGATATATGACATATAGAGAGCTTCCTAGAATGAGATGAGTGATAAGAAATTGACTCAGACTCATGGAGGCTAAGAAATCCCATGATCTGCCATCGGCAAGCTGGAGACCCAGGAAAGCTGGTGGTATAGTTTGAAGGCCTGAGATCCGGAGGGCTGATGGTGTGGATTCCAGTCTAAATCTGAAGGCCTGAGAACCAGAAGCACTGAGGGCAAGAGGACATGGATGTCCCAGCTCAGTCAGGCAGAGAGAATTCAACCCTTTTCTACCTTTTTGTCCTATTTAAGTTCTCAGTGGATTGGCCTTCGCCCACACACATTGGAGAGGGCCACCTGCTTTACTCAGTCCCCCAATGCCAGTGCAAATCTTGTCCAGGAACACTCCCAAACACCCAGAAATCATGTCTAACTGCCATCCGGGCACCCTGTGGCCCAGTCAAGTTGGCACACAAAGTCAACCATCACATAGCCAAAAGAATGAAAAACAGAGTCTCAAGAAATATTTGCACATCATGTTCATAGCAGCGTTATTCACTATAACCCAAAGATGGAAGCAAGCCAGGTGTCCATTGACAGATGAACAGATAACCAAGATCTGGTCCATCCATCCAGTGGAATGTCACTCAGCCTCAGAAAGGAAGGAAAATCTGACACATGCGACAAAATGGATGAAACCTGAAGACATCATGCTAAGTGAAATAAACCAGTCACAAAAAGACAATTATTGTAGTATTCCACACACATGAGAAACCTACAGAAGTAAAATGCATAGGGATGGCCCGGCGCAGTGGCTCATGCCTGTAATCCTAGCACTTTGGGAGGCCGGGGTGGGCGGATCACTTGAGGTCAGGAGTTCAAGACCAGCCTGACCAACACGGTGAAAACCCGTCTCTACTAAAAATACAAAAATTAGCCAGGCGTTGTGGCGGGCACCTGTAATCCCAGCTGCTCGGGAGGCTGAGGCATGAGAATCACTTGAACCCAGGTGGCGGAGGTTGCAGTGAGCAAAGATCTCACCACTGCACTCCAGCCTGGGTGACAGAGCGAGACCCTGTCTCAAAAAAAAAAAAAAATGCATAGAGACAGAAAGTGGAATGGTGGGTGCCAGGGGCTGGGGCTGGGGCACAAAGAATTATTGTTTAATGGGGACAGAGTTTCCGTTTGAGATGATGAAAAGATTGTGGAGATGGATGGTGGCGATGGTTGCACAATCACGTGAATTTTATTAATGCCACTGACCTGTACACTTAAAAATGGCTACGATGGTAAGTTTTATGTTATGTGTATTTTGCCACAATTTTTAAAAGTTTCCAGGTGATTTTGACGTGGTACATGGAGGCACAGTCCATAGACCGTCATAGTCCTGGCTACTGAGGTGTTGGAAGGTGATCCTGCTTTTCTGCTTCCTGAGGGAGGTGCTTGTTCAGTTCTTCTTGAAGCCTGTGAATTCTTCCAACACCATCAGTGGCTCCACCCCAGCCGTTACATTTATTTTTCTTTATTTCCCCTCCCCTCCCCTTCTCTCCCTTCTCCCCTCCTACCTTTTTTCTTTTCCTTTTTCTCCCTTCTGCTCAAACTAGCTTAGTTCTATTTCTGTGACTTGTGGCCAAAGCCCCTTCACTGTTGTTCTCACCTCCTGGGTAGGCAGCTCCCTGGGAGTGTGGGCTGGGAGTTAGTCTTCCCCCCTGCCTTGTGCACAGGCCGTGGGCCCGGAGGGACAGCTCGGGGAGTGTGTGTTGACCACGTCTGGCCTTCCTCCGGCGTGACTCAGCCTGGAGTCAGCACATTATCTGTTCAGGGAAATGTGCCTTTGATTCTGTTCCTCAGTGCTTATAATTTCATTATTATTTCCACAATGACATCCCATTGGTCCTCAGTTCCTCAGTTGGTCCTCAATTCATTCTGACTCATTTCACTTGAGTCATGGCTTAATTAAGTTGTTCTGTAGCACACAACGGCCTGGGGACTTTCCTTCTTTCCATGAGTGACTATTTTTCTCTAGGTTGGGATCGTTCTCTTTTCCATTCATTACTTCTTTTCTCTTGTATAGCATATTTGCCTAGTTGTGCTTTTATTGTTTTCATATTGTTTATGCCTGCACCATTCTGACAGGTAACTTCTTGATCTCTTCCCAACAATTTGTGACCGGGCTATTTTGGGCCCGAGCTTAGGTGAGGAGCTGAGATATCTTATGTTGTCTCTACTTTTCTGCAGCCCGAAGGAACATCTCTGGGTGGAGACTGAGGAAGTCTCTCTTCCCTGAGATTTTATCAGAAGTCCTGCTCTAGGGTACCCTTCTCCAGGGTTGAGAGTGTGGGTACTGCTCAGTGGGAGATTCCCCTGGGATTTTGACTGCTCCTGTAATTCAGAATATTGTCTTAGAGACTTTGCTTCCATCAGATGGATTCTGCCAATGCTTCAGGTTCCCTGGTTCACCTGCTTCTCTGAGCATCAGTCTCCGTTGTTTTGTTATCAGACAGAAGAAGGAGAAGGAGGAGGAAGAGAAGGATGAGGAGGAAAGGGTGGAGGAGGAAAGGAGGAGGAAGAGGAGCAGAAGGAGGAAGGGGAGGGGCAGAACAACCATCACCATGGCCATCCCCCGCCAGAGCACCCACCACACTTGCTTTCCTCTCCTCTTGGTGTCTGTGAGAAAGCACAGGATTTTGTCACCTCCCAGCCCAGTCTCTGGGATGAGGAGCCTCGGTGGCATGGGTACTCCAGGATCTTCTGAGTCTTTCTTTGATCTTCATTTGGTGTGGTTTATGGCTTTAGGATAAAGCCCTTCCCTTGTTTGGTTGCTGGGGATAATGGGGGGTGAAATGGCGGTGGGGAGGTTTTTTGCAGCCTTTTACTAGAGTTTCTCAAGTGGTTGGGGTTTGCGGCCAAGAACTTCCACAGGGACAGTTCAGTCGGCTGCCTCACTGGGGACTTCCATCCCGGCAGTGCCTGGGCTCCTCAGGAAGACAGTGGTCAGTTGAGTCCTTGCCAAGCCAGGCTGGCTTCAAGGAGGAGTGATTGAGGCGATTGTTTTCAGTGGCTTTGCGACAAGGTAAGCAGCCTGTTCTTAAAAGGGAGGGTGTGCTGAGGCTGCTGAGGCTGCTGGGAGTACTCAAGAGTTTGTGTGTGCATCTGTGCATATGGGTGTACGCACGTGTGTGCATTGTGTGTGCATGTGTGTCTGCACGTGTGTGCATTGTGTGTGCATGTGTGCCTTGTGTGTTCATGTGTGTATGCACTGTGCATGTGTGTGTGCATGCTTGTGCACTGTGCATGTGTATTCGTGTGTGTGCATGCATGTGTGGGTGCGTGTGCTTGTGTGCTAGAAGGGTTGTCAGAGTGCACTACTGAGCACTTTCAAGCAGGTTCTTGGAGGGCGGCACCAGCCAGTTCTCGGCTGCCCTGTTTCCTCCTTCTATTGCCCCTGCTCCCAGCACAGCTCAGGAACGGGGGCTCTCTGGAGCAGCTTACTCACCTGCTGGGTGGTCTTCCTGCTCTGATATGTTTACCTTGCTTTTCTCCCTTCCATCCCCTCCTTTTCTCCCTCTTCTTCCCCAAACATCAGACTGACGGGCAGAGATCCATAATAATAAACTCTCAGGAATATGGCCTGGTCCTGATGTTGGCAGCTGGCTGACTTCCCCGGACTCTGGCTTTATATGGGTTGGGGAAGGGCGAGCCCCTGGAAATGCAGAGATGGTGGCCACTGAAGTGAAGGCCCCCTGGGTCATCCCTGGACCTCCTCCAGGCATTTGTAAAGACTCCAGACCACTGTGGCTTTCAGGGCCCTTGTTACTTCCTTAGACTTCAGTGTTAAAATCTTTCACTTCCAAGAAGCTGAGTAAGCCCTGACTTGACTTATTTAGTTGGCTAATCTATGTTAAAGCCACCAGAAATGATTTATCGATTTGTTTAAAAGAGAAATCCCAGAAGGAAGATAACTTTCACATTTTTTTCGGCAGATCCCACATTCAGCCTGATAATGCAGACTCTTTCAAGGTAAGATTTGAAAATAAGAATTTAATACTAGAGCCAAACCTTCATTAAGTTTGAGGAATAAAAGCTACTTCATGTAAGTTTCAGTGAGACTAGCACCTTTGTGCCTGCACCCCCATCCGCATCTTGGAGGCCGGGCAGGTCCCAGCCCAGGACTGGGGACAGAGACCCAGAGTAGAAACCCACAGAGACCCTCAGGTCTGGGAGCATAAGGCTGGCTGGCTCCCAGCAACAAGTGTGCTCCATCATGGCTGTTCATTAAGCACCATGGAAGCCGGGGGAGGGAGAGTGAGCTCGACCTGGGGACTGGGGGCAGCTTCTGCAGGGAGTGACGCTTGACCCAGTCCTGAAATGCACATGGGTACTGGAGTTGTGTTAGTCAGGGTTCTCAGAGAGACAACCAATGGAATATGCGTAAGTATACATAGATAAGTACATATGTGTATGCCACATATACACAGACACATACGCATACACACACACACACACGCTCCATTCCAGCCCTGGCTCTCTCTCTTTATATGTATTTATGTTAAGCGATTGGCTCATTTGATTGTGGAGACTGGCCCGTTTGAACTCTGCAGAGCAGGCGGGCAGGCTGGAGACGCGGGAAAAGCTGATGCTGTGGCCCTGAGTCTGAAGGCAGGGTGCTGGCCGAACTCGCTCTTCCTCAGATGTCAGCCTTGGTCCTGTGCAGGCCTGCACCTGCTTGGATGAGGCCACATCAAGAGTGTCATCAGCTTTACTCAAAGTCCACTGATTTTAATGTTGATCTCATCCAAAAAACACCATCACAGAAACATCTAGGATGGTGTTTGACCAAACTGGGCATCAGAGGCCACGGCTAAGTTGACACATAAAACGAACTGCCCTGGATGGTAACTGGGAGAGTTTTTGGGATGGGGGTCTGGGCCACATGAGTGTGTTTGTGGGTGAAGGGGCAGAGTCCAGGGAGGGAGCAGAGAAGCGAGAGTCAGGAGGCCTGATTCCAGCCCTGGCTCTGACCCTGGTGGAGGAGAGGGAAGCCAAGGCAGGTCTACAGAGGCCACGGAGAGGGCCATGGCAGTGGCGTTGGTGATGCCCCAAGAGGAAGGGCAGGCAGGGCTGCCGGATGGTGGGGTGCTCAAGGAGGGGCTCCTGGAGGCTGGGGTGCCAGGCATCGTGGGAGGGCTGGGTGGCATGTGGATGGGCTTGGGAGTAGGTGGGAGTCTAGGGGTCCATGGGGAAGGGATGACAGAGCCGCTCCCTCATCCTCTGGGTGCCCTGGCACCGTTCTCTCTCTCCTAGTGCCTGTCCATGCCCTGCCCCACTGCAGTTATTTCTGAGAGTACAGGAGCCCCTCCCCTGGCAGCTGGACTAGAGCAGATCGAGTTCCAGTCTCAGCAAGCCAGCAGGTGTCTGGCACACAAAAGGGGCTTGGGGGCTATTTGCCAATGAATGAGCAATTAAGTAACTAGGTCAATGGATCACTGGGTCTACTGACTCCCTGGTTCAGGACCCTTTCCATGGGTCGGACACCGATGGGCCTGGTGTGACTGTGCGCTGAGCACTGGAATGGGAAGCCTTTGTGAGCCTGACTGCTGGCGCCCTGGTGATGTTCCTGCCTAGTAGATGACATCGAGTATTTAATAATCTGTCCCTGTTTTGTTTTTCAATGGCGATAAGGCTGCAGTGAACACCCTTGAATATTAATCTTGATGCACTTCTCTGATTATGTTCTTAAAATAGAATCCCAGACACATGTAAACAGGATTAAATGTTTTCCTAAGGGATCAAGTTAGGATTTTGGCAGTGTTTGGTAGTGTTGTGGCTAAGAACCGAGGCATGCCTACAGTTCTGCCTGGTCCATCACTCCTCCATTCTGCGGAGATAACTCAGGAGCTCCAGCCAAACAGGAAATGTCTTAAAATAGCCGGCCAGTGCCTGATGTACCAGTGCTAGAGCTCAGGCAGGGCTCTCTGTCCCTCTTCAGTCACTGTTTGGATCTTAGGGTCTTACCACCCACGGTCTGGCTGCTGGATAGATGAACTAGAGGCAGTGGCCTGCATGCTGCAGGCATGTGTTGGGTGTGGACTTGTTGGTTATAAACTGGGCTAAAGAGGTGACTTCTTAGACACAGCCACTCTAGGGCACGGAGGAAGATGGGATGGGAGATAAAGAAGATGGCCAGCCTGACCCTGGGGCCAGCGTGGGCTCTGCTTTCTTTTCTATGCCTGGAGAAGAAGGAGGAGAGGCAGAGCCAGCATAGGTAAATGTTCTTTAGAAGCAGTGACTTTCCCCACTAGTAATTCCACATGAATCAGTTAGCTTTTTCAGGGTTGCAAACTACCCCAGAACTCGGTGGCTTAAAACAACACCCAGATGTGTAGTTCATGACAGGAAGGGCCAGCAGTTTGTGCTGGGCTCAGCTGGGAGGTTCTTCTGGCCTTGATGGGACTCCCTCATGTATTTGTGGCTGGCCTTAGGTCAGCTAGGCAGCTCTGCTTCTGGAGGTTGGCTGGCTGTCAGCAGGAGCAGGCAGTGACTCCTCATGCAACAGGCTGGCCTGGCTTTGTTTGTCTGATGCTGGGCAGGTTTCCAGGAGAACACATGATCTTTTGAGGCCTAGGCTCAGGGAGGCACACTTTCATGCAATTTCTACCACATTCTGTTTGGTCAAAGCAAATCATAAGTCCAGCCCAGATTTAAGGGGTGGGGAAGTAGACTCCACTTCCTGTTGAGAGGAGCTGCAGCTGCCAAGTGACATTGCAAAGGAGCAGGGATACAGGAAGGGGAATAATTGTGGCTCTTTTTGTAGATGGTCTACCATATGGCCTAATATGTGGCTTTGAATCTGAGCAGTCAGACTAGCAACTTGTTCTTCTCTGTGAGATGAAAGATATTAAAAAGGGCAGCCCATGCAAGAGACTGGCGGGCACTGTTTCTACCCCTTCCTATAAAATATTCTGGGCATTTTTTCTATGAGGAAAGGGGGAACTGTCCTGAAGTCTTTCTGTGCTTGCCTGCTAGTCCTGTCCATGGCACTATCTTTCCACAGGCCCTGCAGAGAAGCTCCTTTCCTCATCAGCACCAATTCTAAAATAAATCAGAGTCACTTAGAAGCCAAGCTGGAAGCACATTCAACCTGCTGGGACCCACCACCCAGGAGCAAGGCTCTTAAATCAATTTGGAAATCGTTTCCATGTAATGTGAATGGACTTGGTTAGGGAATAGAAATCCCTGCCAAATCCCTACCTTGAATAGGATGAAAAATTAGATTAATCTGAAAAAAGCAGTCAGCAGGCAGTTACTTACCCTGTTTTAGATATCTGGGAGGACTGGGAAAATTGCGGCATGGTGTAGCAGAAAGAGCAGGTCTTTAGAGTTAAACAGACTGCGCTTTGCGTCCTGGGTCTGCCACTTAACAGTTGTGAACTTTGGCCACGTGCCTCCTCCTGCCTGAACCTCTGTTTCCTTAATTCCGGGGTAGGGATGACAATGCCTGCCTTGCTGGACTTCTGGGAGCATTAGTGACAGCAGATGTGAAGCATCTCACACAGAGTGGGGATGGATAAACAGCGGCTACAGGCACCTACCTCCTGGAAAAGGGCTGCCGTCAATTTGAGGCACTCTCAGGGCCTCTGGGCCAGCTTTTCCAGGGACAAGGGGCATTCCCATGGGTGTTGCAC
Organism: Gorilla gorilla gorilla; assembly: GCF_029281585.2. Lineage (NCBI taxonomy): Eukaryota > Metazoa > Chordata > Mammalia > Primates > Hominidae > Gorilla > Gorilla gorilla. The sequence goes on from NC_086018.1 coordinate 45,349,020, forward strand.
ATCGACCTTTGGTCTCATGTAAAACTCATCTTATTCATAGATACAGAGTGTACAGATATTTGGGTGACCTGCTTTATTTTACTTAACGCCGTAGGTATTTTCCACATTGCCAGAGCCTGCATAATTAAAATGTGTGATCGTTGTGAACAGTAAGATGTACATATCAGGTCATTTTTTTGATATTTAGGTTGTTTCTGGTTGTTTATTGGTAGAGACAATGTTACAGTGGGGGCAATGGAGCCCCCCCTCCTCCAGTATTTTAGGTTATGATTATTTTTTATCCTATTTCCAGAAGTGGGATGAAGATCCCCCCAGTTCTTGACTTATTTGTCCACATTGCTCTTCAGGTGTCTGTACCATTAATACTGTCACCAACAACATATGACTGCATCGATTGTTATCAAACTCTTGCCAGAATTAAGAATCACTTCTCGATATTTTTAAAGGGGATATAAAATGTGGCTACATTATTCTTTTTTAGAAAGTGTGGTTCCTCTGTGATGTGTCAGAGTGGTCGGTGGACTGTACTTCCCAGGATTCCCTCTGTGTGTTTCTGGCTCTTGTGGCCATGGGAGGGGTTCCTGTGTGGGCCTCAGAGGGCAGAAGTGAAGCCACAGCCCTCGGCCACACACGTGTGTTGTCCTCAGTTCCTGGCCTGTCTCAGGGGCGTGAGGCAGGGCCGGGCCTCAAATTGCAACTTGTTCCCCTGGATCCTCCTACTTCTAGGTAGGGAGTGTGCGTTTAAGTCCATGAGGAGGAGCTGGCTTCGAGGACACACAACACCTCAAGGCCAGATGGACAGGGGTTTGTCCATCCTCGTGGGCTCCATTCATCCTGGGGCTCCAGCCTGTTCTTGCTTTCCCACCTGGCAGCCATCTTCCTGGCCCCACTGACAGCCCTGTGGACTTTAAGCTCCAGTGCCAGATGGAAAGACAACAGCCTTGGGAGACTGCTTAACAAGCTCCCCAAAGTGAGTGAGGTTAAACCCCTATAACACATTTATCTCCACCTTCATCTCCATTATCTCCACCTCCATCATCTCCATCTCCATCACTTTCACTACCTGCGTTATCTCCATCATCTTCATCATCTCTATCTCCGTCACCTTAATCATCATCTTTTTTATCTCCATCTCTATCACCTCCATCATCTTCATCATCTCCATCATTTCCATCACCATCTCCATTATCTTCATCACCTCCATTTCTATTGCCTCCATCACTTCCACCTTCATTACCTCTCCCATTTCCATCATCTTCATCATCTCTATCACCTCCATCACCATCTCCATCATCTCCTTCTTTATCTCCATCACTATCACCTTCATCACCTCAATCATCTTCATCACCTCCATTTCTATCACCTCCATCCCTCTATCCTCATCTTCATCTCCATCTCCATTATCTTCTTCACCATCTCTATCACCTCCATCATGTCCATCACAATCTCTAGCACCTCCATCTCTGTATTTATTTATACCAGTTGTTTCTACTCTGATTGAACCTTCACTGATATGAGTATCACTTATTTGTGATTAGCTAATACATAGAAAACCAAATAATGCATACAGAGAAGGGAGGCTGTCATGACCAGCCCTGACCCCAGTTTTCCTCCTCAGAAGCAACTCTACTTGCAGTTTCTTACGGATCTTGGAAAGTGAACCCTGCACAAACAAGCTTATTTATACATGGTTAATTTTAACTTTTACACAAGTAAATGCTTTTCCTAAGAATGGTAACATGTACATACTGTTTTGCTTTATTCACTTGACAATATATCTTAGAAATGGGACCATAGCTGACATACAGAACTACCTCATTGTTTTCAGTGCATGCCTAGCATTCCATTATATGCATGCATCGTAACTGACTTTGCCAGTCCTATATTAATGGACATTTATGGTATTTCCAATCTTTTAATATGGCAAACAGTGCTATGAATATTCTGGTGCACATGTCATTTTGCACATGTGCTAAATACTTGTCAGATAAATTCCTATTCCTGGCTGTGTAATTCCTGGGTACAAGGGTAAATCTGATGGATGTCATTACCTACATGGATCGTACCTAGTAGCCCACTTTTCTAGATGATCTGTTATGATCTTCTCTTCATTATTCCTTCTCCCTTTGCTGTGTCCTTCTGTATTGCAGGGGTCAGAGCCTGGAAACAATGTTCCTTCAATCCTTTGCCAGCAGGGATCTTGTTTAGTTTCTGCCAATGAGGGCCACTGGTGTAAAATTTGGAAACCAGACAAAGAGAAGCTGACTTTTGGCAATGGCGTGAGACATGGGCGTCAATAAAGGCTGGGTGAGCTCTGCCAGTGGCTTTCAGACGTGAGTCATCTGTTCACACAGTTGAGATCTGCAGTGGCTGTCCCTGCAGTCTCCACTTCCTGGATTCCTGAATGCTTCCGAAGCTTCCCTGACCTTGACTCTCCCCAGCAGCTTCGTAAGCCTGTAATCTCCCGCATTAATCTCCTCTCCATTGAAGGACCTGGAGGGTTTCCATTTTCCCAGGCAAACCCTGTCTGAGATGTATCCCCACTAGCACTGCATAAGAGCTCCCAGGGCCCCACCTCCTCACCACACAGTGCTTGTCAACCCTTCAGTCAGTTGCGGAAGTGAACAATAGTATCTCGTTGTAGTTTTAGTTTCAGAATTGTGCGTGTAGAATTGATGTTTTGTTTGTATGTTTAACAGCCATTTGTATTTTCTTTTTTATAAACCAGGTTCGTATCCTATGATTATTTTTCTGTTGTGTTACTGATGGGTGTTGTCACCTACATGGATCATACCTGTTAGCACACTTAAACATTTTTTCAAAAAAATCTTTTTAAAAAATTAATAAGAAATAGCACCGTATGACATAAATGGCAAAACTTTTCTCTGGTTTTCAGTGTCTTTTGACTTACTTTATATGTACTTCTTGAGATGAAGATTAAAACATTTTAATGTAATCCAACGTTTTTTCTTTTATGGATTTTTTTTTTTTTTTTTGGAGACAGAGTCTCACCCTGTGGCCCAGGCTGGAGTGCAGTGGTATGATCTCGGCTCACTGCAACCTCTACTTCCCAGGTTCAAGCGATTCTCATGTCTCAGCCTCTGGGTAGCTGGGATTACAGGCATGTGCCACCATGCCCCGCTAATTTTTGTATTTTTAGTAGAGATGGGGTTTCGCTATGTTGCCCAGGCTGGTCTCGAACTCCTGACCTCAAGTGATCCGCCTACCTCAGCCTCCCAAAGTGTTGGGATTGCAGGCGTGAGCCACTGCACCCAGCCTGTTTTATGGATTCTGTGTTTTGAGCTGTACTTACCTTGGTGGGGCAGTTACCACTCGCAATTATTCCGCGGGCTTCCCTCTGCTTCCCAGGCTCCCTTGGCAACCTGTGAGTCTTTAAATTCTATTTTTAGGCTTCTGTGTTCTTCTCATTTTTCTACCTTGATCCATCATGGCCTGAGAAAGATGAATTAAAATTTCCTACTCTAAAGTATCCCTGCTGCTTCTTGTATTTTCTGAACTTGAGCACTATCCAAGTTGATGTTACATTACGTTGTGCTAATATCTATAATTGCTAGACTTTGTGGATTGCACCCTTTATCACTCTAAAGTGACTTTTTGTTCTATAGAATGCCTTTTGTCCCAAAATACAGCCTGTCTGATATTGATTGTTGGCCCTGCATTTTAAAAATGCATTTGCCTTTCGTGCTTTTATCTTTAACCTCTCTGAGTCGCTTTGTTTTTGATATACCTCTGGGATACAGTTCACAATTGGCCTCTGCCTCCTGAATAAGTTTAACTCCTTAGTGAAGTACAGATATGTTTGAAGTTAGTCCTGTTATTACTATACTACTTGCTACTTTTTTTTATTTATTTTTTGAGATGGAGTCTCGCTGTGTCACTCAGGCTGGAGTGCAGTGGCACCATCTTGGGTCACTGCAACCTCCGCCTCCCTGGTTCAAGCACTTTTCCTGCCTCAGATTCCTGAGTAGCTGGGATTACAGGCATGCACCACCATGCCCAGCTAATTTTTGTATTTTTAGTAGACATGGGGTTTCATCATGTTGGCCAGGCTGGTCTTGAACTCCTGACCTCAGGTGATCCGCCTGCTTCGGCCTCCCAAACTGTTGGGATTATAGGCGTGAGCCACCACGCCTGGCCTATACTTTCTACTTTTAATTGTCCTTCAAGAACATCTTTCACTATAGATTCTGTGTATCCTTTACTTTGTTTCATCCGTTTGTTTATTTTTGTCATTTGGCAGGACTGGAAGTTTGCTTTAGTGCCCGTCTTCTAACTCTAACTTTATACACCCTACTCAATCCTCTACTGACTCCACACATTGAACAATGGCAGCACAAGTCTATCTCAACTTCCTCAGACTGGCTTCCTTGCTCCTCAGCTTGCAGATGGCCTATTGTGGGACTTCATCTTGTGATCGTGTGAGTCGATATTGCTTAATAAACTCCCTTTCATATATACATCTATCCTATTAGTCCTGTCCTTCTAGAGAACGCTGACCAATACACTGTGTTTCATTGGTGCTTGTATCTGTCTCTGTCCTGCTTTCAGTTGGGTTTACCTTTCGGATATGATTTTCTGGTTTCCTCATATTTTTTCCTGAGCTTTGTCACTTTTTGTTCTATCTCTATTTTCACTCAATGCTTTTTTCTCCACTTTGAGTTCTAAATTTTTCTAATCATGATGAAATGTTTGGTGTGTGACACTGGCTGTGTTTGCGGTTGTGTTATTTTAGTTTTCCTTCTTCCTGCTCACGCTAGGTCATCGCTGAATTCACAATGCAGCCTCTCTCCTCTGTGTGACCCCTTATAAAACTGCTTCCTGCAAATATGGCTCCTCTGTAGCTCCTGGTTCAGCCCCACCTTTCCTCTCTGGACGCTGCAGACTCGGTCCATCGTTGCTTTTGTCACACATCTGTGTACCATTTCTCTGGTCTTAATCAGAGATTGTCAGTTTTCATTCTGGTTTTGTCTTTTTCCCCTTGATGTCTGCACCACGGGCATGGTCCCGTGGCACCTTTCACACTTTTTCTGGCTTTTATTTTGTGTGGTAGCCATTCCTCATACATTGATGTTCAGGGCTACGGATACCTTTCTTGTTACTTTCTTTTCTGCTTTTAGTTAATGTCGAATAGAAGGAGGGAGAAATCACTGCCTTTCTCTTGCCATGTAAAAACTGCTCTAATTGTTTTAATTGGCATTTCTTTATTAGTGAAGCTGAATATTGAAAAGATATCCTAAATAAGGAATTTATAATCCAATATAATGCACAGTGTAGCCGGATAGAGATTGACCTTGTTTATGCCCATTATGCAAGTCCTGAAATTCTGACCCTGCCTGCTCAGGGAAACAGAATTCTAGTGGGTCTACTCAGAGCATGTGATTACTTATAACAAGAAATAGGGTTCATTTAATGGGGAATTTATAAAGTCAACAACACTGGGCTTTGTAACAGTGACTAAGCCACACTTGAATGAACTAAATACAATGTTCTAGCAGTAACTTAACATAATTGTGTATATAAATATACACACACACGTATATAATTGTGCATATATACACACATAGATAATTGTGTATTTATATGCACACAATTAATTTGTGTATATTTACATAATTACATGCACAAATAGCAAAACAGGACAAAGATGCAGAATTGTGCCTGGAACCTCCTAATTCCTAGATGTGAAGAAACAAGCGATACCCTGAATGTTGTTGAGGTTGTCACATATATATGTGAGACATAAACAAGGCCATAAACAAGGTCAGTATCCAGCCACACAGTGCATTATCCTGGATTTATTATAGATTCCTTATTTAGGATACTTTTCAATATTCAACTTCACTAATAAAGGAATACAAATAGAAACACTCAGAGCAGTTTTTACATGGCAAGAGAAAGACAACGATTTCTCACATCTATACATGTGGCAGCCTCAACAACATTCAAGGTATTTCCTCTGTTCCTTCTCATCTAGGAATTATGAGGCTACAGGCACAAGTCTGCATCTTTGTCCTGTTTTGCTGTTTCCCTGACCCCACCTTGACTCTGAGTCACAGCTTCCCTCCACTGCAGGCTCTGCCAACGTCTGGCACTGCTCTCCTGAGCCCATGCGTGCTTCTCAGATCTCTGCTGCAGCTGTGGGAAGGGCTTTTAATCTGCCCTAGCTTTGTCTTGGCAGGTGAATCCTAGTGTCCCGCCTTTACATTTCCTGACAAGCCTCAGCGTGGATGCTGCCTCCTGATGGCATTCATGTGTCTCATGGTCTTCACTGCCCCGGGTTGCAGCCATGGGGTTGGTCACTTATCCACCTTGTCTTGAGATGTGAGCCTCACTAGTCATCGGCTGCTGCATCACCTAACTGCCTCTTGGTTTCCAACACCTGCCCTAAGTATAATTAGGCAAAGCTAAGTAGTTCCATGCTTTCCTCCCACCCCAAATGCAAGTGTCAAAAATCATCTTCCATAGAAGTCCAGACAGCATGATGCAGACACTATTTTGTAGGATGCTTTCAGGATTTGGAGCCCACCTGTGCTCAGAGCAGAATTCAAGAGCTGGCTGTGCTGGAGGCTGAGATGTAGGACTAAGAGTCACAGGCCCAGTGGACAAGCGGTACCTGCTCTTGGGGAGAGCTCCATCCAGCAAGGGAGGCTGATATCAGAAAGATGACTAAAGAGGCTCCTAGTTACAAGACCCTGTGCAGACTTGCGGGCATCTATGGACCCGGGATCTATCCCAGGTGATGCGAGAAGCCACCTGGAGTTTTGAGAGGAGGCAAGATTATGGGGCGGTCGCTGTTGCTGGTGACACAGTTGGGCTTCTGGAGAAGGAACTGGAGGGAGCAGACAGGAGGGCGCTGGTTTTCAGCAGTGTTTGCAGAAACGGAAACCTGAGTCAGGGAGACTCCACTGGAGAAGTGGAGGGGTTGGGGGCGGCAGTGCTGAGGACCCAAGTTGGCAGATCTCACCCTTGGCTGAAGGGGGAGGGAATCAGGTGTAACAGATTCCTTCCGTTTCCTCCCAGCCCCAGGCTTTGAGTAACAGACAAGGATCTGAGCCCCCAGCATCCTCTCTAGCTTGCTCCACCAAGATGGTGCACATGGGAAACTCTGCTAACTTTACACTGGACAGATTTGAGGACCTCAGTCTTCCGTTAGGTGGTAATGATCTGACAGAATAAGCTGGAAACTTCGCCCTTTGCATTATAAATGTCGTTAGCAGGGAGAGATTCCACAGATTTACTGTAAACCAGGATGAAGAGGGTAAAAGAAACACCCCATTCACATCCTTGTGCCGAGCCCCCTGTCTACTGGGGAGCAGGGCAGGTTGGGGAGAGGTCATGTGGGGCTTGATATTAGTGAAAACAAAGGGAGGATTAGGAAGATGTCAACTGAGCTCTTTGAGTAAAAGAAACTCATTTTTCCATCACTGCAGAGCCTTCAACCTAATTTATTACAATTAGAGGGACTGCGTCAGTTCTCACACATGTGAGATTTAAGGCTCGACAGCAACTGCCTGCATAGGGGAGCCCAGGATGGAAAGTAGTGGCACCTGATGGCTTCTGTCCCCGCTGGTGACCACACCTGCTGACGTCCTGATCCTGCTCATTCTCCGAGCTTGGCTCTAATCACGCAGCTGTAGGTTCTGGGCCTGGGGCTTCAGAGGAGCCCCTGTACGGCTGTGGTCAGGCCACGCCATCCGCCGGGCCTGGCTGTCCTCGTTGGTATCATGAATTGTGTGGACTACATTCTTCCACTTGCTTATTCACCAGCTGCATGTTATGTCTGTGTTATGGAGGGGACTGAAAAGAAATATCTCAATCCTTGCCCTAACCAATCCCTGTCCTACCCAATCCATGTCCTACCCAATCCTGTCCTACCCAATCCATGTCCTACCCAATCCTGTCCTACCCAATCTCTATGCCTTACCCAATTCCTGCCCTACTCAATCTATGCCCTATTCAATCCCTGTCTTACCCAATCCCTGTCCTACCCAATCTATGTCCTACCCAACCTATGCCCTACCCAATTCCTGCCCTACCCAATCCCTATCCTACCCAATCCCTATCCTACCCAATCTATGCCCTACCCAATCTATGCCCTATTCAATCCCTGCCCTACCCGATCCCTGCCCTACCTGATCCCTGCCCTACCCAGTCCCTGTCCTACCCAATCCCTGCCCTACTCAATCTATGCCCTATTCAATTCCTACCCTACCCAATCCCTGCCCTACCCTATCCCCTCCCTACCTGATCCCTGCCCTACCCAATCCCTGCCCTACCAATCCCTGTTCTACTCAACCTATGCCCTATCCAATTCCTTTCCTACTGGATCCCTGCCCTACTGGATCCCTGCCCTACCGGATCCCTGCCCTACCGGATCCCTGCCCTACCGGATCCCTGCCCTACCTGATCACTGCTCTACCCGATCCCTGCTCTACCCAGTCCCTGCCCTACCAGATCCCTGCCCTACCCGATCCCTTCCTTACCCAGTCCCGGTCCTACCCAATCTCTGCCCTACTCAAAATCTATGCCCTTCCCAGTCCCTGCCCTACCCAATCCCTGCTCTATTCAATCCCTGCCTTACGAAGTTCCTGCCCTACCCACTCTCTGCCCTACCCAATCCCTACCCTACCCAACCCAGTCCCTGCCCTACCCGCTCCCTGCCATACCCAATCCCTGCCCTACTCAGTCCCTGCATGCAGGAAGAGTTGCTTGAGGCCAAGCCAGGCTGCCCAGGAAAGAATGAAGGCAGGAGGACCAGGCCCCAGGGGCTCTGCCCTCAGCAGGACCCGCCCTCCAAAGGGCATTTGGAGAGGGGAGGGGAGGATGCCACATGGGGGGGCTACAGTTGCACTTGACGATTAGTGCATGGGCCAGAGATACGAGTGATGTTCGAGCAAGTTTTCTGTCCTAAACCCTAAGTGGGCTCTGCATTGAGAAACCCCATGAGGAAAGTTGATAGGGGCCCACGGAGCATTGGGAAGAGGGTCAAGGATGACCTCGAGACCCCTGACTTGGAATGGCTTTCACTGATGGGGAGCATGGGCAAAAGAGGTGAGCATATCACTTCACTGGAGGGCACGAGCAAAGCAGGCGGAGGCACCGCGGGCACCTGGGTCTGCAGGGAAAGGGAGGCTGTTGCCTGGGCCCAAGAGGTAGATCGTGTATGTGTGAGGCTGGGAAAGGGGCCTGGAGTCTCCCCAGTAGACACGTGCTGAGCAGATACCCTCTGTCCTAGATGCCAGGGTCACACCTGCTCCCGAGTGGCTCACATTCCACTTTGATTCTCCCATGTATTTATTCTGTTGTCATTAGAATTTTTTTATTCTGTACCTAAAAAGACAGATTGGCCACCATCCCTGTCCTCGCAGACATTTGCAGCCCCTTCAGTGATAAGCCCTCAGAATATATGAATGTCTAGGGACACATGTGTAACTGAAGACCATAGGATGCCAGAATCTTCACCCAGGCTTCGGCCATCATCTCGGACCTCGGGGATTTTACAGAGGGAGAACCTGAGTCACACAGAAAGAAGAGGTCGTGCCCAGAGCCATGTGGGGAGACAGCAGCGGGGTGGCTGGGAGAGCCCTGTCCACAACTGCAGGCTCTGCCTTGCTTCTACTATCCCAGCTTGTGCCCAGGGACGCACCCTCTGGGATGAGGACCTCTGAGGCTGTGTGCTGATGAGTGGGCATGGCTGCAGGGGTACGTGGCCAAGGGACGCAGAGAGGCTTTGCTAAAGGGAAGCAGTGGTGCTCACCTAGCTCTAAACCAATCACTAAATCCTCCTGGAAAACTTCTCCCTGGAAACTGGAGCCTTTTCAGAAGGGACCCTCCATCACCAGTGCTGGGGGGAGCTCCATGCAGAGGCACGGGGCCCAGGGCCAGGTTGGCCACATCTGGGATGTGGGGCCAGCGGGGTCTGTGGGGAGAAGACAGGCAGATTCTGGAGCACTCTGGAGACAACTCTCACGTCTCAGCCATCCACATGAGAGCCAGATGCTAAACAGCTGGGGAGACCCCCACCTTGGAGGCATGCAGGAGAGGTGGGCACAGCCTGTGGGGGAGGGTGTCCTGCATGAGGAGGGAGCTGGGGCCACAGGGCTTCAGGGGCTGGGTGAGTGGACTTTTGCTTCTCTAACAAATGACCACACAGTGGCGGCTTAGAACAACACACATTGATTCTGTCACAGTTCAGAGACAAGAAGTCCAAAAGCAGGGTGTTGGCAGGGCTGCTCTCTCAGAAGCACCAGGGAGGATCCTTCCTGCCTCTTCCAGCTCCCAGGGGCTCCAGGCTTTCCTTGGCTGGTGACGGCACCATGCCATCCTCTGCCTTCTGTGCACACAGCCTTCTCCTCGACTCTCTCTTCCACTTATAAAAGGTCAGTCATTGGATTTAGGGCCCACCCCTGACCCACAAGGGTTTCATCTGTGATCCTTATGTTTTTTTTTTTCTATTATACTTTAAGTTTTAGGGTACATGTGCACAACGTGCAGGTTTGTTACATAGGTATACATGTGCCATGTTGGTGTGCTGCACCCATTAACTCGTCATTTACATTAGGTATATCTCCTAATGCTATCCCTCCCCCCTTCCCCCACCCACAACAGGCCCCGGTGTGTGATGTTCCCCTTCCTGTGTCCAATTGTTCTCATTGTTCAATTCCCACCTATGAGTGAGAACATGTGGTGTTTGGTTTTTTGTCCTTGTGATAGTTTGCTGAGAATGATGGTTTCCAGCTTCATCCACGTCCCTACAAAGGACATGAACTCATCATTTTTTATGGCTGCATAGTATTCCATGGTGTATGTGTGCCACATTTTCTTGATCCAGTCTATCATTGTTGGACATTTGAGTTGGTTCCAAGTCTTTGCTATTGTGAATAGTGCCGCAATAAACATACGTGTGCATATGTCTTTATAGCAGCATGATTTATAATCCTTTGGGTATATACCCAGTAATGGGATGGCTGGGTCAAATGGTATTTCTAGTTCTAGACCCCTGAGGAATCACCACACTGACTTCTACAATGGTTGAACTAGTTTACAGTCCCACCAATAGTGTAAAAGTGTTCCTATTTCTCCACATCCTCTCCAGCACCTGTTGTTTCCTGACTTTTTAATGATTGCCATTCTAACTGGTGTGAGATGGTGATCTCATTGTGGTTTTGATTTGCATTTCTCTGATGGCCAGTGATGATGAGCATTTTTTCATGTGTCTTTTGGCTGCATAAATGTCTTCTTTTGAGAAGTGTCTGTTCATATCCTTCACCCACTTGTTGATGTGGTTGTTTTTTTCTTCTAAATTTGTTTGAGTTCTTTGTAGATTCTGGATATTAGCCGTTTGTCAGATGAGTAGATTGCAAAAATTTTCTCCCATTCTGTAGGTTGCCTGTTCACTCTGATGGTAGTTACTTTTGCTGTGCAGAAGCTCTTTAGTTTAATTAGATCCCATTTGTCAATTTTGGCTTTTGTTGCCATTGCTTTTGGTGTTTTAGACATGAAGTTCTTGCCCATGCCTATGTCCTGAGTGGTATTGCCTAGGTTTTCTTCCAGGGTGTTTATGGTTTCAGGTCTAACATTTAAGTCTTTAATCCATTTTGAATTAATTTTTGTATAAGGTGTAATTTTGTAATTTTGTATAAGGTGTAAGGAAGGGATCCAGTTTCAGCTTTCTGCATATGGCTAGCCAGTTTTCCCAGCACCATTTATTAAATAGGGAATCCTTTCCCCATTTCTTGTTTTTGTCAGGTTTGTCAAAGATCAGATAGTTGTAGATGTGTGGCATTATTTCTGAGGGCTCTGTTCTGTTCTATTGGTCTATATCTCTGTTTTGGTACCAGTACCATGCTGTTTTGGTTACTGTAGCCTTGTAGTATAGTTTGAAGTGAGGTAGCCTCACAATCTTGTGAAGAAAGTCATTGGTAGCTTGATGGGGATGGTATTGAATCTATAAATTACCTTGGGCAGTATGGCCATTTTCACGATATTGATTCTTCCTACCTGTGAGCATGGAATGTTCTTCCATTTGTTTGTATCCTCCTTTATTTCGTTGAGCAGTGGTTTGTAGTTCTCCTTGAAGAGGTCCTTCACATCCCTTGTAAGTTGGATTCCTAGGTATTTTATTCTCTTTGAAGCAGTTGTGAATGGGAGTTCACTCATGATTTGGCTCTGTTTGTCTGTTATTGGTGTATAAGAATGCTTGTGATTTTTGCACATTGATTTTGTATCCTGAGACTTTGCTGAAGTTGCTTATCAGCTTAAGGAGATTTCGGGCTGAGACGATGGGGTTTTCTAGATGTACAGTCATGTCATCTGCAAACAGGGACAATTTAACTTCGTCTCTTCCTAATCGAATACCCTTTATTTTCTTCTCCTGACTGATTGCCCTGGCCAGAACTTTCAACACTATGTTGAATAGGAGTGGTGAGAGAGGGCATCCCTGTCTTGTGCCAGTTTTCAAAGGGAATGCTTCCAGTTTTTGCCCATTCACTATGATATTGGCTGTGGGTTTGTCATATATAGCTCTTATTATTTTGAGATACGTCCCATCAATACCTAATTTATTGAGAGTTTTTAGCATGAAGGGCTATTGAATTTTGTCAAAGGCCTTTTCTGCATCTATTGAGATAATCATGTGGTTTTTGTGATTGGTTCTGTTTATATGCTGGATTACATTTATTGATTTGTGTATGTTGAACCAGCCTTGCATCCCAGGGATGAAGCCCACTTGATCATGGTGGATAAGCTTTTTGATGTGTTGCTGGATTCGGTTTGCCAGTATTTTAGTGAGGATTTTTGCATCGATGTTCATCAGGGGTATTGGTCTAAAATTCTCTTTTTTTGTTGTGTCTCTGCCCGGCTTTGGTACCAGGATGATGCTGGCCTCATAAACTGAGTTAGGGAGGATTCCCTCTTTTTCTATTGATTCTAATAGTTTCAGAAGGATTGGTACCAGCTCCTCCTTGTACCTCTGGTAGAATTCGGCTGTGAATCTGTCTGGTCCTGGACTTTTTTTGGTTGGTAAGCTATTAATTATTGCCTCAATTTCAGAGCTTGTTATTGGTCTATTCAGGGATTCAACTTCTTCCTGGTTTAGTCTTCGGAGGGTGTATGTGTCCAGGAATTTATCCATTTCTTCTAGATTTTCTAGTTTATTTGTGTAGAGGTGTTTATAGTATTCTCTGATGGTAGTTTGTATTTCTGTGGGATCAGTGGTGATATCCCCTTTATCATTTTTTTATTGTGTCTTTGATTCTTCTCTCTTTTCTTCTTTATTATTCTTGCTAGCGGTCTATCAATTTTGTTGATCTTTTCAAAAAACCAGCTCCTGGATTCATGATTTTTTGAAGGATATTTGTGTCTCTATCTCCTTCAGTTCTTCTCTGATCTTAGTTATTTCTTGCCTTCTGCTAGCTTTTGAATGTGTTTGCTCTTGCTTCTCTTGTTCTTTTAATTGTGATGTTAGGGTGTCAATTTTAGACCTTTCCTGCTTTCTCTTGTGGGCATTTAGTGCTATAAATTTCCCTCTACACACTGCTTTGAATGTGTCCCAGAGATTCTGGTATGTTGTGTCTTTGTTCTCATTGTTTGCAAAGAACATCTTTATTTCTGCCTTTATTTCATTATGTACCCAGTAGTCATTCGGGAGCAGGTTGTTCAGTTTCCATGTAGTTGAGCCGTTTTGAGTGAGATTCTTAATCCTGAGTTCTAGTTTGATTGCACTGTGGTCTGAGAGACAGTTTGTTATAATTTCTGTTCTTTTACATTTGCTGAGGAGTGCTTTACTTCCAACTATGTGGTCAGTTTTGGAATAAGTGCGGTATGGTGCTGAGAAGAATGTATATTCTGTAGATTTGGGGTGGAGAGTTCTGTAGATGTCTATTAGGTCTGCTTGGTGCAGAGCTGAGTTCAATTCCTGGATATCCTTGTTAACTTTCTGTCTCGTTGATCTGTCTAATGTTGACAGTGGGGTGTTAAAGTCCCATTATTATTGTGTGGGAGTCTAAGTCTCTTTCTAGGCCTCTAAGGACTTGCTTTATGAATCTGGGTGCTCCTTTATTGGGTGCATATATATTTAGGATAGTTAGCTCTTCTTGTTGAATTGATCCCTTTACCATTATGTAATGGCCTTCTTTGTCTCTTCTGATCTTCATTGGTTTAAAATCTGTTTTATCAGAGACTAGGATTGCAACCCCTGCCTTTTTTTGTTTTCCATTTGCTTGGTAGATCTTCCTCCATCCCTTTATTTTGAGCCTATGTGTGTCTCTGCATGTGAGATGGGTTTCCTGAATACAGCACACTGATGGGTCTTGACTCTTTATCCAATTTGCCAGTCTGTGTCTTAATTGGAACATTTAGCCCATTTACATTTAAGATTAATATTGTTATGTGTGAATTTGATCCTGTCATTATGATGTTAGCTGGTTATTTTGCTCGTTAGTTGATGCAGTTTCTTCCTAGCCTTGGTGGTCTTTACAATTTGGCATGTTTTTGCTGTGGCTGGTACTGGTTATTCCTTTCCATGTTTAGTGCTTCCTTCAGGAGCTCTTGTAGGGCAGGCCTGGTGGTGACAGAATCTCTCAGCATTTGCTTGTCTGTAAAGTATTTTATTTCTCCTTCACTTATGAAGCTTAGTTTGACTGGATATGAGATTCTGGGTTGAAAATTCTTTTCTTTAAGAATGTTGAATATTGGCCCCCACTCTCTTCTGGCTTGTAGAGTTTCTGCTGAGAGATCAGCTGTTAGTCTGATGGGCTTCCCTTTGAGGGTAACCCGACCTTTCTCTCTGGCTGCCCTTAACATTTTTTCCTTCATTTCAACTTTGGTGAATCTGACAATTATGTGTCTTGGAGTTGCTCTTCTCAAGGAGTATCTTTGTGGTGTTCTCTGTATTTCCTGAATTTGAATGTTAGCCTGCCTTGCTAGATTGGGGAAGTTCTGGATAATATCCTGCAGAGTGTTTTCCACCTTGGTTCCATTCTCCCCGTCACTTTCAGGTACACCAATCAGACGTAGATTTGGTCTTCTCACATAGTCCCATATTTCTTGGAGGCTTTGTTCGTTTCTTTTTATTTGTTTTTCTCTAAACTTCTCTTCTCACTTCATTCATTCATTTGATCTTCCATCACTGATACCCTTTCTTCCAGTTGGCTGAATTGGCTACTGAAGCTAGTGCATTCATCACGTAGTTCTCGTGCCATGGTTTTCAGCTCCATCAGGTCCTTTAAGGACTTTTCTACATTGGTTATTCTAATTAGCCATTCGTCTAATCTTTTTTCAAGGTTTTAATTTCTTTGCCTTGGGTTCAAACTTCCTCCTTTAGCTCGGAGTAGTTTGATCTTCTGAAGCCTTCTTCTCTCAACTTGTCATTCTCTGTCCAGCTTTGTTCTGTTGCTGGTGAGGAGCTGCGTTCCTTTGGAGGAGGAGAGGTACTCTGATTTTTAGAATTTTGAGTTTTTCTGCTCTGTTTTTTCCCCATCTTTGTGGTTTTATCTACCTTTGGTCTTTGATGATGGTGATGTACAAATGGGGTTTTGGTGTGGATGTCCTTTCTGTTTGTTAGTTTTCCTTCTAACAGTCAGGACCCTCAGCTGCAGGTCTGTTGGAGTTTGCCGGAGGTCCGCTCCAGACCCTTTTGCCTGGGTATCGGCAGCGGAGGCTGCAGAACAGTGAATATTGCTGAACAGCAAATGTTGCTGCCTGATCGTTCCTCTGGAAGTTTTGTCTTAGTGGGGTACCCGGCCATGTGAGGTGTCAGTCTGCCACTACTGGGCGGGGTGCCTCCCAGTTAGGCTAACTTGGGGGTCAGGGACCCACTTGAGGAGGCAGTCTGTCCATTCTCAGATCTCAAGCTGTGTGCTGGGAGAACTACTACTGTCTTCCAGTCAGTCAGACAGGGACATTTAAGTCTGCAGAGGTTTCTGCTGCCTTTTGTTTGGCTATGCCCTGCCCCCAGAGGTGGAGTCTACAGAGGCAGGCAGGCCTCCTTGAGCTGTGGTGGGCTCCACCCAGTTCGAGCTTCCCGGCTGCTTTGTTTACCTGCTCAAGCCTCAGCAATGGTGGGTGCCCCTCCCCCAGCCTCACTGCCGCCTTGCAGTTTGATCTCAGACTGCTGTGCTAGCAATGAGTGAGGCTCCGTGGGCGTAGGACCCTCTGAGCCAGGTGCAGGATATAATCTTCTGGTGTGCCGTTTGGAAAAGCGCAGTATTAGGGTGGGAGTGACCCGATTTTCCAGGTGCCATCTGTCACCCCTTTCTTTGACTTAGGAAAGGGAATTCCCTGACCCCTTGTGCTTCCCAGGTGAGGCAATGCCTCGCCCTGCTTCAGCTCATGCTCAGTGCGCTGCACCCACTGTCCAACAATCCCCTGTGAGATGAAACTCGTACTTCAGTTGGAAATGCAGAAATCATCCGTCTTCTGCGTCACTCACGCTGGGAGCTGTAGACTAGAGCTGTTCCTATTTGGCCATTTTGGAACCGCCTCTCTGATCCTTATCTTAATTACCTCTGGAACACACTATTCCCTCATAAAGCCACATTCCAAGTTTCCAACTGGACATGCACTTTTTGGGGGACAATATTTTATCCCTTTGAGCTCTGGGCTTTGCACCTATCAAGTCCTCGGATGTGACTCTGATTCCCCTCATTCCTGCTGCCTCTGCCTGCATTCCAGGGCCTGGCATCCCCTCTGGTACCCACCACAGCCTCCATGACAACCTCCCCGCCTGCAGCCTGTCTCCTCCAGGCCAGCTTCGTCCTGGTCAGGGAGAACCTGGGCATGTCACCCTCTGTCTTGAAATCACCCGAGACCCCCCCTGTCCCCTGGATAGAGCCTGTGTGTGCCACTGTGGTGGGCCAGGTCCTTTGTGCCCGGTGGATGGGCGATGCA
The DNA here is from genome assembly GCF_029281585.2 of Gorilla gorilla gorilla. Classification (NCBI taxonomy): domain Eukaryota; kingdom Metazoa; phylum Chordata; class Mammalia; order Primates; family Hominidae; genus Gorilla; species Gorilla gorilla. Next base: position 45,365,928 of record NC_086018.1, read on the forward strand.
CCACACCCCCACCCAGCTGGTGACCTCTCTGGGCCCCTGGTGTATAGCCTCTTGGAGGATGCCTTCCTCAGGCTGCAGGCTGCAGGCTGGAGGCCATCCTCTTCCTCTATCTGGAAAGCCCCTCCTTCATGGGCTCTGGTGCATCCTCCAGCCTCTGCTCATCCCCTCTGCAAAGTCTGCTTCTCATCCCTGCCTGGCCTCATCTGTGGAAACATGTCTGCCCCCACCTAGCACTGCTGATGCTGGCTGGAGTTACCTGTTCAGGGTTGGTCTCTCTGGTTGCCTGGTCTCCCATCTCAGCCTCTGGGGTCTGACTGTGAAGGGAGTGAATGAGGGAAGGGCGAGTGGCCCCAGGGCCCAGCCGGACCGTAAATCCTCACCCTGTCCCCCGTGAGGACTCGTGAAGCTCCCTCCAGTCACTCCCTTCCCTGACAGGGCAGCGTCCTCCCCCCACTGCAGAGCAGTTAAACCCCTCCCAGTGTTCCCTGCAAAATGATGAAAAACTCCAGCAAAGCGTCCCAGGATCCCAAGCAGCCCTATCTCACCATTATCTTTGGAGATAAATCTTTCTCTCTGACGGCAAACGATGTCTGCAGTATTTCATAATTGGTGAGATGAAGAGCCCCTATTTTCCAAGATATTGAGGAATAACTCAGCTTTAAAGACCACGTCCTAACAACTGGAATGGGCCGATTATTCTGAGGGAATCTGCCAAGAAGCGTTGCCAGGCGAGGCAGGAAAATGCACCTGAATTATCACCGAAACTTTGCTAAGAGATCCACATTTCCCATCTCCTGGAGAGATGTTAACACCCATTTGTTAAAGATGTTTTTGAGGTTTATTTCTAATAGAAGGATTTGTTTTATTTAAGTGCGTCTTCTGAAATGCTGACGGTGACAGAGTCATGCCTCTGTCCGTTCTCTGACTCTGCAGGGCCTCGGAGGGTCAAGCCCGGAAGTGTGGAGGTCAACAGAGGGCCTGTGGGCTCCCAGCTCCATGTGGGGTGTGGGAAAGAGGGCTGGCCTTGGGCTTGTTGCAGAAGCAAGACACACAGCACTGGCGAGAAGCAGATCAGCAGCTTTTGGGACGAGAGGAGTCGTTACCAAGTGCCTATGGGCATTTGGGTGGGAGGGACCATTTGTGCTTCCGCCATCTGTGATGTGGAGTATCCACTGTACCTGCCAGGTCAGTGGGGATCATGGCTTTCACGGATGCAGAGAAGAGTTGCTAGATGAGGAATGTGAGACCCTGGAGGGACCTCTAGGACCATCCGCCATCATCTCATCTTTATGTGGTTCTCTGGAGATGAGCCAGGCTCAGAGGCCACACCATGGCAGCATGAGCTCGGGACATCACACCCAAGCCCAGGGCTCTGGGCTCCACATCCAGTGTCCTTCCTGCCGCAGCAGAAGCTCCTCAGTGCATTGTCTGAGTCCTGGATTTGCAGTGTTGACTGGAACAGCCAGCCTGGCCAAGAAGTTCTCCCATCACATCCACCAGTGGATTCCCCTGCTGGGTGGGTGATAGGGTTAGGCTTTGTGTCCCCACCCAAATCTCATCTTGAATCATGATCCCCAGACGTTGAGGGAGAGACCTGGTGGGAGGTGATTGGATCATGGGGGTGGTTTCCCCTATCCTGGGCTTGTGACAATGCGTTCTCACGAGATCTGATGGTTTATAAGTGCCTGGCATTTCCCCTGCCTACTCTTTTTGGCCTGCCACCATGTCAAGATCCTTGCTCCCCCCTATACCTTCTGCCATGAGTGTAAGTTTCCTGAGGCCTCCCCAGCCATGTGGAACTGTGAGTCCGTTAAACCTCTTTCATTGATAAATTACCTAGTCTTGGGTAATATCTTGATAGCAGTGTGAGAATGAATTAATACAGTGGGTATCTCCCCTCAGCCTCCCTCCAATGCCATCCTGGTCCCAGGGTCCCCACCTCCTTTCCACCCCAGGCAGATAGTGGTGGGTTTTCCCCGTGGCCCCCACAGTTCCCTGAGCTGCTGTTTTCTCCCTGCCTGTTAAGAGGCAAATGGATGACATTTTTCCTCTACGGAGTCCCTGGTGCCTAGCAGGGTGTCTGGGCCTCAGGTGCTGAGCACACAGGATGTTTCAGGATGGGGAGGTGACTGCAGACCCATCTCTCAGTAGCACCTGCACTTCCAGGAGATGCTGCCTTCCCTCTGCTCGTTGTTTATTGCCTGATTGATTGTGAGACAGACTTCAAGGCATATTGAGGAGGGAGAAGGGAGCAAATGCGTCTCAGGAATCACATCTCCCCTGGCAGACTGGAGTGGCCCCCAGAGCCTCCCTGATGGAGCTGAGCTGATTTCCTGTAAACTTGTTATCCAAAGGATTCTTGCCAGCTCCGAGGCCCCCCCCAGCTAAGGCCCAGAAGTGCTGCAGTAATTAACAGCTTTATCTCGAAGCTCCATCCTCTCTTTGTCCAAGCCGGGCATGCATTCTTCTCTAGAAAACATGAGCTTTGCCCTTGAAACTGAATGTGATGCTAGAAAGTAGATGGGAAGCCTGGGGAAAAGACTTTTAAAAAATATACAGGAGAAGGAAAGGGCAGGTGAGATGTTCGCTCTGGCCAGCAGTCAGTGAGCCCCTGTCTTGCGAGGTCCATGTGTGCTCACACCATAGATGCAGTGATCCAATGGCATCCCTCCGCTTAGGGACCTGGGTCAGGGCCTGCCTGTGCCTCCCTGGCCTGGGCACGGCCAGCATCTGCCTGCCTCCCTGGAGCACCTTTCCCTGGCAAAACATCCTTTAGAGAGATGGCACCTTCAGGTCCGGCTTGCTCAGGCATGGCCGCCACTCAGTTCTGCACATCACCCTCCATGTTGTTGGCCGACTGACCTGTGTACCATGGAGGCTACACAGGCGGCTCCCCTACAGACGACTTTGTGTGACTTGCAAAGTGTTGTAACAAAACCTCAAAGCAATTTCTAAAACCTAAGAGAAATCCTCTGAACTCTGTTATTTATGTTTTTTTCTTGGAAACATTAAGAGTTGGCCACACTTGGCCTGGATTTCCATGGGGCAACATTCCATTGGAAATAAGCAGGCCCTTCCCAGAAGGAGCCGGTGGTCTCCTGCCCTTCACAATCCCACTGCTCTCTGCACTCCTGGACCTGGGCCGGTCGCTGTGCCAGGCTCCCTGGTCTGCCTGCCCTCCTCGGGGACCTTGGTGGCCAACACCTGAGTCAGTCACTCTGGGATTAGGCAGGTCGAGCCTGGGGCTGCAGAGTAGCCACAGATGGCATTTGGGGGAGGGGGAGAGGGAGTGTGTGGGCTGAGAGGGGGTGGGGACTTCTCGGGAGAAGGGAGGCAGTGGCTTCTTGGCAGCTCTGAGGTGTGGCAGGGATGGTCGAGGACAGTGTGACACTCTGATGGGCCCTAGGGATACTGGGTCAGGCCAAGTGCCTGTGTCCATCAGCTTCCCTGATGCACGTTGTGCTGGGAGTCACTGATGTGATGGCAGGAGCATGTCACTGGTGGTCGTGGGGACAGGTGGACCTGGCTGCAAGTCTCTACTAGTTCCTGTCTGCTTGCCGTGGACAGGTATTTCACCTTTCCTGAGTCTCAGCATTGTCATCTATGGCATGGGGTTAAGAGTTCTCTGTAGATTATTGTGAAAATTGAAAGGAGTGGTGTGTGTAAAGCCCCAGGCTGAGTTCCTCAAACAGTCTAAGTGCTCAGAAACAAGCATTTCCTCCCTGTGCCCTCTGTACCTCTGTCACTTCCCTTTATACAGTGAGACCCAGACTGTCTTGTGGTCCCCAGATCGTCAGGACAGACACAGCCCCAGGCTGGCCCCAGCATCACCACTCTGGAGCTTCCTAAACCATCTGCTGCATCCCTCTGTGTTGACGTGGTGGCCATGATGCTCCTGCAGGCTTGTGCTCACGTTTTTTCTCATTTGAAGCCATGACAGATGCCCCTGCCATGAGTACACCTGAGTGCTGTGGACTTGGAGACTCAGAGAGGTCCATTGCCCCTGCGAAGGCACAGAGCCGGAGGCCAGCAGCACTGGGACCCAAGCCCTGTGCCTAGGTGTCCTTCCTCAGGCTCCTACCTTGAAAGCACCTTGCGGGCATTGCTGCCCCACCCGCGAGCAGCAGAGTGGAAATGGGAGTGTCACTCCCTGGCTGCTCTAACCCCATGGCTCCTGGACCTGCAGGGGACAGACCCCGCCCCACCAGCTGCCACTTTCTGAGGCTGCCATTTGTCCCTGCATATGGCGCCACTCAGAGATGGATTGGCCCCAAAGCCAGAGCACACAACAAATAAATATTTGTTCCACAAACACTAGTGATGTCAAGTATGACTGTAAGTACATTTGGTGCGTGACAGGCTGATAAGTCTTGCCAGCATTAAGATTCTCCCTGCTCCGAGCCCTCACCTCTGACTGACTGTCATTCCACAGTGTGTGGCCCTGTCACCGAGATACTGCCTGCTCCATCCGTGCTCAATATGCAGCACGAATCTCAGGCCTGGGAGCGACCCATCCCATCTGCCCCCTCCTGCCTCAGCAAAGCCCCCTTTTCTCCACCCCTTTCTGCACAAGAGTGGAGCTGCTTTGGATAAAACACCACCAAGGTGGGGCAGTGTTTGTTTCTGAGCCCCCTTCCAAACCTAAGCTTGAGCTGAGGGCTAAGATGCTGCTAGGCCCTGGGAGAAGGGGGCTTTCCCATGGCGGGCTCTGGGGGTGGTGGGCTTGTGGAATGTCCACTGCTGCAGACATCCACGGTCCTCTGGCCTTCTCTTGGGGATTCCTGGCCCTCATTGCACCCAGCAGGGCTGCAGTTCAGGGAAAACACTTAGGGAAAGGATAGGTTGTGCACCGTTCCTGGCCTGGGGTTTAGGAGATCCACCCTGTAACCTTCAGTGTTGGTTCACCTCTGGATCTCTTGTTCCTCCTCTGCAGAGTACTCAGGTAAGAGGAGCAGGCCCATTCATCCGTGCTCTGGAAGCATTTATTGTGGGCCCATGAAATTTTGATCCATAGACTTTCATAAGTAGGGATGATTAATTCAGCAAATGTTTGCTGAGTGCCTATAGTGTGGCTGGCAGGTGCCATCGTGCTGGTCCAGGCTGGGCTCTGCTCCCCTGGAGCTTACATGCATGTGCTGGCCCTGTGGCTGGGCTCTGCTCCCCTGGAGTTTACATGTATGTGCCCGCCCTATGGTCAGGTGCTGTGCTGGGGTCCGCTTAGGCTGTCCAAATGCTGGACCACTGTGGGCCATGCCTGCCATGCGTGTGGCCGCCCCTGTCCCTGTGAATGTATGCAGTGGAGTTCAGCCTTGGGAACATCTGGAAATGGAATGGCTGCCTGTCAGGTCTGTGCCTCTTTGCTAGAGACTGCAGGATGATCCCAGCTCACACTCACTGGGTCCTCTTGACACGTATGACATGCATCAGCTCATTAACCTCCCAGTGGTCCCATGACGTATAGATGTATAGACAGTGATTCTCCCCATTTTATGGATGAGGCAGTTGAGGCCCATGGAGGCTAAGCACCTGGCCTGAGGTCACACAGCTGAGAGGCGGCAGAGCCAATATGCAAAACCCTGCCAATCTGGCTCAAAGGCTGAAGCGGTAAGCAACAGCATCACCCTCCTGGGAGCTCTCCAGGGTCTCGGACCCATTTTCTGTGCCACTGGCCAAGAACGCAAAGTCCGATCCCTGGATACCTTCAACAACAGGCAGTGTGGGCAGACTCATCCTCTGCTCATCTGATGCTATGTCACGGTGGATTTGGAGTGCATTTCCCCGACTTGGTGATGGCGAATGTTTTCATGCTTGGTGGCTGTGCTGGCCAGTTTTACAGGGCTGTGCTGTAGCACCAGTTATGTAATCACATCCTAACCTGGGTGTTGCTGCAAAGGTGTTTCGTGGATGTGGTTAACATCTACAATCAGTTGGCTTTAAGTAAAGAAGATGACCCACACTAGGGTGGGTGGGCCTCACCCACTCAGGTGAAGACATTATGAGCAAGACGGAGGTTTCCTGGAAAAGAAGAAATTTTGCTTCAAGACGGCAGCATGGACTCCTGCCTGAGTTTCCATCCTGCTGGCATGCCCAATGGATTTCAGACTCACCAGCCTCCTCAATTGTATGAGCCACTTTCTTAAAATAAATCATATCTGTTTCCCTTTGGTTCTGTTTCTCTGGAGGACTCTGGCTGATACAATGGTCACTTATGTTTTCTCTTCTGTGCTTGCCTTTAGATATATTTAAATAGTTCACACACTGATACTTAGTCAGTTACGTTGCTTAAAATATCTTCCTTCCATGCTGTGGTTTACCTCTCTGCTATCTTTTTCATAAACAAAACTCTCTTCCTTTATTGCTTGTGTGTATGCCTGTATGCCTGTGTGCGTGTGTGTGCATATGTACATGCATGTGTATGTGTGGATGCATGTGTGTATGTGTGCGTGCATGTGTGTAAGAAATCTCTCTCTGCTTTGAAGCCTGAAAGATATTCTCCTGTGTTCTCTTTTAAATAGTCTGTAATTTTATTTTCGCCACATACGCCTTTTATTCAATACAAGTGTGTGTCGAACGGGGTAAGGGGAGTGCTGGGTGCTGGGTGCAGCCCCTCCCCAGTGTAATAGGTGACCTATTCCACATGTCCAGAGTTAGCCATTGAATTGAGGCTGGACACTGTAGATTTGTGGTTGTTATTACATATTCTGTAGAGAATGCAGCCAGGTAGGCATGGTGGTATAGGAAAAATGCTGTACCAATAACAGCATATTAGATTCAGGTATGTGACTTATTGCAGATTTTTTTCAACCATATGAAGTATTTATGCTGGAGTTTCAATGTGACATGATGGGAGATACAAGAAGCCTTCAAAGGACCTTGACAACATGGTAGGTCTTACCCTGACCCAGAAAAATGCAATCTGCTCCCATCACCACTGGCCCCAAAGCATCCAGGAAGCTGGAGACTGGAGAAGTTGTGCTTAGCACACACATTACAACCTGACTGGCTAGTAGGCTCAGCTGAGAGTACAGCATTTGAACTTAAGAGAACATCCTGTTACTGCCATAGAATATTTTAGCTGTAGCTCCAGCCCAGTATTCTGCAGGACAACATCAGAGATCAAGTTTTATTTTAGTTTTTTGTACATGGATATTCATTCCAGCAGCATTCAGAGAATAATTCATTCGTTCTCTGTCCATTTTTGTTCTGCCTCTCTGCGTGCTTGGCTGATATGGATTGGATGTCGGAAATTGTATATGAGAAATTGCAGAAATAACTTTAAGCCTAGGGTCTTGTTATCTTCCTCTGGGGAAGGTTTATTTAGTATCTAGCTGGAACCAGGCGCACGAAGGGTCCAGGATCGCCTTAATCCACTCTGGAGACTGAGAGGCTCAGAGCTGGCCTTTGACCCTGTGAGGGCTCAGCCTTCTTTACTCTCAGGGATGGGCAGGAAGGAGCTGATTCCTGCGGAATTAATACCACTCTGTGAATAACAGGCTTTTGTTGATGGGTGGATCTGTATCTGCGCTCTGTGTCCTGCTCCATCGGCTTACTTTTCTGTCTCTGTGCTAGTATCACACTCATCGAACTGCTTCTGCCGTTAGGTGGAATAAGTTCCATCCCTTCGTTTTTACTTCAGTATTTTCCTAGCCATTTCTGAGCCTTTGCTCTTCTAGATGGATTTAGGATGAGCTTATCAGGCTTCACAAGGCATGCTGTTGGGGTTTGGCTGGAATTTTGATAAAAGCATAGATTGGCTTTGGAGCAATGGCATTTTCACGAGGTTGGCTCTTCCCTTGCAGGACCGTGGAATACTTCCCAGTTTGATCACATCTTCATATGTATTCTGCATGTATCTTTTCTATTAATAGACTTTATTTTTTAGAGCAGTTTTAGACTTACAGAATAGTTGAGCAGAAAACAGAGTTCCCATATATCCCTCTCCTCACTTCTCTTATTAACATCTTGCATTAGTGTGGTACCTTTGTTATAATGGATGAACTAATATTGATACATTATCATTAGCTAAAGCCCATAGTTTACATTAAGGTTCACTCTTGGTGGTGTACGTTCTCTGGGTTTTGACAAATGCATAATGTTGTGCATCTACCGTTTCAGAATCATGCAGAATAGTTTCACCACCCTGAAATACCCCCACACTCCCCCTATTTATCCTTTCACCCTCTCCCCCAACCCCTGGCAACCACTGATCATTTTTCTGGTTTTCTGGTTTTGCCTTTTGTGGAATGGTATATAGTAGGAATCATTCAACACACTGCTTTTTCAGACTGGCTTCCTTCACTTAGCAATATGCACTTAAGTCTCTTTCATGTCATTTTGTGGCTTGATAGCTCATTTATTTTTATTACTAAGTAAGATTCCATTGTATGGAGATCCCACAGTTTTTTTTTTTTTATACATTAACCTACTAAAATTGGTCACTTCCAGTTTTTGGTGATTATAAATAAAGCTGCTATAAACATTCTTGCATAAGCTTTTGTGTGGATATAAACTTTCAACTCAGCTGGGGAAATACTAGGATCACAATGGTTAGATTATATGGTAAGAGTGTGGTTAGCTTTCTATGAAACTGCCACACTGTCTTCCACAGTTGCATTCCTACCAGCAATGAATGAGAATTTTTGTGGTTCCACATTTTCACCAGCATTTGGTAGTATCGATGTTTTGGATGTTCATGATTCTGGTAGGTGCGTAGTGATATCTCGTGATCATTTGTTTTATGGTGTTGTGTATATCTCCATAAGCTTCTGTGCTATTTGTATATCTTCTTTGGTGAAGTGTCTGTTCTTCTGCCCATTTAAAAATTGAGTTTTTTGTCTATTGTTGTTGATTTTTAAGAGTTCTTTGTACAGTTTGGATACAAGTCCTTTACCAAATATGTCTTTTGAAAGTATTTTATTCACATCTGTGGCTTGTCTTGTGATTCTCTAAACGGTATCTTTCACAGAGCAGAAATTTTCAATTTTAATGAAGTCCAACTCATCAATTTTTATGGGTCATTCTTTTGATGTTGTATCTAAAACTCTTTGCAAATTCAAGGTCACCTAGATTTTCCCCTATGTTACTTCTAGGAGTTTTAGAGATTTGCATTTTACATTTAGATCTATGATCCATTTTGAGGTAATTTTTGTGAAAAGTGCAAGGCCTGCGTCTAGAATATGTTTTCTTTTTCTTTTGCATGTGTGTGTCCACTTGTTCCAGCCATTTGTTGAAAAGACTATCCTTTCTCCACTGAATTTTCTTTGTCAAAGATCACTGACTATGCTTGTATGGGTCTACTTCTGGGATCACTGTTCTGTTCCATTGGTCTATTTGTGTATTCTTTCATCAGTACCATGCTGTCTTGATTACTGTAGCTTTATAAGTCAGTCTTCCCACTTTGTTCCTCTTCATTATTGCATCACTTCTTCTGCATCTTTCGCTGTTGCATAGAAACTTTATAATTGGTTTGTCCATATCCTTAAAATAACTTGCTGGGATTTTAGTTGAGATTGTGTTGAACCTATAGATAACATTGAGAAGAACTGACATCTTAACATTGAATCTTCTTATTCATGAACAAGGAATACTTCCCTATTTAATTATATTTTCTTTGATTTCTTTCATCTGAGTTTTGTTGTTTATCTCATATAGATCCTGTACATACATTGTGAGATCTATAGTGTTTACTTTTTTGGTGCTAATGTAAATAATATTATGTCTTTAATTTTAAATAAAATTGTTTATTGCTGGCATATAAGCAAGCAATAGACTTTTACATATTAACCTTGTAGCCTGCAATCTTGCTTTATCTATTTATTTATTTAGACAGAATCTCACTCTGTTGCCCAGGCTGGAGTGCAGTGGTGCAATCTCAGCTCACTGCAACCTCCACTTCCCAGGTTCAAGAGATTCTCATGCCTCAGCCTCCTGAGTAGCTGGGATTATAGGCGCCCACCACGCCAGGCTAATTTTTGTACTTTTAATAGAGATGGGGTTTCACCATGCTGGCCAGGCTGATCTCAAACTCCTGACCTCAAGTGATTTGCCCCCCTTCAGCCTCCCAAAGTGTTGGGATTATAGGTGTGAGCCACCACACCTGGCCCAATCTTGCTATAATCACTCAGTTCCAGGAGATTTTTGTTGATTCTTTGGAATTTTCTACATAGCAATTATATCATCTGCAAACAAAGACGGTTTTATTTCTAGGAAGAAATTTTGTATACTTTTCATTTCCTTTTCCTGTCTTATTGCATAAGCTAGGACTTCTAGCACAATATTGACTGTCTCTTGTGAGAGGGAACAGTCTTACCTATTTTTTTTATCTTAAGGGGAAAGCATCTGGTTTCTCATCATTAATATGTCAGCTGTAGGTTTTTTGTAGATATGTACAAATATTTTTGTAAATGTTTTCAACTTTAACATGTTGAAAACGTTTCTTTTTACTCTTACTTTTCTGAAAGTTTTTCTCAAATAGGTGTTGAATTTTGTCAAATTATTTTTCTGTATTTATTGATAAGATCATTGTAATTTGTCTTCTTTAGCCTGCTAATTTGATAGATTTCATTAATTGAATGTATACCTGGAACAAATCCCACTTTATTGTGGTGTATATTTATTTTTATAGATTGTTGAATTCAATTTGCTAATATTTTGTTGAGGATCTTTGCATCTTCATTAATAAGAAATATTGGCTCATAGTTTTCCTTTCTTGTAATTTCTTTATCTGGTTTTAGTATTAGTAATGATAACCCCTAGAACAAATTAGGAAATTATTCTTCTGCTCTACTTTTGGAAATAAATGGGAGAGAACAGGTATTATATTTGCTATGTTTGGTAGACTTCACCAGTGAAGTCATCTGGGCCTAGTGCCTTCTGTTTTTCAAAGGTTATTAATTATAGATTCAGTTTATTTAATAGATATAGATCCAGACTGTTTATTTCCCGTTGTGTGAGTTTTGATAGTTTTTTTCCCCCAAAGAATTTTTCCATTTCATCTAAGTTATTAAATTTTGGAGTACAGAGTTGTTCATAATATCCCTGTATTATTCTTTTATTATTCATCGTATCAGTAGTGATGGCTTCTCTTTCATTATTAATAATTTGTATCTCCTTTTTTTTTTTTACTTTGTTAGCCCGACTAGAGGCTTTTTAGTTGTAATAATATTTTAAAATAACCAACTTTTGATTTTATTGACTTTTTCTTTTTATACCTATGGAAAATTTTAAGCAATTTCATTGTTATATTCTCTATTATTATTTTTTTCTTTTGCTTACTCTAGGTCTATATTGATCTTCACTCCCTAGGTCCTTAAGGCGGAAGCATAGATGATTGATTTTTAGATTTTTCTTCCTAATATGTACATTCAGTCTTATAAGTTTCCTTCTAAGCACTGCTTTTGTTGCATCCCATCAATGTTTGATAAGTTGTATTTTCATTTAGTTCAAATAGTTTTAAATTTCTCGAGACTTCCTCTATGTCCCATTGTTATATAGAGGTGTTTTATTTAAGTTACTTAATCTCCAAATATTTTGAGATTTTTCAGCTTTCAGACATTGATTTCTAGTTTGATTATATTTTTCAGATTTCTATCCTTTTGTTTTTCTTTTCAAGACGGGGTCTTGCTCTACCACCCAGGCTGGAGTGCAGTGGTGTGATCTCAGCTCGCTGCAACCTCCACTTCCTGGGCTCACAAAATCCTTCCACCTCAGCATCTGGAGTAGCTGGGACTACAGGTGTGTGCCACCATGCCTGGCTAATTTTTCTATTTTGTTTTAGTAGAGATGGTGGGTGGGGGGGGGGGGGTCTCACCGTTTTGCCCAGGCTGGTCTTGAACTCCTGACCTCAAGTGATCTGCCTGCCTTTGCCCCCGAAAGTGCTGGAAGTATAGGTGTGAATCACTGTGCCTGGGCAATTTCTATTCTTTTAAATTTCTTGAGATGTATTTTATGGCCCAATATGTTGTCTATCTTGGTGAATACTTCATGTGAGTATAAGTAGAGTGTGTATTTGGCTGTTGTTGGTTGACATATTGTACAAATGCCAATTAGATCCAGTTGATTGATGATGCTGCTCAGTTCGACTGTATTCTTACTGATTTTCTGCCTGCTGGATCTGTCCCATTAATGACACAAGAGCACTGGATTTTCCAACTCTAGTAGTGGATTCATCCATTTCTCCTTGCAGTTCTATCAGTTTTTGCTTCACATAATTTGAAGCTTTGTTGTTAGGTGCATACATGTAAAGGCTTGTTATGTCTCCTTGGAAAATTGATCTCTTTATCATTACGTAGTCTCCCCACTTATCCCTGATATTTTCCATGTTCTGAAGTTGCCTTTGTCTGAAATTATATAGTTACTCCAGTTTTCTTTTGATTAGTGTTTGTATTAGTCCATTCTTGCATTGCTATAAAGAAATACCTGAGACTGGGTAGTTTATAACGAAAAGAGGTTTAATTGGCTCATGGTTGCACAGGCTGTACAGGAAGCATGACGTGGCATCTGATCAGCTTCTAGGGAGCCCTCAGGAAGCTTACAATCACAATCTGCAGAAGGCGAAGAGGGAGCCAGCACTTCACATGGTCAGAGAAGGAGGAAGAGAGAGATGGGGTAGATGCTACACGCCTTTAAACAACCAGACTTCACGAGAACTCACTATGGTGATGACAGCACCAAGGGGGATAGTGTTAAAACATGAGAAACTGCCCCCATGATCCAACCACCTCCCACCAGGCCCCACCTCCAACATTGGGGATTACAATATGACATGAGATTTGGGCAGGGACACAGATCCAAACCATATCAGTGTTAGAATGGGATATCCTTCTCCACCCATTTATTTGTAATCTATCGATGTCTTTATATTTAAAGTGCACTTCTTGTAGATAACATGTAAGTGGGGTTTTTTTACACTCTGAAAGTCTGTCTTTTCATTGGTATATTGAGACCATTCATTTTTGAAGTGATTAGTGATATAATTGGATGAATATCTACCATTTTTAAACTGTTTTCTACTTTCACTTGTACTTTTTTTTCCTCTTTTTTCTACATTCTCTGGTTTTAATTTAAATTTTATATCACTCAATTTTGTTTCGTATAGCAATTATACTTCTGTTTGAAATTTTTGAGGTGGTTGCCTGTGAGTTTGCAATATTCATTTGCAACTAATTGATGTCTACTTTCAATTACAGTAGACTACTTCATGGGTAGTTCAGGTACATTTTAACAGAATCTTTTGAATTACTTCCTCCCATCCCTTATAAAATTGCTGTCATTCACTTAAATTATCCATATGCTATAATTATCCCATACATTTTTGCTATTATTATTTCAAACAGTTATTTTCTTAGCCCAGGTAAGATTAAGAAAAATACAGATTTTATTTTACTTTCATTTATTCCTTCTCTGAAGTTCTTTCTTTATATGATCCAAATATATGGTCTATATAATTCTCCTTCTTGGTGAAGAACTTCTTTAATATTTCTTGCAAGATGGGTCTGTTGGCAACAAATTCCGTAAGTTTCTGTTTGTCTGAGAAAGCCTTTATTTCCCCCTTAATTTTGAAGAACAACTTCACTGAATACAGAATTATAGGTTAATGTTTTATTCTTTCAATGCTTTAAATATTTCATTCTCTGCTTGCATGGTTTCTGGTGAGAACTCCAAGGTAATTATTATTCATGTTCTTCTACAGGGTAGGTATATTTACTCTGCTTGCTTTCACGAATTTTCTCTTGGTCTTGGTTTTTCTTTTTTGGTAGTTTGAATATCATGTTCAGGTATAGATATTTTTGATATTTATACCAAACAGAGTATTTTTGAGATAGATCATATAAATTATATTTATATCAATGTTTGTCAACATTTATCCTGCTTGGCATTTTCTGAACTTCGTGAATATGTTGTTTGGTGTCTGTTAAGAATTTTGGAAAACGCTCAGCCATTATTGTTTCCAATATTTCTTTGGCTTTTCTTTCCTTCTTTTCCTTCTGGTATTTTCATTACATGTGTTACAACTTTTGGAATTGTCCACACTTTTTCCCTCTTCGTATCTCAGCTTGGCAGATTTTCATTGACATGTCTGTGAACTCAGTGATTCTTTCCTCAGCTGTGTCCAGTTTACCGGTGAGCCCTGAAAGGTGTTCCTCATTTTGGTCTGTGAGTGACAGGAGGGAAACACACAGGCAGGCTAGCAGGGATGAAAGACTGAGTCAGGAGTAAAAAGCAACTGGGGTGTGGGGAAGGCGGTGGGGTGGACGTCTGGGTGGAGTGGGTAGAACGGAGGTTTGCAGACAGATGCACTCCACCTCTCTCCTCTGTGCCCTTGGACTTGGCTGGTTGTCGTGGGTGCCCGCCCTGTAGTGGGGCAGCCATTTCTATGCTGGGGAGGACAGAGATTTTACCTTGTTCTTGGCTGTCTTGCTCAGAGTGTGGGGGACTGCCACCCTAGCAGGCAGCAGATCTTCAACAGAGCAGTGCTCATGGGGTTGGGGGAGTCCCAGGGGGACAGGCTGCCATGGTGACCTACAAGAGGCAGTGCACCATGGAGGTGGAGACGCACCCCTCGAGGGTGGGCTTAGCTGCCCCTGCCCAGTCCCAGCGTGGCAGCAACCAGACGGGCCCACGTGGAGTAGGCAGGCTGGGCCAGAGGACGGAGCAGGTGGCTCCTGGAGCACTTAGGCACCGCATGAATATAAATTCTCTGCATTTCTTAATAACTGGAAGTAAAAGTTTGCGTAAACTCAATTGTCAGAGCACTAATAATCTGATTTCTCTCGGCAGGTCAGTCCTCTGGGCTCCATCATCTATAAAACAAATGTTTGTCATCCTCCGGTAAGCTTTTCTTAGGGATAAATAAATAATCAGGGAGCTAATCGAGTGTGCACCTTGCCACACGTTTATATGTATCCTTTTCTTTGCACATCAATAACCCCATTGGAATTGGATTTATAAATTCAAATTATCTTTCCAAATCTTTTTTTCCAATGGCAAGACCAGCACTGCTGCTGGAGGAGATGCAGATCCTGTGTTTTGCTAATATCTGTGTCCCAGTGCACGCATCTGCTTGCCTGGAGAACAACTTCCATTCGCATTTTTCCCACTTGGGCAGAAGCCTAGGTGGGCGGGAACTCACATTTGTAGAAAGCAGAGGGCACCTGCTACATTGATGGTAGGAGGATTGATGGGTTCCATTTCTCCCAGGGCAGCTTCAATCCCACCACTGGGAGACCTTCCCTGACCACCTGCCCAGAGCCCTCATCCTTCCCTGTACTCTTGCCTGTGGGCAGGTGGAGTCGGTGGATGGGAGTGCCATCAGCACTCACTCTTGGCCCGGGATGCTGGGATAGCCACTATGGCTCCCAGGCATCCACTGGGCTTCCCCTGCAGTGACAACCAAGTTTGTCTGGCACCTGCTCTCTGTCCTCCTCCCCTGCTGGGTGACACACTCCAGGCAGGCAGGGGCCACATTTGCCCTGCTCTCCACCCACCCCTGTGCCTGGTGAAGGGGATGACCCAGAGCAGGTCCCCTAAAACACTGCTGAATGAGCCAGTGGCCACTGCCACCTCCCAGCCTCCCTCCTCCCCACCTTCCTGCTCCCATAAGCAGAGGAACAATCTGCTTAAACCTTCTAAAATGCCAATCTGACCAAGCCACTCACAACCACCTTCCTGGGAGGAGACCATGAGTCTGGGCTGGGGATCACTGGTGGCAGGGTGGGCCCCCACTGATCCCTAGCCCAGACTCATGCTATCCTCCCAGGAAGCAAGAAGCATTGAGGGAGGTCTGTTTAGTAGAGAAAGGACGGCAGCGTCTCTCTCTCTCTCTCTCAATTAAACTGTGAGTTTAATTGACTCGCAGTTCTGCAGGGCTGGGGAGGCCTCAGGAAACTTACAGTCATGGTGGATGGAGAAGCAAACATGTTCTTCACATGGCAGCAGTTGAGAGAAGTGCAGAACAAAAGGGGGGAAAGCCCCTTATAAAGCCATCAGATCTCATGAGAACTCACTCTCAGGAGAACAGCATGAGGTTAACTGCCCCCATGATTCAGTTACCTCCCACTGGGTCCCTCCCATGGCATGTGGGGATTAGACAAACTACAATTCGAGATTTGGGTGGGGTCAGAGCCAAACCACATCAGTCGGCGACCCTGCAAGGCCTCACCTGTTTATTCCTGGACTCCACTTCCCTTGGCAGTGATGTCACTGCCCACAGCAGCCTTGTTTGGGAGGACATAGCCTGTACAGAGCCTGGCTTGGCAGGTGCTGGCCACGTGGAGTGGTCCCTACTGTGGGCATCACGGAAGTTTCCACAGCCTCCTCTGTGGTTCACCCTCACTCGGGAGGTTGGCGACAGATGTTACCACTCTCTTGTTCAAGCAGAAGAGGGAGGCTCAGAAAGGACAAATAACAGTCCTAAAGACCCCAGCTGGTACGTGGCAGAGCCAGGCCCTAAAGACTGGTGTTCTGAGGCTGAGCTGAGCGCTTCTGACCACTCCAGGACGTGTCCATCCCAGGTACCCACCATTTCTGCAGCCACCCCCGGGCTGGCCCTGTCAGAGGAGCTCTGGGAGACCTCTGGATTCCCACTGGGAAGACCTGTGTGGCTCAGGCACAGATGGCCTGCACTGTGGCCCTCGCCCCTTTCCCTCCATGCCCGCCACAGGTCCTCAGCACCCCAGTTCCGAGAACTTCCCAGGCTGCCCATGCCCTTTGAGCCCCCTGCCCATCTCCCAACAAGGGAGGTGGTGAGAGTGGCACCCCTCTCATGTACTGCCCACAAAGAACACTGCATGGCATCTGTGCCCACGGCCGGGGAAGGCACTCACAGGCCATGAATTTACCATTTCACTGCACGGCCTCTTTTCCCAATGAAGTAAATAAATAAAGCCGCTGCTCCCCCCCCGGCCTGCTCCTGCAGCTGAAATGGATGATTTTCTTTGCCCTGTGCCCAATATCTGTGCTTATTGCAAGCATATATCTGCAGTGGTGAGTTTTTAAACTAGTCAGCACACCCGGTGCCCTCAGGAAGCATCTTTCTTCCCTTTGAACGGCCTGGCTCTCCTGGAAGGGGTCTGCTGGGCCTTTTTATAAGCTGCAGGGGCATTTTTCTTCCCTGAAATGAGGGCCTGGCCGGCGCATCTCTGGGAGCTGCCACGGCTGTTGGAAAGAGCACTTCCAGGCAGATCTCCCGTCCTCGGGCCTGTCCTCCAGCCGAGGATACACAGACATGGAGTGGAGTCCCCAACCTGGGCTGTGGGTTCCCCTGCTGGGGTCTGCAGGGCTGCGGGAGTCAGCGGCCTATGGGGGACAGGAGGGTTGACGGCACTCCAGTCCCTGCAGAGGGAGAGACACGGGGGAAGGCTGCCCCAACCCCTACCATCACCCCTAAAGCAGTGAGAGAACTGGGGCTTCTGCCCCATCTGCCACGGCAGCAGCCTTATCTCTGCAGCAGGCCCCATGAATTGTGTGCCCAGAGTTGAGGTCAAAGCAAGTTCCTGGTTTGTTAGTTAGGGAAACAGAGCACTCTTAGCCAATGAGGTACCATAGCACATCTAGCAGAGACAGGCAATTCCTGGAGGTTCTTGATTCTGTTCAGCAGAACCAGGGCCGCGGCGGCAGAGGCCTCCCAGGAGGTCCACCTTGTGCAAGACACGAACTCAGGTCCTTTCATCTCATCCATTGACAGCCCAGAACAGAGTTAATTTTGCCCGCTGTACAAAGGGTGAAACCCAAATTCAGAGAAATTGACTGGCCTGCCCGTGCCTGCCCAGCTGGGAGGAGTCTGAGCTGGCTTCCATTCACACGTCTCACTGAGAACACCAACCCACACCCTGACTGAAGGGCTGGTCCAAGCCTACTTCTTGGGTGTTTGCTCACTACCCTCCTTCTCCCTGTCCACCCTTCCCTTCATGGACAGAAGCCAGAGTTCAGAGAGGATCCCCAGGTCCCCAGGGACACACAGCCAGGCAAGGAGGGAGCTCACCTCAACTGCTGCCTTCTGTCCAGGGCCTCTCCACCCCAACCCCACAGCCCGCCACCTTCATGCAGCCAGGACTGCGGGTAACGCACTAAACACATGATTAGCATTTATTATGGCTTCATTTCATAGACACAGGACAATGAACAGAGCCATAAACAGGGAGAACAACAATGGAATCAAGAAAATATGGCACTTTTAAGAATAGTTTATGAGTTGAACACAAGGAAAACTCTAGTCTTCCACTCTGGGATATTGAGCAGTGCTCCTAGGGCTCTTTGGACTATAAAGCATTATTGAACTGTTCCTGCAATGCAAAGTGTACAAGATGGTCATAATTAAGAACAATTGATTCAATATTTTTGCCAAACCTCAGGGTAAGAATATAAACTAGTCATAATGGAAAAATGCCAGATCCAAGGTGACCTGAGCCAAGATGATCATTGCAAGAATACAGGAACCATTGCAGTGGAGGTGACACACACAGCATGGAGTGATGACACTCACACAATCATCACAGCAGAGATGACACACACAGCATGGAGTGACCATACTCAACCATCACAACACAGGTGACACACACCGTGGAGTGACCATACTCACACAACCATCACAGTGGAGGTGTCACACACAGCATGAAGTGACAATACTCAC
Source organism: Gorilla gorilla gorilla (assembly GCF_029281585.2). Classification (NCBI taxonomy): domain Eukaryota; kingdom Metazoa; phylum Chordata; class Mammalia; order Primates; family Hominidae; genus Gorilla; species Gorilla gorilla. Next base: position 45,384,556 of record NC_086018.1, read on the forward strand.
ACAACCTTCACAGCAGAGGTAACACACACAGCATGAAGTGACCATACTCACACAACCTTCACAGCAGAGGTGACACACACATCATGGAGTGACAATAACCATTACAGCAGAGGTGACACATAGCATGGAGTGACAGCACTCACACAACCATCACAGCAGAGGCGACACACGCAGCATGGAGTGACAGCACTCACACAACCATCACAGCAGAGGAGACACCCAGCATGGAGTGACAATACTCACACAACCATCACAGCAGAGGAGAGACACACAGCATGGAGTGACGATACACCACCATCACAGCAGAGGTGACACAGCATGGAATGACAATACACAATCATCACAGCAGAGGTGACACAGCATGAAGTGACAATACACCATCACAGCAGAGGTGACACACACAGCATGGAGTGACAATACACCACCATCACAGCGGAGGTGACACACACACTGTGGAGTGATGGCACTCACACAACCATCACAGCGGAGGAGACACACCATGGAGTGACAATACTCACACAACCATTACAGCAGAGGTGACACATGCAGCATAAAGTGACAATACTCACACAGCCATCACAGCAGAGGTGACACACACAGCATGGAGTGACGGCACTCACATAACCATCACAGTGGAGGTGACACACACAGCATGAAGTGACTGCACTCACACAACCGTCACAGCGGAGGTGACACACACAGCATGGAGTGACAATACACAACCATCACAGCGGAGGAGACACACACAGCATGGAGTGACTGCACTCACACAACCATCACAGTGGAGGTGACACACACAGCATGTAGTGACTGCACTCACACAACCATCACAGTGGAGGTGGTGCACACAGCACGTTAGAAGAGCTCCAGGTGCCGGTTGCTGGGCTCACATCTGATGATCTCATGAAGAGCAAAGCAGACACAGGTCGCTGCCCAGGTTGTTTTGCCACCTAGAGAGAAGTGGACTCTAACCACAAAAGCCACACCTGTGATTCAAAGACACCTGTGTCAGGCTGCACCCACGAGCAGTGTCAGGTGTGGCTGCTGTGGGGGCAGGTGCCAGGTAGTCTGCCTCCAGAGCTAGTGTCAACTGTGTCTGGGTTCAGTAGACGAGCAGATTCAAACCAGGCTATGGAAACCACCAAACAACATGGTGCCTGGAAACAGAAGGGTGTGTTCAGCTGAGGGGCATCTGCCCTGGAGCTCCCCAGACACTCAGGAACCGACTCTCTGGGAAGTCACAACAGGGGCTCAGAACTCGCTGTGGGGCTAAATCTCGTGCCTGCCTTTCACAGGATGACAAGGTCGCCTCCACCCACTCACCCACTGTCCCTCACAGGGCCACCACAGAGCAAGATGACTGTGCCTTCAGCCCTCTGTCCACTGGCTAGGGCCAGCGTGAATGGAAGTGTGGCCACAGGGGGCAAGCTTCTTAAGACACCAAGTGCTGAGAAAATGACTCTCTGAAGACTGTTAGGAAAGAGGATCTCTAGAGTCTGGGAGAGAACACGGGAAGCCGCTGTGGCGGGAGCCAGCTGTGGGCCAGGCCGCAGTGTGCTGAGACATGGCTAACAACCAGCTCCTCTGGTGAGGGGTGGATGGTCGTGCAGTCGTCACCAATAGCCCTGGTGCAATTGCTCCCACCATGGCTGATTCCTAGCTACAAATGCCACATCAGCTGTTGCAGGATTCCGGGATATTTAACAACAGGCTCTCTGGAGCGGTACTAGCCGGCCCCAGCACTGCACCCTCCCAGGAGTCTGGCTTCTGAGGAAGCCTGGTCCACAGAAATCTACAGCTGTAATGGAACCTCGAAGCAGGTCCCTCCGCGTGGTAGGGTCCAGTCACTGCAGTCAGCTTGCTGCAGGCCTACAGGAGTTCTGAGCCCCAAAGTGTCCACCCCACCGGTAGGAATCAAGCCTTCCTGCAAACACTTGGTTTATCACATTGCATTGGGAGCACCTGATAGGTTCAAGATCTGTGTTCAACCAGAAAGCTACACACTCAAGCTGAACTCATGCTCCCAGGAGCCCCCAGAGGCCAGGACACGCCCTCCCCACAGTCGGGGGGACAGGAGAAAGTGCATGCATGCTGGAACGTCAAGCACCACGTGGCACAGGGAGGGGAGAAGGGGGCCAGGGGATGCGGGGCTTGGCCCTGGCCCAGGTCTTAGATAATGGGCAGGCACCCGGCAGGGAGGACAAAGCAGAAAGGGCATTTCTAGGTGAATGAGAAGCTGAGCAGGCAAAGATATGACAGGGGGTCCCAGCAAGCGGGAATGAAACTGTAGATTAGTGTGTGGAGCCCCAAACAGGCATGTGGGTGGCCTCGCACACTGGAGACCCTGGTGCCAGAAGAGGCAACTGCCATTGACAGGGCCCTGCTGTGAGCTGCATGCCAGGCCTTGTGGCTGCACACACCATCCCACACACCCTCAGGGTTTACTGAGACATCCTCCCGGTGTCCCCAGAAAAGGCCCAGCAGGCCAGGAGGTGGAGCTCTCGGGGGACAGAGCCAGGGCTGGTGGGCCTGTGGAGCACCTGGGAAGCCCTGAGGAGGACGTGGGGGCTGCAAGTGGAAAGCTTCTGGGGGAGCACAAATCCTTGCCGAGCTCAGTGGAGCCGGGCCATGAATGTCACCTGTGGGTGGGTGTGTTCCCTGACACAGCCAGCTGCCCTCACAGCTGTCGCCTTGACCCGAAGTTCCCCCAGTTCCTCACCTGCTGCCAGGCTGAGCCTCAAGGACTCTTGTGAGACCTGGCGTCATGGGGCAGAAGGCACGTAACCATAACCTCCAGATGCATCATGGATGCCGAAAGCACGTCGCTTGATTGAGCAAATAAATAACTGCTGCGGCCACAAAGTACCAGAGAAGGATGGGACTGTGCCCAGATTTTCTGAAATAGATCTAAATTTTGCCAGGTGGCCAAGGTAGGCAGCAGTGGGGCTGTGGCAGGAAAGGCCATCCTCACCACCCAGACCCCACCGGCCTCACGTTCTGTTGTCGAAAGACACCTGCCTGCTTTGTGACTCCATCTCCACCAAAACGGTCTCTGCAGTCATTTGCAGGGATCGGTCCATTTCCCTTGAACACCTTTATTCCTCTCCCCAGAATCATGAGGCCCAGCCCTGATCAATCTTGCTACTTACATCACCCCACTGGTATCTTCACTTTTCAATCTCTTTAACATACATGCAGGAAAAAGACAGCCAGCATGGAACACAGTTCAGCAGGGCCAAAGAGGAGCAGTGGCCTTGTCCCTGGACGTGCTGGGCAGGCACCACAGCGCCAGCGTCCCCACGTCCAGGACAAAGCTGAGTGCAAATGTCACCGTGAGGTGGCCTGTGTGAGCCCGGCCCGCTGACCCGCCCCCCCAGATGAAAGAGGGAAGGAGACGCCTCTCAGCCAGGACTCAGACCACCAGCACGCAGCACCCAGCACCCATGGCTGAGCACATGTCCCCGAGTAGAGAGGAGACCTCAGTATGGAGGGAACAGTGATGTGACAGCCACAAAGTCCATGGTCTGACCCCCCAGCAGCAGGGGTGCCAGCCTCATTGTGGAGTATTGCAGCATGCGGGGAAATGATTTTATTTTCCTAATCACTGCTACCAGTTGGGCACTAATGAGCCCCCAGTTCTGGTTCTATTGGTGACATTTCAGTTTACACATCACTGCCATTTGGGGTGAATAAGTCCAAGCCACTTTTAAACCTCAGGCTCACATTGATTACAGACTTCCCCCCAGGTCCCAATTTCAGGCTTCTGCTCTTTCCTAGATCGTCAGGAGAAACGGCAATGGGAAGAAGCAAAGAGAAGGCGTGGAGCCAGGAGGAGAAGGGAGGCCAGGAGAAGGGAGGCCATGCTCGCCAGCTAGGCTGGGAGCTTCCTGGAGGAGGGACACTCCCCCTTTTTCTTTGACCTCTTGGTGACCTGTTACCCACAATGAGGGCACAATCTCCATGAGGGCAGGGGTGTGGGCAGGGGTGTGGGCAGGGGTGGGGGGGGTCTCAACAATGAATGGGAAGCCCTGGGCCCCACAGTCCTGCCCTGGCCCTTCCTCTGCCCTCAGGACCCCCCACATGCGCCCTTCACAAATGCGGTGCACTCCCCTTCCAGTCTGGGCATCACCCCATTCCCCATCGTCTGTCCCACTCGAGTGGCTATTGCAGTGAGCCTTCTGGAAAACTCTTCATTCGCCTCCCACTGCTTTGGATACATGGCCAGTGTCTCAATGCAGACAGACTCAGGGTTTCTGGTGGTCAAAGCACTAAGCCCCTCATGCCCCACCTGCCTCTGCCTGCACCTGCCACCCCCTGGCCCCGTGCAGCCATTCCTGGCGACACCCTCCTCCTGGGTCTTCGTCCATCTACCTGGTGTCTGCTCTCTGAGATGCCCCCCAACTTTTAATCAAGCCCCTGCTCCAATTTCAAGAGCTGCTGGTCCCCACCGCTCTGGGTTAGAGACCCCCAAGCCCCTCCACACACGCACACACGAAGTCCGTTGCCCTGCACTGTCTCCTGCCTAGAGGGTGGGTGCAGAGCTGGGGCCTTTCTGCTGGATGTTCTGAGGCACCAGGGAGTTTGGGGCATTTGAAGGACGCTCATTCCATGTTAATGAAATGAACGAATCAGTGAACAGAAAGCTGCGCAGCAGAGGCTGCATCTTCCCCCGGCGGGATGCCCTCCCTCAGACCCCCGCCTCCTCAGAGCTCCAGCCCTTGGTGCCTGCAGCCCTGGTGGGGCCTCCTCGACACCTTCTCGCTCACTCTTGGTTCTCTCTGAACACACACCACTCCTCCAACGCGTTCACGTCCATCCTGTGCCTCCCCACAGACAGAAGCTTCCCTACATCCCAGACTCCTGAGACCCAAGTCAGCGCAGAGCAGGTGCTCAGTGGATACCTGCGGCATGCATGGAATGGGAAGGCCTGTCCGGAAGCCTGCACGGAACGTGATGCAGGCCTGGCTCCTCCACCCTCTGTGGGAACAGGGCAGTGCAATAGTGGGACCAGGGCAACCAGAGCATTTGACATGGGACGCAGAGACCAGGTGTGTGTCTGGTCTCCTAGAGCTAGGTGGGAATAGGGGATGACTGGGGAAACTGAGGCCCACCATAGGCTCGCCTCACCCCCTGCTTATGGAGAAGCAAATCTGGCTCAAAGTGCTATCCTCTTACACCCAGTCCAGCCCTCTGTCCTGTTTCTGAAGCAGGTGAACGACCTTCAGGCTGCAGAGACCCCACTGCACCCACCCCAGCCCCGGCCACAACGATGGGATACAGGGAAGCCCCCTGCAGGCATCTGGGCTCTGACCCAACCAGAGACCAGGCCACGGCAGTCAAGGGTAAAGACGGCCCCACAGAGGCCCCGGAGCAGCGTGGACAGGACTCGTCACCTTTTTTCTTGTGCCTCGCCCTGGGGCCAGAGTGGCCAGCATTGTTTGGTGTGATTTAACTTTATCAGGGGCATCTGGCAGGGAACCCCTGGGAGAGTGATAAAGAGGCAGTTTCCACCCTCGGAGAGCTTGACCGCTAATAGAGCCCCAGCAGCCAGGCCACCAGCAGCCAAGTCCTCTGCGGGACTTCAGACTTTTGTCACCCTGGGCTCTGTGCCCCAAACATACCTGGACAAAGCCCACCCACTGTCCGGGTCATGGCTACCTGGCAGCAGGGGAGCACGCGTACTAAACACCAGCAGAGCCACCATGCCAGTCCCCTGAATGGACTTTGCTCAGTGCCCCCACCACACTGGAACCCTTTAGGGAAAGAACAGAGGGTGCTCCCTGGAGGTTGTGATTCTGAGGGCCACTGTGATCCTAATCAATGCTACTGGTCCTGTGGGGAAGTCTCATTTAAAACCTTAGCGCCTATTTTGGAGGAAAGGCAGAGAGTGACCTAGGAGCGTCACATCCTATCTGGATCCTAAGACACTCACAGATGGGGAGGACTGAAGTGCCCGAGGGGCCGGGGGCGCTGCTTACAGAGGGGTCTTAGATTCATCCTGAACGTGTTCCTCACAGCACAGGATCGGCCAGTGGAGGAAGAAACTCTGATATCACAGTAAACGAAGTTAGCCACCTGCAAAATGGACTCCCCAAACACACACACGCACACACACACACACAACGTGGAACACCTCAACATGTGGTAGAGATGGGAGGGAACTCAGTAGCCCCAGGCCGACCCCAGAACCTTCTCGGCGCCTACGGTCTGGTCTATGGCATGCCCACCTGAGGGTGGGCTCCCAGCCCGGGCAGCCTGGGCTTCCCGCTGCACCCCTCGGCTACTCTGGGTTGCTGGTGAACCTCAGCCTCCGCGTGCAACCCTGCCTGTGAGTGTTTGGCGAGCCTGGCTCAGGAGCGTGGCTGTGGCTCATCCCAGGGGCCAGGCTCCGAGTTACAAACCATGGAACATGGAGTCAGGTCTGAGAGGGCAGGGGTCTCCCTGACCAGCCCCTGCCCTGCAGCCCAGGGACTGTCATCTCTCAGGGGGAAGGTCTGAGAGGGCAGGGGTCTCCCTGACCAGCCCCTGCCCTGCAGCCCAGGGACTGTCATCTCTCAGGGGGAAGGTCTGAGAGGGCAGGGGTCTCCCTGACCAGCCCCTGCCCTGCAGCCCAGGGACTGTCATCTCTCAGGGGAAGGTCTGAGAGGGCAGGGGTCTCCCTGACCAGCCCCTGCCCTGCAGCCCAGGGACTGTCATCTCTCAGGGGAAGGTCTGAGAGGGCAGGGGTCTCCCTGACCAGCCCCTGCCCTGCAGCCCAGGGACTGTCATCTCTCGGGAAGAAGGTGTGCATGGCCCCTGAGCTCATCAAGGAAAATCTTTTTCTTCCAGCATCTTTGCCTTTTTTCCCTTTGGGGTACCCAGCCATCGGCAGGGTCCATCCGCAGGGAAGCAGCTAAGGCTCCTCGCGCCGGATGTAGAACCAAGATGACAGAAAGGCCAGACACCGAAAACCCATCTGCATAGTAATTGAAATGTTTTTCCAATTTTTTTTGAGTTGTTAGAGTTCTGATTCCAGGCTGCAGAAAGGAAAGGCAGATTCTCATTTTCACTTGGCTCATTCCTGATTTGTACCACTGGGGGGTTTTAATTTACAAGTCAAAGTTAATAAACTGAGTATGCACTCGATGATTCCAAGCTCCTCCTGACCTCCTTCCCAGCCTGTGAGACCCCGTGGCTCATCTCCTGGGGTTGAGGGGGAATCTCAGTGGACTTTGAAGCTTAGTCTGCAAGGACCTCTCCCCCAAACCCAAGGGCGGCATCCCTGCCCCCGAGAGCCCCTTCAGGGAGCCCGTGGCCTCTGCCTGCCTTCTCACAGATGGGTTTGGGTAAAATAAATAAAACATGGATGGATTAGTTCAGAATAAAAAAGGAGGAATCTGGCTCAAGATGTTATCGACAGTAACAACCACCAGGGCTCTGAGTGCCGTTCATCACTAAGCATGTCCAGTGCTCTATGGCCATTAAAAGAGCCCCCTGGGAGGGAAGGTACCTCGGTTCCAGTCTAGTGAGGGCACTGCGGCCACAGAGCTCCACGAGGCTGAAGCCCATGTCTGCCCAGAGCCAGCCTCCGTTTCCCAGACCCTGAGGACCACTTTCCCAAAAGGCTCCACTGCTGGTGTGTGTGGGGGCAGCATGAATCAGTGAGCCTGGAAAGTTCAAGGGACATCTGGAGTCCACCTGTCTCCCGAGAGAGGAGTTCCTCATCCCTCTCCAGTGGCTGCTTGATAAGTCACTCTTCCTACACGCTGGGTGAATGTGCTGCTTCTGAAAAGAGAATCTTTATTTATTTTTTGAGATAGGGTCTCATGCCCTCCTATGTTGCATCATTCCTCAGTGCCCAAAACGGTGCCTGGAACACAGAGGTGCTCCGCAGATATGGAGGAATTGAATGAATGAATGAAAATTTAAAGAAGAAGGTAGGAGAGGATCCATGCAAGGGGCTGGTGGCTTCTCTGCTTCCTGATTCTGTTTCTTCATCCCCTCCTGGACACCTGGGCTCTTACAGAATTGGTTTGTGCAGTGTGAAAGGAAAATCAATCTTGGGACCCTAAAATCACTAAGGTCCACAAAGGGAAAAGTCAAGCTGGGAACTGCTTAGAGCAAACCTTCCTCCCATTGTAGTCCTAAAAAAGATGGCTACTAAGATTAAAAAGCCACATACCTCCCTCACAAGAAATTTCCTTGTGGACCAAGGACAGACAGAACTCAAAGTCATCCCTCTGTTCACTGAGATGAATGCATATCTGGCTCCTTTGGAGCAGCTCATCAAAAATGGAAAAGAATGCAACCATTTGTCTCTTATCTACCTATGACCTGGAAGCCCCTCCCTGCTTCCAGTTGTCCCACCTTTCTTGACAGAAGCAATGTACATTTTACATATATTGACTGATGTCTCATGTCTCCCTAAAATACATAAAACCAAGCTGTGCCCCAACCACACTGGGCACATGTGGTCAGGACCTCCTGAGGCTGTGTCACGGGCAGGCATCCTTATCTTTGGCAAAATAAACTTTCTAAATTGACTGAGACCTGTCTCAAATGTTTGGGATTCACAGCAGGGAATGATGGAGGATTGGAAAGTGCCTCGAGGGGAGGAGGGCTGCTCTTTGCTGTGAGGCTCTGTTCGGGTGCACATTTTGGGAGCTGGCCTGGGGCTTTCCTTTCCTTTGTTTCCGTGGCAGCCAGAGCAAGGTGTGACCCCTCCCCGTGGAAGCTCATGGTGCTGTGGATGAGGGATATGTAGACAGGCAGTCACAGCATCCCCACTCTGTGATGGGCAGGGCAGGAAAGTTAGAGGGCACGAGGTAGGGTAAGCACAGGAAGGCTTCCGGGAGGAGGTGGCACTTTGACCTGAGTGGAGACCAGAGTGAGACTCTGAGAGTTTATCAGGTGGACCCAGGGAGGGGGAGGGAGTGGAAGAGCATCCCTGATGGGGACTGGCACAAACCAAGACTTGGGGCGAGAGCTGCAGGCTAGAATCTGGGGGCATCATCTTAGACAGAGCCTTTATACGTCCACACAGAGTTCAAGAAAACTGAGAATAGACTCACATAATCCTGAACATAGGTCAATTTTGAATTCCAGATGGCAAGAATAAAGAGAATGAGGCAGACAGTAAGGGCTAAGTGATTTCTAGAATTGAAGAAAGGCCCGAGTTCTCCAGCTGAAGATGCTGAGTCCTAAATAATAGGATCATTAAATAGCAATGCACACCTGGGCCCAACGTTGGACAACAAAAAGGCAAACAAAGCATTTTTAAAGCAAACATAGAGGAAATACAAATTACTACAATAAAGACAGAGGGGAGGAAGGAAGAATAGGAAGAGGAGAAGGAAGAAGAAATTTAGGAGGAGGAAGAAGAGAAGAAGGAAGAGGAGGAGGAGGAAGAGGAAGAAAAGGAAGAGGAGGAGGAAGAAGAGGAGGAGGGAGCAGAAGAAGAGGAGGAGGCGGAGGAGGAGGCGGAGGAGGAGGAGGAGGAGGAGGAGGAGGAGGAGGCGGAGGAGGCGGAGGAGGCGGAGGCGGAGGCGGAGGAGGCGGAGGCGGAGGAGGCGGAGGCGGAGGAGGCGGAGGCGGAGGAGGCGGAGGAGGCGGAGGCGGAGGCGGCGGAGGCGGAGGCGGCGGAGGCGGAGGCGGCGGAGGCGGAGGCGGCGGAGGCGGAGGCGGCGGAGGCGGAGGCGGCGGAGGAGGAGGCGGCGGAGGAGGAGGCGGCGGAGGAGGAGGCGGCGGAGGCGGAGGAGGAGGAGGCGGCGGAGGCGGAGGCGGAGGAGGAGGAGGAGGAGGAGGCGGAGGAGGAGGCGGAGGAGGAGGAGGAGGCGGAGGAGGCGGAGGAGGAGGCGGAGGAGGAGGCGGAGGAGGAGGAGGAGGCGGAGGAGGAGGAGGAGGAGGAGGAGGAGGAGGAGGCGGAGGAGGAGGAGGAGGCGGAGGAGGAGGAGGAGGAGGAGGAGGAGGAGGAGGCGGAGGAGGAGGAGGAGGAGGCGGAGGAGGAGGAGGAGGAGGAGGAGGCGGAGGAGGAGGAGGAGGCGGAGGAGGCGGAGGAGGAGGAGGAGGCGGAGGAGGCGGAGGAGGAGGCGGAGGAGGAGGCGGAGGAGGAGGCGGAGGAGGAGGCGGAGGAGGAGGAGGAGGCGGAGGAGGAGGAGGCGGAGGCGGCGGAGGAGGCGGAGGAGGAGGAGGAGGCGGAGGAGGAGGAGGAGGCGGAGGAGGAGGAGGAGGCGGAGGAGGAGGAGGAGGCGGAGGAGGCGGAGGAGGCGGAGGAGGAGGAGGAGGCGGAGGAGGAGGAGGAGGCGGAGGAGGAGGAGGAGGCGGAGGAGGAGGAGGAGGCGGAGGAGGAGGAGGAGGCGGAGGCGGAGGAGGAGGAGGAGGCGGAGGCGGAGGAGGAGGAGGAGGCGGAGGAGGAGGAGGAGGAGGAGGCGGAGGAGGAGGAGGCGGAGGAGGAGGAGGCGGAGGAGGAGGAGGCGGAGGAGGAGGAGGCGGAGGAGGAGGAGGCGGAGGAGGAGGAGGAGGCGGAGGAGGAGGAGGAGGAGGCGGAGGAGGAGGAGGAGGAGGCGGCGGAGGAGGAGGCGGCGGAGGAGGAGGAGGCGGAGGAGGAGGAGGCGGAGGAGGAGGAGGAGGCGGAGGAGGAGGAGGAGGAGGAGGCGGAGGAGGAGGAGGAGGAGGAGGAGGAGGAGGAGGAGGAGGAGGAGGCGGAGGAGGAGGAGGCGGAGGCGGAGGAGGAGGCGGAGGAGGAGGCGGAGGAGGAGGAGGAGGAGGAGGCGGAGGAGGAGGAGGAGGAGGCGGAGGAGGAGGAGGAGGAGGCGGAGGAGGAGGAGGCGGAGGAGGAGGAGGAGGCGGAGGAGGAGGAGGAGGAGGCGGAGGAGGAGGAGGAGGCGGCGGAGGAGGAGGCGGCGGAGGAGGAGGCGGCGGAGGAGGAGGAGGCGGAGGAGGAGGAGGAGGAGGCGGAGGAGGAGGAGGAGGAGGAGGAGGAGGAGGCGGAGGAGGAGGAGGAGGAGGAGGAGGCGGAGGAGGAGGAGGAGGCGGAGGCGGAGGAGGAGGCGGAGGAGGAGGCGGAGGAGGAGGAGGCGGAGGAGGACGAGGCGGAGGAGGACGAGGCGGAGGAGGACGAGGCGGAGGAGAACGAGGGAGAGGAGGAGGGAGAGGAGGCGGCGGAGGAGGGAGAGGAGGCGGAGGAGGAGGAGGCGGAGGCGGAGGAGGCGGAGGCGGCGGAGGAGGCGGAGGAGGCGGCGGAGGCGGCGGCGGCGGAGGCGGCGGCGGCGGAGGCGGCGGCGGAGGAGGAGGCGGCGGCGGCGGAGGAGGAGGAGGCGGCGGCGGAGGAGGCGGCGGAGGAGGCGGCGGAGGAGGTGGCGGAGGAGGAGGAGGACGGACAATAGCAACAATAACTGGCTGAAAGCCAGCTGTGTAATATCCTCAAACTTCTGAAGGAAAATAATGAAGGCTAGAATCCTCTACCAAACTAAAACCAATGAACACCCTTTAAGTCTAATGCAAGAAATTCAGACAAATGGAACACAAGTTATGACAAGATGGTTCTGTTGAATGGATAAAAATGTGGGCAGCCAGCCAGGCACGGTGGCTCACGGCTGTAATCCCAGCACTTTGGGAGACCGAGGCAGGCAGATCACTAGAGGTCAGGAGTTCAAGACCAGCCTGACCAACATGGTGAAACCCCATCTCTACCAAAAATACAAAAATTAGCCAGGTGTGGTGGTGGGCACCTGTAATCCCAGCTACTTGGGCAGCTGAGGCAGGAGAATCGCTTGAACCTGGAAGGGGGAGGTTGCAGTGAGCCAAGATCACACCACTGCACTCCAGCCTGGGCTACGGAGTGAGATTCTGTCTCAAAAATAAAATAAAATAAAATGTGGGCAGGCTAATACATCTGTGAGTCCAGGAGCAGCTTTTCTCCTAGCACTGGAACCACGAAAGCAAAATGGCTCCCTCTATTTCAGCGGCTGCCATTACTAACAATAAAGTGCTGAATAGAAGTCTGTGTATAGAAAGAATATTTATAGCACATGTCCTCAAACATGTACCAGGAAATACCAATTTATAACAAAAAGTAAATAAGGGTACTATGGTGAAACGTATTATTTAACCCCGGAGCAGCGCACGTCTTCTGCAAGTTAGATTTTGGAGGTGGGGCACGGTGGCTCATACCTGCAATTCCAGCACTTTAGGAGGTTATTGCCTTTGGAGCTAACACCCCGATTACTAAGGACTCGGCAGACCCTTCCCTCCTACTGTTCCCTGGGTCAAGATCATTTTCCCCAGGGTTTTAGGATCATTTTCTAAGAGGCCCAGGAGACTGGATTGAAAATGTAAAAAATATATATATTTAAGCACATGTCTTCAAACATGGATCAGGAAATATTAATTTATAACAAAATTAAACAAGGTTACTATGATGAAATTTACTGTTTAATCCCTGAGCAGCACATGGTCTTTTACAAATTAACTTTGGAGGCCAGGCGTGGTGGCCCATACCTGTAATTCCAGCACTTTGGGAGGCTGAGGCAGGCAGATCACTTGAGGCTAGGAGTTTGGGACGAGGCTAGGCAACATGGCAAAACCCCTTCTCTACATAAAAAAATTCAAAAGTTAGCTGGATGTGGTGGTGTGCACCTGTAGTCCCAACTAATCCAGAGGCTGAGGTGGGAGGATCACTTGAGTCTGGGAGGCACAGACCACAGTGAGCCGAGATCCCACCACTGCACTCCAGCCTGGGAGGCAGAGCCAGACCCTGTCTCAAAACAAAAACAAAAAAGTTAGACTTTGGGGTAATAAAGACAGTGCATGCCAATCATAACTGCCTAGAGGAATAGAACACTGCTGTCAAGAGTGGACGGAAAGGGAGAGAAGCCCTGCCCTGCTCCAGGTCAGCATCCTGGACAGTTCTGCAGCAGCTCTGCAGACGGGAGATGCAGCGGTGATTTGCCAGGGCCGCCATGTGTTGCTGTCCGGTGGAAGACAAGCCTGGACTTCTGAAATTGTTTTCCCAACAGCAAAGGTCACCGGAAATGAGTGGTGTGTTGTCTCCACTCTGTGAAACATACACTCTGATGGGGAAGCGAAGCGCAGAGATGCTCATCTAGTCTATGTGAATTCAATTCTGTTTGCTGCAGAGAGGGAGTCAGGGAGACAGGGCGAGCCGGGGAGAGAGGGGGGAGCTGGGGAAGCGGGGGGAGCCGGGGAGCGGGGGGAAGCGGGGGGAGCCGGGGAGCAGGGGGGAGCGGGGAGGGGAGCCGGGGAGGGTGGGGGAAGCCGGGGAGAGAGGGGGAGCCGGCCGGGGAGAGAGGGGGAGCCGGCCGGGGAGAGAGGGGGAGCCGGCCGGGGAGAGAGGGGGAGCCGGGGAGAGAGGGGGAGCTGGGGAGAGAGAAGCCCCATCCACCATGCACATGAGGAGTGCGTGCCACAGAACATGGCACAGGCAAGCCTGAGATGGCCGAGGCCACCAGCAAGACCCCTGGGCTATCCAGTGTCCCCTGACCAGTGACCCAGCAGGGGGACAAATGCCTTCATGGAGGAGGCACGCCGTAGCTTCCTCAACATCTACAAGGAGACAGAAAAATATTCTAGGGTCTCAGCAAACAACTCACCAACCCAGGTCAGAGCGACTGTTGAACCGTCCACAGAGTTATTGACATAAAGCCTCATGTACTGCTCTTTACGGGCAATTTAAGGGAATTTCAGGGGTAATTTTGATTGCTAGCAATTTTCACCTCCTAGGTGACTTTAGAACCAAACTCTATACAAGATACAACTCCACTGTAAACAAGTAATTACTGACCAGGATGACACATCGGTGACAACAGGATGTTGGAGGCAGAGAACAAATATAAAGAGGGGTGATTATCTCTGTTTGGGGCTTTCAGGGGAGACTTCAGACAGAAGATGAGGTCTGAATAGAGTTTTAAAACTGAAAAGAAGGTTTTTAGGTAATGAAATGGAGAACGCATTGCAGGCCAAGGACAGAGTTTTGAAAGCACCAACAGGAAGCCGTGAGGGGTGGCCAGGACCAGAGGTGGCTCGGTATTTATGGAACATTAAGTGTGTGCAGAGCTGCGGGAGAGGAGGGCAGGCAGAACCCCATGCAGCCACGCCAAGGAGTTCAGACAGCCCCCTCCAGAGGCACACAGAGAAAGACAAGGCTTCTGAGGGAGCAAGGGGGTGACCAGATTTGCATTCCTTAAACATTTTTATGGCCGCCTGGTAAAGAAAATTATTGAAAGGGCAAGACTTGAAGCGGAGATACACATTAGCAGCTTTGATGGTCTAGGGAGACATGCTGGGCTCCAAAGCGCAGTCATGATGGTAGGGATGGTCAGGGAGAGGCGCAGCACATGCACCAGTGACCTTGCGGAGTGGCCAGACTCCAGTGCACAGGAAGGAGGACCTGGGGCCAAGGTTTTACATCCTAGGGGCAGAGGGGGCCACTCACCAGCCTGGGCAGCCTGCACTCTCCACCTCCTTAGCTATCACAAAAACAAAGCTGTGCTTTTTTTTTTTTTAATTGTCTTTTTTTCTAGCTCCTCCAGGGCTGGGACCACACCTTTGACACCCCCCTCTCTATGCTGAGCAGTAAGAAGACAAGCTCATGATCCTGGCAGTGGCCAACATGCCCCTGCTGAATGAATGCAGAAGCAGATGTGCGAGGAAGGACATGGAGGGATGCTCTGGATTTCTTGACTGGGAAGTGCACCCTCACCAGGTGTCCCTGGCAGCAGGCTGGTGGGCAGTGCCAGTCCAGCCCACATTGGCTCTGAGCCCACACCTCACAAGACCAGGGAATACTTTGGGAGTATGGCCGGCCCCCTCCAAGGCGGCACCAAAGGAGGTAGGAAATGAAAACCCCAAATGGGCAGAGCTCAGGGCAGCACAGCTCATGGTCCCCTTGCTGTTTAAAAAGGCCTGAGCAGATCCTCCATTGCATGCAACTAAGACCCCTGACTAACCCAGGGGTTTACAGGATACCCAGAAGGTAATGTGATTACTGAATGAAGTGAATGTTACAAG
Source organism: Gorilla gorilla gorilla (assembly GCF_029281585.2). Taxonomy (NCBI): domain Eukaryota; kingdom Metazoa; phylum Chordata; class Mammalia; order Primates; family Hominidae; genus Gorilla; species Gorilla gorilla. The sequence goes on from NC_086018.1 coordinate 45,399,562, forward strand.
AGAAGTCGAAGCTAGAGATGTGTAAGCCATCTGCAGGAGAGCTGAGTAATGATGTGGCTGTGTCCCCACCCAAATCTCATCTTGAATTATAGTTCCCATAGTCCCCGCATGTCATGGGAGGGACCCAGAGGAAGGTCACTGAATCATGGGAGTGGTTTCCCCCATGCTGTTCTCGTGATAATGAGTAAGTCTCATGAGATCTGATGATTTTATAAACACCTGGCGTTTCCACTGCTGGCACTCATTCTCTCTTGTCGCCCTGTGAAGAGGTGCCTTCTGCCATGATTGTAAGTTTCCTGAGGCCTCCCCAGCCATGTGGAATTGTGAGTCAATTAAACCTCTTTTCTTTACAAATTGCCCAGTCTTGGGTATTTTTCTTCATAGTAGCATGAGAACAGACTAATACGCCAAGGCTATGGGAACAGCTGAAATCTTTCAGGGTGGGGAACTCATGTGCTACCTGGAGAAGGCGGCCAAGAATGGATTGTGCCTACCAAGCTGTTCCAAGAAGCCCACAAAGTGATACTAGTGGAAGGATATGGCAGAAGGTCAGGACCTGGTCCTTTGGAGAGAATGTTTCTGTCTGCCCTTGGCCATCTGAGCCACACAAGAGGTAGAAAAGATTTTCAGCACTCAAATGAAAAAAAAGTTGGGGGACAAATATGGTTAAAAGACAAATTTTTTTGATCAGTCATTCAGATGAATATATTATGTGGCATGTGGTTCCTGAGCCTCCCTGTACAAGGTCTGTGTTAGGCAAGAACACGAAACGCACAGCACCGCATCCCTGTCCTTGAAGGACTCACACACAGCTGGAGAAGACAGACACCAGCTACCTGGCCATCCAGGCAGAAACCTCAGGCATTATTGGCTCCAGCCTCCCTGGACCTCCCACATTTGCCAAAGATGAATAAACGTGGTCCCTGCCCTAGAGGAGTCACAGAGAGCTGATTTAGAAACATGCATGAATCTCCATGTTTTACAAAGGAAGCAGGAGGCTGACTGCATGTGGACATCCAGACTCCTTCCAGGAGGAGGTAGCAACCTAACTAGGGCTGGAAAGAAGAGTGGTAAGAAGAGAATTCCAGGCAGAGGAATGGTTTATGCATGTATGGACCCAGAAGACTCGAGGGCAGCCAAATAATGCTGAGAGGTTAATTGTGGTTCAAGCAGGGCGTGACCTGAGAGTAGAGAGCAGCATGGAGAGTTAGTCCACTCAGGTAAGGAAGCTGAATGTATGGGAAAACATCAAACATGGTCAACTGTAGACCTGCGAGACAGGAGGGGGTCTCGGTCTTTGGGGAAGATTACAACATCCCGATAAGAGCAAGGAACGCATGGGGCACGTTAAAGACAGTGGGATGGAGGAAGGAGGAGAAGGCTTATTATTTGCCATGTCTCCTGAACATTTTCCATCTGTCAGTCTGCCTGTTAGGGAAAGTGTCCCATTCTTCTCTATATCCACAGCACCTAGCACATTCTGGGAGTATGCTTGATGCTCAATAAATGCAAAAGGTCAGTGAACTGAAACAGGGGCAGACTCAACAGAGCATTGTGAAGAGAAGGAGCCAGGAATGATGACCATCGGCAGGCATATGACCACCTCTGGTGCTTTCCAAATGAAACTTTCATTGAATCTACAAAATAATGCTCTTTAATGTATGCATTATGATTCCTCTTTTACAGATGAGGAAGCCAAGACAAAGAAAATGTCCAAAATGACACACACATCTACTGTGTGTCTTCCTCTGGGACTCAGACCCAGGTCTTCTTGGTTCTAAGATCATGGTGGTCACCCCTGAGGACCAGGCAGTCCAGGCATGGATTCCCACATGGGTGTCTAGGACACGGCAAGTTCACCATTCCCCTACCTGAGTGAATCAATGTTCCCCTCAGCCTACCTGTCCTGTATTCTTGTCATGCCAATGGCAACACTTCCACTGCAAAAGCTACAGCCTCCAAAGAAATGAATCAAATTGTCATGAGATGTGGCTGTCACCATGGGGCGTGTACAAGAGGGGCAGCCCCAGGGGACTAAGAAGGAGGCGAGGACATGCCATCACAGAAGCCAAGGGTGCAGAAGAAGCAAGGGTGTGGGCAGCTCCGAATGCCGCAGACCCTTCTTTAAGATCATGTGCTATCATCAGCTCACCCACGGCACTTGCCATTTGCAAAATGGCCTTCCCTCTTCATGACTCTGCATGGAGGAGCTGGGTCAGCCTCTCCAGACAAGGTCAGGCGGTGGGGACTGTTTCGTTAGTCGGTTGGCTGGTTGGTTAGTGGGTCAGTTGATTGGTTGGTGGGTGGATGGGTGAGTTGGTTCATCGGCCTTCTCCCTAAATGATAAAATGCTGCTCCTTGCAGCCAACAGAAAACTTTCTCTGTACCAATTAGATCTGAATTGAGCACTGCTGATGGAATCCTATCCTAGATGAATTTCATATCAATTCAACTCTATTTTCTAGTACAAAAGAGAAAAAAATAATTTAAGCGGTGTAGTTTATTTTTCCTGCCTTTCCACTCAACCGGTGAGCAAGACACAGAGGACAAAAATGGCCTTTTCCCCCACTCACTTCCAGTCCTTACAGTGCAAGCACCTTGCCAGCCACGTGTGAGTCCAATGTTTTAAAACCGTGTTTTAACACAAAACGGCTCCTCAATGCAAGCCGATGTCTTTATCTAGTTTTCAACCAAAGAAATATCCACCCGTTCCAATGCTGTGAACCCTCTGAGAGATCACACCGCAAAGATGTTTATAGGCGCTTTGAGGAATTATCAAAGGAAAAGTGGCTTTTTCAGGACTTCTGTCATCATAAAGAATTTAAACCCCGCCTGAGAAGCACCTTGACTACAGCGTATGATTGATCTTCTCTCTGCCAGCGTTTATTGAGTGTGTGTGGCACAGAGTGAGGGTGCTGATGAAATCATGGTACCTGGGTGTAGAGTGTGCTCTCGCCCTCCGAGATCTCACCGCCTTCCCCAGAGAAATACATCCTCAAGCTGGAGAGTGGGATGACCCAGAGATGACTCCCTTCCTCCTTCATTCATTCCTTCATTTGTTCATCCAGTAAACACCTATTGGACACTGTATACCGTGTCCTGTTCTAAGCCTGGAGATGCAGAGATAAACAAGATGCATGCTGGCAGCAGGAGAGGCTGGCCGACCAACCTCATAATCAGCGCCACACAGATGTACATTTCTGGGCTTGGCTTTGCAGCACTCATTGGGGGCTATGGTCTGGCGTGTTTGGGGTCCATGGTGGTGTAGCATGTTTGACAAACACCATCCCCACGTCTCAAAAGCCATGCAAGATTCTTCTAGGAGACGCAGCCTGGTTCTGAAATGACTTTTGATCATAGGGCCTGTGCTGTGGCTCCCAGGCAGCCTCTGACCTGCTGCTAACCCTGCTCGTTCAGTGGGTGTGAAGAAGTGGCACCCGTCCCTCCTTATTCACACTCTCTACTCAATTAGCTCAGAAGCAGCTGGAGACCCAGCTTCAGAAGTAAAACGCAGCCCAGTAGTCTTTTAAAAAAATCCCTCTCCAAGTGGGAGTTTTTCTGGAAACAAAAGAAAACCCATTTAGCTTATTATTAAAATTGATTCTCCATTCTGCAAGACTCTCTGTTGCGGTTTGCCTGGAAAGAAGGTGGCATATGACTGCAGATGCCAGAAGAAAAACGGGCCAGAGCCAGGCAAGGGACTCTGCCGGGCGGGAGGCCTCCCCCAGGGACTCACAGCCACTCTCTCTCATTGAACTGAAGCCCAGGGAGTCAGGATATGTGTGACTCAAAACAGCCCTCCCTGCGGGTACAGCCACCCCACAAACACTGAGCTCCCAGGCCACGCTGGAACTACCAACACTGTGTTGCCAGCAGGAGTCCAGTGCCCCCAGCATCTTCCATGGACAGGGCTGAAAATGTGGGTTCCAGGCATCCTGCTCAATCAAAAGCCAGGGGCACGTCCGGCTGGTGCAGTTGGTGGTGTTAATAAGCTCCCAGGTCACTGCACCGGAAGGGGAGGTGACATTGAAGGGAGATCCTCGTGGAGCCCCCATCTCAGGGACCTGGGTGGGGACAGCCACGACCACTCGATCCCATGGGCCCTCGAGGCTACAGAAGAAACTGGGAATCGTTGGGCTCCACTCAGTGCTTCTGCTCAGAGGGCTCGAACTGGGGAATGAGATTTCCTCAATATATTGTAAGCGCCTCACACAATGCTCCTTGTGCTCCAAAATTCAGGCAATAAGCAGCGATTGCCATGCCCCGGCCAGTAGGATGTACTCCGAAGGAGGGGCTGCTCAAGGCATCCTCGCCAGCCAGTAGGGACGGAGCCCCGTTTGGGGCTGGGATGTGGCGTGGGGACCAGAAGGAAGGGGGTGGAGATTTGTCCCCACCCAGGGCTGACAATCTATCAAGATAAACTATAATCAGGACTCTGATCCACTTTCTGGGAGAACCAGAATAGAGAGACATTAATTCTAACTTGGAAGTGGGCACTAATTCATCCACCTGTTGTTGTCTATTCTAATGGAGCAGCCCTGTTCTCTGCAGGGCCCTGACGTGCACAGGTGCACAGCCGCTTACATGATAGAAGTGCTGTGTCCCTCTGTGTCCTGTAGTGGAGGTTGGAAGAGCTTTGCGGCTGGGCCCTGGGGCTTGCAGAAAAACGTTTCCAATCTCTACCTCTCCTCTTACTGGGCATAAGAAGACCCCCTTGAGCCTCCTATGTCATCTATAAAGTAGGAGTGACGATGGTGCCACCTTGTCACATTGCAGGAAGGGAGGATGGAGAGCCAAAGCCCTCAGCTCTCTGCTGAGCCTCAGGTGTGGGCTCAAAAGCTGGAAAGGGAATTCCCTGGGCCTTGTTGTCAGCCTCTTTCCTGTCTCCAAAGGCCAGCAACGGTCCCTTGCCTCTGCATCCTGGGTGCATGGCAGAGGGTGCGGTGCCCTGTGTGTTGAACAACCCAGGAAAGGTTGCCTTCCACGAGTGAGCAGCCTGCTGGGGGTTTCTTTCCAGCGCAGAGAAATCAGGGAGGTGGAAATGTCAGCCTCACAGATGGAACCAGCCGCTGACCCAGGGCTTCACATCAGCTGAGCATCCCCACAGCCTGTGGCTGGTAGAAAGAAGACGAAGGCGCCCAGGACCTGCCCACTCTCCCCACAAGGTCTCTCGTGATTTTGGAAGGCAGACTTGTAATACTTGGCACTAACACCACTTGGAGAGAGTTTAATTTGACCCCATGTGAAGAAGCAGCTGTTGGCTGCTCAGCATGGATGAGCTCCCTGTGTATGGGACTCCTGCATGCAGACAGGGTGGGCGCTGAGACGGGAGTAGGGGAGGTAGCCTCAGGGTTCCCATCCACCCCTAACAGCCTGCTGTTCTGGGTGAAAGGAGAAAATGTGTTGGAAATCTCAGGAGGAGAGGGATTCAGGAGGTCAGAAGGTCAACAGCGTGGCATTCAGCCAAGGGATCCATGGTGAATACCCCCCAGAAACCCTCCCAGATGCTGCTGCTCCCAGATACTGACCCACAGGCCAGCAATTGTCTTGATGATTTTATAGCTTTAAGCTAATAATACACTGGGCTTAATGACTCCAATGCCAAGTTAGAGAATGGTTTCATTCCAATGATCCCATCTAGGGCAGGGCCAGTGCACCCAGGGTTGACACCGAGGCCAGGTGGTGAGCCCCCAGGGCAGCAGGCCTGGGGCTCAAGGACCCCCACTGAGGGATGGGCCCTGGGGAGGCTCATGGTGTGGCATCCGCCAGTGGCTTGGGAGCCCTGGGAAGGCTGGGTGTGGATGGGTGTGGGAAAAACACTTTCTGCAGAAGGAGCATCCAAAACCAGGCCAGGACAGAAGGGCTGGTGAGCAGAATGGAAGAGAGACGATGTCCTTTTAGTAATTAAACGCATCAAATTAATCATGATGCCACTTTGAGAAAATCAGTTTGCCAGCAGGAACCAGATTTTCACTCAGAGGCTGAGCCGGAGAATTAATGAAGGCTATTTCCAGCGGCAAGGGCAGGGCGGAAGAACACCCTGGAGACAGGACCACCGTGCTAGCAGCAGCCACAGCCACCCCCGGAGAGTAGGGGCAAGTAGGGGAGACCCTAGGAGCCCCAGGAGCTGGAGGGAGGGATACACAAGAACCGGTGCCCACGGAAGGGCAAGTAGACCAGCCACGTTCTGCTCCTGCCTCCATCTCCTGCCAGAAGTTTCCATGGGCTGCACCAACTGGGGGATGCTGCCCACGGGGCCCAGGCTTCTGGGGCTCAGAGCAGGGCAGGAATGGATCTGGGGATGGGGAGTCACCAGCTCACCTAGAGAAATGTCAGAGATGCCAGGGCAACCAAGGGGATGCTGACGCCCCAAACAGAGACACCAGCAGTCCCCACTCCCATCCCCAGACCCTTGGAGCTCAGGGGGCAACAACGGGCCTGCGTGCCTCCTTCTCTGTCCCTTCCTGAGACTGTTCCCCCCTCCCCTCCCCGACCCAGGACAAGGCCTGTGGAAGGAAGACCCCAGAGTTGCCACTGGGGAAGGGAAGTGTGACTGTCCCAGCCCAAGCCTGGCAGGAGGGGTAGGGAAGGGAAGAGCAGAGGCTGGGCTGATCCCACAGAACCCTCCCAGCAGCTCCGGGAGGGATGGGCTTTGTTTCCCCAGGTTTACATCGGGCCCGTGATTGCAGCTGTCAGTCAAATATTCTTCACCCCGCTGACCTCCATCCTCCTGCACCGGGCATCCTGTGCACCAAGATGAGTAAAGTACAGCCACCTCCCCCAGGAGGACCCAGCTCCACGCACACCCACTGATTGCCCGGGGGGGACAGGCAGCCAGTCCCAAGGCAGAAGACAGCGTCCTGGAGAAGAGGACGATGCAGGCCTAAGGCTTCACCGTGAGTCCTAAATTCAGCAGGCAGGCCCTTCCCCTCAGCGAGCCTCGGCCTTCTCATCTGGAAAATGGGGCAGTAAAGGCCCCAGGGAGCAGGGGAGCCTCCCATGCGTGGGCCTGGCCCTTAGTGGAGGCGGGCTCCTCTTCACTCTCGGCGGGGAGGCAGGCAAGTCTTGGGCTGAGGTTCAAGGACACCGCTGAGGGATGGGCCGTAAGCAAGGCCGTACCGCGTGGTCCAGCCTGCATGCCTTGGGCGATGGACCAGGGGGCTGCCTCCACCTCTGCCATAAATGTGAGGCCAAGCAAAGAATAGTTCAAAGCTCAATAGCTTGGACCGCATCCCCGCCTCCAAATGGTGTAATGAAGGCCCAGAGGGACCTGCAGGGGGCACTGCGGGCGGATGTGCCTCTCCACACGCCGTTCCGTCATTTCTCAGCGGCAGTGGTTTATTAAAAATGCAACTCGCCTGCCCTGATGATTTTTGTTTTCCTCGTTTCCTGAACATCCACCTGGTCTTAAACTCGCCTCCTCCTCCAGACTCTTCAATGCCGGCTTGCTCCTGGGTGGCTTCTCCCTGCTCCTTCTCTGCACCCCCCTCTGCGCTCCGCTCTGCGCCTCATTCCCTCCACCTGCTGCTCAGCAGGTCAACACAGTGGCCATGAGATGGAACCAAACTGAACGAAAGCAGTGGGAGGCGGGAGGAGGCAGGTCACGCTCCAGGCCAGAGTTAGAAATCCAGGTGTGCAGACGCCCTTGGGACACTCCCATGGCCCGGGGCAGCCAATTCACCACATGGCCTGGGACAGAGTTGGGGTGACAAGGTCAGAAGACTTCATTAAGGCATCCCCTATCCATCCTATCTCTGGGAAACAGCATGGAAACCTCACCAGGTGTTTTGTGGGAACGCTTCTTCATATACTGAGTATTTACTAGAAATTCTTTACTATGCCTGACAATAATGGAGAATGCTGTTAACTACAGCCCAAAGTAAGTGAATTTGTAAGCACCCAAGTAAATGAATTTGTAAGCTCCAGATAAAAAAATCTCAAACACGATACAACATCCAGAGATGAGAAACATCTGGAAGATAAGGTGGACACATGCCCTGTCAATCAAATATGCTTTACCACCTCCATCTTCCTGCACGGGACGTCCTGTGCACCAAGATGAGTAAAGTGCAGCCACCTCCCCCGGGAGGACCCAGCTCCACACACACCCACTGACCACCAGGCGGGCAATGAGCCAGTCCCAGTCCATCCGCGTGGCTTTCTGGCATGGACACACGCTCGTCACAAACCCATCTCACAAGGGCTGGCTTAAGATCACGAAACCCCAGCCTGCCTGGGACTCTCAGCTGCGTCCACCCCTGCAGGACGGAGGACTATGTGTGAGGCTGAGAGCTAGGGAAGCCCAGGTTCTGGCCCACCTCTGCCCACACCGACTGTGGGATTTAGGGGAGGGCCCTTCCTCTCTTGAAGCCTCATGTCCCCACCTGTACACTGCCAGGTGCTCCCACCCTGAATGGTACTGTGGGCTGGGGTGCTGGGGACACCTGGGTCTCTGCACCATGACCCAGGCAAAGCTGCCTTGGGCTGTGCTGACATATCCCCTGTGGCCCTGTTGGCGATGGGGACACTGTGCCATGGCGACCTTCCCAAACACTGGAGCAACAAACAGGTCGGCTTTGTTCGCCAGCTCCTCCATCTCATAGTGGCCAAAATGTGGCACCTGGATACAGGGCTGCCTGCATGGGTGACCTGTGACCCTCAGCACTGCCCAGGGCTTGTCAGGGGTGGGTGGGGCAATGTGGGTGGGTGGGGCAGCTCTGCCCAACTGGGGCAGGAGCAGTGGGCAGCCTGCTGGTGTAGACGGCACAGCCACAGGCTTCTCAGGGGCGGCCAACAAGCAGGAGAGCAGGAGAGCTCTCCTCCTTTCGGAGAAGGCCCACCTCATTCCCAGGCCTGACCTCCCCAACTCCATTAACCCAGACACCTCCTTCATCAATACCCGACATACCTTCCTCTCTCCTCCCTGCCCTGCAGCACAAGTGCAGGCCTGCCTGCAAATCTGCCAAACACACATATGCACTCCACACCACGCACGCACGCACTCCACACCACGCACGCACGCACTCCACACCACGCATGCACGCACTCCACACCACGCACGCACTCCACACCACGCACGCACACACACAAACACATCATCTTCTACATACCACACAACACACACTGCACACACATGAATGGGGGCTTGGACACACACCCACTGCACACAGCACAGACCACACATGCACACACAACAGGCACTGCACACATATGCACCACACTACACACGTGTGTACACACCATTCACATACACAATCACACACATCATACACCACACACACAGGATACACAGGTACCCCACACACGTGTGTACATACCACTTATACACAATCACACACAAACACATCATACACCCCCCCCCACACACACACACGATACACAGGTATCACACACACCACACACTCCCTTTGTGCATGTGCTCTGTAGGCCCCCGAGGCAGCACCTCCAGAGAGGGGCTCAGGTTAGGGACATCAGCGAGGGTCATGGTACTGGCTCCCTCCTGGGACAGACCCCGGGAGGGAAAAACCGTCCACTGGGAGTCAGCGTCAGGTCAGGGTGCAGCGCTCAAGCTCTGCAGTGGGCTACATGGAGCCCGTGACCGGGAAGCCCCCAGCCTCCTCTGTAAGTGGGAGGAGTGTGTGCCTGTACCCGGGCTGTGGGGAGACTGGTGGGCTCCTGGGTGTCCGGTGCCCTCTGTGGCCTGGCCCCAGGACTCACACACACCTGCTGGCATTGCTGCTGCTGCTGCCGTTGTAGCTGTGGGCTGTTGCATGCCAGCCAGGACAGTAGCTCACATGAGCACAAGCCATGCTGACTGAGACTGAGCCAGGACCACAGGTGACAGGCAGAAAAGCAGGGGGATCACACTCAGTCCTGAGCCAGAGACCTGCAGACACCTTCCCCTTGGCTCTGGGTACCCATTGCTGTGAAATAAACCACCCCAACTCAGTAGCACAAAGCAAAACTGTTTAATTGCTCATCACCCTGTGCACCAGGGGCTGGAGCAGGGCCCAGCACTCTGCAGCCTCAGCCGAGGGGTAAGAACAGCTGGAGGTGGAAGGCATGGGGGCATCATGGACTCTTGCCTTGGGGCTGGGGCTGCATTCCACCATCAGCGGGGCGCCTCCGTTCCACAGCAGCCTCTGCGTGTAGCCACCCTGGGCTCCTCACAGCATGGCAGTCTCAGGCAGCTTCAGCTCGCAAGGCTCTAAGAGACCAAGGCCGAGCCACCAGTCCACTCACAGACGAGGTGCAGGACCTGCTCAGCATCTCACCTGCCATCCCCACTGCACAGAGTGGCCGAGGCCAACCCAGACTCACGCACTGGGAGGAATGAACCCCTCACCTCGGGAGATGTGTCAGGGACCTGTGGCATCTTCCATTCACCAATCCGCTGTCAATCCATACCCCTTCCCAAGGTCAGAGCAGCCCCTCCAAGGATGGAATTGCCCCCAACCCCCACCCCTCCTCTGTCCAAGGAGACAGGTAGCCCCTCTCAGGCACCTGCCATATATGTTCCAGGCTCCCCCTAGGCACAGTTCTCCAACTCATGCCTCTCCACCAGGCTCTGGCAGGAGCAAGTAGAGGCCATGATTCTCACTTAATAGATGTGGAAATCACATCCAAATCACAAAGCCTCGACAGGTCAATGACAGTCACCAAGAGGTCAGGCTGGGTGTGCAGCTCTATCTGGTCCTGAAAGCCCAGCTGGGCGGCTTCTCTAAGACCCGTGTTTGTTTCTCTAGACCCCAACATACTGCCACACAGCCACACACTCTCCAGGCTGTCCCTGGCATCCTTCCTCTGTTGAGACTGGGGAGAAGCAAGGGGCTTCATTTCATGTAAGGGTCAAGCAAATCAGGCTGGCAAGCTGCCCATGGTGGAGCCCCTGGCATTGGGGCAGCAAAGAGCCACATCTGTAATTGCCGGCTTCATCCTCTCTCCCTCCCTCGGGCATGGGGGGGACAGACACTGCCAGCTGTGGTTGTGGAAGTCCTAGAAAGCTCCTCATAAATGTTCATTGCTTGAATAGATGGCAATTGAATGGATATAGATCAGGTCATGGGCCTCCTGAAAGCCTCACCGAAAGGACCACCTGCTGCCATGACACCTGGACTCAACTCTCCAGCAGGGAAGGACACAGGGCATCAACCTGCCTTCCCCACCTGGAGCGGGTTGGATGGTGACCCCAAAAAAGCTATGTCCATGCCCCAGAACCTGTGGATGTAACCTTATTTGGAAAATGGGCCTTTGTAGATGTAATGAAGTTAAGGATCTTGAGATGAGATCATTCTGTATTCTCCAGGTGGGCCTAAAGCCAATGGTAAGTGTCCTCATAACAGACAGAGGAGGAGAAGACAGGCTCCGAGGAGGAGGCCGGGTGACCACAGGAGTAGAGATGCAGCCAAGCCACAAGCCAAGGAATGCAGGGAGAGGCGAGGAGATGGGAGAGGCAGGAAGAAGTCCCCCCCTAGAGCCTGCAGAGAGCGTGAGCTTCTGATGATACCTTAAGTTAGGACTTTCAGCCTCAAGAACTGTTGGAGAATGAATCTCAGCTGTTGAAAGCCACCCAATTTGTGATAAGTTATTATGGCAGTTGTGGGAAGCTGATATAGCATCTCAAACGTCCCAGGGCCACTGGGATGCTTGAAGTCATCCCCAGCTAGAAACTGGCTGGGCTGGGCCTTCCCAGAAGCCAGTGCAAGAACATCGGCCCTTCCCAATGTCCTGAGTGCTGGGGGCTCTGCAGAAAAGCAGCTGGGGACAGGGCCTGGTTCCTGCCTTGACAGGTTCTTTGACCTTGAGCAAGTCCTTTGACCTCTCTAACCCAGAACACGGGCTTTGTGAGGCCTAAACATGATTAGGAGTTGAAAGTGCTAACACTGCTCCTAACAGGCAGTAGATGCTCAATGTGCAGCCTGTGTCATTGACAGAGATTTAAAACAGAAACAAGGGAGAGGGGAAGGGAGCACAGGGCCACGGCGAGGATGGCTGAGAGCAGAGGACCGCTCGATATGCTGGAAAACATCTGCGCTGTAAACAAAGCCAACGCCAATCAAGGGATCGAAGGAGGCAGCCGGCCCGTTTAGTATTGATAAATGGCTCATTAATATGAAACTGTGCTCCATTTACTATTTCTTATTGCCAATTAGCAGTAATGTCTCCACCACACTTGAGACGACTGCAAATTAATGGTCTCTAGTTTTCTAGGACAAGCATGGCAAAGGTTAGAGTTAGCCATTGGGTAGCTCTGAGCTGACCATCGGAAGTTTGCAGAACACCCCTCGTGGGCTGGAGAGACCTGGAAAACCGCCAAGCCTGGGGTAGAAAGGCAACAGACGCAGGAAATCCCCCAAGTCCTCAAACTCTCCACAAAGCAAGATGCAGCTGCAGGAACGTCACCCTGCCCAGGCCCCAAGTGAGTTCCCAGCCCGCTTTTCAAGCCAGCCAGAGACTCCCATCCCTCTCCCCTGGTGATTAATGATGGCCCATTGTGTCACAAAGTAAACAATGGAACTGTGCTATCAAGAGTTATGGGGGAAATAAAGCCATCTCTCTCCTGGCCCAAACAGATAGTGTGAGTTATGGCAGGGCATTAAGCATTCTTTGCAGGGCAGAAGTACATTGATTTTTGTTTAATGCATTAGTCTGTTTACGTGGTTGGTTATTGGAAAATCTGACCCCCAAAAATGGAGCATTCATTTGTGCAGCTTGTCTCTAGACGGGATTTCTGGGAATGTTTCCTGGATGGTAGGAAAGGACTGTGGCGCCTGGACATGCCATCAGACAGACCTCGGTTCCAGCTCCCGACTCCAGCCCTGAGAGACGAACCACCACAGCCAAAGCTGTGTCACCTCTCTGAGCCTCAGTTTCCCCATCTCTATAATGGGGTTCTAGCCGATGTAAAGTCCTCCAGTAAGATGAAAGCAGTTCTTCATCGCAGGAGGGGCTGGTAGACCAGTGGGAGGCCCTTCACCAAGGCCCCCGACACTCAGCTTGCACCTGTGCATGTCCAGCCAGAGCCTGCAGTTGCACTCGTGCACTCAAGTGTGTGCTTGCAGGAGGACAGGTATGCGCACAGAGGTGTAGACAGATTCTGACGACCTTGACCTTCAGTTTCCACAGCATAGGACTCATGATCCCAAGGGTCTCCCTGTTAGTCGACCTCACCCCAGGGACCCTGAACCATTGGAAGCAAGGGTGTCCCAGGGCTCATCTCCGAGCCCAGCACCAGCCCAGGGCCTGGGCAAAACACACACTTGCTAGGTGAATAGACAAACCCTCAAGTACATGCCTCACACTCAGCTTCCAGGGCCGTGTCCATACACTCATGCACACATGTACAGCCTGGCCTTTCTCCAGCCTGGTCAGTGGTCCCGAGAGCCTCACTCTCCCTGCCCCAGCCCCTGCCCACCTCTGGCCTGTGCCTCCTCTGTGACTGTCCCCATTTCCACCCTCCTGGCTTCCTGATCACACACTGGGAGACTGAGCATCTCCCACCACCTCGTGCAGACTCCCCAGGTGACCCCGCAGCCCACACACCCTTCACGTCTGCTCCTCCGCAGAATTGTCTGTCTCAGCATCAGGCCATTCTCCTACGGGCAGAGCAAGAATCAGGATCCCAAATCCACCAGGATGGCTCTGCTCCACCCCGGCGCCCCAAGCAATGGGGTCTATGTGAGCTTCCTGTGGCCGCTGTCACAAAGGATAAGCCTAGTGGCTTTAGTGAGTCTTTTATTCTCTTCCTGATTTTGGAGGTCAGAAGCCAGAATTGGTCTCACCAGGCTGAAGTCATGGTGCTTGCAGCCCTGGCTCCTTCTGGAGGCTCCCAGGGAGCATCCATTTCCTGCCTTCAGCTCCCAGAGGCACCCGCGCTCTCGCACTCTTTGGCTCCCAGCCCCATCCCCATCTCAAAGCCCACCACATGCGTCTCCATGTTTCTCCCCGTTTCCAATGTCACATGGCCTTCTCTTCTAAAGCCTGAGCTCCCTCTGACCCTCTTATAAGGCCCCTTTGATGACACTGGGCACCCCCCTTCATCTAAGGGTCTCCCCATCTCTAGATCTGTAAGTGAACCACATCCAAAGTATGTTTAGCCATGTGAGGCCACATCTTCTGTGATTAGGACGTGGACATCTTTGGAGACCAAAGTTCTACAAAAGCTGAGAGAGGGAGTCCTCAGATCTGGGAAGCCAGAGCCCATTCTGCCAGTGAGGTTTGGAAGGGGGCTGGGGTTTCAGGGCCTCCAGATCCTAGCTGTGAAGTAGGAGGATGCCTGTAGGAACCTCCGGTGCAGACGCACTTTTGCACAGCTATGTGTCAAGCAGGGAATGCTTGAGCCTCCTTGTGGTCCCCTGCTCTCCCTCACCTGGTCCCCAGGCCTTCACACTCTGGTCTCTGCGGGCTCCCAGCCTCAACTCCCACCCTCTGCTGGCTGCACACACCCACGTGGCACCCAAGTGTGCCCACTCCAGCTCCAGTGCAGTGCAGACAAACACCCTCAAGGCCTAGCCCCAGGGCTGCCTTCCAGGCCCAGGCTAATGATTTCCTCCCCTGGCTGGGCCTCAGCTGCTCTAAGGTGAAGCACCCATTTGCTGTCGGGAGCCTCTTGGATGCCACTGGACGATGGGCCTCGGGGCAGGGCTCAGGGTAATGTCCCCTGCCTCCTGGCACTCGTGGTGCACAGCACAGGGCCTGAACCGTGGAGGCACTGGAGCCTGTGCACTGAAAGCATGCAAACATCCCCGGTGGGTGGAGGTCGGAATTTCTTTAAGACAGTGTCTCTCTCTGTTGCCCAGGCTGGAGTGCAGTGGCACAATCTCAGCTCACCACAACCTCCGCCTCCCGGATTCAAGCGATTCTTCTGCCTCAGCCTCCCAAGTAGCTGGGACTACAGGCATGTGCCACCATTTCTATTTTTTTTTTTTAGTAGAGACAGGATTTCACCATGTTGACCAGGCTGGTCTCGAACTCCTGACCTCATGATCCGCCTGCCTTGGCCTCCCAAAGTGCTGGGATTACAGGCATGAGCCATCGCGCCCAGACGAGGTCAGAATTTCTAAAACGCATCCCCAAAGATGTCTTGCTCAAATCCCCAGAACCTGTGAAAATAGTGTCATCTCTCCCTTATAACAACATCCGTGGTGCCTTTAAGACAGAGGGATTATTTGGGTGATCCTGACCCAAATAATCCTCTGGCTGAGGCCGAAGGCAGAGAGGTGTTGAAAGCCTGAGAAAGACTCAGCACTCACCTCTGGCTTGGAAGTGGCAGGGACCACGTGAGAAGGAAAGCGGGTGGCCTCTAACAACTCTGAGTGGCCAAACGGGACTTCCCACCTACAGCCACAAGGAACTTGATTTGACCAACAACCTAAACGAGATTGGGAGCAAATCCTTTTCTTAAGCCTCGGATAAGAGCTTTCCCCAGCTGGCGCCGTGATCTCAGCCTTGTGAGACCCTAAGCAGAAAGCCCAGTTGAGCTTTGCCAAATATGTAAGCCACAGAGCTCAGAGCTCATGAATCTGTGCCACCCTAAGCCACTGCCTGCATCCATTTGTGACACAACAATAAAAACCGACAGCATACGCTTGTGCACCCTGAAGGCACCTGCATCCATGCACATTCCAAGTCCGTACACAGAAAAAGCTATGTACCCCCAGCTCGAGCCGTGTACACACACACGCCCCAGGTCCGTACAGAGAAAGCCACGTACCCCCAGGTTGAGCCATGTACATACACACACCCCAAGTCTGCACACAGAAAATCATGTACCCCCAGCTCGAGCCGTGTACACACACACGCCCCAGGTCCGTACAGAGAAAGCCACGTACCCCCAGGTTGAGCCATGTACACACACACCCTAAGTCTGCACACAGAAAATCATGTACCCCCAGACCAAGCCGTGTACACACACACACCCCAAGTCTGCACACAGGGAAAGCCATGTACCCCCAGGCCAAGCCAATGTAAACACACACGCCCCAGGGCCTTCACAGACCTGACACCGTGGGGACCATGGCAACCAGACTTGGGAGCAGCCAGGCCACAGTCACAGCCTAGGCCAAGCCCAGTATCCCTACTGGGAGCCTCCATCTCTGCCCACCAAGGGGAAAAGTGTGGCCTTTGGAGCCTGTCATGAGTCCTAAGGACAGCCTGAGACAGAGCCCCCTGGAGAATCCCATGGCCACCAAGAGCCCACCTGGCCAGCAGGATCACCAGACGTTGCCTCCACTCCGTCCAGGGCCCCAGAAGTCTGAAAGGCCCTGCCCATCCCACTGAGGTCAGAAGGTAGCACCCACACCACATCAGGGCATGCGTCCTTCCACTGCCCCCTCCACTGGCCCCACTGACTGAACAGGGCAAGCACATGGGAAGGACGTTTTTGGGGGGATTGGAATCAGGAATCCAGGCAAAGTCCTGCGTCAGCTCTTGCTGGCCCAGGGCCTCAGGTGGGGCTGCGGCTCTTTCCTGTGTGTTACCGTGGGGACCAACAAGACAGCCCTGTGTGGGTCCGTTCTCACACTGCTATAAAAAAATACCCGAGACTGGGTAATTTATAAAGGAACAGGGTTTGACTCACAGTTCTGCATGGCTGGAGAGACCTTAGGAAACTAACAGTCATGGCGGAAGGCGAAGGAGAAGCAGGCATCTTCCTCACAGGGTGGCAGGACGGAGTGAGTGCCAGCAGGGGAAATGCCAGATGCTTATAAAACCATCGGATAGTGAGATTCACTCACTATCATGAGCACAGCATGGGGGAAACCGCCCCCATGACCCAACCACCTCCACCTGGTCCCACGGAAAATGCCTCCGTGATCCAACCACCTCCACCTGGTCCCACAGAAAATGCCCCCGTGATCCAACCACCTCCACCTGTTCCCACGGAAACCACCCCCGTGATCCAACCACCTCCACCTGGTCCCACAGAAAATGCCCCCGTGATCCAACCACCTCCACCTGGTCCCACGGAAACTGCCCCCCGTGATCCAACCACCTCCACCTGGTCCCACAGAAAAATGCCCCTGTGATCCAACCACCTCCACCTGGTCTCACCCTTGACACATGGGGATTATGGGGATTACAGTTCGAGGTGGGATTTGGATGGGGATACCTAGAAACCATATCAAGTCCCCACAGAGCCCTGGCCTGGGCCTGACACCAGACACACAGCTCATGCTCAGTGCACACTGGCGTCGTGATCATAGCAGCCTCAGACTTGAGGATCCTGGGCCCTGACTTTGCTCACCAGGTCCCAGAATCAGGGCCACTTGGCAATGCACATCTGCCCCAAGATTCAGTCACATCCACAAGGAAGGCCCGTGTCTGTAATCAGTGAAGCCTCTGGGTGACCTGTGAGGTAGGGGAGGAGCCACCCACACTCCCAATTTACAGATGAGGAAACTGAGGCCCAAAAATGTCTCAGCAACATCTCAGAATCATAGCCTGTCCTGAGTTGGTGGAATCCGCCCAGGACGTGGGTGTAGACGGTGTGGATTCAAATCTACATCCAGGATGTGGGTGTAGATGGTGTGAATTCAAATCCACGTCCTGCCTTTACAGCTGCCTGCCCTCCCTGGGCTCTGCCTCCCACCTGGCCGACCCCTCCCGACCCCTACAGCCTGGAGTGCATGGGCACAGGCCGCAGGCTCGGGTGGGTACCACCACGAGCTCCCCGAACCCCAGATTCTCTCACATTTCAACACCAGTCACATCCACTGCCAGGCGGTGCCTGTGTCCCCCTCGCCGAGGGCCATACCCTTCCGCCTCTCACTCCGATTCCTAGTGCATGGCGCAGCAGCTTCTCGGTCGGTGTGCCAGGTGGATGATGTCTCAGATGCAGACACTGCATTTTACCAGGAGAATTCACTATCTGCTGAGCGTGGCTGGAACCACAGATGCCTTCACGGTAGCCTTAGAGGGACTTTCCTCCCAGAGCTGCAGGACAGCCACCAACAAGGCCAAGGGGCAGCCATGCCCAGCACCTATAGCAGAGCCCTGTGGGTTAGCTCCCCAAGGCCAGCATGGCCCCGTGGAAGGCACACATGGTGGGTGAGGGCTGAGGGGGCCACCTCACTGAGGAGCCCGCCCACTGGTGACGGCTGTCACCTCCCCTGGGTGGCCCTATTCCAGGCCCTGCAGAATGGCCTCTGAGCAGGGTAACTGGAAGCAAGAGGATGTGGCCAAACCCAGGCCCACCATGACCTCGAGGGCCCATGGCGTGGAGCAGGCATTGAGGGCTCAGGGCCCGGGGAAGCACAGGATTTGCTCACAGGGAGGTCTTCACCCTCTGCGGTCTGGAGGGTGGAGCTTTGATGCCTGCACTTGCCAAGTTAGTGGCCCAGCTCGGCAAGGCACAACAGGATGAAGAAGGCCTCCGGTACTGCAGGTGTCACCGGGCACCTTGGCCGGCAGCCCAGACCCGTCCTCCCATCTGAGACGGAAACCAGGATCTTCCATCACCCACACTCCTGACCCTGCTCCCCTTACAGCCCCTCAAGTCCAGGTGAGTGAAGCCGCCTGGGGCAGGGCAGGGGACAGACAGGCCAGGATGAGATGAAGCGGCTTCCGAAATCAGGTTCGACATCGCACCCACCAGTTTCATTGCAGGCCCGGCTAAAAGCTGCCCCCTAGACATTCCGTCCAATTATTTAAATCCCAGCCTCTCCACTCACTATAAAGATTGGACAGGATTGGACATTTATTAGCTAACTGAATGGCTGTAATAAGATAGGAAATCCAAAGGAGCAGAAAATTAAATGTTCCTGAGTTATCTTATTGAAATTTCCCTTCCACGGCTTTTATTGGAGGCGACAGCGCCAGAATTTCAAAGACACATTTTAAGAGACTCCTTTATGGGGTTCCCCAGCAAACGCTGAAGCCATCAACGTGAAACCAGCCAGCGAGTGTCAGGATGGACGGCCTGGGGCCGGGCAGAAACCCCAGCTCAGCTGTGTGGCTCCAGGGACCGTCTCCAGGGACCCAGAGCAAACGCCCGTGTGCCCCGTTGACAGTACCGCGGATGCAGACACTGCATTGTACCAGGAGAGTTCACTGTTTTATTCATTGAATTTTGATTACGTGTTATCCTAAGGAGATACACTGATTTCATAAGCAAGGCAGGAAGAATAAACCGCAGAAGGAAGCTGCTGTCATTTCTCAGGCCCGGCTTCCTTTCAGGAAACAAGGGTTCTGCTCAAGCACAAGCACCGTTCCTGAAGTAGATGCATGGAAGTCATTAGGGGAGATGTCTGCAGCCCCTGAGATGGAAGAAGCCTGTCGGGAGCGGCCGCCGGGCTGAGGAGGGGCCTGGCCGCAGGCGGTGGGACTGTTTGAGGCCCTGTGCAAAGGCGATGCTCCCCCTTGGAACAGGGCTTCTCGTGGGTGGGCGGGTGGTCCCTGCCAGGCTCCTGCGCCCCCCACCCACCCTTTCCAGGAAACTCGGACCTATCCGTCATGACTGTTCCACATCCCCCGCAGACCATGTGCTATGAAAGATTTGAGCCCAGGTGTTCATTTATAAAGGTGACTGTGGAGAGACAGCAAGGGTCAATGCTGTGGAGAGAGAAGGCCTTGTTACTCACAGATCCTCTAGAAACAACGGGCACAGCCCTCCCCACAGGGCCTCGGGGGAGGCACAGGGTCTGCAGGAGGCAGGAAGGAAGAGGGGAAGGCCCTGGCCACAGCCTTCAGTGGGGTTTTCTCAGGAGGCAGCTTATCTTTGGCTAGTTTGAATAATTCCGGCAGACCCTCAGGCATGGGGGCTGTCCCTAGTTGTCTGGTACCTGGTCCTGGAGAATGCGGGCTTGGTGTGTGACAGAGGAGGCGGGAGGGGTGCGGGCTCGGGAATGGTTGGTGTGCGTGTGAAAGGCAGACAGCTGAGCTCTATGGCTCATGCCTGTAGTCCTGGATACTCAGGAGGCCAAGGCAGGAGAATGGCTTGAGCCCAGGAGTTCAAGAACAGACTGGGCAACATAGTAAGATCCTGTCTCAAAAAAAGAAAGGTGGGCGAGTGCTCCACAGCGGGGGCAGAGCCCACCAACCTTGGGGGCACACCAGGTATGGCAGGAGAATGGAACATGGTCCCGGATTTTGTACTTGGTGTGGACAGCAGGTGCCTCTGTCCATTTCCTCTTGCTGTGATGACAAATTCCCACAAGCTGAGTGTCTCGACACAGAACTCTCACCTCACAGGGCAGATGCCCAGAGGGCCAAAGCAGCACCGGGCAGGTTCCTCTGGAGGCTCCGGGGAGCAGCGCTTCCCTGCCTTCCCCAGCTTCTGTGTTCCTGGGCTTGCAGCCCCTTCCCCATCTCTCAAGGTCATCCTCCTGGCTCTGCTTTTGTCTCCCGTAGCTCCTCCCCTGGCCCTCTATTTTTTTCTTTTGAGATGGAGTCTTGCTCTGTCGCCAGGCTGGAGTGCTGTGGCGTGATCTCGGCTCACTGTAACCTCCGACTCCCGAGTTCAAGCGATTCTCCTGTTTCAACCTCCTGAGTAGCTGGGATTACAGGCACTCGCCACCTCACCTGGCTAATTTTTGTAATTTTAGTAGAGACAGAATTTCACTATGTTGGCCAGGATGGTCTCAATCTCCTGACCTCGTGATCTGCCCACCTCAGCCTCCCAAAGTGCCGGGATTACAGGCATGAGCCACCACGCCCAGCACCCCTGCCCCCTCCTTAAGGACCCCTGTGAACACATCAAGCCCACCTGGGTAATCCCGGACCACCTCCCATCTCAAGGTCCTCAACTAAGACACTTCCACAAAGTCCCTTTTGCCTCATAAGGTAGCGTGGTCACAGGTTTTGGGAGTCAGAATGTGGACAGCTTTGGTGAGCTATTATTCTGCCAGGCATTGGGCCGTACTGCAGTAAGGGCTGGGGCTGGAGAAATGTTTCAGAGAACAAGGCCCCTGAACAGCCTGTTTGAGGCAGGTCCAGGTGCTGGATACATGTGGAAGGGACCTAGAAACCCGTGTCTGTGTGTCTGCATTTAGGAAACTGTCCCAGCCAGCCCAGCAAATGTCTGTGTGTCTGCATTTAGGAAGACTGTCCCGGCCAGCCCAGCAAGAGAGAGAAAGTGAAATCCACAGAGGGTCAGAGCCTCAGGGGCCCACCCAAGGCCTGAGTACCCACTGCAGGAAGGTCTTCCCAGCTCTGCTGCCTCAGCCCTCAATGCCTTCTCCCCACCTGAACCCCCCAGGGCCCCTTAGTACATGACCTCACCTGACCACTTGTCCCTGAGGGAGGGGCCAGCCACATTGCATTCATTCTACCCCCAGTTCCCGGCACAGAGGAGCAGCCCGAGACATGTGTGTTCATTTGTGAGATGACTGACAGCCAAGTTTATTGTGGTCCAATTAGGTAAGACTCTGAATGCCGAGCTAAAGATTCAGGGATCTGTTTTGCGTGCAGTGCAGGGCCCACAGACGCTGTGTCAGCAGGAAAGCAACATGGCTTTCCAAAGCAAATTGGGAAACATGGATGCAGTCGGCTCCAAAGATGTGTGTAGTGTGTATGTGATAAGCATGGGGTGTAGCCAGGGACAGATCCACGATCACAAGCAGTAACCAATTGTAACTGAGCACAAAGTTTCTGAGGCCAGCCGGGTGCGGTGGCTCACGCCTGTAATCCCAGCACTTTGGGAGGCCAAGGCTGGTGGATCGTGGGGTCAGGAGATCGAGACCATCCTGGCTAACACGGCGAAACCCCGTCTCTTCTAAAAATACAAAAAATTAGCCGGGCGTGGTGGTGGGCGCCTGTAGTCCCAGCTACTCGGGAGGCTGAGGCAGCAGAATGGTGTGAACCCGGGAGGCGGAGCTTGCAGTGAGCCAAGATCACACCACTGCACTCCAGCCTGGGCGACAGAGCGAGACTCCATCTCAAAAAAAAAAAAAGTTTCTGTGGCCACCTGAGGTCTGCAGGGGGACCACTGCCCAGGGAGCAGTGGTGGCCAGGGCATGAGGATGGCCAGGGTGTGAGGGTGGCCAGGGCATGAGGATGGCCAGGGTGTGATGGTGGCCAGGGTTTGAGGGTGGCCAGGGTGTGACAGTGGCCAGGTTATTAGGTTGGCCAGGGCATAACGTTGGCCAGGGCATGACAGTGGCCACGGTGTGACAGTGGCCAGAGCATGATAGTGACCAGGGTGTGATGGTGGCCAGGGTGTGACGGTGGCCAGGGTTTGAGGGTGGCCAGGATGTGACAGTGTCCCTGGTGTCTTATGAGGCCTCCCCACTCTGTCCCTGCATGGCCTCCTCCCTCTGCTTCTTGGTGTCTTCTCTTCTTCTTAGTAGAACATCAGTCATTGGATTTAGAGTCCACCCTAAAACTGGGATGATTTCATCTCAAGATCTTGAACTAAACTAATTATATCTCAAATATTTCCAAGCGCAAATCCCGAGGTTTCTGATGGTTTCTGATGCTATTTTGTACAACACTATTCCGCCTGGCTATGTGACAAATAATAAAATTCTAAGACCCTCCCCTCACTGACTGCACAGACCCCCCTCTTGGCCAAGGGGACTCCAGAGGAACCTCAGCAGCCAACCTCTTGGCCATGATGGGAGAGGTGGGACACACCCTGTTTTAACCTCTCCTTTTCTGACTGCCACTAGACTTCCTTCACTAAGGGCCAAGCAGAAGCCAGCCCCTTTGAAAGACTCCACCCCTGATATGAACCAACCTCCTGATGCTGCCCCAAAACAACCAGCCAGCGTTCCTTTCAAAGAGACTGCCAACCACGAGGTGGCTCTGGCTGGTCTATGGAGGGTGTGCAGTGCGGGTTTCCATGTCCTCTGCTTCCCTTTTACGTGTCAGTGGCCGAAAACTCCACCCTCGGATCACGCTAACATCATCACTTTGTGCACATGTGACTTGCGATGGGGCATGAAGTGCAATTGCACATATGTGTGTTTCTATTCTCATCAATATTCATGACTCCTCCTGTAGCTCATTGAATATGTATATTTGACCACCTTGGTCAACATAAATCCCTGTCTTATTCTTTTAATCCTCAAAGTGCCTGTTTCCAGCTTCTGGCCAGAGGCTATGCTTCCCAGCCTTTCAGAATGGCTGCCTGCAGGCTGCAAGCCCTTAGAAGAGATACAATTCTCCTTCCCAAATGTATGAACCTCGTCATTCTTCAGTCATTAAACAGCTGACATTTACTGCTGCACCAAACAGCACTAAGAGTATGGTGTATCCAGGCAAGGAGAGGCCATTCGGTGCCCCCAGGCTACTCCGGAAAGGGTGAGAACTCCTTGTTCTCAACCCTCACGCCCTGGCCACCATCACACCCTGGCCACTGTCACACCCTGGCCACCGTCACACCCTGGTCACTGTCACACCCTGGCCACCGTCACACGCTGGCCACCGTCACACCCTGGCCACCATCACACCCTGGCCACCAACACACTCTGGCCACTGCCACGCCCTGGCCACCGTTATACCGTGGCCACCGTCACACCCTGGCCACAAACACACTCTGGCCACTGCCATGCCCTGGCCACTGTCATACCCTGGCCACCGTCACACCCTGGCCACCATCACACCCTGGCCACCATCACACTCTGGCCACCGCCACGCCCTGGCCACTGTTATACCCTGGCCACCGTCACACCCTGGCCACTGTCACGCCCTGGCCACCGTCACACCCTGGCCACTGTTATACCCTGGCCACCCTCGTGCCCTGTAAGGGAAGGAGGAGGATGCAGTGCCCCGAATTCAATGCAACAGCCGCTAACTGCATGAGTTCTACCGAGAACTTTTATGAAGAAGTTGCCTCCATCTGACACCCACTCCAGCATTCTGTTGACGCCTGCTAAATCTGTCCACACTCTGGGCCAGGAAGAGTCATTCTTGCTTCGTGCACTACACAAGACATCTGTAAACTGGATACTCTTTTCCTCCCTTTAAAAAATAATTTCCCTCAACCGCCATACACAGACAATTTTACATTGAGGAGTGCCGGCCGTGAGGCAAGAAATGCTGAGTGTGAGTAGAAAAGGCAGATGTGAAATGATCCCCCAGCCACTGAGGTGCTTTCTGGAAAATGCAATCAAATACTTGATAACTTGCTAATAGTATGGTTATTAAACAAGCTGCCTTCATGTTTCTCAGAGAGCAAGAAAATGTACAAGAATTTGCAACACAATGGAAAATGGGAGATTATGAAAGCAGGCTGCTTGTTGTTAATATTTACAGCGCTTTACATTTCTAAAGGGTTCATGATCCTCTTTGAGCTCCTGCCCGCCCCTCCAGTGGCTGCAAAGCTTCCACTCTGAGGGTTTGAATACAGATTATCTTGCAGGAGCTCACTTCTTACTCGCCCCGTCCCTGCCCAATCAGGACAATCCTGGGAGCCCAGGATCCCTGCCCTTGACTCTGACACTTGCCAGCAAGTTAGCCTCTGTGTACCTCAGTTTCCCTGTCCTAGAATTGGGAATGAAAATGGTGCTACTTCCTAAAGCTGTAAGGATGAGGCAGTGAGATCCTAAAAATGGGGAGAGCTCAGAAGAGCCTCTGACGTGCAGTGAGCCTCCATCAATGGTAGCAGGGAACTTTGCAGCTATGATGCACTGGGAAGAGGGCAGGCCATTGCCATTGGGCTGGGGTGCTCCCTGCAGTGTGGACAGCTGTGCTGTCCATCTGAGTGACGGGTTACTGGCAGGAATCAGGTGCTGGGAATTGGCAAAGGGAGGGGCCAGTGCAACCAAAGGGATGATTGGCTGGGATCAGGGCCTCCAGGCTCTATCATTCACTCACTCATTTATTCACTCATTCATTTATTCACTCATTCTGTTGTCTGAAAAAACGAGGGTTTTTCCACCTGCTGAGTAACAAATGACTCCACAAGGATGCAGGTTTTAATCAACAGGCACTTTGTTAACTCATAGCAAGGAAGGAGAGCCCTAGGTGTGTTCTCCACAGCAGTGTCTCCTCGAGGGACAGTGACAGGAGGGTTTTATGGGGCGATGGAGGGGACAGAGTGTGGTATGGCATTCAGAGGAGGGGTCCCAGTGGCACAGATGCAGCCAGTCCTCCTGCGAGCACACAGGTCCTATGTGGTGGTTATGATGCTGCAGCCCCCGCCAGGTGGAGACGTTGGCATGGCCATGAGCAAGGTTCCCTCGAGTTTGTCTGCAAGTTGCCTACATCTCTCAGGAGCTGCTTCCAACTGACTAGGTGACTGCATTCCATGCAGGGTCTGGGAAGAAATGGGCTGCAAAGCAGGAGGCTGTAGAGCAGGCAGATTGCTCCAGTGGATTAAATTCCTATGGTGCCGGTGTCAGAGGCATGTGAACCAGAGCAACTCTATCTTAACAGGAGCTGGATAAAATGAGGCTGAAACCTCCTGGGCTGCATTCCCAGGCGGTGAAGGCATTCTAAGTCACAGGATGAGATAGGAGGTCAGCACAAAATACAGGTCATAAAGACCTTGCTGATAAAACAGTTTGCAGTAAAGGAGCCGGCCAAAACCCACCAAAACCAAAATGGCCACAAAAGTGACCTGTCATTGTCCTCACTGCTACACTCCCACCAGCACCATGACAGTTTACACATGCCATGGCAACATCTGGAAGTTACCCCATATGGTCTAAAAAGGGGAGGCATGAATGATTCACCCGTTGTTTAGCATATCATCAAGAAATAACCATAAAAATGGGCAACCAGCAGCCCTTGGGTCTGCTCTATGGAGTAGCCATTATTTATTCCTCTATTTTCTTAATCAACTTGCTTTCACTTTGCACTTCAGACTTGCCCTGAATTCTTTCTTATGTGAGATCCAAGAACCCTCCCTTGGGGTCTGGATCAGGACCTTTTCCTGAAACACCTGCAGACCCTCCCTGTCTGCTTATAATTCATCAAATATGCCAGGCACTCTACTAGACACACAATGTTAGAGGCGGAAAGCCCTCCATAGCCCAGCGGGTCCAGCCTCCCTCCCCTGAGCTGAGCCTTCCCCTCCCGCAAATTGTCAGCATTTTATAGGTAGTAAATTGAGACTCACAGAAGCAGGTAACTGTCCCATGGCCAGATGTGGCAAGGTCAGCATGGGCCGAATCTTTACTGCTTTCTCCACCCACTGCCACCCCAAATGCAAGCCCCTGGTTATTCCATCCCACCAACGGAGGCTTTCTTTCAGAACCTATGTAAGCAAAGATCCCTGGAACCTTTCCACCCTGCAACCTGCCTGTCACTGCCACCCCAACATGCATGCCCCACCCCCTAGACAGGAAGCCTCCATGATGAGCAGGGTCATGTCCTCAGGACCAGCACAAGGCCTGGAGCAGAGTGGACAGGCAAGCGGTGCCTATAAGATAAACACACAAAGGAACCAGTGCTCCTTATCTGCGTCTTCCTCCTCCCTGGGATTATTCTGAGCCAGGGTGTCACTGAGCTCTTAATAGGAGATTATCACTCCTCCATTCTCATGTTTGACCCCCCTGAGTTGTGATGCCCCAAGCTGTGGCCCTCACTCAAGGTTATCCTCCCCGCTGACAGCAGCAACAGCAGCCGCCCACACCAGCCCTTTCAAGCTTCACAGCTGCCCACTGCCCTCACAGGGGCGCCCTGATGCAATCAGAACTACTGTTGTTATCTCTGCTTTGTGGATGAGGAAACTGACACTCAGCCAGTCGCCTGTCCTAGGTTCACGCAGCAGCAGCCTCGACTCCAGCCTGGACCCACTGCCTCTGAATGCCCCCCTCCCTGCAGCCAATGGCTGCCTTTCCTACCTGATGCAAGGTCAGGACACACACCAGATCTAGCCGAAGGATTCAAATACCACGGCAGGTAACTTGATGTCTGCTGCCCTGTTTTAAGGCAATGCTCTAAATTTCACACGGAAGCACAGACAGGAAGTGCAAATACGGAAAGAGGAAAGTTGCACCTGGTCTCAGGTGTTGGGTAGGAGTTGCAGGTAATGATGTGAGCTCATGGTTTTCAATCTACAGACATGCAAACAAATACACAGGTAAATGTGTGTGTGTCCATGCATACAGGTATCTCCAAACTTTTCTCACCAAGAAGTTCTGACAACAGTGACATCTCAGCAAAAATAAGCACACACATTGCCCACATTGTATCCGATTGCCATTTTCCACTAGCAATACCAGGGCTCCTTGGAGAAATAGTTAATTCCGGGGCTGAGGCAGGGAAAGAACAAGATGAGGCTGGATGGGTCAGAAAGCAATTACTCAGTGAATGATGGGAACATGTCAGAAAGACACATAAAAGAACTCTGTCTCCAGGGACTGAATTTATACATGGAGGCTTCCTGTCTAGGGGATGGGGTGTGCATGTTGGGGTGGCAGTGATGGGCAGCTTGAAGGGTGGGAAGGTGCCAGGGAAGTTTGCTTACATAGTCTCTGAAAGAAAGCCTCCATCTATGGGATGGAGTAACCGGGGGTTTGCATTAGAGGTGGGTGGCATAAAACAATTTTTTAAATGACAAAATATGTGAAACAATGCTTTGTAGAACGCTTGACATCGGCCAACAAGAGAGTGATCCCGAGCGATGGAAAACAGATGAGGAGGCCCTGGGATTGCTCCAGCTTACAGGTCAGAGAGTTGCCAGGCCACAGTTCAGGGAGGAGGAGCCCAGTCACAGCCCTGTGGGCTCCTGAATTGAGGAGACAGCGCAGAGTCTGGGGAACCAAGGGTGGCTGGGGTTCACTGGAAGAGCGACAGAGAGGAGAGAGCTGCCCAGAGAGCATTGCAGATACCTGCGGGGGCCCCGGACTACCTGGTTGGATCAGCATCGGCCTGTGAATAGGAGGACACAGTCAGAGGCCAGGGAAAGAGGCACCAAGGGGATTAAAGGTGACCATGACCTGTGCACACGCAGAACCATGAAGAGTGCCCGTCCCACCAGCCCAGCTGGGAAAACTCGTTTTTCACCACACATGGGGTTAATACGCAGAAGGCTCTTAGCTCACTAGTGGAGGATAATTAGCTCTGGACCAAGCACTATTCTGATTCCCAGCTAACAAATCTTAAAAGCAAGACTTGAAAGGTTCAGGCTGTTTCAAGTAACTTAACTGCATCCCAGAAAAAAAAAAAAAAGAAAGCGCAAGAACGTTTCTAGGAATACAAAATATTCAGCATCAAACAAGGTAAAATCCACAATGCTTGGCATTCAACCAAAAATTACCAGGTGTGCAAAGAACTGGGAAAATATGGCCCAGGATGAGGAGCTAAACGGCCAAAGCTAACACTCAAAACGACACAGATATTAGAATTAGAGAGAAAAACATTGAAAGAGTTACTGTAACTGCATTCCGTATGTTCAAGAAGATAATTACATATGTTCATGGAAGATGAAAAACATAAAGTTCCCAAATTGAACATCTAGAGATGGAAACTACATCATGTGAGAGGAAACAATAGTGGATGAGATTAAAGGTAGAAGGAAAAGTGAGTAAGCATGAAGACATGGCAATGGAAGCTATCCAAAATAAAACACAGAGGAAAAAATAATTTAAAAATGAACAGAGCATCAGTGAGCTATGAAACAGCTTCAAGCAACCTCATATAGGCATAATTTGAGTCCCTGAAGGAGAAGAGGGTTATGTGGGACAAAGAGAAAGAAAAGATGTTTGATGAAATCTTCCAAATGTGATGGCAACTGTAAATCCACAGATCCAAGAAGCTCGGTGAACCCTAAGCACAAGAGAGATGAAGAAAACTGCCCAGGCACAGTGGCTCCTATCTGTAATCCCAGGGCTTTGGGAGGCCGAGGCAGGAGAATTGCTTGAGTCCAGGGGCTTGAGACCAGCCTGGACAACATAGCAAGACCCCATCTCTATAAAAAGTTAAAAAATTAGGCTGGGGTGGTGGTGTGCACCCGTAGTCCCAGCTACTCAGGAGGCAGAGGCAGGAGGATCCCTCAAGCACAGGAACTCGAGGCTATAGTGAGTTTTAATCGTGCTACTTCACTCTAGCTTGGATGGCAGAACAAGACCCTGTCTCTAAAATAAATTTTTTTTTAAATAACACCAAGGCACACCATAATCAATTTTCTCAAAGTCAGAAATAAAGAAAAAACCTTAAGAGCAGGCAGAGGAAAAAAAGACATGTTTTACACAAAGGACCAAAAAGTAATATAAAGCAAATTTCTCATCCCAAATGATGCAAGCTGGCAATTTCTCATCAGAAATAATCTAAACAAGAAGCTATATCCTCAAAGTACTGAAAGAAAAATGGCCAGTCCAGAATTTTATACCCGTTAAGTATACCATTAGTACCAATATTTCTGCTCTTACCTCTTCTATTCAACTTTTTACTAGCTAATGAAATAAGCCAATGAAAAGAAACAAATAGTACCCCAGGTTGAATAGGAAGATATAACACTGTCTTCACACACAGACAACATGATTGTCTTCTGTAGAAAATCCAGTGAAATCTCCAAAAATGACCCTACTAGAATTAGAGAGTGTAGCAAGGTTGCAAGATGATTGTAGGTGTGCACATTAGTAACAATCAAATTTTGAAATTAAAAAAATGTTGTTTACAATAGTATAAAAAGTATCAGAAACTTCGAGGTAAATTTGACAAAAGATGTGAAATACCTACAAACTGAAAACTACAAAACATTGCTGAAAGAAATTAAAGGAGACATAAATAAATGGAGAGATAAAGCATGATCATTTATTGAAAGACTCAATATTGTTCAGATGTCAATTCTTCCCAAATTGACACATAGATTATATACAATACCAATCAAATATTCCAGCAGATTTTTTGTAGACATTGACAAACTACTTTTAAAATTCCTATGGAAATGCAAAAGACTAGAACAACTCAACAACTTCACAAAAGAATCACATGGCAGGACAACTAGCATCTTCTGATTGCAAGAATTAGGATAAAGCTATGGTAAATAAGACAATGTGGTATTGGCATAAAGTTAGACAAATCTATCATGAAACAGAATGGAGAATCTAGAAGAGACACACAAATATGTGAACAATTGGTTTTTTACGAAGATGTAAAAGCAATTCAATGCAAAGGGATAATCTTCTTCACAAATGGTGCTGGAAAAACTGGATATGCATTGCAAAGAAATGTACTTCAATCCATACCTCTCATCATAGAAAAGGTTAATTCAATACACAGCTGTAAATTGAAAAACTTCTAGAAGAAAACAAAGAAGACGTTTGTGACCCTGAGTTAGGCTAAATGTTCTTAGACATGAAGCCAAAAGCATAATCTAAAAAAATTAAACTAAAATGTCTGATTTTGTGAATCCACTATTAAGAGAATGAAAAGGCAAGCCACAAACTGGGAGAAAATATTTGCAAATCATGTATCAGACAAAAGACATGTCTCTGGAATCCATGAAGAACTATCAAAAATCAAGAAAATGAACTAATTTTTTTAGAGGCCAAAAACTTCAACCACAAATACTTCACAAAGAAGCCATACAGACGAAAAGTACGTACAAATGTGCTCAGCACCACTGTCATTAGGGACATGCAAATTAATAACTAAAAGATCCTCCTGCATACATACTAAAATAGCCAAAATTTAAAAGACTGAGGCAGGCATGGTGGTTCACACCTGTAATCCCAGCACTTTGGGAGGCCGAGGCGGGCAGATCACTTGAACCCAGGAGCTCCAAACCAGCCTGGGCAACATGGTGAAACCCCATCTCTACAGAAAATACAAAAATTAGCCGGGCATGGTGGTGTGCACCTGTAGTCCCAGCTACTCAGGAGGCAGAAGTGGGAGGCTCACCTGGGCCTGGGTGGTTGAGGCTGCAGTGAGCTGTGATCACACCACTGCACTCCAGCCTGGACAACAGAGT
The DNA here is from genome assembly GCF_029281585.2 of Gorilla gorilla gorilla. Lineage (NCBI taxonomy): Eukaryota > Metazoa > Chordata > Mammalia > Primates > Hominidae > Gorilla > Gorilla gorilla. Next base: position 45,430,364 of record NC_086018.1, read on the forward strand.
GAGACCCTGTCTCAAAAAAAAAAAAAAAAAAAAAAAAAGACTAACCTTACCATATGCTGAGGATGATGTGGAAAAACTGGAACTGACGGAAACTAGAACTAGAAACTCTTGGAAACAGTTTTGTTGGTTTTTTAAATGGTAAACTCACACCTTCCGTACTGTCACTGAATGACAAAGGATCCTGTCGTTCCACTCCGAGGTACTTATTTGCCAAAAAATAATGTAGCCTATCTCCTTCAGAGACTTGTACACGGATATTCACAGTAGCTTTATGTCATAATACTCGGTCCTACTTCAATCAAGCTGGGGTTTTTTAAATCGTTTTTAAGAGATGAGGTCTCACTGTGCTGCCCAGGCTGGTCTTGAACTCAGGCAAACTGTTATTTTTGCAGAAAGACACAAAAGTCAGCTTGAGGGATCTCCCACCAGCCAGATTTGGGACAATATGGGCATCAAAGTAAGTTGTGATAGTGGTTTATTAGAGTCCTTTGAATAACACCTCAAACCCTGAGCCCATACTGATATAAATAAATAGCAGAGAATTTTATTTATATAAATAAATAGCAGATAAATTTATATAAATTTATTTATATAAATAAATAGCAGATAAATTTATTTATATAAATAAATAGCAGAGAAACTTATTTATATAAATAAATAAATAAATAAATAAATAGCTGAGAAATTTATTCCTTATAGAAAGATGTCAAATAATAAATATAAAAGAAATGATAAAATTAGAAAATCACTATCAGGCCAGGCATGGTGTAGCTCACACCTGCAATTCCAGCACTTTGGGAGGCCGAAGCAGGTGGATCACCTGAGTTCAGGAGTTTGAGACCAGCCTGGCCAGCATGGTGAAACCCTGTCTCTACTAAACATACAAAAACTTAGCCAGGCACAGTGGCGGGCTGTAATCCCAGCTACTCGGGACGCTGAGGCATGAGAAACACTTGAACCCAGGGGGCGGAGGTTGCAGTGAGCCGAGATTTCACCATTGCACTCCAGCCTGGGCGACAAGGAGACTCTGTCTCAAAAAAAAAAAAAAAAAAAAAAAAAATATATATATATATATATATATATATATACATACACATTAAAAAATTAAAATAAAATCACTATTTATTAACCTATATAGCAACAAGCAACTCAAGCAAGAATTATCACAGGATGGCAAAACGAATGGGTGAAAGAGAGATAGGAAATAGCATTCCCTGTGCTCTCATGGTTATTTCCCCCCCAGAATACTTATAATTTGTCAAACAAACAAACAAAACACCCAATAACCTTACAGGAGAGAAACCTGGCAGACATTATCAAGATTAAATAATGCAACAGATTACCCATTCAGTTGTGAGATATTCCCTCTCCCTTTGAACATGGATTGGTCTGTGTGACTACCTGGACCAATAGAGTGTGGTGCAAGGAACACCAGAGGGTAGGCCATAAAAATGTCTGGCACTTCCCCTTCATTTTCCTAGGACATGCACTCCAGGGAAGCCAGCTGCCAGGCAAGAAGGCCAGCAAAAGTGAAGATGTTTTCCCACATGCTACAAGAAAGCCCAAACTGGTCTACATGGGAGAGATCCTAAGACTAAGAGAGAGAAAACCATCTAGCCACCAGTTCCAGTCTCTATCTCACTGTAACCATGTGTGCGATCCTGCATCTGAACTCACAGCCATTACTGAATTCTTGACACACTGAAACCATCACGATCATAAAATGGTTGTTTTATGCTGCTAAGTGTTGAAATGGTTTTGCTGAACAGCAATAGCTAACTGGAATAGTGACAAAAGTTAACATAACTAATAATAGGAAAAATCAACCTCACATGACACCTGATGGGATGCAATGACAACCATATATCACAGAATACCAGGTATTCTGTCCAAAGATACATAACCTGGGCCTACTCAGGAGGAAGTATCAGACAATCCCAAATGAACCTTCAAAAATACCAAAGACATGAAAGTCAAGGAAAAACTGAGAAACTGAGAAAGATACTAAAGAGGACAAGAAACTCAAGTGCATCATCCTGAATTAGATCCTTTTGCCATAAGGAGTATCATTGGGACAACTGGTGAGGCATGAATAGGGTCTCCAAGTGAAGGGTACTATTTTTTGCAGCTTTTTCTCTAAGTTTGAAGTTGTTTCAAAATAGAAAAAAAAATACATGGCCATATGCTATGGTTTAAACATGTCCCATCCAAAACTTAGATGTTGCCCATATGATATTTTCACAGGGTGGGGCCCCTAAGAGGTGATGAGACTGTGAGGGCTTCTCCTTTGTGATGAGTGAGATTAAGCCTTAATAAAAAATGGCTCATACAGCATTCAGACATTTTCTCTTCCACTTTCTGCCATGTGAGGAACACAGAGTTATTTCCCTCCAGAAGATGCAGCCCTCACCAGACAACCTACTAGCACCTTGATCATGGACTTCTCAGCCTCTGGAATGGTGAGAAACAAATATTTCTTATAAAATGCCTAGTCTCAGGTATTCTGTTATAGCAGCACAAACAATCTGAGACAGAAATTGGTACCAAGAGTGGGGTGTCCCTATAACAAATACCTAAAACTGTGGAATGGCTTTGGAACTTGGTAATGGATAGAGGCTGGAACAGTTTTGAAGCGATTGCTGAAAAAGTCTATATTACTGTGAACAGAACATTAAGGGCAGTTCTAATGAGGGCTCAGAAGAATAGGAGAGCTATAAGGAAAGCTTCATTCTTCTTAGAGACCACTTAAATAGTAGTGAACAGAATATTGGGAGTAATCATGACAGTAAAGGTCATTCTGATGAGGTCCTAGGTGGAAATGAGGACTAGCTTATTGGAAATGGGAAGAAAGGGCATTCTTATTATAAAGTGACAAAGAACTTGGCTGAATTATGTTCGTGTTTTAGGACTTTGCGGAAGGCAAAACTTAAAAGCAACGAACTAGGATATTTGATGGAAGAAATCTCTAAGCAGCAAAGTGTTCAGGAATCTGCATGGCTTCTCTTAACTTCTTATAGTAAAATGTGAGAAGATAAATCATTTAAAAATTGAATTTATGATTAAAAGGGAAGCAGAATGCAAAAATTTGGAAAATTCTCAGCCTGCCCATGTAAAGAATAAAAAGTGTGTTTAGGAGAGAAAATCAAGGGTGTGGCCTAGCAACTGTTTGATAAGGAGATTAGGAAAAGGAAGCCAGGTGCTGCTATTCATCAAGGCAATGGGAGAATGACCCTGAAGGCATTTCAGAGAGCTTCAAGGCTGCCATGCCCGTCAGGCTGCCATGCCATGCCTGAAGGCATTTCAGAGAGCTTCAAGGCTGCCATGCCCGTCAGGCTGCCATGCCATGCCTGAAGGCATTTCAGAGAGCTTCAGGGCTGCCGTACCCTTAATACCAGGGTCTTAAGGGCAGAAGAGTTTCCAGGCAAGGCCACCTCATCTGCTCCCTACTCTTCAGCTGCTCAGCAATGGCTCAAGCGGACCTAGGTACACTAGGGCCATGGCTCCAGGAGTTATAAGCTTCTGGTGGCAGTGTCCACATGCTACTAATGCTGTATGTGCAGAGTGCAGGAGCTATGGCAGCATGGCCTCCACAGAGTCCCAACCAGGGCAATGTTCAACCAAACTGTTGAGTCAGGGCTGCTGCAGAGAGCTCCTACTCAAGCAATGCTTAGTGGAGCCATGGGGCCAGGGCTGCCCACAAGATCCCAGACCTGTAGAGCCACCAGCAGGCAACTAACTCTAGCCTGGGAGTGCCGCCAGCACCTGACACCAACCCGTGAGGCCTGCTATATGGGCTTTGCCCAGCAAAGCCATGAGGGTGTGGCTGCCTGAGGCCTTCAGGGTTCAACTCCCATCCCCGTGCATCCAAAAAGTGGGACAGGGAGTTAAAGAAGATTATTCTCCAGCCTCAAGATTTAATGTTGTTTGCCTTGTTTGGTTTTGCATTTACCTGAGCCCCATTATTCCTTTCTTCCTGCCTATTTCTTCCTTGTGTGATGGAAATATTTATCCTATGCCTGTCTGTACACCATTGTATTTCAGAAGCACATAACTTGTTTGATTTCACAGGTTCACAGAGAGCAGTTTTCCTTGAGGTGATGTCTAGATGAGACTCTGGGCTTGAGGCTTTAAAGTAGATGCTGGAATAAGACCCTGAGGGCTATTGAGATGGAACGATTATATTTTGCATGTGAGAATATGAATTTGGTGGGGGGAGAGGGATAGAATGCTATTGTTTGAATGTGTTTCTTCCAAAATTCAGGTGTTGGCCATGTGATAGTATGAGAAGGCAGGGCTTTTAAGAGGTAATTAGGCCATGAGGGCTGCTCTCTCATGAAACGGATTAAGGCCCTTATAAAAAAAGCTCATGCAGCATTCACTGTCCCTACCACTTTCCGCCACGTGAGGACGCAGTGTTCCTCCTTTCCAGAGGATGCAGCCCTCGCCAGATGGCCTGCCAGCACCTTGACCTTGGACTTCCCAGCCTCCAGAGTTGTGAAATATAAATTTCTGTTGTTTATAGGTTATCCAGCCTCAGGTCTTCCATTACATGAACTAGGATGCCTCATTTTGCTAAATTCTGATAGAAGGGCTTGTGTGTGCTCAAGGCTCAGAAAAGAAGGTCATTTCTACCTCACTCAGGGTTCTTTCTCCCAGCCTTGGGTATTCATCAGGCAACAAGGCTCCATTTAGACACCGGGAGAGAAGAAATGCCACAGCTCCATTAGGAAGCTGGCTCGGCCACAAAGGTCACAGGTGGCTAATCAGGGAAAAAGGCATGTTTGGGGGAAAGGAGCCTTCTGAGGTCATCATTTTGCATATGGTTGTTAATAATGCAAGAGTGAGTCTATTAAACTGAGTAAAAGGTAACTTTGGCCCATGGGAAAGGACCATTATGCAAATTCAGGCAGAGAAAAGCTTTTTAAAATGCACATATTTAACTAAAGCATCCAGAGCTCTGGTCATTAGTTTCTTTTAAAAATGTCCCCAAGAAAGCATTGTTTGCACCAGTTGCCACTGAACAGAAAGCCAGGATTTGGATTCCAACGAACCAGGGGACTGGCTCTAAATTGTTGGTGTATCCACTGTGGGACATTGAGGATGCTTCTCAAAGTCTCTGAGACACAGTGTTCTCACCAGTGAAACATATTTTTCAGACTTAATGTTCTTTCGGAATTGTAGTTAGCACAGGCCTCAGGATGGAGCTGTCCACAGATGCGCAGTGCTGAAGCCCTGGCATAAATGGGCCCTCTCGAAACCTCATCTCTGGTATCCACCTGCACCATCCTAGCTGTGGGTAGCAGGATGCCTGTTCTGCAGCCATGGAAACAGCCCTCAGAAAAGCAATTAGTGCACAGGTGTGCACTTTAGATCTGCGATATTTTGAAATTATTTATAACTGTAAAAGCAATTAGTCTACATAATGGACTAATCACTTACTGGAATTTGGGATTCTTTTGGATTTCTATGTAACACGCATGTATCCAGCACAATTTAGTTTTATAAATGCCAATAATTAAATCAACTCCAATTTTATTTCAATTAGATTGAGTACAACTATCATAGTAGATTTGGAAATTGCCGTGTGTGTGTGTGGAGTGGGGTGTGTGTTTCTTCCTTCTATCTGCTAGTTCAAAAAAGTGAAGTTAAATGAGAATATACTGAGGTAAATAATATTGTTTCTGGTACCTTTTCATAGGACTGGTATTATCTTCATTTTACAAACAAGGGCCTATTTTAGAAAGGTCAAGGCTAACCTTAAAAATTGTTGAGTGCCTCCTATGAACCAGAAAATGTGTACTGTATCACCTAATTTAATTTATATGACAGCAAAAATACATATTTATATATTTACCGATAAAGAAACCTGGTCACAGAGAGGAAAATGAGAGCTAACAAAAAATCGTGACTGGTCACTACGTAAAGTGAATATGTTACTTTTTAACATCTGTAACAATTCTAGGAGAAAAGTTATTTCCCAATGTCAGATGAAAAACCAGAGGGTCAGAGATGTTGAGTAACTCACCCAGATTTATCCACAGTAAGTGAGAGATCCAGGTTTTAGACCCAAACCTGTCTGGCTTGAAAGCTCAGAATCCTCCTGAGTTGCTACAGCAACTCCAGGCTGCCCCAGGAAGCGGCCTCCCCTGAGCTGTCCTTCCATGTGGACACCACTCTGTCCACTCAAAGAACTCAGACTCCCCAAGCATTCGGCTCCCATAACATCATGGCTTCCCTAGCCCTTCACGCAGGTAAAATATGATAACCTCATAGCCACTGGGCCTGAACAGAGTGCAGGTGTCATTCTTGCCTGTCATTCCTGCATCAGCCCACTCTCCCTCCTCCATTAAATACCCCAGTTTTGAATTCCATGTATCTGACTCCTTCTCCTGCCACCATTCCTTGCAGCTATCTACTCCTCCCTCACTCCCTCTCTCTTCTTTCTCAAAGACCTTAGGTCCTCTCTCACTCCCACTCTCTACAATTACTCCTGCTGTTATTCTTGGTCATATCAATGCCCAAACAAGCGACCTGCCAACACCCTCCTGGGTCCTTGTTCTCAACCTGTCTGGTCTTCTGCTCTCCTTGGTCCTTCTGAGTCCATGTAATGACAGTATCTGCAATACCTCCTTAACAGCCATGTTATAGATCCTGCTCTCAAAGTACAATCTACAGTTCTGCCTGCTTGTTCCCCTTCACATCTCTAATCTAACAGTCATCAGTCTCACTGGGACCTTGACTCATGATACCTCTCCTTTTGTCTTTCCTCTGCCCCCTCATGTCTTCACTTTCCTCGTTGCAGAGCTGATATTTCATGTCAGACAGTGTAACCATTCCCTGGCTGCTTCCCCTGCCTAGAAGACTGACATCCCCCAATATCCCCACATCTCATTTCCTTCAGGTCTTTGCTCATAGATCATATTTCACAGAAACCATCCCAGCCACCCCACCCAAAACTCAGCCCAACAGCTCCTGCTCACCTTCCATACTTTCAATCTCCTGAAATGTGCATCCACCTCACACTATATTATATTCTCTTAGCACACAGTGGGCACCCAATAATTCTTGAATAAACTCCCTGCACTTTGTGCCCACATCGTTGGCACCTGTTTATGAATTGTTTGGAACATTTCTCTGATTTTATTGAAACTATTAACTCACATAGCCAATGACCCATGTCCCATTCATCTCTGTATCCCATGGGCTAGCAGTGACCAGGCAGAGTAAGAACCCAGCCAATATTTGTTAAGTGAATGAATGAAGGCTGGCTGGCTGAAAGCTGCTATGTTGCTTAGCACAGCACATGAGGTGTCTGAGAAACTGATGTCTTATACTGCTTAGGGACTTCGTGTAGAGCTTGGGCATGGAGCAATTTGTTTTATTCTAAAATATATGGTCAAAAGCCCACTTGTCTCCTTCTGGTACCACTCTCTACTCTGACACGTCCTTCTCACAGTCTCAGCATCCCCCACACAAGCTCGTCACCACCCCATAATATCCCCTCTTCTTCCTTAATCACCTCCGAATCTAGCCCACCCTCTCAGGATCATGATGCCTCTCCTGACATAATAAATGGGAGGGCTGCTAACAAGAATGGAGAACGGTGGAGCTTTGCATGTTTCTGTTTTATAGATTTCATCTGGAGCCCTTATTCCCTGTGTGCAGGTAGGTCTCAGCATGCTACGCAGCCCTTAAATTGCTCTGTGTCCCAAGTGGATGATGGTCCTCCGACATCTTGGACCTAAGTTCACTGTTGAAGCCTCCCAGGATTATCATCAGCACATCCAAACAAGACACACACTCCAGATCCAGAGTCAGCAAAGACCATGAATGCAACCTTCGCTCTCCCACCCAGGCTAAGGGGGATCAAAGAGGGCTATCGCTGGGAGGATGGGATGGCAGGTGTTATCACCAAAGGCTTCAAAGAGAGAGAACAGGGGAGAAAAGCAGAGAACAGCAAACCAGGAAACATGGAAGGTTCCCTGCTTTTAAATCTAGGCATCTGGCGTGCTTGCCCCCAATCCCATCACTCGCCTCTTCCTGAGCCTACTCAACAAGTGTTACTATTGATAAGGAAAATGATACATTCACACTTTAAATAATAACTGAAATTTGTATTTATTTTATTGTCAAGGCAGTTTTACACTCACGATCGCATTGACCTGTCATAACACACCGGAGGACGGGTACCACCCTCATTCCAATCGCACAAATGAGAAACCGAGGCATGGATACATCATCCAGTGGTTTGCTCTGTGTCATCCAGGTGGTAGCTGGAATTAGAACCCCAGGTTTGCAGGCCGCGTATGGTGGCTCCCGCCTGTAATCCCAGTACTTTGGGAGGCTGAGGTGGGTGGATCACCTGAGGTCAGGAGTTCAAGACCAGCATGGTGAAACTCCATCTCTACTAAAAATACAAAAATTAGCCAGGCATGGTGGTATGTGCCTGTAATCCCAGCTACTCGGGAGGATGAGGCACAAGAGTCGCTTGAACCTGGGAGGTGGAGGTTGCAGTAAGCTGAGATCACGCCACTGCACTCCAGCCTGGGTGATAGAGTGAGACTCCCTCTCAAAAAAAAAAAAAAAAAAAAAAAAAAAACAGGTTAGTGACACCTGACCCGGCGCCCTTTCCCCAGCAGGCTGTAGCCACATAGCCCACTCAGTGCCATCTGCAAGAAACAGGCTGTGCCCCACTGAAAGCAGGCTCTGCCCCGCAGCCCCCTCCCTGGAGAATCACTGGATGCCTCTGGCCAGCCACCGTGGACCAACGTGCAGCTTCCTCGTATGGATCCCCTCTTTTTTCACAAGCTACTCCATTAAAGGGAAAGGTTAGATAAATGCTGTGCTTTGAGTCAATGGAGCCAATCTTTCTTTTCCCACTGGCTCTGAGCTTTGCTGCTTGCCCCATGAGTGCTCTAAACGCCTTTTACTACTTCATAATCACCCGCATTGTGCTCCATGCTCACCTTGTTATTTAAACTCCCATAAAAGGTAAAATAAAAAAAAGCTAATGGCCTAAAACTTGCTTCTTCGAACAACCTAAGAGGACATTTTACTCATAAACGTAAGCAAGGAAACAGGATTCCATTTCTCTGGTTATGAGACAAATATCTTCCCAAGGCTCCACAGCCATGGTACCAAGCGACGGGCTGCTCACCGCCTCGTGCTCAGTGGCTCTGGGGAGAGCCCCCTGCGCCTTGGACTCCAGTGCCCTCACAGCCCCTGGAAAGCCTCCTCTTCTGGTAGCGAGGACAGCATAATGGGGACAGTGATGGATTCCAGTGGCCCCACCTCCTGCCCTTCTGAGGAGGACACAGCAAGCCTTTCACTCTCCAACCAGAGAGCACAGATTGAGTGCCTGTGATGTGGCAGACCTAGGGACAGACATGTAGAGCCAGGAATCCCATTCCCATCCTCCCAAACGGCACAGGTGAGGAGGCAGGTGAACAGAGAGAAAACACAGCACGTTCAGTGACCGTGGAGGAAGGAGAGGGTGTTACAGGGCTCAGACAAAGACACTCAACTCAGCTGAGCATTCACAGAAGGCTTCCAGGAGGAGACAGTTCATCCCGAGAAATGAACAGAATTTTGCCAGGTGAAGAAAAGCAGAGAATCCCAGACCAAAAGAATAGCGTGGGCAAAACTGGGGAGAAGCAGGAAAGACAGTAGGTTTGGAGGTGGAGAGCAGTACATGGCTGAAGCAAGAGAGCCAAGAAGCAGCTTGAGGGGGAGTGGACAGCAGGCAGCTCGGATAGCGAAGGTGGGTGATTCCCCGCCAGGCCTGGAGACTTCTCTGCTCCTCCCATCGCATGCAGGGAGCAGCATGGAGCAGATCTGATCATGGGTGAGACTGTGAACGTCACCTGATGGGAAACCCAAATGCACCCTCCCTGCTTTTCCCCCACAACGTGGGGATGAATGCAAATGGACAAAAGTGGGTGTCTCCCCCAGGAGTGTGGCTCCTGTCACATGGCAAAGCTGGCAGTGCACAGAGGAGGGACAGAGGGGGAGCTGGGGTGTCCAGAGGCAGGGAAGGCATGAAGAGCCACCAGCACAAGCCCTGACCCGCCCTCATGCTCCCAGCACTGGTGCCATTCAGAGTGTGAGTGAGCCCTCCCCTCCCTTGAGGCCTGACCCAGCATCTTGCACGGACTGTGTGCTCAGCAGATGTGTGTACGGCAAACCGAGAAACAGGTCGAGGGCATGGCTAGTAAGCTCTCTTAGCACCTGGAAGGCTGGACAATCTAGCCCAGATAATCCACATTTAAGTTTAACAAAATTAGATGGAGCGAGCCCGTGCAGGACCCCCTGGAGGAGTGGTGTACCCTCTCCCCTCCGAGGCTCTTGGTCTGCAGAGCAGAAAGACCAGGAGCACAGGCGGCCATGAGATGCTCCAATGTGCCCACATGCCCCTCGCTTCCTGGTGTCACCTGCTCATGATAAACATCTCGATTCCCAACCAACCTTTCTTGGCATCCATGAATATAATGGCGACCTTTATGGGTCAACTTGGCTGGGCCACGGTGCCCAGATATTTTGTCAAACATTATTCTGGATATTCCTGTGACAGTGTTTTTGGATAAGATTAACATTTAAATCTGGGGACTTTGAGTAAAGCAGATTGTTCTCTGTAATGTGGGTGGGCCTCATCCAATCAGGTGAAAGCCTTCAGGAAACAGAGGCTGACCCCTCCTCAATAAGAAAGAATCCGGCCAGCACGTGGTCTTCAGGCTTGAACTGCACATCAGCTCTTCCCCGGTCTCCAGCCTGCCGGCCTAGCCTTGCCAGACTCTATAATTGTGTGAGCCAATTCTTTAAAATCTCAATCTTGCTATCTCTCTCTCTCTCTCTCTCTGCCTCCCTCCCTCCCTCCCCCCTTCCCTTTATGTCTTGGGAGATCCCTGAATAATGGAAGGAACCAGGACAAGCTACCCCTCAAGGCTGTGTTTGGCCCCAAGCCCCCAACACCTGCCCCCACCGCCATTCTGAGACAGATCTCCCGTCATGTCCACCTCTGCTGTGATGTCACTGTTGAGCCAACTCTTGGGAAGAAAATCTTTGCTCTGAGTTAGGTTTCATTGGGAGGATTCCAAGGCAAGGGTGCCTGGGCTCCAAAATGTGACAGGGCCTCTTCAAGTAGCCCTTCCAGATGACAAAGCCAGCCCCTTTGGTGAGTCCTCACAATCTCACCTCTGGCGCTTGACATCCCCACCCCCTCACACCCCCACTGGATCCATCAGACATAGCTCTGGATGCCTGGCAGGGCATCCTCTGAGAACATCTTCAGGTCCAGTGCACATCAACAAGTGCTAGTGGATAAAGAATGGAAGGAGAGGTACCTACGTCCATGCTGGGGCTTCCCTAGGATGATGGATACAACCACATCATGAAGTTGAGTGCTCAGTGCCCCAGGAGAGAGGTAAATGACAGTCACAGGCATTAGACGAGAAGGAAGCCTTCATCAGGGTTGCTGCTCATTCAGCTGTCCCAGAAGCTCAACTGGTAATTAATAAACTTAACAATGAACTGGAGTGAAGCTTCCCTGTTTCCAGGCACTACCCCATCAAAACCAATCTTCATCCCATCTTGAAAGAACAGCTTTTAAATGCCAGTTTAACTTTTTCACCATCCCATCCAAGTGCCCATGCGTAGGGGATGGATGGATAACAGGAGGTGGAAGCTCTGAATGAAATCACAGGCAGGAGTAAGAGGGAATGAACCAGGTGAACATCCACCATGGATAGACCCTTCAGACTCAGAGTCAGGTGGAGGGAGGTGGGAAGAGAAGAACGGCGTCTGGTAAAATACTCATGTAAAGTTAGAGAAATACTTCTCCAACACGACACTCAATATTTTGCAGAGATGTCACCATATGCAAAGAATTACTCCAAATCTGTTATAATGGGTGCTTATGAGGCTTTGAGGCAGAATGGAAGTGGGAATAGAGAATAAAGGGAAAAATGCCGTAATAAAACAAAAGAAATGGTTACAAAAAATATAGAAAATGAACAACCCTTCTGAAAGCAACTCAACATGCCCAATAAAATACTGTTCTAAATATCCCTTTTCAAATGTGTTGTGAGTGGGCCAGAAACAATAAACCCCCAGGGACCAATCAACATATGAAAGCAGGATCCTCCATCTGCAAACTCCAGAAGATCCTGACCTTCTGACTGACAGCTGCATAGACCCAGGGTACACAGGACAAGACGAAGTCAACTCAGTGAAGAGTGTCTCATGAGACGGCCCCCCAGGAAGCAGGGACCTCCAAGAGCTACCCCTCTGTATAACAGTAACCTAGAAAGACCTCATGAAAAGACAATAAAGACCCTACGTTGGCTCAAACTTATTGCTGAGTAGATAGAAAATAAAAAAAAAATTCTCCTGATAATGTGAAACCCTAAACCAATGCTCATGTGGTTTTGCATTCTGAACTCATATCCACTGTGATAAAAAGGAGAAAAAAAACAAAACCTCAAGGGAGAAATTATTTTAAAGTTGTCCTATCCTGAGCTGGTAGCAACCCAAGAGAATACAGATTCCCTTCAACAGAATACAACTTCAATACAAGCCTCAAATAATTCCCACATACAAAGTTATAAGGAAAAAATGAGCCATGGTCAAAAACCACAAAATACACAAAAGGCAGGCTATGTGCATGACAGCCCGCAGACACAACCGGCTTCAGGAGCAACAGGCTGCAAAGCCAGCAGCCACTGCATTTCTAGAAGCTGGAATATAAAATATATATTTTTATAGATGTGAAATATGCTTTAAGAAACAAAATTTTTTAACATGTAAAAAAAAATCCAAGCGACTACAAGAAATGAGGGAGATTTGAAAAATAACTGAGTAGAAGTCTAGAAATAAAATAAAAAATATAACCAAAATTAAAAACTCAACAGACGTGGTACAGCAGATTATGCACAGCTGACGAAACAATTACTGAAGTGAAAGGTAGGATACAGCACAGATACGAACACATGTGACAGATGCAAAAGACGGATGGGCTAAGAGGGAAAGGGGAGCTGGGGTATATTTCATTCGAATTCTAAAAGGAGGTAACACAGACAGTGGAGCAGAGGCCACGCTTATTAGATGGTGGATAAGTATTTTCAGAAACAGAAGAAAGGCTCCAAATCTCAAACTCAGGCAACTGGACAAAACACAAAGAGAATGCATGTTTTAAAAAGAAAGAAATCGGCCAGGCATGGTGGCTCACACCTGTAATCCCAGCACTTTGGAAGGCTGAGTCAGGTGGATCACTTGAGGTCAGGAATTCGAGACCAGCCTGGTCAACATGGTGAAACCTTGTCTCTACTAAAAATACAAAAGATTAGCCAGGCGTGGTGGTGCACACCTATAATCCCAGCTACTGGGGAGGCTGAGGCAGGAGAATCACTTGAACCCAGGAGGCGGAGGTTGCAGTGAGCGGAGACCGCACCACTGCACTCCAGCCTGGGAGACAGAATAAGACCCTGTCTCAAAAGAAGAAGAAGAAAAAAAAGAACAGAAAGAAATCCACACCGAGTTAAACTATCGAATTAGCAAGAAAAGTATCATAAAAAAGAGAAATATGAAAAGAAAATATCATAAAAAGAGAAAGAAAACAAATATTGTCCATCAGGGAGCAAAAGTCAGATTGAGGATTGATTGACTTCTCAACAGCAGTAGAGAATGCGACAAAAAAAAAAAAGGCAATAATATCTTCAGTGTGTTTCAGAGAGAATAAAAGAATTGTACACTCAGAAAAACTATCGTTTAATGATGGAGGTAAAATATACATATTTTCAGATAAAAATAACTTAATAAGATAATTTGCCATCAACTGACCATACCACAGAAAATTCTAAAGAATCTACTTCAGACAGAAGTAAAGCCACGCCCAGAAGAAATTGGGGAATACAAGAAGGAGTAGTAAGCAAAGAGAATGGTATTTATTTGGTTAAATCTAAATAAAGGTAAGCTGAATGGAATCAAAGCAACAACACAATCAACAAGAACAACTACAACAGACCCCAACTTGGGGGGGCTTAAGAAACAAAATTTAAAAATTGATAAAATATAATAAAATCGGGCAAAATGGCACATAGTACAGAAGGGGAATTCTGAGAGTTAAATTATCTTAAGATCCTTGTGCTTTGGGGAGGATGATGAATATCTTTTACTTTGTTGGTTTAAAAGTAAACTTTTCTAAAGTAACAACTAAAATAAAATAAGAGTGCAAAAACCTCCAAAATGGTCGTGGGAAAAAGTGGAATGAATAAATCAAACTCAGTGAATATAGAGAAAGACAACTGGAGGGAACACAGAAAGCATGAAAGATGATAAACATGAATCATAATTTTTCACTAGTTAAAATAGATATAGTCTAATCTCATTAGTTAAAAGACAAAGATTGCTCAACTAGATTTTAAGAAGATAATTGATCTACACACTATTTATAAGAAACATACAACTTTAGAATGCAGGAAGATCAAAGAAAAGGATGAAGAAAGATTAGGCAATATTTATTCAAATATTAATCAAAAGAAAAAACCCGAGAGAGAGAGAGAGTGTGTGTGTGTGTGTGTGTGTGTAAGAGAGAGAGAGAGTCAGAATTTAAGGCAAAATACATAGAGAAAATGTTACTATAAAAATGCCAAATAGTTAAATATACCAAGATATAGAATAATTTCAAATAGTAATTAATCTAACAACAGCTTCAAAATATGTAAAACTAAAATTGACTACTATATTCTATCATAGAAGGAAATCTTGTTGTATTTTGTAATTATTAGTAGATGAAAAGGATAAGTTTAAATATTGGGATATCATAATTAACAAGCTTAGTCCAATCTAAAAATAACTGGAGAATGCATATTATTTCCAAGCACACATGGGACATTTATAAAAATTAGCACATCCTAGGCCCTACAGCAGTACTAATACATTTCAAAGCATTATGATTATACAGATCCATTTTTCAGACAAAACTTTAATTAAATTAGAAATTAATAATAATATCATTAGAAAGACTGCATGCATTTGGAAAAATCCTTTTAAAGCACACTTCTAAATTAATCATTGAGAAGGTTATAATGGAAATTAAAGATTTGTTTAATTTGAAATTTCAAAACTTATAGGATGCAGCCAAATCAGTTCATAAAAGGAAATTTATAGCCTTAATTGCTTAGGTTAGAAAAGAAGAAAGATTGGAAATCAGTGAGACAAGCATATAACATAAGAAGTTGCAAAAAGACAGTAAAATACCTCAAAGAAAATAGAAGGAAGAAAATGACTTTTAAACATTAAATACATGAATAAACAACAGACAAAATAAAGCTTTGAACATACCAATTAACTGACAACATTCTAGTAAGAGAATGAGAGAGACTAGTATAAAAGGGTAAGAAGGAAACATTTGGGTGGGGTGTTGGAGGAGGTGGGATGGCGGCCATGAGGCTGTCTAGGAGGAGAGGGGTCCAGGCGGAGGGAGGGGTTGCAGAAAGGCAGGAATCTGGAGCACATGCTCTTAACACCCTACCTTCTTAGTCATGATAAACATGAATCATATTTTTTCACTGGTTACAATAGATATAAATAGTCTAATCTCATTAGTTAAAAGACAAAGATTGCTCAACTAGATTTTAAGAAGAAAATTGACCTATACACTATAAGAAACACATAACTTCAGAATGCAGGAAGATCAAAGAAAAGGACGAAGAAAGATCAGGCAATATTTATTCACATATCAATCAAAAGAAAAAACTGAAGAGGTGTGTGTGTGTATCGTATGTAGTTCAAAAGCATGCAAAACTAAACGATATGTCATTTATGTATTCCTGACAGCAGGATTAAAAACTGCCATGCCAGCACTCCCCTCCACTCCTTCTTCTCAATAACACTTCTAACATAATGAGGGGAACACCGATATGTAATTATAACACTTCTAATAGAATTAGTACACTTCATTTTCTAACATATTTTTTGTTTTAATCATTGTTTGCCTCCCTCCGTAAGAATTTAAGCTCCATAAGGACCGTGGGTGTTGTCACTTTTGTTCACTGCTACATCCCCAAGATATAGAGCAGAATCTGGCACTTCGAAAGTGCTCCACAAAAAAAATTTTTGATGAATCCATCCAAGAAACTAATAGAAAAATGAGCGACAGACTTGACTGGGCACTCTACAGAAGAGGAAGTGCCAATGGCCCATAAACATGACAAGATGCTCAACCTCTTTAGTAATTAGTTGCTATTTATTAGTCTATTGTGCAATCTAGTCCATGCACCTTCCATGAGATGCCATTTCACACCCATTGATATGCAAACCTTAAGAAGTCAGACAGTGCCAGATGTTTGTGTGGTTAGGGAGCAGCCACAGCTCCTAGATTCTGCTGCTGGGAGCATAAGTTGGTCTAACCACTTTGAGTAATCATTTGACACTACCTAGTACCGTTAAGTATGTGTGTACTGGCTCCTCTCCACTCCAAGACCCATGTCTATCCATTGCTGCCCTGCTCTGAGCTTCCGGGGACCAACCTCTCCATCATCCAGGGAGCATCCCCCAGAGCTCCTTGCCCCTGGACTCCAACTGGGTTCAGCCAATGAGAAGCACTGGAAGAAGTCGGGGGCAGGATGAGAGAACAATCAGGGTATTTCTCCTCACCAGCCCACTTCCCCTCTGCACTGGCATCACGTGACCAGCAGGGGCTGCAAACTCTATAGCTCCGCCTGCTGCAACATGGAGAAAAATGCAAACTGCTTAAGAATTTAGCAGCACAGGTGGGGCGCGGTGGCTCACGCCTGTAATCCCAGCACTTTGGGAGGCCGAGGCGGGCAGATCAAGAGGTCAGGAGATCGAGACCATCCTGGCTAACACAATGAAACCCCGTCTCTACCAAAAATACAAAAAAGTTAGCCGGGTGTGGTGGCGGGCACCTGTAGGCCCAGCTACTAGGGAGGCTGAGGCAGGAGAATGGTGTGAACCCGGCAGGCAGAGCTTGCAGTGAGCCGACATCGCGCCACTGCTCTCCAGCCTGGGTGACAGAGCAAGAGTCCGTCTCAAAAAACAAACAAACAAAAAAAAGGATTTAGCAGCATAGGCTGGGCACGGTGGCTCACGCCTATAATCCCAGCACTTTGGGAGGCCAAGGCAGGCGGATCACTTGAGGTCAGGAGTTCGAGACCAGCCTGACCAACATGTTGAAACCCCGTCTCTACCAAAAATACAAAAATTAGCTGGGCATGGTGGTGGGTGCCTGTAATCCCAGCTACTTTGGAGGGTGAGGCAGGAAAAATGCTTGAATCCCAGGAGGTGGAGGTTGCGGTGAGCCGAGATCATGCCACTGCACTCCAGCCTGGGCGACAGAGGGAGACTCTGTCTCAAAAAAATAAATAAATAAAATAATAATAATAATAATAATAATTTAGCACCATAGTTCTATCGTATGTAGTTCAAAAGCATGCAAAACTAAACGATACGTTATTTATGTATTAAAGGGCCAACACAGGAATGATTAATACCTAATTCAAGATCATGAATGTACCTGCTAGAAGGAGAAAGAAAAGGGGAGCATGAAATGACAAGCAGGCGGTTCTCAACTTCCCGGGCATCTCTTCATAAACTGCATGGTGCATACAGAGCTGGTGCCTTTTATTTTATTTTTTATGCTTCCTCATATATTGTGTATGCCTGTTGTATGTATTTGTTATTTAATAAAAACTAATTTTAAGAAGATAATCAAGGTTTTTCCAGAACAAAAACTCATTTAAATGGCCATCATGCTAAAATTTTTAAATATGCTATTTTAAATTTTAAATATGCATATTTATGCAGAATTATGATTTTGCAGAACTTCCAGAAATTAAAAATAGCAAACAGAAGAAGAAAATTAGCCAAGGTCGAAACATTTTTATGATTATATTTAGTAGAGTAATATTTATTTATTTATTTATTTATTTTTTTAAGACAGAGTCTCACTCTTTTGCCCAGGCTGGAGGGCAGTGGCATGATCTCAGCTCACTGCAACCTCTGCCTCCCAGATTCAAGTGATTCTCCCGCCTCAGCCTCCTGAGTAGCTGGGATTACAGGCAACTGCCATCAGGCCCAGCTAATTTTTGTATTTTTGTAGAGATGGGGTTTCACCATGTTGGCCAGGCTGGTCTTGGACTCCTGAGCTCAGGTGATCCGCCCACCTCAGCTTCCCAAAGTGCTGGAATTATAGACGTGAGCCACCGCACCCGGCCGAGTAACATTTATTAAAAAATAATTAAGCCAATATATTACAAAATTTTAAATAAGATCTCATGAATGAGTATTAAGGACCCAAAAAAAGTATTATTATTTTTTTTCTTTTTTAGAAAAGTGGAGCCCTATCTTTCATGTTAGAAACTGGAGAATGTGATTAACCCAACTCTCTGCACCTGAAGTCAGAAGGGAAAAAGGAAGAAAAGAGGAAAGAGAAGAAGGAAAAGGGAAGGAGAGGAGAAGGAGGGAGGGCCCAGGGGGAGGGGGGCAGAGGAGGTTGGGCCAAGGTTGCCTGCAGAGTGTGGGAACACACAGAGGACAAGGGAAGGCTTGAATGGAGACCCAGAGGACCCGCGGTGGACAGGCGTAGATGGGGAATTCCAGAAGAATCAAAAGCAGAAGCAAGACGTGAGCTTGAGAGTGCATCGCCTGTTGCAGGAAGTAGAAATATCTGGAGAAGTGGGTATCTCAGGGACCCATCAGAGAAGAATAGGAGTTAAAAGTCCCCCAGATGTGACTGTCCAGGTTTTGCATATGGACTCTTAGAGTCACTAGCGGTGTGGCCTGCAAAAGGCACACTTTCCTTTGGCAAATATCATTTTCTTTTCTTTTCTTTTTTTTTTTTTTTTTTGAGACAGAGTCTCACTCTGTCACCCAGGCTGGAGTGCAGTGGCGCGATCTCGACTCACTGCAAGCTCCGCCTCCCGGGTTCACGCCATTCTCCTGCCTCAGCCTCCCTAGTAGCTGGGACTACAGGCGCCCACCACCACGCCCGGCTAATTTTTTGTATTTTGTTTAGTAGAGACGGGGTTTCACCGTGTTAGCCAGGATGGTCTCAGTCTCCTGACCTTGTGATCCACCCGCCTCAGCCTCCCAAAGGGCTGGGATTACAGGCATGAGCCACCGCGCCCGGCCGCAAATATCATTTTCAAGTCACCCAAACTCCCTATGCCTCCATTTCCTCTCCCAGGAAAGCAGCTTGGTAGTCAGGGGGTAGATGATCTGCCCAAGGTTGTTGTGGAGTCGAGGAGATGGCGCGTGTACTACACAACACCTGCACACGGTGAAGAGTCCAATAAAATGTTTTCTATTTTTATAAAACGGGGATGCTGAGCAGAGACAGTGGAAACAGGCTGTGCAGAGCCCCCATGTGTCATTAAAAGGCATTTAGATATTATCCTGCAAGCAATAAGGGCCCTCTTAAGAATTCTTAGTAGGTTAAACATGGGTTTCTGGCTGGTCACTCTGGCTGGCCGGCAGTGGATGGGGCAGGTTTGGAGATCAGTTATGCGACATGGGCAGCAGTCAGACAGAGAGGGAGGGTTGGACCGGGGACACAGAAGAGAGAGCCAGCTGTGCCAAGCGAGCGGGTGTGTGGATTGAGCCTGAGGGTGGTGATCCCCCAGTTTCTGACCGGGAAAACTCCTACAGCAGTTGAACTACACCCTGCCCACTTGTCCTGGGTTGAATTGTGCTCCCTAAAGAGATATATGAAGTCATAATGGCTAATGCCTCCCCATGTGACCTAATTTGAAAATAGGGTGAGTGCAGGTGTAATCCGTTGAGATGAGGTCACTCTGGAATAGGGTGTGCTCTTCATCCAATATGATCAGTGTCCTTATGAGACCAGGAGAGAGGCCCACAGGGAGATGGCTGTGTGACGATGACTGCAGAGAATGAAGTGATGCAGCTACAAGCCAAGGAATCCCATGGAATGCCAGTCAACAGCAGAAGCTGGAAGGGGCCAGGAAGGTCCTTCCCGAGAGCCTTCAGAGAAGCGTGGTCCTGCTGACACCCCTAGTCTCCAGACTGGAAGAGAACCAATGCCTGTTGTCCAAGGCTGCCCGGTGTAAGGCACTTTGTTCCAGCTGCCCCAGGGCACTCAGCCACCACCCTGGCCCCAACTCAAAGGCAACCTCTTCTCAGAAGGCCTTCGTGTATCTTCAGAAAGCTCAAGTCACGCTGCAAGTATAGTCTTTCCAAAATGAATTTCAACCATGCTTTTTATTTCCCTGACTTCCCCACCAGATAGTGAACCCCATGAGGACAGCCTGAGGTCCCACACATCTCTGAATCCCCAACTCTCAGCCAGAGGGTGAGTGGGAAGAAATGAAGCCACCCGGCACAGCCTGGCCCCGCCGCGGCCGTCAGTGCAGCCCCTGTATCTCTTGGTCCCTCCTGCGTTCCTCCTCTCTTGGCCCCATGCTCTGTCCCTCCACCTTCAATGGATGGGGTCCTCCAGCTTTGCTGTGGAATTTTTCAGGCACTGGATGGTACACAATGAGGAATTCATTAGCTGGGCTCGTCCTGCTTTCACCATGTGGACAGCTTCTTCCATGCTTCCCTTGCAGACTGAGGACTGCCTATTCCAGCATCGCCAACTAAGGACACCTTGTGTTCAGATCTCGCTCTGCTGCCCCTGCCACCTAGAGGTCCTCCTCGCTCATCGCCGATGCCTGGCTGGGGGACAATCTTCCTAAGACGCTCCATTTCATTCATGTTGTAATGCAAACCTCTCCACTCAACTGTTTCTGCTCCTATTTAAACAGTTTGCACATCTCCTCTGTTCTTATCATAGCAACCAGAAGCTGTTGCAGTTCCCTGTTTCTGCTTAATTTTGAAATGCAGTTGATGTCAAAGTCTGTGTGTGTATGAATGAATCCATGTTGCTGCAATACGGTGCCGTGGGTGAGGGTGTAATTTAGCAACATCTGGAAGCAGCTCCCTGAGATTTCTGTTCCCAGATCTCACAGATGCAGGATTTCTCAGTCACAAGGAGGAGACAGAGCCAGGCAGCTGCTCACGCTTCCTTCTTCCATCTCACTGTTCCACCCTCGGCCATCGGCGAGGACACGAGGAAGCCACCAGGAGTGCCTATGACTCACTTCCCTGTGATAGTGTTTCCTGAAGAAATCACAAGCCACCTAATGTGACCTCCTCCCCAAACAAGCATCTCTGCCGTCTGTGGAAGGTCCTTTTTAGGAAGCTCAGGGAGCTGTTTCCAGACATTGCTAAATGATACCTAACCCATGGTACCATATTGCAACATGGATTCATTTCTGTGCACACAGATGTTGACGTCCAGTGCACGTCCACTACATGGCGTTCTACTGGACCTTCTGGGACACTCTAGTACTGCCCAGTGAGGGAAATGTTCTCTCTGGTCTAGCAGCCACTGGCAGATTGAGCACATAAGGAACTGAATTTAATTTCATGTCATTTTAGTTCATTTACATTTGAATGTGGCTAGCAGCCACTGTATCGGACAGTTCAGTCCTCGAGTACTTCTGCTAGGAAGTACATGATAAAGTGAGCTAACAGCTTCCTTCCTACTGCAAACATACAGAAATGCAGAAGAAGTCCTAACTACAAAAAATATTTTCTAAAACCAAGCAAAACTCAAAGCAAGAAAGAAAATCCTTCTGTGCCAGACCACAGGGGAAATGCAGTCGAGGTACGCAGCTGAGGGTTGGGGACCGCAGGGGTGGGCACATGAATTATGGATAAACCTTGGGACTGAGCTTGCAGGAAGGGGAGGAGCCCAGGAGGCTTGAGAGAGAGCTGGTTGTATGGGATCCCATGTGTCCTCATTCCTCCCCTCTGAACTGCATGCACTCTGAGCCTCCCGTGTCCATCAGTACCTTCCAAATATATTTCTCTCCATGGAAGCATAAAGTTTTGCATATAAAATCTCTATTGGGAGATTTTTAAATTATTGTCCTTTGGCTAGATTTTCCAACTCTATAATTTCAATTAGCTTTTGCTTTTAATAAGGTCTTTTGGTTTTAACAACGTCCTTCTCATTTTATGAATTTCATCTCTTTATCTCTTTGATGATTCTCATTGTGCTTGCGCTAAAGCCTTGTTAGGATACTCCATCATTTCTAGTTCTTCGGGGCTGAATTCTCTACATGCTGTGCTGGCAGCCCCTCACTATGGTGCCTTTTCCTCGTGCTTTATACATTCCTTTATCAGCTCATTTCCCTTGAAGTTGTCCTCACTTGTAGTCCTGCCAGTTCCCTAGAATGTGAAGGTGTTTCTATGGGACAGAATTGTAGAAGTGTTTCATGTGTTCATTAGTGTTACTGCTTGGATGTCTGTCCCCTTCAAATCTCATGTTGAAATGTCATCCCCATTGTTGGAGGTGGGCCTGATAGGAGGTGTTTGGGTCCTGGGGGCAGATTCCCTCCTGAATGGCTTGCTGCCCTCCCCTGGGTGATTAGTGAGTTCTCATTCTATCATTTCACATGAGAACTCGTTTTTTAAAGAGCCCGGCACCTCCTCTCTCTCCCTTCCTCCCTGTTTTGCCATGTGACACCACCGCTCCTCCTTCACCTTCTGCCTTGAGTAAAAGTTTCCTGAGGCCTCACCAGAAGCCAAGCAGAGGCTAGTGCCATGCCTGTACAGCCTGCAGAGCTGTGAGCCAAATAAAGCTCTTTTCTTTATAAATTACCCAGTCTCGGGTATTCCTTTATAGCAATGCAAAACAGACTAATACACTGGTTTTAAATCCACTTGGGCCCTAATTTCTACTTTCAGAGTTTTCTACCATAGCACTGTGTAGATTTAGAGTCCACACAGTCTGGGCTTGGAGTTCTCACTACCTGGGAGAAACCGTTTCTGCCCAAGGCAGCTTGTTTCCTGTCTGCTTCCTAAGGCTTGGGGGAAGTTGTACTATTCCCTGTCATAAATCAGATCAATCCTTCCCTGCTCTAAGCTTTTTGCAGAGAGCCCACATCTATCTCTCTTTTAAATATTGGACCCTCCAATCTTCACTCAAGACCGAATGCAGTCATTGACACACAGCCTTAAGTCACAAGTCTGTTCTAGCACTCCGGAGGCACAGGGTTTCATTTCCCCATTGCTAACCCAGATGTTCTCTTGTACTGTCTAGCACCTGAGATTTCCCAGGACTGCTTCTAAATCTGCTATTTACTTTTTTTTTTTAAGAAAGATTTATTAAATAGTACATAATTAAATATTAAAATTTAAATGTTGGAAAATTATTTTAATTAATATTAAATAAAGAAAAAGAACTTGTCTTTTTTGTTGTTTTAACACATTTATGTATTGTGTTTGGAGCAGAAAAGGAATTTCTCACATAGCTCATTTCACTGTTTTTCCAACTATCTATTGTTGCTGCCTAAGAAACCACCACAAAACTTAGTGGCTTATACCACTAACAAACTTTGCCCTTGCTTACATGTCCATAATTTGGGCAGGACCCAGCAAGGATGGCTCATGTCTGTTCCATGTAGTCACTGAGGGCAGCCTGATGGGGCTAGAGAACCCACTTCCAGGACAGCTCAGTCTGTGCTGGAGCTCAGTGGGTACTGTCAGCTGGGGCCTCAGCTCTTCTCTATAAGGGGTCCCTGTGCGTGGTTGATTGTACTTCCTCACAACATGGTTGCTTGGTGCCAAAAGCCAGTATTCCAAGACACAAGAAGTGACAGATTCCAGCCTCTTAAGGACTGTGACTGAAAACCAGCATAGTGTGGTGGCTGCTGTATTTTAGTGTCACGTATCACAGAGGTCACCCAGATTTAAGGGGAGGGGGGCATAAATTGTTCCTCTAAATGGGAAGACTAACAAAAGACTTGCAGCCATCTTTAATCTACCATATCATAGTAGTGGAGGTCTCCAATCTTCTTTTCTTTCAAGTTCTAGATTTTTAAAACACTTATCACTGGAAATTGCCAACCTAAATAACAGAGAAAGGCTCTCTAAAATAAAATGATATTTCTTCAGGAATTGGGCATTGCAATGAGAATACACATTCCATAGTAAGCGATGCACATATTCGGAAAAGTAAAGGAAGGCAAAGCTTTCTAAGGAAAAAATGAGGAGGATTGTATAATTGTTCTGAGATCGTTATCCTTGGCTAAGAGAGTAATGACAAGGGTGAGACCAGTCTAAGATTGAACACGCAGTTGCTAGGCAGATGTCTTGAAGAAGTATGTTTTGTGTAAGGTTGCAATGGCCTTTGTGCAAGGTTGGGTGTTTCTCAGTCTTTTGTGATAGTTTGCGTTATCCGGCATTTATGGGGGAGAACCCTCCCTGCATGGCCTTCCCCAGCTCTATCTGTCAGGGTTTCTTTAAACGCAAGTGACTTCATTTTTACTCTGACAACTTTGACAAAATGTATCTGAGTATGCCTGCAATCCAAGATTCCTCTACATTCCAAATTCTCTTTTTCCTTTTCAAAATAAGGTATTCAGCATAGTTAGGATGGGAGCCTACCACTTTACCTAAAATCAGCAAACTTAAAGCAATTTGCCTGATGATCAATTACCTAATTCCCAGCTAACTTAAACGTCAACATATTTTATACCCTGTTTGTATGCACCACTAAATCTTATGTTTTTTCCCCTTTTGGTGGGAAGGGGGTTGTACTTTGAGATATTTTAAGAACACATTTCACTTATTCTTCCAAAAGGCATGTCAGAAAAATTGCACTTCTGATAAACATTTATTAAGTGCAAAGAGGGTTAGACCTGCTTTGTATCCTTACCTGTGTCTTTTTAAATTAATTTTGATTTTTTTTTTTTTGAGATGGAGTCTCACTCTGTCGCCCAGGCTGGAGTGCAGTGGCACAATCTTGACTCACTACAACCTCTGCCTCCTGGGTTCAAGCAATTCTCCTGCCTCAGCCTCCTGAGTGGCTGGGATTACAGGCATGTGACACCACACCTGGCTAATTTTTTGTATTTTTAGTAGAGACAGGGTTTCACCATGTTAGCCAGGATGGTCTTGATCTCCTGACCTCGTGATCTGACCATCTCAGCCTCCCAAAATGCTGGGATTACAGGCGTGAGACACTGTGCCTGGCCCAATTTTGAATTTTTAAAGGGCTTCTTGATCCACTCCCTGAAGCCTGATCAGTCGGCACCGTGGATAGCACATGTCGTGTGTATCACTAGGGCCCGGTGGTCAACGGCCCAGTAATCTCAGGAGTCCCAGGCACCCCCAGGAGCTGTTGCGGGACTTGAATTTTTGTCCTAGAATTTGCCCTTAGCAATCAAGCTTGTCATAGAAAGTCACGCTACCACCCAAACGGATGCTTGGAGATAGGAAGGATGCCAGAGTTGCCAGGGCCAAGCACAAGGGCTAACAGAGACAAGCAGGTGCATTAGTAGAGTTGGGATAATCCAATAAATGTCAAAAACCAAAAAATTTAAATCCACATCAACTGACTGTTAGCAAATTAATTACTAAGGAAAATGATTTTAAAGCTTTTGGAAACTGAGCCAGATGGGGATGTGAGACACGGTCATGGTCAGCGTGGAAGCTGCCTGTGTGGATGGGTTCCTTTGTTCTTTCATTGCATGAGTCTCTGTCGAGTAATCTCTGTTCAGTGATGACATCATCCGGCTTTGAAGTCCACAGCCCCAGGTTTGGACACAGCACCACCCATGACACACAATGGAATTGTGAACAGATCCTTACCCTCCTGAGCCTTAGGTAATAACAGGGCTCCTTGAAAATGTTGTTCTTAGAATTAAATAAGCTAATGCTTGTAAAGGCTTAGCCATTTACAAGTATGTCCTTACCTCCCAGACGGGGTGGCGGCCGGGCAGAGGTGCTCCTCACCTCCCAGACGGGGCAGCCGGGCAGAGGCGCTCCTCACTTCCCAGATGGGGCAGCCGGGCAGAGGCGCTCCTCACATCCCAGACGATGGGTGGCCAGGCAGAGGCGCTCCTCACTTCCTAGACGGGGTTTACAAGCCATTTACAAGTATGTCTGTGCCAGGACATAGTAAGAGATGAATAAATGCTCCATGCTATTTTTGTTTTCTCTGACCTATCTCTCTCAATAGGTTATAAATCCTCAGTGGAGAGGGTATGTGAGAACTTAGTCACCTCTAACTTCCTTGCCATATTCCAAAGACTGGAAGGAGCAAAGCTTAAGACAATTGCCTTAGGAATAGCAACATGGGTTATAAAACCTTTCTTTCAATGACCATATTTTTATATTGTCAGAATTTCCTTCTGGTTCTTTTTTTAAGCCACCTGTTCATTTTCTTCATAATGTCCTACTTTTGTCTATGCACTCTATTTCTTTGACTCACTGAAAAACTTAAACATACTCATTTTAACATCTTCACATTGCTCTGTCATCTGCAGTTCTGGAATGCCAGTTATTTTGTGTGCTGAGTGTTCTCTGTATTTTCTTACTCTAAGTGCATATTTCATGAGAACTGGTTTTCATAGGCATTCTGAGCACCATTGGTGGTGAAGACGTCCCTGTGCAGTGATTTTGCATTTGCATCTGTTAGAGCCAAGTTGGTCTGCCTTCTCACTTCAGGGTTTTTTTGACACAAACATGGACCCTATGCATCACAGAATTGGCATTCCAAAATCAGTGACCCATGGCAGGGAGCAGGTTCCCATTTGGTGGTCCCATTCCCTGAAGTTTCAGACCCCATATTTATGCAGGAAACTCCATTCCAGATCTCCCCAATCCTGGGGCCAAGAGCTGCAGGTCAGCCTTGTATCTACTGCTGACATTGCACTTAAACTCCCACTCTTGCCTCTGGTTTTGAGCCCCATCTTCTTCTGGTATATGAGGCTTTCCCTTGCTTTAAAGTTCTACTATGGCTGGGCACCATGGCTCATGCCTGTAATCCCAACACTTTAGGAGGCCGAGGTGGGTGGACCACGAGGTCAGGAGTTCAAGACCAGCCTGACCAACATGGTGAAACCCCATCTGTACTAAAAATATAAAAATTAGCCAGGGGTGGTGGTGTGTGCCTGTAATCCCAGCTACTTAGGACGGTGAGGCAGGAGAATCGCTTGAACCCGGGAGGCTGCAGTCAGCCGAGATTGCGCCACTGCACTCCAGCCTGGGTGACAGACCGAGACTCCATCTCAAAATAAATGAATAAAGTTCTACTATGTATTTACAATGTTTTGTTATATTATGTCCATCATTTCTGCATGTTTGATGCAAGGGGAAGCATCCTATTTCAATTCATTTTGGCTTATTGACTATAATTTATAAGAAATATATCTGATGCATTTAGCTGGTAAGAGTGCTAACAAAACTAGCAATGGCCATTTGATGTATGCATCACCCTCGTGTTTGAAGCTCCTTTGTTGGCTATTATATAGATTAGTCCTCACAAGCGTTCTGTGGGTTAGATATTCTTATCCCCATTTTATACATAAAGAATTATGGTTCATAGAATAGAATCAGAACTCAGAATGAACACTTGCCTGCTTTTCAAAAAGGAAAGGGCATAATTGGCTCTGTTCCATCCACAACTGTAGAGAAGCTTCTGGAACTCAGGGCTTCCAGGAAGACCAGCAATAGTGAGATGCAGGCTACTTATGCAGCTTACAAAATACAGGATAGGGTTAAAGATGGTAGGCAGTGAGCAAGCATGGCAGAGACAAATGCAATTGTGCCACGTCTTTTGTGAGCCCACTCAGTTAAATAGTCTTTAGGGAAATCTGAGGGTTTCTGTGTCCAAGGTAAGGCCTGCTAAGAACAACTTGAGGCTGTTATAAACCAAGGAAGTGACACTGCTTAGAAAGCGTCACTGCCAGTCCCAAGTAAAGCATTCAGGAGTGGAGGGAAAAGGAGAGAGTGTGGCTTTTTGAAGGAAGATGTCCATCACGGCATTATTTATAACAGAACTACAGCAATGCCGACAACATCCCAGGCCCCCCATGCCAGGACTCTGAGGACCACAAGGCTGCAAGGATGTGTCTCCATCATGGAAGAGCCTCCTGGCCCCTTATGGGGCAGAATGCAGTGGGCTCAGGACCTTGGCAGACACACTTAGGGCAACAGGCAGTAGCCCAACCCCCCCTCTCCCCCACCACCAAACAGGCACATGGCCAATCTCTGCAGTAATTTAAATCAATCACTGAAGACACTGGCAAAATGGAGAAAAGGCTTATGGTGAGGGGAAATGATAGGCTCAAATAGAAACCAGCCCAATTGCCCTGCAGAACTAATGTTTATGTTTTGTTTTGTTTTTTAATAAACCTAGAAATTGCCCCTCAGGTCTTAAAACTTGGGAAATTTACATGTGTCCTATCTGAGTTCCTTTCTCAAGAAACCAACCCTCAGGCCTCCCAGAGAGAATCAAGGAAATGAAACTCACAAAATCACCGCAGCCAGACAACAAGACTCCAGACCCCTCACCCATGGTGATTTCCTTACCCTCTCTCATTCCTGTTTTTCTGCACATAGTTAGATTTCTTCCCTGCTATATAAATCCCTGGTTTTAGTTGATCAGGGAGATGGATTTGAGGCTGATCTCCTATCTCTTCATCTGCAGCACTGGATTAAAGCCTTCTTCCTCGGCAATACCCGTTGTCTCAGTGATTGGCTTCCTGCGTGGTGAGCAGCCGAACCGAAACCTGACCCCTGGCATTTCAGTAACAAAATGGATCATATACCAATTACAACTGTGTAAAATTTGCTTATTTACCAAGCTGTATGAGAAAACGGAAAAGTCCCCCAGCCAGGACAGAGCTGGACAGAGGCAGCCTGTGTCACTCATCTAGATGATGCCCCTGAAAGGCCAGACATCCTGGGTCACCAACAGGTGAGGGCTGAGTGGTGTGATAATGACTCAGGGCAGGCTGTTTTTGAGGCCTCTCCAGAGTCTCCTGGGAGCTGAGAGACCTAGAATCTGTCAGGCTCCCAGTGTGAGTCCCGTGCTGTCCTCCAGTGAGCCAAGAAGCTGGCCCTGCAAGATGCCTTCCCAATTCGTATCATTCCATGCACACCCCTTGTCCTCAAGATCTAAGCAGACTGACATTTCTTTTAAAAAAAAAAAAAAAGTTAGAGTGCTTTATCCTCTGAGACTTTTTCCTCCCTGGGGGAAGGCTGCCCTTTTCTCTGTGTTCCTATAACCCCCTGATTGCACCCTGAATCCCAGGTATTTGATGAGTCTATTGTCCTGCAACACCAGCACCCAGAAAGCAGAACATAAACCCCAGCCCAGAGCTGGCAGAAACAAGGGGATACCCAGCCAGGCGGAGGCATATCCCACCACTGCCATCACCAACAATTAGTAATGATAACAATGATAATAGGTGCCCTGTTTTGAGTCCCAGCTCTGTGACCACTGTTCCAGGAGGCTGGCATGCATTATTTCACTAAAGTTTCATGATGATACCACTAGGTGAATGTTACAATCCAAAATTATAATAGCAAGGAAACAAACTCAGAGGGGTCAGTAACTTGTCCAAAGGCACTCAGGTAGGAAGAGGCAGAGGTAAGAACTGACGCCTGGTGGCTATGATGGCAGGGCCAGGCCCTGTGCTCCATGTGGTGAGGGCTCTGGAGCAGGGACCAGGTGGAAATAATCCCTTTTCTCTGTGCAGTTGGGGTCAGGAAGCCCCAAGGCCCAAGACAGAGCCCAGCTCTAGTCACGCTTAAGGATGGAGCAGTGAAGGGGTTGGGTCTCACACAAAGCAGGGGGCTGAGAGCAGGTACGGGGGCTTAGTGGAGTCCATGGTGAATCAAGGCAGGACTAAAACCCACCCATGGGGTCGGGTCAAGTTAGGGGCCTACAGAGACCTCACAAGTGGGGTTAGGTGAAAGAGACCCAGGCAGAACTGTCAAGTGGCCACCCCAAACCCAGCCCTGGCTGTCATGGCCACACCCTGGCAGGGGGGGAGGGAGGGGACACCTACCTACCACTGTCACCAGAATCTCAGGTTCACGTGCAGAACCATCACTGTTCAGACCATGAGCAAAAGTGAGTGAGGACACATCCAGAGCCCCTGACTATCCCCAGCCAAATGGAAACCTCCCTTGGTCCTGGACCAGCTGGGCCAGCCCACAGGGGTTACACATCACCAGCAGCTGGGATGTGGCTAGTGCAGGCAGGGACATGTGGGAGCCCCTATGGCAAGGACAGCATCCACTCTGGTTCTTCTTGTACCCCCTGAGTCAGAGCTGAGGCTGGTAGAGAGAGGGTGTCACTGAATGTCTGATGGGCAGGTGGGTGGGTGGATGAATGAATGAATGAATGAGTGGATGAATTATTTAATGAATGAATGAATGAATGGCTTCCCAACAGATGATGCCAAGCGACCCCATCCAGAGCTTAACCAACGAGCAAGTGAGCCAAGGGATGAATTCACTTCCCCTCACCCCGCCCCTGCCTTCTCTGGGTCTGGCCTGGGACATGGCTAGGTGGCTTCTCCATGGCAGGCCCCCAGTAGAAGCAGCCGCTCAGCGAGGCCAGAGAGGTCATATAGGCACATCTCCCTGGCTCTCCCTCTCTCCCTGCTTCCCCGTGTGCACCTCACTCCCGCCCACTAGGGCTGGACCCTCTCATAAAACAGCACGTCAGGGTTCTGCCTCGGGATCCACTTTCTAGAGAAGTCAGGCTGAGGCCGACAATCCCTCTGCAGGAACACAAGACTGTGAGCTCCATGCTGGCAGGGGCTGCGTCCCAGCTGTGGAAAGCCTCCTAGCACCCAACAGGGAGCAAGTCCATGCCTGGCAAGTGCCGGAGCAGGCTGGGCAGCATCCACAGCAGGAAAGTGTCAGGTGGGAAGCCACAGACAGCACAGGGTGGGAAAGCAAAGGGCAGGAAGCCCCTGTATCCCATGGATTAACTGCGGTAGCTGCTATAATTATCTCCATTTCATAAAGGAGGCTTGGAAGGGTTAGCCTTGGTCAAGGGTCACAGTTAGTGAGACAGCAACCAAGCTGCAACCCTGGCCGTGCCTGTCTGCCTGTCTGTCCACCTATCCTCCTGTCCTCCTATTCACCTGCCCTCCTGTCTGCCTGTCCACCTGTTCACCTGTCCTCCTCTCCACCTGTTTTCCTGTCCACCTGTCCTCCTTTCTGCCTGCCCTCCTGTCCACTTGTCTGCCTGTCCACCTGTCCTTCTATCCACCTATTCTCCTGACCGCCCATCCTCCTGTCTGCCTGTCCACCTGTCCTCCTGTCTGTCCACCTGTCCTCCTGTTTGCCTGTACACTTGTCTGCCTGTCCGCCTGTCCTTCTGTCCACCTATCCTCCTGACCGTCTGTCCTCCTGTCTGCCTGTCCACCTGTCCGCCTGTCCGTTTTCCTGTCCACCTGTCCTCCTGTCCACTTGTCTGCCTGTCTACCTGTCCTTCTGTCCACCTATCCTCCTGACCTCCTGTCCTCCTGTCTGCTTGTCCACCTATCCACATGTTCTTCTGTCCGCCTGTCCGCTTGCACATCCCACACTTTCAGCCATGACATCTCACCAGGCGCCTTGCCTGCTCTCTTCTGATTGGCTGGCATTGCCCACAAGGTGGGGCTTCTTGGTTCTGGGCACCTTCTCTCAGCTCCCCCAGTGGGGTGGCAGTGAAGTCAGCTGGAAGAGGAGAGCCTGGATGCAGGGGTGGTGGCCACAGGCAGCGTTTGTGGGGCAGATGGTTACTGAGACCCACTGGCAAATGACAGTCGAAGACACACACGAGAGGAGCCTCCACACGGAGTGTGGAACCGGCCTGTATTCCTGGCGCATCTTAGAAGGCTAACCACACAGGCCCCATGGCCATTGGCAGGTGTTTGTGCATCACGGCCCCTTTGGTGGGGAGGAAAGAGGGCCAAGAAACAGAACACATGGAGTCAATAACACAGCAGGGCTGCACCAACGAGGGGCCTAGCCAGGCAGGCAGCCTCGGCCGCAGGAAAATGAATCGTTTTAGCAGAGCAAACAGGCCCCCAGAGCTCCTTGGCAGGACGAGGGATGTGAGGGCGGGATAGGCTCTCACACCCACCCCCGAAGTGTTCTTTGGGTCACATTGATCCTGACTGCTGGGGACAGTGTGCTGTTGATTCTGAAAGAAACACAACATTCTCAGCCAAAATCACAGGCAATAAAGACAACAGTGGAGTAAGCTGATGCCTCACCCGCATACGCAAAAAATAACATCCAAGCCCCAGAATTGCAGGGAGGCGGGGGAGAGGGCCCAGGCAGTGCTCAGAGGCAGTGCTTCCAGAACGCCGCCTCCGCTCCTGGAGCTACACCCCTGGGGAAGAACGGGACCCTGAATCCAGCTCAAATCAGAAAGGAGCTCTCCAGACAGAACAGGTGGAACAAGTGGACGAAAACTCCAGTGATGCCCAGCGAGGAGGAAGGCACTTATCAAAGCTTCAGAGTCCAGAGCTGAGATTGGCAAACCGTGACCTGCCCAGCAGACACAGCCCATGAGCTAAGAGTGGTGTTCACATCTTTACAGGGTTGGAAAGAGAAGATGGAAAATGAGAACGATAGAAAGAGGGAGAGAGACAGGAAAAAGGAGAGGGAGAAGGAGGAGGAGAGAAAGAAGAGACGAAGCCCAAATGTGGCCTGTAAAGCCTGTCTAGCCCTGTACAAAACAAAAACACAAAGGTTTCTGTCTGTGATGCGGAAGGTAAGATGAGGCCAGAAACAGGTGCTGTCGAAGTCAGCAGTTTACAGGATAGAGAGCAAGAAAGCTTGGGAATATTGAAGTGAGGGGCTCACTCCCAAGTCCAGGAGCTCCAGAGAGGCCGGCGAGTCCCTTGTGGAGTGTGGGAAGAGAGTGGGGTGAGGTGCTTGGAAGCCCTGTTTCTCCATTCCACTGGGAAATGCTTGGGGGCTGTCCACATCCAGCCGTAGACACAAACTCTAGCGGTGATGCCACCCAGCAGAACCTCCTGCGATGATGGAAATGAGCCAAATCTACCCAATATGGCGGACACAAGCCACACGTGGATACCAAGCACCCAAAAGGCGGCTCATGCACCTGAGAAACTGAATTTTATTTTCATTTCATTTTCACTCATTTAATCTCTACGAGCTATGTGTGGCTGGAGGCTCCTGTATGGGAAAGTGCCACGCAGAGCCAGCTTGCCCAGACTTTGAAGTCCAGTTGTGACATGTCACTGTGTGGCCTTAGACATACTGGCTCGCCTAACTGTGCCTCAGTTTCCCCTTCTGTAGAATGGAGATAGTAACAGCGCCTGCCCAGGGTTGCTCTGAAGACATGAGGGTCACTTCACATGGACCACTCAGGGCAGGCGGCACTTGGGGCACTCTGCGGCGCCACGCGCTGTCCCTGCCCTCGGCTCAGAGATGCAAGGGTCAAACTAACAAGCAAGCCAGGTCCTTGTCCTCAGGTAACGCCACAGTCTAGCAGAGGAAATGGATGCCAATCACATCACCGGGCAAACAAATGTCAAATCGTGACCAAGGCAGGGGCGCTGGGAAGGACATGAGGATTGGCCAAGTCTGGGAGGGAGAGGCGCTGGGAAGGATACGGGGATTGGCCAAGTCAGGGAGGGAGAAGCAGGCACGCCTGAGGTAGCAGTGCTTGGGTGGAGCCAGGAGGAGTTGCAGACAAAGGAGAAAGGGAAGATTATTCAGCAGAACCACAGCAGGTGCAAAGGCCCTGTGGTGGGAGGGACCATGACCGGCACAGGGAAGGCTGCCTGAGGGCAGATCACATGGAGTGGGGTGGGTTGGAGGCCAGAGATGGGGCTACAGTTACACTCTGCAGGGTCTCAGGGCCGTGACAGGGTGTTTTCCTTCATCCTAAGTGTGGTGGGAAGACACTGAGAGGTCTCTCAACCCCAGCACACTTTCTATTGATGTGCTGGGAGTCCCTTCTCCTGGTGGACAGCATTAGGGTCTGTTCTTGTCCCTTCCCCAAACTGCACCTCTGCTCTTGACCACCAAGACTGAGAACACACAGAGAGCACAGAGGGCCGACACCCAGCAGGAGCCCCCAGTCACAGCCTTGTCCATCCTCCCCATACCCCTTGGACCGCTGTGGACCCAGCATCTCCGAGCACTGCTCTCCTCCTGCACCTGGGGCTCGGACTGAAGGTTCTTCTGAGCATGGCCTGAGGAAATTGAGGACCACCAGAGCAGAGGGGACCCCACAGGGAGATGTGCACAGGCCCCTGCATGCCCAGCCAGTGCCAAGGCACCCAGGGCCCTACCTCATTCACCTGAACGATGCCTGCTCTGCCCCCAGCTCGGCTGCCGTCCCCCACCTGGCTCAGGTGGTCTCCTCCACGCTGCCTCTCCCAGCATCTCTGGCTCTGCAGTGCATCTTTGGGCTCTGAAAACAGAACGGAAGGGTTAATGACATGGAGTCCCCAGAGTCAGGAGTCCAGAGTAACTGCACCCAATGAGCTGCCACCCACCTCCCAGAAGCTCCCCCTGGGCCCTTGGCACGAGCAGAGGGTTGGGAGCAGCAGTGAGAGCAGTGAGGGCCCGGAACTGCATGCTGGCTGCTGAAGCTGTGACTGGCCCAGAGCACTCAGGGAGGGACCCTGTGGCTGCTGCAGGGCACCCATGCAGGGACCCAGGCCAAGACCATGCAGAGGAGTGCAGCCGTGGGCCTGCCCCAGCGGAGGCTTGCTCCGGAGTCCACACTTGAGGATGGTGGTCTACGGGCCACCTCAGCGCCTTCACTCCCACCCTGGGGCCGGCAGCCCACATGGTGCAATGCACTGTGCCAGCCTAAGTGCCCTTGGAAAGGCCTCTGCTGGGTCAAAACCAGCCTCACACTCAGGCTGTGTCTGTGCATATGAGTGTGTGCTTAAGGCGTGGACACCGTTATGTGCATTGTGTTTGGGGCGTGATATGGTTTGGCTCTGCGGCCCCACCCAAATCTCATCTCAAATTGTAATCCCTGTGTATCGGGGGACGGGCTTGATGGGAGGTGATTGAGTCCTGGGGGCAGACTTCCCCCTTGCTGGGAGTTCTCACAAGATCTGATGGTTTAAAAGTGTTTGGCAGTTACCCCTCACACTCTCTCTCTTGCTGCCATGAAAGACATGCCTTGCTTCCCCTCTGCCTTCCACTGTGGTTGTAAGTTTCCCGAGGCTTCCCCAGCCATGGGGAACTGTGAGTCAGTTAACCCTCTTTCCTTTATAAACCACCCAGTCTCAGGTGTTTCTTTAGACCAGTGTGAAAATGAACTAATGCAGGGTGCATGTGAGTGTGTGTATTGGCTTGGTTTGGATTAGGGAGGAAATGTAAGGAAATCTATTCAGAAAATGTTTCTAAACATTCTTGTCACCTGGTGCCCCTGGTCATCACAGTCCTCTTAAAAGTCACTGTAGGTAAAAAGTTCCTCCCCATGAATAGTCGTTTAATGTTATCGAATAAGAAGGGAGACACTGGGAACTTGCTGGGCTGGGGCCAGCATAGAGCAGCTTCCTGGCAAGCCTGTGAGTGCTGAGAGCACCACACACACGTGCCCACCACACCGCAGCCCAGCTCCCGGCGCCAGCCACCTGCACTCGAAACCACCTGCTGCAGTAAGACTTACAGTGATTATCCTAGCACTCTGGAGGCCGGAAGTCTAAGGAGTTTCCCTGGGCCAAAATCAAGGTGTGGGCAGAGCTGCTTCCTTCTGAAGACTTCGGGGACAATTGGTTCCGATGAGGTTTTCTTGCTTCCGGAGGCTGCGGCCTTCCTTGCCTGGGGGCCCCTTCCATTTTCAAAACCAGCACCCAGCAGGTTTAGTCTCTCTCACCCCTCCCTCCTGTGAAAACGCTTGTGATTACGTTGGACCCACCCAGATAATCCAGGAGAACCTCCCACTCAAGGCCAGCTGATGAGTAACCTGATTCCACCTGTGACCTCAACTCCCTGTAAGCCGTGTAACCGAACATGCTCACAGGTTCTAGGGATCAGGACAGGGCTGTCTTGGGGGTTGTTACTCTACTGACCACACCAAGATTCACCCCTCCCTATCAAGACATTTCTCTTTTGCACCCAGTAGCCTTAAAAAATGGCTGAAGAGCAGAGCTTTGAATCTCGATGATCTTCTAGGTCTCTCAGCACCTGCTACATACACTGAGCTCAGCAATCCCCTCAAAATCTTCCATCTAATCCAACAGGCCCATGCTGCACACACACACAGGCGGGGTCCCAGCAGGTACAGGAGAAGAAGACAGCCCACCTGCCTCTGGGGGGCCGTGAGCCAGAGCCCTGGGTGTGAACCATGCTCAGGATCTCTACCATGGGCAAAGGCCGCCACCCTATGCCCCGCTTGTTTGTCTTTAGAGTGGTGGTGACAACCATGTGTGCCAGGCCGAGCTGTCAAAAGCATCAGGTGAGAACACACCCACAAGCTGCCGGGCCAGACAGTGGTTTTGGAAATGTTTCTATTTCCCTATAGTTTATGAATCTGGTTGGGAAGGGCCTTTGGGTGGTCGAGTTCTGGTCCAGGGCGGTGGAAGAAGAGGTGAGCACCAGCCTTTGCGGCCTCCCCCAGTTCATCTTCCCCACGCCCGATGAGGCTCAGAGAGGTTGGGTTCCTGCCTCCAACCACCCAGGCCACAGGTGGAGACTTGGATTGGAAAGAGCGCTGCTTCCCTCCAGCATGCAGACACTGCTGGGTGAGGAGATGAGAGCTTGCAGGAGCTCCAGGGTCCCGGGGCTGAAGGGTCTTTTTTCTTGTTCCTGGGACGCACTCTAGTTACAGAAGTGATGTTGTCAGCCTTTGCCCCACGCTCCCTCATCACCTACTGGCTGGATTCCCGGGGACTTTGTCTGTGAAATAGAATCACACCGCACTTATTTGGATGAGCTGAAAGGTACAGCCAGACTGTGATGTGATTAATGCCTTAATCTACAGACTCCAGACTGGGAGCTGGAAGCCTTCACCCAGAGAGGGCTCTGCCTGAGGATGCTGGGAGCCTTCTGCAAGACTGAAATCCTGGGATCAGAGCTTCAGGCCAGGCTCCGTCTCATAGGAGATATTTTGGACACCTAAATCCCAGCTACATCCCAATGTCCCCAAAATAACCACCAGCTAGCACTTCTGAAAGTGCTGGCTGTTCTGTTTCCAATCAAACTGCCGCCATCTGACAGCTGGCCTGCAGGAGGAGGCTGTGGGAGCGTTCCGGGTCTCGTGGATCCAGGTCCACTTGCCACAAATCCCTGGATGCCTTTGAGCCCCATTTTC
The DNA here is from genome assembly GCF_029281585.2 of Gorilla gorilla gorilla. Lineage (NCBI taxonomy): Eukaryota > Metazoa > Chordata > Mammalia > Primates > Hominidae > Gorilla > Gorilla gorilla. The sequence continues at coordinate 45,467,496 of NC_086018.1, forward strand.
CACATCAGATGTGTAATGACCCCAATGGTACAGTGGGGTTTCTGACAATTGAATTAAATAAAATAGTCAAGACCTTTTTGAACAGCTTTGCCATTTAAACCTTCCAATGAATGATGCACTGTGATGGGGGAAGGGAATGTGGGGCTGCCAGGAGCACCCACCCACCTCTGAAGGCCAGGCTTGCCCTGGTGCTTCTGGGCACCAGCTGCCCCCTGACCTGGGATGTTTGTTTTCTCCCCTACCCACCCGCCCCCTCCACTGGGCAGCTTTCAAGATAAGCCTCAGCCCTCAACTGCAAATTCACCTCCTTGGGGAACCTGCCTTGACTCCCTGGACAACAGATGCTGCGTCCCTTCTCTGTGTTAATATCTGCAATTCAGGGCCAGGTTCATGCCTGTGATCCCAGGACTTTGGAAGGCTTAGGCAGGAGGATTGCTTGAGCCCAGGAGTTTGAGATCGCCTGGGTAACGTAGAGACCCCATCTCTAAAAAAAAGAAAAAATAATTTGCAATTCATCCATCATATCTTACTCCATAATTTCTCTTATTCTGTTCATTCTCTGTGTTCTCTCCTCTGCTAGGTATGTCCCACCCCTCACCTGTCTTTACCTCCCTCTCTCCTCCCATCCTCCTCCCCCTTCTCCCCTTCTAATCTCTCTCTGTTTCTCTTTCTCTCTCTTGCCATCTCTCTCTGTTTCTCTATTTCTCTCTCTCTCTCTACACACACACACACACACACACACACGCACACACAAAACACCGGGCTTTGCATGGACAACTCAAGAGGCTGACACAGCTCCAGTTACCCCTTCCCCAGGACTCACCCAGCTTCCCTTACCCCCAGCCCTGTGGGCACTTCCCATGTGGTAGCATGGAATATCAAAACAATGAGTACTCAAGGGTTGAGACTAAATAAAATTAACTGTTGCAACTGCTCCCATCAGGGGTGCTCCTGAGTGAAACTGACAGTTTTGTCTTCCCGTGAATGTCTTCAGGTGCAGAACACACAATGACCACTAGTGGGGGTGTAGAGTCACCACCAGCATCTGTTCTGGGGCACCCACAGTATTATCCACCATTGCTATTGTACATCAGGGCAAATACGGCACAGTGAAGAAGGAAAATAATACCTTAAATAATACCTTAGTATTAGTATAGGAGCATACCTAAGTATACTATATAGTAGTATACAGTAGTAGTAGCATACCTAAGGTATTATTTGAGTATTTTTGAGCACATGGACACGTAAGCAACGTCCTGGGGACCGCTGGGGTCAGCAGACCAGACTCAGAAAGTTGCTGCCCTAAAGAGAGGGTTGGTTTCTCTACTTTCACACGGGCCCTCTCCAGTTCATTTCCCCCTGGAAATATGCCACAGGCTTCGTATCCGGGGAGAATAAAGTGCCACAGCACTGTGTCCAGGCAGCTCTCGTGCCTTCCCGCCCCAGCATCCTGTCACCACTGTACTCGTCTCTCTCCAACACCAGACATCGGTGTTGCTTCAGCCCCTTCGGCATGCTGCGTTTGCTCCGGGGGAAGACCCTTCTTGCCCTGCTATTCTCTAACCGAGCATGCTTTGCCCTCAGACTTTTCCCCATTTGGCTCCTCCTTCCACATAGAAGCCTTTCCTGCCCTTGCATGTTCCTCCCACCCAGTCTCATTACCTGATTTTGTTGTCTTTGCAGCAGTTGTCGCCATGAGAACTTTAGTATTGGTTTGTGAGCATGTTGACTTTCCGTCTGTCCACTAAAATATAAGGTCCATGAGGGCAGGGATTCCTTCTCTCCAGATAATTCCTGAATCCCCAGTGCTGCAAACTTTGGGAGACCCTATTTGGTCCTCAGCAGACTTCTATGTTGTCATCATTAGCCAAGACGTAGGCTGGAGGTGGGGAGCCGAGTGGAGGGGAAGGGACAATGTGCCACCATCCCCTCATCCCTCCCTTCTTCCTGCTGACACCTGAGTGGGAGTGGTCGGGCCAGTCCAAGCAGATCTTACAGCCTAGGGGATGTGGAGCCCAGGGCATGGGAAGCAGGATGCTGGAAGTTCTGGCCAGTGGCAATAGTTTAAATAGTTCAAAATGAAGGTGCAAGTTAAGTCAGGATTTCCTCTTCTGGTAAGGACAGGCTAGGCAATTATGACCAGTTCTCCAACGGAACACAATTAAAATATCTGGGCAAAAATATCTTCTTAAAAATTGTTAGAGAACTAATAATATAGTGAAAAAAGTACAGGCCAGAATCACAGGAAAATGGGGCCAAGCCTTCCCATGTGTGGCTGCTTTACTCCTGGGGGCACTTTGCTGATACCATGGGGATCAATAGAGAGGCCAAAAGACAGCAGTGCTTTCACAGCCATGTGGGGTCCCAGACAACAGGGAAGGCCCCAGTGAGGCCCCCTCATTTTAGTTGAGACACCAAAGGGCTGAATGTGAGGAGTGGTGAGGGACTAGAGCGGGCAAACCTTCCCATGAAATGGAAGTGACATCTTATCATCTCAACACCTGGGGTTGAGTTGAGATGATTTAGACCTCAAGTGCTAAAAAGCAATGGAAAGAAATGTAAGTCATCTCTGAAAGAAGATAGTATCATTGTAAGGCTTAATTTGGTCTTCCAAACAACTTTTAAAACACAACATCAGGCACAATAACCATGCATACATGGAGTCAAAACAATATGAATGAAACCAGCAGAAACAACAGACAATAGAAGTAATCACAGGGACTCTAGCTATTGGAGTCATCAACACATACTTCTAAATAACTATGTTTATAATGTTCAAGGAGATAAAGGAAAAATTAGAAATTTCAGTACATAAATGAAAATTTCTTTTTTTAAGTGGAAACTGTAATACTGAAAAGTCAAATTAGCAAAATAAAATTAAGTGGATGGATTTAAAAGCAGATTAGACATAGCTGAAGAGAAAATCAATGAAATAGAAAGTCAAAATAAAATGTCTGGAATAAAAAAAATAGAGCTACAACATGATGGAAAACATAGAAGAATGGGTATGAAATAGAACATAAGGAACAGGTTTAAGATCCTGGTAATTGCAGTCCCAAAAGGAGCTGGGAGACTAGGTAGGTCAGAAAGAAAATTTGAAAAGTTAATGGCTGAGAAATGTTTAAAGCTGATGAAAGACTTCAAGTACAGAAGCAAGGAATCTTATAACCCCTATCAAAATGCAAACAAACAAATAAATAAAAGAAAATCCTCACCAAGCTATATCAGAGCAAAACTGCTGATAACCATAGCAAAAAGGATTTTTTTTTTAATTAGAGAAAAAGACACATTACCTTCAAAGAGCAACTATTAAAATAATAGCTACTTCTCAACAGCAACAATAAAAACTAAAACACAATGAATGATATCAAGTGCTGAAAAGGAAATAAGTGCCAACCAAGAATGTTATATCCAGTGAAAATATTCTTTTAAAATTAAGGTTAAAGAGAATTTTCATACAAACAAAACAGAGAATTTATCACCAATAGATCACACTAAAGGAAATACTAAAGATTGTTCTATAGGCAGAACAAAAATGATCTCAGGTGAAAGGTAAGAGATGCAAAATATATAAGGAACAAAAAGAGTTTTGTGTGTGTGTGTGTGTGCGTGTTTGTGTGTGTGTTGGAAAATAATGCCTCATTGGGCTTAAAATAGAGAATTAAAATATACAACAGCAATGCTATACAAGAAGGAATGTGATAAATGGACCTTATGTGTTTTTAAGCCCTTAATTGTCCAGAAAGAGGGTAAAATAACAAAAAATACTAAACTTTAATAAGCCAAGAATGCTTGTTGCAATATTCAGGGCAACCACTAAAAGAATATTCAAATAGTCTAAAACTTTGAAGTTAATGGTGGTAAATAATAAAATAGATAACCTATGAAATGCAATATGGGATAGAAAGCAAAAACAAAAAAGGGAAAATTGAGACAAATAGGAAACACTTCATATATTTAAACCCAAATGGTCATTCACGACATCAAGTCATTACATCAAATGCATAAGCACTCACCTCTCCAGTTAAATATGAAGACTGCTGCATTTAAAAAAAATAAGGAGTCAAGTATACACTGTTGATAAAAGACATATCTATGACATTGTGACAAAGGTAAAGGGAAAAACGCACACACACATATATAAAATGTAAACACCTACCAAAGTTGGTTTTTCTTTCAGCTGTGTAACTATGTTGATATTAGATAAAATACGTTTTGGGGGCATAAAAAAGAACATTTCATAATAAAGTTTTCAATGCATCGAGAAGGTTTTAAAAATATAAATTTATGTGCACTAGTAACAGATGCTCGAAACATTTAAAACAAAAATTGATAGAACTACAAGGAGAGATAAACAAACCCACAGTCAATTGGGATACGTTAATACATGTCTTAGTAACTGAGAGAACAAGCAGAAAAATAAAATCAGTCAAGATAGAGGAAATCTGAAGAACATGAATAACAAAATGGAACTAAGAAATATATATAGAATACACTACCTAACGAATAAACTCTATTTTCAGGAACTCACATCAAACACTTGCAAACTGCCTGACAAGTTGGAGCATCAACAAAGCCTTCACAGCTCTCAAAGGGAAGAAAAGATGACAAGTCTTTTCCACTATGACTGTTCTAGAAAATGAGAATCAACCATCCCACCTTTGGCAGAGCCTGGGAGGAAGCTGTGGCCACCCTAGGATGGGATGGGGAGAAATCCGCCAAAGGCTGCACGTGGCCTGCAGGATCCCTGCAGAACTGCTGGGCACTCCAGATGCAGATGGCGCCTGCGCTCAGTCATAAGCTCTTGCCCTCCTGGGTGCCAGCAAGAAGGGCGGGGCCGAGGGGAGCCACTTCGATGGTGCAGCCCGGTGATGGACAGCTGGAGAGGACGAGCACAAAATGCAGTCGCCTCCCCAGGCCTCTGCGCACGAGAATCAAGAGTGCCCTTCCCATTCTCAAGACAAGGTTAGAAACCACTGATTGGGGAAAGGGGAGGAACCGAGGCCATCTGCCATTGGCTGAGGGGCAGGAAAATTCCTCGGCCCAGAATCCCACAAGGCAAAGATGTGATCCCCCCTCCTGGAGGAGAGAAAGAAAACTTTCTCCTTCCTAAGACCTGTCACAGATACCAGGTAGAGTTAGCCTGCCACAGGGGAGGGGCCAGAGGGCCAGAATACGTCAAGGGCCTCACCCCAAGCTCTCTCCAGTGGTCAGCGGGGATGACCCAAGCAGAGGGAATCTGGGGTCTCAGATTCAGGGCTATCTCCTTAGAGTTCTCTCTCCGAGCCCTCAAAATAGCCCTCGGTCCCCTGACTCCCTTCTGTCCCTACAATGACATTAAATCATTCTGACCATTCACCTGCTGCCCCTTTCCTGTCCACAGCCTCCGCTGGAACAAGACCCAGAGTGCAAGGACTCACCTGGAGTCCCGTCTGTTCCGAGACAGGCTCTACAACCTCCTCACGAATGAAGGCCTGGGAACTGCCACTACCTATCATGAAAGGGCCAGTTATTAAGTGCCTACTGTTTGCCAGGCATTGGATTCGGCCCTTAACCCACACAAGGGCCCCATGAGATCAATATTTTTATTTGAATTTGTAGAAGAAGGAACTGGGGCTCAGGGGGGCTGGCACAGCTGCTGTGTGGAGAACTGAGCCCTGCACCTGGCCTCGCCTCTGGCCCCGCAGACCTGCAGAAGCTCCCATGTTGCGCTGCCTCCCAGAGGAGAGGACCTGGGTGGGGCTCATCATTCATCGCACTAAGAGTCATCGCCGTGGCTCCCCAGGCTGGGCCTGCCACACACACCTTGGGCATGAGGGCGAGACAGCCCTGGGGAGTTCCCGGCCCAGGCCAGCCCCAGCACCCCCGCCTCCTCACTGTGGTTCTGGGCCCGTTCCCAGCCTCACAGAGCGGCTGCTTCCTGAGAGAGCACACACAGCCCCTCGTGTTTCCACACCAAGGCCCCGCCCCAGTGCCCTTAAGAGCGCCCCCTCCTTGCACCCAGTCGGAGCCAGGGTGAGCGTTCACCGCCACTGCCTCTCCATCAGCCACGACAGACAGCCTCACTGGGATCCTGGCATTAGGCCACAATTAGCAGACCCGAGTTTATAATCCAAATAAACTCCTCTTTAATGAGAATACTTTTCCTTTCATTATTTTATGGGCAGCCAGTTAGAGCCGCTTAGTAAAAATTATTTAAAATAGCAATAAGGCTACCGTTGCTGGTGGGGGGTGATGAAGGCAGTGGGACCTGAGCATCCTGTCAACGCTTTGAACTTGACGGGAAGATCCAGCCCACCTTGGGCAGCCCCCTGGGTGCTGGGGAGGGTCTGAGGCCAAGGATGCCAGCAGAGGCGACCCAGTGAAAGGGGGGAGCCCAGGAACAACAGGGCCGGAAGCGCAGAGGACAGCTGACCTGTCTTCTACCCCCACAGTCCAGCTGGGGAGAGAGGCTTGGGGAATGGAAGGGCCCCATAGGTGACCATGTCAGAGCCAAGGCCTGGGAAAAGCAGGAGGAGGAGGAAGGGGACAGCGGCCTCTCCAGCGGCCTCGTTGGTGGTGACAGTGTCCTGTGGCAGGGCACTTCCTCACCCCAACTACAGTAGCAACGTAACGGCCCCAGCAGTCATGGGTGCTCACATTCAGGTACCCTTTCTCTGCACCAGGCGGGCTCCGAGCCCTTCATGCAACACCTCCTTTGATGCCTGCAACAACCCTTTGAGGTGCCAGGTGGTCTGAGCGCTCCATGCAGCACCTCATTTGATGCAATAACCCTTTGAGGTGGGGAGTGAGAAGATTTCCCTGTCACAAAGGAGGAAATGAGGCACAGAGAAGCATTAAAGTGGAATGTTAAATCCACCCCAAGGGCATGTTAAGGTGGAAGAGGGTCTCGGATCTCTACATCCTGCCCTGCCTCAGTGTCCAGAGGACCCCGGGGACCCGAGAGAGACCACACCGTCCACAGGGACAAGCCAGGCAAAGGGACGCTTGACCAAAGCTAGGAGTTTACGCCAAGTTTCACCTGGTCTTCTGTGGAGTCTGCCCTTTACAGACTTGAGGTAGGATTGTGGGGGTTAGAGCTTCAGACACTCTTAACTCCCTCCTCCCAGCCCCATCTGCAGAAGCAGCGCCATGGCCAGAATCCAGAGAAGTGGGCTTGAAGTGGGAGCTTGGACAGCCCTGGGCAGGCAGTACCTTGAGGACCCAGGACAGGCAGGAACTCGGGCCCAAGTGGGAATGAGTTACTGCCCATGGAAAGGGAACCCAGGACCACTCTCGGTGGCCACTGCTTCCTCACTGGCCCCCCTTTCCTCAAGTCACGGAACCCTGGTTTGAAAGCAGCACCCAGGCCAGGCATGGTGGCCCATGCCTATAATCCCATTTTGAGAGGCTGAGGCGGGTGGATCACTTGAGGTCAAGAGTTCAAGACCAGCCTGGCCAACATGGTGAAACTCCATCTCTACTAAAAATACAAAAATTAGCCAGGCATGGTGGCTCATGCCTATAATCCCAGCTACTCAGGAGGCTAAGGCAGGAGAATCACTTGAACCCAGGAGGCGGAGGTTGCAGTGAGCCAAGACCATGCCACTGTACCCCAGCCTGGGAAACAGAGCGAGACCCTGTCTCAAAAAAAAAAAAAAAGAAAAAAAGAAATAAGGCAGTGCCCACTCTCAAAGTGCAGCCAGGAAAGGGGACAGGCGAATTGGAACCCAGTGAAGTGTGCTAGCCACAGTACGCTTCTCAGTGACCTTCAGTGCCAAAATCACGGAGAGGAGACAGACGCAGGTTCTGACCCACAGATTCCATGACGATTACAAAGGTGGTTCTTGCCAAATGCCAGGATGATCAGGGCTTTCTGTTACATAACAGCAGGTAACCAGAAAAGTCACCAACTATGTGATGATTTCTGGTATGGTTTGGCTCTGTGTCCCTGTCCAAATCTCACCTTGAATTGTAATAATCCCCATGTGTTGTGGGAGGGACCTGGTGGGAGGTAATTGAATCGTGGGGGCAGGTTTTTCCAGTGCTGTTCTCGTGTTAGTGAATAAGTCTCACCAGATCTGATGGTTTTTTACAGAGGGGAGTTCCCCTGCATATGCTCTCTCTTGCCTGCCGCTATGTAAGACTTCCCTTTGCTCTTCATCTTCTGCCACGATTGTGAGGCCTCCCCAGCCATGTGGAACTGTGAGTCCATTAAACCTGTTTCCTTTATAAATTATGCAGTCTAGGGATGTCTCTATTAGTAGCATGAGAGCTAACTAATACAATTTCTGAATGGCAGGATTTTTTTTTTTTTTTTTGAGATGGAGTCTTGCTCTGTCATCCAGGCAAGAATGCAGTGGCCTCTGCCTCCCGGGTTCCAGCTATTCTCCTGCCTCAGCTTCCTGGGTAGCTGGGATTATAGGCACACACCACCACGCCCGGCTAATTTTTGTATTTTTAGTAGAGACAGGGTTTCACCATGTTGGCCAGGCTGGTCTCGAACTCCTGACCTCAGGTGATCCACCTGCCTCGGCCTCCCAAAGTCCTGGAATTACAGGTATGAGCCACGGTGCCTGGCCTGAACTTTTTAATAATTAGTAGCAAGTATTTTTATGTAACAACAAAACCATTATTTATTACAAATGCTCTTACTGCTACGTCATGCTCTCCACCACAGAGCTGATTTCACCCTAGTTACGCCTCTCCAAATCCACATTTTCATATTGTGAGCTTCCTTAAAATCAGGTGCAGTGGCATGAGATTGGCATCCCCCTGGAGGCAGTCTGTCTGGGGCCAAGGGGAGTGGCCCACAGAATCATACCCTGGGTGGACATTGTATTGCTGATGAGGACAAATTGCCCAGTTTGGCAATCCATGCAGCCCTGCTTCTTCAGATCATTGTTTATGTTCCAACCCATTTTGTACCATACTCAGCCAGACAAAAGCCTCGTGCCTCTGCCAGTCTGGTGCAGGGCTTAATTCCCTGAAAAATCAGTTTGGCCGGCTGGTGTATGGCAATGCCCTTCCAAGGGAGAGCTCTCCAGGCTTCTGTTATTCAAGAAATGCTGTCACTCAGCTCTGGAATATCACCCTAATTAAAAAACCTCTCTGCTCCAAATAGCTCCCTCTACTTAAGGCTGTTTCTTTCCCTAATCACAAAAAAAAAAAAAAAAAAAAAAAAGCTGTTACAAAGTCACTTTTTTTATATAAGACCCATATGTCTGAACTCTACCCTGTTAATGAGGCCTAGCCAAAAACAAAACACAGAACACTAAATGGTATAAATCTGTGAGTTCTTAGAGTGACGATAAATATCACCAAAGTATGTTTACCAATATATGTATTAATAGGCCAGGTGCAATAAAGAGATGCATGAGGATCATCAGAAGATTTGATAAATAAGCTCAAAATAAATGAACCAAGTGCAAATGGACTTGCTTTATGTCTCGAGGCATTTTTCTGCAGGCTTTCAAGAGCAGAAAGCAGCAAGGCTGAAATCTAGGATAGCATATTGCCTAAAAGCATGGGCTATGAACTCAAGTGCCATGGCCAGTTCAACTCCTCCTCCTTGTGGCTGCATGGCCTTGGGCTGGTTACATAACCATCTGTACCGAGAGACTGAATCCTAGGACTGTGTTAATGATTCAAGGAGACAACCTATGCAAAGCTCTGAGCAAACAGCCTGGCTCACAATAAGCACACGATGAATATTAGCGGATAACGATCTCATCCGATTTCACATTTAGCCAGCAGGCAGCCAGTGCCCCTACCCTGGAGCAACCTAGCCAGCGCTATGCCGGAACCAGCTTGCACCGACTCTTCCAGGATCAGCATTCAGCAGCATCACTGTGGTTGCTTGGAACAGCCCACGGTGGGAGTATTTACACCAAGGAAATCAGCAAATGCCATCAATCAAGACCGTTTTATTTTTTCATGGAGTGGCTGTTAAACATTCACCAGCACACCCCTGGGCCCAAGAGAAGAAAGATGAATGGGAATCATGTAAAGGACAACAAGGGATGGGATGGGAGAGGAGTGCGGCTTAGATGATGTGGCCTTTGTCATTCACGCCTTCTTCAAGCCTATCGGATGCCATGCAGTGCAGGGGAAGGGCGTGGGCTGCAGAGCCGGAGCTGGATTTGAATTCTCTCATCTCAAGGATGGGAGATCTGAGGCCCACACTGGGGCTGGACCTGCTCAAGATGAGAGAGTTACAGACGGCAGAGGCAGGGCTCAAACTCAGCCGCTCTCACTCTTTGGTGGCTTCTTACCTCATCAAGGGGCCAGTCTCATCAGCTCACCCTGACCCTGAAGTCAAAGTCTAAACAGTGCAATTCACTGGCTGCAGTGGTGTGTCCGGGAGGCAGTCTTACAGGGTGTGTTCCCTCAGTTGCACCTCTGGTCTTGAGCTTTGGGTCTTTCTGCAAAACTAAACCAAACAATAAACACTTGAAGCCCCCAATGAGCTTGTCGTTAAATCCTATTGGAAAAGTTTTATTTTATTTTTTTAAAAAAAACAAAGAAGAAGAAGGTTGGGCGCAGTGGCTCATGCCTATAATCCCAGCACTTTGGGAGGCCAAGGCTGGTAGATCACCTGAGGTCAGGAGTTCGAGAGCAGCCTGACCAACATGGTGAAACCCCATCTCTACTAAAAATACAACAATTAGCCATGCGTGGTGGGCCATGACTGTAATCCCAGCACTTTGGGAGGCTGAGGCGGGCGGATCACCTGAGGTCAGGAGTTTGAGACCAGCCTAGCTAACATGGCAAAAACCCGTCTCTACTAAAAATACAAAAATTAGCTGGGCGTGGTGGCACACACCTGTAATCCCAGCTACTCAGAAGGTTGAGGCAGGAGAATTGCTTGAACCTGGGAGGCGGAGGCGGCAGTGAGCTGAGATCACATCACTGTACTTCAGCCTGGGTAACAGAGACTCTGTCTCAAAAAATAAAAATAAAAATAAAAAAATAAAAGAAGAAGAAGAAAAAAGCCTGCATTGATTTCCCCATACATTTGCACAAGCTGCAGAACTTGGTTCTTTTATCTTCATTTGGAAACAAGTTGAAACAGCCCTCCAAATTAAGAAAACAACTTTACAAATTCAAGTTTTATGTTCTCTTATTTTAGAAATATTCATGGCCTCAATATGTCTCTCCTAAGTACTTATATAAAAACATTTTTCTCTTCCATTTGCCAATTTATAATGATTTTTTTCATTCTACTTACAACAAAGCAATCATTTCAAATTAACTGTTTTCATTAAAATGTATTATTATAATGTCCCAGGTACTGAATAGTGATTTTGTTTGACAGAACAAGCCTGAAAGAAAAATATCATACATTTTGCAAGTAGACAATTTCAACCCAATTCCTTCCTCTGGCACGAAGCACAGGGGATTTGCACACAGTAGGCTGAGAGAATAACTAGCAACAATAATTATCAGTGTCATGCATCAGGAGAGTACATTTATAGAGGACTTTCAGAAGTGCACAGCTATTTTGCATATGTTATTCCATTTCATTCCAAGCATTCTTCCACGTAGACCTATTTATCTCTCTTTTTTTATTTTTATTGAGAAAACCAAGACCCAGAAATGTGAGGTCACTCACCAAAGGTCACACAGTCTCAAGAGGCAGAGCTGTCATTTGACCCTGGGTCTTTCCACCTCCAGATGCACCTGAGCATGGAGTGTGCAGGTGGAGGTGGGGTCTGGGTCCCAGAAGGAGCTGAGGATCTCCTCACTCTCCCTTCCCAACTTGTTTATTCTCCATTCAAAGCACAGTTATTTTCTTTGCAAGACCAACGAGGTTGATTCAAAATCAGAGTCATTGTAACGTCTTAAAAATATCAAGCAGAGCTTAGAAAATTCAAGCACTAGAGGGAAACAAATTCTTAAGTTATTTAGAAAGAAAATTTACCTTGATTCTGAGGGTCCTTGAGCTTTCTGCTTTTTGCTCCTTTTTTGGGCCACGCTGAGAGGGGGCCAGGGCTGTGGTGGGAAATTGAGAGTTGCATGAGATCTCCAGATGCTTCTCAGCCCCTCAGCGCCGTGGAGAAAAGAGGAAAACACTCATCTGGACGATCCGTGTCTTGCAGACTCGGTCTCAAACCCTTTGGGGTGAGAATTCTGAGTCCTGGGGGGCATTTATGAGGGAAGCCACACAGAGTGTTCGCTAGTGGGATGAAGAAAGGAAACCAAACTGGGCTCTTTGGTGCAAAAATAAAATAAATTCTTATTTGTTGATATGGTTTGGCTCTGTGTCCCCACCCAAATCTCATGTTGAATTGTAATCCCTAATGCTGGGGGAGGGACTTGGTGGGAGGGGCTTGGATCATGGGGGTGGAGTTCCCCTTGCTGTTCTGGTGGTAGTGAGTGACTTCTCATGAGATCCAATGGTTTAAAGGTGTGTGGCACTTTCCTCCTCATGTGCTGTCTCTGTCCTGCCACCGTGTGAAGAAGGTTCTTGCTTCCCCCTTGCCTTCCACCATGATTGTAACTTTCCTGAGGCCTCCCAATCATGCTTCCTGTTAAGCCTGCAGAACTGTGAGTCAATTAAACCTCTTTTCTTCATAAATCGCCCAGTCCCAGATAGTTCTTTATAGCAATGTGAGAATGGACTAACACACTCGTTCATTATTGAATGCTGTGTTCTTGCTCTGGGTCCTTGTCTTCATTTTCCACCGTATTTCCCTCTCCAGGGTGCCCACGCCCCCTCCCCCATCCCATCCTGTTACTGTGCTGAACGCTGTCATCTTCACTCTCATAGTCCCACCAGCAGGGCCAGGGCTCCTCCCTACCCAACCAGCACGCCATCAACACACTTCCTAACACGCTTCCCTCTGTGCCAGCCTGCTTACCTCTAGCTTTTTGCTTTTGCCATTTTCTCCAACTAGAACACAGAGCAATAACAGGGAGAGGAAGACTGTGGCTGATACAGCACGTTCCCTGGACCCAGTAGCCATGAGTTAACCCCCATTGAGGCATTACTGGTCTCGCCTTGGGCATGGCAATCAGCTCTCTGATGTTCATTGGTAACACCCATAAGAAAACCACCTCACAGGCTCAGGATAACACACTGACATGAACCCTCTTAGCTGGCAACTGGTCCACGCTGATGGGACAAAGGTCATCATTTTGTACCTGACACTACTCCAGTAGTGCTGGGTGAGCCACTCACTCTTCCCAAAGGATGTGGAATTGAGCCCAGGAACAGGTTCATGTCTCCCAGAGGCTGGATTTGTACCTACAGGATCAGGAGCCACAGGAGGCCACAGGGGAACAGAGGCAAAAAACCTCAGTAGAAGGAGGAATAGAACCTGGTGTGCAGGAAGAGCAGGGAGATGGACGGAGACTTTGGTCACTTCTGATTCTGATCCCATCCCTTCCTGAGGTCCCATCCACATTCCTGTCCTCGCCACGTAGGATACTCCACAAACCCCATAACTGCCTCCTACTTTTCCTTTACTCTGACCCAAGGACCCATGTTTGTTTCTGTTATTAGTGAGCAGATGATTTCAATCAACATCATGAAGAGGGCAGCCAGTGGAGTGCCTGTCACATGATTGGGGCTCAGTGACCACAGCCTCCTTCCACACCCCACTTCCAGCTTCCAGCAGCTGGAATCAGACCACTCAGCCAGCATGACCTCAGCCCTAAACGGAACTATCACCCCTGAGCAAGATTCCCACGGGGCTCCAAAACCAATCTTGTGTACCTCTGTGCCCTAATAGCTTTTGAAGAAATGGCACTCTTGTAAGAGGTGGCTCCAAGGACCCTGGAAAAGTGTGCAGATTACCCAGAGCCTGCAGCAGTGAGGGAAGGAGCAGAGGAGAGGCACAAATGGAGCCTGGGCATCAGCAGGGAGGCTCAGCTGCTTGCACCTTCATGAGTCACAGATCACCTGGCTGAGCGCTCTCCTCCCTCACCTGCTGCTGCCCGGAGTCATGTCTATCCCGCAGTCCTGCCTCCACTGCACCCTTGGCATGATCTGTACTGCAGGCTCCAGCCAGAGCTCGCCAGCTGCACCCAGAGCTGCCGGGATGAGATGACAGGCCACCACAGGCCAGGGTCAGAGCTAGGGCCCTCAGCACCCCACCTCCCCTGAGCAATGCTGGCTGTCAGAGACACTGTTCACCCTTCAAAGCAATGGCCCATTGGCTGAGATGAGATCCACAGAATTTATGCTCGATTCCTGATGACATTATTTAAATTGCCTCTGATTTATCACTAACCCAGTATGCATTGTCATTTCTAAGTAATTACAGAAAATATTGTAATCTAAGTACTATTACATCAGGAACACAACTCGGAATAAATACTGCCTCTGCCTTCAGTCAACTCAGTAATGTGAATCGATACCTACTGATTTTTTGAATGTGAACATGTTGAGAGGTCTTGAATTCCCATCACTGCGGCTGGGTCATAAATCCTCCTTAGTTAAAGAATGAGGAGCCCACAGGCAGCCTGGTCTCCCTCACATACTTCTGCAGGTGCAGACCTTCCTGCAGGTCCTGTGGGCTGGTGCCCCTCAGGGGTCAGCAGGGCACTCAGTGTCCCAACAGAATGAGTTCAGCCACAGCCCCTGCCTGAAATGTGCAAAATCAGCTTTCTCCCAGACAGCCTTCATCAAATAATTTATGCAAATACATGCCATGCCCAGTAGTGTGGTAGGTACAATGACTGATACCAGGACGTAAGATGTGACCCTTGCCCAGAACATAGTCTAAGGCCCATCTGAAGAGTCTAACTCAGGTGTCTGAATCATGAGATTTGGTTTCAGGTGTGGTTCCACTCTGCTTCTTACTGGCTGGTGGCCCTGGAGGAGACTTAACCTCTCTGAGCTGCAGGCGTACCCCTGGTAAAACAGGACCAACATATGTCCTATCTATTTCATATCACAACTGGTCAACTGAGTTGATGGATAAGAAACATTTGTGGATTGCAAAGTGCTATACAGAAGTGAAGAATAGTATTATTACAGAAGGCCGACGATTCCTGGAAAATACAGTAATCCATTTATGGTCAGAGGAGCAAGAAGAATTCTTCAGACAAATATGTACCATTACACTCACTTCCTTGTAAATGAAAACAGAACTCATTAAGACTAGTATAAAGAACACATTATAGAATATAATCAATTTCCATAAAACAGATCATTAAAAGAAGGAGACAAAATGGGACAGAGTCTGGTACATTGTAAGTGCTCAAAGTTATTTGTTGAACAAATGAAAAAATAAGTGAGAAAAAAGACACAGAGAAGGAAGAATCTGTGGGACCCACTGAGAAGCTGACAGCCCAGGTAAAAGCAATGGGAGATGCTGTGAGGAAAGGAGAGCCATGTAGTACCTGGTGCAGCACTGGGAGCCCTGAGGGTCACTGGGGACAATGGCAAAGCTGTTCTAGAAGGAAGGACAAACAGAGAAAAAGAAAAATGGAGTGCAGAAAGAAAAGCCAAATACTCCCCTGTCCCACAACACAGGAGTGTTCCAGTGCTCCGAACGATAAATAACAAAATCAGTACTCAGAACATGAAATAACTCCAGACAAAATTAATTGCATGGGGACAATTTGTCTACAATAAAAATAATTATGTTTAGGGTGTTTAAAGAGATAACAGAGGTGAAGGAGGGAGAATGTGCTTTTAACAGCACAAGAAACTATAGAAAAATAGAACAGGCACATAAGAAATAACAAAAAACATTTCTTTAAAATAAACAATTAGAAAACTAAGAAATTAAAAATACAGCCAAAGAAAATACGTGATAACAGGAACACATTTTAGGCAGAACAGGGTTAAAGAGAGAATTAGTGAATTGGAGACAATATTGAGGAACTCACCTGGAATACTGCATAGAGAGACAAACTGACTTCTGTAGATAAATATGGATGTGTGCATGCATGCACACAGGTAAACTGCACTTCATTGATTCCATTTTCTCATTTTAATATATCTGAAATTGGAGCACACCTTACAACTGAAGGTGACTTACAACCACTCTTGGTCTAGACTGGAGACATCTTCCAAAGAGAATCTTCATTTGCCCCGCCAGTCACTTGGAAGTATTACTGACCTAAAGCCATTTAAAATTAAAATCTATAGTTAAGATTTACATTTAAACTGTAAATCTGAGTATGTAAAGTTTGGAGGTTAAAACCTCAGGAGAGATTGTCAGAGGTTTTTTTTTTTCCACCTTTTGCTCACAGTGGGTTTATTTCTCATTTCTCATTTCTTCCTACAGCAAGCCTGCAGCCCTTTGGGGTCCTCACCTTATGTAGAGGTCTTCTACTAAACTCCTTGTCTGTGGCACCTTTATTTCTTAGTGGTGCATGAAAATAATGGTTCCTCCTTCTATTGATGGCTTCTTAGGCTGCTTGAGGTGTGTTTATCTCCACATCTACACACACACATTCACAAGCAGATCAGAGGTGGAGAATAGTCAAGGAGGTCCTATATCTCTGAAATAACAATTTCAGAAGAAGAAAATAGAGAAGCTCTATATGAAAAGCTAGTAATTTATTTTTTGCAGATTCAGAGAAAAACAGGTGTATTAGTCTGTTTTCACGCTGCTGATAAAGACATACTCAAGACTGGGAAATTTACAAAAGAAAGGGGTTTAATGGACTCACAGTTCTACATGGCTGGGGAGGCCTCACAATCATGACAGAAGGTGAAAGGCACATCTCACATGGCAGCAGACAAGAGAAGAAAACTTGTGCAGGGAAACTCCCCTTTATAAAACCATCATATCTCATGAGACTTATTCACTATTATGAGAATAGCATGGGATAGACCTGCCCCCATGATTCAATTACCTTCCATTGGGTCCCTCCCACAACATGTGGGAACTGTGGGAGCTACAATTCAAGATGAGATTTGGGTGGGGACACAGCCAAACCATGTCAACAGGAGTCCTCAGTTCAAAATTGCAGTAGAGGTAAAGAACAGAATAAACAAACAAACCAAACAAACCTCACATGTAGAGACAGTAGTGAAGCTACATAATAGCAAGATAAAAAATGTTAAAAGCTACAAGACAGAAAAGACAGATTCCTATAAAGGATCATGAATTAGATGGGTAGTAGATTTATCCACAATGATAAAGATCAGAAGAAATGAAATAATGCCTTCAAAAGACTGAGGAAAAATAATTATTAACCTATAATTTATACCAATATAAACAATTACTCAGGAAAAAAAGAAAATAAAAACTTGCAAAGGCTAAAATAACTTGCTTACCACCAAAGATGCTCGCTCTAAGAACTGTGAAAGGATTCAAGAGGAAAAGTACACCCAGAGAGGGCTCATAGCATATCACATGTAAGAGTAAGCTTAGATATTGATGATTTATAGATTGATGAATGTAATTAAATATTGACTTTTGAAATAATAGCAGTTTTGAAGTGTTTTTAAGCAAAACAGAATTGCAGATAACAGGAACAGAAAGGGTGATAGCAGGATGGTATAGTGGTTGGTAAATTCTGCTGCAGTCCAGGTCATGCTGTAGGAAAAGACAGAAATAGGAGCATCCCCTGAAGCAAGTCTTCTTCCGTGATGCTTCCCCAGGAGACCCCTTCTTGAGTTTAATACGCTAACTTCATGGAGCTTAAGTAGTTCTCAATGCAATATGTCCAACTATTTATGTGGAAAACATTTATATCTATGTCCCAAAGACTCAATTCAACATTTTAAACAAAACAATATAGAGGAAGTCTCAGGTTCTATTCCAAATAATATTGGCAGAATTGCACATGTAAACATTTTGAAAAGCTCATGAATCTTAGGGTGGGGAAGTGCATGTGGGATGTTGCTGGACCCGAGGGAGGCATTATTCCATGAGGCCACGCCAGTGCTGGGTTAAATATTAGCCCTGAATGTGCCTGGGATAGGTTGAGAAGCTTCAAATGGAGGAAGAAAAGAAACAGCCCGATGTCTTCTAAAACCTCACATAAATGAATTTATGAAAGTAAACATCAAGACAAAGGGAAGACTGCATCTTGCAAGTGTTTCACACCCAAGAGTACTGAGTAGCTCCTCTGAAGATTTGTCACACCCCCTCCTCAGAACAGCCACCAAACCATGGTCAGCCGTTCCCAGGCCTTGTGAGTCTGACAAATGCCCAAAACAATTCTCTCTCACCCAGGTCCTCTCCCCCTCCTCCTCCACCACCAGGACACACAGAAACTGCCTCCTCTTTTCAGCCCTCTCCCTTCTCAGCTGACTTTGAGCTAGAAATATCCCTTCTCTACTTGGAGAGCCCCATTTCATTACAGGAATTTGCTTTGAGTTTTATTATCATTTTAGTCTATGTCTTAGATTGGGCTGCTGTAACAAGGTACCATAGGCTGAGCGGCTTAAACAACAAACACTCATATCCCACAGTTACAGAGGCTGAGAAGCCTGGGGTCAAGGTACCAGCATGGTCTGATTCTGGTGAGGCCCCTTCCCGGTGGCAGACTATCAACATCCCTATGCACCCTCACATGGTGGAAAAGACAGCTGGCTCACTCTCTGGTCTCTTCTTACAAGGGCGTCCATCCACCTCATGACCTGTTACTTCTCAAAGACCCCACTTACCAAAACCATGGCACTGGGATTAGGGATTCACATATGAATTTTAGAGGGTCACAAAAATTCAGTCCATTGCAGTCTGTGTTTTTCTAAAAAGTGTATCTGCTTTCATTTTTATTTGCCATGCTGTGTGGCAAAGATAACGTTTGCGGAACAGCTCGTAAACTGGATATATTGCTGCCTACAAAGCAATGGTTTGCTAACAACCATAATAAGTGTTGGTGATCTGGAACTGATACTTAAACATTTTATATCCTAATATGCTCTGTTTTTAGTTTTATCTAGGCATTTTTCTGTTTTGGAAACACTCTAGGAAATTGGTTGAGAGTTTTGGATTGATGTGGAATGCCTTACAAATATTTTGCTTTTCAAATATGGGGAAATAAACTCCTCGTTAGCACATTTACATAGAACCTCTGATTTTCAGAAGTTCATGGACAATGGACGTGAAGAAATAGACACCTATGTTGAAGCACTTGAATTTCATGAGAAAAATGTATATAGAGTTAAATATTTAATGTTTGAAAATGTAGAGAAAAACCACTACAACAGTATAATTATAACATATAAATTCCAAACCAATAAAGCAAAAAAGAAATTTAGGAAGTACAGTTAATGCAGCGCAAGGCAAGAAGAAAGAGAAGTGAAAAGGATGACACGCTAAAAACATAGGTAAGCAGGACCGAAGTCTAAGCATGGATGTCATCACAATAAGTGCAAAAGGACTAGAATCGTGGAATAAAAGTCAAAAAATATTTGTCGCTACCTATTTGTGCTACTATAACAGGATATCACAGTCTGGTTAATACATAAAGAAGAAAAATTTGTTTTCTTACAGTTCTGGAGGCTGGGAAATCCAAGATGGAAGCACTGGTAGGTTTGGTGTCTGGGAGGGCTTCTCTCTGCTTCCAAGACGGTGCCTTGTCGCTGCATCTTCCAGAGGGAAGGAATGCTGTGTCCTTGCAGCACAGAAGGTGAATGCTGCATAAAGCCTCTTTTTTTTTTTCTTGGAGATGGAGTTTTGCTCTTGTCACCCAGGCTAGAGTGCAGTGGCGCTCACTGCAACCTCTGTCTCCCAGGTTCAAGCGATTCTCTGCCTCAGCCTCCTGAGTAGCTGGGATTACAGGCGCGCACCACCACGCCTGGCTAATTTTTGTATTTTTAGTAGATACGCGGTTTCACCATGTTGGTCAGGCTGGTCTTGAACTCCTGACCTCGTGATCCACCCGCCTCAGCTTCCCAAAGTGCTGGGATTACAGGCGTGAGCCACCGTGCCCAGCCTGAAGCCTTTTTTTTAAGGGCCTGAATCCTACTCATGATGGGGAGGAGCCCTCATGGCCTCATCATCCCCTAAAGGCCCACCTCCTAATACTATTACATTGACAACAGTTGAATTTTGGAGGGGACACATTCAAACCATAGCATTCTGTTACTGTCCTCCCAAAATTCATATTTTTATCATGTACAAAATACATTCATTTCATCTCAATAGCCCCAAAAAGTCTTAACTTGTTCCAGTATCAACTTTAAAGTCTTAGTCCAAACATATGGATACATATCTAAACATATGGATACATGTCTAAACATATGGATACATGTCTAAACATATGGATACATGTCTAAACATATGGATACATGTCTAAACATATGGATACATATCTAAACATATGGATATGTGTCTAAACATATGGATACATGTCTAAACATACAGATACGTGTCTAAACATATGGATACATATCTAAACATATGGATATATGTCTAAACATATGGATACATGTCTAAACATATGGATGAGACTCAAAGCATGATTTGTCCTGAGGCAAATTCTCCTCCAGCTGTGAATCTGTGAAATCAAACAAGTTATGAGCCTTCAAACACACTGTGGGATGGGCGCAGTGCAGACAATTCTATTACAAAATGGACACACAGGCAAGAAGACAGAGATAACAGGCCTTAAGTAAGTCTAACACCCAACAAGACAGAAATATTCAATCTTGACAGTCATCTTTGATTTCATGCCCCACCTTCTGGACACACAGGGGTGAGGTTTGGGCATCCAAGGCTCCTGACAGCCCCACCCCACAGCTTTGCTGGGAATTGCCCTTGTGGGGGCTCTCTTGGGTGACCCCAGCCCTGCAGCAGGTCTGTGCCTGGACCCCACAGCTATCCGAGACTTTGAAACCACCTTTGCAAAATTATAACTGAGGAAATAATGACAGTGAAAGAAATCACACCTAACCTACCCCATCTTGCTTCCAACCTTTAAGCTGTCCTTGTTCATTCCTGGACATAGGCTGAACTAACTTTGGGAAGGAATTCGGTTCATGGTTTGACTCTGAAACAAAACTGATATAACCCTTTCCCAAAAAGACCCCCTTTTCTTGCCTGGGGACCAGTCTGCTGCCTTTGCAGGACTAACAAATTAGCTACAAGATTAAAAATTACAGTTTAGGTATCATGCAGCCTCTGGCTCCAAGAGTCTGAACCTCCCCAGATTGCTCCTGGGGATAACATCACTATTGTAAAACCTAAGATCAGTGCTTTAGATATTTTGCAGACCTTGCACTGGATGGATCAGCTGACATCACCCAGACCAGTAATGTGGCCCAATCATTTCTGCCATCACACCCGGGAACAGAAAACAGCAAGAAAAATTCACTTCAATCCCCTGTGATTCCATCTCCAATCTGACCAATCAGCACTCCCCACTTTCCAAGCCCCTACCTGCCAAATTATCTTTAAAAACTCTGATCCCCAAATGCTTGGGGAAACTGATTTGAGTAATAATAAAACTCCGGTCTCCCGCACAGCCGGATCTGCAAGGATTACTCTTTCTCCATTGCAATTTCCCCTGTCTTCATAAATTGCCTCTGTCTAGGCAGCGGGCAAGGTGAACCCACCGGGCAGTTACAACATCTTTTGACATCTGGGTAGAGGCAGCCCCGGCTCCACAGCTCATGCACTGGGTGCCTACAGAATCAGCCCCACATGGATGCAACAGGGCTTACCAATTGCACCCTCTGGGGCAGGGTCCCACACCTCACTTAGCCCTGGCTGAGCCACAGCTGGGGAGGCTGAGGAGCACTGTGCCAGAGTGTGTGGAGCAGAGACTTGAGGCACCCTGGGCAGTGAGTCTGAAGGTCCCAAGGGTGCCCTGAGCCCCTCCCAGTTTCTTCCCCCAAGGCCCTGGCACTCTGGGCTTGTGATGGGCATGGCAGCCTTGAAGGTTTTATTGGATTTTTAAATGTTACTAATTCCTAATTACAAGAAACACATCTGAAAAGAAATCAAGCAGAAAAGTTGAAAATAAAGAGATGGAATATATATATGAAAACTACTACATATAGGAAGGGATGTAGCAAAGACACAGAAAGAATATAATTTAAGGCAAAAAGCTTCAATAGGATTTCAAAGCAAACCTTGCATACTAAAAAAAGGAAACCAAAAATAAACCAAAAGAAACCGAAAACCATGAACTTGCAGGAGAATTTTCCAAAGCCGTAATTATAAATGAGAGTGTTTTTAAGTCTATAAGAAATTAATATATCAAACAAATAAAGATTAATAAGAATTTGGAATTTATATGAAATGGCAAAGGAAAGGCCAGGTGTGGTGGCTTACGCCTGTAATGCCAGCACTTTGGGAGGCCAAGGTGGGCAGATCACTTGAGGTCAGGAGTTTGAGACCAGCCTGGCCAACATGGTGAAACCCCGTCTCTACTAAAAATACAAAAAAAATTAGCCGGGTGTGGTGGTGCACACCTGTGGTCCTAGCTACTTGGGAGGCTGAGGTAGAAGATTCACTTGAACCTTGGAGGCAGAGGTTGCAGTGAGCCGAGATCACACCACTGCACTCTAGCCTGGGTGACAGAGCAAGACTCTGTCTCAAAAAATAAATAAATAAATGAATAAATAAAATGCATCTAGTCAATGAAACAGCAAAGGAACTAGAATAGCCAAATCAATTGTGGGGGAAGAAAGAACAAAGTAAAATCACACTGATGTCAAGACTTACTATAAAGCTACAATAATGAAGACAATGTGGTATCGGTAAAGGGACAGACATGTAAAATCAATGAAAGAAGACAGAGTCCAGAAACCGACTCACAGAAATATGGTAAACTGATTTTTGACAATGGTGCAAAGCCAATTCAATGGAGGAAAAAATAGTGTTTTCAGCAATTGGACATCCATAGGCCAGAGAACTGAGAGGAGCACGGAGTGAGACCTTGGCCGATACCTTGTACTTTATGCAAAGAGTAACTAAAAATGGAACATAGACTTAAATGTAAAATGTAAACTATAACATTCCTAAAAGAAATCAGAGGAGAAACTCCTGTGATCTTGCATTAGGCAAAGAATTTTTAGACAGAACACCAAGAGCACAATTCCTAACAAAAATAAATAAATAAACGAGACTCCACAAAAACGAAAAACTTCTGCTCTGTGCAAGACACAGGAGGCGGAAAGACAAGCCATAGACTTGGAGAAAATACTGGCAATTCACACATCTCAAGAAAGACTTATATCTACAATATATAAAGCACTATCAGGACTCAGCAATAAGAAAACAATGATCCAATTTAAAAATAGGCCAAAAAATTAAGCAGGCATTTTACTAGACAAGATATATGGATGTGAAAGCACGTGGAAAGGTGTGCAACATTGTGGGTCATTGGGGAAAAGCAAATTAAAGCCACAATAAGATAATACCACACCCACTAACATCACAAAAACTAAGAGTGAAACTGAAGCTTAAACAAAAAAAATAAAACCTGTAATAGCGAGTGCCACTTAGGATGCAGAGGAAGCAGCTGGATCTCCCATGCGTTGCTGTGGGAATGCAAATGGCATGGTCACGAGGGAAAGGAGTTGGCAGTTTCATATAAAGCCCCGATGTACACATACCAAAGGACCCAGAAATCCCATTCCCTTGGTATCAGAAGGAATTAACTTGCAGTCACACAAAAATGTGAACATGTGTCTTGATAGCACCTCCAAGCTGAGAACAACCCAAATGCTCTTCAATAGATGAACAGGTAAAGACACAAAGGTCACTTCTCTGACCCCCTCAAGACTGTCAAGAAGCTGCAGCAAGCTTCAGAAGCCACCTCACTTAAGTCAGCTAACCTCCATGCAATGGAATAGTCCCAGCCGTAAAAAATGTTAGGCTCTTGAGTCACACAAATGTGACTCTCAAATCCATTACGCTAAGTACAAGATGCCTGATGCAAGAGGCTACAGAGAGTGCCATTCGATGTGTCTGACACCTGAAAAAACACAGCTGTTAGGATAGAGAACAGATCGTTCTGACCTGTGTAGGGAGGGAGATGATCACAAAAGACAGCATAAAGGAATCTGGGAGATGTTGCAACTCTTCTGTAAAGATGTCTTTATTGTAATGTTTAAATGACTATCCATCTGCCAAGACTCATAGTTCTAGACAATAAGAGTAAATTTTACTGGATGAAAATTTTTAAAGACATTTTTTAAAGGAAGGAAGTCTATCCAGCTTAGACACCTAAAGTGGACAAGATAGTGGAAGAAAAGAAAATCGTGCTGTAATCTTGCATAAAAATATATACAGATATACAAAAAAAAAGATACCAGCAACTCGTATCCAGCATTGGAGATCATTACCAAGTAGGGTTTTACACAGGAATTCTAAAACAGTTCAACATCAGAAAAATCTATTATTGTGATACACAAAAGTAACAGAATATAAAGGAACACATATCTCCTAGATAGATACAAAATGGCATTCGATAAAACCCAATACCCATTCAGGATAAAAAATGCTTAGCAAAGAATAGAAAGTAACTTTTTTGATGTGATCAAGACTTTCAGAACCCTTCAGCAAACTCCAGAAGCCATTTCATTAACGTCGGCAACCAGGCGAGGAGGCTGCTGTTCACTGCTTCTATTCTATCTGTATTAGGTCTTTGACAAGCAGAAAAGGAAGAAAGAAAAATTAAGGAAATACAAATGTGGGGAAGGAAGGGCCAAAAGTCTTCATAACTTGGGAACCATATAATTTTTTTTTAAATACATAACACCTTTATGGAGACTTCCTGGAGAAATAACTTACATAGTATACACAATTCCCTTTGGTAAAGTGAACAATTCAGTGGTTTTAGCATATTGACAGAGTTATGCAGCCATCACCACAATCATCCTGAGAACATTTTCATCATGGCGAGAAGGAAGCCAGCTCCCATGTGCCGCCTCTCTGCATTCCTCCCTTCCACCTGCCACTGGCAGCAACTCATCTACTTTCTGTCTCTATGGATTTGCCTATTCTGGACATTTTATTTAAATGAAATCATAGAACTCTTGGCCTTTTGTATCTTACTTCTTCCACTTAGCATAATGTTTATAACATTTATCCACCTGCAGCCTATAGCAATACTTCATCCCTTTGTATTAACAAATAAAATTCCATTGTGGGAATATAACACGTTCTTTTTACATGTGAGTTGTTTCTCCTTTTGTGGCTATTATGAATAATGATGTTATGAACATTTGTGTACAAGTTGTTTTCTGAACATGCATTTTTGTGGCTCCTGGGAATATACTTGGGAGTGCATTTCTGGGTCATAGAACGATTCCATGTTTATACTCTGAGAAAATGCATGACTGTTTTCCAAAGAAGCCACTCCATTTTATAATCCTACCAGCCATGTGCAAGGTTTAGAATCCTTCCACATTGTCTCCTGCTCCATTTTGTAATCCTTCCAGCAGTGTACACGGGTTCTAATCCTTCCACATTGCCTCCGACACTTGTAATTATTTTTTCTACTATAGCCATCCTAGTGGGTTTGAAGAGGTAACTCATCGTGATTTTGATTTGCATTTATCTGATGGCTGCAGATGCTGGGCAGCTTTCTGTGCACTGAATGACCATTTGTTTATCCTCTTGGGGAACAATGTCTGCTATTACAGGATCCTCGTCCATTTTTAACTGGGACATTGTTTATTACTGAGTTGCAAGAGTTCTTTATATATCCTGGATACAAGTCCCTTATTTGATATATGATTTACAAACATTGTCTTTCATTCTATGGATTGTCTTTTAGTTGTTTAATTTTTCTTTATTTTTTATTTGGAGACAGTCTTGCTCTGTCACCCAGGCTGGAGTGCAGTGGCGTGATCTTGGCTCACTGCAACCTCCGCCTCCTGGGTTCAAGCAATTCTCCCGCCTCAGCCCCCCGAGTAGCTGGGACTACAGGTGCACGCTCCCAAGCCCGGCCAATTTTTTGTATTTTAGTAGAGACGGGGTTTCACCGCATTGTCCAGGCTGGTCTCGAACTCCTGAGCTCAGGCAATCCGCCAACCTCGGGTTCCCAAAGTGCTAGGATTACAGGCATGAGCCAGTTTAATTTTCTTTTAAATTTCCTTTTTTTTTTCTTTTCTTTTTGGGACAGGGTCTCACTCTGTTGCCCAGGCTGGAGTGCAGTGGTGCAATCATTGCTCACCGCAGCCTTGAATTCTTGGACTCAAATGGCCTCCCACCTCAGTCTCCTGAGTAGCTAGGAATACGGGTCTGCACTACCATGCCTGGCTGATTTTTAAATTTTTTGTAGAAACAGGATCTCATTATGTTGTCCAGGCTGATCTCAAACTCCTGGCCTCAAGTGATGCTCTTACCTCAGCCTCCCAAAGTGCTGGGAGTGAGCCACCACACCCAGCCTCAATTTTCTTGACGGTGTCCTTTGGAGCACACGTTTGTAATTTTGATGATGGCCAATTAACCTATTTTTATTTTGTTGCTTATGTTTTTGATGTAATATCTAAGAAATAATTGCCTAATTGAATATCATGAAGATGTATGCCTATTTTTCACTAAGAGTGTTATAGTTTTAGCTATTATGTTTAAGAGCTAATTTTTGTATGTGCTACATTTTGAGTTAATTTTTGTATATGTTGTGAGGTAGGGGTCTAACTTTATTCTTTTGCATGTGGATACACAATTGTCTCAGCACCATTTGTTGAAAAAGACTATTCTTTCTCCCACTGAATTGTCTTGGCACCCTCTTCAGAAATCAATTAACCATAGATATATGGAGTTATTTCTGGACTCTCAATTCTAGTCTACTGATGCCTATCTATCCTTATGCCAGTACCACCCTGTCTGAATTACAGTAACTTTGTAGTAAGTTTTGAAATTGGAAGGTGTGAGTTATTCAACTTTGTCATCCTCTTTGAGACAGGATCTCACTCTGTTGTCCAGGCTGGGGTCCAGTGGTGTGTTCACAGCTCACTGCAGCCTCAATCTCCCAAGCTCAAGTAATCCTCCCACCTCAGCCTCACAGGTAGTTGGGACCACAGGTATGTGCCACCACGCCTGGCATTTTTTTTTTTTTTTAAGAGACAGAGTCTTCCTATGTTGCTGAGGCTGGAGTTGTTCTTTTATCAAGACTGTTTTGGCCACCCCAAGTCCCTTGATTTTACATATAGATTTCCAGATCAGCTTGTCTATAGCTGTAAAAAAGCCTGCTGGGATTATTATGGAGACTGTGTTGAAAATGCAGAACAATTTGGGGAGTGTAGCCATCTTAACAATATTAATGCTTTCTACCCATGAACATGGATGTCTTTCCAGTTATTTAGATCTTTTATTCAAAATGTTTTGTAATTTTCATAGTATGCTTTGTGCTTATTTTGTTAAAATTATTTCTGAGTATTTTTTTTTCCACGGTATTTTTAATGGAATTATTTTTCATGGTTTCCTTTTTGGAATGTTATTGATTTTACCTCTTATAACCTTGGTGAACACACTTATTAGGTTAACAGTGTTTTGGTTAAACCTTATGGTTTTCTGTGTACAAGGTCAAGGTATCTGCAAATTAGATAGTTTTAATTCTTTACTTACAATCTAGATGCCATTTATTTATTTATTTTACTTATTTATTTAAATTACTAACTGCCCTGGAAAGAACTTCCAGTACAATGTTGAATAGAGGCAGTGAGAGCAGACATCCTTGTCTTGTTTCTGAACTGAGGAGAAAAGCATTTTATCTTTCACCATTACGGTGTTAGCAATGGATTTTTTCACAGATGCTTTTTAACAGGTTGAAGAATTGACCTTCTAATCCTACTTTGTTAAAGGGTTTTTTTAATGCAAAGGTGTTGAATTTTTGTCAAATGCTTTTTATGTGTCAAGATGATCGTATGAGTTTTGCTTGCTATCTTTTATTCTGTTGACATCTTGTGTTACATTAATTGATTTTCTGAAATTCCTGGGAAAAAAATCCCACTTGGTCATGATCTCTATTCCTCTTTATCTATTGCTGAGTTTGGTTTCCTGATGTTTTGTTAAGATTTCTGTGTCTGTATTTACAAGCTACATTAGTCTCTTTTTTTTTATGTCTTTCTCTGGTTTTGAAGTCAGGGTAATACTGGCCTAATAGAAGGCATTAGACTGTACTCCTTCCTCTTGCATTTTCTGAAAGAGTTTGTGATGCATTGGTATTACTTCTTTAAATTTTTGGTAGAATTCACAGAGAAGTCATCTGTGCCTATGCTTTTCTTTGTATTTTTTAATGCTAATTCTATTATTTTACTTTCTATAAGTATATTCATATTTTCTATTTCTTTTGAGTCAGTTTCAACAGTTTATTTTTTTTTAGACATTCGTCCATTTCATCTAAGTCGTCAAATTTGTTAGCACACACTTGTTCATGGTATTCCCCAATAATCCCCCTTTTTCCCATAAGGTCAATAGCAATGTTCCTTTATTCCTGATTTCAGTAACTTGAGCCTTCTCTATACTTTCTTGCTCACTAATTTTTGTTGATTTTGTTAATCTTCTTAAAAGAATCCATTTTATTTAATTGAATTTTTAAGTCCTCGGTTTGAAATGTGTCTTCTGTTTTAACATATGAGTATACAGCTATCAAGTTCCCTCTGAGCACTGCATTATCTGCATCACAGAAGTTTTGGTACATTTGTATCTTTATATGTATCTACCACAGAGCTTTTCAAATTTAACTGTAATTTCTTCTTGACACATCAGTTACTTAAAAGTGTGTCATTTAACATCTACATATTTGTAAATTTTCAAAATTTCTTGCTGTTATTGATTTCTAATTCCATTCTATTCCAATTGGAGATACTTTGTATAATTTCAGTTCCTTAACGTTTATGGAAGCTTGTTTTATGGCCTAGCATATGATCAGAGAATTTTCCAGATGCTCTTGAAAAGAATGTGTATTTCACTGCTGTTGGGTGGAGTGGTTTGTACATGTCTCTCAGATATCGTTGGTTCATAATTAAAACCTCCCCACAACAAATATTCCAGGCTCATATGGCTTCACTGGTGAATTCTACCAAACATTCTAAGAAGAATTAATGCCAATCCTTCATAAACTCTTTCAAAATATAGAAGAACAGGGACTACATCTCAACTTACCCTATGTGGCTAGTGCTATCCTGATACCAAAACGACACATTACAAGAAAAGAAAACTAAAAAACCAGTTAGCCTTATGACTATAAATGCAGAAATTCTCAACACAATGCTAGCAAATTAATCCAGCACCATGTGAAAAAAAACATATATACGGACAACAAGATCAAGTAAGATTATCCCAGGAATGCAAGGTTGATTTAATATCTGAAAATCAATCACTGTAACACACCATATTAAAGAGAAACAGAGTCACAATATTATCTCAATAGATACACACACACAAAAAGCATTTGCTCTCATCAATTCTATTTCACATGGTAGAAGAAATACTACATACCTAATTAGGCCAGAAAAAGAAATAAAAGCCATCCAAATCGGAAAAGAAAGAGTAAAACAATATATATATGAACAGATGACACAATTTGAATGAAGAAAACTCTAAGGAATCCACCATAAAACTATTAAAACTAATAAACCAGCTCAGCAAGATTGCAGGATGCAAGATCAATACACAAAATTAAGTGCATTTCTATACATTTGTAATGAATAATCCAAAAATAAAATTAAGAAAGCAATCTATTTTCAATAGTAGCAAAAAGCATAAAATAGGAACAAATTTAACCAAAGTGTAAGACTTCCACACTGAAAACTATAAAACATCAATGACATAAATTAAAGCAAACCTAAATAACTGGAAAGACATCGTGATTGAGACAATATTGTTAAGATAGTCATACTCTTCAAATTGATCTAATGGCTCAACACAATCCCCATAAAAATCCTAGCTAGCATTTTTGCAGAAATTTAAAAGCTGAACTTAAAATTCATATGTAAATTCAAGGAACCCATAATAGCCAAAATAATCTTGAAAAAGCAACAAAGTTGGAGGTCTCACACTTTCCAATTTTAAAAATTAACTGCAAAGCACAGTAATCAAGACAGTGTGATACTGACATAAACATGAATGTGTAGGTCAAAGGAATAGAATTGAAAGTCCAGACATAAGCACTCAGATTTGTGGTCAATTGATTACCGAAAATAATCCCAAGAAAAATCAATGGGGAAAATAAGATTTTCAACAAATGCTACTGAGAGACTTGACATATACATGCAAAAGAATGTTAGACTCCTACTACACACCAAAATCAACTGAAAATGTATCAAAGACCTAGGTGTAAAAGCTAAAACCATAAAAATCTTAGAAGAAAGCATAGAATTAAATCGTTGTGATCTTGGTTACTTAATAGTTTTTTAAATATTACATCAAGATCAGAAGTAACAAAAAGAAAAGTTAGATACATTTTATCAAATTTTAAAACTTTTTACTTCAAACAATACCATTAAGAAAGTGAAAAGACAACCTATCAGATATTTGCTAACCGTGTATCTAATAAGGGACTTGTTCTAAAATATATAGAAAACACTTAGAACTTAGTAACAACATAACTCAATTTTTAAAACGAGAAAGGGATTTCAATCAACAGTTCTCCCAAAAATACACAGAAATGGCCCATTAGCAGAATCACAGATGCTCAACATCACCATATTGGGAAAACAGTCTGGAGGGAAAGTTCTTCAAATGGTTAAACATACAACCCAGCAATATTACATCTAGGTACACACGCAAGAAAAATGAAAACATATCTTCCCACAAAACTTGCACAAAAACTTGTACATATGGCCCAGCAATATCACATCTAGGTATATACACAAGAGAAATGAAAACATATATTCCCACAAAAACTTGTACAAAATTTTTAACAGCATTATTTACAATAGTCAAAAACAGCTTGGAGGCCAGGCGCAGTGGCTCACGCCTGTAATCCCAGCACTTTGGAAGGCTGAGGCAGGTGGATCACAAGGTCAGAAGATCGAGACCATCCCAGCTAACACGGTGAAACCCCGTCTGTACTAAAAATTAAAAAAAAAAAAAAAATAGCCCAGCACGGCCAGGTGCAGTGGCTCACGCCTGTAATCCCAGCACTTTGGGAGGCTGAGGCAGGCGGATCAAGAGGTCAGGAGATAGAGATCATCCTGGCTAACATGGTGAAACCCCGTCTCTACTAAAAATACAAAAAATTAGCTGGGTGTGGTGGCAGGCACCTGTAGTCCCAGCTACTCGGGAGGCTGAGGCAGGAGAATGGCATGAACCTGGGAGGCGGAGCTTGCAGTGAGCTGAGATCGTGCCACTGCACTCCAGCCTGGGCGACAGAGCGAGACTCCGTCTCAAATAAAAAAAAAATAAAAAATAAAATAAAAAAAAATTGGAAGCAATCCAAATGTCCAAATGGGGATAAATTTTGGCATACAATGAAATACTACTTGGCAATAAAAAGGAAGGATGTACTGATGCATGCTACAATGTTGATGAACCTTGAAAACATTATGCTAAATGCAAGAGGCAAGTCACACGAGACCATATATTGTATGAGTCCATTTACATGAAATTTCCAGAATAGGTAAATCTACAGACACAGAGAGTACATTAGTGATTGCTGGGGATGAGGGGAAGTTAGGGAGAATGGGAATTGACTACAAATGGATATGAATTCCTTTCAGTAGGGACTAAAATGTTAAAAAAAAAAAAAAAAGCACAGGTTATTGTATGATTGTACAAAGCTAAATACACTAAAAAGTATTGAATTTTACACATTAAATGAGTAAATTCTATGATGTGTGAATGATATCGGCTATGAATGGGGTATTTATGTTTCCCTAAAATCCATATATAGAAGCCTAAATCCCCAATGTGATGATATTTGGAAATGGGACCTTTGGGAGGTAATTAGGTCATAGGTGCGGAGGCTTCATGAATGGGATTGGTGCCCTTATAAGGAGACAAAGAGACACCAGTTCCCTCTCTTCATCATATGAAGATACAAGAAGACGGCTGTCTGCAAACCAAGAAAGGGGCTGTCACCATACACTGAATCTGCCAGCACCTTGACCTTGGCCTCCTGGCCTCCAGAAACTTTGAGCAATCAATGTTTGTTATTAAGCCACTCAGTCTATGGCATTTTGTTATAGCAGCCAAAAACTAAGACAATATCTTTCATGAACATGTTTCAAAAGAGAGATTAGCAAGATTTGGGATAATTATAGTAAAATAACATAATACTATTGCTGTAGGAAGAAAAAAAAAATGGGTTCTTGTCACACAACCAGGAAAGATTAGGCTGATGGACACATGGAAGGGTAAGGAGTAGGATTTATTGGGCAAAAAGGAAAAAATTCTCAGCAAATCGAGAGGAGTTTCTGTTAACAGGCCCCCATTTCACAGATCGAATCCCAGGTTACCACACACAAACAGAAAAGGCCAGGCTCCTGCCCACTGCAAATGGCACCAAATTCCTGAGGTCCTACCCCGTCCTCCCAGTGTGCAGGTCGGCATTATTCTGACAGAATCAGTCAGGGCCGGGCACGGTGGCTCATGCCTGTAATCCCAGCACTTTTGGAGGCTGAGGTGGGCGAATCACTTGAGGTCAGGAGTTCAAGACCAGCCTGGCCAACATAGTGAAACGCTGTCCCTACTAAAAATACAAAAATTAGCCAGGCATTGTGGCACACACCTGTAATCCTAGCTACTCAGGAGGGTGAGGCAGGAGAATTGCTTGAACCCAGGAGGTGGAGGTTGCAGTAAGCCAAGATTGCACTACTGCACTCCAGCCTGGGCAACAGACAGAAAAAAAAAAAAAAAAAAGGAATCAGTCAGGAAAGGGTGGGCTTCATCCAGGACTGGCTGTCTGGTTTTTTAAACTTCAGGCTATTTTAGGTTTGAAGGCAGGGTTTTGCAGGGGACCCTTGGCTACCTCCTGTCTCTATCACTAATAGTAGATAATATTTATCAAAGGGTTGCTAAGTCTCACGAGCAGTGCAAGGTTAGAGATAACCAGGTCTACGCACATGTGTGTCCTTCCACAATGTCAGTCAATATTGCAAACCATACATAATAGTATACTTAATACATAAATGTTATAGATTAAACATTCCACAAACAGACAAAAAGTAACATTTAACATCAAGAGAATAGAGATAGGAGAAAGGTTTAACAAACCAGTCCAGGGAGAACAACGAAGCCAAAAAGAATCTCCTGGTCTGGGCCAGGCAGTCCTTTGGTCCTGCAAAGAAGAGTCTTTGATGTGGCAGAGCCTTTGGTAGCCAATGCTGGGTTCTCATCATGAGTGACAGCAAGACTGAGTCTGTTAAGACCGCAGTTTTGAGCTGTTTATGACCACACAGTCCTCTGGTGAGGACTGATAGTGGAGGAGTGTGCTTGTTTATGTCCTTATCTGGCTGGATGCAGTCTTTTTTTTTTTTTAATTAAGCAAATCATCTTGTCCTTGCTGGCAAAGTGTCCTATGAAATATAAAATAGAGTCCTTTTCTAAGATGGAGTTAGTTATGTCAAGGCTGCTCTGTGCAATAAGACAGAGGCATTGCTCTATGTGCTCTAAACATTCTGCTTTGTTCTCCTTTCATAACAACCTTATGAAGTAGCTACTATTATTTCTGTTTTATACAGAAGAACACTGAATCTAAGTGTAGTACTTAAGTTGCTTGAAGTATTACAGTTAACAGGTGGAGGAGCTGGGGTATAAATCCAGACCGCCTGGCTTCAGAGCCTGTTCCATTAACATACAAAATTCAAGTCCACTCCTGTATTCTAGTAACAACTGAGAAACTATAATGGAAAGAATAAGAGATGATGAATACACTTAATAGCAAAAAACTCTAAGGTACCTAGGAATGCATCTATCTAACAGCATATGTGCACAACACATATGGAGAGCATATATGGGACTTCCTGTTTCAGCCCCAATATGGAAACAGCACGGAAGTCACCCCCTCTCATCGTCACATCAGGGAAAACACTGAACAGACTGAACCTCAATGACTTTACCTAGATCCATCAGATAATTGATATCATAGAGCAAACCAGCCTCTCTGAAGTTTATAGAGAAAGGTGAAGACAGAGAATCATAGCCACGACTAGTTTACCTGAGACTAAAACCACTGGTGCCTGTAACTGGTAGAGCCACTTTAACGCTAATTTTGACAAATTGCCAGAGGCTGAGTGTGGACTAGCCTGAGAGTTAAAAACTCTTGGGGCCCAGTCTTAGGGAGACTGCAACAGGCTCATGTATTTCACCTGCTGAAACCCCAGCAGGTTCTTGCCATAAAGATCAGAGAAAAGTGTTTTAGAAAGGGGAGGGGAAAAGAACCATTTTGAAAGATGACCAGAAAATTCTCCTTAACAAAGCCGTGACTTCCAACAGCTTCCCCTTGTCTGACCTGGAGGAAGAGCGACTGGCCCGCTCAAGCCCCCCGTAGCTTTCATGTCTCATGTAAGGACAGACAAAAAGCCGCCAAAATTTCCTTTGCCGTAAAGATCAGAGAAAAGTGTTTTAGAAAGGGGAAAGCATTAAAGTGGCCCTGCTGTTACAGGCGCCAGCGGTTTTAGTCTCAGGTAAACTAATCTTGGTCATGATTCTCTGTCTTCACCTTTCGGCTGGGCGTGGTGGCTCATGCCTGTAATCCCAGGACTTTAGGAGACCGAGGTGGGCAGATCACAAGGTCAAGAGACAGAGACCATCCTGGCCAAGACAGTGAAACCCCATCTCTACTAAAAATACAAAACTTAGCTGGGCATGGTGGCATGAGCCTGTAGTCCCAGCTACTCATGAGGCTGAGGCAGGAGAATCGCTTGAACCAGGGAGTCGGAGATTGCATTGAGCGACAGAGTGGAACTCCATCTCAAAAAAAAAAAATTTACAGAATCTTCCCCTTACCACCACGTCAATAGGGTTCCAGGATAGTAACAGTGGATTACAACCCAGACAGCTGTAAGACACAGGTTCTTATATAAGAAGTTCATAGGAAAACCCGAAGAAAATGGGGAAAAACACAAGAAAACTAAAGCCCCTGGGATATACAACGACAGCAATCGTTACACGCAGTCTAACTCCTGGCCAGATTAATATAAAACCCCACACCAAAAGCCTAATTGCCTCCGTTTTTATTACCTGATGCATCATGTCTGGCTTCTAACAAAAAATTAAAAGGCAAGAGAAAAACACAGAACAAGGCTCAGATATAACAGATTTGAAAATTATCAAAAAAGGAACTCAAAATATCTGTGAGTCATTGTTATGGGCTCTAATGAAAAAAGTAAATGACATGTAAATGTAAGCAGAGAGATGAAAACTTCAAAAGAATCAAAAGGAAATGCTAGATATCAAATGCCTCAACACTCATCTGCGATTCCATCCTCAGCCTTGTCACTCCTCGGTCCCCACCCCACCATGGTGCTTGCTGTGTGTTTTCTTGATCCTGCTGTCCACCTAACCCCCTGGAAGGTGCTGTCCCAACCTCACCTGTGTCCCCTTTCTGGGCTGCTTACCTAGACCACTTGCCCTGGGCTGGCTGTGCCCAGGGGGAGGCTGGGAACATCAGCCGGCTACGCCCTGAGGTAGCTCAGATGCCAGTGTCCCACGGTGAGGACACCTCCGAGGCCGGCTCCGTGTCATCTGCTGGATGGGGTTGAACCCCAGTTGTCCTTCATGGGAATCTTCTCCTGAACCTTGCTGTATGGGTTGCTTTCTCTTCCTTCCACCAGTGCTTCCTGGATGAAGCCCACGGTAAATGTCTTGTGCTTATCCCCATTCTGGAGGCTTCCAAGCAAGCGTAAACTCTGAAAGGGCAGGGGCCGTGAGTGCTGACTGCTTCTCTGGTCACCGTCTCACGGCCTGCCACAGACCTGTGCAGGATAAGGTGGCTACATGAATAACCAAAGGAAGGCGTGGCTGCTGGAGTAAAGTTGTAATGCACACCTACGTGTTCTAGGAAGAGGAAGTTCAGAGTTCACAAACACATCTTAGTGTTTAGACTTACTTATGAGTGTAAAGACCCCTAGCACAGCAGAAAGGGCATTTAAGGAGAGAAAGCTTAGGAACTCCGACACCTAGGAACTTGCTCTGAGATTTCACCACTCCTGTGTCATTTCGTTAATCTGCCAGATGTTCCTGATCAGCCAATGTTTGGAAGAAGGGTAGTTACTGGTCTGCAGCAGGGCACTGGGGCAGGACGCGAGGAGGAAGGCACTGCCTTGGGCCCGGGCAAGGGCCAACTATATGTGACCCCAGGAGCTCCCCTTTTCCACCCCAGGGGCCCCACCTTTGTGTCCAGAGGCCCCTCTACCTGTGTCCGGAATTGGTGGGTTCTTGGTCTCACTGACTTCAAGAACGAAGCCACGGACCCTTGCAGTGAGTGTTACAGCTCTTAAGGTGGTGCGTCTGGAGTTTGTTCCTTCTGATGTTCGGACGTGTTCGGAGTTTCTTCCTTCTGGTGAGTTCGTGGTCTCCCTGGCTCAGGAGTGAAGCTACAAACCTTCGCAGCGAGTGTTACGGCTCTTAAGACGGCGCATCTGGAGTTGTTCATCCCTCCCGGTGGGCTCGTGGTCTCGCTGGCTTCAGGAGTGAAGCTACAAACCTTCGCGGTAAGTGTTACAGCTCATAAAAGCAGTGTGGACCCAGAGTTAGCAATAGCAACATTTATTGCAAAGAGCAAAAGAACAGAGCTTCCACAGCGCGAAAGGGAACCCCAGCAGCTTGCCACTGCTGGCTCCGGCAGCCTGCTTTTATTCTCTTATCTGGCCCCACCCACATCCTGCTGATTGGTAGACCCCAGTGGTCTGTTTTGACAGGGTGCTGATTGGTGTGTTTACAATCCCTGAGCTAGACCCAAAGGTTCTACAAGGCCCCACCTGAGTAGCTAGATACAGTGTCTATTGGTGCATTCACAAACCCTGAGCTAGACACAGGGTGCTGATTGGTGCATTTACAATCCCTTAGCTAGAAATAAAGGTTCTGCAAGTCCCCACCAGACTCAGGAGCCCAGCTGGCTTCACCCAGTGGATCCCTCACCGGGGCTGCAGGTGGAGCTGCCTGCCAGTCCCGCGCTGTGCGCCGGCACTCCTCAGCCTTTGGGCGGTCGATGGGACTGGGCGCCGTGGAGCAGGGGGCGGCGCTCGTCGGGGAGGCTTGGGCCGCACAGGAGCCCATGGAGGGGGTGGGAGACTCAGGCATGGCGGGCTGCAGGTCCCGAGCCCTGCCCCGCGGGAAGGCAGCTAAGCCCCGGTGAGAAATGGAGCGCAGCGCCAGTGGGCCGGCACTGCTGGGGGACCCAGTAAACTCTCCGCAGCCGCTGGCCCGGGTGCTAAGCCCCTCATTGCCCGGGGTCGGCGGGGTCGGCAGGGCCGGCCGGCTGCTTCGAGTGCAGGGCCTGCCAAGGCCACGCCCACCCGGAACTCCAGCTGGCCCCCAAGCGCCGCGCGCAGCCCGGGTTCCCGCTCGCGCCTCTCCCTCCACACCTCACTGCAAGCTGAGGGAGCCGGCTCCGGCCTCGGCCAGCCCAGAAAGGGGCTCCCACAGTGCAGCGGTGGGCTGAAGGGCTCCTCAAGTGCCGCCAAAGTGGGAGCCCAGGCAGAGGAGGCGCCCAGAGCGAGCGAGGGCTGTGAGGACTGCCAGCACGCTGTCACCTCTCCTAACCACCTCGGCTCAGGTCAGCTCTTTCTTTCCCTCTTGTAAAATTCATCATTTGCATTTACATGTTGTTTCTAGTGTTTTTGCAAGAATAACATTTTTATTTTTATGTGGTAAATAGTAAAGTCCATCAATCGCCCCCTTTATGGTGTTTCCTTGGATGTTTTGCATGGGAACGGCCTCCTGTCACGAGGTCAGAAAAACATCGATTTCCATTTCCCCCCAGTCCTGCCGTGGTTTCTGTCTTCACCCCATGCAGCACTTACCTCCTCAATTGGCAAATGAGGTGAGGTAGGAGTCAAGCTGGAGACCTGCCCCAGAGGTGGACGATTCTGCAGCCCTTTACGGCCCTCTCTAAATGGAAATGCCACAGTGCCAGCTCCTGAATCCTAATGTGTGGAAGTGTCTGCCTGTGGCCTTTCTTATTTATTATACTCTTGCCTTAGCATCGAACTGTTTTAGTTTGTATTGCCTTATAGTCCTTTCCTCTCTCTCTTTTCAAAAAAGAAGGAACAGAGAATAAATAGCATGACTGAAGTCCATGCACCTACCAACTAGCATGAGCAACTGTTAACATTCTGGAAGTTTCCTTCAGTTATCTCTCTTTTATAAAACAAATCCAGGGCTTCAGATAAAATTGAAGACCTCTCCAGGGTTTCTTCTCCTGTGGCTGACCCTCTCTGTCTCTCCCCAAAATCTGTCACTGTCATGAAGTTTGTGTCACTTTTCTTTTGCAATCAACATCATGTATTTTTATTAACTAGATATATAGGTACACACGCACGTGCGCACACACACATATGTCTAGCAATCATAATGCTGTTCTAAGTTTTTAAAATGTACGGATATAGCATTCTATCTTATTGGCTTTTACATTTTTTTTACTAGTATTTTTGAGACCTAAAATTCATTGTTACTGTTTCGTTGTATTTTTTCATATCACTCCATAGAATGTTATCTACTCATTTCTTTGTGGACTGACACTTGCACTGCTGTGGTGGACGTTTGTGTGATGTCATTGTGGAAGATGGCGTGTTCCTTTAGGATGCCTGCCTGGGAATGGAGCGTCTAACCTGCAGAGCATCCTCTGAGGATATCGGCAGAGTTTTTAGCAGAGATGTTGTGGCAGTTTATCCCCCGCTGGCTGCATGCGTGTTCTGTTGATTTGCACATCCTTACCAATCCTTGGTGTGGCTGGAACTGGGGATGTTTACAATGCTGTTCACTGTGGTTTAATTTCCATTTCCTTGGTCACTTAGAAAAGTGGGACTCCGGCTGGGCATGGTGGCTTATGCCTGTATTCCCAGCACTTTGGGAGGCTGAGGTGGGAGGATCACCTAAGATCAGGAGTTCGAGACCAGCCTGACCAGTATGGTGAAACACCGTCTCTACTGAAAAAAAAAAAATTAGCCAGCCCTGGTGGCAGGCGCCTATAATCCCAGCTACTCAGGAGGCTGAGGCTGGAGAATTGCTTGAGCCCGAGAGGTGGAGGTTGCAGTGAGCCGAGATTGTGCCACTGCATTCCAACCTGGGTGACAAAGCGAGACTCCATCCACCCC
The DNA here is from genome assembly GCF_029281585.2 of Gorilla gorilla gorilla. Classification (NCBI taxonomy): domain Eukaryota; kingdom Metazoa; phylum Chordata; class Mammalia; order Primates; family Hominidae; genus Gorilla; species Gorilla gorilla. The sequence continues at coordinate 45,506,557 of NC_086018.1, forward strand.
CACCCCCAAAAAAAAGTGGAACCTCATTTGTAATTTCATTGACCGTTGAACTTTCATCTTCCATAAAGCATCTCTGTGTTTTTGCTATTGGGCACTTTGCCCTTTCTTATTGAATTATAGAAGATCTTTACATATTCTGGATACTAGTCATATGGTGGTTTCAATGAAAACACCTTTTGCTAGTCTGTGGCTCATTTTGAGTTTATTTCTGGTGCCTTTTTCTTGTCAGAATTGTAAAGTATAATCTCTGTGTGTGATCAGTACTTTCCCCCAGGTGTTGTGCTGATTGTGTGTTGTCTAATGGACATGTTCTCACCATGAGAATACAAAGATGGTTTCCTCTATTTTCTTCTAAAGTTTTGTTCCCTGGCTGACTTTAATCCTCTGGAATTCGTATTTGCATATGGTATGATATAAGGATATCATTTCACTTCACTTATTTGTTTTCACCATGGTTTTTTGATAGCCAGTTTTCCCCTGATTGACACCCTGACCACATATCAACTTTCCTCACACGCGTGGCCATGCTTTAGAACTCTTGACCTACCTCTGGTGAATTATCTATTACACATCTGTGAGCCAGTATCATCTTGTTTCAGTTACTGAAATGTTATATTGATAACCCATATATACTGCATACATTAAAAGAGATTTTATATATGTTCTCTTTTTACAGAATTATCTTTTTATACATTTGCTTTTTATAGAATGCTTTCAATTTTTTAATGTAAATATTCTAAACGTAGAGAAAAGCATGGAGGGTAATACAGTGCCCTCTCAGGTACCTTCCCCCCTTGCTTTGTTAGTCTAACAGATTTTTGCTTCAGATCTTTTCTGTAAAGAAGGTTTGTTGCTGTTTTTAAGTGAAAAAGATCATTATGAACAGAGTGACACCCAGTTTGTTCTCCCAACTCCCATTTTTCTTTTTCTTTAAGGTCATCCAATTCTGAACTTGTATCATTTTATATTTTTGCTGCATATGTCATGTTCATAAACAACTGATTGTATTTTCTGCAGGTTTCAGAGGTTTATTTTGAATTGATCCTGAGCTAGATACATGCTTTTACAGTTCATTCATTTTAACTGCTGTAGAGAGTTCCATTGTGTGCATAGGCCACACTTTTTTCATTCATTCTCTTTTGGTGAACTTTTAATTTGATCTGCTTTTTTCTATAATAATCAACCATTGTCCTGGAGCATATGTAGAGTATCTTTTTGTATCTGCATCTGAGGGAGTGGCTTCTGGGTTATAAAAAACAGATTCAACAGGCCTTCTTTATCCATGGGGAACACGTACCAAGACCCCTAGGGGATGTATGAAGTCACAGATAGTGCCAAACTCTATAGACACCATGTTTTTTTTTTCCATCAAATAACCAAGGCAGCTCCTAAGTGGCTCAATGGGTGAAGAGTGTAGACAGCATGGATAGCTGGACGAAGGGATGATTCCAGGCAGAGCTGGACAGGATGGAATGCCGTGGCTTGAGATTTCATCATGCTGCTCCGAACAGCATGCAATCAAAAACTTACAAATTATTTATTTCTGGAAGTTTCCATTTATTATTTTTGGACCATGGTTGAATGAGGATAACTGAAACTGTGGGAAGTCTGACTGTGGCTAAGGGGGAACTACTATATCTTCACTTTTGCTATTAATGACCTCATCTGCAAAGTGGTTGTTCCAGTTGATGTACCCAAGTATCATGAGACACACATCCTTGTGGGTACCCTTCTCTCCCTACCCGTCTTTTCTCTCTCTGTCTCTGAGACAACTTCTAGGAGGTTTGCCTATATGATTAGGCTTTCCAAAGAAGCAGCTTTTAGTTTTGTTGACTGTTTTCTTATTTTATTTTATTTTATTTTTTTGAGATGGAGTTTCACTCTGTCACCCAGGCTGGAGTACAATGGTGCAGTCTCGGGTCACTGCAATCTCCACTTCCTGGGTTCAAGTGATTCTCCTGCCTCAGCCTTCTGTGTAGCTGGGATTACAGGCAACCGCCACCACACTCAGCTGAATTTTGTATTCTGCCTGCCTTGGCCTCCCAAAGTGCTGGGATTATAGGCGTGAGCCCCTGCACCCAGCCTTTGTTGACCCTTTTCATTTTGAACTTGCTTTCTGTTTATCAATGTGAGCTCATCATATTATTTATTTCCTTTCTTCTACCCTCTTGTGTCCATTCTGTTCTTTTTTCAGCATCTAAAGTAGAATATTTCATTCATTTATTTTCCATCTTTCTTTTTTTCTTCAGCGTTTGAGGCTATATATTTTCCTGTAATCATTCCCCATCTTGTTTTTCTCATTGTAAAATTGGGGTAATGATCTTATCTAGTTCATTAATTTTGTTTCCCATTTATTGATTTAAACTTGCTATCTTTACTATTTCCTTCCTGCTTTATTATTTTTCTTCTTTCCTTCTTGTGCTTACTCTCTTCCTTCTCAGCCTCTAAAGTGGAACACTCATTGATGTGTAGTCTTTCTTATTTGTCACAGTGATATCGTTTGGCTGTGTCCCCACCCAAATCTCATCTTCAGTTGTAGCTTCCATAATCCCCACATGTCATGGAAAGGAAATGGTGGGAGGTAATTGAATCATGGGGGCAGGTTTTCCCGTGCTGTTCTCATGAGAGTGAATAAGTCTCATGAGATCTGATGGTTTTATAAAGGGCAGTTCCCCTGCGCACGCTCTCTTGCCTGCCACCATGTAAGACGTGCCTTTGCTCCTCCTTAGCCTTCTGCCATGATTGTGAGGCCTCTCCAGCCATGTGAAACTGTGAGTCCATGAAACCTCTTTCCTTTACAAATTACCCAGTCTCGGGTATGTCATTATTAACAGTGTGAGAAGAGACTGATACACACTGTCTTCAAGGGGATGCATCTTTCTGTGCTCATCATTCCAGGCCTCATATCTGTCTTCACTTTCAACAGGTTTACTTTTGTCAGCCGTGCCCCCCTCCCACCCTTTCTGTCCTCCAAGCCTAGGGGCCCCTGCTGTTTAGGGATTGTCTCACCACTTTTTCACATTTCCTTCTTGAGCCTTTGTAAAACCTCACGTCTATGTGGATGTCTGCTGGCAGTGTGACCCTCTTCCAGGTGAAGCTCTGAGAGGCCAGAGGCCTTAGCTGTCTTGCTCTCTCCTGCATCCTTAGCACTCAGCAGGCATCCTGGGTCTTGGTAGAATCCTGACAACATTGGTGAGTGATTTGGGGCAAGGGAGGGATAGGGAAGCATAAGTGGTTTGTCCCTGCTGTGGCATGTGTCAGAATTTTATTCCTTTTTATGGCCAAATAATATTTCAGTGCATGTGTATACTACATTTTGTTTATCCATTTGTCTGTTGATAGGCATGTGGGTTGCTTCCACCTCTTGGCGATTGTAAGTTGCCCAATACTTTACTCTGTTGACACACCACTGAGTTTCAGGAAGAGCCATCTGTGTTATCATTGCTTCCACTTCACAGTTGAGGAATCTGATTGCTAGGGACTAGGGGAATTTTATTTCTTCAAGGTACATGGAAAGTGACAAAGAAGACAGGTGGACCTCCACTAAAACATTCAATCTGTGGGCTCAGGGATTTCGTCTGGCTTAGTCATTATGGCATCCCTGGTTCTAGAACAGTCATTGACACATAGCAGATGCTCCACAGAGATTTGTAGACTGAGTGGCTGACCCACAGGCCCCCTTCTGAACCTTGTTCTGTAACCTTCTCCTAAACCACGCTCTGTCTTTGTGCCTCTTTCTTGCAAGTGCTTTGTGATTATTGCCCGACAGAGTTCTGCAGTGAAGACAGATGAGTCTCATGAATCCTCATCAGGAATTCAGAGGGCTGTTTAGCAGTTCCACACCCAGATCACCAGGTAGAACACTTCTGCCTAATGAAGGTCACTGAGCCCACCTTCCCATGGCTGTTCTTACTAGTGAGATCTGGAGGCTACACCTGGCAGTGCTCTGAGGCCAAAAGGTTGTGTGGATTACAGAACTCTGCTTGCAAATGAATGTTTGGTGATCCCTCCCTTGAATCAGGCAGCAGTTACTTCCTTGTAGTAACTCCTTATTTAAATAAACTTGGAAAAAGTGACAACTCCAATCAAACTTACAGCAGACTTTTTGCCCCCTCCTCTTGGAAAGGCTGAAGTGACATGGTGGTTTCTAAGGTAACCAACAATAGACATCATGATTATTAAGTGGCACAGTGAGCAGAAATGGCATGCCGGGCCACTGCAAGGCCACCCATCAGCCTTGGATGGGAGCAATAGTTTCTCCTCCAAGACCTCCTTTTGTTCTACTTTCCTCCCCATCAGTTATAAAGCAAGGTAGTTCTAGCCAGATGATTCCCAAATAGGAGGTGCTGCTCTCCTTGTTGCTTTCTGGTTGGATTAATTTTGTTTACGCAGGTTGAGAATGGAGGGAAATTTTTCACACAGCAGAATGGTCCCTGCCTTCCCGTAAGACAAAAATGCTGAGAAAGTTGAAACCAGGGAAAGGCTGAAGGGCTTACAATGCATTCGCCCACCTCTGCATCCCCATAACCCAGCCCTGCCTGCCCCAAATGCCCAGTCTTACTTGCAGTGTAGACCACTGCCTTGTCTTTCAGATTAAGTCTGCATGTGGCTCCAGTGACACAATTTATTGTGTTCAACTTCATTCTCCCTAGGGTGTTGTACCTCCTGTTCTGCCACTTCCTGTCTTGTGTGCTACTTCCTATTCTATGTTCCATTTTTTGTTCTATGCTCCACTTTCTGTTCTGTGTTCCACTTCCTGTTCTGAGTAAGTCCCACCCATTCTATGTTCCACTTTTTGTTCTACGCTCCACTTCCTGTTCTGTGTTCCACTTCCTGTTCTGAGTATGCCCCACTTCGTGTTCTGTATCCCCTTTCATGTCCTATGTCCCACTTCCTGTCCTGTGTCCCACTTCCTGTTCTGAATTATCCCTTCCTGTTCTGGACCCTTCTGCTTCAGTAGGCACTTGAGTATTGGGAGTGCCCAAGGACGTGTCCTTCATCTGCTCTTCTACCTACTCACCTTGGGACCTCCCACCACCTTGGGACCTCCCACCTTGCTTCTGACACATTCTGGGCAGTGCACTTGGGCCCAGTGCTGTTTTTCCTGCTCCTCAAATATATCAAGATTGTTCCCAGCTCAAGGCTGATGCCCTCATTTCTTCTGCCAATACATTTCTTCCCACAGTGACTCTTAAGGCTGCTTTTCCACAATGTTCAGCCCTCATGTAAAATGTTGCCCATCCTGACCATCCTCTCTCGCTTCCACACCGGCATGTATGGCCCCCATTCCTGCCTCCCCTTGGCTCTAGATCCATGTTGTCCAATGTGACAGCCATGAACCCCATGTGGCCACTTAGCCTGTGAAGTGTGGCTGGTCTGCATGGAGATGAGCTGTGAGTGGGAACTACACTCCAGATTTCAAAGACTTATTTTGAAAAGTAGAAAGTAAAATGGCTCAATATTTTGTTTTTACTGGTTACTTATTGAAATAATATTTTTGATCTATTGAGTTAAATGATCTATATTATTAAAAAAATAATTTCACTCAAAGGGTACAAAGTTTTAGTTAAATAGGAGGAATAAGTCCTGGAGACCTATTGTACGGCATGGTGACTGTAGTTAACAATAAATAACATATTGTACACTTCAAGATTTCTCAGAGTAGGTTTTAAAAGTTCTCACTACAAAAATAAACACACGAGGGGATAGATAAGTTAATTAGCTTGATTTATTTATTCCACAGTGTATATACATGTATCAAAACATCTCCTTGTACACCATAAATATATATACATTTTAATTGTCAATTAAAAACATAAATTAAAAATCAATTTCACTTTTTAAAATACTTTTAAACATATGGCTACTATAGAATTTAAAGTTGCATTCATGGCTTACATTTGTGGCTTATTATGTCTGTACTGGGGGGCAGCATAGCTCTAAAGCCAAATGACTGGGTTTGCAGCTGTGCTGACTCTTATTAGCTGTGAAGCCTGTGAAATTTCCTTAACAAGCCCATGCCTCAGTTTTTCCTCTGCACAGTGGAGAGAAGGATATTAAGCATGTGAAGCCCTTCCACAGGGCTGAACGCATTATGATAAGTCCTCACTTAACATTAGCTGTTAGTACTATTCATTTCATTTGTGCATTTGAATGACCTTGTTTTATTTTCCCTCCTCACACTTAGCAGTCCAGGAGATGACTCTGTTTAATCATTTGTGCACTTATTTCTGTTTGGTCCTGCTTTTAGTTGTCAGCTCTGTGAACACAGGGACTTGCCTGTTTTGCACACAGTGTGTCCTCAATCCTGTTCTGGGCCCACCTCACAGTAGGAGGTGCTGCTCAGGCAATGCATGCTCAGGCACACAGGACTGCTCAGGCAATGCGTGCTGAGCAAATGAATACATGAGTGAAGCTGTGCTGTGATCCCTCATGCCTTCTCATCCTGTCCTGACACTTGCACCCACTCTTTTGAAAAGAAGCCATTAGTGGGTGGCATAAGTACGTGTTTGTGAAATGAATGGATGCATAAACAGAAAGGCAGTGGTGGAGGATGGGGGAGAATGCATGAAGTTCTGCAGTGTTGAGAGGAGAGAAATACTCCCACAGCCCAGGCTGCATGTCCTCGGCCTGATGGGATCCCAGGTGAGGATGGAGTGAGGCTGCTGGAGGCTTGGTGAGTGAGAATGTCAGGACATGAATGACCTTTGTCTTCGTGCTGACACACCACTGCAAGCTCAGGGGTCTGGTTCCGAGGAAGGCATGAACATGGGTGAAGTTGGGCGCCACAGTCTGGGAGAGCCTTTTCAATTGAATTCGCCCTCCAATATCATCTGGGTGAGCTTTTGTGAGATACTCAGCTGCTGCTTGGAGCCCCTGCTCACCATCTGGAAATGAGGATGCTACACCTACCCAGCAGAACCGATGTGCAATGCCTCAGGGGAGAAAGGCAGCAGGAAGGAGGTCAGATCAGTGGGCCCTGGACACCCTGCCTCCCCCGCTGTGGGGCCTGTGGCTGCCTCTCCAGGGCCCAGCCCAGCTCTCAGACCAACTTCTCAGTGAGGCATGAAAAACCAATGGTGATAGAATACTGCTTAGACATTACCCCCTAAAGATAGTTTTCAATTAATTTGCATGAATGTTTCTTTCTCAATGACTAATTGATTGATTGAGTTCCCATATTGTTCTCCAAAGGATAGCTGTTTTCACAATTGCAGCTGCTCTTTCATTCAGCCGGCTTCCCTCAGGGCCTACTTGGGGCAGGGCTGGGGCTGGGCGTGGAGACCCAACCACGGTCAGTCCAGTCCTGGCCCACGGTCAACTCTTATCTGCTGGGGGAGGCAGCCAGCAGACAGGAGCCAGGACTGTGGGGCAGGGCCTGAGTGGGGAGGGCTAAGTCAGCTCCCAGGGTGACCCAGCTCCTGCTGAGACCTCTCTGCCAGCAAAGAGGTCACTAAGGGAAGTCCGGCCCTCCCCTTTTCCTGACGGCTGGTTTATCTGTCTGTTCCTGCCCTTCCTCTTGCCGCTCAGTCGTTGAGGTGCTTTCCACCAGCTCCCTTTGACTTGGTCTTACCTCTGCTGCTTAGCAGAGAGGTCTCAGCAGGAGCTGGGTCACCCTGGGAGCTGATAAACAAGGAATTAAATATCCTTGGCTCTGGTTCAAGGTCACTGGATCCTGTGGGTGACAGAGATGGTGAGACAGGTGGTTGTCGACAAAGACTCTTTGCTTGATCAAACTTTTTTGGCTCCTCTGAGCCTCTTCTGCACTCAGCCTTGGCCTGATTAGCCCCATTTCAGCAGAGTCCTGCTAAGCCAGTTTGCTGAGCATCCTTTCACACTTGGTATCTACTCCAGCTCCTCTTTCCTTCTTGATATCTGATCACCTCTAGGAAGAATCCTATTGGGCCAGTTTAGCAAGAATTTTCTACCCTTGATACCCACTCAAGTCCCTCTCGGTCATTTTCCATCCTGTCCTTGCTGAATTCAGAGTTGAGCCCAATCTCTCCCCTCTATGGCAGTAGTCTCAAATAAAGCTTGTCTTGCCATTTTTAAGCAAGTGTCTGATGAATAATTTTTCTATTACAGTGGGAAGAGATGGGGAACAATGGAGAGGAATGAGGAGGGGCAGGATAAAGTCTTTGTAAGGCAGAGGGGTTTAGACTTTCTGTAAAGACCACAGTGTGCCTCGCCCTGAGTTAAATGCTCAAAAGCTTCCAGAAAGAGAAAAGTCCAGGCCCTTCTTCTGAGGACCAGAGGAACCACCTGTGTGGTTTAGGGTGAGCCCTGAGCTGAGTTCAAGTCTCCTTCCAAACCCCCCGATCTGTGCCCCGGCTGGACCTCAGTTGCCCTATGTGTGAAGTGGACCAATGAGGAAGGCAGCCAGTGTTTCCTGCATGTTGCTGTCCAAGCTTCCTACAGCACCCAGGGGCCATGGAATTATAACTGGCTACTGGACTGTGAAGTACTAGTGAGATGGATGAAGACCCCAGGCGCTCTTTTTGGTGTGTCCTCTCCTGACACAGCAACAGTGGAGCAGGGGCTGAAATCATTTACTAATGAGAGCTGGGGGGCTCAGAGAGGTGGAGGGCTCGAGGTCACACAACCACTTAGTGGCGGTGGGCTGAGCTGGGATGCAGCCTTCATCCCCTCAGACACTGCCTCCTTATCAGCTGCACAGCAAATGCGTATGGAGCCCCTGGCTTTGCTCTCGCATCAGGCCGGCATCTGACCCTCGGAACCCAGCCACTTCTCTCTGTAACTGCATCAGATTCCTTTATTCTTTCTGAGCTGTGACCCAGAAAAACCCCATTTGTGGAGCACAAAGCTTGCTGCCTGCCTGGAATTCACGAGCAAGCACATAATCACTCCCTTTGGATACCCGGTGCTTCGGTTGGAGAAGGAGGCCCTGCCAGTAGGAACCAGACCAAATGGGCTGAAGGTGCAGGAGCACGTGGGGCCCATCTCTCTGCACCTGGGATCTGTAGTGCTCAGGACCTGGCACCAGGCAGAATTTGTTTTCTTGCTTTGAATGGATAAAAGATGGAGCCTTACAAAAGCAATGGCCTGAGCAGAGGAGGCAGCCCCATTAGGAGATATGCCCTGGAGCTGAGCCCTTTTGGGGACAGGCTGATGGGACATAGGAGCAGAGGGCTCCAGAAGAAGGACCAGGGATCAGAAATATTAAAGAGTCCTCAGAGGCAGGTTGAGCCTCCACCTTCACCTGTTAGAGATTGTCTGGAAATCTGGTGCAAATCCTATACCCAGGAGTGGGGGCTCCCCAGGCAGTGAAGGCACAGAGTCTTCATGATCAGTAAACCAGTGCTGTGTAGAGGTGGACAGCACTCCCTGTCAGGAAAACAAATGCATTTCTCTGTTTTCCTAGAAGTTTGGAAATCCGGGCTGCTGCCTTTTAGTTACAAAGCACCTGGGCCCCTTTGCTAGGCACTGACTGAGAATCCAAGCAGGGCAGACCTATGCTGGGAGCTGAATCCATACTGATGACCAACCCAGGCCTTTTCCTGGGAGCTTCCCAGTCCAGTGAAGGGCACAGACTAGAACCAGAAATGTTCCAAAAATGGTGTGGCAAGTGCATGGCTGAACCCAGGAAACTGGGGTCAGAGAGAGAGAGGAGGTGGCTACTGGCCTAAGACTTGAAACAAGACAGTGATTTCACCAACTTTCTAAATTGGAAAGAGTAGTTTAGACAGAACGGGCAAATCTGCAAAGGCACACTGTTGAGGTCCCCAAATATAATTGGTTCTTTTTTAGAGGCATCAATCCCATTCATGAGAGCAGCATCCTCATGAGCTAATCACCTCCTAAGTGTCCCCCTTCTTAATTCTGTTGCACTGGGGATTAAGTTTCAACATGAATTTTGGAGAGGCCACCATCATTCAATCCATAGCAGAAAGCAAATCCTGAATGGGATGCATGGAGCAGCTCCAAGAGGGCCCTGGAAAGGAAATAACAGCAGGCAGATTGGCGAAGTAGAGAAGAATTTGAAGGAGCGCCAAACTGGTGGTTCGGTCCCCATTTTATTTTCCTCTGCTACTGCCCAGACTGGACTTGAAGTCTGCATGAAATATCAAAGAATGCACCAGTTACAGAGAAAAAGAGCTTAAAGAAGAACCTTTGATTTCTGGCCAGAGGAATGGGAAAGTATACACCAACGGTCCAGAGACAGAGGGGAAAATTCATTGTTTTTCCCCCCTTTTATTCATTTTCTCTTGCCCCAGCTACCCAGGCAATCTTTCTAGCGTGCAAAAGAAGTGGAGGCTGGAAAGAAACTCCAAACACTTAGGAAAGGCAATACTTTCCTATGACTAGGGGTGGTAATAGAAGCAATAGAATGAGTTTCTGTTCCTGTTTTTCCTCTCTCATCCTGCTGTTTGACCTAGACACAATGTGGTTTTGGAAAATAATAGCAGAGCAGAAAAATGTTAGCCTCAGGTTTCTGGCTCAAGGACTGCAAAAGGTTGCTCCAGGGAACCAAAAAGTGTTGGAGACATCATGAAGAGGAAGGAGGCCAAGGAGCTGTCCTATAAAACTATGTATAAACTCTTGAGTTCACCTTCAAGCTGTGCATGAATGGATCTGAGCTTCAATAACAACCCAGAGACTTTGAGAGCTGAACTACGGACTGCACCATTGCCTAAGTCTGAGATTGGCCACTCAATGGCTCACACTGGAAAATCTTAATAGCACTGCAAAGCATTTAAAAACTTTTCAAACACAGAAAAAATGGTCAGAACTATGTTCTGAACATAACCAGATTGATTATCTGCTAAACAAAATCATCAACTATATAATATAGTATTTAAAATTTTCAAGATATAATCCAAAATTAATTGGTATACAAAGAACCATGACAAAGATAGCTTGTAAGGTAAAAGTAAATCACAGACACCAACACCAAGATGACACTTACATTGAAATTATTAGAAAAACACTTTAAAGTAGCTATCAAAACCATGCTCTATGAAGTAATGGCAAACACTTGGAAACAAATGGAAAGGAAGAAAGTCTTCACAAGGAAAAATAAGTTATAATGAAGAATAAAATAAAAATCTTAGGACCAAAGAATATAAGAACTGAAATTTTAAATATTCAAATGAATTTCATAGCAGATTGGAGATGACAAAGAGGAAACTGGAAGATAAGTTAATATAAAGTATCAATTCTGAATCAGAAAGAAAACATATTAAGAAAATGTATGGAACCCCAGGGACCTGTGAAAGAAAAACAAAGTTCTAACATTTATGTAATTAGAGTCCCAGAGAAGTAAGAATAAGATACAGGAAAAAAAAAAAAATACTTGAAAAAAAAATACTGGTTTAAAACTTCCCAAATTTGGGGAAAGACATAAACTTACAGATTCAAGAACAAGTTAAACTCAAAGAAATTCTCCACCAGAAAAATAATAATCAAACTGCTGAAAACTAAAAAAAAAAAAGTATCCAGAGAAAAGAATGTAAGGTAGTAATCATTCAAATAACTGCAGATTTCTCATGACAAAACAGGAAGACTAGAAGGAACGAAGTGACATCACATTGTTAAGTACTGAGAAAAAGAAGTATTGACCCAGAATTCTAGATTCCACAACAATATCTTTCAGGAGTGAAAGAGACAGATGAAGAAAGTTTAAGATAACTTGTGGCCAGTAGGCCTGCTTTAAAATAAATACTGAAGGAAGCTTTTCAGAAATAAGAAAAATTATACCAGACAGATATTTGGAACATTGAGAATGAAGGAAGAGCAAAGGAAATGGTGACTATCTAGGTAAACATAATGATACACTATTTTCCTCTTAAGTTCTTTAAAACAAGTATGATTACTGAAAGGAAAAATTATTGAGATTTTCAATGATTGTAAACATGATATACATAAATGCTACAACATACAAGAAATGGTAAAGAAACTATCATGGTCAGGTTTCTATATTCCACTTGAAGTGGTAAAATGTTAATTCATACTTAACTATGAAAAGCATGTACATTATAACTCCTATGGCTATCACTGAAATCTACACAAAAGGTACTGGATAGTACTAAATAGATAAAATAATATACTAAAATATTAAAATAATGCAGTCAGACAAAACAACAACAAAAAGGTAAGTAGTCTAAATACACATGCCAATTAAAAGACAGAAATTGCAAGTAAGTCATAAAAACCACATATTGTGTGATTTCATTTATGTGAAATGTCCAGAATAGGCAAATTCACAGAGAGAGAAAGTAAATTAGTGGGTGCCTGGGGCTGATTCAGGGGAAAAATTGAATGGCTGGTAATGAGTATGGAGCCTCTTTTTGAGGTGTTTAAAATGTTCTAAAATTAGATTGTGGTGATGATTACACAATTCTGTGAATATACTGAAAAGCAAGCAACTGTATACCTTAAATGAGTTAATTTTATGGCATTTGAAATATAGCTCATAATACTGTAAAAATTGACACATTAGAAAATAAAATAGTATAATTATATTTTAAAAGATAATCAAAATGGATGAAAGACACAATTATATGGTCTTTAAAAATTCCACTTTGAGTATAATAATATGGGTAAGTTAAAAGTAAAACGATGGATAAAGATATATAATGTACACATTAATCAAAGGAAACCTGAAATGGTTATGCTAATACCATGTGTTGACTTCAGAACAAAAAAAAAGATCAGAGATAAAGAGGGGTATTTCAGAATAATAAAAGGGCTAAATTACCAATCAAGAAGATATAATAACCCTAAATTGGTTTGCACCTAAAAATAGAGCTTCAAAATATATGAAGCAAAAACTGATAGAACTGAAAGGAGAAATGAACAAATTGGTAATTATATTTGGAGACTTCAACACATCCTTGTTAGTTGTCAATAGAACAAGTAGGCAGAAATCCTGGAAAAATGTAGAAGACTGAACTACACCTTTAGTCCCATCCACTAAATCAATCAATATAATTCACCATATTAAAAGAATAAAAAGAAAAACCATATGATTAACCAAATTTTTGCAAAAAAAATTTGACAAAATTCAACTCCTTTCATGACAAAAACTGTCAACAAACTAGGAATAGGAAATGTCAGAAATTTTCTTCACCTGATAAAGGACATCTTCCAAAAATCTACAGCTAACGTCATACTTAATGAAAATCTCAAGGCTTTCTTCCTAAGATTAGGAATAAGACAAAGGATGTACACTTTCATCACTTCTATTTAACATCAGCTACTAGAGGTCCTAGGCAGTGCATTAAAGCAAAAGAAAGAGAAAAAGAAGAAAGAAAAAAAGAAGAAAAGAAAGAAAGGAAGAAAGAAAGAGCATACACATTGAAAAGGAAGAAATAAAATTGTCACTATTCACATATGAAGCTATTATGTATATAGAAAATCTTAAGGAATCTTTTGAAAAGTTGCTACAATAAATACATTTACCACAGATGCAAGATAAAAGGTCAATATAAAAATTATATTTTTACATATTAGCAATGAGCATTTGGAAACCCAAATTAATAGAAATAACACTACTAAAAATAGTTTCATACAAAGTGGAATACTGGGCTGTAAACCTAACAAATATGTACAGAATTAGTATGCTAGAAACATCAAAACATGGATTAAGAAATCAAAGACCTACATAAATGGAGAGATACTATATTCGTGGATAGGAAGACTCAATATAGCTAAGATACAAATTCTTCCCATATGGACCTATAGATTTAATGCAGTTTCAACAAAAATCCAGGCTGGGTTTTTGTTTTTTGGAGACATAAACTAATTCTAAAATGTGTAAGGAAAACGAAAGGAACTACAATAGCCAAAACAACTTTTAAAGAGAGGAATCAATTTGGAAAAACTATACTACCTAATTTTAAGACTTATTTTAAAACAACAGTAATCAAGACAATGTGATATGGCAAAGGGATAGATCTATGAATCAAAGGAACAGAATGGAATATACAGAAACAGGCCCACATCAGTATGTGTAATTGACTCCCGACAAAGGTTCACTAGAGAAAGGATTATCTTTTCAACAAATGGTGCTGGAACAATTGGGCATTTGTATATAAAAAAGAACCTGGATTTAAACTTTACAATTCATACAAAAATCAGTTCAAAGAGAGTTATAGATCTAAATGTAAAAGTGCAATTATAAACTTTTTAGAAGAAAAATTATAGGGGTAAAATTTTTACGACCAGTTAGGCAAGGAACACCAAAAATATGGTTTATAAAAGGAAAAGAAAGATAAATAAGACCTTATCAAAACAAAAGATTTTGCTCTGTAAAAGACCTTGTTAAAAGGATAAAAAGACAAATTCCAGACTAGGAGAGAGTATTTGTAAGTCACATATTTGATAAAAGACCTCTATTCAGAGTATATTTTTTAAAAACCTCTCAAATTCAACAGTTAGAAACAGACAATCCAATGGAGATAAAATAAGCATAAGATTTCAACAGATGCTTCTTCAAGTTAAGACATACAGATGGCAAAAAGGAACATGAAAAGATACTCAACATTATTAGCCATTAGGGAAATGCAAATTAAAACCACCATGAGATGTCTCTACACACTTATTGTACAAGGTAAAATTAAAAATCTGACAGTATCAAGAGCTGCTGAGGATGTGGAACTACTGGAATACACATATATTGCTGACGTGTCATATATTGTTGAATGCAAAATAGTACACAGAGCTATTCTGGAAAACAGTTTGGCAATTTCTTATAAAATTAATCATGTACTTACCATGTGACCCAGCAATCCAATCCCATTCTTAGGTATTTACTATGGAGAAATGAAAGCTCTGCACATGTATGTTTACAGCAGCTTTATTCATAATCATGAAAAAGTAGAGAGAACCCAAGGGTCCTCTAGCAGGTAAATGGACAGACTGTACTGCCTCCATGTGACGCAGTCTATGTGTCAATAAAAAATAAATGAATATTTATAGATGCAACAACATGGATACATTTCAAGGGCGTTAGGCTACGGGGAAGAAGACAGTCTCACCGTATGATTCCACTTATATCATCCCTAGAAAGGCTAAATGAGAAAGACAAAGAATAGCTCAGTGGTTTCCAGGTTACAGGGGTTGGGAGAAGCTTCAGGGAATAATTTGGGGGTGATGAGATTGTTCTCTACCTTGATTATAGTGGCAGTTACGTGAATCTGTGTGTGTTAAATCTCATTGAACTGTAAACCAAAAAAGTCATTTTACTGCATGTTAATAATGTTTTAAAATTTTTACTATAAATTATTTTTTAGAATTATTATTAAATAATAAGTGTTCTATGGGTTTCTACTACAACTTTCTTTTTTAATATTTGTTTTATTTCAATAGCTTTAGGGGTACAAATGATTGTTGGTTACCTGGATGAATTGTATAGCGGTACAGTCTGGGGTTTTTGTGTACCTGTCATCCTAATAGTGTACACTGTATACAAAAGGTAATATTTCATCCTTACCCCTTTCCCACCTTCCCCTCTTCTGAGTCTCCAGTGTCCATAATACCACTCTGCATGCCATGGCATACCAAAAGCTTAGCTCCCACTTACAAGTGAGAACATGTGGTATTTGATTTTCTGTAGCTGAGTTACTTCACTTAGGATAATGGCCTCCAGTTCCATACAAATTGCTGCAAAATACATTATTTTGTTCTGTTTTATGGCTGAGTAGTTTTATTATATAAATATATATGTATATATATATACGCATACCTAAACCATTGCAGAAGGACCATATAAATATATCACATTTATATATACATTAAATATGCCATATATATTATATATATTTTATATATATATCACATTTTCTTTATCCACTAATTGATTGAAGGGCACTTAGATTGATTCTATATCTGCAACTGTGAATTGTGCTGTGATAAACATGCTTGTGTAGATGTCTTTTTTATATACTGACTTCTTTTCCTTTGAGTAGATACGCAGTAATGGGATTGGTGAATTGAACGGTAGATCTACTTTCAGTTTTTTGAGAAATCTCCATACTGTTTTCCATAGTGGTTGTATTAATTTACATTCCCACCAGCAGTGTATAAGTGTTCCCTTTTAACTTATATCCGTGCCAACATCTATTGTTGTGATGGTTAATATTAGTTGTCAATTTGATTGGATTAAGGGATGCCTAGATGGCTGGTAAACTATTGCTTCTGAGTGTGTCTGTGAGGGTGTTGGCAGAGGAGATTGACGTTTGGGTCGGTGGACTGGGAGAGGAAGACTCATCCCTCGATGTGGGTGGGCACCATCCACTGGGCTGCCAGAGTGGCCAGGACAAAGCAGGTGGAGGACGGTGGGATGACCTTGCTTGCTGGGTCTCCTGGCTTCCTTCTCTTTCCTGTGCTGGATGCTTCCTTCTCCTCCTCCTGCCCCTGGACGTCAGGATCTAGATTCTTTGATCTTTGGACTCTGGGACTTGTACCAGTGGCTTCCCTGGGGGTTCTGAGGCCTTTGTCCAGCAGACTGAAGACGGCACTCTCAGCTTCCTGGTTTTGAGGCTTTTGGACTCAGACTGAACAACTGCTGGCTTTTCTCTTCCTCAGCTTGCAGATGGCCTATTGTGGGACTTCGCCTTGTAATTGTGTGAGCCAATTCTCCCTAATAAACCTCCTTTCATATATAAATAGATCCTATTAGTTCTGTCCCTCCAGAGAACCCTGACTCATACAATTGTCTTTTGACTTTTCAGTAATGGCCATTCTGGCTGGAGTGAAGTGGTATCTCATTGCTGTTTTAATTTGCATTTCCCTGATGTTGAGTGACGTTGAGCATTTTTTCATGTTTGTTGGCCATATGTGTATCTTCTTTGGGGAAATGTCTGTTCATGTCGTTTGCCCACTTTTTATTGGGATTATTTGTTTCTTGTTAATTTCCTTGAGTTTCCTGTAGATTCTGGACATTAGTACTTCACTGGAGGTACAGTTTGTAAATATTTCTCCCATTCTATAGGTTGTCTGCTTACTCTGTTGATTATTTCTTTTGCTATGCAGAAGCTTTTTAGTTCTCCTAGATATGATAAATGAATTCAGTAAACTCTCAGGTTACAAAATTAATGTACACAAATCAGTAGCATTGCTGTATATGAACAACAGTCAAGCTGAGAATTAAATCAGGAACTCAATCCCATTTACAGTAGCTACGCAAAAAACCACCTAGGAATATAACCAAGGAGGTGAAAGAGCTCTACAAGAAGAACCACAAAACACGGCTGAAAGAAACAATAGATGACACAAACAAATGGAAAAACATCCTATGCTCATGGGTCAGAAGAACCAATATCATGAAAATGATCATACAGTCCAAAACCATCAACATATTCAATGCAGTTCCTATCAAAATGCCAATGTCATTTTTCCCAGAATTAGAAAAAACAATCCTAAAATCCCTATATAGCCAAAAAAAAAAAAAAATCGTGAATAGCCAAAGCATCCTGAGGAAAAAGAACAAATCTGGTGGCATCACATTACCCAACTTCAAATTATACTACAAGGCTGTAGTAACCAAAACAGCATGGTACTGATATAAAAATACCATAGACCAATGGAAACAGAATAGAGAACCCAGAAATAAATCCAAATATCTACAACCAACTGATCTTTGACAAACCAGACAACAACAGATATTGGAGAAAGGACACCCTGTTCAATAAATGGTGCTGGCAAAACTGGATAGTCACATTTAGAAGAATGAAACTGAAGCCCTGTCTCTCACCATATATAAAAATCAACTCAAGATGGAGTAAAGACTTAAATCTAAGACCAAAACCCATAAAAATTCTGGAAGAAAACCTAGAAAAAACTCTTCTGGACATTGGCCTAGGCGAAGGATTTATGACAAAGACCTCAAAAGCAAATGCAATAAATGCAAGTTAATTTTTAAAATTAAAAATTTAAAACATGATACAGTGTTATAAAAATGCCTGGCTCATACGTATACACAATACTTCTTGGCTTCATGCTTCTTTTTGCTGATTAAATACATTATTCAAAAGATTCTATTGTATTAATGTGGGATGAATGAACATTTGTGACCAGCAACACAAAGAGGCCGCCCCGGTTTCTAAGCAGCATCCCAGCCTCTACTTTCACCTGACAATACCAGAAGGGCTCCCTGTAGTTTACCTCACCACCCTGTGTCCCAGCCTTAGGGTGGGCCTACTGCCCTTTCATAAACTCATTGTGGTTGGGTTTTGGCAGCTGATAATGGTCGTGACACACCTAATGGAGATTCTGGAGAGACAGAGCTAAAAGTAGTCTGACTCTACCCTGCCAAATCTTTGTCTGGTCTACTTTTTTAACTACTTCTGCCCCTGTGATGCACTCCCCCCAATGTGCTCTCCATACTCCAATTAGGAGCCCTGAGGGGACAGCAGGGTCTCTGTCTGAGTTACCTCAGTGTCCCTGGAGCCTGGTCCGGAAGAGGCTGTGGATGAGGTGGAAAGGTGCTCAGCAGGACAACCATGCCAGGTTGGCCATGTCCTCAGACCCCAAAGGAGAGCTCTTTGAGGGTCAAGACCATGTCTTCTCTAGCCTTATAAGCTCTAGTGGGTTCCATTCAGGCCCGGTGATGGTGGTGCATGAGGCAGCACCTAGACCTGGTCTAGGCTGAAGTCAATGTATGGCCAAGGGTAGAGCTGTTGCCTGCCTCCCTCCAGCAGAGGAAAGGGCTCCTGGGGGGTGTTAAAAATTAGAAAAAATATTCAACGCCACTTGATAAAGCATTCAGAACCACTGAGATAGCTATAGGGACCACTGAAATGGGATTTTGCAGTGGGAAAGGGATTGGGCTTAACTTCAAATACAGCACAGGGAATTGAGAACTTATAGCCAAGGAGCAGGGTGGGAGGGAATGGATGGAAAATTACTAGGAGGAAACATCAGGGGTCAGGGGATTCTGCCTAAAGTGACCTAACAGGATTCTTGCTGAGGACAGGCCAGGGTGACCAGACATCACCCGGGGAATGGTGGAGGATGAGGAAATGGGTCAGATAGTGAGGATGATCAGATATCAAAGATGGGGGGAGTCTTGATAAACTTGAATTTTTCAAGGACGTGCACAGGTGGGGTGTGATTCAAGAACCTGACTACAGTCTGGACAAGCAAAAAATTGTGGTCTGAGAACAACATGTGCACGCTGGGCCCAGGCCCGCCCTTCCTCTACCCTACTAATGAAGTGCCCTTGTGCGCCCTGGTGACTCTTCATGAAGCAGGAGTTAGAGAACAAATCAGCACGAAATAATATTTTTACTAAATTTCTGCTCTCCAGCCTGTGCAGTTGTATCAACTTGTTAGTGGGCCTTTGGGAACGCCACGGTGCATACTGATGTTGGTTCATGCCAATTACGAGGCTGAGTGATGAAATAGCCTTGTATCATTTCACCAGCGCATGGGAACAGCAGGTGAATGCTATAGTTTATGATTTTCAATTATAAATCAAATAGACTGAGTTCTCGCTTCTCTTAATAAAGGCTGTAAAAGCGCTGAAGTGTGGACAAGCTTCTGCCTGGGAAAGAAAAACAGGTTGAGTCTATAAGCTATCACTTGTGTGGTGTTTTTGTTTTTGCCACTGTCTGGTACATTTAGTGTTTGGAAGGACATTTTAGAATATGTGCACTGGGAGGAGCAAGAGGCAGAGGGTCCTATTAATTACCTTGGATGTGCTTGGACAATATACACAACAGACAGAGTCATCTCAATGTCCCTCTGCTCCTCCTAATCCAGTCTTTGCAGCCCCATGGGAGGTTCTTCAGCAGAAGAGGCCAGGGCATTTACAGTGGACCCCTGGGGGTCATTTTCCCACTGGACCAAGAGATGACATGGTGTTTTGGGTTTGTCATTAGTTCAAGTGTAGATGGAAAACCAGAGAGAATGGGGAGCAATGGCAATTCTGTCAATTTTGAGAGAATTTGATGGTTTCCTTTCCTTTGAGCATCTTGATTCTGCTTGGATAAGCCAATTAATCCCGGGCAATGCTATGGGTTGAATGTACCCTCCAAAACTCATGTTGAAATTTAATTGCCATTGTAATAGTGTTGAGAAGAGATGATTAATGAATTGTTGTCATTGTTGTAGGAGTGGGTTATTGCAGGAGCTGGTTGATTTTCACAGGAGTGGGCTCCTGATAGAGGGTGTGTACAGCCCCCATTTTCTCTCTGTCTCTCACACTAGCTCATCATATGATGCTTCTCTATGGGATGACCCTGATCAGATGCCAGAACCATGCTCTTCGACTTCACAACCTCCAGAGCTGTGAGCCAAATAAATCTCCATTGTTTGTAAATTACCTATTTTGTTGTACTCTGTTATAGCAGCAGAAAATGACTAAGACAGGCAATGCTCGTAACTTCTCCATTCCCAACTTGCTTCATCTACAAATGATGACGGTAATAAATATCTTGACATAAAACATGGCTGCTCCCAAACCATTTCCTGGGCAGCAGCTTAGTGTGGGAAGGGGAAAAAATAGACTGGTTCAAGAGATGAGAGAACACCCGAGATGTGGTGGACAAAGGATGGAGAGTCAGTATGTGGCTATTTGTGTCTGGTTGAAACACCTAAACACATAGAATTGAAGCAAACATGGAAGAGAAGGAAGATGAGTTTCCTGCCTTGAAGAAACAGCTCATCTATCAGGTAGAAATGGCTTACCACATTACGTTTTAAATGAGACATATCCAGTGAAAACTGTAAACTCTAAGGATAAAAAATACTTGGTAAAAATCTCAGGAGAAGAAAGAAACTATGACAAAATGAACAAACATTCTTTTGGCCTCAGATTTCTCCTTGGCTATATTTAATGCTCAAAGACAATGGGACCACCTCTGCCAGCAGCTTATGAAGTGTGTTAATTGGTTTTTATGGTAATAAGCCAAAGGCCTAGGAATTTCAAGACCTTATAGCCAGTCTTGCTCTGCGCAGGATCTCATCAGGGCAGCGTGTGCAAGAAAAGATAGCTGGAGGATGAATGGTGGTCCCCAGGGCAGGTGTCTCTGAGAGCTGGAGCAGGGTAGCCCCCACTTCTTGTCCCCCAAATGCTTGATAACTGAGTCTACTGAGAAGGGAGCTGAAGCAATGAGAAAATGGAGACCTGATGGTATTAGGATTCAGGGCCTTTGGGAGGTGATGAGGTTGTGAAGGTGGAGCCCTTATGAATGGGATTCATGTCCTTGTAAAAGTGACTTCAAAGAGCTGCTGTGCCCCTTTCACCATGTGAGGACGCAGTGAGACGGTGGCAGTCTTCAACCTAGAAGAGGCCCTCACAGAACCCAACCATGCTGGCACTCTGACCTTGAACTTCCAGCCTCCGGAACTATGAGAAATAAATTTCTGTTGTTTACAAGCCACCCAGCCTATGGTGGTTTCTTATAGCAGCCTGAATGGACGAAGATACCTTTCTTTTGAACTTTTAGGGACTTAAAAGCCAAGACTATGTAGCCATTTCCCAGTCCAGAAACCTCTATAAATCTGAGGAGTTCTTTAGAAGACCATGACCCAATACTTCCGCATTTCTCATACAGGCAGCACTAAAATAGACAGTGTCAAATGAAAACAAATGTGTATTGAACTAAGGAGAGACTTCATTCAAAAGGATTATTGTGATAAAGGGAAGGGGGCTGTTGCAGTAGGGGGAACAATCTGACAGTAATAGCTGCGGGCATCTCAGAGTTCTGTTGGAAAGAAACTTTCTTTTATGGGGAGAACCAGACAAGGCCAAAAAATAATTGGGTGTGGGGGAGTGGGTGGTGAGATCAGAGTTGATCAGTTGGGGAAACTTTCCTTGCAGTCATCTAATTCTGGGGAGGGGCTGTTTGCTGGCTTAGGCGGAAGGAGGGTCAACATTCTGGGTCCTGAGGGAGTGGAGGAGCTGAACTAAAGTTTCGTCAAGTCAGTTAACAAGTACTTTGTTCTGACTGATCAGTGGGATAACAGTTCAGGTCATCATTAAGAGGTGCAGAATGAGAATTTGGAGGGTGTATCTGGCCTTGTCTTAGGTAAACAAGGGATCCTCCATGAGTCTTATCTGAGTCGTATGGGGAGGGGATCTTCTTTGTCATAAGCAGTTTCCTGGAACACAAAAGGGTGAGATGATTTCCTAATACTCATTGCTTTCCAGGAGCTTAGGGCTCAGGTAAAGTCCAACGTTGTCAACAACTTAGGTCCTGATGGTGATGATGATGATGAGGAGGATGGTGATGATGATGATGGCAATAATGATGATGATGATGATGGTGATGATGTGATGGTGATGATGGTGATGAAGATGTGATGGTGATGATGATGATGGTGATGAGGACGATGGTGTTGGTGGTGATGACGATGATGGTGATGATTGTAATGATGATGATGACTGATAATGGCGATGATGATGGTGATGATGATGGTGGTGATGATGGTGATGGTGCTAATGATGGTGATGATGATAATAATGATGGTGATGGTGTTGATGACAATGATCATAATTATAATGATGTGACATTCTTATAAGTTTTTCATGTGTATTATTTGAATTACAAGGTAAATACTACCATCCAACTTTATAGAACTGAAACACAGATGATTAATTAACTTGCTCAAGGTTCTGCCACTGCCTGCTTTGCAGAAAGTTGGGTTTACACCAGGTGACCCTGTTCCAGCACCCACCATCTTGCTACTGTGCTCCACTGTTTCTAAAATGGGTCAAAGAAGAGTATGGCTTAGTGTAGCCCCAAGGCCATACTGCCTGCCAAGCCCCAAATGAACCCTGTATTCTAATTCCTATTATAGCTGATCAGAGATAATTCCACAAACATTACCAATGACAGCACAAATTATCCCAGCTTTGAACAATTTGAACTCACTTTTACTAATACATTCCCACCAATGCATGAAGTCCCTGAATTAGTTTCCTAAATGTGCTGTAACAATTAACCATAAACATGGTGGCTTAAAGCAACAGTTTATTCTCTCACAATTCTGGAGGCCAGAAGTCAGAAACCAAGGAATCAGCAGGGTCATGCTCCCTGTAGATGCTTCAGGGGAGGAGCCTTCTTGCTTTCTCCAGCCTCTGATGCTCCTGGCATCTTTTGGTTTATGGCTGCACCACTCCAGCCTCTGCCTTCATCTCCATGTGGCGTTCTCTCCTGTGTCTCTGCCTCAAATCTGCTTTCCTCTTATAAGGATTTGGGGCCTACCTTAATGAAAAATGAACACCCATCTTGAGATTTCTTAACTTAATTACATCTGCAAAGACTCTATTTCCAAATACAGTTGCATGCACAGATTTCAGGAATTGAGGCACGGATGTATCTCTTTGGGGCCACCATTCAAACCACTGCAGTCCCAAATGAAATTCCTGCTGTAGCTCAGCCAGAAGGGTCTCCTTCAGAGTATTGGTGAGGAACCCATCTGCAAAACATTCTCTGGAGTGGGCAGATTACTTCAGCACTTCCACGTGGAAGAGAATGGGAACCTCAGGTCCCAATGGGGTCACACTTCTCCTTTAGCTCTTCCCGGTGGGGAGAGCGGGAACCCAGGCTCCAGTGGTTCCACCTCCTCACACTCCAGAGGGGGAGCAGGATGCCCCAGAGCCCTCTGGGCAGCCTCTCACCTGCAGGGCTAAGAGTTGGAAGCAGTCAGCCACCATGTTTACTAAGGAAGGTGGCACTCCACTGCTGCTATGGTGGGCCATGGTGCAGGTGACAGTGGTAGCCAGAGAGCAAAGAAGAAAGAACAGAAAAAAAAATCTTGGATCTTGGTTTCAAACTTTTCAAGACATTCAGTCTCTTCCAGTTGTCTGGATTCCAGGACTGTGAACATAACCCAACTGGGAAATGTCTTCCACCAGGAAGTGGGTCAAGTTGCTGTCTGATTTTCTTGAACCTGGTGGGAGCCTAAGGTTTCTCCAGCTCATGTGGCTGTGGGAGACAGACTTAGAGTCTTCAGAGCTCAGAGAGAAACCAGCAAAGCTGTCACCACCCGCAGCCCTGAAGCCATTGCTAGGCTTTGCCCTTCCATAGGTTGCCTCTCTCTCTAAGGGTCTTGTTAACTTTCATGACATCAGCTGCATCTTACATGTTCCTTTCTTTTTTCTACTTTACTTTTGCAAACACACCTGTCTCTTGGTCACACCAGACAGGTAGGATTGGACGTGGACTTGGGAAGGCTGGGAAATAAAGGAGGGATCCCTGATCCCTGAAGTCTCAGTGTCCCCTGTCCATGAAAAACACTCTTGCACTGAGCCCAAGGCTGCTGCCTCTGCTGGCTGCAGAGAGGACTGTCCCGTCCTCTAATGAATGATTTTTCTCACAAAATACTGACATATACAAGACTTCAAGTCTATGCCTGCAGAAGAACCTTGGATACCTCATGAGACCCACTGCACCCAATGCTAACAGCTCTACGTGCAGCTGTGGAACCTCGCTGGTTACCAAGATGCTGGTTTCCATGTGAGCTTAAGGTAGAGTTAAGAAAGTCCTAATAAAGGAGGGACACCTTATGTCCTAATCCTCCTCCCAGCCTTCCAGCTTGAGGGAGTCATACGCACAGGTGCTTTTTTAGAGAACTGTGCTTAGGCCTGGAGTCCTAACAATTCTTCCTGGGACTCTATTTTGTGACCTATTTACAAAAAAAGCATGCTTACAGAGAAGGAAGGGGCAGGAAGAACAGTGTCCACTGCTTCTGCCGAGGTTTGAAGATAAAACCTTTATAATCTAGTAATTTGGAAATCAGGTTCGATTGGATTCGATTGATTGATCTTTTAAAGTGTGAAGGGACCGGACAAAAAATCACCCCCCCCCCCCACCCACAGACACAATCACACACACAATTCCTATGTAACCTTCTTTAGATATCATTTGGAGATATATGCCAGTCAAGCAACAGATGAAACACATTAAGAGCTCAATAATGATAAAGTGATGGCAGAACAGGATTTGTTCTGAGAATTAGAATTCTCTAAATATAGAATCATTTTTGAAATTCTGAAGGAAAAAATATTGTACATTATATACATAATTTACGTATGTATTTAAAGAGAGAGTAGCATAAGAGTTTGCTGAGTCATGTAACATAAGTTTAGATGTCAGCCCTCTGGAGATGGTATGGCCTCTTCATGACGCTGCTGGAGATGATATCCCTGCTTCTCTGTCCTGGCTTCATAGTCACTTACTGATCCCTTAGCCTTTACCGTCACAGGGTCCTGGCGTCCAAGATGACTGTGGGAACTGGAGGGCAGCAGGGGAAAGAAGGGAACACAATGACGCCCTGCTAGTGGATCCCCTTCCCTAGGTCCCATTTAACAACTTCTCCTTCTGTCTCCTTGGCCAGAAAGCCACATGACTATCCCTGCTTAAGGGTAGATGGAGCTATTGAGCTGGACACCCTGACGTCTTACATATATAAGTGTTTTTGTTTTTCACCAAGGATGAAAGAGAGAATGGTATCTGTGGTCACCTACCCATTTCTGCCATTGAGGGGCAATAATAGATCAGGCAAAAGATTCACAGTCATTCGAATATTAATATCAAAGAAGAATTCATGACAAGACACATCACAAAGCAGAGCTTATGATTTTATAGAGATAAAAGCTAAACTCACAAGACACAGAAAACTTTGTGAACAACAGATCATTATGTATAATAGTAATAAAGAGTATTAGATAAGACATGGAGAGACTGGCAATAGCACAATGGTAACAAAATTATTTACACAATTATTTCCCTTTGTAGCATGTAAGATAAATCATCATAATAAATTATAAATAACGACTCATATTAAGGCAATATAGGATCTAATTGTCATTAATTAGGATAATTTATGCATTCACTCCTCAAATAAATACTAATGGAGTGCCTACTATGTGCCGGCCAATGTTTGTGTGCTGGGGCACAGCAGTGTGAAACCATCCCCTGTCCCTGTGTAATGTGCATGCTGGGAAAGGTTGATTGGAGACATACTGAAATATGAATCATGTAGAGAATATCTCTTCTTTTCCAGAGCTGTTGAAGCATTTATAAAATTTGATGAACTCTTAAACCATAAAAACCAGCGATCTCTTATAAAAAGCAGAAATTGTTCAGATTACTTTTGCAAGCTACAATGTCATAAAGCCAGAGAATAATAAGATGATTTTAGAAAGATGGAATATAAATGTTCTTTTAACTATTAGCAAAGAGAAGAAGAAGAAAGAAAGAAAGAAGCCAGTATTTCAATTATAGACTATGTTGAACGCTATGTACCCAAGCTTATGGCATTCGACCAGAACAATCCTCAAGGGAAAAGGCATAAGCAGGAATTACTTTATTATCTAAAACAGAAAATGTCATTATAAATATAGCAATTATATTTGTCAGCTTTGGGTGTATAACAAAGCACCCCAAAACTTACTGGTTTAAAGCAACCACTAGGTTGAGCTCTGCTGGACGGCTGTGTCATTCCTTTGATCTGGGTTGGTGTGGCTGGTTTCTGTTGGTTCTTTCATATGTCTGTGGTCAGCTGGTGGGCAGGATAGCTGATTGAGAATCAATCAGCTGATTGATTTAGATAGCTGATCTAAAATCACCTTATCTACATATCTAGTGGTGGGCAGGTTGTTGGCTGGGGCACATTAGTTCTTCTTTGTGTGTTCTTTCTCTAGCAGGTCAGCTTTGGTTTATTCTTATGATGGTCTCAGGGTCTCAGGGTTCCAAGTGCTTGTTCCAAGCAACAAAGAGCAAGTTCCAGTACAGAAGCGCTTTCAAGTCTCTGTGTCATGTTTCTTATTAACCTGTGGGCCAAGGCAAGTCACATGGCAAAGCCCAGAGTCAGTGTGAGAAGGGACTACCCAAGGGCAAGGATACAGACAGGGCCATTGTTATAGTCATTCTTGCTAACAATCTATTTCTGACTTTTAATGAAAACATATAGAAAACCACAAAAAACAATGTTACAAAAGCAGAAAAAAAATAATAAAGATACAAGCAGAAACAAGTGGTATAGAAGATAGAAAAGGCGTAGAGTTGGTGAATATATTCGAGAGCTTATTCTTTGTAATAAAAACAAGAAAATCAATAAACATCAGCAAACATGAACCACAAAACAGAATGAAACACAAATCTAGTAAAAGCAAAACTATTGTGACAGAAAGTAGGTCAGTGATGGCCAGAGGCTGGTGTTGAGTGGACGGGGTTGATTGCAATGTATGTGAGGGAAATTTTGGGGTGATGGAACTATCTGATATTTTGATAGTGGTGGTGATTATATGACTATACAGATTTATCACATTAAATTGTATCTTTAATATTGGAAAAAAATTTTCATTTCCATTTATAGAGGACTAATTTGCTTTAGACCATTCCTTCCACTGATAACAAAGATAACAGCTTGGGGAAATATAAAAGTAATCTATTGGAAAATATCAGAAACTATGGAGACTGTCAGGACTTGGGTGGTTAAAATTCTAGAGATAATTTCTAGAGAGAAACAGAGAGCAGAACCTAACATTTGGCAGTTTTTTCCTTTCAAGGTATTTGCTGATTTGCTAGCTGTGGCTAAAAGGCTGAGAGACTGACCAGAGATTTTACAAACCCATGGAGCTCTGGGAACAAAATTGGAGTTCATGGCTTGTCAAAATGAGAGACTTGATAAACATTGAGGATTTCGGCAGAAAACTCCAATATTCTATGCTCTGGGGTACACGTAAAGCCTTCACAAAGCTTTCACAAAGAGAAAAGCTCTCACAAAGACTCAGGGCCAACTTTCAATTATCTTCATCTCAGAGATCTGCTTTACCTGAGTTGCCTGCAAAATTAAAAAGTATTGCCTCTGCAGAATGGCCGCATCATCCAGAGGCTCAAATGACCTCTACAATATTCCGAGTACAATGCCCAGCATTCAATAAAGATAAACAGCCATTGACTGGATATTTGGTTAAAGAAAACAATGGAAACAGACTCATGGGAAGTCTAGTTATTAAATATGTCAGAACAATAAAATAACTGTTTTTAGTGTGTTCAATAAATTAAGATACCAAGATCATGTTATCAGGAAACAGGAAACTTTAAAAAGCTACAATAAAAATTCTAGAACACCAAACAAGGAAAATAAAGATTTCAAAACACTTTCAAAAACTCAAAAATTTTGTCAGCAATTTAGATGTAGCTTAAAAGAAAATTAATAAAGTGGAAGACAGGTTAGAATAAAATATCCAATAAATTGAGAACATATGAAAACTATTAAGTACATTATAAGACACACGTGAGCCACAGTGGGAAGGTCTGCCATACATATAATTGCAGTCCCAAATGCAGAGGTAAAAGAGAGGGTGGCAGATGCAATCTTTGAAGGCAATAACCACCGCCCCCCCACCCCGCCCAAGTTTCAGAATTGGCAAAAGACATTAAGCCATAGGAGAAACAAATTACTAAAGCATATCCCAGGCCCATCCTGGTAAAACTGCCAAAGCTAGACAGAGAGATACTTCCCAATTTATTTCATAAGGCCAGCATAACCTTAATACCCAAGCTTGACAAATGTTTAAAAGAAAAAAAAGTATAGAACAATTTATTTCAGGAATATAAACATAAATATACTGAATAAAAATCAGCAAAATGAATCTAGCAGTACATAGAGATAATACATCATAGCCATGTTGGTGTTCTTTCAGGAATTTTAGTTGGATTTAATGTTAGAAAGTTATCCCTTGGAACATTCTATCAAGTCAGAATAAAAGGGAAAAACTACATGACACAGCAGATAAAGCAAAGTATTTGATAAAATTCAACACCAAAGTAATACAACAATTTTAGAAGACTAGAAGTAAGTCAATTATTTAATATGTAAAAGAATATTTACTGGAAAGAAACAACAAAAAGCATCATACTTGTCAAAAACTTTTCTCTTGAGATCTAGAAGGAGAAAAGAATGCCTATTATTACCACTTGCGATCAGTATTTTACTTGACTTTTTAACCAGAAAAAAGGGCAATAAAGAAACTGAATGTAGAATTGGAAAGCAATAAATAAAACTGTCATTTCTTGAAGATGAAATGATTATATACTTAATCCAAAAGAAAATACAAATACACTATTAGAATTAACAGGTGAATTTGGCAGGGTTTTGGAAATGAGTCAATATGCAAAAATCAAAAATCAACTATATTTCTTTGGGATGGTCCCAATATCTGGAAACATATATTCTTTTCTCCTGTATTGTAATATAATATCAATAAATCATTTACCAAGTATTTGTCTATCTTTTCATACTTGGTGGTCTCATGTATATATCACACAAATTAGAAAATAAAATTTAAAAATAACACTTAAAATAACATTTGCAAGAGCATCCCAAAACTCAGGTAAACATGGAGCTCTCTATGTAGAAAAGGACAAAACATTACTGAGGACAAAGGGCGAAACAATATTGAGAGAGGTTAAAAAAAATTATTGTTTAAATTGAGAGAGATTAAAAAACATTTTGAGAGAGATTAAACATTGAGAGAGCTTAAAAAACATTAACATTAAAAAAATTAAACGTTAAACATTGAGAAGATTTAAAAACATATTGAGAGATATTAAAAAACATCATTGAGAGAGATTAAAAAACATTATTGAGAGAGATTAAAGAAGACCTAAATAAATGAAGGGCTGGATCCACTTCTGTGCTCCTAATTTCACATGAGAGCCAAGCATGTGTTTCTTCCCCAGTCTCTGTCCAGTAACAGCCATACTGTTAACTTAAAATTGGTGATAGTATTTACACCACAGAGTATTTACGCCACGTAGTATTTACTTAAAAAAACTGTTAACTTAATTGGTGATAGTATTTACACCACAGAAATTGGCAACTGCTTCAAAACATGTTTTCCCTTGAAGAAACTGTTGTTCACTATTAACCAGCATGTCAATATCATATTCATATGGTATGAATATGATATTCATGAATATGATATGAATATGATATTCATGAATATGATATGAATATGATATTCATGAATATGATATGAATATGATATTCATGAACATGATATGAATATGATATTCATGAATATGATATGAATATGATATTCATTCATGAATATGATATGAATATGATATTCATTCATGAATATGATATGAATATGATATTCATTCATGAATATGATATGAATATGATATTCATTCATGAATATGATATGAATATGATATTCATTCATGAATATGATATGAATATGATATTCATTCATGAATATGATATGAATATGATATTCATTCATGAATATGATATGAATATGATATTCATTCATGAATATGATATGAATATGATATTCATTCATGAATATGATATGAATATATTTATAAATTGAAAAACTAAATATTGTAAAGATATCCATTTTGGGCACTTTCATCAATAGCTCCAATGCAATTTCTATAAAAGTTTCAGCAAGTTTTCTGAGGACATTTATAAAAGGTTTTAAAATTTACCAAGAAAATATTGAATAAGAGCAGTGGTGGGAGACTTAAATAACTTATTACTGAAGTTTCTTATAAAGCAGTAGTAATTAGATAATTGGATATTAGTAAAAGGATGGACAAACAGAGAGTCTAGAAACAGCCCACACATTTGTTGGCACTTGATTTATGATCCTGTGGAACAGTGGCAGAGAGGCTGTTAAACAGTCACATGGAAAAAAATCTTGCCATGTATACAAGTCTATTGCACATGAAAGTCTACTGTAAATCCAGATTTGAGTGGTAAACAATAATGTTTATAGAGGAAAATGTAGAAGAATAGCATCATGACCTTGGGACAGGCAAAGTCTTCTTAAACTAGACACAGAAAGTACCAATCACAAAAGGAAAACACCGGATAACTGAACTACATTAAAATTACGAAGCTCTGCCCATCAAAAGATATAATTCAGAAAGTGAAAGGACAAGCCAGCATTTACAGTACATATACCCAAAAAAGTGCCCATATCTGTATTATATAAAGAACTATTTTGAGGCTGGGCATGGTGGCTCATGCCTGTAATCCCAGCTCTATGGGAGGCCAAGGTGGATAGATCACTTTAGGCCAGGAGTTTAAGACCAGCCTGGGCAACATGGTGAAACCCCGTCTCTACTAAAAATACAAAAAAATTAGCCAGGCATGGTGGTGCATGCCTGTAATCCCAGCTACTCAGGAGGCTGAGGCATGAGAAGAATTGCTTGAACCTTGGAGGTAGAGGTTGCAGTGAGCCGAGATTGCGTCACTGCGCTTCAGCCTGGGCGACAGAGTGTGTCTCCAAAAAAAAACCATTTCAGACAAATAAGAAAATAACCCAATAGCAATATGGAAAAAAAACCTTGAGAAAAAATATTCAATGGCATTAGTTATCAAAGAAATACACATGAAAACTACGATAACATCCCAGACCAACCACAATGGTTAAAATTCTAAAAGATAGAAAATATTAATGTTAGCAAGGATTTGGAGGAACTGGAACTGTCATGCATTGCTTCTGGGAGTGTACCTAGAATGACTTATTTTGGAAAACTGGTAGAGCATACACTACCAGTATGCTCAGTAAGCAACAGTGATTAGGATAATTGGATACTAGTGTGAGGGTAGATAAATAAATCAATGGAACAGAATAGAGTCTAGAAAGAGCCCACACATTTGTTGGCACTTGATTTATGATCTATGCCCCAGAATTCTTATTTTTAAATATATAGTCTATAAAAATACATATATGTGTTTACCAAAATATATGTAAGCAATCCAAATATTCATCAACTATAGAATGGAAGGAAAAACATTGTGGTATGCACTTATGATAGACAACGATGCAGAATGAAAATATATAAACTATTTTCCCTGTCAGCCACAAGAATGCATCTCACATACATAACAACACATACAAAAATCCAGATCTATGGGAATGTGTGTTGCATGATTCCATTCCTATAATGCTCAAAATTGGTCACAACGAATCTATGGGATTAAGAGTCAGGTAATTGTTACCTTTTTTTTTTTTTTTTTGAGACGGAGTCTCGCTCTGTCCCCCAGGCTGGAGTGCACTGGCTCGATCTCAGCTCACTGCAAGCTCCTCCTCCTGGGTTCACGCCATTCTCCTGCCTCAGCCTCCTTAGTAGCTGGGACTACAGGTGCCCACCACCACGCCCGGCTAATTTTTTGTATTTCTAGTAGAGACGGAGTTTCACCGCGTTAGCCAGGATGGTCTCGATCTCCTGACCTCGTGATCCGCCCGCCTCGACCTCCCAAAGTACTAGGATTACAGGCGTGAGCCACCGCGCCCGGCCATGTTTTTTATTTTCACTTGCATAGTGGTTACTTGAATATGTTCACTTTGTAATGATTTATTGAGCTGTAAACCATTTATTTTGTACATTTTTCCTTATAGATGCTAACAAAACACCCTCATACACTGCCAAATAACTCGCGGATACAAGATGAAACCACAGTAGGATTAAATGTATCTACAATTGAATGATAAACAATCATTGCATGGTTCTTTTAGTGAACTTTATAGCCACATTTATACTGGAGAAAAGGAAAGTTTCGAAAGTGAACTGTGTATCCATATTAAAGTAAGAAAAATAACAGAATGGATGAAAAAAAGGAGAAAGAAATAAAAGAGTGTAAATCAATAAAATTTAAAACCATGAAGATACAATAGAGAAAATCCACCCACAAAGCCACTTCTTGAGGAATAAACCCATCAACATGACTTCCCAAGAGAAAAGAGAAGACACAAATAAACTATATTATGATAAAAAGAGAGAATTAAATGCAGATAAATCGAGATTAAAAAGATAAAAGAATACCCTCAGTATCTATATGCCAATAGCTTTGATAAGTTTGAGGACATAAAATTCTTAAAAAATGGTAACTTACCAGAACTCACTGAATAATGAATAAAAAGCTTAAATAGTCCTATGCTGTTAAATAAATTGATGCATTAAAAAGTCTTCCCACAGAAACAAAAATGAAACAAGTAAATAGACCCAAATGCTATTAAAATTGAGAAAAAGGGGGAATGTTCTTTAACCTATTCTATGAGGTCAACATAACCGTGATACTAAAACCAGACGAGGACACTACAAGAAAATAAAATGAACAGTTAGTCTGCTGATGAATAATATTTTTTAAAACCCCAAATAAAATATTAGAAAAGCAAACCCACCAGTGTACAAAACATATAATACACTACAACCAAGTTGGGTTTATGGTAGTTGAGGAAAGATGGTTTAATAAGGGATTTATAAATTTAAGTTATTAAATTAACAGATTAAATAAAGCGTATATCTTCTCCATAGATACAGAAAATTCATTCGGTAAAATTTTAAAGGCTCTTAGTAAATTAGAAATAGAGAATTTTCTTAACCTGCAAAAGAATATAACAAATCTGGGATAAACAACATTGTAAAAGTGGGAAATGTTGGAAACATGATTTAGAATCAGTAAAGGGAGGGATATCTGGTACTGACACTTCAACATTGTATGGGAGGGCTTAGCTAATGCATTAACATGGGAAAAATGTATTAGGCAAAGGACTAGAAAGTGGAAACAGAGCTGCCATCGTTTATAGATAACATGGTTATTTAGAGATTCTAAAATAATCCATGCACAAATTATCAAAAATAATAAATATTTAGCAAAATGGCCTAATATAAGATTAATATACAAAATGCCCAAGGTCAAGAGGTGTCACTTACAAGAGTATCCAGCTATCAAGTGTTCACTAGTAGATATAACAGGGTATGTTCCAGAGCTTTGCAGAGAAAGTTATACACTTCATTAAGAGATACTAAAGAGGAGTAAATAAGTGGAAGGAAAATGAATGGATAGGAAACGTACTACAGTGAAGATATAAACTCTTCCTAGTTTGATTTAAAGATTAAATGCTCTTGCAATCATATTCCCCATGGGTATTTGGAATGATATTTTAAAGATGATTCTGAACATTACATGGAAGAGTCAATGGCCAAGAATAAGCAGGACACTTTTGAAAAAGAGCTGGGAGGACCTGCCCTCGTAGGGAAATCAGGCATTGTGTAAAGCAATCGTAATTTAGCCATTTTCATACTGTGCAAGAGATATACACATTTACCAACTGAATAGAATAGAAAGCTCAGAAGCAGACCCACCCCAGTATGGAACTTTGACAATGTAAGAGAGATGGCATGTAAGATCAATAACAGGAAGGAACTTTAAATAAATAGACTTATTTAAACATGGTTACCCATTCAGAAAAAGGCCAAATCACAGCCCTGCATTCTACATTATGCAAAAGTCAAATCCAGATGGATTAAGTGCTTAAATGTCAAAAATAAATCCTTAAAACTCTTAGCAAAAAACCTAAGTGATTTTTTTTAGAACTAGGGGTAAAGAATACTTTCTTATGCAATTTAAAAACCTTTGATTATAAAAGGAAAGATAAATTTGACTATATTAAGACTAAGGGCTCTGTCCGTCAAAAGACCCGTTAAAGAGGTGAAAAGGTGATTTACAAATTGGGAGATATTTCTAATATATAAAATTTATTTTAAAAAGTAATACCAAGTCTATGTATATGAAGAAAATATACATATGGAATGAATATTCACATAGTCTATAATCCAGAACCCAGAAATTGAACTTCTGGGTACTATGGAAGAGAAAGTTTGTTATAGTGTAATAGGTGCAATGCATAAGACTACTCCTATGTTCAGGATAGGAAAAACTGGAAACAACTCAAATTCCTATCCATAGGAAAGTCGATTCCTAAATTATGATCTATTCAGACATGGGATCTTGTACAGCAGCCAAAACAAATGAACTACGATACATGGAAATACAGATGAATCTTAATTAAAATGAAAATGAAAAAGTCCTAAAATATTTTATATAGCATATTACCATTTTTATGTATTTAAGCACAACTGAAAGAAAAGCATATACCCATTAGGAATAGCTATCAACGCAATGCAATCATCTAAAAAGGTGAACAGGTGAGGATGGACCCAGGACTCAGGATGATGGCTCCCTTGGATGGGGAGACAGAGGACCATGGGTCATTGGTGTGTGCACCACACAGATGCCAGTTACATCAACGTCCTAGATTTGGTTCTGAAAGGTGGGTATGCAGATGAGTATTACATCTTTACAGATAACTAATTACATAACTAAGTAGCAGAGGACTGTGGACAGGCCACTAATGAGAACATTCCAGGTACTGTCACAGGGATGGTGGCTGTCTAACAACTTACCCCACAACTTAGTGGCAAAAACAATGATTTGCAATGCACATGGACTCTGTGGTCCAATAATTCAGACAGAACACAGTGGGGATGGTTTGTCTCTAGTCCTCAATGTATGGGACCTCATCTAGAAGAGCAAGGATTCCTCAGACAATGTCAAGGTATCCTCTCCAGGTGGCTCTTCAGCATGGTGGCTGTAGGGTGGCAGAGTCTTACATGTTGACTCTGCTCCCCGCAAGGAGCACTGAGAGCATGAGTGAGACAGACAGGGGCTGCCGTGCCTTTGAAGACCCAGCCTCAGAGGATACGCAGCACACTTCTGCCATTACTTGAATGAAAAGAGTCCTAAAATATTTCATACAGAAATATATGAATGTTATGCTGGGCACGGTGGTTCACACCTGTAATCCCAGCACTTTGGGAGGCCGAGGTGGGCGGATCACGAGGTCAGGAGATCGAGACCATCCTGGCTAATACAGTGAAACCCCATCTCTACTAAAAATACAAAAAATTAGCCGAGCGTGGTGGCGGGTGCCTGTAGTCCCAGCTACTTGGAGGCTGAGGCAGGAGAATGGCGTGCACCCGGGAGGTGGAGCTTGCAGTGAGGTGAGATGGTGCCATTGCACCCCAGCCTGGGGGACAGAGCAAGACTCCATCTCAAAAAAAAAGAAAAGAAAAGAAAGATGTGAACGTTATGTTAATTTTATCATTAGTGGAGGCAGTTATTACCAGGTATGCTCAGGTGCAAGGGGAATGAAGATAGGCCCCACTTGTGGGTGGAGGAGCCCCTAGGGTGGGTATACATTGACACGGCCATTTTAGCAAAATGAAATCCACAGCAGCCAGGAACCAAGGATAATAATTAACCCAATTCTATACATCTGAGGTCCAACATGCAAAAATAAAAACAAAATAAATGGTTAAAAATAAGTCAATAAATTTAACTATTGACAGCGTAATTACTACAATTTTGTGCTTAAAAATGGTGAAAGTAAAACAATAGCCTACAATAATAGGAATAGGGTAAAGGATAGTTGAGGAGTTCAATGTGTAAAATGAGTTAAATTCTGCTGTTTATAGGAAAAGGTACAAATAAAGAGTAATTTTGGGAATTATTGGGAAAATATGTTTAATTCTGGTGATTAAAATTATGGCACGTCTTTTAAATAATGTAATGTATAGTATCTAAAGTGATTGTTGGCTAGGTGTGGTGGCTCAAGCCTGTAATCCCAGCACTTTGGGGGCCAAGGCAGGCAGATCACTTGAGGTCAGGAGTTCGAGACCAGCCTGACCAACATGGTGAAACCTCATCTCTACTAAAATACAAAAATAAACTGGGTGTGGTGGTGGGCACCTGTAATCCCAGCTACTCAGGAGGCTGAGGCATGAGACTCGCTTGAACCTGGGAGATGGAGATTGCAATGAGCTGAGATCACACCACTGTGCTCCAGCCTGGGCGACAGAATGAGATTTTGTCTCAAAAAAAGAAAAATAAAGTGACTGTTAAAGAAAAAATTAATAAAGTGACTGTTAAAGAAAAAATTATTCACGAATATTTGTTAAAGCATAATAATAAAGACTTTTTTTTCATTTTCAGGGCCGTTGAGATAGGTTTAGGGACAACAGCAATAGGATTGTGCAGTAGGAGAGATTGGGCTCCACTCTGAATATAGCACAGGCATGTGGAGATTCATAACCAAAGATCAGGGTGGGGTCAGTGTATGGAAAGTTACTAAGAGGAAACATCAGGGGCCGGGCGATTCTGCCTTGCTGAAGACAGGCTAGGGTGACCGACATCGCCTGGGGGATGGTGGAGGATGAGGAACCCAATCAGACAGCGAGGTGGACCAGATATCAAGGGGACAGGGTTCTGGCTAAACTAACTTAGATTCTTGCTAAAACTTTTTTTTTTTTGAGAGACCGAGTCTCGCTCTGTCACCCAGGCTGGAGTGCAGTGGTGCAGTCTTGGCTCACTGCAACCTCTGCCTCCTGGGTTCAAGCTATTCTCCTGCCTCAGCATCCCGAGTAGCTGGGACTACAGGCACGTGCCACCAGGCCCAGCTAATGTTTTTGTATTTTTAGTGGAGACGGGGTTTCACCACGTTAGCCAGGATGGTCTCGATTTCCTGACCTCGTGATCCATCCACCTTGACCTCCCAAAGTGCTGGGATTACAAGCCTGACCCACTGCGCCGGGCTGCTAAAACTATTTTACGAGAAAGCACACAGATGGGCCTAGGAGAAGGTTCAGAAGCCTGACTAAACCTTGATGAGGCAGAGAATCTTTCTACCCCTTGTTTAAGGAAAGAAGAGGCATTCTTTTCGGTAAGCATTAGCAGTCCATTTTCTTGCTTGATCTTTGGTTAATTAAGGATCAGCTGAATCATCTACTGGGATGAGAGATCTGCTGGAGGGTGTGAGCCATCAGGCCTTTAATGAGGGGAGTTTAGATTCTATGGAAATAAAATAAAATCAAAAAATAATATTTGGACACTCCATTTCCAAGTCCAGAGGCCAGCCAGTCAAAAAGATTTCTAGATGCTGGACTTGAAGTATCTTCAGTTGGCGTGAGGCAGGCTGTGGCAGATGGCAGCTTTTCCTAGTTTGCAGTTTGGATGTCATGAAGATTGTCATTTGATGACCTGTCATGTCATTTTCGCTAAAGTTTATTTCAAGTCATCCAACCTCATCCAAACTCAGCTGGAGCTTCAGCTGAAGTTTTCTTCTGAAACATTACTTTTTCTCTCTAAAGTCACACCCATTTATACCAAAGA
The DNA here is from genome assembly GCF_029281585.2 of Gorilla gorilla gorilla. Taxonomy (NCBI): domain Eukaryota; kingdom Metazoa; phylum Chordata; class Mammalia; order Primates; family Hominidae; genus Gorilla; species Gorilla gorilla. The sequence continues at coordinate 45,544,510 of NC_086018.1, forward strand.
TAATCAGTTAGACTGGGCTGTTTGCAAAATAAGTTTATTTTCATTAAACTTTGCCTGGATATTTACATACATGCAGCAACAATAGTGACTGATTATACAGACTCTTTTAAGGTTTGCTTTGCTGGATCTTTTGAAAAGGAATCTCGGCTGGGCGCGGTGGCTCACACTTGTAATCCCAGCACTTTGGGAGGCCGAGGCGGGCGGATCACGAGGTCAGGAGATCGAGACCATCCTGGTTAACATGGTGAAACCCCGTCTCTACTAAAAATACAAAAAATTAGCCGGGTGTGGTTGCGGGTGCCTGTAGTCCCAGCTACTCGGGAGGCTGAGGCAGGAGAATGGCGTGAACCCAGGAGGCGGAGTTTGCAGTGAGCCGAGATCGCGCCACTCCACTCCAGCCTGCACTCCAGCGAGACTCTGTCTCAAAAAAAAAAAAAAAAAAAAGAAAAGAAAAGGAGTCTCAGATTGAACTGGTAGAAGCCTCTGAAGGTAGGGAAGCCAGGCCAAGGACTTGCCAACAGGTTTCATCTGTAACACTTACAGATTTGGCAAATTCCTCTTTTCTTGAGGTCCCCCAAATATCTAAGATTTCTGGACTTGTCAGGAAGTGACATTCCTTTCTCATTGGTAAGGTTTGAAACAGTTTTCCAAGCTGTCTTCCCAGGCTCTTCAAAGTCAATTTTAGTTCCTTAAGCTGTCTGGTCGTATTAGAAAATATAACATTCCAATCAATATAACATTCCAGCCTTGGTGATGTAACCAGTGTTTTCAATTGTGTCCTGTTATAAGGAGAACAGATTATCATGGAACTTATGCAAATAACTATATTACTATAAATAAGAATGCTCACAAATCATTTCCAAATTCTGGAGAAATCAAGTAAGAAGAAAAATGTTTCAATTTTTGTTCACAAAAGTGCACTTTACCAAATTGCTGTAAGCTATACATAGCTTAAAAGAAAAAAAAAGTTTCCTTAACTCTAGAAAACAAAAGATTTTAAAAACCAGAAATTTTTTAAACAAAATGTCATTAAAAATTTATCCTCATTTAGTTCATTTAGTCACATGTAATAATTAACTCTTGTTCAGCTTGATCTCAGGATAGCTGTTTTATGAACCCATCAGTTTCATTAAAGTTCTGAAAGTTCTTATCCAGTTAAATGGTATGATCTTAAAGTTATTGGAAACCTGTACTTGTCAGAGTCCTTTTCATGAGTCTCTTTGAAAAAGAAGCAATTTTGGACTATAGCTGATTGCAAGGACTTTACAGCAGAATTAAAGTAAAACAATAACTGTCTGTAATAACAAAGACAAAATGACTATGGTTAAAAATCTGATGAGCGCTCATTATAATGATGACACACTGATAGGGAAATTTGTTTATTTCTATTACATACACTATTTTTACATAATAACTGAAATTATGACTGATAACATCAGATTTCTGGAAATTTCATATACTTTCTAGAACACATATTAATAAGATAGCCATACAAATTTAACTCAAGTAAAGGTAAATATCATTTCTTATTTCACAGTGTTTCACATGCAACTTAATATATCAAATAAGTCTAATTAGTTCAATATCTTTCTTTTACAGATCCCTTCTGACCTTCCAGGGCCCTCCAGAATGTCCCAAAGTTAGCTAAAGGTCAAAAAGACTTAATTAGGAATTTGATCTTGGGAAGATTGTAAAAAATGTCAAAAAGTTTAGAACACTTGATTAGATATGATTTTGGTTATCTATTTAATTAAGGTAACAATAAAATATTTTAAAGGCAAATTCAGAAAGTTTATAGGGTTTGAACAAAATCTTACCTCTTTTAATATTGGGGAGACTCAATTTTCTTAAGTAATCACAGACCTAGTAAAAGCTGTAAAGTACAAAAAATTCCCTTGATAAAATACAAAATCTTTGTTTTCTAGGCCACTTACTTAAAATATTTTTAAAACCCTTATATTCTCAGACCAATACTCCAAGAAAATGTTGTCATTTTAACAGAAAAGACCAAATTCTACTTTGCATCAATGTACAACTTAACTAATTTTTAATAAAACCTTATAAATGAATCCATGTAATCTTAGTGAGCTTTGACCACACAAGATAAGATTTTCACAATCCTTTTATAATCTCTTAAAAAAGATTTTCTTTTGCTTTTGCAATTGACATGCATCAGGCAATTCATTTTTACTGTACATTCTGCTCTTAGGTTAGATTTATACTTTTATTTAACATCTAATAGACACAACACAAACTTATCTGAGCAGCAAACCCAGGCAAAAATGTATGTCTGTATTATCTTGAATCCTGACAATTCTAAAGACATTTTTACTTTCATCTTACAATCAATTTTAAAACTAGCTTTATTTGCCAAAGATTATATCAGATTACATGAACTTAAAAAAAACATTTTGGAGACCCCATCTCTACAACAACAACAATGACAACAACAAAATTAGCCAGATGTAGTGGCATGTACCTCTAGCCTCAGTTACTCAGGAGACCTGATGCATGTCAATTGCAAAAGCAAAAAAAAAATCTTTTTTAAGAGATTGTAAAAGGATTGTGAAAATCTTATCTTGTGTGGTAATCCCCACTCGGAACAAGGATGGGAGGATTGCTTGAGCCCAGGAGGTTAAAGCTACAGTGAGCTGCGATTGTGCCACTGCACTCCAGCCTGGGTGATGGACTGAGACCCTGTCTCAAACAAAAAAAAAAGCAACAACAAAAAACCCATTTGGGATGGTTTCTATTTTCCTGAGAGTTTTATGAATACTTAATTTATTTAAGCGTTAATTTATCCCTAAGCCTATTTGGGTATTTTAGTTAGGTGATATCATCAGAGGTAGAAAACGTCATGTATATGTAACATACAAGCATACATGTACATATACATAAACATACCAATAGTTGCAATCTGATCTTATGGCTTTTCATTTAAAAAATTTTAGTCATGAGGGAATAAAACAGAGTAATATACATTCACTGGTTTTTCTCTAATCTATATTTTTATGTAAATATTTTATATTTATATAATATAAATATAATATGTCTATATTTATAAAGATATTTATACAATATAAAAAATTATTTTTATATAAATTGTGTTTCTTTCAAAAATGGGACAAGTTAAGAGCTTATTAAGGGCTAAAGCTTTTTACCAATATTTGTAGAGAAGCATTTCAAAACTTTTCACTTACCCAGTTTCCAAATAGTTCCTTCTTTTTCTTTCTTTTCTGCCTCACATGGTTGCTTGTGGGGGTTCCTGAGTCCCTTGAGAAGCCCCTGGGGAGGGTAGGGGGCCTAAGTTCAAGTGACTGAGAGGCTGGAGTGGGGAAGGAAAGGGCCTGGCAGGGGTGGGCAGAGGATGGAGGAGGTAGGGGCTCGAAGGAGGGCATATCAAAGAATTCAAGGGAACTGGAGGGCAAAACCATGCCAACAAGATGCAGTGGACAGAGCTGGTAGAGCACAGAGTCAGCAGTTCAAGAAAGGGGCTTCAGGTGGCAGAGAAGTTCCCACAGGAGGATCAGCATCCAAAAGAGAGAACGTGGCCTCACAGAGGCCAGGAAGCAGAGAATCCCAGCCCCGGGAGTCAGAGAATAATCCCCACTCAGAACAAGGAGCCAGGAAGAAGACTTGGCAGCACGGAAGGTGCCTTTCCGAAGAAGCCTGGGACTTGGACCCAGCTTGAGAGCATATTCCCACACCTTAAGAATCAAAATCTATCCTTAACAGCTTCAATAGACATTTGTCCAGAGAAGCGGCTCAGTAGTTTGACTCACCACTGGATCCCCAAATCAATCGGTCAGGAGTGAAGACAAAGGCCTCAAAACCACGCATGTAGGACCCTGGGTGGGAAGCCTGGGGGTTCAGTGATGAATCTGACCCTATCCAAGTCATGGCACCGTAACTGTTAAGGAAAAAAATTATTCAATGGCCCTTGTCAAAGTACAGCAAGGAAGACTTTATTCAGGACCATCACGATAGGTATAGGGGCCACTGCAAAGGGGTGCTGTAGTCGGGGAGAGAGATTGGGCTCAACTTTGAATACAGCACAGGCAAATGAAAATTAATAGCCAAGGGGCAGGATGGGGTAAGGGGATGGGAAATTCCTAAAAGGAGACATCAGGGTGAAGGGGATTCTGGCCAAATCCATCCGTTAGGATTCTTGCTGAGGACAGGCCAGGGTGGCCGACATCACCTCGGGGGTGGTGCAGGGTGAGGAACCTGCTCAGATAATGAGGATGATCAGATAAAGAGGGTGTGGGAGGCCGGGTGCAGTGGCTCACACCTGTAATCCCAGCACTTTGTGGGGCCGAGGGGGGCGGATCACTTGAGGTCAGGAGTTCGAGACTAGCCTGGCCAACATGGCAAAACCCCATCTCTACTAAAAATAGAAAAATTAGCCTAGTATGGTGGTGCATGCCTGTAATCCCAGCTACTCAGGAGGCTGAAGCAGAAGAATAGCTTGAACTTTTGAAGCCAAGAGGCAGAGGTTGCATTGAGCACCACTGCACTTTAGCCTGGTGACAGAGCAAGACTCTGTCTCAAAAAAAAAAAAAAAAAGAAAAAAAAGTGTTAGGGGTTCTTGCGGAACTGACTCTGCAGGGTTCTTTTGCTAAAACTCTATTTTACGGGGAAGTGCACAGATGGGGCTAGGAGAATGTTTGACTAAAGTTTGGCCAAGCAAAGAATCTTTGCCACAACAGAGAAACAAGAAACTACCATCAAATTAAGAGAAAGTAGGAAAGGAGGTAAGAGAAGCGAATAAATATGGTGGCAAAAGTCAAAACCAAAACCAAAACCAAAACAGGATAGCAGAAATAATTCAAAGTCTTCCAGCAATCATAATGAATGTAAATGCATTGGCCTTATCTTACATGACTGGGACATCAGGTAAATGTTTAAAAATGTAGCTATCGAAGGATGCCCCTGGAGGAAATTGAATTAGGCCCATTGTGCATGTGGTATTTCTCCCATCCTCCATCCTGAACCTTGAGAGAAGTCTTGTTTCCATCTACAACCTGCTTGAGCTGGGCTACAGGATGAGTCTCGGGTTGCACTGGGGCCTGAGGGTTCAGCATTCTCTTGATGAGATGATACTGGTATCAAAGGACTCAGTGAGAGAGCCAGGAAGGGGTGCATCATTGGAGGAACGTCTGGGCCACCAGCCATTGACCTGTCTGCACCTGGAGACTCTGTTGAGTCCCTCCCAATCTTGGAGAGGCTCGATTTTCTTTCTTTTCTTTCTTTTTTCTGAGACAGAGTTTCGCTCTTGTTGCCTAGGCTGGAGTGCAATGGTGCGATCTCAGCTCACCACAACCTCTGCCTCCCAGGTTCAAGCAATTCTCCTGCCTCAGCCTTCAGAGTAGCTGGGATTACAGGTGTGTGCCACCACGCCTGGCTAATTTTGTATTTTTAGTAGAGACGGGGTTTCTCCATGTTGGTCAGGCTGGTCTCGAACTCCCCACCTCAGGTGATCTGCCCACCTCCGCCTCCCAACGTACTGGGATTACAGATGTGAGCCACTGCGCCCGGCCTGGATTTTCATTTTATTATGGAAGGTGTCATTGCTTTGGTCCTCATTTGTGACAAGGAGATTGCATAGCATTTACCATGGGGACCCAGTGGGACGAAGGATGTGAATGTGCCCCAAGTGCCTTCAAGGGCCATGCCAACAGGAGGACATTTCATTTGATGAAGACACATCTTGGGAGCTGTCCTGGATCCCGGAGGACGAATTCTGATTTCTCCTTCCTTTGCAGAAACATCTCCCAAGAGCCTGCCATCAGCCCTGCCATCAGCTCTGCCATCAGCTCTGCCATCAGCTCTGCCATCAGCTCTGCCATCAGCCCTGCCATCAGCTCTGCCATCAGCTCTGCCATCAGCTCTGCCAGTACTGACAAAGACTCCCTTGGAGGCACTTCCTCTTGGAGGCCCAGATCACTGGTATTTGTAATCAGCCTATATTTAGCAGATGACAATTACACTGACTGGGGAGGCGCATTTGAATTCAACACTCAGTTGGCAAGGAGAGGAGATGCCGTCACTCACCCCTCTGTGAGTGAGCTCTGGTGAATTCCTGGGAGCTAAAGCTTTCTAAACTGTCTTTTCATCATCTCTAAAAGCATCACGTTCTAATGAGTTCCCCAGACAGTGCCTCCCAACACAGGCGGAGGTGGACTTGGCCTCATTATTCCTCATATGAGACATCTCATGTGGTGGTAGGAGGTAGGGGGTGATGGTAAAAGGGGGAAGAAAGGAAACAATTCAAGTAAGACTATTTGCAGTTCAGATTATTCTGTGTGTTGTCAGAGGCAGGTGGAGGAAACAAGTTGACAGGACAGTCTTAGCTAAAGCAACATGGATTGAAAAAAACCCAGCAAGCCTAAAGAATTCTTGAAACAAACAAGCTCTGGATGGTTTCCAGAGTTCTCGACTTGCTATATTTTGTCAGCTGCCGGCTACAGACATGATTGGAAACGTCTGCTACAAGTGGCCGCCTAGCATGGCTTTCCTTCTTGGGAGAAGCCAGCTTCAGCTGCCCGTGGGCATGTGCGGCCTATTTGGCGCAAGCCGTGTTCACATCTGGGGCCCAGAAGGCCACTCTCCAGGGTCTCTGTGGTGAGGGTTGGGGTCTCTGCAGTCTGCCCTTTCCTCACTGAGACCTTCCTGTAGAGAAGCCCACGGCAGGCAGGAGGAAAGTATGTGGCCTGTCTGCTGGGCTCATGCCAAAGCCAGCAGGACCTGCCCGGCCTGGCCCTCACCGTGTCTGTGAGAGGGAATGCTCCATAGGCCAGTGCTGGGGAAACGGGGCCCACATTTGTGGTACCAAACTTCTCTGTGTCCATGAGATAGGTGTTCTCATCTGTCAGTTCCCCAGCTGCCTAACAAAGAAGCACAAACACAGTGGCTGAAACAACAACAATAGGTTGTCTCACGATTCTAGAGGCCATGAGGCCAAGATCAAGGTGGCAGCTTGGCTGGGTCCTTCTGAGGCTGTGAGGGGGGATCTGTTCCAGACCTCTCCCCCTGCTGCTGGGGTCTGTTGGCCGTCTTTGGCATTCCTTGGTGTGTAGTTGCATCACTCCAATCTCTGCCTTTGTCTTCATGCAGCGTTCTCCCTGCATGCCTGTATGTCTATGCATTCAAATTTCCCCACTGTGTAAGGACCCTACACGTGTTGGATTAGGGGTCCAGCTTATCCACTATGACCTCATCTAAACTTTAATTATGTCTGCAAGGTGCTGGGGTTACCACTTCAACATACGAATCTTGGGGTGACACAGTTCAATTCACGACACCTCTCAAAGCCATCACAGGCAGGAGACATCCCTGTAGGCCCCTTACCAGAGCAAAGGCTGAGGGTCCCAGCTCCATTTCTGGGGAATAGAGGGGCCCGACTGCTCATCTCCCATGACCATGTTGACAGCGGCCTCCTGGGCACTGAGAGCTGCTTAAGAGACAGCACAAATACACATGGCCCCTTGGGACCAGGCTGCAGCATCCTGCAGGAGGTGCCATGAGCAGGTCTCGAGGACCAAGGGACAAGACATTTGCAGGGAGACACAGCAGCATCTGCAGAATTGGGACATGGCGAGAAACAGGGAGCAGAGTGCTGAGCATGGTGCTCGCCGAGGACACCAGGTGCTTGGCACCAAGGACTTGACCTGGGGTACATGGACCTGGAAAGCTAGACAGAGGGTTTGCAAGCTGCCTGTAAACACTGAACAGCCTCTCAAGATGTTTGGGCGGAGCTGCTGTGATGCCGGAGCATGGTGGGCAGCCAGTACCCAGGCCTGCATCCTTTCATGGGAGCGTCCACCTCCGATGCCACCTCCCCTGCCTGGGCACCCACCCCTCCTTCCAGCCAGCCTGGCTCTTTGCTGTGCTGCTTTCTTTTTAACATTCCATTGTATGGATGGACCACATTTTCTTTATCTGTTCATCTGTCAGTGGATGCTTGGGTTGCCTCCACTTTTTGGCTATTGTGAATAATGCTGTTACGAACACGGGTGTAGCCACTTCCTTTTAAAAATTGCAAAAAATTGCTTTCTTTTTCATTTTTTTTAAAAGAATTAGGCATAACCGTATTTCATATCATGAAAATGAGTCTGTAAAAAATCCACAAAGAAACTTATCTTCTTGAATTCTGTTCAAATAATGAAAACACTTGTAGACTAAAGTATATAAAAATACATTTTAATTAGCACCTTTTCCCCCTCATTTTCAAGTGACTTTTGTAGTCATCCTTTTCATAGGTAATGTTTCATCTCTTACATTTTTTTCTATCAGTGTTAGTCTGGTAGGTATTTAACTTTTGAAATGAAAACAAGCAGAATGTTCACCAAAATATTTTTGTGAGTGGGGAGGTTCCCCAGCAGCACATGGGAGAACAACGCATTGCAGTGGAATACTCTACAGCCAAAGTTGATGGGGAAAGAGGACGCACAAGCAGAAAGGATCTCAGGTGATGAGCTTACCTGCCATTGTAAGCCATCCCAGGACCGATCCACTCTTGCTTCTGAAAAGACTCTCTCTATGTATGAGTCCTGCCCCTTTTATTATTCTGTTAAAATTTACATAACAGGAAATCTACCATCTTAACAGTTTTTAAGTATACAGTTGAGTGGTGTTAAATACATTGACTTTGTCATAAAACCACCACCACCCTCATTTCCAGAACTCTTTTCATCTCATGAAACTGAAATTCTGTACCCATTAAACGCCACATTCCCCCTTCCCCCAGCCCCTGGCACTCCTCTGTTCCACCTTCTGTCTCCATGAATTTGACTTCTGTAGGGACCACATGTAAGTGGAACCTCACAGTGTTTGTACTATTGTGACCGGCTTATTTCACTGAGCATCGTGTCCTCTAGGTTCATCCAGGCTGTAGCATGTGTCAGAACTTCCTTCCTTTTCAGGGCTGAAAAATATTCCATTGTATGGATGGACCACATTTTCTTTATCCATTTATCTGTCAATGGATGCTTGGGTTGCTTCCACCTTCTGGCTATTGTGAATAATGCTGTTATGAACATGGGTGTAGCCACTTCCTTTTAAAAATTGCAATCAGTTGCATTCATTTAGTATCAGGCCCAGGCTCCTCTCCAGGGAGACAGGCAGAACCACCCAGCTAAGTTGTCCTGTGATTCCAGACTCTCAGAAACTGGGAGAGATGATAAATGGCTTGTTTTAAGCTGCTAAGTCTTTGGATAATTTTGTTATGCAGCAACAGATTAACATAGAGTGTGGAAGCAGCAATTAGGAGACCTAGATAAAGACCCAGAACTTCTCTGGCCAGGGCAATCAGGCAAGAGAAAGAAATAAAGGGTATTCAAATAGGAAGAGAGAAAGTCAAACTGTCTCTGCACATGACATGATCCTGTATCTAGAAAACCCCATCGTCTCAGTCCAAAAGCTGATAAACAACTTCAGCAAAGTCTCAGGATACAAAATCAATGTGCAAAAATCACAAGCATTCCTATACTCCAACAATAGACAAACAGAGAGCCAAATCATGAATTAATTCCCATTCAGAATTGCTGCAAGTACAATAAAATACCTAGGAATACAGCTAACAAGGGAAGTGAAGGACCTCTTCAAGGAGAACTACACACCACCGCTCAAGGAAGTCAGAGAGAACACAAACAAATAGAAAAACATTTCATGCTCATGGATAGGAAGAGTCAATATCGTGAAAATGGCCATACTGCCCAAAAGGTCTAATATCTAGAATCTACAAGGAACTTAAACAAATTTATAAGAAAAATCAACCCCATTAAAAAGTGGGCAAAAGACATGAACAGACACTTCTCAAAAGAAGACATTTATGCAGCAGCCAACAAACATATGAAAAAAAAAGCTCAATATCACTGATGATTACAGAAATGTAAATCAAAACCACGATGAGATACCATCTCATGCCAATCAAAATGCCAATCAAAATGGCGATTATCAAAAAGTCAAGATACAACAGATACTGGAGAGGCTGTGGGGGAAATAAGAACACTTTTACACTGTTGGTGGGAGTGTAAATTAGTTCAACCATTGCGGAAGACAGTGTGGTGATTCCTCAAAGATCTAGAACCAGAAATACCATTTGACTCAGCAATTTCATTACTGGGTATATACCCAAGGGAATATAAATCATTCTGTTACAAAGATTCATGCATGCGCATGTTTATTGCAGCACTATTCACAATAGCAAAGACATGGAATCAACCCAAATGCCTATCAATGATAGACTGGATAAAGAATATGTGATACATATACACCATGGAATACTATGCAGTCCTAAATAGGAATGAGATCATGTTCTTTGCAGGGACCTGGATGGAGCTAGAAGCCATTATCCCAAGGAAACTAACACAGGAACAAAAAACCAAACACTGTATGTTCTCACTTATAAGTGGGAGCTGAACAATGAGAACACATGGATACAGGGAGGGGAACAACACATAATGGGGCCTGTGGTAGGGGGAGTGGGGAAAGGGAGAGCACCAGGATAGATAGCTAATGTATGTGGGGCTTAATACTTAGGTGATGGGTTGATAGGTGCAGCAAACAACCATAGCACATGTTTACCTATGTAACAAACCTGCACGTCCTGCATGTGTATCCTGGAAATTAAAATTAAATTTAACAGAATGTCCACTGACTGCTGAGTGATCTTCAGTAGCGACCTAACCTCTCTGACTACCAGCTTCCTTGCCTGTAGACATGATAATGGGGTGATTCTTTGCCTCCAAGGAGTCAAGTGAGACAAGGAATTTGAAAACCCTTTGGCAACATCGGGCTGTGGTTTGGATGTTCTCTTCTCTGGAAGCTCCCATGGTCCTGCACCTTTCCCTCTCTGCAGATGGCAGGGCTTGTCTTTCTCAATGGCCACTGCAAGAAGTGGCCAAGATTTGTGGGTTTATCCCAGTCAGTCCTGCAGCTGGGGTGTGAGGCACAGACCCCAAGTCAAAATGAAAGGAGCTCTTAGACCAGGCCTAACCAGGCTCTACTCTCTGAGTAAGGTTAATAGTACATGTGGTTAGTGGGAGACTAACAAGGTGCAGGTAATGAAGAGTTAACAGAAGTGGAGTGGAAAGAAGTCTTCCAAGTGGGACACTCACACTTCCCGAAGACAAGTCAGCTGAAGGAAGGATGACCTGCAGCCTCGCTGGGACCCGTGCCCTGCTCAGAATGAGCCTCTTGGCATCTCCTGCTCAAACAAATCCTCATCCCCAAATTAAACCTGTCCTGCCATTGCAGGACATTGCTTGAGAGTTTTAAACACGGCAGGGGCCAGGGCCAGCCTCTCGTTCATTTTGTATGAAAGCCCCTGATGTGGGAACTACTGAAGACCTTCACCTTCCATCCCAACAGCCCCCAATATTACCATGCTGTCAGGAAGGGGGTGTGTGTGTGTGCGTGTGTGCGTGTATGTGTGTCTATCTGTCTTCAAATCAAATCTTGGGATTGGAAATTAAACACAAATGAGTCAATGGTTGGTGTTTTGGTAGGCTGCTGAGCAACGGGCAATCGTGCTTTCTCCTTCTCTTGAATTTGGAAGCAAATAAGGACTAAGGCTCAGAAGACACACAGCTGGGGAGTAAAATGCCGGCTTTATTGCTGACCAAGCTGCCTGGCTTTTAGGTTCAAATAAGCCTGCAGACAGTTGCCCTAAACTGGAGCAATGAGTACGCCCAGCTCCGGGCACAAGACTGGTGGGTAACCGCAGCCCTCTCCCTTGGGCACCACTGCCCTGCATGTGTCCCGTGTCTATGGTGGTTGTCCAGTGCCAGTAGAGCTTCACTCAGCTGCTCTAGGAGTCCCCTACTGGCTAAGCCATGGTGTGAGGGCAGGGGTGAGCTGAGAGTGCTGCTCCTGCTCCAGCCCTGGCCCAAACTGGGGAGTGGAGGGACCCCCTCCCTGCCCCTGGTGGCTAGGAAGGCCAGCTGTTCGATGAAACCCATTCTCTCCTGTCTCCCCAGGGACAGAGGATCTAGGCTCATGGCCACCCAACTGGACTGCATTTCCCAAGGTCCTTTGCAGTGAGGGGATCATGTGACTGAATTCCAGCCACAGGGTGCAGCAGGAGGGCTGAGTGAGCTCATCCTGGGGTCTGGGCTACAGCCAGGCCCCTGCCAGACTCCCCTCCTCACGGGAGGCCACCCATGACTGTGAGGGTGGCAGAGGGACCAGTTGGGAGATCCCCCGCCCACCCCCCCCGCCAGTCCCCAAAATCAGAGATAGAGCAGCCCACAGAGCAGCTGAACTCCTGGTTCTCTAAGAGATGGTGGCTGTCTTTGAGCATGGGATTAGCTTTAGCCTGACTAAGGGTTTCTTCACACCTTTTTTTTTTTTTTTTTTTTTTTTTGAGACGGAGTCTCGCTCTGGTGCCCAGGCTGGAGTGCAGTGGCATGATCTCGGTTCACTGCAAGCTCCACCTCCCAGGTTCACGCCATTCTCCTGCCTCAGCCTCCCAAGTAGCTGGGACTACAGGCACCCACCACCATGCCCGGCTAATTTTTTGTATTTTCAGCAGAGATGGGGTTTCACCGTGTTAGCTAGGATGGTCTTGATATCCTGACCTCGTGATCTGCCTGTCTCGGACTCCCAAAGTGCTGGGATTACAGGCGTGAGCCACCACGCCCGGCCTCTTCACACTTTTATTACTATTTCCTATCTTTAAAAAAAAGTTGTCTATGCACATTGTAAAAAGTTTAATCAGTGTGGGAACTGATGAAGGCGGAAAAAAGCAAAATTTGCTATTTACCCTGCTGTTCAAAAGCCACTGTTGGCTAGTGACTATTCCTCCTATTCACTCTTCCATGCAGAAACACACAGTTTAAAAAATGGAATCATCCTTTATATACTGTTAACTAACCTAGCATTTTTTGGACTCTCTTTGGAAATAGCTTTATTGTTTCCTGATTCTCAAAGTATTACATGCTTATCATAAAAATCACGTAAAATATCAAAAAGTCTAATGAAGAAGACAACACTCAACCATACATCTGTGACCTCTAAGGGCTGGGATTTGGCTGGGATCTGTTCTGCTAGATTTTTTTTAAGGCATACATTACTATTTAGGTAACATGGGTAGATGTTGGAGCCAGGATTTCTTAACAAAAATTTAAAATGAGTATGGTGGCACAACATATCATTTTATAAGGAGATTTGAAAACTCTTTATGGTGTGTTACAGACTTCACTCACATGATTTTAATTTTTAGTGCATGCATAGTATTGTCTTGCCTGGGGGATTCATAAAAATATGTTTAACAAATTCTGTATGTAGATTATTTTTAACTCATTACTGTGAGAAATGCTTTCGCAAGCATTCTTGTGCATAGATTTTTGTACACTATGGTATACTATGTGCTTATTAGGATAAATCCCTAGAGAAGGTACTAGTAAGTCAAAGACGGGGCCATTTTCTGTGATGCTGGTGCCTGTTGCTCTATGAAAGCTTGTGCCAACATACAAGTCTCCAAATTGTGAATGCCAGCACCTGCACCTCACACTCACACAAATATTGGAGATTACAATTATTTAAAATATTGGCCAACCCAGTGGACACATATCTTGCTTTGTTTTACCCTATAATTATTTTACTTTTGGTGAAACTGAACGTATTTTTATATACTCAAATTTGTGGCCCAGTTTTTCTTTTTCTATTGAGGCTTCTTTTGTTATAAATGATTTGTAAAAGCTTCTCAAATATTAAAAAAAACCAGCTCTTTGTCTACCAGTTTATTTGCCTTTTAGGTTTGTCAGTGGTCTCTATTTTTCTTATATAGTTTTTATTACTGGTGTGTTACTTTATAGATTTGCTAGTAGAGAAAAGAACAGAAAAGCTTTTCTCATCCAGTGGTTATAAAAATATGATTGCTTCACAGATTATAAAAGTAAATATTATCTTACTGATTAAGCTTTTAAAAATGTTTTAAATCTTCTATTCATCTGGGATCGATTTTGGTGTAAGTGTAAATGATAAATCTGTCTTAATATTTTCCCAAATGGCTAATTACACTAATTACTATATTGATGGAAAATAATCCTTTTTGTCCTTTGATTTGAAATATCACCCTATTTTCTCCTTCTCTCTGTCTTTCATCCTCTTTTTCTTTTCTATCCTGATGTTAATGCCATATTCTTTTAATTATTTTAGCTTTGTAATAGGCTTTAAAATCCAGAGTGAATGTTATTTTGTGATTCATGAATTGATTGAAATAATAATTTCATGTCGCTTGGGCCCTGCCTTTCTCCCTAAAGTGTGTGGTTTGTAGAAATGAAAATCTATTTTTAAATTTAATGTTGTGCACGCTCCCCTCCGCTTCTCTATCTTCCTCTGCACAGCAGTGGAGGCCTCTATCCCCTGCCTTGTCTGGGGGACTCACACCTAAGTGTGGTTTTTTGTTTGTTTGTTTGTTTTTAGACAGAGTCTCACTCTGTCACCCAGGCTGGAGTGCAGTGGCATGATCTCGGCTCACTGTAACCTCTGCCTTCTGGGTTCAAGGGATTCTCCTGCCTCAGCCTCCCAAGTAGCTGAGATTACAGGCACCCACCACCATGCCCAGCTAATTTTTGTATTTGTTTTTAGTACAGACAGGGTTTCACCATGTTGGCCAGGCTGTTCTTGAACTCTTGGCCTCAAGCAATCCACCCGCCTTGACCTCCCAAAGTGCTGGGATTAGAGGTGTGAGCCACCGCGCCCGGCCCTGAGCCTGGATTCTCATTTCCACCTCCTCAGAAAGGCCTCCCTGGCCCCCCAAGCCACGTGAGACCTCTTTGCTTCTCCCAGAGCACCCAGTGCTGTTCCTTCCCGTCACTTACGCAATTAATGATTAAATATGTATATGCATGATGCATTCTTAAGGTACTTCCCCTCTCCTCCAATTAGACTTGAGGCCCCATGAGGCAGAAACCATATTGACCAGTTTACCTGACATCTACACAGGTGATCATCAAGGCATGTTACGGAATGAATAAGTGCATGTTGAGGTCCGACATCCTCTGAGCAGTGCTAAGGGCTGCCATTGGCTGTGACCCTCTCGACACCGTTCCTCAACGCTCCGTCTTCCTCTAAACCGAGCTGCCCAAGCCAGCGTTTTGCTTACGCTCTTCCCTCTGCAGGGAATCCCTTCCAGCCCCTCCTTCCTGTGGACACTTGCTCATCTTCTCAAGTCAAGACCAACTGTAGCCTCCTTAGCGGAGTCTCCAGGGGGCTGCCGGTGGAGCTGAGCTGATCCCCACTACTACAGTTGGAATATTTGTGTCCCCCTAAAGTTCATGTTGAAATTCTCACCCCAAGGTGATGGTGTTAGGAGGGGGCTTTTGGGAGGTGATGACAGTAGGAGGGTGGAGCCCTCAGGAATGGGATTCATACCCTTATAATAGAGACTCAAGGGAGCTAGCTCACCCTGTCCACCATGTGAGGACACAGAGAAGGTGCTGTCTGTGAACCAGGAAACCCTCACCAGACACCAGATCTGCTAGACCTTGATCTTGAACTTCCAGCTTCCAGAACTGTGAGAAATGGATTTCTGTGGTTTATAAGCTGCCCATTTTATGGAGTTTTGTTATAGCAGCCCAAGTGGACTAAGACAGCCACCATGTTCTCACAAAGCTTGACTTGCCCCAGTCAACTGCGAAGGCCTCTGGGCAGACCCACTCTGCTCTTGGGACTCCTCTGGGGTGAACATGAAAAGGCATAAAATAAACTTCTCTCCAACAAAATAAAGTGGAAAATCTATCCAATCAATTCAGATACCAAGGGGCCTTTCTAATTCAGAGTCAGCCATCATTGCATCCTCTGTTTGTGTCTTTTCCTTCTGGTTGAGCCTCCAAAATATATTGCACCTTAAAAAAATTGAATTTGCTCTTATTTGGGATCAATATACGATCTAGTTCTGTTGTTGCAAATAGATACCCCAAATCAAATAACTTGATTGGATTTACTTTTCTACTCTCGATTTGTCTTCAATTTGCTGTCATCAGGTTGGATGTGTTTATGGTTGGGTGTGCTTTTCAGAATAGAGATTGAAAGCCAGTCATTATGGTCTTCCACTTGTGGAATTCCCCATCCACTGGGCCTCATCCTTTTTTCCTGTTTTCTCTCCAAACAATTTCAGTGCCCAGACTTGATGTCTTCATTTCACAGTTGGAAAAACTCTGCTTAACGCTCAAAGGTGAGTTAGTGCTGCCACAAAATGGGACGTGAAGGGCACGCATCTCCTCTCCAGGCATCACATGTCTTCCTGGTGGCCAGGTGCCTATGGGCTGGAACAGAACGGTCTCTGATTGGACAGCAGCAGGCTGGGAAGGGTTGAGAGAAGGGAGATGGGGATCATGGACCATGCTCCACCATTCTGCCCAGCCCTGCATTGGTCACCTCCCTCTGCATGCCCCCAACCTGGAAGCCTCATGAAGGGCAGACTAGGGGATGTGAAGACTACTTCTGCTTGCAGGGGGACCTGGGGAAGGTGTGGGTTTTGTGCTGGGGAGGAGAAGAGGAAGGGCATGCGGTTATCCTCCTGGTGGGCATGGGGACTGTGGGCAGAGTGCCCCACCATTTTGGTCTTCGGTCTGTAGCTTATTAGTGCATGGCCCTGGACAAGGAATCAAGCACCCCACTGTCATCATCTGGAGACTGAGATGATCAGGTTACTGAGAGGATGAAAAAGATAACTCAGGATAGGTGCCTTGTATACAGTCAGTGCCCACTAAGTGTTCCTTAGGCAAAGACACTCTACTATCCTGCCTGACCTCCATTCTTTCCTTCTTCCTTAGTAAGAGATGTCTGATCTTAGTCCTGGAGGAAATGAGACTGGGTTAAAAATATTACATTTTTAAGCATTTCTTGTAGATGGGGTGACCAGTTATATATTTTTAAAAGTGCACTGGTAGAAAGCTTGTTTCACTCTTTCTCCTTCTCAGTCTTACTGCCTAGGATGCACTCATGATGGCTGGAGCTCCAGCAGCCATTTCGTGTCTTTCACGATGAAGCCAGCCCTAAGGATGCTAGAACAGGAAGACAGAAGGTTAGGTCTCCAGTGACCCTGAGATGTCCCAGTACCAGCCCCAAACCACTGGACAACTGACCCATTTTCTGCTTAATATGATTAAGCTGATGCAGTCAGGTCTCTGCTAGCAGCAATTAAGCACTTTTGATAATCTCTGGCTATGCAGCGATTCTCTTATTCATTCATCCCACAGACATCTATTAAGTGCTTATTCCATGTGAGGCATTATATTAGGCTTTCCTGGTGAAAGATATAAATGCGATTCTGCTTCTCACAGAGCTTTGAGCCAGTGGGGAAGATAAGCTGTATGCGATTCTTGTAAACAAGATGAAAATTGCAGGTGCAATGTGTAAGCAGCTAACGGCAGGTATGAAAAGGGGGACCTGACCATCCCTTGACGGGTTCAGGGAAACACTGACCATCCCAGAGACTGCCATGGGATCTGGTTTTCTCCTTTAGAGCAACATGACTTGTTTTATGGTGTTAGAAGCCGCTCTGGTACCCAGAAGGCACAGAGCACTGGACGGGTGAGGGCCAGGGGCCCACATGTCACCTTTGCCTGCCCCTGGAAGTGTGGGACTTGAGACTGTCATTTTCCAAGCCTAGGTTCTTTGTCTGTCAAAAGTAACGGATTCTGTTGGAGGGTCCCTTTTGCTTTTACATTTTGATTCCAGAAGTCAAGTGCATGATGGTGAAGGGATTTGAAACTGATTTTAGTGGAGACTGACATGGAACCGAGGGCATCAAGTGTGGAGAAGGGAAGGCCTGATGTAGCAGGACCTCTGGAGGATGGACAGAGCTTGTGGGTTTTGGATGGAGAAGGCAGAGCCGGGACCTGGAGGACTCTGGCTCCTGGGTGGCCCAAGACTGCTTTATCTGGTTGCCACTCCACACTGCTGTGCTCCTTCCTTTTTTCAAATTAGCCATTTTTAATGGCAGCGATGACTCCATATGGAACAGTGCACTGTGTCAGGAAAAACAAACTGGCCACCACCTCTGCCCCTGCAGCTCCTACCCCCTTTCCCAGAGTTTCCTAAGGAAATGTCCAGGATTTCTCTCTCAAGACCTGTGCCAATGTGTCTGTCTTGATTTCTGAAGAATCCACCCCTTCT
This sequence comes from Gorilla gorilla gorilla, assembly GCF_029281585.2. Lineage (NCBI taxonomy): Eukaryota > Metazoa > Chordata > Mammalia > Primates > Hominidae > Gorilla > Gorilla gorilla. The sequence goes on from NC_086018.1 coordinate 45,562,639, forward strand.
TTATACTGTCATTGCCAACTGCTATTAAGGGCCCTGGCTGGGCGTGGTGGCTCAGGCGTGTAATCCTAGCATTTTGGGAGGCTGAGGAGGGCGGGTCACTGGAGGCCAGGAGTTCGAGACCAGTGTGGCCAACATGGTAAAACCCCGTCTCTACTAAAAATACAAAAATTCACTGGGTGTGATGGCACGCGCCTGTAATCCCAGCTACTCGGGAGGCTGAGGCAGGAGAATCGCTTGAATCCGGGAGGCAGAGGTTGCAGTGAGCTGAGATTGTGCCACTGCACTCCAGCCTGAAAGACAGAGCAAGAGTCCGTCTCAAAAAAACAAAACAAAACAAAAAAAACCTTGGCACCTTCTTGACCTAGGGATCTCCTGCATCCACTCCAAGGATGAGCATTGCGTGCCTCAGCTCCCTGTCCGACACGTGCCCCCGTCCTGGTCTCCCTACCTCCCTCCTTCACCTGGCTGCCCTGGCCCTGTCGCCACCCTATAAACTGCTCCTAGAGGCCCCCTGTGCTCCCATGTTTTCCTGGTGCCCAGGCCCCTCCTGAGCACCCGTGTTGGTGAGTTTAAGGCCCCTCAGCAAAACATATTTGACATGAAACCTGTCATCTTCTCCCTGAGCTGTTTTCCACTTGGGGGCTTGTCCTCCCACGTGTAGTCCTGTGCCCAGCCCTTTGCTTCCTCCTCGTCACTCAATGCTTCCTGACACTCGGCTTCTGTCCATCTGGCCTGTTGCTGTCTTGCCTCAGGCCCAGCCAAGGCACCATCCTGTCCTGGCAACAGCCCCTCACTTACCCAGGTGGGGTCTGATGTGGGCCCCTCCTCCTGCTCTGCACTTGGAAGTCAGGTACATTTTCACAAGGAACCCCCATTGGGTTACCCTCCAGGTTTAAACACCTCGACGGCTCTCAGAGAACAAACCCACATCTTGGACCTGTGGCAGGTGAGGCTCAGGCCTGGGACTGACCCTCCCCAAGACTCCCGGACCCCATTGGCTCTCTGAGCCCCAGCCTGGGCAACATCCGGCCACCAGTGAGTAGGTATGGAAGAAGGGAGGGAGGGAGAGGAGACTTTGATAGAAGCATTGCTTAAAAATAGAAAGTAGCCCAAATATGCTCCTTTATATTCATGAGATGTTTAACAATGTAGAATGCCTGAGCTATTTTTAATAGAAAGTTCCCACAGTTGAGGGGTGCTGGAGAGTGGAAGCCCTTGCAGGCGCCGCTCCTATGCCCTCCAGACCCTCTGCCCACACAGCAACCAAAGTGACCACTTAACAAAGTCAACCAGACCTGGCCCGGCTGCCTAAAGCCTCCCGGGCTCCCCACCCTGCACTGCGGCCCCAGGAGACACTGCTGTGACTCTGCTCTGAGCTCACTCTGGCCTGTCCGCCCTGGCTTCCTGGCATGGGGTCTCAGGGCCACCTGTTTATGGCCACACTGGGCAAGTGGCAAATGTGCCAGGTCATGGCCCCTGCCATCTGTCTCTCCCGGAGCACGCCCTTGTGTGGCTGGCCCGCTCTTCATCCTGCAGCCTCAGCAACCCCTCGAGGGGTCTTCCCTGACCACCTGCCCAGTGTTGCCTCGTTATCCCCACTGGGGTGCCCATTTTATTACCTGCACCTGAACCTGCCCTGCTTATGCTCTGACATTCGCATCCCGTGTTCTTCATGTGAGCTCCACAGAAGCAGGGTTTTGTCTGCAGGGGGTGCCTGGCACACGGTCGGCCTTTAATAAATGGTGTTGGGTGGTTGGACAGCTGCAGGATGCCTCTTTACACAGCCACAAGGAAGCATAGTTTTAGAGCCACTGTTGGCAGAAAGGGACAGGGGTTCCTGAACGTTAGGCAGATACAAAAATGTGTACGTGACAGATGATAGCGTCTGCCTGTAATCCCAGCTACTGGAGAGGCATTCTGTGTTCACTTATCTATCTGTACTGAGTCAACATCCCTGAACAGAAAATAAGCACCAATGTGCTAGAAAATTAGGGAAATGAGCTATGTGATTACCGGTGATTTTTATTTTCTTTGCCATTGTTTGTGTTCCTCTAACCTTCTACAAAGAGCATATATAGGTTTTTTAAAAACCTCTTATATTTAAATAATTATAGAGTCACAGGATTTGCAAACACAATGCAATGAGATCCTTTGTGAACTTACTCTGTTTCCCCAGTGGGTCTGTCATGCCATGGAGTGAAGGCACATGGTCAAAACCGGGAAACGGACCCTGGTATGATCCATGGGCCTAATCTCTGGTGGTTGTTGAAATCAGCAACCACAGTGAATGTGATTTTCAAACAATAAGAAAAAAATCCTCATTTCCCTCACTGCCTACAGAACATGTGTGAAGGCCAAGCCTGATTGAAGGCCCTGAGCTCCTGGGGGCCCTGAGCTCCTGGAGGCCCTGAGCTCCTGAAGGCCCTGAGCTTCTGGGGGCCCTGAGCTCCTGGGGGCCTGCTGGGTTTGCAGTGGGGAAACGGTGGACAGGACAGCAGGATCCCATCCGTGCTGTGGGGAGCTGGACTTGCTTCTGTGACCCTCAGCTTCCTCATCTGTAGTGTGGGCACCATGGTGGTGCCCTCGTGGGCTGTGGGAGACTTTGCTCTGCCTTCCAAGGCTCCTGTGGGCAGAGCAGCGCTTCCACCCTGTGCTGGCCCAGGGCCCTCTTCTCTCGGGCTCCTCCCTGTACTGAGAGCCCTTCCAATGCCCAGCTGAGCTGAGGTTCTTGGAGGTGACTGTCGAATTCATGGACAACAGAATAAGAGGGTGCCTATGGATGTGGGACTCGGGTCTTTCTGTGCTGGCCTTGGGCCATCCTTGAGCTCCACCCATCCCCATCCCCTGTCATGGACACTGGGAAAAGGCAGGGAAAAGTTTTGCTAAAGGCAGTGATGTGTTTGAGGGTGGCAGAGAAACTGTCGGGGGTGAAAAGCACTCATTGCTTCATGAAGGGTCCATCTCCTTGTTAAGGGAACATTACTTACCTCTCTGCATTTTTGGAGGTATGACGTCATATACCTGCCTAACATCACAGCTGGGCCGTATGCACAGATCATTGATCTTTAAATGCCCAAGGGCCAGACTTTCCTGGGTTGGCAGCAACAGCAGGAAGGTGGGGTCCACTGTGGAGTTGGAGCCACCCGGAATCCCCACGCAGGACAGACTCTAGACTGTACATCACAATGACGTGTGAGTGCCAACGGTCAGCACCAGCCATCGTTCTGGGGGCATTTCTGTCCCTCTTTTTTTATATATATATTTTTATTATTATACTTTAAGTTTTACATGTACATGTGCACAACGTGCAGGTTAGTTACATATGTATACATGTGCCATGTTGGTGTGCTGCACCCTTCTGTCCCTCTTTACGCTTCTGCTGCTCCTACAGAGGCGGGCACTTGGCCCCTCCCTCACCTGGGGAGCTTCTGCTCAGTTCCCCGGCTCACTGGCCCCTGGGGGAGGAGGGACTATTCTTGGCATGACCCGCAGGCATCTGAAATCGGGCTGGGCCGGATTCTGGTCACCTTGCAGTCCGAGCTCCCAGGCCAGCCTGCATGCTTGGGCTTCCTCATTTCTTGGGGCTGGATCCATCTAGTACCTGGCTGCCTGGCTCCTTCTCTTTCCTTCCTCTCTCCACATGGGAGAGATGAGCCCCACGGCCAGCATCTCCCCGTTTGTCTTTTCTCCTCAGTGCCAAGTTCTCTACCTAAAACTAAGTGGGAAAGACAGGTTGGGTCTGATCGCTGGGCTTGGCTCCTTTTCATCAAGTAGGGGAGAGGTTAGGCTCTTTGGGAGTCAAAGCCTTGAGCCTGGGATGGAATCACAGTTTCCAAAAAAGCCTTGGGCAGTGGATGGCCAGCTTGGCTTCTGCCCCATGCTAACAAACCTGTCCCTTTTAGCTGTTGTTTAAAGGTTCTGTGTGTGGCCAGCTCCTGTGCAGTGGGCAGGGAACTCCAGAGAGGAGGAGCTGCACAGGGCCCTGCCAGTGATGTGGGGGCTGGGGGGTCTCATGAGGGAGCCCAGCTGCCGGTCTTGACCTTGTAGGCTGGGCGGGGTCCTGCCCCGCTGCGGGTCTGGCCTCGTCTTCCTTTGCTGGATACAGATCCCCCCCTCATCCTTCTCGGTTTGCACTCAGTTCTCAGAGGCCCCTGGGCTGTCTCTGACACTGTCTCCTCCTCCGCGGGGGCAGTGCCACACCTCCGGGGTACAGTGTCACACTTCTGGGTGACAGTGCCACACTTCTGGGGGACAGTGTCACTTACACCTCTGGGGGGACAGTGTGACACCTCCAGGGGACAATGTCACACCTCCGGGGGACAGTGCTTCTTATGTCCCCACTCCTTTCCTGCACTATGTCTGCTGAGACAAGCCCCAGAATGGGCTGTGTCCTCGGAGTCCTCCGAGTGGAGATTGTTCTCTAACTCCCGGGGCTGGGGGTTCCTGCCTCCTGGCCTCGGTAAGTCCGCTCTGTTGTCTCTTTTGGCTCCTACTCTTCCCATGGGAACTTCTCTGCCATCTGAAACCCCTTTCTTGAACTCCTGCTGAGACCCTTCCTCATCACAGCACTGTCCTCCGCCTGGAATCTCACCTGTGCTATCGGTCAGGCAAGCCACCAGCGGCATGAGGGCAGGGAAGGGCCAGTTGTACTTGCCACTCTTCCCCCAGGGTTCGCACCATGCCCAGCATACAGTGAATTCTTATGGACTCACACCGAGCAGGGTGCTTGGGCACCTTCCTTTTAGACTGTGACCTTCTCCAGGGAATGGGCTGTGATTCTCTCACACTGTACCTGGCATGTAAACAGTGTCTGTGCTTTTATTTTGGTTGAATCAATGCATGAAAGAATGACACAGATCATCCCAGTTCCCTTTTATATCCTGCCAGGACTGCCCCGCTGGGATTTCCCATTCATTCCTTTATTCATCCATGAATGTCTAGGAAGCTTCTGATATATATCAGGCAGGGAACTGGGAGCGTGCACAGTGAGCAGGGCTGCCTGATGGCCAGGTGGCTTCAGTTATGCAGGCTGTGGCTTTTGGAGAAGTTTCACCAGCGTCCTTCTTGGCTCGCTGTGGCTAATAAAATGCACGTAACAATCTCGGAAGAGCCCGACGTCTCCCCCCATGTGCTCCGTTTTAATCGAGTCAGTCTTCCAGTGTGTGCTTTAATACTGTTAGAAGCAAATCAAAATTAATGAGATTACCTCCTTTGAAATGTTATATATAATTAACCTCAAATTAAGGACAATATGCATTTGAATTTGCCACTCAGTAACACCTTGTGATTGCCGAAATACACAGTGGCAAATAAGAGATATTGACACTAACCTGCCCATTGAAGTTGCATGTAAGTATCTCAAGGGAAATGGCTTTGAAGGTCCCCTGGTTGAGCCCCCAGCCAAGGGCAGGAAGAGAGTAGAGAAGTGTCCAGGCAAGGACGTGCCCCAGTGACCAACGTCCCAGAGCCCCTTCCTGGGGCATCCAGTTCTGAGTTTGGTCCAGGACTGCCAAGCACCTCCTCCATTCCCAGAACATCCCCACTTCCCAGCTGCAGAGGCCAGAGGCTCAGCTGGGCATTGACAGCCATGTGGGCTGGCACCTTCCCATGCATCCCCTGAGGCTCCTTCAACTCAGACCAAAGGCCATGTGGACTGAGTGGTTTGTGAAACCCCTGGCGTTTATGCTTCTCATTGGAAGTGGGTAGAACAACTTTCCAAAACCACATTGACAGGTTGTAAGTTCGCATCAGCTTCCTGCCTGGCAAAGCCGTGGAACTCTGGAACAGTGGTCAGCCGGCGGCATGGATGGGGATAAAGGGTGATCATGATGACAAAGCCTCCCCGGGTTTCATTAGCGAGGAAGGTTTTATAATCTCTCCAAAGTCACATTACTCAGTTCTTACAGGAGCCTTCTAAGGCTTGTAAGATTATTTTGTCTTTATTTTATAATTGAGGAAACTGAGGCCCAGGGAGTTGAGGTGCTTTTCCCAGGGCTACGTCATTATGAAGGAGCAGCACCCAGATGCTCCACTAAGGCAAATGACCCAAGGGCCTCCTGACCCCCACGCCCCTGGAGAAGACCCAAACGCGGCTTTCTCCAAACAGATTCGGCTCTGCGGGATGCACCGCCCTGGCCCACAAGCATCTCCGCCTATTGGGTTGCTCTTCCGTGCAATTGCTGAACGCCTCGCCGGCTTGTTTCAGCTTATTTAACTGAAAACCATCCACCGCACAAAAGCTGGGAGTTTCCAGAGAAGCCTTCATCTCAGTCACCCTCACTGCCCTCACTGTGACCTGGAGAGGGCACAGGTCGTGCCTCGTCCGCATCCCTCACCCATGAGCCCATTTCTGCCCTTGTGTTTTCTCACCTGGGCAGTGTGCCAGCCCAGTAACAATGCATCCTGGCAATGACAGACTGTATGCGTGTCGTGGAGCCTCAGTGCAGTGGGTTGAATAGTGTCCCCCAAATTCGGGTCCAGCCAAAACCTGGAATGTGATGTTAGAGGGACACAAGGTGCTTGTAGATGTAATTGAGGTCAGGGTCTAGATGCGGTCATCCTGGAGTAGAAGGAGCTCTCAAACCAAAGACAGTGTTCTTATTTTCTTATTTCCTTTTTTTTTGAGATAAGGTCTTGCTCTGTCACCCAAGCTGGAGTGCAGTGGTGCAATTATGGCTCACTGCAGCCTTGAACTCCTGGACTCAAGCGGTCCTCCCACTTCAGCCTGGCCTCAAACTCCTCGGCTCAAGTAATCCTCCCTTTTGCCTTGGCCTCCCAAAGTGCTGGGATTATAGGCATGAGCCACCATGCCCAGCCTAGAGTGTTCTTACGAAAGCCAGACGTCATAGGATGATGGAGGCACAGATTAGAGTGAGGCTGCCTTAAGCCAAGGCACACTCGGAGCCTCTGGAAGCGAAAGGGCAAGGAATGGGTCCTCCCTGGAGGCTCCAGATGGTAAAGCCTCTGCAGGCACCGTGGCTTCAGCCTTCTGGCCTCTAGAACAGTGAGATAATGCGTCTCTGTTGTTTTACACCGCCCAGTTGGTGGTAATTGGTATGGCAGCCCCAGGAAACTGATCCACTTGGTATGTTGCTTGCAAGTGTCATTTGCATGGAGTTTGTAAGATGCCTGTCAGGTAGCCATCCATTCCATCTCAAGAGAACCGTGGTAGTAGACCAACAACCCCAATCAGCACAGAAGTGTTCCCTGGTCTCCCCTAGCAGAGTCGGCTGTGTGGGCTCCCACCCCATGCTCACCTCCTGCTCTGGCTCTTACTATACTGTGAGATGTTGATGTCTTTATTGTGCTTGCCCCCCACTCTGTACATCAGCTCCCGGAAGGCCTCCGTCTCTGCAGTGTTTTATCCCCAAAGCTCAGCCGAGTTCCTCATACACAATATTGTAGACCCAGCTTGTCCTGAAGAAGCAGACAGACTTAGTGCATTGGGAACAAGCCACATGACTATCCGACTATGTGGATGTCTAGCCCCCACTGATTTGGACAAAACAGTTCCATTCAGTTCAGCAAATGTTCACTGAGCCCCGACTCTGCCAGACATAGTACAAGGGGTTGGGGTGTGCAGATAATTCTTGTTCTCAGGGAGTGGGAGAAAAGATACATCAACAGATCACATTGAGCTTTAATTATTTTAAATTTCAGAATGAGTTTGTATTCATTTTGGAAAATTTTGAAACTACAAGTAAGTGAAAAGAAGAGATGTCACTCGTGAGCACTCTGTCTGGAAATAGTCATTTGGTGGACATAGGTCCAGATGCGTTAAAATTGGGACCTGGTTATACAAGTCATTTTACAACATGTCCTTTTGTTTTCTTTCCGTCTTCAATGACAGTTAAATCAGATCCACATCATTCTTTTTTTGTTGTATTTTGTTTTTGTTTGAGATGGAGTTTTGCTCTTGTTGCTGAGGCTGGAATGCAATGGTGAGATCTCGGCTCACTCCAACCTCCGCCTCCCAGGTTCAAGCGATTCTCCTACCTCAGCCTCCCAAGTAGCTGAGATTACAGGCACCTGCCACCACGCTCAGCTAATTTTTGTATTTTTAGTAGAGAGGGGGTTTCACCATGTTGACCAGGTTATTCTCAAACTCCTGACCTCAAGTGGTCCACCCGCCTCAGACTCCCAAAGTGCTGGGATTACAGGCGTGAGCCACTGCACCTGGCCCCATATCATTCTTTAAGTGGCTAACTCAGACCCTTCAGCTATCTCTTTTCATTTAATTTGTTTAATCAGTCTCTCTATTTAATCAGTAAGGTATTTATGCTTTTCAAGTTTTTATCAGGTATTATTATTTTGAAATGCAAATTAGTTTTAAATTGTAAAATTACTACTGATCGTGGAAAAAATATCAATAGTGCAGAAGGGTATGCAAAAAAAAATCACCTTTCCCCTCACCCCTGGTCTTCAGAAGTAATAACTGCTAATAATACCTTTCTAGAAAGTTTTCATGCATTCACAAGCATCTATATCTAATCTATACCTATATCTGCGTATATCTATGTCTCATCTATATTCATACCTATATCTAACTTATATCTATATATCTAATGTACATCTGCATCTGTATCTAATCTATACCTATATCTAGTCTATACCTATATCGATATGTAGATGTATATCTGTATTTAATCTATATCTACACCTAATCTATAGCCATATCTAATCTCTACCCATACCTATATCTAATCTAATCTATATTACTGATATCTGTATAATTCAAGAAAGTCCATTTCTTGACGTGTATCAGTCTGTTCTCGCACTGCTATAAAGAAATATTAGAGACTGGGTAGTTTATAAAGAAAAGGGGTTTGATTGGCTCATGGTTCTGCAGGCCGTACAGGAAGCAGAGCGGCATCAGATTCTGGGGAGGCCTCAGGGAACTTCCAATCATGGCAGAAGGTGGAAGGGAAGAAGGCTCCTTTGCATGGCTGGAGCAGGAGGAGAGGAGCCAGGCATTTCTTGTGTGTATATATGTATGTATGTGTCTATTTATCTATTATGTATCTATTATCTATTAATATCTATCATCTATCTGTCTATTGATCATCTATCACTAGTTATCCTTTTCACAGAAAAGGAGTCATTTTGTACATATCATTCACTTTGCTCATTTCACTTTATGTGCCTTACACATCTTCCCACTATCAGAACATGTAGATCTGTCTCATTATTTTTAAGTTTTGTATTTTGAAAATTTCCAAGCATATATAAAAGTAACGGTGTGGGATAATGAAACTCCATGTAGCCATCTTCCAGCTTCCATGATTATCTCAGCTCTTCTTCCCTTCATGTCATGCTGGGAGGACGTGGTAAAGGAAATTCATACCTGAAACATTTAGCAATAATTCCTTAAGATAAAATAATCTGTGTTCAAGTGTCCCTGTTTGTATTATTATTATTATTTTACTCTTTCTTTGACTCATGGATGTTTCCTAATTTCTTTTAATCTAGGTGTTTTTCGCCCCTCTTTTTTTTCTTATACTTTTATCTGTTTCTTGTTCTAGAGATTTTTCTATATTTTGAATTTTGTTGATTTCTTTCCTGTGTGTACTTGCTATGTTCTTAGCACATATTGTACTCAAATATTTGGGAATGATTTGTAGACTGATGCCCCTTTATCTTCAAATACTTGAGTGGGTATTTTCTAAAAGCAACAACATTCTGTTTCATAACTATAGGTACAAGAGAGTTAGCAGTTAAACCTTATTTTCTTTTTTGCAGACATTCAGGTTTCACCAAATATCCCAACAAGTTTCTCTATAGCAAAAGCAAGCCCAGCCATGTGCTGCACTTCAGTCTCTCCTAATCTGGAAAAGTATCTCAGTCTATGTTTGTCTTTCATGACACTGACTTTTTCATTAGAATTTTGTAGAATGCCTCTCTTTTTAAATTTATTTGATGTTTCCTCAGTATTCAATTCAGATTATGCGATTTTGGTAGAGATACCCAAAAGTAATGCTATGTTCTTCTCAGTGCCTCATGGGAGGAGGCACATGGTGTCCACTTGCCCCATTGTGAAGCTACTGCTGATCACTCGGTGAAGGGGGTGTCTTCTAGGTTTCCGCACTGTGAAGCTACAATTTCCGCTCTATAACTATCAAATATCACATGAAGGAGGTAATTTCAGTTTATGGAAAAGTTCTGTCATTCCTCAAACTTTCCGCCATTAGTTTTAGCATCCTTGATGACTCTTGCCTGAATCAATTATTATAATGGTTACCAAATGGTAATTTTCTAATTCCATACATATTCCTTCTACATTTATTAGTTGGCTTTCTACTGTTTGGAGCCTTCTTGTGCATGTATGAGTGTGTATGCATGTGTGGGTATGTGTGTATGCATGCATGTGATATGCTTATGTATGTGTGTATGTATATATGTGTATGGATGTGTGTATGGATGTATGTATATATGTGTGTACACATGTGTATGTATGTTTATACGTGTATGTGTGTATGCATGTATGTGCATATGCATATGTGTATGTATGTATATATGTGTGTATGGATGTGTATGTATGCCTTTATATGTATATGTGTACATATTCCTGTATATGTATGTGTGTGTATGTGTGTATGTGTGTTCGTGTATGTATGTGCATACGTGTGTTTGTATGTGTGTATGTATGTAGGTGTATGTATATGTATGTATATATGTGTATGTGTGTATTGTGTGTATGTGTGTATGCATGTATGTGCATATGCGTATCTGTGTTCGTATGTGTGTATGTGTGTATGCATGTGAATGTATGTATATATGTGTATGTGTGTGTATGGATGCCTTTATATATATGTGTGTATGCATGCCTGTATATGTTTGTGTGTGTATGTGTGTATATGTGTGCATGTGTGTGTGTTTGTGTGTGTATGTATGTATGTATATGTGTAGTGTGTGTATGAATATGTATGTATGTTTGTAAGTGTGTATGTATGTGTGTGTATGAGTGTGTATGTATGTATGTATCCACCCATCCATCTATTTATGTGCTCACTCACCCATATTAGTATGGACTTGAATTTCTGCTTTCAATGAGCTATAATCCTTTAATCCTTTGCTATCATTAAGTTAATGCTCAAATCATTCCAGATTTGGCCAGTGGAACTTTTTGAGTGGCACCTATGCCCTTGGGACATAGCCCCATTGTTCTTTGCTCTTGCCCTTGCCCTTGCAAGACGTCTTGGGCTCATCGCGTACTTCCTCTGTCCCACATGCTTCCCTGAGCCTCCCTGGTCCCTTCTAGTGAAAAACAGTCTCTGAGGCTCCCTTGTAGGTGCTGGGCTGCTCCTTGCTGCTTTGCTGATCATTGATCCTGTAGCTTTTCAGTTGAAGATCTGGGATCTGTGTTTTTCTAAAAGAAAATGTGTGATACCAAGTATTTGTCCTGATATTTCCAATTCAAATTTAGGTTACGAGCTTTTATTTGACATCTTTTCCTTTATATTTGATCTCTTTTCTTTCATGCTGAAGTTCTTGGTTTCTAATGATATTAACACAGTTACTACTTTGCTTTCTCTTATGGGTCAAAACTATTTAAAAATAGCAAGAACCATGTGTCATTATTAGCAATATGATTTCTAAAACAGTTAAGATTTGTTTCACTAGTTTTTGTGTTTAGAATATATTTAATAAGGGAAATTCAAACACTGGTTACTTGATCATCTTAAGGAATTACTGTTCGATGTTTTAGGTGTAATAAGAGTACTATGTCTTTACAAGATGGAAGAGGGGAACCATGTTTTACATAATTTGAAACACGAAATAATTTTTCTCTTTGTGGTTGAGCACCAGCTTCTACACAGCTACATTCTTTGTTTCATTTTGCTTTGATTTGGGAGGGGTTGCTTTTTACTTGGCTTCATTGCTTGTAAAGTATGCAAAAAAAAATCAGTTATAAAGTAGGTAAAGTACGTGTGAAGAGGACACATTTAGGGAGGAGTGAGGGAATGGCAAGGATTCATGTTTGAAGCCAGGTATGCAGGGGCCTCAGGGAATGCAGAGAAGTTCATGGAAGCTGGGCTGGTCATAGCCGGTGGTGAAAGGGAAGAGAGGCCCCCAGGGCCCCTGCTTGAAAGGAGCCAGGGTGTCTGCAGGTCTATTGTGCTGGGTCTCTGAGGTGCCCCCATACCCCCAGAGCAGCCCAGGGAAGTGGGGAGGCACTGCCTAGCAAGTGCCTGGTGGTTGGTCCACAGTCTCTATCCTGAGGAGCCCATGGATCTGAACCGGGCCAGAGGAGTGAGTAGGGTTCTCTGTTAATGCAGGCCTTTGAAACTGCAAAGCACAGAAAGCTGGCAGCACCCAGGTGTGTGCCGTGGGGCCAGTGTCTTTGCTTCCTTGCAGAGGTGGTGGCCATGGCTGGGTTGGGACATGAGGGTGGCGGTGGCCTAGGGGGCCCTGGAGCCATGATAGTGAGTACTAGAAGAGTCTCTGTGTGGCTTGCCGGTCCGCTAGCACTGGTGGTGCCACCTGTGAATGTGACCCCGTGTGGGGACGGGGCAGCCCATGTGTTGCTTCCGAGGGCCCCCACTCCAGTGAGCAGAGGAGGTGAGGATTGGACACGGCCAGAGGCCGGGAGTGAGCTGGGTGCGTGTGGAAATGCCCAGGGTGTGGCTTCCTCACTGTATGGGAAGATCCAGGAGGCAGATCCTGTTCAGCCTGCAGAGTCCTCGCTGCCCACTGGAGAGGAAGGGCACCAACCCACACTGGGTCTCTACCTGTAGGTTCAACCAATGGAATGACGAGGACACTGCGTGTTTGTTGACATCTCCCTCCTCTCCCAGAGCCTGGCCTGACTTTACCTCCCAGTTTGTGATGTTGGGATTATGTGTAGTGGGTGAGGAAGCAGAGGAGGGAAGGGGCTGCCCCTGGGAGCTCAGGGGCCAGAGGAGCCTGGTAGCTGGACATTGCCAAGGACTCTGTTCAGGTGGTGTGATGGTTAATACTGAGTGTCAACTTGATTGGATTGAAAGATGCTAAGTATTGTTCCTGGGTGTGTCCGTGAGGGTGTTTCCAAAGGAGATTAACATTTGAAATGTCCGTGGACTGGGAAAGGCAGACCCACCCTTAATCTGGGTGGCATCATCTAATCAGCTGCCAATGGGCCAAAACAAAAAGCAGACAGAAGAACGTGAAATGACTAGACTGGCCTAGCCTCCCAGCCTACATCTTTCTCCTGTGCTGGATGCTTCCTGCTCTCGAACATCAAGCTCCAAGTTTTTCAGCTTTGGGACTCAGACTGGCTTCTTTGTTTCTCAGCTTGCAGATGGCCTATTGTGGGATCTTGTGATCATGTGAGTTAATACTTGTTAATAAACTCCCATATATATATATGTGTGTGTGTGTGTGTGTGTGTGTGTGTGTATACATATACACACATATATATACTAATATATATATCCTAGTAGTTCTGTCTCTCTCTCTCTATATATATATACACACACACGTATATGTGTGTATGTGTGTGTGTGCATGTGTGTGTGTGTGTATATATATATATATCTCCTAGTAGTTCTGTCCATCTAGAGAGCCCCGACTAATTGACTAATACCAGGGGCCCTTGGGGATTTCCCCAGCAGTGCTCACCACCTGCATTAAGGGAACTGTGGATTAATGTGTGTATGTGTGTGTGCTCTCATGTGTGCACGTGTGTGTATGGGGGGTGTCTAAAGGCCCATGGCAAGTCTAAATGGTCACTTTTTAAAATAAGAGCTGTTCTATTGTTACATGTAGTATTGCAAGCCATCTGTTCTCTAACAGGTTAGCACTGTAAAGAGCTTTTATTAGGTACGCATCATCTACAGGCTATTATATTTAAATGATTGCTTTTAAAGATTTGATACCAATTTTATTTGTTTATTGTTTGTACCTAGATCAAGGAGAGGGCCTATGATCCTGTTTAGATGATAGGCTTCAGGGTCAGTTTTGCCAAACATATGCTGAGTGAATTACAGGTACACCTCCGAATTAACTTAAATGTTGAATTAGTATTTACATCTCTACAACAATTTACCTAATGGCAGGTACCACTCATCTCATCTTCCATATGACCCTTGAGATGGCATAAGAGTCATGTTGTCTGCATCCTGTGGATGAAAAACTGGAGCTTGGGGGCTTGAGGTGTCACCGGTGGGAGGCAGAGGCAGGCCAGATGCAAAGCTAGGTGAGCAGGTACACACACTTGGTCTCTACCAAAGGTATATAATGTTTGGAGCGATGGTTTATTATGATTTAAGAGGCAGAGAATTGCTTAGCATATGGGCAATAGAAGCTCTTTGCTGCTTTCATAAGCCATTTTTCATATCATTAATTTTTTGTATATGTTTCATTAATTTTCAAGGTAATCCATATTCCCCTTTCCTGTGAAATATATCACCCCAGGCTTAGATGTCTTCTCCATGTAGTGCTAAGCCACCTATTATTTTTGGTCCGTCTAGTTATCCAGGGAATTGCAGACACCATAAAATGTACGCAAATTGAAGGGTGGTGACAAAAAATCCATCGGCCCCTGCATTGTGTATTTATTCACTGCACACCTGTTAAGCTCCTACTACGCACCAGGCTCTGAGAGGCGCTGGGCGTGTGGGGAGGAATGCGATGCAGTCTCACCCAGGCTCTGAGCGGCGCTGGGCGTGTGGGGAGGAATGCGATGCAGTCTCACCCAGGCTCTGAGAGGCGCTGGGCGTGTGGGGAGGAATGCGATGCAGTCTCACTCTGGCGAGCTCATGGCCATGGGGAGGAGATGGATAAATCAACTGCAATTCACCCTAAGTGCCACAGCAGAGGTGTTCTGGAACCCACAGGAGGGGGCACCCAGGAAATGGGTGCAATTGCCCATTTATTTCCTGTGAGGGGAGAGGGACCATCCATCCTGGCAGGGAGCACAGACATGAAAACCCAGCCAAGCAGGGCTCTTCTCATTGAGAGCAGCAGGATGTCAGGGATCCGGGGAAAGAAGTAACCCAGGATGCATACAGTGGGAGCTGACATGGAGGATAGGAGGAGAAGCTGAAGGAACAGGAAAGGCTTGCTGGGTAGTTGAGGACACAGCTGGCATCCAATGTGCTACTCTCCTGGTCAGGCGGCCCCTCCCCTCTGGCCCTCTGTCCCCTCATGGGTTCCATTTCTCTGTGATCTCTCAATCTGTGACTCCAGCTACCACCCAGTGGGTTGCGTCTGGTCCTCTTGTCAAGTTCCCTCCCTGTGAACGGAGGGGACTAAGTTGAATTTATAAGCATGGCATTCCCTCCATTTGGGGGCACCAGTGGTTCCCCCATGCAACTAAGGCTGAAGCTCAAGCTCCTCCCCAGGGCAGGTGTCAATCATCTCTCTCACCTCATCCATCACCTGCCCTGGCAGCCTCAGCACTGCGACCACGTGGCTGCCCTGAGCATGCCGTCACATTCATGCACCTGCGCCTCCTTCAGCTCACTTAGCATCGACTGCACGCCAGGCAGCACTGCAGGTATGGGGGATGCAGAAGTGAACAAGAAAGACTCTTGTCTTCACCCAGTCTACATCCTGGTGCTGACGATGAGGGTGGACAATGTGCAAGAAGAGTAAGTAAGTTATAAAGTGTTTCATTGGACAATGAATTCTGTGGGGGAAAAATCAAGCGTATGGGGTTGAGTTCTGGGTGTGGGAGACTTTTTTTTTTTTTTCTGAGATGGAGTCTCACTCTGTCGCCCAGGCTGGAATGCAGTGGTGCAATCTTGGCTCACTGCAAGCTCCGTCTCCCGGGTTCACGCCATTCTCCTGCCTCAGCCTCTGAAGTAGCTGGCCACACAGCGCCATGCCCGGCTAATTTTTTCAATTTTTTTAGTAGAGACGGGGTTTCACCATGTTAGCCAGAATGGTCTCCATCTTCTGACCTCGTGATCCACCTACCTCGGCCTCCCAAAGTGCTGGGGTTACATGCGTGAGCCACCCTGGAGGGTGTCAGGGAGGCCCTCGGGAGGGGCTGGTGCAGAGCACAGGCTCAAAGAAAGTGGCTCGTGGGAGGACCAGGGGCTGCCTGCAGAGGGTGCTCCAGGCGTGGAGAGCAACAACTGCAAAGACCCCAAATGTGTCCAGCTGGACCCCACAGCCTGCACAGTGCGACTGAGAAGCATTGAGGAGACGGGTGCTCCGAGAGCACTGGGGAGCCCCCAGAAGTCAGTGCCCGGCCAGGCCAGCAGCAAGGGGCAGACTGCGATGCCTGCAGGGCATGAGAGGCCGGCCATCTCCATGTGAGGAGAAAATGCTGAAGAGCACGAGCTCCAAGCACAGCAGGGGCCTCATTCAGCCTGGATTTGTGTGTGTGTGTGTGTGTGTGTGTGTGTGTGTGTGTAGGGGCTGATCTTGCTATGTTGCCCAGCCTGGTGGTCTGGAACTCCTGACCTCAAGCAATCCTCCTGCCTCAGCCTCCTGAATAGCTGGGATTGCAGGTGCACACCAGCATGCCTGGCTCTGGCCTGGATTTTAAATGCATGCTTGGGCTTCTGTGCTGAGAATGGGCTGTGGGAAGAGGTGAGGGTGGGGCCAGTTGGGAAGACCAGCTGGAAGCTTTGCAGTAACCCGGGGCAGAGACCACTGGCCCAGATTCCTCATGTGTTTTGGAAATAGAGGCTGCAGAGTTTACAGATAGATCACCCATCAAGGATTTCAGTCTGGAGAATGAGAACAGTGGAGTTGCCATTTCCTGAGACTGGGAAGAGCGTGGGGGGCTCAGGTTCAAGGGGCGGAGACTTGGAGTTGGGTTTGGGGCGTGTGCTTACAGGTGCCTGTGGGACAGCCCCGTGATGTTAGGAATGGAGTGGATTCATGGGTCTCATGGTCAGCGGATGCATCAGTCTCGTGGTCAGGAGGGACACCTGGGTGTTGTTAGTACTGTGGCCCTTACAGCCATGTGGCTGGTGAGGCCTTGGGGGCGGTGAGTTTGCACAGAGAAGAGGCCAGGCGTGTGGGGCTGTCCATGGTCCCAGGGGGAGCTGGGGAGGAGGCAAACACTGATGAGGAGCAGTCAACAAGGATGGAGAGAGCCAGGGCAGAGCAGAGGCCTGGGAGCCAGGTGAGGACTTCTGCAAGGTGGACGATGGAGTCAGCGTCAAAACGCTGCTGAGGATGAAGCACGGTGGGGGCTGAGGACGGGCACCGGATAGGACATGGAGGTCATGGGTCACTTGGCAAGAGCTGCTTGGGGAGGTGTTGGGGGCACAGTCCTGGCTGGAGAGGGGTCAGGAGGGAGCAGGACGGGAAGAGCTAAAGGAGCAAGTGCAGGCAGTGCAGGGGCCGTTCCTCCCACCTGGGGAACCTTTTCCTTTTGTTCATCCAGCTCAATCCATGCTGCCTATCAGGACTCAGCTGTACTCGGGCCTCCGGGACAAAGACACTTTGACCCCCTCTCTGCCCCCCAGGTCTACTTCATGGTGCAAGCGCTGCCATGTTCTCGGGATAAGAGATGGACTCTGCCTCCCTCCGGCAGGTGGGTGGGCTGCTTGGGGCAGGCCTTGTTTCCTCCTTTAAGTCCCCGTGTCTGGCCTGGCAGTTGATCCCGGTACCTGCCCAGCAGATGTCGGTGGAAGCCGGAATGATGCACCGAGGCAGACTGCAGGGTGGGTCCAGGTTCCTGACTTGGAGGGGGTGAGGGAGAGGGGTGCCTGGGGAGGGTTGTGTGCGTCTCTGCACATGCAGGGAATAAAGGGGGCCAGCACGTCGTTTACCAAGTGGGAAAGGGGGTGACCTAGCGGCTGCCTTCATAGTGAGGGTGAGGAACACACAAACACTCAAACTGCCCAGAAAGGTGACATCTGTCCAGGAAAAGGGGCTCCGAAAGGGTTGGACAACCTATTTGGAAGACAAACATCACTTTCTCAAAATGCAGCCTGAGGCCAGCTCCAGTTTCTGTCTTCGCTCACAGTTGCTGCTTTCAGTGGGAGGAAGCCATGAATCCCGAAGTCGGTGGGCGGGTGCGCACTCAGCGACTGAGGGGAAACAGACGGTTTTCAATTGTTTATTTGACAAATATGACTAAGTATTCAATAAGTTATCTTTCAAATTATCCTGTCAAAATAATCATGACACAGGATAATGATCAAACAGCTCTTAGGAGGAAAGGAGGGGTGTTTGCACGAAGCAGCTGCAGCTGGCCCCTGGGGTGCTGCTGATGGATGAGTCGACGGCTGGAAAAGGGAGGGAGTGGAGGCCGTCATGGGTGTGAGCGCGCGCACGTCCAGATGAGCACCACCCACCGTTCTGCTCATCCTCTGCACCCAGACACAGGAAGCAGGGGTCACGCTCGCTGCCTGTCTGCAGTGTAGACTTCTGTGCCGGGAGAGCATGGAAACCAACCATACCACATGCCCTGTCCAAGCTGGAATCATGGGTAGAAACAAATATTGCGGGGCACTTTGCCTCAGGGTGCTCCAAATACTGAGTGTGGGCATCCACATTAATTAGCTTCATTGCAGTGGGATGACCTCAACCCGGAGCTGACCAGCTAAATTCAAATCTACCAGCATTTTGAAAGCTGGGACTGTCCACTCAATCCTGTGTTGGGTGCTGAGGGGTCAGGGTAGAAGAGAAGTTGAAATGTTTATAATGAGCATGAGATTTGAAGTCAGAGCGCTGTTTTCATCTTCTATGGCATTTTGCCTCCTAATCTGTGGAATGGAGAAAATGCTGCCTGCTTTATATCTGGGTCTGTAGCCAGGGAGAAAGTGAGGGAGCCTGCTGTGGCTGCAGAGAATTAATGATTTGTTCTGTGGAGAGTTTCCTCTCCTCTGCGGTCTTTTGTGGGTCAGTTCCAAATGCTCGTCTTGGAAGACAAATTAGCTTATTAGATCTAATGTTCAAAAGGAGTATCCAACCCGTAAGATGGAAAAGCTGTGTTTCTGATGGGCCAATTTCCTGGCCCCAAGTGGCCCTCCTTTGTCCCCACACACCTAGTACCTTCTCAGAATGCTGCCAGAGAAGGGAAGAGAAGCCAGGTCTCTGTGGATGAAGCACCCCCAGAGAGATACTGGTGAGGCTCAGTTGTCTGAACGCGTGGGCTCCTGGAATTTTGTTGTTGGCTGGGTCATGGTCAGTGTGAGAAGCAGGGCAGGTTCCCTGTTGGCTGTCAAAAGAGTCAGACCGTAGATGTGTTTCCCTTTGGGGACTTTGTCCGGGAGCTGTGGTAGGAGAGGCTTGAAGAGGTAGGAGAGGGTGTGGCCAAGTGAGCAAGCAGGGAGGGGTTTGACTCTGGGTTGATGCTGAAGGTGAGATGTCACAGGGTTGGGAATGGGTGGGTGCTTGATGAGTAAATGCCGGCTGCTGCATTCATCAGCATATTAGAGAAGGTCTCCTGGGGACCATGCCCTGGGATAGGCTCTGGGAATTCAATACGAAACAACCTGCCCCTCCCCACGCTTGTCCCAAGGAAGTGTACAGATCCATGGCAGGAAAGACAAAGGTACTTAATGCTAAATGGAGGTTAGCCCCAGAGTCCAGAAGGCTTCTAAAATAATGGTGTCTGGTCTGTCTTAATTAGTGACAAGGTGCTCTTGCAATGAGGAGAAACGTACTCTACACAGAAGCCCAGCTCATACGTTTCTACCCGAGTGGGGTCGTATACACAGGAGATCCTACAGAATGTATGGCTCCACAAGGTCCTTTTTGCTCCTAACCAGAGGCCTTTGAGATGTTTCCCTGTCATTAGGTCCATCTGGTGGTGCCCCAGAGCCGGCTGACATGGGCTGCTGAGAGCTCATTGTCAACGTTTCAGGAATTGCATCAGCTGATGGGCATCAGGCTGGTATCCTGAGGTCTGTCATTGTGGAGGGACTGTATTTACACAACAGAAACCACCAAACACTGCAAGTCATCTGCCTACCTTCTCAGGAGAGCCTGTCGTCACAATTCACAGCACGTCACCGTGCTGATCACATTCGTTTTGCCAGCTGTGGAGGGGCGGAGCTCCTGTGCCTGCTCCTGTCTTAACAGGCATTTCAGTTCCTCCCAGGGTCTGGCTACTCCATGGACGTCTGCGTGCATGGGTTTGTAAATGTTAGAGTATGTGTGACGTTTTCTGTAGACCAGACTCATGGAGTTGCTGTGGCTTGAAAATTAAGTGACATCTAGATAAGAGTTTGCAGAAAGCATGCTATGCTCAGGGATGTGTTTCCAGTGGGAACGCTGGGGAGAACACAGTTCCATGGGAGCAGGGGTGTGCCTGGAGATTCACAGAGCAACCGCGCCATCAGGAACCGTGGTCTTTATGCGGCACAGGTTGGGGGGGGGGAGCTAATTATGAGTTTTATAAAAATAACAATTATTATTAGCGATAATTGTTATGATTAATCCTAACGTTTATTGGTGACTGTCCTGTGCCGGTCACTGTTCTAAGTAGTTTTACACATATTCACTAACCTAACCTTCAACATGCCTACGAGAGAGACACTATTATTAGTCTTCCTTTTACAGATGAGGAAACTGAGGCCCAAAGAGGTTAGAGAACCTGCCTAGGCCATACGGCTTGTAGGGGTAGACCAAGGAAGTCTGCACTTTATGACAGCCATTGGTATTTTAGAAAGGACACTATAATTGCAGTGTGGGCAGTGACTAAAGTGGTCATAGCTGAAGGTTTCAATAGTCCAGGTAAGAGACAGTGAGCCTGGCTCAGAGCCCCCGTATCTGCAGCTCCTGTCCCCTCTCCTTCTAGCGCACCAGGCTGTCCCCTTTCCCAGTGCTCTCGGGCCCCTGCCAGGGCTCAGGAAGATCCCATGTAGTTGTGCTTTGGGACCAACCAAGGCATGTGCCCTCTGCAAAGTCTTTCCTGAGCCCTGATCATAGTGATCTGTGTATTCCGCTGTTCTTGTCCAGTGCCATCCTGGGCCATTGTCGACCCAGCCACCGGTTTTCTCTGGACCTCATGGCCTAGGGCCGGGAGCCCCTGATGCGCGGGTGTGGGTCTTATTCTCCCCTGAGTGGCCCTCAGTGCCCGCATGGGGATACAGTGGGGCTGAGTTGCACTTTCTGCTTCTCGGGATAAGCACGTGAAGCACAGGCTGTGGCAGAGGCCTGGCAAGCTTGGGCCAACACAAATTCCATTTTCCAGATCATAGATATTCTTAATGCAAATTCACACAAGCCATCAATAACATCCATGGAGATGATGCCTTCCATCAGAAGCACATCATAAAAATAAATAATGTGACAGAAGCCACATCAAGAAATTACTTCACTCGCCATGAAGTGCCGCTCGCTTCGGGGTGAACACACAACAGCTGTCTGAGGCCACACAGCCGTCGACAGACGGCTCTGAAAAACAAGAGGCTCTGGGGCGAGGTGGGAGGCTGGATCAGGGGAGAACATTCTGGAAAGCCAGAGGCTCAGTTCATTTCCGGCCCAGGAATGGCGATGCCAGTCAGGCCCCCTGGTTAAGGCATTTTTAAAATTGATGACGCAGAGAGCACATATGGGTGAGAGAAGCCTGAGCCCCACGCCAGTGAAACAATCGCTCCTTGGGGGCCCGGTGAAACTTGTCAGAATCAAAATGGAGTCATTTGTGTTAAAAAAAAAAATTTAAAAAGAACTCTGACAAACAGGGTCAAGGAAGGCCACGAAGAGAGGGTTCTCCAGCCAGACAACAAAATCTATCACAGAAGACACTGCAACAACCACCACTTTGCCCAAAGGCCATCACAACCTTACACAAAAAATACTTGTGTGAGAACATCTGCCCAGCAGTTGCCTGTCCAACCTTGGACTGGTGCCACCCTTGTTACTGATCCTCATAGCTGAGGGCATCAGTCCGTTTTCACACTGCTATAAAGAAACATCTGAGGCCGGGCAAAGTGGCTCACACCTGTAATCCCAGCACTTTGGGAGGCTGAGGCGGGTGGATCACTTGAAGTCAGGAGTTCAAGACCAGCCTGGCCAACATGGTGAAACCCCCGTCTCCACTAAAAATACAAAAATTAGCAGGGTGTGGTGGCAGGCGCCTGTAATCCTAACTACTTGGGAGTCCGAGGCAGGAGAATCACTTGAACCCGGAAGGTGGAGGTTGCAGTGAGCCGAGATGGCTCTGTCTAAAAAAAAAAAAAAATCTGAGATTGGGTAGTTTATAAAGAAAAGGGTTTTGATTGGCTCATGGTTCTGCAGGCTGTACAGGAAGCAGAGCGGCATCAGCTTCTGGGGAGCCCTCAGGGAACTTCCAATTGTGGCAGAAGGAAAAGGGGAAGCGGGCTTGTCTTAACGTGGCTGGAGCAGGAGGAGGGGGTAAGGGAAGGTGTCACACACTTTTAAACAGCCAGATCTCGTGAGAACTCACTCACTGTCATGAGAACAGCACCGAGAGGATGGTGCTAAACCATTCATACAAAACCCAGCCCCAGGATCCAATCACTCCCTCCAGGCCCCACTCCCAATACTGGGGATTCCAATTAATTCAACATGAGGTTTGATGGGGACGCAGAGCTAAACCATATCACCAAGGACAATGATCTCAAAACAATTACACAACCCTCATTTTTTCCTTGAAAAACCTTTACTGTCCTCTGCCTCCCTGCATATGCACCTAGTTTCACTGTGGCACACGTATTCCCCTTGCAAGGCCTCTTCCTGAATGGACACCTTTTCTTTTAGAGAGCCTCTCTCTGTCTGTTATTTAGGTTGACAGCCTCAGCACCACTCACAACTCCCCCATCTCTCTCCCAGATGTGAAGATGTTTTTGGGTCTGAGGCCTTCTTCTAGCCTGACCTCCTCCCTCCCGTATGCTGTAGCCAGGAAAATAATTCCAGGAAAAAGCATCTGAATATTCACCATATTCACCTTCTCCTTTCCCTGCTGAGCCCCACAATGAAGCCCAGGTCCACAGAATAAGTCCTCGCTGCTCACATGCCTGGCCTGTGTCTCCTCAGCTCTGGAGGCCCTGATCTCTGAGCGAATTTCATTCCTCGTGCCTCTGTTGAGGCTGCAGTGGTCTGAAATGCTGTCGGGGTCCTGATGCCAGCCAGGCATTTTCTCACCTGTGAGGGCTGGATGGCTTCCCCTGCCAGGACATCCCACACGCCCTCAGCACCTGCGTGGAGTGAGTCTCTTTTTCTCTGGTGCCTCCCACTGCACCCTGATTAACCGGGGCCCTGGCTACCATTTTCTTTCTGTGTTATTTAGTTTTTACTTCTACCACTCTCAGCTCTCATCTTGGCAATCCCAGTGCCTGGAGTCATGGGAGGGAGGGCTGAGCTTTCAGTAACTGATCTGTACGGGAATGACCGGGGTAGTGGCTGTGTGGGTCACTGCTGGCTCCGCCCACGCAGGCCATGATGGAAACACTGGCCTTGGTGCAGTAGGAATGGGGCTGTGTGGCCCAGTGGTGGCTGGAGGCTGGCGTGTCTTCGTTTTGGGTCAGTGTCGCCTTGAGTGTCCCGTGCTGGTGCCTGGGCACTTCTTGCTTTGGGGGTTGATTCAGCGAAAGTGGGAAGCTGTCAGTCTGCAGGCGGGAGCTTCTGCCTCTGCTGCACAGGGCTCAGCAGCCACATTTCTAGTGGTCTTGTTGTTTGCGTTCATGGTGTTCGGGCCAGGTGGGAGCTGGGACTTTGCATGCTTCCCTTGGGGTGGGTGCTGGGTGGTCAACCCATCTGATTTCTTCAACCTGCCCTTGCTCTCCAGAGGCTGTGTGCATCTCACAAGCATCCTCCATCTTCGGGGGCTGGCCAAGGAGTTCATGTGGCATTGTGTTTACTACTAAAACTTTTACACACATATTTCGTTATCACAAACATTTCTTCTGGCACAGACCTTGCGTTCACTCCCATTTTGCAGGTGAGGAAACAAGCTGAGAGGACATTCACAATGTACCCAAGCAGGTGCAGCTAGCGGGAGGCGGAGCAAGGAGGCAGTGTCTGCAGCTGCCACGCCATGGGGCCTTCCCTCTTAGCGGCTGGTGTGCGGCTCGGAGTCTCCCCGGCCTGTGGGTCCTTCCTGCTCGCTTCCCAGGCCTGTCCACTGTCATCCCTCTGACGTCTGCGCTCTGTCTCCCCCTTCAGATGCCGGACTGGACATGTCCTGGGAACTCCACTCTTCCTCTTGTTGCAGCAGAAACATGTCCAAGAGCTTCCTTTTTCTGGCAGACATTCCTGTGTTTTGGTGTCTGCGAGGATGGACAGGCTGCATTCTCACTGCCTGTCTCTGCTTCCCTTTCTAGCTCCTGTTCTGTGTGGGCCTCAATGGAAAAATGACTCAATTTTCCCCCTGGGGACTGTGGGTGTCCTGAGGAATGGTGGATTTAGAACCTGAGAATTTGATTCACACTCAAGTTCTGTTTCCTGTCAGCTCCAGGCTAGAAGGACTAATCCAGCCTCTATGACCCTCAGCATCTTCATCGGTGAAGTGATAGACCGTGAGGAACAGATGCATCCTTAAAAGGAGGTTTTAGCAGTCACTGGAAGTCCCTGGCACGGAGCAGGTCCTCCACACGTGTCAAATTTGCATCTGCACCTCTCCTGCCTGCTGGGCAAAACCAGGCCTATCTCTTCTTTCCCTACCATCCCTGGATCCAGTCAATTTCCTCCATTTCTTTAATATTATTATTATTATTTATTTTTATTTTTTCTGAGATGGAGTCTTGCTCTATCACCCAGGCTGGAGTGCAATGGTGTGATTTCAGCTCACTGCAGCTTCTGCCTCCTGGATTCAAGCCATTCTCCTGCCTCAGCCTCTTGAGTAGCTGGGATTACAGGTGTGCACCACCATATCTGGCTAATTTTTGTATTTTTAGTAGAGACGGGGTTTCACCATGTTGGCCAGGCTGGTCTTGAACTCCTGACCTCAAGTGATCCACATGCCTCGGCCTCCCAAAGTGCTGGGATTATAGGCGTGAGCCACCACACCCAGCCCCTCCCTTTCTTTAATATTAGAACCCAGGACTTCTCTTGAGTGTGGGGAGAGACAATTGTTATAGCACCACCCTGCCATCTCTGGGTACTTGGTTACTAGCAAGTGGGGACCAGAGGCTCCTCCTCTCCCAGTGAGAGGGACAGGAAAGACGACCTCAGTGCCAGCCTCGCAGGACAGCTCCGGTGATGCTGGGCTGCAGTGACAGTGGCCACCCGGTACGGGGGCTTGCTGCGTAGCAAGGTCACCCTGATGCTTGGCAAGGCCCTACCACCACTAGCTCCTTATGGGTGGCAGAGGAACACAGGGTAGCCTCCTTCTTGGAGCCCCATGGTGTATCCACCTATGCCTGGCCTCAGCTGTCACCAGAGGGATGACAAGAGACAGAGTGGGCACAACTGTGCTGACTACCCTGTGCCTCTGAATCCTGAGCCTCTCATGCATTTGCCCTGCCTCCCTCCTGCCACTGCACTGGGCCCTGAACCTGTTCCCCACCATTGGCCATTGCCTACTCAATGCATCAGAAAAAGGCCCAGTTGTCAGGTTAGCAGCAAGTACTAATTCACATTCAGCCGACCTCCATGCCAGTACCAGTCACCACCAGCAGAATGTAATTAGATGTGGTGAGAAGTCCATTTCACGATCCCACTTCCAGTTCATTTCCCTAATTGTTTTATGAGAAAATAATTGTTTATATAGACTGCAATATGTTCCTTTCTTTGTCCTTGTGTGGCCGACACAAACCACACACCAGATCTTCACACCAGCCTGTGAAACAAGCACACCATCAAATTTCCCATATGTTTGGGAGACCCTAATCATGTAAATGGTTTGATTAAATCTTTAATGAACTGAGAATTTATTCCTCTCACTTCCGAAGCTTTGACATTCTCAAGTACCTTAGGACTGGAACAAGATGATCTCACAACCATCCCATCCAAGAACGGAATCCCGGGAGCCAGGTTCTGGAGAAGGTGGTGGGTTGCTCACGCCTCAGCGTGATGTGGACATTTTCCCAAACGCTGGTCCTAGATCAGCCAAAGGATGGTGAATATCAATGGTTCACACTCAAGTTCTGTGGCCTGTCCCTGTCTTTCTGGAGAGACTCCAAACGCGAGGCTTCGTCACAGTGCGTATGGTCTCTGCATCTGCGAAGCATTGTTCTTTCCTGGGTGACCCCGAGTGGTCGCTCAGCACGGGAAGTGCATGCTGCCTTGTGGGCCAGCCACCTGGCTGAGGGCTGCCCGTCCGAGCTCCTGGACAGCTTCAAACGCTTCGTTATGGGGAGCTTGGGGGATATGATGACCCTGGATTTCCACTCTACAACAAGAGCTTATTTTTTTTTACTTTTATAAGTCTGAGAATAGCTTGTCCATTATAATTTATCTTTCCAAACAGAGCAGCAAAGAATTTTAGGTGGTCTTTTAAATTAATTATGGAATATTTCCTCAGCCATGCAGTATGAAAATGTTTCTTGGGTGTGTGCCACACACGTTTCTCACTGTCTCTAGGTTCATCAGACTGCCCATTACTCTTTCCCCTGCTGTCTCCCAGGAAGCCCCACTACAGCCCTTCTATCCTGACCCCACCCCTGGGAGCTGTCCCTGGATGCTCTCTACCCACCTACTTTCTGCTCCGCCCATGTGCAGCCACTTTGAGGTCTGTCATGAATATAAAGTGTGTGACATATTTTTATTTCCTGGCTCTCTTGTTCATACGTATCTTTATTTAATTCCCAGCATGTGTCATGTTATGTGTGTTCTCAGCTTATGTTTTTACGTTTAGAAGAGTTTCGCCTGTTTTCTGCAGGGATGAGACACTTCGGGCCAACTTCAATGTTCTAATTCCGAGTTTGGAAATCAACTTTTGGACTGAAAGCTGAGCTTGTCTGAGGTTTGTCAGGGCCCCTGGTGGTTGGAAAAGTGTTCTGAATCCAATAAAAGGAAAGCGGTGATTTACACTATGTTTCCCTTTGTATTTTGGGTACATTTTACATATTGGGCAATTTTGACTGGAGGTAGTTGGGAAGGTATTTGCTTGAATGTGTATGTGCACATGCGTGCATGTGTGTACATGAGTGCATATGTGTGTATGTGTCATGTAATTGTGGATTTGCATGTGTCTTTGCACCTTGTGTTGTGTGATGTGTGGGTGCATGTGTGTACATGTTGTGTGATGTGTGTGCATATGTGTTCATGTGTGTGTGGTGTGTGCACACATATGTGCATGTGTACATGCAATGCATTTATGTGTGTGCCTTGTATGATGTGTGTGTGCATATGTGTGCTTGTGTGTGCATGTGTGCTGTGCTGTGCTGTGTGTGTGTGTGTGTGTGTGTGTGTAGGCTACAGTACCTCCATTTTGGATGCTAATCTGCCATATTGACTTCTGATTAACCCCATTTCCAGAATGCCTCTGAGATTTCTGCTTCATCTATTGTTAAGAGCACATACTTACTGTAAATCCTGCCACCCGGTCAAAACAGCCTTGATGCCACTCTCCTTCTGAAGTAATTTACCCTTTCCCTGTGGTATTTAAGCCCTGGGTCTGGGGGGTACATTGTGGCCACCCGAGACATGGCTTCTGTTCCTAAGTCCTTGTGAAGTGTTTCTTTCTGAGAAACTGGATTTGTCAGCCTCTCTTCAGCCTCTCAGCTCTGTTGGCTTTGGGTATGAGTTTGCATAGGCCTGCTCACCATGGAACAGTGTGTATATGTGTGCAGTGTGTGTGCATATGTGTGCCTGTGTATGCACCTGTGTATGTGTTTGCGTATCTGTCTGTTTTTCCTGGTTGGCATTGGTGATGAGGCAGGGAGAGGAAAGAAACAGACAATAATTGATGCTTTACAGCAGAAAAACTTACAACCCCGTGGGAGACCCTACTCCTTTGAGCCCACAATCTGGTGTCCTTGCATATTGATTGCCTACTAGTTGAGAATAGCTCATAAAAAGCACTTGTTTTCCCAAATCATTCTCATAGAGTTTGTAGTGGCCAGATGGGCACAGGCTATCCCCAGGAGAGGGGTGTTCCTGTTCAGCCAGCCTTCTCCTCCCTAATGGAAGGATTTCTCGTGGTGGGGGGTGGGTGGGGCAGCAGGAAAGACCACTGTGTCCTTCTGGGCCCCCAGACCATGGGTTGGATTAACTATCTCCCTGGACCTGCTTCACCCCTAGGTCTCAGCCTGTCTTGTGGCATCCACGGTGGTTTCCCAGGGTAGCTGCTACTGATCTGTTCATCCTGTCCCTGTGGGTGCACAGTGGGCTGGTGGATTTGGGTGGACTGAATGGGAAAGACCAAGCATCAGTGGGTTGAGCTGAACACCCAACGGGGTTGCTGCTGGGAAGCTCCATCAGAACATGGAGGCATTGCCTGCAGGCTCACCAGTGACCCCCAAGCCTGCAATGACCCCTTGCAGAAGAATAGATGGGAAGAGATGGACTTCTGTAAATGAGTAAGGCAAATTCAGTGCAAATCCCTCGTGAGGTTACTCCAGTCTGCAGGTGGTTGGCAGGGGTTGGGGGACAGCAAATCCCTCCCAGGACACAGGGCAAGTCTATAGGTCCCCTCCTTCCTCTGGAGCTGAGAAGAGGAGGGAATGTAGAACACAGGGCTAGAATGGCCCCAGAGGACAGAGGGGCAACATTTACTCAGGGCAGGCAATGATAATGAGTACCCTAGAGGGAAGGCTGGGACAAGTCACTGAACTCCTTGAATAAACGGTAGTAACTTCATTCCGGTCACAACTCACACTTTATGGATAAGCCAGGACTGTTTTTGTTTCAGTCTTTTCCAAATTTGGTAAACAATTTCCAGGAGCAAGAGCTCACCCTTTCTTCCGACAGCTTGGTTCATTTGGGGCCTTCTCCGACTGAGACACTCATCCCCTCCCTTCCCCGTGCTGACTTGAGATCCGCCAC
This sequence comes from Gorilla gorilla gorilla, assembly GCF_029281585.2. NCBI lineage: Eukaryota > Metazoa > Chordata > Mammalia > Primates > Hominidae > Gorilla > Gorilla gorilla. Next base: position 45,591,421 of record NC_086018.1, read on the forward strand.
CTTACGATGCTCTTCCTTGCCGGACTGCATGGGCCACCCTCCTCCCTGTCCTTCCCTCGGCCTTCAGAGCTCGTGGCTCTCAGGCCCTGCCACCTCCCCATATGTCATATTGATCTTCAAATACAACACCCCAAGTGCACACAGAGCCAGATGGATTCTGAACAGCCCGGGAAATGGGCAGCCCCACTCTGCTGGGGAGCATCCAGCTGTACATTATGATCATGTTTGTTAGACTATCATATTACCATTTATTTTCATTTTTACAGTTGTTTAAGTATGTTTTTTTCTTCCCCTGACACCAGTTCTTCAACTCTCTAGACACTGGGTGGGTGTTTTACAATTCAATCTAATTCTGCACCAGCTCTTAGAGTAAATGCAGACCCCACTGAGAGTAAGGCCCCAGCAGACTGCCCCCACTTCACACACTAGTTACCAGTGGGGTGCCCAGGCTACTCACACTTCTGCTTGGACAACTACAAATTCAAGGGCTCCCATGCCCCCTTCTTGGGTTCAATGATTTGCTGGAGTGACTCACACAACTCAGGAGAGTGCTTCCCTTACTATGATCCATTGGTTATAAAGTATATGCCACCCAGAAACAGCCAAGTGGAAGAGATGCAGAGACCAGGCATGGGGGTGGAACTCGGGGTGCGGACATGGAGCTTCCACACCCTTCCTTAGCACAATCACCCTCCCAGAACATAGAATCCCCTTGTTTAAGAGTTTTTAAGTACTGATTGTCCTTGACTTACAGTGGGATTATGTCTGGAAAAACCCATCGTAAATTGAAAATATCGTAAGTCAAAAATGCATTTAAGACTCCTAACCTGCTGAACGTCATTACTTTGCCTACCCACCTTAAATGTGCTCAGAACATTTACATTAGCCTACAGTCAGGCAAAATCATCTAACACAAACCCTACTTTATAATAAAGTGTTGAATAACTCATGTAGTTTATTAAATACTACTGAAAATTAAAAACAGAATGATTGTGTGGGTACTCAAAGTAAGGTTTCTACTGAATGTGTATTGCTTTCACATCATCCTAAAGTAAAAAAACCACATGTCGGGGACTGTGTATATACATACATTATTATTAACAACAGACACTGTGTTGTAAGAGAATCTCTTGTATTTATTCCTCCTGGTGAACTGAAATTTGTTTATCCTTTGATCAACATCCTCTTCCCCTGCCCCAACCCCAGACCCTGGAAACCACCATTCTACTCTCTGCTTCTGTGAAATCAACTTTATTAGATTCCACATAAAGTGAGATTATTTGATATTTATCCTTTTGTGCCTGGCTTATTTTACTTAACATGATGTCCTTTCTGTTCATCCATGTTGTGGCAAACAACATGTGGCATCCATGTTGTTCATCCATGTTGATGGTGTTTCTTTCTTTTTGGAGGCTAGATAGCATTCCACTGCATGCCTACGCCACATTTTCTGTATCTAATTAGTCATCCATGGGCAGGCACTGGGGTTGTTTCCATATCTTGGCTATTGTGAATAATCCTAAAATAAACCTAGTGCAGATATCTCCTTGACATATTGATTTCACATCATTTGGATACATCATGCCAACAGAAGAATCATAAGTTTGGAAAGGAGACCTTTATTTCTCACAAAAGTTGCAGCTTACAGGCTGGGAACCATGGCCTCTGGCAGAAGCTGACAGTAAGCACTTCAGGGAGGGGTAAAGGGAACAGAAATGTATGCTGATTGGGGAAGCTGAATATACATATGCAATAAGCTAAAGGAGGAGTCGTGAATATTTATGAGGAGAAACATGCACGATTGAGCTTATGTCTCTTTATGAGTTGCATGTTCAAAACATCGCAGCATTAGCCTGACCAAATGGTGGTGTTTTCAGCCTTCTGACATCAAAAGGTGAAGCAGAGGACACAGCAACCCTCAGTGTCCATCCTGGGAGAGTCAGACAAAACTGGTGCGGAGATGGCGGTCAGCTTTTAGGAAGGAATGCATTGGGACACTGGCGAGCTGTCATACCAAAACAGGAAAGAGGGCTGGGCATGGTGGCTCATGCCTGTAATCCCTGCACTTTGGGAGGCCGAGGTGGGTGGATCATGAGGTCAGGAGATGGAGACCATCCTGGCTAATGTGGTGAAACCCCATCTCCACTAAAGATACAAAAAATTAGCTGGGCGTGGTGGCACGTGCCTGTAGTCCCAGCTACTCGAGAGGCTGAATCTGGAGAATTGCTTAACCTGGGAGGCAGAGGTTGCAGTGAGCCAAGATCATGCCACTGCACTCCATCCTGGGCGACAGAGCGAGACTCTGTCTCAATAAAAAAACAAAAAACAAAAACAGGAAAGAGGGAGGGAGGGACAGGGAGTCCAGTCTTGGCCTCAGAGGATTGGCTAAAGGAATAAAGGAAAACCATTTCTTGTTTTCCGGAGTTGGTTTCTACTTCCTCTTCAGGAAAGAATTCTGCTTAAAGGTTAATAAGGAAGCTATGCTGAGATGTGTGCGAATTCCATGCCATCATGGCTGCAAACTCAGTTTTTAAGGTTTCCCTGGGGATCCTTTGTCCAAGAGAAGGTCTGTTCAGTTGGTTGGGGGACTTAGGATTTTATTTCTATTTCTCAATACCCAGAACTGGGGTTGCTGGATCTTAGTTCTATATTTAACATTTTGTGGAACCTCTATTCTGTTTTTTTCTAAAATAGCTGTGCTAATTTGCATTCCCACCAATAGTGTACAAGGGTTCTCTTTTTTTCTATATCCTTTCCAATGTTTATTTTTGTCTTTTTGATAACAGTCATCTTAACAGGCGTGAGGTGATTTCTCATTGGGATTTTAGGGAACTATGTGAGGTAATGCATATGTTAATTAGCTCAGGTAGCCAACCCACAATGTGCACATATGTCAAAACATCGTGCTGTACATCATGAATATGTGAAAGGAAAATAAATCTTGGGGCCTCCAAATCACTAATCACTAAGCTAACGGGGAAAGGGAAGCTGGGAGCTGTTCAGGGCAAACCTGCCCCCCATTCTATTCAGTCACCCCTCTGCTCACTGAGATAAATGCATATCTGATTGCCTCCTTTGGAAAGGCTCATCAGAAACTCAAAAGAATGCAGTCATTTGTCTCTCAACTACCTGTGACTTGGTAGCCCCCTCCCTGCTTTGAATTGGCCCCCCTTTGTGGACGGAACCAATGTTTATCTTACATACGTTGATTGATGTCTCATGTCTCCCTAACATGTATAAAACCAAGCTGTGCCCTGACCACCTTGGGCACATGTCCTGAGGCTATGTCACCAGCACACATCTTCAACCCTGGCAAAATAAACTTTCTGAATTAACTGAGACCTGCCTCAGATATTGGGGGTTCACATTTTGATAATAACAAAGGGATTCTGGGTGGGGGTGCCCCTGACCTTTGACCAATCTCCTATCAGTACTTGGTACCAGCATTAGCTAACTTTATGGCTCAAACCAATAGGACAATTTGCTGAGGTCTGGAAGCACCCCCTCCAGAGAATCCCTAATCCTCCCGAATTTGGTTGAGATCTAAAGTTTATTTTGCTGTACAACTCCTTTTTTTGTTTTACTTGCTTCCAACACAAGGAAGGCAAATTTCTCCTGCTTCCATGATGATGGAAGGCAGCTAACTCCTTTATGGAGTTGTTTTTTTTTTTGTTTTTTGTTTTTTTTTTTTGAGATGGAGTCTCGCTCTGTCGCCCAGGTTGGAGTGCAGTGGCATGATCTCGGCTCACTGCAAGCTCCACCTCCTGGGTTCACACCATTTTCCTGCCTCAGCCTCCTGAGTAGCTGGGACTACAGGCGTCAGCCACCACACCCAGCTAATTTTTTTGTATTTTTAGTAGAGACGGGGTTTCACCATGTTAGCCAGGATGGTCTTGATCTCCTGACCTTGTGATCCACCCACCTCGGCCTCCCAAAGTGCTGGGATTACAGGCGTGAGCCACCTAGCCCGGCCCTTTATGGAGTTTTATTCACTGCTTCTAGGATGGTAGAGAGCAGTCTTCAGCCTGAGACCCGTCTGTAGGTAAGTAACTGAACTGGGGTTTGTCTTGGCCAAAGTTAAGATTAACAACCAGCTGGACTTAATTTCTCCTTACCATTAGAGTGCTCACTAATTGTATAAGTTGTGCAATTGATTGTTTGTTTTGCTTACCTGTTTTTTTGTTGTTGTTGTCATTTGTTTGTTTCTGTTTTGTAATTCTTTTAGTCTTTTTCCCATTGGGTTTGACCAACTCTATCTGACTCCATCAAATCTGAAGGAATGTTCCAAATTATAGGGAATGAGGCTTAACTCCGCCCCCTCCAACCCCCCCTCCACAACACACACACGCAAAGATGCTGTGGTGGGGAAGAGAAAAATGACCAGCAGAAGGAAAAATAAAAGGAAAGATTTTTTATTTTGACCACTTAAGAGGCTTTATTTACATAACAAGGCCACCTTTTTGCTAGCCAGGCCATTCTGAAAGAACAATAACTGTCACCCCATGCTGAAGTTCCATAGCTAAGGTTCTGCCTTTTTTTTTTTTTTTTAAACCAGCACAGCCTGGGTTTGGTTCCTAAATCAAGCCCTTTCTGGTCTGATACTTGGTACTCCTAAAATAGCAGTAATTTTTCCTAGCTGAAATATGGTAATGAGATTTAAAAAGTTTTTTTTTAAAGGAGCTCAATGGTTAAAAGTCAGCTTAATTAAAAGCTAAAATCTAAGATGTGTATGTGTGTGTGTGTGGGTGGGTGTGTGGGTGTGTTTGCATTTAAAAGGATTTTATGTTGTTGTTTTAGTTTTTTTTGTCTCCTAGGACCTTGCCTTTTTTGAGCGAAAGTTTTTTCTTCTTAGTTGATTGAATTCTGTTTTCTTCATTTACTTCTGCTGTTCTTCTTTCCTCTTGCACCCCCTGCTGCATGAGGGACTCACAATAGTTTATAATAGCCTGGGATTCCTTCAAAAAATAGAGAAGGTGCCAGACACCATTTTGGGGAGAAACCTCTGTTTTTTCTTGTGGAACCCCAGGAGTGTAAACAGACAGGTTCATCTCAGCTCTTAAACTGTTTATTTTTATATCGTGTTACTCGATTTTTTCACTAAAATAGTGCAACAGAGGCTACTCTTGGGTTTTTAAGGAAGAGTGTAGTTTAGACACTTAGAAATGTCTTTGTTAAAAAAAATTTTTTATGTGCCCTGTAAAAACATCACGTGGTCTAGCCTCATAGTAATTCTCCCTTTTTGGAGACCCAGGATTCAGTGTGGGCTCTGCCTAGATTTCAGAGATCCAGTTGAAAGATAGGTAGCCCCTATCTAAATAAATTGGTCCCCTTACACAATCTTATGATCGATTTCTAATAATTTTATCTTTGATTTGGCATCCATCTTTAATCTCCCTCTAGCACCACCAGACTTTTTCTCTCTGTACCTTGAGATGCTCATTTTGGTATTTGATTTTTCACCTAAGAGTTGTTTCCTTCAATATGCCGATTTAGGGCCATTTAGCTGACAACTGCCAGGATAATGAAACAGGTTATGAAGCGTTTGCTAGTCTAAAATAGGAAAAAAAGGAGGTCTTATGAACTATAACATGTACTTCTATTGGTATGCCTAATACGTCTACATATTTATGTGTTGTGTGCCCAATATTTCACTACTAAAAATATATAAAAGAGCTCTAATTAATTGGCTTAAAGAATAATAAAAGCGCTCAAATGACATACTTTATCAGAAAAAAGGAAAGACTAGTCAAATCCTTTTTCAAGTTTATGTGACCTAAGTAAAACCTTTAATAAATAACCCAGCTTTAAAATTATTGGTAAAGTAATATTAGAAATGTCTTAAGAATTATCAGCATACATTTTCAGTTGCATTTATTGATCAAGCAATTTCATACTTATCCCTGCCAAATGCCATAAGGTGTCAAAATTTGGCGTATGGGTTACAAAACTATAAAACCAAGCCCAAAATAGAATGATCTTTGCTTGCATAATTTTTGATAAATAAGACATTGATATTGGTTTAATGAAAATAGACAAATCTTGAATTATGTAGTAAAATAACCATAATTTCTAATCTTGTGGCTTTAGGCAGTCTAGTTCCCAGGCAGGAAGGGAGTTTGTTTTGGGAAGGACTGTTACTGCCTTTGTTTCAAAGCTAAATTACAAACTAAGTTCCTCCCAAAGTCAGTTTGGCCTACACCTAGGAATGAACAAGGACAGCTTAGAGATTAGAAGCAAGATGGAATCAGTTAGGTCAGATCTTTTTCACTGTCTCAGTTATTATTTTGCGATGGTGGTTTTATAACTTTAAATGATGACTATTGTAGTTTTCATAACTAATCTAGGTAAATGATTAAAATAATTAGGTACATGTAATGGGATAAATACTTGTAGACAGACTTGTCGTAATTTAGAATCTAAAGTTAAATTAAATAACAGATATTTCATTATTTGGGTATTTTCCAATAAAAATATATTGAAGGAAAACATTCTTTCTAAAATACATATATATATTATATATATATATATATATAATATATATATATATATAGTGTGTGTGTGTGTGTGTCCTTTTTCAAAAAGTGAATAATTTTTGTTGAATCCAAAGCTTATCTAAAGGTTATCTTTAAAATAAGGTAAAAGGAACCAGGAAATAAAGAGAGATGTAAAGAAAATTATAGAAATAAAGAGGTATTTTTTGGTAAGAAAGCTTAAAGAGAAATAATTTTATATGAGAAAAAATCTTATATGGCAAATTTAGTCTTAGAATAAAATGACTGGTTGCTTAAGAAAGAGGGATGCTCAGGACAAACCAGAAAGTCCAAGCATGTCCATGAATGGTCTGTGTAAGTCACAATAAGAGGATTTATAAAAAATAAAAAAACTTTTCTTTTCTATGATCGAGTTTTCTGTAATTGAAAGGAAATTATAATGGTCTTTCTAGACATTGGGTTTAATGTAAAAAAACACTTATACACTAAAGAACTGGTTAGACAATGAAATTTTCTTAAGGGATTGATTTAATATATTGTAACAGATTTTATGTTTTATTGAAATTATTCCTGTGACATTATTATTAAGTTTTGGTTTACTTAGAAAAAAATGAGATTACTTTTTTTAAAATTAAGGTTATTACATGTGTGTAACTTTGTGTGTGTGCTTCTAAAGTCCTTGTGCCATTAAGTTACAGGGTTTTGACTCCTGGGTCTAAAAGGGCACCAAGTCCTGCTAAATCTTAACATTGACAGCAGTTAAAGCCTCATCTACAGACCCTGTAGAAGATGCCAATCAAAGTAAGCTGGGTTTGTGAGACACAGGGCCCGAAATTAAAGCTATTTAACTCCTCAAGGCCCAGGGACTATTGCAGGAGAGGTGGACATGTGAGATTGTAAAGGCTGATTTTGAGAGATAAAATAAGTTCAGTTTCTCTATAAATTAACCATTGATGTCAAAGGCACACTGATACAAGATTAGCATATGGGCCCCTGTATCAGATTAACAAGGTTTTCTTGAAGCATTAACCAACTCCTTAACAAAAGTTATAAAAGGCTTATTGAAATTATATCTTATGGTCAAGATGATTAAAATGTTATAGATTGTTTATAAAATTTTGAAAACAAATTTAATTCGCATCATGCTATTTTTATTAGGGCTTATTGTTTGGAAAATTATGTCTCCTCCCTCAAAAAAGGAATGTTTTCACCTTTTTTTGAAATCCTTGAGTTATCACTTTGGTTAAATGAATGACTTATTTTATAATGACCTGTGATCCTATTTTGTGATATCAAGTGTTTTAAACCTTTGATATTTGACAAACTTTCCAAAATCAAATTATAAATTATGTCTTTTTCTTTTGTTTTGTTTTGTTTTGTTTTCTTTTCTTTTCTTCTTTTTGAGAGAGAGTCTCCCTCTGTTGCCCACTGGAGTGTAGTGGCATAATCTCCGTTCACTGCAACCTCCATCTCTTGAGTTCAAGAGTTCAAGATTATCCTGCGTCGGCCTCCTGAGTAGCTGGGATTACAGGTGTGCACCACCAAGCCCAGCTAATTTTTGTATTTTTAATAGAGATGGGGTTTCACCATGTTGGTCAGCCTGGTCTTGACTCCTGACCTCAAGTGATCTGCCCACCTCAGCCTTCCAAAGTGCTGGGATTACAGGCTTGAGCCACCATGCCTGGCCAAATTATGTCTTTTTTTGACCTAATTAATCCTTTAAGATATTAGGTTCCCTAAAGTCCAAAAATAATATATCTGGCTTATTTGGTATAAAAATCATACAGGAAGCATTGTCAAATATGAAATGGTGTTTGGCTTTCTTTGGGCTGTATTTATATAAATATGTTATTGGTATGTGTTCCAAAATTATGGGAAACTCCTGTAATTCCAATATGACTTAGTGTATGTTATCAGTAGTAATTATAACTGTTATGTTAAAGTATTGTGTGCCACGGATGTAACACATTTCCTTGTCACAGAGGTAACACATTGTTTCTTTGGCTATGGCTTTCCTAAAATTTTTTGTCATCCACAGACAGTTATTGCCTTGTTTTGGTCCTCTTTCGAAGGTGGTTTTATAATCAGCTAACAGTTTATAGCTGTTATGATAACTTTGGAGATTGTGACATTAGAATAGAGGGGAAAATACTTTCTGGACTCACAGAAAGCTGGAATGTTCATGGATGTTCATGAATATCAAACAGGAGTTAACTGCGTGGACTGAACTAATAGAAGACTAAAGTAATCTTTTGACTTTTTGCTTAAAACATTGCTAATCCTTTGTTTTGTTTTTCAGGGTCGAGAAACCTTTCTTTTGAACTGTTTACAGCATGTAGCAATTGAGTAAAGTATACTCCTGTGAAAAAAATTTGGAGCATATTTATTTCTCTCTACCTGATTTCTCCAGAATTTTGAAACTATTTGTGAGTATTCTTAACTTACAGCAATATAGTTATTTGCATAAGCACAATAAGAGTGTTTTCTTTTGCAACAGGACACCATTGGAGAAACTGGTTTTTTTACCAAGGCTGTGACTGGAATGGTGTGCTTTCTTTTAAGGAATCAAATTTGACTTACAGAGCCAATAAAAGCCCCTTGGAGAAACTGGCTGAATACCTTGTCTACACAGTCCCTGTACAGGGTTCCTAACCTGTGGTAAGTAAAGAACGTCACTTTCTGACAGGCCCAGGAGCCCTAAGTTATCTTGGGACCTCAAGAGGAGAGGAATTTACCCAACTCATAGGTATTTGATGGTACAAAGCCATGGCTGAGCTCAGCTTTAAAAAAAAATCTTGTCTGAGATTCCTTCTTTGGAACAAAGTTCCATCAAAGCCAATTTAAAAAGCCTATGTGAAGAATAATTATTCTTGCTGCACTTTATACAAATAATATGGCCAAGTATAATAAAATCAATCCTACCATGATTTGTCTTTAGTAAAAATGGGAAACTGGAGAGAGAAAAATTATGTTTCAAAAACTATAGTACACCTGTTGTTAAATTCTAGTCTTGCCTTATATTTTTCAATTTTTATTATTTTCTACAGTTTGGACTAAATTCTAATTTTTCCTGGCTACAAATCTCCAAAATAATATTTTATTTTTTTTCTTCTTTTTTCCTCCATTTTTCCTAATTTGAAATCACTGAAAACTAGGCTGTGCTTTCTTAAAGCCCTTCGAACTGAAGCTAGACAATTTAAACTCCAGAAGAAAATAACAGAAACTTATTTACATACATAAGTCACTCTCATACCTGTCTACTGATTATTATGAACTTCAGAGTAATGTGGCCTATATCAATTTTCCGGGATTGCTCTTTTGTTTGTTGTTGTTTTTCTCCCTTCCTCCCCCTATTTTCTCTTTGTAGGACATGAGACTTCATAACCTGCTATAAATGAGCTTTTCTAATAACTTGAAACCTACCCATGTAGGAATAAACTGTCCCAGCCATGAGAGATCAAATGAAGCCTGAGACCAGAGACTCATTTTCTTCTAAAATACTTTCTCCAAAAGATTTTAAAAAGAAAAAGGGGGAAATGTGAAAGGAAAATAAATTTGGGGACCCCAAATCACTAAGCTGATGGGAAAAGTCAATCTGGGAACTGCTAAGGGCAAACCTGCCTCCCATTCTATTCAAAGTCATCCCTCTGCTCACTGAAATAAATGCACATCTGATTACCTCCTTCGGAAACGCTAATCAGATACTCAGAAGAATGCAACCGTTTGTCTCTCAACTACCTGTGAGCTGGAAGCCCCCTCATGGCTTTGAATTGTCCCGCCTTTCTGGATGGAACCAATGTTCATCTTACATATGTTGATTGATATCTCATGTCTCCATAAAATGTATAAAACCAACCTGTGCCCTGACCATCTTGGGCACATATCTTAGGACCTCCGGAGGCTGTCATGGGTGTGCATTCTTAACCTTGGCAAAATGAACTTTCGAAAGTAACCGAGACCTGTCTCAGATAGTCAGGGTTCACAAATACATACAATTTTTGTTCAATTAAAGAAACAAATTTCCATCAGAAAGGTATTAGTTTTACAAAAGTAGTTTTCTTTATTAAATGAATAAAGAAAAAAATTGCTTTTATAGAGTTCATTCTCCAGCCTCCTTCCCCTGGGAGTGAAGGGGCAACACAGAGAGGGTGGAAAGGGTGGGGCTGAAAGATTTCCCCCACTTCTAGTTCCTTGGTCTTCCTGGTGACCAGCCCGTCCTGATGCCATCTAGGAGTCCCATCCTTTGTCACCTTATTGGCAAACACTCCAATATGAATATGAATAACAAAAGACACTCCTGTCACTCAGGAAATTCCAAGGGCTTTAGGTGCCCTCTGCCGGGAACCAGGGACAAAGATAAAATACATGTTGTTAATAAACCACAGCAAGATAGCTCTAAAATGCTCCTATGAGTCATGCACTAAGTGTGGAGTGAGGCATCCTACCTGGATTGAGTGGTTCTCTACATGAAGAAGACATCGATTTGGACACTTCCCCATCCCCCTTCCAGGAATAGACATTTCAGCTTCCAAGTCAACACCGGACTTGAGATTCTCTCCGATTCTCTGTGATCCAGTGCCAAATGGCCCCATTAGTCAATGAGTTCCAAAAAAAATCAATAGAGAAAATGCTTGGTGAGATCTCTGGGCTGTTGCCAACTCTCCTTTCCATGAATGAAGAATGGCCACTGGGGAATATCAAACTGAAAATAAGTCATGTTGATAGGGTGTGAACCATTTGCCCAAGCAATTAAAAAAAAAAAAAAAAAAAACCTTTTCAACCACCCACCCTCAGCTGATTTCCCCTGATTGTTTGGCTCACTTGGCAAAATTGCTTTAAATTGCAGCATTGCAGATGTTACAGGTGATCCTGGGGTCTGCTGTTCTCTCCTTCAATTTTTCTCTGGAACTTTCTGCTTAATTCTAGTTAGGGGGTAGAAGTGGGGAAAAAAACTACCCTGCTGTGAGCCCTTCGTGTGGCAAGAAGTGCCTCAGGGTTTTGCTTTTTCCTTTTTGCACTTGGGAAAGTGGGAGCTCTACGTAGGCTGAGCAGTTGAACAAATAATGAACCTGGACCTCCCTTCTTTAAGCCCCACGTTCTTTGTTATTTATTTTCACTTGGACAGACCATGAATGTGGCTTTGGGGGTCCCTGATTTGTATACTTAATCACCATTCCCACAGTGAGGCAGGCAGGTGGCTGGCGGAGGGCAGGTTCAGCCTGTGGCTCGGCCTCTCTCCTGCTGGCTGTCCTGGGGCTCCGTTTTTCCCTCTCTGGGGGAATTCAAGCCCTGCCTGACATATGAGAGTTGTAATTTGGACATGGAAGGCCTGTGAGGGTCCTTCCAGTTGTGCTGTGCCAGGATGTTTATCCACAAGGTTGTTGCATACACGGACAACCATCAGCTGAAGCTACAAACACTGCAGAGAACACTTCTGGTTTTAAACCCATCACTGCACCCCAGATGTCCACACCAGGATATGAAATGTCCCAGCATGTGGGAGAAGCAGGAAAAACTGGTCACCTTATGGATCTCAGCAGGAGACCCCACAGCCCCTCTGGGACACTGATCCATGCATGGGGTGCTGTGATGTCTTCCCTGTCTTCAGACCTAGTGTCTCGAAGTTCACCTGTATGTCTTACCCTCCAGGTTGCTCACAGAATGACCTTCCAAACCCAGAGGCACCGCTGGCACGGATGACAGGTCTAGCATCTGAACCCTGCCCAAGATGGGGCTCCTCAGCATCCTGAGCTGTCCTCAAAATAACACCAGGCTTCGCACTCAGGACATCTTGTGAAGGCCAATCAAAATAATACCAGTGGGAATGCCTCGTCCCGAGGGATCCCTCTATAAACTTAAAGGATGATGGTTCAAATGTTTCCGCAATAATGAAGGGACTCAAAAGGAATCTACACTCAAAACAGCTGGGGGAAAGTCCAGAAGTTCAATTACACTCTTGTTCACTTATGGAAGGGCAGGAGAAAACCTCATTTATTTTAGCATTTTATGTGGTTTCTGCAAAGTTCTTCTCTGTACCAGGCGAAGAAATATAATAATACCTCATATTTGCAAAGGGTTTTCCAGTTAACAAAAGACTTTTGCCACCTGCTGGGTTGTGAATTCTACCGCTAGCCTGGGGTGCTGGCCGAGAGGGTGTGTCCTGGAGTTGAGTGTAGGCTGAAAGAGGAGGTGACTTTCCCAAGGCCACCAAGGTCCAGGCAGATCCAGGGCTTTTGCCATGACTGCTGGACAATCCAAGCTCCTTGGTTTCTAGGATGTCAAGAGCCAAGTTAAGGAGGCTTTAAATGCCCATATTAAAAGATGGTGACAGAAGAGGACAAATTCAATGTCATGATGCAGTTGAGGCCCTGAGATCATGAGAGTGATATTTGCCAGTCAGGGGCCTTCCTGCAATCTCTGTCCTGCCATCTCCCACTCTCTTCCTGCCTCCTCACCTGCTCCTCCCCAGCCACCATTGCTGCTTCCTTCTCACCACTCCGAGCCCTGGACACTGATGCCCTGGGCCTGGTCCGTGGACTTCCCTCCTCGATGCTGACCCCTGGGTGCCGTCCTCAGGCTCCACACACCCTAGTCACTCCCAGTTGATAAATGGAAATAAAATCCTAAACCCCTCAACTGACCGAACAGACCTCCTCTTGGCCAAGGAGTCCCCAGGGAAACCTTGAAAACAGAGTTCCCAGCCAGGAAGAGACGGGAGGTCTGTTATGCCAAAGTGTGTCCCTTCTTCATTAACCTTTAACCAGAATGCTTTCCTAAGGAGTAAGCAGAAACCAGCTCTCGATGACTCTTTCCAAGGAATGGATGACTCCTTCTCTCATCACCTTTAGCCAGTCCTCTGAGTCTGCGCCTGAGCTCCTCTCCCTCTTTGCAGATGTGACAGTTGGCCAGTTTCACAATGCACCCCTTCCTGACGAGAGACCACCAGCCATGGAGGGGCTCAGGCCAGTCTTCAGGGGATGCCCAGTGACAGCTTCTGTGTGCTGTGGTTCACCTTTTGACATTAGAGGGCCAAAGTCTCCACCTTCGGTTCACCTTAATGCTGCCAGTTTTTGAACATGTGACCCCTGAAGAGGTATGAAGCTGAAATGGGCATGGGCATGTATCTCCTGCTCTCATAAATATTCAGGGCTCCTCTCATAGCTTATTGAATATGTATATTCAGTCTCCCCACTCACTATACATTCCTGTCTTGTGCTTCCCTCCCTCCAAGTGCCTGTTTCCAGCTTATGTCAGAGGCTACGCTTCGCAGCCTGTGGATGGCCACTTGCAGGCTGCAGCCCTTTACGAGAAAGAAAGCTCTCCCAAATCTCTGAACCTCATGGTTCTTCAGTTGACACAGGAGATCCCTGCAGCACTCCCCTCTGTCCTTGGCTGGGGGCTTTCACACCACTGGGCATGTTTGTAGACTGGCAGGGCAAGCCCATATTGAGCCCAGAGCACTCAGCAAATGGCCCAGGTGCCACCTGTGAGTCCCAATCTTCTTTGCCCTAAGGGAGTCAGGGGCTGCTCTTCCCCCATGGTTTCCCTTGCAGTGGCACCTTGAGGACCTTGGCTCTGGAGGGCAAGAGATGAAGGAAGACCAGCCCCGGTGGACGTCGTGGGGAGAAGTAAGTCTTGTTACATTGGCGCTGACATGCTAAGTTGTACATTTCTGCCCCAGAGTCTGCCCATCCTGCTGAAGGCATGCTCGGTGAGGCCACGACCCTGCCCAGACAAAACTCACTCTCCTCTCAGACTTTTCCACTCAGCTCTGAGAAGCAAACCTGGGGGTCGGCTGTTTCCTCCCTGTTTCTCACTCACGTCGAATCCAGCAGCAATGCTGATGGCACTGTCCCCACTGCATTAGTCAGATCCTGCTCCTTCTCACACCATTGTCCTCGTCACAGTCAGACACTGAGGCATCAGACCGTGTGTCAGGATAAAGAAGTATCCCTGAGAGATGCACTGTGACACCCACAGCCACCTGCCCTTGAGCTCCGTCAGGGCAGGGCTAGAGATCACAGCCACCCTCCAGAGAGGGGCCTCCCAACCAACTCAGAGGAAAATATAAAACCAGTGTAAAACTTCCTCATGCTCCTGCCAGCCCTGCTCACCTGGTGCTCACCCTGCGGCTGGGAGGGCAAGTACCATAAGTCACTGGGCCTGGAATGCTGGGCAGAGGGGGCCTCAGAGGGGCTGAGCTGAATGCCAGGCCTGTAGGGCCAAACTACACCATCCCTTATGAATTAAAACCCCTTCATCGGTGCAATGTCCACTGGGCACCGTGTACAGGGCCTGGCCTCACCGTGGGTTCAGGCGAGAAGATCCAGGTTTCCCTTAGGAAATCCTGAGCCTGGTGCATTTGATAAGTAGTCAGGTCCGTATGGATTTTTCCCCCAAAAACAATTGAGAAGATGTGGTAACTTGCCCACCACACAAAATTGAGAACTCGTTCAACCCTGGGCCATCCCTGCAGGCTCAGGGGGCTGTCAGGTTTGTAACAACAAAGTGAGGGGAACGCCCTTGGTGCAGCTGATGCTGTTTCGATCAGCCCACTCTCTTTGACTAACGTGTGGAACAAGAACTCCAGGCACCGTGTTAATTTTCACATTATGGTAACCAATTGGATTAATTTGTATTGAATAGATATCATCCTTTGATGGATCCCCTTGTTGAAATTAAAATTCCAGATTAATCCAAAGGAAAATGCCATGAGTAATCGGATTTCCAGTGGAAATGGAAGAGGCGCCTGAGTCATTGAGAAGCTTCCCCCATTAGGAGCCATCAGGCCCTGATTCATATCAGACATAAAGTGATGCAATTAGAAACCCTCACACCTAATTACCCATCAGAGCAAACGTGCCGTCGTGTGACACTGAGCCCACGGAGGTGATGAAAGAGACGTCACCCGAAGGAAACGAAAACACTGAGGATCGTCTCTCAAGACGGAGCATTTCAGAAACAGACCATGGCCGGGGAAGGGGCCACATGAGCCGCCGACAGCCCGGTGAGCACCCAGTGTTTCAGTCCTCTCTTCACTCATTGAGCACCTCTGGCCTGACCATGGGCTGTGGACAAGATGTGAGATTTTAGGAAAAAGAATAATTTTCCCTCTACCCATCTGAGTTTTCAGCTGTGATGCCTGTAACAAAAGACAGAACAGCAAGAGAAAAATAAACCCGGCTGAGTGGGGTGGCTCACGCCTGTAATCCCAGCACTTTGGGAGGCCGAGGTGGCCGGATCACGAGGTCAGGAGTTTGAGACCAACATGGTGAAACCCTGTCTCTACTAAAAATACAAAAATTAGCCTGGCATGGTGGGGTGTGCCTGTAATCCCAGCTACTTGGCAGGCTGAGGCACGAGAATCACTTGAACCCAGGAGGCGGAGGTTGCAGTGAGCCAAGATCGCACCATTGCACTCCAGCCTGGGTGATAGAGCGAGACTCCATCTAAAAAAAAAAAAAAGTTTCTTGAGGCCTCCCCAGCCATGCTTCCTGTACAGCCTGCAGAATCATGAGCCAATTAAACCTCTTTTATAAATTACCCAGTCTCAGGTAGTTCTTTATAGCAATTTGAGAATGAACTAATACAACTACAGAGAGAGCTGCTGCCTCTGGAGCTCAGATAGACAGTGACTCTGTGGTGGCCTGGACATCTTAGTTGACCGTGCCCGTCCCTGCCTCTGTGGACCATTTCCATGTTGACAGCCTGGAGTCTTTCCTGACCTCTTGGGAGAATCAGCTGATACTGCTCTGTGTCCTCACACATCTGGACCTGCCTCTGCAGGAACCTCCTCAGTTCTGATAGCGAGATGCTCCCTGCTTCTGAAGTTCAAGGAAGGCCCTAAGCTTTTCTGATACCTTGCCCTCAAGCTCTAACTTTGTAGCATGTGGAACTCCCCGGGCTCCCATGGAGATGGGGCATCAGGCTGTGGCCGGGCGTCTGTCTGGAAGACAGGTGAGGGAGAGGCTCAGTCGGCCAGTGCACCTGAGAGCTCACAAAGATGGCCCTGAGCACAGGGACACGGTCATCTTACGAGGAAGACCTTATTCACCCCAGGAGAATGCAAGCTCCATGGGCAGGGAATGGCCCAGTGGCCACTGCACTGCGTGATCACAACAAGTCCTAGCTGGATGAATGGTTTTGGTAGCCCAGGATACCGAGACGGAGAGATGTTAACAATAAGAGGTGTAGCCTTGAGGCATAAGGCTCTGCTTCTGCCCTGTAAATTTGGAATCATAAACCCAGCTGTTACGGACTGAACTGTGTTGCCCAAAATTCATAACTGCCAGGACCTCAGAAGATGACTGTGTCTGGAGACAGGGTCTTTACAGGGGTGATATGGCGGGATGTTTGTCCCCTCCAAGTCTCATGTTGAAATGAGATGATTCCCAGTGTTGAGATGGGACCTGGTGGGAGGTGATGGTGTCATGGGGGCGATCCCTCATGAACAGCTCTGTGCTGCCCGCGCTGTCATTAGTGAGTTCCGGCTCTGAGTTCACGTGCGCTCTGGTTGTTT
The DNA here is from genome assembly GCF_029281585.2 of Gorilla gorilla gorilla. NCBI lineage: Eukaryota > Metazoa > Chordata > Mammalia > Primates > Hominidae > Gorilla > Gorilla gorilla. The sequence goes on from NC_086018.1 coordinate 45,608,431, forward strand.
ACGAGAGTGTGATGCCTCCCTCCCCTCTCTGGCTCTTGCCATGTGATGCACTGGCTTCCCCTTGGCTTCTGCCGTGAGCGGGAGCTCCCTGAGGCCTCACCAGGAGCAGATGCTGGCACCAGGCGTGTGCAGCCAGCAGATCATGAGTCAATTCAACCTCTTTTCTCTATACATTACCTACTCTCAGGTACTCCTTCATAGCGTTACAACAGTGGCCTCACATAACCTGCGATTGAGGTTAAATGAGGTTGTTAGAGTGAGCCTTGGTCCAGCCTGCCTGGAATCCTCATAAGAAGAAAAGATTAGGAGACAGACACACAAAGGGCGGCCTGTGTGTGGACACAGGGAGAAGGCGACATCTACGAACCAAGGAGGCCTCAGGAGAAAGCAGCCCTGCCCACGGCCTGGCCTCCGACTTTCAGCCTCCAGAACTGTCAGACAGTGAGTCCCTGTTGTCTGTGCTGTCCGGTGGTGCCGGGTTAAGGCAGCCTGAATTAATACAGCACGTGCAGGGTCCTGGTGACATCACCGCCGTGCCACGCTGTAGGTCGTTCGGTGCTGGACACGCTCTGAGGAGCAGTGCAGAGCTGGTGTCTGCAGCTGGAAGAAGCAGCGCCCCTTCTGCCCCCAGGGCTGCTCTCTCTGAAGTGTGGCTCAGAGCACCCTGGGGACGGGGTTTGTCCCTGCATTCTCCATGTGACTGGCACAGGCTCCACACGCTCCCGGACCAGCAGAACTCCAAGTGATTGGAAGGTAGGTGCTTGCCAGGTTCTGGTCAGCTCCCTGGCCCTCCGTGGTTGACTTCACAAAGTGCTGCATTGGGTAGAGAGACGCTTGGCGGGGGGAAGGTTGCCAGCTCCCTCTGAGTGGAACCTCTGACCTCATGCAGTTTTTAATCTTTTTTTCAAAGACATTATCAAACCCTAGAATATGCATTTGTTTTCATTTGAACCCCAAATGTGCAGAATTTTGACACACTGTCACCCGAATGCCCACTTGACAGCAGGCACTAAGATTATGAAGCCGGCAGAGTGTGGGGGTGCCGAGGAGGTTCCCCGGGTTACCCTGTGTTTTAGTGCTATTAACGTGATTGGAAATTGATAATAATGATGCTAGTGACACCATCAGTGCTGATGTCTTCCACTTCTGCTTCGCACTGGGCCCTGGCCTGGGCGCTTTCTATCCTTTCACGAATTCTTGCAATGGCCTTGAATGAGAGGATCCCTGGTTTACAGGAGAGGAGACCAGTGTCCTTTGGGATGAAGTGACCTGCCCAAGAACAAGGTGAAGTAACTGTTAAGCTCCAGGTGAATGACCTGCCCACGGTCACACAGCTTGGACAGTCCCATCCAGCACAAGGAGTGGCACCAAAACTCATCCTTCTTCCCAGCATCCCCAAGTGCTGACTTGTTATGAATTTGCTAATTAAACCCTCCTATCTGGTGTGCTCTCGTGCTGCATCAGGCAGATGAATGGCAGAATCCAAATCATTCAAGCCATCTGCTCCCTAAATCTCTCCTTTTCATTTTCCGTCAACTCTGCATTCATTTCCTGTTCACTTGACAGGAGCAGCAGCAAGGGCTTGTCCGTCATCCCCAACCACCAGCCCCTCCTGCTTACAGACCCTCTCAGGCAATTACCTAAACACGCCAGGCAAGAGTTCCTAGAATGAACCAGGCCTTGTTGGTTGTAAGTGACAGAAAGCACAAGAGTATGCTGATTTGGCTCCCCGTGGAACACTGGCAATGTCTAGAGACATTTCTGATGGTCACACCTGGTGGAGGTGCTATTGGTCTCTGGTGGGTGGACACCAGGTGGAGACCAGGGATGCTGCTCAGAATCCTCCTAGGCCCAGGACAGCTGCCTTAGCAAAATATCTGCCCCACATATCTGTGGTGCCAAGGTACAGGAGGTTTAGTGAACTCACCCAGGGATCCTCAATACAGACCAAGCATCAATAGTGACTGATGCTGGGTGGGAGATATTTATGTTCTTATTTGGATTTATGTGCATTTCAATTTTTAATACTGAAAATATATTATTTTATTTATTTATTTTTATTATTATGGTTTTTTGAGATAGAGTCTTGCTCTATTGCCTAGACTGGAGTGCAATGGCGTGATCTCAGCTCACTGCAAACTCTGCCTCCTGGGCTCAAGCAACTCTCCTGCCTCAGCCTCCTGAGTACAGCCTCCCACCACCACACCTGGCTAATTTTTGTATTTTTAGTAGAGACGGGGGTTTCACTATGTTGGCCAGGCTGGTCTCGAACTACTGACCTCAAGTGATCCACCCACCTCGGCCTCCCAAAGTGTTGGGACTACAGGCGTGAGCCACCGTGTCCCACCCAAAAATGTATTATTTTATAAAGAAAGCACGTTATTTTAAAAATAAGAAGGGAGGGAGTCTGAGACAGTTGGATCACCTGAGGTCAAGAGTTCGAGAGCAGCCTGGCCAACATGGTGAAACCCCGTCTCTACTAAAAACACAAAAATTAGCCAGGCATGGTGGGACGCACCTGTATTCCCAGCTGCTTGAGAGGTCAAGGCAGGAGAGTTGCTTGAACCAGGGAGGTAAAGGTTGCAGTGAGCTGAGATCGTGCCTGCCGACAGAGTGAGACTCCATCTCAAAAATAAATAAATAAATAAACAAATAAGAGAGGAAATGTAGACCCGTGTATTGCCCTGAGAAGTCATGAGTTCCGGGGCTAGAGTGCATTGCGTTTTGATGTGGGAGATTGCAGGGTGCAGAGCAGTTCCCTTCCTGGTGTGTCAGGAGACCCTTGGCAGGAGACGAGTGACCCGGTCCCTGACCAGACAGTAACCCTCCCCCAGGTCCTCAGGCGCTCAGTCCTCCTATGGCCCTGGCCACCTGTTGTGTGACAGCCCGCGGAAGACCCATGTCTGACCTGTGCTGCCCTGGCACTGTCGTGGGGCCTGGTTGCAGAGTATTTTGCCCATAGAGACACTGAGTCCATGCACCTGACCTCAGTCCCAGGCTCCGTGTGGGCTTAGACAACTGCAGGTGGATGGAGCCTGAACCAAGCCCCACAAGCTCCTTAAAGAGCAGCTAAAATTGACTTAGCTTCTGCACCGATCAGGGCACTCCCTATGGCCACAGAGTGTCCTGTGCCTCCAGGAAACAGTGTGTTGGTGAGAAATGCTTCTAAATGCCCTAAATAATTCGTATTGCTAATTCTTGGGGACCTTGACAGCAGTTTCGCTTTTCTGGACATTTACCTACCTGGCAAGTTTCCGAGTAAAGTTGGTGTCAGAGTAGAAGACCAAGACTGGTACCCCTCTTCCCTCCTCTCCCATGAGGCTCGTTTCTATCAGACCCACTTGGACTTGCTTTCTACCTTGTTTCCATGGTTATTTTATGATGGTCAGACTGATATAAAACACTTCAAAACCCACATTGGCAGTGGCCCCAGGGCACACAATGCCTCAAAAACTCCCTCTCCTTTAGCAAGGTGTATTTTAACTTATTGCTGTTGAAATGCATTCTGGAAATGGCATTCGAAGCAGAAAGGGTCATTTGTCTTCAAGGCAGATAAGGAGAGAGATGTCTGACCACGAGGGCTTAGAAATGCCGCTCCTCCCTCCTATGCACCTGCCTTTTCCTGAAGAGTCCCTCCTCTGTCTCCTCCTTAAGGCAGCTGACCTTGTTCAGCAGGAACGTCCTGGCTGCCGTGGCTTCTGCTGTGTGATCAGCGGTTGTCATCCACCCTGCCTGCCCCATGGAGAGGCCAGGCCACTCTCTCCTCAGAGGACCTGAGGCCCCTCCTCAATCCTCCATGCATTTGACACCAAACACCTGCTGAGCTCCTGTTATCCTACTGCACACCAGGTACCGCACCTGAGCAGGTACTGCACCTGAACACTCAGATACAGGGAGGCAGGATCATCCGGGAAAATGCAACATAGCAGAGGCTGAGAACCTTCTTTGCTTGGAAACATGTGAATTTCACACGTTTTGCTTCCATGTGCCTCACTTGTCTTTTTTTCTTTTAAGACTAATTTTTAGAGCAGTTTTAGGTTCATGGTAAAATGAAACTGATGGTACAGAGAGTTCCCCTTTCTTCTGTGCCCCCAGATATCCACAGCCTCCCTCACTATCAGCATCCCCAACCATGGTAGTTTGTACATTTTCATTGTGATTGCTGGACCTCTATTGAAATGTCCTCACCCAGAGTTCATTGTTTACATGAACATTCACCCTCGGTCTTGAGCATTCCATGGGTTTTGACAAATGCATAATGGTGTGTGCCCACCACTGCAGTGTCAGACAGCGTAGTTTCACTGCCCAGGAAATCCTGTTTTTCTCTTAGTCAACCCTCTCCCAATCCCCAACCTCTGACAACTCTTGATCCTATTTTATAATTATTTTATTTTTTAAGAGATGGGATCTCACTCTGTTACCCAGGCTGGGGTGCAGTGGTGCAATCATAGCTCACTGCAGCCTTGAACTCCTGGCCTCAGGTGATCCTCCTGCCTCAGCCTTCCAAGTAGCTGGGATTACAGACATGCAGCACTATAACTGGCTAATTTTTAAAAATTAGTTTTGTAAAGATGGGGTCTCACCATGTTGCCCAGGCTGGTCTTGAATTCTTGGCCTAAAGAAGTCTGCCCACCTTGGCCTCCCAAAACTCTGGGCTCTGATCCTTTTATTGTATCCATTTCCAGCATGTCATATAGTTGAACTCATACAGCATGTAGCCTTTTTAGACTGGCTCCTTTCACTTATTAATATGTATTTAAGTTTCCTCCATGTCTCTTTATGGCTTGAGAGCTGATTTCTTTTTAGCACTGAATAATATTCCATTTTCTGGATGCTCCAAAATGTATTTACGCATCCATTGGCTGAAGGATGCCTTGGTTGCTTCCATGTTTTAGCGATTGTGAATAAAGCTGCTATAAACATCGGTATGCAGGTTTTTGGGTGGACATAACTTTTCAATGAATTTGGATAAAATACCAAGGACTGTGATTGCTGGATCATGTGGAAAGACTGTGTTTAGCTTTTAGCCCTATATATATATATTTTTTTTTTTTGAGATGGAGTCTGGCTCTATCACCCAGGCTAGAGTGCAGTGGTGTGATCTTGGCTCACTGAAATCTCCACCTCTTGGGTTCAAGTGGTTCTCCTGCCTCAGCCTCCCAAGTAACTGGGATTACAGGTGCCCGCCACCACACCCAGCTAATTTTTGTATTTTTCGTAGAGACGGGGTTTCACCATGTTGGCCAGGCTGGTTTCAAACTCCTGACCTCAAGTGATCCACCCACCTTGGCCTCCCAAAGTGCTAGGATTACAGGTGTGAGTCACCGCGTCTGGCCTGAGTTTAGCTTTGTAAGGAGCTCTCAGACTGTCCTCAACATGGCTGCCCCGTTCTGCATTCCGCCCACAGTGATGAGAGTTCCCGCTGCTCCAAGCCCTCGCCTGCACTTGGTGTTGTCCATGTTCTGGATGGTGGACATTCTAATAGGGATACTTCATTTGTCTTTCAAATCAGAAGATGGTCATTCACCAGTTAATAATTGGTTTCTAATGCAGAAGACACCACTGTTTGTTAGACTCTGTCATGCTGGAAGTGCACCCAGGACACTCTGCAGGGATGGGTGAATGCCTGAGGAGAGGTCTTCAGCCCAACCTGGGACCCCCTTGGGGACTTCCTAGAAGGGCAATGCCCAAGCTGAGTCTTGGAGAATGAGAGGAGTTAAGTATCTGCTTTGATTTCTTTTTCTTTTTTTCTTTTCTTTTCTTTCTTTCTTTCTTTTTTTTTTTTTTTTTGAGACGGAGTCTCACTGTGACACCAGGCTAGAATGCTGTGGCATGATCTTGGCTCACTGCAACTTCTGCCTCCTGGTTCCAGTGATTCTCCTGCCTCAGCCTCCTGAGTAGCTGGGATTACAGGCGTGTGCTACCACTAAATTTACAGGCGTGTGCCCAGCTAAATTTTGTATTTTTAATAGAGACGGGGTTTCACCATGTTGGTCAGGCTGATCTCCTGACCTCGTGATCCGCCCACCTTGGCCTCCGAAAGTGCTGGGATTACAGGCGTGAGCCTCTGCACCTGGCCTTTGATTTCTGCTTCTTTTGCCAAGGCCCCTCCTCTAATTTCCTTGGGGCTTCATTCAGTATTTAGGTCTAGCCTTAGAAATGGTACATTTCCGCTCAATTTTCAAGACTGACTTCCACACCAATGCCCTGAAAGTTTCCCTGTCCCTGGCCTGGGCAGTGTCCCCACGCTCTGGGCTTCTATGCACTTTGCCTTTGCTTCCCTTTCTTTCCGCATCAGCATCACACTCACAAACATCAGTCTTCCTTTCTAGGTCTGAGCTACAATGGGTGGGGACAGAGACCACAGCCCAGCCTGTAACACTCACAGCACAGCTCAGACAGGTCCAGGCCACAGAGACTGGGGACCTCTCTGCCTCAACAGGCCTAGCTCTACCCTGCCTTTGACATTTATCGGCTCAAGAGAAAAGAGCTCCTTGCAGACCCGACGCAGGCACAGAGCAATCTGGGTGGGGTCAGGTGGCGGAGGATGACCAGCAGGGGCCGTCGCCACACATGCTGGGTGCACAGCCCAGGCAGACGGGCAATCAGCATTTCCAGACTCATTAATTGAGTCCATGTTTTTCATATCTCAAGTCATGTCTGTCAATTTTAAGTCCTAATTGTTTCCCTTGAGTAACTGCAGAATGTACTTTCCCCAAAAAGTAAAACTAAGTGTAATACATCTTTCATTTTTCATGTTAACTGGAAATTTTTTCTTAAAATGATAATAGAGACAAGGAACTCTCCTCTCAGCAGAGATGAGGAAGGGAAGGCCAGGGCTGTTTTCCGGGAGGAGAGAATAAGGTCTTAATAATGAAACCCCTCACCCCTCTCAGCCTCTGTGCAAACCCTGCCTCTCTGAGCCTCTGCGCACCCCGCGCCCCTCTCAGCGTCTGTGCACGACCCCCCAGCCTCTGTGAACACATCTCCCGCTCCTCAGCCTCTGCGTGCCCCCGGGTCCCCCAGCCTCTGTGCATCCCTGCTCCTCCCAGCCCTGTCCCTCCCAGCCTCTGCACAACCACCGCCCCTCCCAGCCTCCGCACAACCCCCGCCCCTCCCAGCCTCTGCACACCCCCCACCCCTCCCAGCCTCTGCACAACCCCCGCCCCTCCCAGCCTCTGCACACCCCCCACCCCTCCCAGCCTCTGCACAACCCCCGCCCCTCCCAGCCTCTGCACAACCCCCGCCCCTCCCAGCCTCTGCACACCCCCCGCCCCTCCCAGCCTCTGCACAACCCCCGCCCCTCCCAGCCTCTGCACACCCCCGCCCCTCCCAGCCTCTGCACAACCCCCGCCCCTCTCAGCCTCTGCACACCCCCGCCCCTCTCAGCCTCTGCACACCCCCCGCCCCTCTCAGCCTCTGCACACCCCCTGCCCCTCCCAGCCTCTGCTCACCCCCTGCCCCCTCAGCCTCTGCACACCCCCCACCCGCCTCAGACTCTGTGCATGGCGTCACCCCTCTCAGTATCTGTGCATGACCCCGCAGCCTCTGTGAACACCCCCCACTTCTCAGCCTCTGTGCACTCCCTGCCCCTCCCAGCCTCTGTGTACCCGCCCTGCCCCTCTCAGCTTCTATGCAGCCCCCCTGCCCCTCTCAGCTTCTATGCAGCCCCCCTGCTCCTACTGACCTCCTCTTTGTTCTTTGAATCCTGGCTCTGAGCACCACTGCCTCTGGGCATCCCTTGCGCTGCCCTGTGCACTCTCTTGCCCCTCCCTGGCTCTGGCTGAGGCCTCGCTTGTGCAGTTCTCTCCTGGCCACCCCACCTCTACCGGAGACTCAGCGTCAGATCCATGCAGCAAATTGCCTACTGGCTAGCTCTCCCCTCTACACTTCTGTTTTAATTAGTGGAATTATCCTTTGAGGAAGCTGCCAAAGGTAGAGCATTTGGAAGCTGCTGTCGGTGCCTCTATTAACCTCGCAAACAACATTCTGTGGGCTTTTGTTTCTGCTGACTCCACCTTCAATTATCGCTTGAATCTCCCCATCTCCTGCTTGAATTGAGGGTCTTCTGGTCTCTAATTGGGGCCACTGCTGTGTCTTCCTGGAGGTTCTCTGTCCCTGAAGTCACTTGCCTTCCTCCTTCTCCATCCCTCCATGTGCTGAGCGCGATGGGAAAGCCAACCTCGGGCTTCCCTTAGCCGGGTGGGAGGGCCTCAGCTCCACTCCTTCAGCCTCACCTGCCACTCTTCTGGAAGTGCCCTTGGCCTTAATGGGGCCATTCACCACCCTCCCTCCCCGCCCCAGCTCTCCTCACCAAAAAACCCAAACCAACAAAACCGAGTCCTCCCACTCACCCCTGTGTCCTCAGCTCTCTGCAGATTTGCCCATCCGTTCCCTTCTTAGAAGACGCACTTCCCAAACCTCATGTGCCTGAGACATCCCTGATGTCTGTAAGCACAACTCAAGTTCACTGATGTGATCAGCTGGGCGACTAGGAGACTCAGGTTCAATCCGTGGACAACTCAAAATGCCATTTGGTCTTTGGCAGAGAAGTTTCCTCTAAACCACCCGAACCACCGTCTTGGCCACTGGTTTTTCTGGGACTTCTGTGATCCAGATGTTCAAGAGCATTTTCTGACTGTACTTGCCTCCCCTCAACTCTGTACTTTTGTCTATAAAACAAAAGAAACCTGATTGGACATCAGTATGTGGAGTTCTGAAACCCTGGAGTGAAGCAGGTATTTTATAACCCCGGTGGGTTAAGCACATTTCTCATTGTCAATAAACCATTTATACATTGAAAAAAAAATCTACACATGGATGCCGGATCATACTATTCAATGCAAAGGCCTGAGAGGGAAACATAGAATTTTGCTTTTTTGGGAGCCTCTCATTAAAGAGTTCTTAAAAGCTGTAGAATTTATCATTTGGAAACAGACCTGTAAGACTGTATAATTGATCCTAACAAGGAGAAAATGTTTATATACACACACAGCATATACACACACACAAAGATATGTATATACACACACACAGATATGTATATACACACACATAGATATGTATATATATCACATATAAAAAGTAAAATATCTATATTATGTAAATATAATATATCTATTTTCTACCAATGAACTGTATTTAGATTCTAACTGAATATGTGCCACTAGTTGTGGGAGAAACTCTTATTTGCCTCCCAGATATTCATTTTTCTGTTCTTTCTTGCTAACAGAAGTGTGTGTTGGGAGAAGCAGTGAGCCTGCCAGAATGGCTGTACTTCTTGAGTCCCTCTACAGATAGGGCTGACCTTGTGATCCATGTGGTCAATGAGAGGTGAACAGACATCACACAGGGATCCCAGGAAATCACCTTGCTCCGTCACTTTTCTCTTTTGCTCCTGTTAGATGTAGCTGGGATGGCTGGAGCAACAGTTGCCACTTTGAGGCCTGGAAGGAAAAGCCCTGACATCTCTGAGTTGCTGGGCCAGTGCCAGATACCACCTACCTGTGAACATCTCATGAGGTGAGAAAGATAAACACCCTTTGGTTAAGTTACTGTTTGTTGCTGTTGTTGTTGTTGTTACTCATAAGTGGACAGAAATATCTCATTAATTGTTTTTGTTGACTTGGATTTCTATAAAAAAATAGCATAGACTGGGTAGCTCAACCACAGACATTTATTTCTCACAGTTCTGAAGGCTGGAAGTCCAAGATCAAGGTCCAGCCATGATATGGGTTGGATCTGTGTCCCCACCCAAATCTCATATTGAATTGCAGCACCCAATGTTGGAGGTGGGGGCCTGGTGGGAGGTGACCAGATCACGGGGGTGAAGTTCTCATGAACGGTTTAGCACCACCTCCCTTGGTACTGTATAGTGAGTGAGTTCTCATGAGATTTGGTTGTTTAAAAGACTGTAACACCAACCCCCTCTTTTTTCTTGTTCCTGCTCTGGCCATGGAAGACCTGCCCGCTTCCACTTTGTGCCTTCTGCCATGATCGGAAGCTTCCTGAGATTCCTGAGGCCTCCACAGAAGCAGAAGCTGCTAGACTTCCCATACATCCTGCAGAACTGTGAGCCAATTAAGCTTCTTTACTTGATAAATTACCCAGTCTCAGATATTTCTTTATAGCAGTGTGAGAACAGATTAATGGAAGCAGCTTTTTGTTTCTGGTGAGGTCTCTCTTTCTGCCTTGCAGACAGCCACCTTCTTCCTGAGTCTTCACAAGGCTGAGAGAGAGAACTCTCTGGTGTATTCCTATAAGAGCACTAATCTCATTGTGAGGCTTGTACCCTCATGACCTAACTAGCCCTAATCACCTCCCAAAGGCCCCACCTGCAAATGCCATGATGTTGGGGGTTAAGGCTTCCATATGTAAATTGCAGGGGGACATAACACCAGTACTCAAGGGATGCCCTTTGGTTTTTGACGGAGGTATTAACAGGAGCTTTCTTTGTGGTCAAATAATCAGGCAGAGCTTTTCTGCTGGATATTGTTGCTGACATTTATGTACATTTTAATATATTAAACATTCTGAGCATTCTATAGTAAAAAAAAACCCAAACATTTATTTATTCCAATTCTTTTTTCCTATTTTTCTCAATCACAAGCACTCCGGCAAGGTAGCAATTTACCATTTTGTAAAATATTGAGTTACAGGAACTACTGGTAGATCGGAAGGTTACTAACAAACCCTGGGTAATATTTTAAAAGGCAGAAAGCATTCCCGTGAATTGCAGTCTCTGTGAATTAGACGCTTTATTTTGGAGAGGTGGGTGGGAAGTATTGGGAATAACAAAAGATTATGCCCTTGAGGCAGACGGCCCATGGCTGTCAGGGCGAAGGTAGGTTTTCTTGAGAACTGAAGCTGGGAGGAAGGTTTGGAGGGATGGCAATGGAGCAGGAGGAGGCTGGAGAAACTAGGAAGGCCCAGACCACACAGGCCTCCTGAGACACACTGCGGAGTTCTGGCCTTTTCCCTAAGAGTAACCCATGTGTTTTAAGCAATCAGGGAGAGTGTGTTCCTATTGGCTGCTGTGAGGATGATGGACAGGAGGGCAGCAGGGGACACGCATTAGCTCCCCTGTCATGCCTCTGCCAGCACCTCCCAAGAGCAGTTTGTGCTGGGTGTGGGAAGCACAGGAACAGAGAGAACCTGGGGTTAGTTTGAGGCAGGAATACAGAAAACATACTAGAAGGGGCTCTACTAAAATCTTAATGGTAATTAATTCTGGGTGGTTGGCCATGTGAGATTTTAACTCTATTTCTCATGGTTCTATAATGTTTCAAGATAAGCATGAAGTCATATAGTCTAGAAGAAATTGATAAATATTATTTTAAAAGCATACTTTTTGGCTAAGCAATTCTAGACTCTTTTTCTTAAGAAATAACCAGAAGGTCAGACAGAGATGGTAAGGTGAGCACACGACCCAGCCTCTTCTGAAGACACTGCTGAGGGGGGAGGCAGAAAGTGCCCCAGCTGGGGGGAGTGCACAGGGAAGAGTCCACATTTCAAATTGCAAATGAGACGGTCCCATCGGGTCAGTCATCTTCCAAGTTGCACGTGGACGGATTCAATGATCCCAGCTATCCCCTCCCGAAATTAAACTGATGAGCAAATGAAATGCAAGCGCAGGGTTAGTGGAAGGAATAAATATTCCTATTGCGGCCTGTGGACAGTACAGTCTGCCTTTATGATCAGCATTATCTGTCGAGGGAATCGGCGTTAGCCTGAGCTGATGGAGGGGCACAGGGGAAACACATGCACCTCGTGAGTGAGCGGCCGCACTGCACAGCAGCCTAACGATGGCCGACGTGCCTTAATTACATTATGCAAAACAGAGACAGGCTCCCGGCTGCTGCAGCCCTGCATCCCAACAACGCAGATATCTTGGTCCACATCAGAGCCATCCTGTCACAGATGAAAAGGCAAATACCTTTGGACACCTGGACATTTCATTTCATTGATTTATTACCCAGAGGTTTACTGAGCACCCAGCAGGTCCCGGCAGCGTGCCAGACACCAGGAGCGTGGAGGAAGCCAGACCTCTGGTGCACAAAGCAACGTGCATGGACAGTGATGGCTCTGAGTTGGGGGCTGGGGTGTTCTGCAGCCCCTCTCTTGGGGGCATTTGAACTGAGGAGAGGTCAGGAAGGGCCTCTCTGGGAGGGGATGTTTGAACTCAGACATAGAGGATGAGAGGGAGCTAGAAAGTGGGTGACAAGGGCCACTGAGGGAGGAGCAGCCAGGGCCCCACCCTCCCAGGTAGGAAGAAGAGCAGGTGTGCAGGCTCACAGGTGAGCTCAGCGTGGACTGGTGGGCCAGGTGTCACTGCGAGCTAAGGCTGCATAGCGAGGCAGGATGGCCCCTTGCGTACTTAGCATTTTCTCCTGAGAGCAGAGGGCTTCTGGTAAATGGGGATACTCCCATTCTGGCAGTGTCAGGAGAGTGGATGCAGGGAGCGCGGGTAGCAGGGGGAGCAGCGGGGAGGGCTGTAGTGCTGGGGGCTGGTGCCTTTAGCCTTTGTGGTCTGCTACCCTCAGAGCTGATTCTATCATCTGGCCCCTGATTCTCACAGGTGGCAAGGCACTGCCAGACTCGGAGAGCTACATGCCTTCTTCTTCGTCTGCGATGGGAAGAGAGGCTTTCTCTGGTGAAGAAGCAGAGTGCATTGTCTGTGTCTGATGGAGAAGGGAGGGAAGAAGGAACTGCTCTGGCCTGAGCTTCCCTGAGGGCCTGGGCCAGCGGTCAGCCAGGCGGGTTGGAGTCCACCATGAGCTCCCCTGAGTGCCCGGGCCAGTGGCCAGCCAGGCAGTTCAGCCAGTGGTCAGGAGTCCACCATGAGTTCTCCTGAGTGGCCAGGCCAGCGGTTAGTCAGGCGGGTTGGAGTCCACCATGAGCTCCCCTGAGTGCCCGGGCCAGTGGCCAGCCAGGCAGGTCAGCCAGTGGTCAGGAGTCCACCATGAGTTCTCCTGAGTGGCCAGGCCAGCGGTTAGTCAGGCAGGTTGCAGTCCACCATGAGCTCCCCTGAGTGCCTGGGCCAGTGGCCAGCCAGGTGGGTTGGAGTCCACCATGAGCTTCCCTGAGTGCCTGGGCCAGTGGCCAGCCAGGTGGGTTGGAGTCCACCATGAGCTCCCCTGAGTGCCTGGGCCAGTGGCCAGCCAGGTGGGCTAGAGTCCACCATGAGTTCTCCTGAGTGGCCAGGCCAGCGGTTAGTCAGGCGGGTTGCAGTCCACCATGAGCTCTCCTGCTGCAGCCTAGTGCTGGGCTTTCTGTGGAGCACTCCTGGATGTTGAATGTGAAAACTACCTGGAAATGAGAAAGCAAGAATTTAGCTGAATAATTCTCTTTTTTTTTTCCTGTAAATTGACCAAATCGAGTCAAAACATTTTGTTGGGACCCCAACCAGTGGATTAGCCTAAACGCGGTCTGCAGCCACTATTCAGGCTGAATGAGGCCACTTTTCTCCCCAGAAGGATGTGTGTGCATGGTGTCACAGTCCCACGAGGGAGACCTGGCCCCGCTGCAAAGAGAACAGAGCTCTTCTCTGCAAATCATCCCCGGCTCTGTTGCGACTGGCTAAGAAACCTGAGTAATAGAATTTCCCTTGTAGGCAATGCTATTACAAACCAAACAAATCACACTTTCAAGTAATAAGATTTTCTTGTAAGGAGCCAGGCGTTAGGCGACTGGCCTGGTTTTTTGGTTTTTTTTTCTTTTTTACAGAAATCACTGTTTTCCACAGTAGGGAGGTTTTAAAAAAGCTTTTGCTGTGTGTGTCGATTAGTGGACAATGAGGTTCAACATTCTTCATGCTCTCATCAAACCAGTAACTTCCTGGTTCTTGCCACGCAGCCTACAAATGTGTCTCCAGCCCTCGCTGCTGTGTGGGTTTGCCATCTCAATCAGAGAACTGCAGATCCTCCTGGGTATGCAACGAAAGCTGTGAGTTTTTCACACCTGCCTTTTTCCTTTGCCATGTGACCTCAGGTGTTCCCCTGAACTTCAGTTTCCCATCTGTTAAATATGCAGGTTGGGCGAGCTGCTCCCTCATGTCACAGCTTTGATTTCTGGTTGTCTGTCTGATGGGACAGGCAGCCCTGGCCTCCTCCTCCTTGGCCTGAGGTCTGGGAATAGAGGACATGGGTAACTGAGAGCTGCTACCCCTTGGCAGCCGGGGTGACCCAGCTCTGTGGGGGTTCGTGCCTGGGGGAGTCAGCAAGCCCGGGTGGAGGTGATGCTGGGAGTGTACCCGGTAAGATGGCGAGGACCATCTTCTCCCACGTGGGCAGGGCAGTAAGAGTCAAATCAGGCAGGGGTGAGAATTAGTCTTTTTTTTTTTTTTTTTGAGACGGAGTCTTGTTCTTGTCACCCAGGCTGGAGTGCAGCGGCAGGACCTCAGCTCACTGTAACCTTTGCCTCCCAGGTTCAAGCAATTCTCCTGCCTCAGCCTCTCGAATAGCTGGGACTATTCGAGCACATGCTCCGCACCTGGCTAATGTTTGTATTTTTAGTAGAGATGGGGGTTTCACCATGTTGGCCAGGCTGGTCTCGAACTCCTGACCTCAGGTGATCCACCCACATTGGCCTCCCAAAGTGCTGGGATTACAGGCGTGAGCCACCATACCCAGCTGAGAATCAGTCTTTATAGAGAGAGGGCACACTGGCCAAAGATGGCAGGAAATGACCTGGAGTTTAAAAGCCACTGGGGAGCTTTCCCCAGCAGAGTGGAGCCCTCCTTCGGAAGGCACTTGGTAAGTGGAGAAGCACCTCGGAGGCCTGCAGCAGCCTTGGGTGGGGGTTACCCTCCTGATATGAGAGCAATGTACCCTCTGTGTGCCTGGTCAGGGAGTCAGCATTGGCCAGGGCTGGAGAGAACACCTGGAGGGGCAGGAAACAGCTCTGGGCTCCGTCATCCCCTCAGCGTGTTTGCTGAGCTCTGTTCTAGAACCGAGGGCAGAGAGGGGAGGCAGAACCTCCCCTGCCTCCTGGGAGCCCCTATCTGGGCTTCACCCACTTATTCAACAAATTCACTGAGCACCTGCTCTGTGCTGGGCACTGCTGAGAGTCCTGGGGACACAGAAGTGGGCAAGTGAAATATGCCAGGCTCAGAAGACAAATGCGGGGTTGCATTTGCATATAGAATGTGGAAGACTGGGACTGGTAGACACTGAGGGCAGCATGGTGGTCACCAGGGGCTAGGGTAGGGGTAGAGAAGGGTGGGGAGATATTGGTCAAAGGGCAGGTAGGCTCAGGACCCCAGGAGGAGAATGGCCTGGAGATCCATCGCACAGCATGGGGACCATGGGTAACAGGGCTGTGCTATGCCCCTGAGGTTGCTGTGAGTAGATTTTCAATGTTCTCACCACACAAAAAAAGATAAGTATGCGAGGTGGTGGTTATGTGAATTAGCTCAATTTAGCCGTTCCATAATGGGTATGAATGACAAAATCTGTAGTGGCCGGTAAATACATTCAATACACTTTTTTTTTTTTTTAAGTTGGAGTTTCCCTCTTGTTGCCCAGGCTGGAGTGCAATGGCACGATCTCGGCTCACTGCAACCTCCACCTCCTGGATTCAATCAATTCTGCCTCAGCCTCCCGAGTAGCTGGGATTACAGGCATGCGCCACCACGCCCAGCTAATTTGTATTTTTAGTAGAGACAGGGTTTCTCCATGTTGGTCAGGCTGGTCTCAAACTCCCAACCTCAGGTGATCTGCCCTCCTCAGCCTCCTAAAGTGGCATGAGCCACCACGCCCGGCCTCAATAAAAAAATTTTAAAAAGAATTGGGCAAGGTGAAAGAACCCTGCCCTCGTGGGGTAGAAAACACGACGACCGTAACAGCAGAAAACAAAACAAAACAAAACAAAACAAAAACAGGAAAAGCAGTGGCTGGTGTGTGCCTTGTTTACACGAGGTGGGCTGGAGTCTCCTAGAATCTCAGGGAGTGGCGAGTGGCCCGGAAGGTGATTTCGGATGGGCAAGGAGCAGCCAGCCCTGTTGAGATGCGAGGAGGAATGTTCCAGAAGCAGCACAAAGCCCTCCGTGGGGAGTGGGCTTTGCCTGTTTGTAGGAGCAGAAGTGAGGGAGACACGGGGTCCAGGGAGTTGCAGAGGAAACGGAGCGGCCCTGCAGGAGGCAGCTGAGGGCTCCCTGGGAGTGCAGAGCCTGCTGAGGGTACAGAGGGAGGGGTGATACCTGGTTGAGGCCCCAGCACTCCCCTGGCTGCGCGGGGAGAATGGAAAGTGGGGTTTGAGAGAGTGAGGGTAGAGGGACCAGCAGGAGTCTAGGCTGGAGATGGCATGGCTGAGACAAGGATCTTGGCAGTAAAGACGGAGAAATCAGAAAGGGGCTTGGAGGTGGAGCTTTTAGGGTGTGTTCCTTCCCGGACATGCTACCTAGGCTGGAGCAAAGAGAGTTATTCAGGGAGGACACCTGGATGAGAATGGGGCTGAGATGGAAAGGTCTTCAGGGAAGTGGGGAGCAACCCGTGATTCTCTTTCTGCCACGTGGCCTTTGAGCGTCCTAACAACATGGCAGTGGATAGGAGCCTTCTGCTGTCTTCCAGTGCGCAGCAGAGTCTGCTCCCCAGCCCTCCATCCTGGGCTGCTTCCCAGCTTGCTTGGGCCAAGAACACGTGCAGAAGTGACTTTGTCCAAGTTCCAGGCCTGAGCCTCCCAGTGTCTTATCCCCATTCCTGCCTTCCTCGGCTGCTCCTGCCGCTGAAGACGCAGAGTCAGCCTCGGTGAGGGTGAGAGACGGGCTGAGCCAGCCCAGCCACCAGCCGCATGGGCACCACCTTAGGTGAACCCGGCCCCATCAGCTGCAGGGGGACACAACTGCCTGAGCGATCCCAGGCTGACCCAGGAAATACTGCCCCACTGAGCCCAACCCAACTGCTCCCCCTCACGACTGTGGTCCAGGGATATGGGTGTTGTTTTAGGTGGTTTGTTCCACAATAGATGGTCGATACAGGTGTTCATGTGGAGACACTGAATGGGCAATTGGTCATAGCAGTCTGCAATTAATGGGCAGAGATCAGGTCTGGTTTGTTTGTGTGTTTCTTGAGCGGCTACTTTGTGCCGCCTCCATTCCAGCTACCAAAGACGTGAGGGTCACGGGCAGGACACAGTCTCTCTCCACACATACATGGATTCTTGTGGGGAGACAGGAAGAAGGTGCTCACACATTCGAGGCCATTCCAAACTGTGGCGCAGGCTCCAGGCCTGTGCTGTCCCACGCAGGGCCACCCACCACGCATGGCTCAAGTGCCTGAAATGTGGCCAGTCTGAACTGAGATGTGTTGTCAATGGAAACCACACACAGGATTTTAAAGACTTGTTAAAAAAGTTAAATATCTCATTAAAATTTTTCTATAGTCATCACACATTGAAATGGTAATATTTCGGAGATGCTGGGGTAAATAAAATATATCATTAAAATTAATTTCACCTAGTTGTTTTTACTGACTAAAAAATCTTTTTAATGTTAGAGTAGATTAACAGAGAAGTTGTGAAGGTGATAGAGTCTTCTGTACCCCACACCTGATTTCCCCTATTGCTAACATATTCCATTCCAGTGGTAGATTTTCCACAACTAACGAATTAACAATATTTTAATAATAATCTGTATTGTTAAACTTAAATAATATTCAAAACTTTATATAGTATAACTCGAATATATTAATATTCGAGTTATAAATATATTCGAGTTATAATAATGTTATGAATATTATTTAAGTTTAATAATAGAAATTATTAATTATAAAATAATTATATATTTATATATAAAGTATATAAAATTATATGTAAAATAATTGCATATGATTATTATATTATAATTAACAATTATTTCATAATTAATAATTTATCAATTATATACAATCATTATATTATATAATAATATAATATTAATTATCAATAATAGAACAATAATATATTAATATAATTATATATTACTATGTTAATATATAATTATTATATTATAATTATTAATTTCTATTATTAAACTTAAATATATTCATATATTATTCGTATATCCATGTATCATTGTAATATATATAAACTAATTACATATAATTATAATATTTATATAAATAAAATTGTATAATTATGTAAATCTAATATAATATAAAATAATCATATAAATATAATACAATATAAAATAATATAATTATTGACATGTTATAGTTATATATTGCTATATATAATTATATATTTCTACATATTATGTGTTTTAATATATTATATATTTTATATAACTATATGATAGTTATACAAATTAGTAATAATAGTTATATAAATAGTAATATAAATTATATTTATATTACTTAAATATATATACTTATATATAAATATAAATATAAATATAAATATATATACTTAAATATAAATTATATTTATATTTATATAGTTATATAAATTAGTAATAATACTTGAGTTATAATAACGTGCATTTTTATAACTCAAACTCATAATTTGTTCAGATTTTCTTAATTTTTATTTTTTTTTAAGAGGTCTTTTTCTTCTCCAGGATTTGATACAGGATGACACAATTGTATTTAACTGTGACTAGTCTTTTTACCTTTTAAAACATTTAGACACTGGACAATTGAAGGTCACACATGAGGTCTGCATTGTTTCCACTGGACAGCGCTGCCCTGCAAAAATCAAACAGGAGAACTGGGTAACGGTGACGAGGGTGCTCTTAGAGAAGCCCAGAGCCTCCTCTGAACACGTGACCCTGGAGTACGGGTCCGACAAGGAGCGGGAGACAGCTGTGGGACGGGGGAGTCTTGGAGAAGAGGGAGCTCTTGCTGTCTCCAGGCACAGCAGGTAGAAAGAGGCAGGAGGAGAGGGTTTGGTGCATTCCAGGAACCGTGCAGGTGGAATGAAGCCAGCTCCAGGGCTGGGGGCTGCTCACTCCTTCCGCCTTCAAACAGTCCGCATGCGTGTCCTGGGCATCTACCACGGGCCAGGCACCGGTCGAGGTGGTAGTAATTTAGTGGGGATCACGCAGTGCCGCCCACCTGATGGAATGATCTAGAGGGTGGAGAGAAAGTAAACATCAAAGAGCATCCGTCAGGTGGCCGCCGGCCTCTGGTGGGCAACTAAGCAAGGATGGGGGTTGGGGCAGAGGTGGGTGGGGGCCGCCCCTTCCTGTAGAGCGGTCAGGGAAGGCAGGCTCAGGGCAGAAGGTGGAGAAGGATCCTGACGAGCTGACCCCGTCAAGTGAGTCCTTTAGAAGGAGAGAGTTTTCTCAGCCTGGTCCTAGAAGAGGAAGCCAGAGATTCAAAGCCCGAGAGGGCTCTGACCTTAAAGATGGGGGCCCTTGTGGTGAGGAACGCAGTGGCCTCTAGGGTCCAAGTGCAGCCCCCAGCTGACTGCCAGCAAGGAAGTGGGGACCTCAGCCCTACAGTCTCAGGCACCTGGATTCAGGTGGCCAACCGAACCCATGCTTCAGCGTGGACTCTTCCCCAGAGCCTCCAGGGCTTTTTAAATCCTAAATTACATCCTACAACCTCTTGCTCAAAGCTTCCTATGATTCTCCATCTCAGGCAGGGTGGAAGTGAAAGCTTCACACGAGTCTATGAGGATCTGCAAGGTTGAGGCCCCCATTTCCTGCAGTCTTCTCCTCATTCACTCTTCACCAGCCCTGGCTGTCCCTGGAGCACTCTTGACATCCCTCTGCCACGGGGCCTTGGTGTGGGCCATTCCTGCTGCCCAGGACAGTGTCCCTCCACTGTCCACATGGTTATTACAACCGCAAGTCCCTGCTGGAGGATCACCTCTGAGGGGCATTCCCTGCCCTCCCACTGTGCTGTCAACAGCACCCCTCATTGCTTCTTGGCTCCTTCCCTTCATCATGTATAACCTACTGATGCCCTATATAACTTGTCTTTCTACATTTTTGTGATTGATCTCCCTCCACTAGGATGTAAACTCCCTGAGGGCAAGGCAGTTTGTCTGTCAGCACTGAGAACAGTGCCTGGTTCATAAAATACCAGTATTTTAGACGTGGACACAGAATGTCATGCTATAGCCCCTTAGCAGCCTGTCGCAGGGGCATAGATCTCAGAGTTGGGGTTTGCAGCCCTGGATCCCAGAGCTTGGTCAGCCACTGTGACCTGTGTTACAACTGAAGTGTAGTTTTGGGGGAGTCAGGTCTCTACTGATGCTGTGGGATTCATGTCTACACAGATAAACCAGATCCCACAGCCAACCTGGAGTCAGCTTCCCTGAACTGCATGCATTGTACGTGGGAGAAAAGACAGAATCCAGAGCTAGACCAGAGATGAACAGGAGGAGGCAGAAAGACACGGAATTGGCTGCCATGCCTAGGAGGATCCCAACCCTGGAAATGGGAGCAGACACCCAGCCCTGGTGAGTGCTGCCCTCTGTGGATGCCCCAATGCTTGGCATCGCCTGCTGGATGGGAAACCCTGGAAACACCTCTCGGAGCTCCCCCATGGCCCCTGGAGGCTGCCCAGGCAGTGAAGGCCCCTTCCCCAGGCCAGGCCTGCAGGGAGCTAATTCCTAAAGAGGAGTTGAGGTGCTGTCAATGGAGAGACCAAGCCAAGCAGTGTCCTTTTGACATTCGCAGCCACCCTTGGATCTGGTCCCGTCTCTCCCTCCCCAGTCCTACTTTATTGCCTCTCGCAAAATTATTTGCTTTATTCCCCGCTAAGAAACAAGGTAGCCAGGCTCCATTGTAGGCGTGGGGAGGGGGGGCCGTCATCTGGGTATATAAATGGCTTAACGGCGCCTTTCCCACGCCTTCCTAACACGGAATTGAGGCTGATTAAATACCTGTTGTGTTGTGAAACACTCTCAGGATCATTCTGATTTTAAGTATTTATCAGGTCTTTTTAGGCCTCTCTGAGTAGCACTAAAATGAATAAGTTGCTCACGAGAGCACCATTCTGTGAGTTTCTGTGTTACAGCCCAAGACTCCTTGTTAGTGGGCTTTTAAATCGCTCTCTGAGCGCTGCCAGCAGCTGCCGGTCTGGAATCAAAAACCTCAGGGAGGATGAAGCCCCCAGCTGCACCACGGTTTCCTGGAGCGAGCCGGGCAGGGGGCAGGTGGGGGCAGCCATGGTGCTGGTACCTTTGTTTATGGACTTCTCAGAAGGGTTTGGACCTGCATGCAATGAGGACAGAAAAAAATGCCGCCAATCAGTCTCTTTCATGGTGGAGGCCATGTACATCAGGCTGGAACATAGATGGAGTGCGGCTAGGCCCCCAGTAAGGCTAATATACGGACTTGCTCACTGCCAGCCTCCATTTCTGGGGAATATTTAATTGTTTAGAGGAAGCGTCTTGCTTTAATATGACTCATCTCCGGAACACCATTTTGTGGAAACAGAAAGTGCTACCCCCTTCCCCGGTCTCCATCTCACCACTGAGATGACCTGACAAGAGCCGTCTCCCAGGTGGGCTGTGGGGATGTGACTTGGACAGAGTCACATCTGTCCCCCGTGCCCAGGCCTAGTGTATTGGAGGCCACTCTGCGCGCACTCCCCCGAGCTTCTGAGGGTGGTCATGGTGATGGGGCCAGAGTGAGGACCCGCAGGCCAGCAGTTTGGGATGAGAGGAGGGGACTCGGGGCTGCCATCAGACTGCAGTAGCCTGAGGAGGGGTCCAGGTGGGGCCTGCCCTTGACTTGAGCAATAGTTTCTAAATTGTGATGTGGGGAGCCTCTCAGAGCCCCGCGGAGATGGCAGGAAAGGGATGGGCATGAGTCTCAGATGCAAACCCCCTTCACAGCATTGGAGGAGAGATGCTGTCTGTTTCATCCACCATCGTATTTCCAATACAATTGTTCTCCCTTCTCTTTTGTTTTTCTTTCCATGGTTTCAGTTACCCATAGTCAACCAAGACCCAAAAATATCAAATGGAAAATTCCAGCAATGAACAATGCATAAGTTTTAAATTGCAGACCATTCTAAATTGCATGCTTAAATTTCATGCTGTCTGCCCCATCTTGCCTGGACGAGAATCCTCCCTTCGTCCAGCATCTCCAGGCTGTGGGCGCTCCCACCCTCTCATCACTTGGTGGCCATCTGAGTTATCAGATCCACTCTTGTGGCTTCTGAGTGCTTATGTTCAAGGAACCCTTATTTCACTTAACCATGGCCCCAAAGCACTAGAGTAGTGATACCAACAATTCGGGTACACCAAAGAGAAGCCGTAAAGTGCTTCCTTAAATGAAAAGGTGAAAGCTCTACACTTTATAAGGATATAAAATAATTGTTTGCTGAGGCTGCTAAGAACTAGGGTCAGAGGGAATCTTCTATTAATGAAATTGTGAAGAAAGAAAAAGAAATTCATGCTAGTTTTGCTGTCACACCTCAAAATGCAAAAGTTACAGCCACAGAGCATGATACGGGCTCAGTTAAAATGGGAAAGACAGGAAATCTGTGGCTGGAAGACGTGAACAACGTTCCCATGGGTGGCCGTCAGGTGCGGTGCTGTCTGAGATTTCAGGCATCTGCTGGGGGTCTGGGGATGTGCCCCCCACGGATAAGGGGGAGCTATTGTACATTGTGACAGTGTACAATATCACATAGTGGCTGCTGAGTTAAAAAGTTAAAAAATGAAAAGGTTCTAATTGTTTAAGGGCTTTTTTTGAAGCACGATGTTCGCAGTAAGCTGATGGTTCCTCCTGGATGGTCCAGGGGACAGTTTTTGAGGAACGGGTATCCGTGGGTTTCTGCTCTGTCATGGGGGGTGGGTGGTCCTGAGAGCAGCTGGAGGCCCTGGGCCCCACCCTTGGAGGCTCCGGCCGAGGTGGCCTAGGGGAGAGTGTGCCTGGAAGCCCATCCTAGTTTGCCTTTCCCGCTGGGCACCCTTGGGTTCCTTCCCAAACAGCCTGTGGCCCTTCACGAGAGGGCGAGGCCAGGCAGGCCCCCTTCTGGATTCAGCGGTGAAACGTCCAGTCCTTTGGACGGCCACTGCAAGCCGGCGTTGGCCCCTTCAGTGGCTGCTGTGTCCTCACACCGGGAGCCACTCCTTGGAAAATGGCCACTGTAAGGAAGAACCACAACTGGTGGCTTCAAGCAACAGAAAGTTACTGTCTTAAAGTCCTGGAGGCCAGAAGTCCAGGCTCCAGGGGCAGGAGGGCTGTGCTCCCTGGGAATCCTGTGTGGAGGAGCCCTCCTGGCAGAGTCTGGCCATCTGTGGCACTCCTGGCTTGTGGCTGTGTGGCTCCAGTCTCTGCCTCCATCCTCACATGGCTTCTTTTGTGGTCTCTCTCCACATGGCTGTTCTCCTGGCAAAAACGTGAGTCATCTTGGATTGGAGTTCACCTACTCCAGGACGACCTCACCTCAACCAATTCCATCTGTAGCAACCCTGCTTCGAAATCAGGCCACAGGCTGAGTCCCTCAGCCTATCTTTTGTGGGGAGACACAATTCATCTTTAGGCTTTATATCATGCACTTTCCTCATAAAACTAATACATATTCTCAGAGTATTTTTCAAAGATGGAAAAAAGCATAAATACCCATAAACTTCTCCCAGATAATCAATAATAATATTTTTGGACAATATTGGAACATGCTTTATATATACTTCTGTTCCCTTTTACTTTTTTTTCACGCATTGAGAATTTCTCCATGTTGTCAAGTATTCTTCAAAAACAACCTTTAAAAAAAACCCACAGACACTGTGGAATACTACAGCCATGAAAAAGAATGGAACCATGTCCTTCACAGCAACATGGATGCAGCTAGAAACTGTTATCCTAAGCAAATTAATGCAGGAACAGAAAACCAAATACCACGTTTTCTCACTTGTAAGTGGGAGATAAACATTAGGTACAGATGGACACAAAGATGGGAAAAATAGATACTGGGGACTCCTGGGGGAAAGGTAGAAAGAAAACTACCTATTGGGTACTATGCTCAGTACCTGGGTAACAGATTCACTCGTGCTCCAAACCTCAGCATCACGCAATATAACTTCATAACAAACCTGCGCATGTACTCTCCAATTCTAAAATAAAAGTTGAAGAAAAGAAGAGAAAAAGAAATTCACAGAGTAAAAGTACAGATCGTCAATACACATAAGTAAAAGTGCACAATGTCACTAATAATGGAGAAATATAGATATGAAAATATTTCTGAGTCATTAAACTGGTAAACATTCATTGATACTTTCCTCTGTAATTAAGGATGTGAGTAAATAGCAACTTCTGCATAATGATGATGGAAATATTAATTGGTGAATCCCTTTTGGAGCTCAATTTTTAAATTTTTATCAAAAATATTAAGCATTGGTACTATTCACCTAAGTATTATAAATTTAGGAATTAATCATTAAAGAAGAAATAAAAATCCTCATTAACGCACCAAAAAGATGAAGATGTAGGTCTGCCAGGCTCAGCACTGCGGACAATATCACGTGAATTGGATATGAGTGTTTCCCAGAAAGCATGTACTCCATGCCTTCCCTCCCTGCTGCCGAGGACCTGAGGTCACGTCCTCTTTGCTGTGCCCCTGACTGCCCCGTGCAGCACCCCCAGCCCACAGCCCCCACTTCACTTGAGGTTTCTGTGTCTGCCTGTCTCCCTAGACCCTGTTATTCAGGAGGGAATCAGCAGCCACAGCTCACGGCTCTGAGTTCTGACCATCCAGCCAGGGACCACCCGGGCCGGTGTCCGTGGAGGCTGCAGGAACGACAGACAGAAAGCACACTGGGCAGCCTGACTTGCTTCTAGGAAGGGGCTGATTGGCTATTGTGCTCGGTGGTGGCTCCCCCGCCCTGGAGCTCGGCTGCTCCCTGGGAGGCTCCTGTCTGCCGGCACTGAGTGGGGCCGAGGCACCCTGAGGAGGCAGATGGGCTGGGGGTGTTGATTTGACCTAACGAGCTGCAGGGATTGCCCCGAAACATGGTCTTTTCTTTCTGACATAAACACAATCTGTTTCCCCAGAAGTGCTGCCATAAACAGACACCAGGCATCCCAACCAAGTCCACAACACGCTCCAGATACTGTGCCACTTGAGCTCCTTTCCAAGGATTTCTGGAAACATGGAGCAGAGAGGGCCCATCAGGGGACCTTGCACAGCTGTGCACCTGCTGCACGGCTCTGCCCCACATGCACCCCCTTCCCATGTCCTGTGCCAGCATCTGATCCCGCCGGCCCCCTCAGAACCGCAGGTGAAGCACACCATTCTGTCCCACACACAACTCAGATTTTGGAGGCCAGGACTCTGCTTCTCTCAGTCTGCGTCTGCCAGGCACAACATCATAAGCCAAGCACCTTTGTGAAGAGACAGAAGTTCAGAGAGGTCAAGTCACTGCCTGAAGATCACACAGATAGAAGGTGGTGGAGAAAGGGTCAACCTAGGAGTTTTTGCTTCCTTGAGTCCTTAGTGTGAATCAAAGAGGTCATCCAGCCCGGGGCTTTTCTCACTGAAGACACTTCCAGATCTTTGTAGAAAAAGTGCAGAGGCTGTGTGCACAGTTCTTTGCCTTTTCCCTGTGCGGCATTATCCATTTTCCTCATTAAGTCTTAGCCTATTAATAACCAGCCATTTGTCTTAATTCAATAAAAAGATGATTGATCATATTTGCAACGGTTTCATCGAACCCCTGAAGGTGATGGATGGGTCCTGCAATGAGGAAGCCTCCAGAAAAGCCACGTCCTTGTGCTCACTTCAGAAGCGGCTGTTTCTCTCTCTGTCTCACCAAACACTTGGGACAGAATTTATTTTTTAAAATATACATTTAGTATCCTCGAGGATCAATGCAGAGAAACACTTTTCCTTGACATACTGGTTCTGAATCTTGCATCTCAGGATTAGAGGCTGAATTGGGGTCGATTTCCATGGAGGGGCACTTTAGTTTACCTTTCATTGCGTTTAGTTATGAGCCGCAGAACCACGTGTGTGTGTGCACGTGTGTGTGTGTGTCTGTGTGTGTGTGTGTTCCTGGGAAGAGGGGTGTGGTTGTTTGTGTCTTAGAGATGAGAAAATGAGGCCTCAGCTTCTTTGTGTCTTAGAGATGAGAAAATGAGGCCTCAGCTTCACTCATAGTGAAGCTGGACTCACGTAGAGTCCAAATGCAGTGTCCTTCCTGGTCGCTGGTGGAGGAGGTGATCCTACAGGAACTGCTTCCGCAGGGCACACGTCCTGATGCATGCACCTGCGCCCACACCTGCTCATCAGCCCCACACCCTCCTGAGGGAGGCTGCCCACAAGCCCGTGGCCTACACTCCTGTGCCGACAGGCCCCCTACATCGTGGGACCAGGGCTCCTCACCAGGCATCTCCAGGCCTCCTGATTTGACCCAGTCCGGCCCACACAGCCCCCTCTGGCTTCCCACCTTGTGCCTGTGCTCTGTTGGACCTATGTGCCCCTCCAGAACCCTCCATTCCTGGGGCTCTACTCACGACACTTCACAGCCCCTTCAGGGCATCTGCTATGGGCTGAGTGTGTGTGTCCTGCAGTTTCACATGTTGAAACCTAATCCTTAATGCAATGGTATTAAATAGTATTAAAAGGTGGGGCCTTTGGGAGGTGATTAGGTCCTGGGGGTGGAACACTGGTGAATGAGGAGAGTGCCCTTTTAAAAGAGTTCTGAGGGAGATCCCTCAGCCCTCTACCAGGTGGGGACACAGCAAAGAGGTGCTGTCTATGAATCAGGAAGCGGCCCTCACCAGACGTTCTGCTGGAGCCTTGCTCTTGGACTTCTAGCCTCCAGAACTATGGGTAACCAATGGCTGTTGTTTATCGGCCCCTAAGTCTATGGCATTTTGTTATGGGAGCCCCAACAGTCGAAGACAGCCTGCGATGGGCCGGTCATTCCTTCCCCCTTAAAGGTGTAGATCTTGTTTGTGTCTTAGAGAAAGTCCCTGGGCTGAGGATTCCAGGAACCACAGTGCCTCAACTTCAGCAAACGGCACACACCCGGCCACCCACCCATCCCTGGCCCTCCCCTTCCCTCTGCCTGCCTCCAGGTCTGGCCAGGGGGTCATGCTGGCCAGCCCACTGTGGTAGCCCCATTCACCATGCCAAAACCAAAATGTCGAGAGGTCAGAAGGGACAGCAGTGAGGCCGACCTGGAGCAGGCTCTGCCTTCTGGGCCTCCTGCGTAGTTTCTCTTGGCCAGGTCCCTCGTCGCGGGAGGACATTACGAACACGCCTCCTTTGAAACATCACCTGAACACTGAATCATTTCATCCCTTATTTTAGCCAATATCTCAAAACTCTGGAAAAGAGTTCTAATCAATAGGCTGTGAGGATGATGAAAACCTATTACCAGGAAAGAAACACATTATTAGGGAGATCAAAGGATAATAGGGCTCTAAGCAGAGGAGGTGGGAGGTGTCCGGGCCTCACCGGGTTGATGTGGATGAGTGAGCCCTGTTCTTTTCTTCCTTCGAGAGGATCACATGTTTAAGTGGACTCTCTTTTATGTACATTTTCTTCCATTTATGTCTCTGAAGATGAAATCAAGAATTTTCATTAGATTATGTATATGCAAGTCTGTAGAACCCATAAGCATAAGAACATCGGAGTGGATTTTTTTGTTTGCTTATTTTGTTTTTTGCCTTTTGGCTCACAGATGTGTGAGGACGTCTGCCTGCCTTCCAGAGCTCTGCACGTGAGGACACACGGACAGACCCAGCCGTTCTGCATGGCTGCACCCTGATGGCGTCCACCCCACATCCTCCAGAGTGTGGAGGGAACAGGGTGGGCCAGCAGCAACCCCGTACTCAGAGCGTGCTGTGCCAGGGTCTTCCTCCTGGCTCTCCCATGCAGCTCCATCCCACAGCCTCAAAACTAGGGATTCTCAAAAGCCCCCCGCAGGATCTAGAGATAAGCAAGCTTGGGACTTCCTTGTTCCCGAAGGAGGGGTGCAGAATTCACGTCAGAACTGGGCTTCTCAGCCCATCAGCTTGAGCTCCTGGTAGAAGACTTCAGACCCCAGATCACCAAATTCTAGGAGGGGTTTGGGTGGGAATATCGATTAATGGAGGACAGGAAGAGGAAGGAGGCCTCATCTTCCCTGAGAGATTGGACAGGGTTTGCCAGAGAAGGGGATGCTTTCTAGAACATTGAGCAGGGAAACAGAGTTCTGGAGGGAGGAATGAATTTCCAGGTTCACCACCTGGGCCATGGCTGGACTGAGGCTTAGAGAAGCCACACTTGACAAAGAAAAATACAGGATATCAGCTAAATTTGAATTTCAGATAAAAAACAACTTTTTTTTTTTAGTATATCTCAAATATTGTTAGAGGCACACTGGTAGTAAGAAACTAAAACTACTTGTTACCAGGTGTGGTGGCTCACGCCTGGAATCCCAGCACTTTGGGAGGCCGAGGCGGGTGGATCACCTGAGGTCAAGAGTTCAAGACAAGCCTGACCAACGTGGTGAAACCCCGTCTCTATTAAAAATACAAAAATTAGCCAGGCATGGTGGCACATGCCTGTAATCCCAGCTACTCAGGAGGCTGAGGCAGGAGAATCGCTTGAACCCGGGAGGTGGAGCTTGCAGTAAGCCAAGATCACGCCACTGCACTCCAGCCTGGGCGACAGAACGAGACTCCATCTCAAAACAAACAAACAAAAAAACCCAAAAAGAAACCCCAAAAAACATAACTACTTGTTATTTATCTGAAATTCAGATTTAACCACGCATCTTGCATTTTATTTGGCAGCCCCACCTGTGGCTGCTACTCCCAGCTCTTCGTCTCACCGGTCATTCATTTATTCACAAATGAACTCATTTGCTTACAAAAGTTCTATAATTTGCTAGGCACAGGGCCAGATTGGGGAGGAAGGCGGAGTCCCTCTCCCTGCTTACGTTCTGCTGTTGATGGTCCATCAGAGCATTTGTCTCTCACTGTGCGTTACACATCAGGATCACCTGGAGGTCTTGTGCTGTTGGCAGGACAGTGGGCTTCCAAAAATGTCCAAGTCCTAATCCCTGGATCCTGTGAACATGTGACCTTACATAGCAAAGGGGACTTTGCAGATGTGATTCAGTCAAGGACTTTGAGATGGGAAGATTACCCGGGTGCGCCCACCCTAATCACAGGGGTCCTTACGTGGGTCAGATGACGATGTGACAATGGAAGGTCAGAAGACGCGAGGCTGCTGGCTTTGAAGGTGGAGGAAGGACCGTGGGCCAAGGAAGTTAAAAAAACACGAGGAAACGACTTCTCCCTTACAGCATCCAGCAAGAAACGCAGCCTCCCAACACCTTGGTCTTAGCCCAGTGGGATCCCAGCCTACAGAACTGTAAGGTGATGAGCGCGTGCACTCTGCAGTCACTGAGTTTGTGGTCATCTGCTCCAGCAGCTGCAGAAAATGCAGCCTGTTAAAGTAGATTCCTGGGCCCCAGCACCTGACTTCTGAATTCTATAGACCGCAGAAGGGCCTGAGAATCTGCATTTCTAGCACACTACAAGGTGAGACTGATGCTGCTGGCCTGGGACTCCCCTTTGAGAACCTCATCCTAGAACAAAGGTGGTAGAAAGGGGCAGCTATGCTCCGTTGTGCAGGGGATGGAGGGGATGACAATCCTGTTCTTGGCTGACAGCGGCCCTTCTAATGGTGGGGTTGGGATTCAGAGTCCCTGGCATGCATGATATGGAAGGGCTGCTGCAGGGCCCAGGCTGGGACACTCAGTCCCTCCAGGTACCAGAGGGCCTTGTAGGGACCATCTCGTTTTCCAGCCTCATTTGCAGACATGGCCCCTGAGTCCAGAGAGTAGGAGGGACTTATCCGGGGCCCCCTGGACAGGCGGTACCAGTGTCTGCACCAGAGCCTGAGTGATTTCATTCCAGGGACTTTTTCTAGGCCACCAGCAAGAGAGAACGGAGGTCCAGGTATGCAGGGAGAGAGTACAGGGAGCCTGAGTGCTGAGGACCCTACAGCCTGCGATGTCTCGGCCACATCACAGGCAGAAGGCGCACGGTGGGTGGAGGGAAGGCTCTCATTGTGCCTCAGGATCCCTAGCAGCTCTGGCACGGTCACCCGTAACTGGGACACAGCTCAGCCTCCAGTCCCAGCCCTGCCTGGCGTGTAATGGTGGTCGAGAGCAAGCAGAGAAGTGGCAGCAATTTGTAAATAATTATGCCCCGTGAGAAGCCCAGGCTCCCAGAGGGAGTGAGCTGCCCAAGGCCAGGCAGTGGCAGGTGGTGAAGCTGGGGGCGCCACTTGGGCCACCTGTCCCACATCCGGCCTTCTCGCCCATCCCAGCAGCCCTCGGACGGTGACAGGGAGGACAGGCTTGGCTGTAGCCGCACACATTTCATTCTCATCTCCTGCCGATCTCATTCCCTCCCCTGCTGGGCGCTCCTGGCAGTGAATTTATATATAACACGGTGCCTGCCCCTCCCAGCCCATTCCAGGAGAAGCCTCTTTGAAGGCAAAATAGCTTCCAGAATGATCGTTCACTAAGAGACATTCATCAGTGAGATGTCCTCCATAAAACTGAAATATCAGGAAATTGCACGCACGTGGGCCAGGAGCTGGGCAGCGGCTGTATTTCAGCCCAGAACATGGGCCACGCAGAATACAAGCGACTGTTTTTGATAAATTAGACCCCAGTTTACACTGTTACTTGCTTGTTGGAGAGAGTGAAATGGCCATTCAATCAACATCCTGGCTCCCAGGAAGGCAGGGACAGCGGCCTCATCCCCAATCAGTCACCAGCACAGCCATAGGCCGGCTCTCGGAAGGGCCTGCGCCCACTCCTGGCGCCCCAGGGAGAGCCGGGCTCGAAACAGTGCGTCAAGGTGACAAATGGCGCCTGGGAAGTTTCCAATCATGGGAATGGGGCCCATGTACCAGAGCCCATCCCTAGCCTACCTCCTCGGTCCTTGGCCTTCCTTGGAGGATCTCCTGGCCGGGGAGAAGGGCCACTGGCTGGTGCAGGCAGCCGATACATGCCTGTCCTCTAGGAGGAGGCAGCCACGTCCATCAGGCCCTGAGCCTTGCTTGAGCATTCATGAGGGCTGTGATGGGAGACGGGGTGGATAAGGAGGGTGGCTGTAATCTGCGCCTCCTGAGCTCTTCGGGGCGATGTGCTTTGTCTCCTACAAGCCTGAGATCTCCTTTGACCACCCTGCAGAAAATGAAACCGCATCTGCAGGCTCATCACCTGCCTGAGGCCACATCTGGGTCTGGAGGCAACTCTGGGATCCAAACCCAGGTGTCCTTCTTGAATTAGCAGCCAAACCCCTAAACGGCCTGGCCTTGGCTGGCCCGCACTTCAGTTATGATCTAAGTCATGAAAGTGGTCGCAGAACTGGATCTGGATCTAACAACAGCAGGTTCAACAGCCCATATTTGCAAACACTTCCCGGTGGGACAGTCTCTGCTGAGCACTTGGCTGCGTTCACCCGACTCAGTCCTGTCGAGACAGGGACTCCTGTTAGGCTGGAGAAGCAGCCAGGCTCAGCACAGTCGATGAACTCGCCCTGGCCAGGGGTAAGTGGGCAGCAGAGTCGGGCTGGGGACCAGGTCTGATGATAGAAATGTCTCTGCGTTTGGCCACTGCACCTTCTGCTGCTGGTAGGCCCCAGACTCTCGGGTGGGGACGACTGAGCCCCTCTGCCAGGTAGAGATTTCCATCTGCAGTGGCGGGAAGGGCTGTGAGGACCCCAGTGCACCCACCCAGAGCTCCCGAGGGTGCAGACACGGCACCCGTGCCAAGGGTTGCTCCTTAACAAGGTGGCTCCAGACACGAAGTCGGTACCTGGTGAGCTGCTCTCACCTCTGATTTTGAACATGCTTTATAGACATCAATTAAGTATTGATTGATAAACGAATGCATTAAGATCCTGAGAAATGACTCCGGGCACAGAAGTAATGACTTGTTACGGTGAAAAATACGGCTTGGAGGCACAGTGATTTCTCGCCCATTGATGGCCCCCGGTTCTGTACTTGCTCTGGGCAGGAAATAAAAACAGGTGGGAGCAGGATTGGCTGAGAGCTGCAGAGATGGGATTTTTAGTTCAGAAGAGCAATTGGACCTGTGGAGTAGAGGGGAGTAGCCTCCAGCTGCCGACCAGCCGCTGATCGGACATTGCACTGCGGCAGAACGGCCTCTGCCCTCCGCGCCTCTTGCCTCTCTGCCCACTCCTGCTTTGCTGGTGACCCCTCTTCTGCCAGCCTGGCAACCCCTTTCTGCCAGCCTGTCTGAGGGTGAGCCTGCCCTAGGCTGCCCAGTTCTCTGCCCTTGTCCCTCCATACCCACCATCTCCCCATCTCCCCGTCCTGTCTTCGCCCTGCCTCCCTGCAGCGACCCTTGATGGGGAGGGTCCAGCCTGGCCACCCTGCCCTCTGCCCTCCATGCTCCCACCCACCAGAGCACCATCTTCCTGGAGTCCACGTCTTGCTCCCTGTGGTCCCCTGGGCATTTCCACCCAGCGTTCATGCCAGGCTCGCCCTACCTCCCTGTCCTGTCTCAGATGAGAGCCTGGGAGTCACTGGCGGCTGTTGATGTCTGCCTGCCCGTCCCTCCCTCCCTCCTCCTGTGGTCAGGGACCCCTCAAGTGCATATTAGGTCAACACCACGCCCCTCGAGGGGTGCTGTGCCGTGCACTCCACAGGCAGTGGCAAGGGGGTGGGGGTGCACAGTGAGGGACCCAAGCTCTCCCGGTGGCAAATGACCTAATCACAGGAACCTGTGGGAGCCTGTGGGAGAAGCAGCCACAGATGTGATCGGAGCGACTGCGGTGGGGCAGCCCCCAAATAAGGACTCACAGACGTGATCAGAGTGACTTGCGGGTGAAGTGCCCGAATAAGGACTCATGACAGGATCTCCACTCCCCACGGAGTCCCCGCAGGACACACAGGCGGTCGGGCTGAGCTCCCAGGAGGGGAAGAGGCCCTGCTTACACTGGCCATGGCCTCCCTCCCTCCTGCCTTGCCAGCCCCTCGCCGGCCTGGGGTCCCCACACATGTCTGCTGGCACAGCCCTGTCCCCTCTGAACTCCCTTTTTCTTCCTTTCTGTTGACTCAGTGCCCCCTTCCCCCTGGGCCGTGCAAGGACCCTGGGCTCTGTCCTCTCACCTCCTCCCGGTCTGTCTCTAGCTCCCATGGTGATGTCTTCGTTGGGTGGAAGCCAGCCTTCTGGGGTGAACCTAGGTCCTTGCTGCCCCAGTGTCTGGTTACCCTTTGCTGGACACATCCACCTACATTTTCCGGGACATCCTTCCCCCTACTCCTGGTCCCTGAAGCTGGGGAAAACACCTTTCCTGGCAGGTGAGGCCTGAGTGATTTAGACCTGAGCAGCTCTGGGCATTACACTCCTCCAGCCACACAGAGATGGATGTGAGGACTGGGTACACAGAGGGGACACACGGAAATGTTGGCCAGGACCCTGGCTTTCCCCCTGAACTTGTCACTGAGAGGACAGAAAGTCTCTGGCTCCTGCTACCATCTTGTCAGCAGAGGGCACCCAGACACCCTACACTGGAAGCTGGAAAGACAGCGTGTGTGCCTCCATCAAGCCATACCTGAAGCCTGGTCTGCAGTTGGACTTGTCACTTCTGTGGGTTGACAAAGGCCCTTTTTGCCTCAGTGAGTTCTCAATTGCACCTGTACGAGTATCAGTTAGTATAGGCCACCTAAACCACAGACTTGCAGGCTGGGAAGGAGGCTTACCTCCTCCACCTGCCTTCCAGAAGTACCTCCCCAGCTGAGGCACAGCTCCAGGGAATGGCCAGTGGGGATAGACCATGGGTCAGGACTGCCTTGGGTCAGGACCTGGGATCTTGCTGCAGCTCCGCTAACCTGTAGAGAAACACCTGGCCTGTGCAGGCTCCCAGCAACCATGCTGCAGAAGTGGGGCTGGCCCATCTTGAAGGCCCCCTTCTGCTGCGGCATTTCCTGGTGCTGGAGGAATGAGTGTCAGCTGGTGCTCTCTGTCTGGTCTGAAAGGTTGATATGAATTGTGCACTTAATTTTGGCAGTTGACTGTGCTGATTCTCCAGCCCTAATTATAATGAGCATGAGCATGAATGTCTTGAAATATAGACGCATACGAGCTGCCAAATACGGTGAGTCATCATATTCCCAACTTTCAGGCAAGCTTAGGTGCCAGGGGAAGCGACCGATACATCAAAGAGATGAAGTCCTGGTTTCTGCGGGCGGGGGCGGGGAGAGCGCTGGGGAGCTGCTGGCTCTGGGGTGGGAGCGCATATTCCTTTCTGTCAGATCAGAGGATGCCTGATAGGTGACAGAGATGGGGCTTGTTAGTCCTGTGAAATTCGAGATAGGCCTGACAAATCATCTTAATAAAAAGTTCTCTGAAGAGAGTAATTGGGGGATTTGGGTGGAGTCCTGGCAGCTCCCACAGGTTGGCAGGTGCCGAGGGACAGGCGAGGCTACCACCCCACGAGGAGTGCAGGCACGTGTGCGTGAGCGTGAACACGTGTGTAAATGTGTGTATAGTTAGTGTGTGCATATGAGTGTGCGTGTTGTGAGGGTGTGTGTGAAGGGTGTGTGTGTATGTGAACATGTGTGTGTTAGTGTGTGCATGTGAGCTTGTGTGTTGGGGTGTGTGTGGAGGGTATATAAGTGTGTGTTAGTGTAAGCATGCATGTTGGGGGTGTGGGTGGAGGGTGTACAAGCCTGCATGAGTGTGTATGTGAACATGTGTTAGTGTGTGCATGTGTGTGTGTTGGGACGTATGAGTGTGTGTGGAGGGTGTATAAGAGTGCATGAGTGTGTGTATGTGAACATCTGTTAGTGTGTGCATGTGTGTGTTGTGGGGGTGTGTGAGAGTTGTGTGGAGGGTGTATAAGTGTGCATGAGTGTGTATATGAACATGTGTGTGTGCATGTGAGTGTGTGTTGGAGTGTGTGAGTTGTGTTGAGGGTTTATAAGTGTGCATGAGTGTGTGTATGGAACATGTGTGTTAGTGTGTGCATGTGAGCGTGTGTGTGTGGACGGTGTATAAGTGCATGAATGTGTGTATGTGAACTTGTGTGTGTTAGTGTATGCATGTGTGCGTTGTGGGTGTGTGTGTGGAGGGTGTGTGTATGTGAACGTGTGTGTAGTGTGTGCATGTGAGTGCATTTTGTGGTGTGTGGAGGGTATAAGTGCATGAGTGTGTGTATGTGAACATGTGTGTGTTAGTGTGTGCATGTGAGCGTGTGTGTTGGGGTATGTGTGTGGAGGGTGTGTGTGTATGTGAACGTGTGTGTAGTGTGTGCAGGTAAGCGTGCGTGTTGGGTGTGTGGAGAGTGTAAGTGTGCGTGTGTGTATGTGAACGTGTGTGTTAGTGTGTGCATGTGAGCGTGTGTGTTATGGGAGTGTGTGTGTGTGTGTGGAGGGTGTATAAGTGTGCATGAGCATGTGTGACCGTGTGTGTGACTGAGCTTGTGTGGCCCTGCACAGTTGTGTGTGCTTGTGTGCTTTTGCATGTGCAGGCATGTCTGCAGGTGCCGTGTGTGTGCTCACCAGGGACTCTGGCCCATGGGTGCATGTGCATGTGTGTGATGTGGGTGTCCAATGTTGGGGAGACTCTGGACGCACTGACCCTCCTGTGGGCTTCTGCACGGCAGCCTAGACTGTGGGTGTGCCCAAATAGGTGAGGAGGGCTTCATGTACAGCTGCCTGTGAAGGTGTCTGGAGCTGGGGCCCCACCTGTCTACACCAGGGTCCTGGGAGGGCCAACAGGGGCACGGCTCCCCTCCCCAACTCACAGCTGTGTCCTGTGAGGCTGCTGCACGGCTGGCTGTCCCGTCCACCTTCCTTTGTCCAGCCTGTGTCTTCTCCGCTCTTGCTTGGTGAAACCTGCAAGGCCCATGGGAGCTCCGCCTTCTCCATGACGTCTTGTCTACAAGCCCCGCAGGCCTCTCTGCAGCCCGGCCACGGTGCTTGGCGTCCTATCAGGCGCTCTCCCACTCTGCTGTAACAGGGCCCCTTGTTTGCGGGGCTCCCCCTCTGTGCCTGTCCATCACCTCCCCCAGGGCAGGGTCAGCCAGCACCTGGCATGGAACAGTGTGCACTGCAGCGTCCATGCTGAGGACGGACCTGGCTCTCACACCCTCCAGACGGCGGCGTGTTTTTGAGGTCTTGGATCTCAGCCATCCCTGGGGCAAGGGGGGCTTTGTCACTCTGAACCGGGGAGGTTTCTCCCTCCTCCCGCCCAGCTCCCCAAGTGACCCTGGGCAGGTCCTTCCTTGGGGTCGCCTCTGTAGGATTGAGCTGGATCCTCCCTGAGTTCCGTCTCAGAGAAGCTGGGTTATGCCTCAAATTTCCCCTGGAGCTTTCCAGAGCCCCTGGATCCTGCCAGTGTCACCCCCAACAGTGGCCAGAAGGCGGAATGAGAGTCCTGCTGTGGTTCCTGGACCCCATATTTCAGGAGATTCTGGGCGAACCCCACAGCCCTCACCTCATTCCTCTCAACCCCAATGGGGCATGAATCCTCCCAGCTGGACCAGAGAGTCATGGGCAGCTCAGATTGCTGAGCCAGCCCCCACGGAGCCAGGGAGGAATCCGGCAGCCAGTTCCAGCCCTGAGGAGGATGAGGGGCAGGCTCATGGAAGGATGGAAGGATGGAAGATGGGATGGGGGAGAAAGGAGGGAAGGGGAGCTGGGCTCTGGGGCTTTTGGCTTCTGCAGCCATTTGGACAGAGGTGAGAAAACTCAGAGGAGAACAGCGTGGTGTGGGGTCAGTGGTTCACTTTGGGGCATTGCATGGAGACTGTCAGGTGTGTACCCCAATCCTCAACCCCCTTCTTCTTCAGCCACAGAGGTGGCCAGGTGCCATGTCTAAGAACTACTCTGCCAGCTCCCTTTTCAGAGGGTGGCAGCTATAGAGAAATCAGCAGAGCCATGGGTGGGGAAGGGGTGTCTGGGCAAAGCCCCCTGGGGGCTGACCAGGCAGGACCAGCCCCCTCTGCCTTCTGGTCTCACCTTCTTCCTGCTGCCCGGAGCAAGAATGCGACTGCTGCAGCTGGTGACCAGCGGTGACATGGACAATGGCCCATGTGAAAAAGGTCAGAACAGAAAAGATGGACACAGCCTGGTCCTGGTGACCATGGAGTGGCCAAATCAGTCTCTGACAGCTGGTCCCAGACTTTTCTACAAAAAGAAAAATGAACCTCTCTGCAATTCAAGCCCTTGCATTGCAACTCAATCCAATTGCACCTGATACAGACCTGTTCCTTTGGAGGGCCTTGGGACACATGGAGGGGGTCCATCGCAGACAGGACCACCGGGAGGTGGAGAGGCTAAGATGCTAGCAAAGGGCAGACCTGTAAGAGAGAGCCCTGGAGGGTGGGTGACAGCAAAGCTGACAGAGGGGGTGTTTTAGGAAAAGCCGTGGGATGCTGCATGTCACAGGAGAGCAGACGGCCTGTTGGATTTGGAGACACTCAGGTCAGGGCCTGACTTAGGACAACTTTGGGCTGTGAGGTAAGAACCTGGGGCACAGTACTTGGTTATCAAGGGGAGAGAAGGAGCCTACAGTCCCTGTGAAAACGCTTTTGAGAGAGGGGAAGGAGCTGGGAGGCTCTGACGTAAAGATACTGAAGAGCAGCCTTGGAAGCCCACAGAAAACGCGAGCTTTTAGGAAACAAGAAGGAAGGCTGGTGCAGAGGGTGGGTCCGGGGCACCGCAGCGGGATTGGCCTCTGGTCGGAGGGAACTTGCGGTAGGGAAGGCAGGGGAGGGGAAGATGTGAGTGGGTTTGTACATGCACTGCTGTGAGATGAGAGGGTTTGTATTAGTCAGGGTTCTGCAGAGAAACAGAGCCAACAGGATAAACGTACATAGGAAGAGATTCGTAAGGAGACACTTCGTGCAGTTCTGGAGGCTGAGAAGTCCCACGATCTGCTGTCCGCAAGCCGGACACCCAGGAATGCTGGCAGTGCAAGTTCCAAGACCTGAGGGCCAGGATCCAGTGGTGTGGACGCCAGTCAGAGTCTGAATCCCTGAGAACCAGGAGTACCAACGGCCAGAGGAAACGGATGTCTGCCTTGGGTCAGGCAGAGAGAATCCAGACGCCCTCCACCTTTTTGTCCTATTCCGGCTTCCACAGATTGGACGAGGCCCACCCACCTTGGGGAGGGGCCAGCTGCTGTGTTCAGTCCGCCAATGCAAACGCTAAGCTCTTCCAGAAACGCCCTCACAGACACCCCGGAAGCCACGTACCCAGTCTCTAGGTGCCCTGGGGCACAGGCAAGCTGACAAGCCAGTTATCCCTCAGAGCTCCTGCTGCCTCGCCTGCTTTCTCTCGGAAACGTGAAGTGCGGCCTCAGCTGAAAGTGAGGTGAGCGTGTGAGTGTGAACATGTGTCAGTGTGCGTGGGCATGGGAGGAGTGTGTGTGCGTTTGATGACGATGATGGAGCCCAGTGACCCATCGTCCGTGCAGTGTCAGAGCCTCCTAGGATGGCCACGCTGAAGGTGCGGAAGGAGGCGGCTGGCCCAGCGTCAGACGTTTCCAGCATCCGCGGGAGTGAAACGGAGGCTGGTGGGTGGTTGTGATGTGTTTCTTTCGGAATGGATCCGGTAGATTCTTCTTCCTCCCAGTCTCCGGTGCCGCTAGACGGCACAGCGCTGGAAGGAGGACACCGCGAGTGTTGCTTGTTTGCTTACAGAGGGTGTGCAGCAGCAGCAGCAGCCTGGGGCCAGCTTTGGGAGGACTAAGGATATTTCAGGGTTTTAAGCCAAGGGATGACACAGTGGGCTTAAATTCAGAAAAAAAAAAATGCTTCTGGTGGCAAGGACAGGGAGAGACTGAATAAGTTTGGGGTAAGTGGCAAAATCAGAGAAAGAAAACCTTCCAGGAGGTCTGAGCCCAGGAAAGCAACCGTAAGGATCCCAACTGACAAAGTCATCCTGGAGGTGGAGGCATCAGGCCCAGCTGGAGAGATTGTGAGGGCGAAGAACCTACAGGACCGTTTGTGAAAGAAAAGAAACAAGCTCAGTTTTGAGTATTTTGCATTCTTCACTTGGGGGGAAAAAGGAGCTATAAAAATTGCAGGCAGGTGTGCATCATGTCTTGGTAATTTCCAAAGGATTGCTTTTGATATGACAGGCACATAAAAGATTTTAAAAGCAACTGCTTTACATGTGCATTATCGACTGCTGCTGGAGCCTTATGGCACCAAGGCAGAGCTTTGCCATTAACCACAGCTCCATGGCAGCAGAGTTATGCCGGCAGGTAGCTGAGGGAACGTGAGGACATCAGAACTGGGGTTCACAGGAGGCAAAAACCTGCAGCTGCTTGTAGGAGGCCTCAGGCTTCCTGCACCCGCCTCTGTTATCCTGTGGATTGGGGCAGCCAGTACAGCAAAGAGCCGGCCCCCGGAGCCCACAGCCTGCAGGGAGACAGACAGGAAAACAGATGATGAGACGCCCTCTCATCATAGCAGGCACTATTTTACCACGGCACGGCAGGAAAAGCACCTAGATTTGCTGGGGCATCTGTTGAAATGAGGTAGAGAAGTTTCCCTCTGCACAGTCTCCTGAGTTCTTTCCAGGGGAAGTGACGGAGGGGTGACGTTGTTGTTGCTCAGAAATTTCTTGACAGCCTGCTTGGGGCAGAATGTGGGGATCTGAAGGGTGCAAGCGAGAGCACAATTCTTCATGGATTGTTGTGTGAGATGATGAGAAAGGAACTCACCCATCTTTCTGGAGGGAGGAGGAGACATGGGGGCAGGGGGGGAGCCAGAGGTGGCAGAAGGTGACACAAGCCCCAGAGTCACCCCTTCTATCATGCCCGATGTCTGTGAGGCTGCTGAATTTCCAGTCTGCTTGGCCGTGAGTGGGTCTGCAGAGAAACCGGTGGGAGCTCCGGCCTTCTGGTATAGCTGGGGGCATGAATGTCTGACCATGCCCGTGAGCATGAATGCAGAGAGGCAGCCAGGAAGATGGGGGTTTGAACAATGTCTCCCAAATTCAAAGAGGCAGAAAGACCCTGGCTGACACCTGAGTTTCTCGTGTTACTTCATGACGTGTAGATGATGTGATGATACAAGAATCCACAACTTCTCCAGACAAATCGGTAGGACTAATAAGAGATCCCTGGTTAGATTTTTCATTCACTGAAGTTCCATTTCATTCTTTTTTGAATCTATCCATTTTATTGCAGGCAAGTCTTTGATTCCGTCATATTTTTGAAATATTTGCTATACATATTGTGCGTGACAGCCCACATATCTGAAGTCTGACTTTGTTCTTTTCTCCTCGTTTCCTGTTTTGGCTGAGTTTTGCTATGTCTGGCTGGCTAGTTTATTTCTACAATTGTGTGATTTTTAGTTATGAACTCGTATGGATTTGATATCTATGGTAGGTCTCTGGGGAAGCAAGCTTTTTCGGGACATGAAAGGGCCTCAAATATTTGGGGAGAATTTTCTCCTTGCGCCAAATCCAGGGCTGAGAAAGACACTTTTCATGGCTTTCTGCTTCTGTAGGACTGTTCCTCCGTTTCCCACTCATCTTTTCCTTCTCTCTAGCCCTTCCCGACTCCTGGCTTCATGGGGGTAATTTCCAGTCCAGCTATCAATGACTGGGAAAGAAATATTAACATTTCCCTAGTTGATTTTAGATGTATTAGCTTCTTCTTGCTTAACGTTGGTGACTGCTTTATATATTTTTAAGCTAAATTATTATGAGCATACAAATTGATCATTTTTCATTTCCCTGGTAAAACACTTACTCTTTTCATCCTTTCACTTTTTTAAAACGTAAAAGCAGTATTTTAAATTCAGAAATAATTTTATATATTTATGAGGCTCAAAGGGATGTTTTGATATGTGTATACATTGGAGAAAGGTTAACTCAAACTAATTAACATGCCCATCACCTTACCTGCTCATCATTTCTTCACTTTTCATCCAGCTAGGTGGCGTAGGGTACCACAAGTTGATTTAATCCTAGCTCCTCTGGGGAGATGAAGAACACAAGAGCCATTATTCTGAGGACTCTGCTGGGTCTGAGCCCTTGCTCTTGCCTCCAGGACCCACTGGCATTCCTTTCCCTAGCAAAAGGCGGAGGCCTCTGCGGGCTCACGACCCACACAGCCGCACCTGTGAGTTGTATGTTTACAAACGGCCTGCCTCCTGGAAATAAATCTTTGCACTTTTCTCAGGAAATATAGTCTATAAATCACTGTGACATTTAAGATGAGGATCGCCTCCTCCCGCTCCTCTGCCTCTAAGTATAGGCCCCCCACGCTTGCTGCAGAGCCTGGGAGGTGGCCAGCCCAACTCTGTCTGGCTGGGGTAGGGACAGTCACTTAGAGTTGAAATCACTGACATCTTCAAATGTCAGCCTTGTCACCACCAAAATGACCTTGCATTGCAATGAG
Organism: Gorilla gorilla gorilla; assembly: GCF_029281585.2. Lineage (NCBI taxonomy): Eukaryota > Metazoa > Chordata > Mammalia > Primates > Hominidae > Gorilla > Gorilla gorilla. The sequence continues at coordinate 45,649,714 of NC_086018.1, forward strand.
CGGAAAGATGACTTCGTGAAACGTTAAGCAGGTGAGTTGCCCCTGCTTCATATTCATCCTGGTCTTAGAATCCCACTGTTGTCACTTTGGCATTCGCTTTTTAATGCTGTGATGGTTAATTTTATGTGTCACCTTGGCTGGGCTTGGGTGCCCAGTTGGTTGGTCAAACACCAGTCTAGATGCTGCTGTAAAGGTAATTTTCAGATGTGATTAGCATTTAAATCAGTAGACTTTAAGTGAAGCACATTACTCTCCGTCATACAGGTGGGCCTCATTCAATCAGTTGAATTCTTCAAGAGAGAAAAACTGAAGTCCCTTAGAAGGAAAGAGTTCTGCCGTCGGACTGTCTTTGAACTTAAGACTGTAGAATTGACTCCTGCCGGAATTTCCAGCCTGCTGGCCAGCTCTGCAGATTCACACTTGCCAGCCTCCACAATCATGTGAGCCAATTCCTTAACTTCTCTTTCTCCGTGTATCCCTTTGGTGCTGCCTCTCTGGGGAGCCCTGACTAATATGCATGCAGATGATACGGTGCCCGGCATTCTGAATACATGCACTAAATCCACCACTTTTCCCCATTTATAGATTTGGATTAACACACTAACTTACTCATATCTGCAAGTATAAATAAAAAAAATTGCTGGTGCCAATTTCAAAGTTTTGCCATGAGGTAGCTTGAAGGAATGACATTTTAAGTAATTCGCTCAAGGCCGTGCGATCAGGTTGTAATGCCAAGCAACTCTTATTGGGCCCTCTGCTCTGATGCCCTTCACATCTGCCACCTCAATGGATTAGAGCTCTCCCTGCAGACACCCCTAGCCCCAGCTCCTGCCTATTGTTTCTTTAACGTGCTCATCACGCTCCAACATGTCATGTATTTACTGGCTAAATTGCCTTTTTTTATGTGTTTTCCTGGGATAAATGTCAGCTCACAGAACCTAGCACCTGGCACATAGTAGATGCTTAATTCCATATCTGTTGGAATTGATGCAAATAAATGAATTATTGTCAAGAGGGAGGGAGAGAGAGAGAGAAAGAGAGAGCTGTAGCTCAGGGAGTCAAAGTGCAACAGAATGAGTGAATGAGTTTGGGCCTCCGTCAGACCAACTTCAAGTTCCAGCTCAGTCACATGCAAGGTCATTTAGCCTCTCTGCATCTTGTTCTTCACATCTAGAGTGAGTAGTGTGACTTGGAGTTCAGTAGTCACCCAGAAAATGAAGAAAAGCACAGACCACAAGCCTGGTGTATAGTCCACACTCAGTGTGAAGGGCATGTATTATTTTTGTGGGATCCCATAGCACTCTGCTGGCACCCTGTTGAAAGTACCTTCCCCACCTTGGAGTCATTTGTCTTATAGGCACTTTTGTATTTTGTTAATATTTACAGTTGTATTGTAAGCCTCTCTTTTTCCCCATTGAGCCTGCTGTGGTGCACTGCAGGCTGGTGCATACAGAGTGCCCCGTGGATGCTTGCTGAGTGCCTGTGTAAGAGGGTGGACCGATGATGGGTCTAGTGGGTTGCATGGCTGGCTTTCTCCATCCATTTATTTAGATGTGCATTGCCCTGTGTGGCAATACTCTGATGGTAGATCTTAGGCAAAACTCAATTTACAGAGGACCCAAGGGTCAAAATCCAAGTCACAGCTATACTTTGACACCAGTGATAAGCGACTTAGACAGAGCAGCATACTACCCTTTACACAATTTTCAAAGTCATCATTCAGTTTAGTCCCCATGAGCTAGATCTGATCATTGTTTCTAGGTGGTGAAGCAGTGATGTGCGGCTATTTGGCAGTGAATTAGAGTCCCAGGTCAGCTTGGGTGTGGCTGTGAGAGGAGCTGTGACTCTGGGTGGCATGTTCCCCTGCACCTTGGACGTCATGCTCCTGGGGCAGAGGTATGAATGAAGGAAGGCGGACTTTCCTCTCTAGCCCAGAGCTAAGGATGACTGCACTATAGGGAAACTGTTGGGAGGGTGCTTGGTCTGAAGGTTTGTGTCCCTTGAAATTCACATGTTGAAACTATAACCCCAAAGTGATCATATGGGGTGGTGGGGGGGTTGGGAGGTGATAAAGTCATAAGGGTGGAGCCGTCATGAATGGGTTTGGCCCCCTTGTAAAATAGACCCCAGAGAGCTCTGTAGCCCTTTTTCCACTATGTGGAGACACAGCAAGAAGACAGGCATCTATCAGCCAGGAAGTGGGCCCTCTTCAGACACTGAATCTTCTGGCACGTTAATCTTAGACTTCCCAGCTTCCACAACTGTCAGAAATAAATGGTTGTTGTTTAAGCCACCAGTCTATGGTATTTTGTTATAGCATCCAGAACTGACTAAGACAGAGAGGAACATAAATTGAGCAGGAAAGGGAATTGCTATGAACTGACTGTGAGTGTCTCCCCCAAAATTCGTAGCTGAAGCTCTAATTCCCAAGGTGACAGTATTTGGAGGAGGGGCCTTTGGGAGGTAATCAGATTTAGATGAGGTCTTGAGGGTAGAGTCCCTATGATGGGTCCCCATAATGGGATTAGTTTCCTTATGAAAGGTGACAAGACCCTTTCTCTCTCCTTCATGTGAGGACACAGCAGGAAGGCAGCCATCTGTGAGCCAGAAAGTGAGCCCTCACCTGATGGCCAAGCCTGCTGATGCTTTGGTTTTGGACTTTCCAGCCTCCAGAATGGTGAGAAGTGAATTTCCACTGTTTAAACTCCCTAGTTTGTATTGTCTTATTGTAGCAGCCTCAACTGATTAAGACAGGACTCTAGGGGAGAAGAAGAAAGATGGCCCAGATAAAAGTGAGGGAAGGAAGAAGGGAAAGCAGATCTTCAGAAGAAAGAGGCCGTAATTTTGGACACTGGATGTTAACCCTAGAAGTGGAAGCCCTGGGGCTGTGAAGCCACAGAGGCACTCTGACCCACTCTTTCTTTCTAATAATACTGGAAAATCATCTCACTTAAACTAGCAATAAAAGCTTGTGACTAAATGCAAAGTTAGTATAAAAAAAGGAACAATTAGCATAATAATATCCCTACAGACACTAAGGCACAACAGAAAGATATGGTCACAATAAACCAAAAACTTTAATCTTTCAAAAACAGTATGTTGTTCTTTTACAAATAACAGAATTTGTGAAAGAATAGCATCTATCAGAATTAAAATAACACATAAATAAGATGACTGGATAAGTAGATGACAAATAGAGCTCACAGAATTTAGTAAATGACTAGAAATAAAAGAAACATCATTTTAGAACAAGAGAGATGAAATCAGAGGAAATACAAAAGTAAATAACCATCACATATAATATCAACAGATAAATATAAAATGTAAAAAAGGAAGTATTTTAAAAGAAGGAAAATTAAGAAAGACATTAAAAATATTTGAAAGTAATAATATAGAAGACTAGAAGATTCAACATATGTATAATTGGAGATGCTGAGGCAGAAGCCAAAACACGGGACAGAATGAATACTAAAGCCAATACTTATAAAACAAAGCTTCCTTAAATGAAAAAAAAATAAAAATAAAAACTTAAATATTGGGAAAGAACATACTCCATTTGGGAAATTCCACCTGAACGGTCAATACAAAAGCATATTCTAGTAAATTATTGGGCTTTAGATTGAAATCCAATTATATGGGCATTCATGTAAAAAGATACAGAATCTTACAGAGGAAAGAGAATCAGACTGCATCAGACTTTTTGACAGCAAGTCTTTATACCAGAAAAAAAAAAATGGAGAAACAGATTTAAGATACTCAAGGAAAACAATGTGAGCCAACCAGCCAGACTGACTTTCAGGCATACATCCATATAAAAACTCAGAGAATATTATTCCTATGAAGCCCTCCTGAAATGTCTAGTACCCCACACTAACTATCCATATTTCCGCCACCACTTTGCCCTCATTTTTGTTATATGAAGCTGTTTCTTAGTTAATATGGGGTACCAGCACCCAGAGATGCTAGTTAGCTGGTGTACTAGGACCCAGAGAACTACTTAGCATGGTGTGACAGCACCCAGAGAACTACTTCGCATGGTGTACTAGCACGCAGAAAACTACTTAGCATGGCGTAACAGCACCCAGAGAACTACTTAGCGTGGTGTAACAGCACCCAGAGAACTAGTACCGAATGGTGACTTTGAGGAAAGCATGCAGTATGTAATGGCTATATGCTTTAACAACGTAATACCTGAAAAATTATCAAAATTGGGGGTGAAAGGAAGAGGGGAATATGTAAAAAGTGGAGTAATCTCACTGATTATAAGTACTAACTGAGAAAGAGGGCGGATCACAATGTCAGGAGATTGAGGTCATCCTAACATGGTGAAACTCCGTCTCCCCTAAAAATACAAAAAATTAGCCGGGCGTGGTGGCGGGTGCCTGTAGTCCCAGCTACTCGGGAGGCTGAGGCAGGAGAATGGCATGAATCCAGGAGGCGGAACTTGCAGCGAGCCGAGATTGCACCACTGCACTCCAGCCTGGGTGACAGAGCGAGACTCCGTCAAAAAAAAAAAAAGAAGTAACTTCAAATTAGTTCTTTTGGGAGAAGGAGACTAGAAAGACAGCAGGGAACTGGGAGCCATTCTTTAAGAAAAGAGAGGATGATGAAAATACAAAATTACTAGAGTAAAGATGTCCATTAGAAGAAAAATTCATGCCCTTCTAGATGCTGAAAGACATGAGAGAAAAAGCAAATAGAAAAAGCAAGTTGAGTGTTGTATGCAGTGAGTGAATATCTGTGTATGTGTGTGATATGACATATATGTGCAAGTGTCATATGACTGTGGCAGACTGAAGACAAAGACATTGATTATAGTGATAAATAATACATAAAATGGGCTTAATATAAATGGAAGAAATATTATTTTCAGATTGATGAACAAAGTGAAATCCAACTCTGTGCTATGTACATGAGACGTGCCTAAAATAAAGAAATTTAGAAAACAAAGTACAAATTAAGATATCCGGGGAAAATGTGAACAAAAAGAAAGCAGGTGTAACAGCCATGCTGTCTAACAAAGTAGATGTTAGAGCTCACGGCATTAAAAGAGATTTAAAAGGAGGTGTTTTCATAACACTGAAGCTACAATTCACCATGAAGGTATCACAGTTATTAATATACATGTGCCCAATAATACAGTCACTTTCAAAGAGTAAAAAGTGCAGGAGATACAAGGAGAAATGGATAAAATTATACTCAGGACTGGAGAATTCACCACACCACTCTCTATCCAAGACAAACCGTTAGTAAGAAGATAGAAGACTTCAGTGACATGGCCAATGGGGCAGATCCTACAGAAGTATATTGAACTCTGAACTCTGATAATTGAGAATACAGCTGCTTTTTAAAAGTGCATGAAATATCTCCCAAATTGACCATATCTTATGCTACAAAGAGAATCTCATTAAATCCAAAGCATAGAAATAATACAATCAGCCTTCTCCTACCACAAGCAATAGAACTAGAAGCTAATTGTAGCATTAACAAAACAAAAAGATTTGCCCACTAAACATGTTATTAAACAACTCTTGGAACAGCAAAATAAAATAAAGACAAAATAAAGAATGAAATGACAGAATTTCATAAAAATAGAATTTATAGAATATGGCTAAAGCAGTTATAAAAGAATAATTTTAGACAAATAAAAATTAATATTATTAAAAATGCAAAAAGGAAAATAAATTAATATCCAACACAAAAAACTAGAAAAGAAACAAGACAGTAAACAGAAAGCAGCAAAAAGAAGTAACAAAAGTACTAATGAGTTCAAACGAGTTGGTACAAATGTAATAGAACCAGCAAATACATCCAAAATCTGTTCGTAGACAAACTGTGAGGCCATCTAAAAAAAATTCTGGTGAGGTTTGGGAGAAAGAGGGCACAAATATAAAAAACTTAGAAATGACAAATGCATCAAATCCAGAAGAATTTATTTTTTTAATCATAAGATTACATTGTAGAATTATATGTAAATAAAGTAAAATACCAAGATAGGATAATTTTCTAGAAAACTACAAAGTACCCAAACTGACCCCATTAAAGCGAGAATCTAAACAGGCCAGTTACCATTAAAGAAATAGAGGAGGTAGTTAAAGAGCACTAACTCCTTTCAAACCCCAGTTACCACAGAGGAAATATACCAAGTTTTAATTAGATCAATTAATAGCAATGATACTTAAATAATTTCAGAGTATAGGGAAAAATGGAGAACATCCAAATTCTTTTCATGAAGCAAGTAAAACCTCTATAATATGACAGAACTTTTACTATAAGACAAAAGTACTAACTAACTTCACTTACGAACATAGATGCACAAAGGTCTTAGCTAAAATGTAATTAAGCAGAAGCAAACAGCATGTAACAAAATAATGCATCAAGACCAGGTGGTTGTTTTACCAGGAACAGGAAGATGGTTCAATATGAGAAAATATATTAATATAATCCATCAAATGAATATAGCTAAGCAGAAATGTCATCTGGTCACTTCAAAAATAGAAGAGGCATTTTACGTAATCAAGCATATTCATGTTAAAAACACTTGATAAAAATAGCAATTGATGTATCCAGAAGTTAGCATACTACTCAATGGCAAACAAATATGTCCTCTGGCTAAAGACAGGAGGAAAACAAGAATGCCTGAATCTCTTATGCCATCTAGGATTGTGTTGAAAATATTAGACAGTGCAATTAGCCAAGAGAAAGGAGTCAGAGGCACAGGCACTAGAAAAGCAGAGGAAAAAATAACACCATCTCTGTTTGCAGATGAGAAAATTGCATAGCTTGAAAATCCCCCCAAAAATCAAAGGAAAACTATTACCACCCCCAGAAGAGAGAGAGAGAGAGAGAGAGAGAGAGAGAGAGAATTGCTAAAAATGGCATATTATAAAATCAACAATTTGCACATCAGTAAGAACTTTTGCTTCCAGGAAGATGGATAATTTTCCCTATTTCTTCTACTAATTTCAACTACCTACTGTGGACATTATACATAGAACAAACCTAGGACGACTCCCAAGGTGCAGAGGGAAAAACAGGCTGACCTCAGCACCCAAGAAACAGCTTGGTGGTGAGTTTCCTGGGTTTTCTTTTGTCTTCATAGTTCCTAGATTTGAAACTGAAGAAGCAAGCAATCTGGAAATGTCAGTGGATGCACACAAAGAAACAACTGCAAAAGCCTGCTCGCTCTAGCCAAAGGACAAGAATAGGGGCAGTCCATCAAGACAGAATCCTTTTAAAAAATAACCACTCCACTCCAGCAATACCACAGAAGAATCTGGCTATACCCCAGGTACATCAGCAAAGATAACCTTTACCTAGCAGTAAAGAGGTCCCCCTTACACTGGGAGCCCTAGTGAAGACCAGGGACTTTCACCCCCACCTAGCAGTGATGGGGCCCCACCCACCACAGTGCCAGCAGAGACCATGTGGGAGCCAGAATCCTCATCCCTACCCAGCAGTAACAGGGAGCCCTCCTCACTGGGGGCATCAAGGGTGAGTGAGTGCAAAACCTGGGTGTCACTCGGAAGGGAAGAATGGTGTCTCCTTCCTTCCCATCCCCTGCCAGAGTCATATCACTAGGAAAAAGAAAATAATTTATCACCAGCAAATCTACCCTACAGCTAAAACAGAGGGCTTAAATTAGGCCCAGAATCTTATGACATAATACGAAAATGTCCAGAATTTAATAGAAAATCACTTATTCTACTAAAAATGGAGAGGATCACACAATGGATGAAAAGACAATCACTGCATGCCATACAAATTGACAGAGATGTTGGAATTATTTGACAAAGGTTTAAAACAGCGATGAAAATGCTTCAATAAACAATTACGAACACACTTAAACAAAGGAAAACAAAGAAAGCCTCAGCAAAGAAATAGAAAGCCTCAGCAAGGCAATAGAGATATAAAGAAAAAAAATGAATAGACATTTTATTATTTATTTATGTATTTATGTATTTATGTATGTATGTATGTATTTATTTATTTGAGATGGAATCTCCCTCTGTTGCCCAGGCTGGAGTGCAGTGGCATGATCTCGGCTTACTGCAACCTCTGCCTCCCGGGTTCAAACGATTCTCCTGCCTTAGCCTCCCGAGTAGCTGAGATTACAGACACCTGCCACCATGCCTGGCTAATTTTTGTATTTTTAGTAGAGGCAGGGTTTCACCATGTTGGCCAGGCTGGTCTCGAGCTTCTGACCTCAAGTGATCCACCCACCTCAGCCTCCCAAAGTGCTGGGTTTACAGGCATGCGCCCCGACACCCAGCCTCAAATAGACATTTTAGAACTGAAAAATATAATTGAAATTTTAAAAGCACAGTGAAATGAGCTCAACAGCAGAATGAAATGGACACAGGAAACAATCGCGAAATGGAAGGTGGAACAATGGAAATAATCCAACCCGAACAACATGGAGAAAGTAGAAGAATAATAAAACAACAACAACAACAGCAACGACAAAAAGTGAACAGAGCCTCAGGGACTTCTGGGATTATAACAAAAGTCTAAATTTTGTGTCATTTTGTCCCTGCAGGAGAGGTGAAAGGGGGAGAGGCTGAAAAGTACACGAAGAAATAATGGCTGAAAATGACCCAAATTGTTAAGATACATAAACCTGCAGATTCAAGAAGCTGAAAGATGCTCCAACAGGATAAACCTAAAGAAATGTATGCCAACATGCATCATAATTAATCTTCTGCAAAGCAAGAAACAAAGAAAAAATTTCTGAAAACAGCCAGGGGAAAAGAACACCCAACCTAGAAGGGAAAAACAATTCGAATGACAGTGGATTTGTCATCAGAAACCATGGAAGCCAGGAGGAAATGACACAATATTTTTCAGCTACTAAGAGCAAAAAAACTGTCATCCCAAAATTCTATACCCATAAAAATATCTTTCAAGAAGGAAGGAGAAATGAAGACATTCTCAGATGAAGGAAAACTGAGAGAATGTATCAGCAGCAGACCTATCCTAACAAAATAGCTAAAAAGAGTTCTCTAAACAGAAAGGAAATGATAAAAAGGAACCTTACAACATCAAGAAGAAAAAATGAGCAAAGTAAATAAAAATATGAATAAATATAGTAGGCAGTTTCTTTTTCCTCTTGAGTCTTATAAATTACACTTGATGGTTGAAGCAAAAATTATGATATCATTTGATATGGTTCTAAATATATGCAGAGGATATGTTTATGATAATTATTGAAAGTAATGGCAAAAACTGTAATTATTTTGCACCAGCCTAATATAAACTGGGGAAATGAAGGGTCTTAAAGATAGGCAAGAGTTCTTTATTTCACTCCACCTAATAAAAGGATAACACCAATAGCCTGTGATATTGTGTAAATATAATATAGTACCTACATCAACCACTAAAAATGCCGTACAGAGAGGCACATTTTAAACACTACAGATACATCAAAACGGAATTGTAAAAATATTCAAGTAATCTGTAAGAAGGCAGAAAAATGTAAATGACCCCGGAAAGAGAGAGAGAAAACAAGAAAAAAAAGAAATAAAGAATTAAAATAGCAGAGTTAAGCCCTAAAATATTAATAATTACATTAATGTGTAAATTAAATACACTAAAATACAGAAAGTGATAGGATGGATTAAAAAGCATGACCCAATTATATGTTGTCTATAAGAAACTCACTTCAAATGTTGTAATATAGGCAGGTTACAAGATAGAATGTATCCTTCACCATAAAACAAATCTCAACAATTTTAAAAATAATTAAAGTCATGCACTTGTTCTTTGATCACAGTGGAATCAAACTAGGTTATGAATAACAGCACAATAACAGAAAAATCTCCAAACACTGGGAAACAAAACAACATACTTCTAAATAATCCATGGGTGAAAGAAGAAGTCTCGGGGGAAATAAAAATACTTTGAACTGAATAAAAATGAAAATAGAATTGTTGGGATACAGCTAAAGCAGTTATGAGAGAGAAATGTATGACACTAACTGCATATGTTAACAGGGATGAAAAGTCTCGGATAAGTAACCTAAGCTCCCAGCTCAAGAACTGAAAAATAGAAGAGCAAAATAAAAAAAAACACACACACAGAAAGAGATAATAAAGATGAGAGCAGAAATTTTTAAAAAGTGGAATGTAGTAAAGATACCAATTTTACTCAAATTGATATATAGGTTTAACGCAATGCCTATCCATCTCAGCAATATTTTTTGTAGATATAGACAAGATTATTCTGAAATGTATATGGAAAGGCAAAGGCACTAAAATTGCTAAAACAATTTTAAAAAGGAGAACAAAGTGAGAGGAATCAGTCTGCCCAATTTTCATTTTAATTGTGATAAAATACATATAACATAAAATGTACCATCTTAGCCACTTCCCAGTGTATAGTAGTGCTAAGTATATTCACATTGTTGTACAACCAATCTCTAGAACTCTTTTTATCTTGCAAAACTGAAACTCTATACCTGTTAAACAACAACTCTTGAACCCTCCCTGCCCCCAACCCCAAAAACACCATTCTGTTTTCTGACTATAAATTTGACTACAGTAGTCCCCCCTTATCTGAAGGACATACATTCCAAGATCCCCGGGAGATGCCTATAACTACAGATAATACCAAACCCTATATATACTGTGTTTCTTCTATCTGATAACTGAGACAGATATGAAGTGACTAGCAGGTGGGTAGCACATACAGCATGGATATGCTGGACAAAGGGATGATTCACATCTGGGCAGGGACAACATGAGATTTCATCATGCTACTCAGAATGGCACATGTGACTTATGAGTTGCCTGTTTCTGGAATTTTTCATTTAGTATTTTTGAACTGTGGTTGGCTGCTCGTAACTGAAACCATGGAAAGCAAAACAGCAGATAAAGGGGGACTTCTGGACTCTATGGACCTCATATAAGTGGAATCATGTAGTGTTTGTCTTTTCGAGACTGGCTTATTTCACTTAACGTAATGTTCAGAAGGTTCATCCACGTGGTAGGTAGCATGTGTCAGAATGTCCATCCTTTTCAAAGGCTGAATCGTATTCCATTGTCTGTATATATTATTTTGTTTTTCCGCTCATCTAATGAGGGGCATTTGGGTTGCTTCCACTTTTTAGCTATTGGGAGTAGTGCTGGCCTAAAAATGGCTGTGCAGATATCTATTTGAGTCCCCCCTCTTCCCCAGTTTCTGGAGTATATGCCCAGAAGTGGAATCCCTGAATCATATGGTAATAATTCTATATTTACTTTTTAAGGAACTGCCATACTGTTTTCCATAGCAGCTGCAGCATTTTGCATTCCTACCAACAGTGTGCAAGGGTTCCAACTTCTCCTCATCCTTGCCAACACTTGTTATTTTCTGCATTTTTGATAATAGTTGTACTAATGGGTATGCTTTATTCATCATAGTTCAAAGCTGGAAACAACCCACGTGGCCTTTGTGGGTGGATTATTAAATAACTGTGGTACATCCATAACCATGCCGTGGAACACTTACTACTCAGCAATAAAAGAGCAAACTATTGATCTATGCAACCATCTGGTAGAGTCTCCAGAGGATTGTGTAAGTGAAAAACGTCAGTCCCCAAAGGTTACATACTGTATGATTCAATTTCTGTAACACTGAATCAACACAGTTACAAAAATGGAGGGAAGACTCCTAGCTGCCAGTGATTATGGATGTGGCTGTAAGAGGCAACAGGAAGGATCCTTGTAGTGATGGAAGTAGCCTGGATTTTGCATATATTGTCATCAGTATCCTGATTGTTACATTTTATTATATGCTTGTTGCATTGTATGTAGTGTATACATATTTTTGCTAGATGTTACCATGGAGGGGAACTTGGTAAAGGGCACACGAGGTCACTGTGTATTATTTCCTACAACTTCATGTAAATCTGTACTTATCTCAGAATTAAAAGCCTAGTTCCAAACACAAAGGGACGGAATCAATAATTACCATGGATATAAGCCAAAACCTGTTAGAGTATATATCACTCTGTAACAAATTACCTTCAAACTTACCAAATTATGACAACAAAACATTTGCTAACTCACAGTTTTAAGGGTCAAGAATTTGGCCATGGCAGAGCCAGGCACCCTGGCTCAAGGCAGAGCCCTCACAGGCTCTGGGCGGGCTGGCACTTCAAGGCTTGCCTGGGGCTGTGGGACCCACCTCCAAGTTCACTCACATGGTTATTGGCAGCCTTGGGTCCTCACTGCCTGCTGGAGAGTCATAGACCAGTCCCTCCCCAGGGCAGCTTACAGCGTGGCAGCTGGCTTCCATTAGAGCAATTGAGGGGGAGAGGCTGATGGAGCGCCCGAGACAGAAGGCATCGTCTTTCTGTGACCTTATCTTGGAAGTGATATTCATCAACTTTTTCTACATTTTATTCATTAGAAGCAAGTCAGGGGGTTCAACCTGCATTCAGAAGAGGGGCATTCTCCAAGGAGGCAGGGATCACTGGAGTCATCTTAGAGGCTGCCCACCAGTGTCCATACACACATCCCCTATACACGTCCCATGCACACACACATGCACACACACAAACACCCCTCACATGCTCACATACACACAAGCACACACTCACATTCACACCACACATACCATACCACACACTACAGACAGACTCACACCATGCATACAGGCATGCACAATACATACACACACATGCTCACATACACACATGCACATACTGACATTCACACCACACATACCACACCCACGCACTGCACACAGACTCACACCATCCATACAGGCATGTACAGCACACGCACACATGCTCACATACATACATGCACACACACACATTCACAGCACACATACCACACCCATGCAACACACATGCAACACACACAGACTCACACCAGGCATACATGCATGCACAATACACACACACCACAGACACATACATGCTCACATACTCACATCACAACCGCTCACACTATATGCACAACAGACATACATCATAAATGCACCCTCCACACACTCATACAACACTTATACACATGTACACATACACACACCACAGACACGCTCTCAATGTACATATGCACACACATGCTTACATGCACGCACACATGCTCACCTACACACACACCACACACATGTACACACTCACATCATATACACACTCCCTATACCACACACAGACTCATATCACATGTACACACATACACAACACTCACACACCCTGCACAAAACAACACATACACACACACTCAAACCACACACACACACACACCACACATATTTTCCATGAATAAACTTTTTAAAAATTGTCCCAAAATTATATGCGGTAAACTGTAAAACTCTTTTAAACACAGTAAAATAAACTTGAACAAAGGAAAAGACATGCTGTGTTCTTAGATGGGAAGGCTTTGGCCAAGCCTTCTTAAGTTATTCCATAGTATTAAAGTATCTCAGTCCAAATACATTTTCCCTGGATCTAAATCACTTGGCTATGTATTTCATTAGGAAGAACACAGTGGGAAGAGTAACTACAAATCGCCAGCTAACCTTTGAAAAAGAACAATTGGAGGGTGCCAGCCACACAAAACATTAAAACATGTCTTCTATAGATACAGCCCCAAATACAACAATCCGACAGGAAAATGAGTTAATGGGCAATACAAATAAATGAATCATCCAATGAAAAAGAAATAAAAACAGCCCTCAAACCTCCCCACTTACAATAAAGATAAATGTGCAAGGCCATCCCCAGACCTAGCGACAAAATGAACGTATGAAATTAGCTGTGTATGCAGTGGATGAGGAAGTCACACAGAGAGCTATTTCCGTCCAGTGATTTTAGGGAACCCTGATCTGACAGTGCACTCCTAGGGGTATGTACCAGAAACACAAAATAAGCTGCATGAGTTATCTCAAGCTTTTTTCAGCCATCAGGGTGTTGGTGGAGGTTGTGATGCTATTACTTTGACACACATGTGTGTGTGTGTGAGAGAAGGGGTAAAGTAAATGAGTAGTTGTGTGGGCCACAGGACATAGGATATTTAATATGATGTATAGGGGATTGATGATGTAACAGCAACAAGGGCAAGAAAAAAAAACTTTCTTCAAAAGCAAGGAGGCAAATGACAACTCAGTATGAAGGAACAACCCTGATCCCCAGGCTGTGATCGCTAAATCCAATTTACCACGGAAAGCAACCAGGGCTTCTTGGAGAAATGGTTAGTTCTGGGTATGGGTATGCATTAGAAAATGTACAACATGAGACCCAAAGATCTTGTAACAGAAAGTAAGGAAGCTGCCGTAGCTCTTGGGGCCATGCCAAAAAGTTTCTGAAAACACATGGCCTTGTATGTCTGGTTCTTTCTCTTAGCATGTTTTCAAGGTTCTTCCATGCTGTAGCAGGTGTCAGAACTTCATTCTTCTTAAAGCAGGGATATGCCACATTTTATTTCTCCGTCCATCCCTTGATGGACACTTGGGCTGTTTCCAGCTTTTGGCTATTGGGAACAATGCTGCTAGGAACAGGTGCATATACGTTTTTGTTTGGAGTGATGAAAAATGCTGGAATTAGATAATGGTGATAGACACGTGGCATAGTGCATTTGCTTAGTGCCACTGAATTGTAAATGATTACCATGGTCAATTTTTACACCATGTGTATTTTACTACAACTTTTAAAAACCTAAGAAAAAGAAATAAAAAAGAATGAATGAAAAAAAAAAAAAGAACTCAGCCAGACTTGAAGAGATTCTCTCAACCAAAGATAGGCCAATGTTAGCATCATTAACCCGATTGCCTTGAATGGATACAACACATTAAATATGATTTAATCCTTGAGTTTATTAAAATGAAAAGTAAAAAACTGGTCACTATCGGAGTATGTCAGGGAAACTACTCATTATTGTAAGAACTTGGAAAGAAATAAGTATTTCTCCCTGCTTTACATATAAGAACTGTATTTCTAGCTAAGCAGATAATTGAAATGGGAGGTATCTTTTTACATAAATAGTCCAGCTGCCACATGAAGAATTCATGTTGGAATCAGAGTGTCATCCTTTTCCACCCTTACTGTATTAATGACTCGTGATACTCCTCAGTGACTGCTGAGATTACAAGAACAGAAGCTCAGCAGACATCGCAAATCCCCCATGGAGGCACAGCACAACATAGGAAGTCCTCTGGCCAAAACCCAAAGCCTGAATCCAATCAAGCCCCCAAATGTAACTCCCAGTTTACAGGAGCCCTGGGACGTTGAAACACAAAATGCAGACTACAGGGGGCTCTACAGGAAAAACAACCCTGCTTTGTTGATCCATATAGCACAAAGGGAAGAAAAGGCGTGAGTACCAGACTTCAGGACTGAAAAAACAAAGGCTTTTGGAGACATATCGACCAGTTTCAAAATATGGGTCTTACTTGGATTCAGATGCGAACTAGCAAAATTACAATGTAGATAGTTGGTAACACGTAAGCATTTATTGGATATGGATGATACTTTGGATATGCTTTTAAAAAGACCTTTCTTTTGGAGATGCACAGTAAGATATGTATAGGTAAAATCTAAACATGATATTAAATAGTGTTTACTTTAGAAAAGAAAAAAAAAACAGAAAAGATAGGAAAGAAAAGGAAGGCAAGAGGCTGCCTTCTGCAGGGGAGAGGCCCATCCAGATTCTGCCCCGCACGGAGGCTTGTCTCCTGAGTTCCTCAGCCCTTACCAGCTGTGCCTCCCCCACCTCTGCCTGGGAACCTTTTCCTGGCCATGAAGGAAACACACTTCTGTGCTGGGGGTAGGAGGCCCATGTCTGGCTGCCCCAGAAGGTGGATGATAAGCATAGCAGAGGGGTATGGCTTTGTGATGGTGGAAATGCTGCATTTCTGCATCAGGGGCACCTGAGGTGAAGACTCAAAGCTGGTGGAGGGATCAGACCTCCCCTCTCCACCCGGCCATTCGTGGCCCAGACGGCAGGTGCTTCAAGAGTTAAGACACAGGCTCTCCAAGCAAGCCCTGCCCCAGCCCTTGCATGCTGTGTGATCTAGGGCCATGCATTTAACCTCTCTGAGCCTCAGTCTCCTCCTCTATAAAATGGAAATAATAACAGTGCTTGATGGATAGAGGTGTTGGGAAAAATAAATTTCCCAGTGTGGCCTACACAGGTGGTTCAGTATGAGTTGTTGCTAATGCGCCCCCCCCACTCACACCATTTGAGGAGGTTCCTTCTGTTTCTACAAACATCCCATAACTGTTTTTCTGTGCAACTTTGTCTAAAGTCCTTCTTTGCTTGCCAGATTGTCAATTTTGTTTTTCAATGGTGATACAGGTTTTCACATTTTCACATCTTTCCAGGAACTTTCATGAGAAATTGGAAAAAGACTTACTGGGCATCTTAAAGGGGTACTGCTGAAGTCCAGCACTGGACAGGAGGCGGGTGCAGAGCAGCTGGGGAAGGAGGAGAAGGTGGGGTGGGGTCAGTGGGAGGGGCCGTCCCTGTGGACTCACCCCCATAGGCCACACGTGTGAGTGCTTGAAAAGAACCCTAGGATTTGCAACTCAGCGGCCACAGGGACCATGGCGACAGTGAGTTCTGTGGAGCAACAGGGCAGGAGCCAGAGTGAGCTGGGTGAGAAATGTGCAGATGGGGAAATGGATTCCAGGAGGACAGGGCAAGAACAGGGTGGTAGGGTGGTCAAAGGGCACAGGGCCAAGAACTGGCTGGCCTGGCTATTGGCATATGGATGTATGGGTTGTTCTGTCTATCTATCTCTATCTGTGTATCTATGCATCTGTCTGTCTATCTATCTATCTATCTATCTATCTAATCTATCATCTAATCTATCTATCTATCTATCTATCTATCTATCTATCTATCTATCTATCATCTACCCAGTCTATCACCTAATCTATCTATCTATCAATCGATCTATCATCTATCTGCCTATCATCTCTATCATTTATCTATCATCTAACTTTTATCCATCTACCTATCATCTCTTTCTGTTATGTATCTATGTACTTATCACCTATCTACTTATCATTTCTATCGTCTACCTATCGTCTCTATCATCTATCATCTATCTACCTATCATCTATCTACCCACCTACCTATCTACCATTTATCTATTGACCTGTCATCTCTATAATTTTTCTATCATCTACCTACCTATCATCTCTATTGTCTATCTATCAATTATCTATATATTTATCATCTGCCTATCATCTCTATGTATCTATCATCTATCATGGAGACAGTTTGGAAAGGAAAAGATGTACACCAAGGGAGGAGGGCAGCCCGGACTCCAGGCTCAACCAACCGTGAGTCGTAGTCCTTCACTTTTCTGCTGGATTGTACCCCAGGGAAATTGTTGCCTGAACCTCAGTGTCTAATCTATGCATTGGTACAAATAAATACCATCTCAGATGCTAGTAAAGGCATTAATCATGGGAACTGATGTGTAGTGTGTGGTGTAATTTAGGTTCCTTTCTTTCCAGCCAGCAGGACAGATCTGTCCTCACATGGGTGTTAGTTCTGTAGTTTGGCTCCTCACTGGTTTAGAACCACACATTGCCTTAATGTGACAAACATCCCTGACATGAGCCTCAGAGAGGCCTGGAAGGACGGCAGGGCAGGGACTGTTTCCTTGTGTCACTGATCCATCCAACCAGCACATGGGCACTGAGTCCTACTGGGTGCCAGGTGTTGCCATCAGGGCTGGGAACTCTGTGAGGAGCAAGGCCAGGCCTGTGCCCCAGGGAGCTTCCAGTCCAGGCGGAGATGGGAGGAGACAAGTGAAAAGACAAGTAGATACACATTTACACATTCTGATGCATATTGTGACCACTGATGAGAAAGGAACCTGATTTCAGCTTGGTGGGTTGGGATGCCCAGGGCAGGAAAGCCATTTTCAAACTGAGACCCAGGGACAATGGGGAGCCAGCCAGGCAAGGCGGGATGTGGAAGAGTTCCATGCTGTCATGACTGCAGCAGTGAAGCTCCAAGAAGGGAAAGAATGGTTGCATGCTGGAGTAATTTACTGAAGGAAGGAAGTGGGGATGGCCAAAAAGAGCATGAAGAAGATGGGAAGGGCTGGACCACCGAGGGCCTTGGAGGCTATGCTTGCTGTTTTGCGACTGAAATGATGTGAAAAGGAATATGCATGTGCAGCTTTTAAGCAGGAGAATTACAAGCCAGGTGGAGGACAGATGGCAGAGATGTTGGGGGGCACTACAAGAGGCTGGTCAGGAGTCTACTGCAGCGGGCCAAGGGACAGAGAGGTGCCTGGATGCCTCAGTGGAGTAAGGGTATGAGAAGTGGTAGGTCAGGCTCTATGGTGATGCTGAAGCTAATAGGGTCTGATGGTTCTTGTGTACAGGGCTTGGGGAAAGAGTGGAAGAGCCATGGGGCACGGTGGCTTATGCTTGTAATCCCAGCACTTTGGGAGGCTGGGGTGAGAGGATCTCTTGAGCCCAGGAGTTTGAGACCAGCCTGGACAACATAGAGAGACCCTGTCTCTACAAAATATTTTTTTTAGATGGCTGAGTGTGGTGGTGTGTGCCTGTAGTCCCAGCCACTTGGGAGGCTGAGGTGGGAGGATCACTTGAGCCTGGGAGGTTGAGGCTGCAGTGATGGTGCCACTGCACTCCAGTGTGCACCTCAGCCTGGCAAACATAGCAAGATCCATCTCAAAAAAAAAAAAAAAAAAGTGGAGGTAGAAGTCAAGGGCAGTTGCAAGATTTCATGTGTTTGTTTCCTGTGAAAAGTTGAGTCCAAAGTGAGGCCATTTCCATAGATGGAGAAGACTAAGTAAGGCACATATTTACAGGTTGGTGTATGTATTCTGAAAAAGTGATGTCAAGGCAACCTGGAAAAGAAGAGTGTGAGTTTGATAAATACTTTAGTGGTAATACCAGTAGGGTTTGGTGAGGGATGGGAGGGGTCTAATTGGACTTCCAGATGTCAAGGGCTCTAAGGCCGCCTGGAAAGTGGTGGTGGAGCGTGACTTCAGACATGGCCTCCTTGGCACAGAGGCAGCTATTTCCTCATACAAAGTATGCTCCATACTGAGATTAGGTCAGTACAGGCATATGCCAATAAATACTTGCTAAGCGCCTATAAGAGCCAGATGCCAATGCAGGAAGCTGGGAGGTCTTGGCCTGAGGCTGTCCACAGAGTCCACAGCCAGGAGACAGCTCCCAGACAAGGCTTGGCTTTGCAGGGACACTCACAGGAGGCTATGTTGTGAAGGGGAGACAAGGCTGGGAGAAGAACTTGATGCAGGAGCAACTCCCTCAGCCATTCAAGAGAGCAGTGAGCTGGCTACTGAGATGCCTCATCGTTGTCCAGTCCATGATTTTGAGGTAGTTAAGCACATTAGGGAACAAGCTGGTGCGATGGAAAGGGCTATGGACTTTCACAAAACTGGGTTCAGTCCGACCACTTACAGCTACTCAGTTTCAAAAAAAGTCACTGCAACTTCTGTAAGCCTTCTTTGAAAAAATAAATACATAAAAAGGATCTAGTGCTTATGATGCAAGGTTGCTGTCAGGATTAGAGATAATTTGTGGAACATACTGAGCACAGAACTGGACATCCATTTACTGACTACAGATAGCAATGATGATATTATAATGATGGTGGTGATCGTCATAGTGATAGTCATTAATGGTGAGGAGGATGATAATGATGGCGATAAGGATGGTAGTGATGATGATGATGGTGGTGGAGATGGTGATGATGATGGTGTTAGTGATAATAATGATGATGGTGATGGTGATAGTGGTAATGATGATGATGGTGATGATGGTGTTGATGAAAGTGATGGTGATAGTGGAATGATGATGGCAATGATGGTGATGATGGTGATTATAGCAATGATGATGGTGATGATGGTGATGATGATGATGGTGATGGTGGTGGTGATGATGTTGGGGTTAATGGTGATCATGTCTGGTGGTAATGATGATGATAGCAATGATGATGGTGGTGGTGATGGTGGTGAGGGTAATGGTGATGATGGTGGTGATGGTGATGATAGTGTTGATGGTGATGGTGATGGTGATGATGGTGATGGTGATGAAGGTAATAAAGTTAACAAAAAATGAACAGTTGCCAGCAAGTGCATCCTATCCCTGGGCAAATTGTATTGGTTCCAAGATTTGAAAAGTGCCAGTGCTTTTTACTTTATAATGTAAAGAGATTTTGCACATCCCCATGTTAATGTTATTTTGGGTGTGAATATCCCACTTGATGCCAAACATCTCAGTGAAAACTGAAAATACAGTCAAACATCAAAATGTGCTCAGACATCCAGATGTAGTGATATTCTGCCCACAAAGTTAAGCACACGTGATGGTTATATGTTTTCAGTTTTCATTCTGTCATTTGGCATTGGACTGACTTCGGCACTGTAATAATAGCTATCAAGAGGTACGAACATATACCAGACACTTGAAAAGAATTCAAAGAGAATGGCATATTGTTGCTGGAATCTGATACATTAAGAAAAAATGCAGGCAGCCTGCTCCTTCTGCATCAGGCTAAGTGGTTGTTGGAGGAAGGGATAGCATATCTGCTTGGCACAGTATCTTTTCTGCACAGATTCTTAGGTGTGATACAGTCTAAAAATAGCCATCCTCTATGCTGGGTTGTCTGGGGAATAGCTGTTGGACTCTCAGCTGCTGCAGCTACAAAAAGCAATATGCTTTTTGGAAAGGTATTAGGCCAGGGTTTTGTTCTGCCAGCGTTGCTTCAAATTGTCTCTCCTGGAACAAACAGAGGCCTGCCCTTCCTCCTTCCCAACTAAGCAGAGGAAAAGAAAAGGGAATGGAGGGAAGGCTTTCAGGCAGATCTGGACTTGGTGCTGCACACCTGCAAGGGGCACGGGCATGTGGACCAGAGTGCAGGTGTGCAGGAGAGTTGGCATACACACTAGAGAACCTGCACAACACACACACACACACACACACACACACACACACACACACACACACACGAGAGAGAGGGACAGTGACAGTACTGCTTCTAATATCCTAACACAATTATTCAAAATACCCAGGGAATTGGGACAAATCTCTGATGGGTCTAAGGTGATTTCTGCTTTTCAAAGAATATTTTAAATTGTCGGGAAAGTGTATTCATACTTTTTCAGCATAATTTTTTTGAAGAAAAACCCTTTAAACAAGTGAAAATCAAATTTATGTACTTTAATAAGATACTGAAAGTAGAGGTCTTAGCAGAGTCCCTGGCACATAATAAAAACTCACTGATGTTAGCTATCATCATCAACATCACCAACACCATCATCATCACCATCACCACCATCATCATCACCACCATCATCACCACCACCACCATCATCATCACCACCATCATCACCGCCACCACCATCATCATCACCACCATGATCATCACCACCATCACCATCATCACCATCACCATCATCATCACAAAAATCATCACCATCATCGCTATCATCACTATCACCATCATCATCATCACCACCATCATTGTCGCCATCATCACCACCATCACCATCATCATCACCACCGTCATTGTCACCATCATCACCAACATCACCATCATCATCACCATCATTGTCACCATCATCACAATCATCACTATCACCATCATCATCACCATCACCACCATCACCATCATCATTATAATCACTATCATCACCACTGTCATGATCACCATCATCATCACCAACATCATGATCATCACCACCCTCACTATCATCACTATCATCAGCTGAAGGGAATCGTTAGCTGATGCACACAGCACAGAAACGCCCAGAATGGCTGGAAAGGTGCCCTGTGGAAAACACTCATGAATGCTTATTCTCAGCTTGTGCTAGAGCTGAGTGTAATTTTTTGTGTGTGCTGGACCCTTTGCTCTGTCCTCTCTTTGTGAACATCCTGAAATTGTGGACAGAATGTGCAGCCACGACTCTGAGATGGGTGAGCAACTGGCTGACCCTTGCTTACTCACTTGGGAGACCCATGTGGAGAACATCCCTTCAGAGAATCGTGAAGGTGGCCAAACACACGGCTGATGCACCTGTGGCAGGAGTTTGGTCTCCTCAGCTCAACTCAGCGGTGGATTGATGCAGCCATCCTTGCTGGGGAGTCCTGAATGTGATTCAAGAGTGGGATTCAGGGTCTCCAGTTTCACCCCCCACTTCCACAGTGTAGGGGACTCAGGTATGGGCGTGTCAGCCACAAAGGAGTAACCGAGCTGGGGCAGGGCTGCTGCCATTGTATCTGGCTTTTACAGATACCAGGTGGACAGTATTGCCTTTTGTTCCCAGAAAGAAGCATTGGGCTCAGGAAGCTGGGCTTCAGAAGGATCGAGTGCTTTGCTGGGCTCCTGGGAAACTGTGGGCTCCACACTCCTTCTACCCGCCCAGTGCCCCGAGTTTGCCCACTGGAAGGTTCCACCTCAGAAGGTTTCTGTATTGGTCCAGAAGCATGGGGAGAAGGCGTGCCAAGTTATTGTAGGACAGGGCGAAGGCATGCAGGGGCCCATCCTGGGAAAAGAAAGGTGGTGAAAAATGCTGGAGCACGGGAATCCCAACCGGCAGAGGGGGGCCTTCCCTTCCCTTTAACTTGGAAGGGAAGTTTGCTCAGACCCCTCTTGGGAAAGAAGATTCGCCCCTTTGCTGCCCCCTCTGCTGTCATGGGTCCCTGGGTTACCCCTGTGTGCTGTGGAGTTGCATAGGATTATCTGCCAGCCAGAGGCAGAGTGAGGACAGAAGACACTTCCCAGAAATGTTTGTTAACTTAGTGTGCGTGCATTGAATATTGTCTCTGTGCCAGGCCCTGTGCGGAGAGGAGTGGCAGGGAATTTTCTTCCAGCAGAGGTTTTATCTGACCGCTATTAGTAGTTTACTACTCACCCCACCCTGGGCCGAGGCCGGGTCTAGGATCAGCAGGAGGCACCTGACCCTTAGTGGGTATACTCCAAAGTGGGGCTTCACTGACTTATAAACAGGCTTCTGCCTGAGTGCATCAACCCTCTGCTAGTCTGGATTTACCTTTTCTTTCTTGTTGTTTCATTTTTTCCTTTAATAAATAGAGTTAGGCTATTAATAGCCATGGAGAACATCACATATATTTACTGGGTTATATTTAAGGAATGCTTCTACCAGTAGATGCATAATGACTTCTAAGTTAAGCACAGTGTTCTGGAAAGAAAACTAATGTATCCTCAGGAATCCTACTATAATTTCCTCTCAGCTCTACTAGGGATAATACATATTATTACAATGTATGAACTGATATTTGATAGAGAAGATGATGATATGGAGGGTGATCATCATCATCATAATATTAACAGATTTGCACCTATGTTCCTCTCGGCTTTCTGAAGATTAGTCTATGCCTCAATTGTTTTTTCTTCTCCTGGTTGGGTGAAAAACAATATTGCTGCATTGCTGGTTGTAGCCACTGATAGGTTCTTAATGGGCATTATTTCTACTCCTTAATTTTTCCAGTAGATAAAATGATTCCCATTTTACAGGGGGAGAAAATGAAGCCTCAGGGATAGAGGAGATGCAGCTGGTGGTGGGTCTGAGCCAGGCCAGCCGGCCCAGAACTGGGTGGTCCTCCTGCAGCATGTGATGGCTCAGGGAGGGCTTGGCCCTTGCACAGAGCCTAGATCTGGAGGTGAACGTATGGAGCCAAGAGTTGTGATCAGGCTGCATGGGCACTACCCCACACCTCCAAGCCTTTGTGCAAGTTTCTCCCTCCACCAGGAATGCCTTTGCCCCTTTGTGCGTGGCCAGGTCCATCTCAGACTCCTTGTCCACTACATCTACTCTCTTGACTCTGCCCACATCGCACTATGAGCACGCTGCTCTCTCCATCACAGAATCTGCATCTTTCTCCTGGAGTTGCTAGGGACTGCCTGGGATGATGAGTGGCAGGTGCTGGTGGTAGCCTCTTGAACACCGGTGCGAGCCCATGGTAACACTATGCGTAATTATGATCATGATGATGGATAAGCCTGTAGAGGTCTGTATTAGTCTGTTCTCATGTAGCTGATAAAGACATACACGAGACTGGGCAATCTACAAAAGAAAGAGGCTTAACTGGACTTATAGTTACACATGGCTCAGGAAGCCTCACAGTCATGGTGGAAGGCAAGGAGGAGCAAGTCACATCTTACATGGATGACAGCAGGCAAAAAGAGAACTTGTGCAGGGAGACTCCTGTTTTTCAAAACCATCAGATCTTGTGAGACTTATTCACCATCTCAAGAACAGCACAGGAAAGACCTGCCCCCATGATTCAATTACCTCCCACCAGGTCCCTCCCACAACATGTGGGAATTCAAGATGAGATTTGGTTGGGGACACAGCCAAACCATATCATTCCACCCCGACCCCTCCCAAATCTCATGTCCTCACATTTCAAAACCAATCATGCCTTCCCAACAGTCCCCCAAATTCTTAACTCATTTCAGCATTAACTGAAAAGTCCACAGTCTAAAGTCTTGTGTGAGTCAAGGCAAGTCCCTTCCAGCTACAAGCCTGTAAAATCAAAAGCAAGCTAGTTGCTTCCTACATACAATGAGGGTACAGGGATTGGGTAAATACAGCCATTCCAAATGGGAGAATTTGGCCAAAACAAAGGGGTTATAGGACCCCTGCAAGTCTGAAATCCAGAAAGGCAGTCGAATTTTAAAGCTTCAAAATGATCTCCTTTGACTCCAGGTCTCATATCCGGGTCACGCTGATGCAAGAGGTGGGTTCCCATGGTCTTGAGCAAGGTCCATTTCTCTACGTCCCAGCTCTTGAGTCCTCTGCACCATGGCAAAGAAAACTCATAGCTAAATAAATACTTGCAGCTTCTCAGTCTGTATTGTCCTCCCTCTGCATCCCAAGAGTTGAATCCCCCTTCATCTGGTGTTCCCCCAACCTCAGAGCTCCTGGGCATTTTAGGGCCAGGCTGGCACACCCTGCTGTCTCCCTGACATAGGGAGAGATGGCATCTGGAGAGCCGCACAGCTGTGTGCCATTGGATCCGCCTCCCTGGGTTGAACTAGCAGCAGGCCAGCACTATAGGGGAGTGGATTATCAAATGCTCCCTGGAGAGTATAAAAGGGCATTGTTCCTTTAAACAGCAACAATGCATCCAGAGAACACTATTATCCTCTTCTTTAGGATGTAACTACTCTAGTCAAGTGGCTACTAATTGACTGCTTTGATAAATAATGTTTCTGGTTGTTACTCAGGAGTTGGCTCTCCTTGAGCTTTGCATATGGACTTCTTGGCTGAATAAATACTTAGCCTATCTTTTCCACGTGTAGATAATGTGCATTTATTTAAAGAAAGAAGATCAACATAAGCTCATTTTCCTGCAGGCTCTGCTGGCATGCTGAGCCTCCCTCTGGGGTGCAGTTAATCCTGCCCTGAGTGAGGAGCAGGTTAGGACTGCTTTGCTGGTGGACGGGGGTCTGGGCCCAGTCTGTTGGACTGCTCTTCTCTGAAGGGCTCACAAAGCCCCGGCTACCAGAACTCCACTCTGCCTCTCTATCACTCAGGACATCCAGTGAGGGTATGGTGACCACCCCAGTTAGGGTAGGCTGTAGGCAGTTGGAAGTTTTACAAAAGCAGTGATTGGAAATGAACTCTTCTCTTAATCCCCTGTCTTCTTCATCACCTTCATCTCTTCCTCATCTATATCTTCATTTTTCTCCTCTTCCTCCTTCTTCTTCATCACCATCTCTTCCTCCCCTTAATCTTCATCTTCACCTTCTTCATCGCCTTCATCTCCTCCTCCTCCTCCTCCATCTTCATCACTTTTATCTCCTCCTTGTTATCACCTTCATCACCTTCATCTCCTCCTCTTTCCTCTTCCTCCTTCTTCATCTTCATCACCTTCATTTCCTTCTACTCTTCCTCCTTCATCTTCTTCATCACTTCTATTCTTCATCTTCTTTATCACCTTCATCTCCTTGTCCTCCTTCCTCTTCAACTTCACCACCTTCAACTCCTCCTCCTCTTCCTTCTTCAACTTCATTGCCATCATCTCCTCCTCCTCTTTCTCTTCTTCACCTTCATCACAATCATCTCTCCCTCCTCTTCCTCCTTCATTACCTTCAACTCTTCCTCTTCCTCCTTTTTCATCTTCTTCTTCATCCCCTTCAACTTCTCCTCTTCCTCCTGCTTCCTCACCCTCATCTTCTTTGTTGCCTTAATTTTCTGCTTCTTCATATCTTTTCCCTCCTCTCTCTGGCAATACACGCTAGACTATTTCAATAAGATAGCTTTTAGTTCATTTGATTAAACTGGCAAAATAATTATTATGAGGAAGATGCTGAGATCTGGTGGCAGTGGTTGAGGAGTGGTGAGAGGATAACAGAATAATGTTGGTTTGAGATGGCCTGTGACCCCAAAAATGTCGAGTTCTGGGAGACATAGGTCCTCAGGAGATGTCTGTGATCCTGCAGTACCCAGGCTTCATGTTACCTTAGCCAGAGATCCCTTCTTGACTTCAGCCTCCTCTGGAGCCAAACTTGGTGGCAAGGTCTGATTTGGACTCAGATGCTCTGACCTTCGTTTTTGCTCTCAGTCAGAGCCCCACTTTCCCTCCTGTGCAGCCCCAGCCGCATCCTAGGGGCACTTCCATTCTTGCAAGTTTCTCCACCTGGCCTGACCTGTATCTTTCTGTTAAGAACGGAACAAATCTATCAACTCCCATTCATCAAGGGCAAACTATTTTACAATAAATAGAAGCTAGATTAACAGGCACAGGAAGGGGGTAAGAGTCAAAGGGGGAAAGGGATGCAACCTTTGAAAATACATAGAACTGTCAAGTGGTGATTGAGGAGTCTTGTGTGGCCTTGAGGAACAGAATAACCTCACGTGGAAAGGGATGCTTTGGACTAAAGTCAGTTTCCCTTCCCAGGGGCAGTGGAAGAAGACTGCTCAGAGAGGGACTGGATGGCCATTTTGGAGGAAGCTCAGTGGTTTAGACTTGAATCTTGGATTTAGGCCACGTGACCTTCAGGTCCACATTCAAGCTGAAACTTTATGACTCTGAATTGGAATGCAAGACTGACTTGAACCCAAATGTATGCTCAGAAATTCTGCAAGCAGCTTCATTACTGAATTACTCCATTTCTAATCTCACACTCGTAATGCAAATGGGCTTACTAAAGCTGGTTATCAGGGAAATCTAATTTAATTTCACTGTCTGATGAAGATGATGTCTAGATAGGTGCTATATTCTTGACTGGCTTTATTGAACATACTTTAATGTTAAGTGTCTTCGAATATTACATTTTCAGGTACTTTCATGGGCTGCTCTCAGCCAAGAGTTTCAGATCTGAATGTTAACTTTGGAGTCCACTTTTAGGTCACCAAGGGAGCTATGATATCTCAGTAAAGTCACTTTAGCTTTCTCAGATGCAGTTTCCTCACTTGAAAAAAATTAGGCAAGTAAGACTTGGCTGCCTCACAGGCTTACTTCAAAGTCATATATAACTGAAAACTCCTAAACATAAACAAGGGAGAGATTATTGTTCAATTTTTGTGTCTAAGGAAGCCATGCTCCGTAATCTTGACATCAGTGCAAAAACATCACTGCACTATAGTGACAAGTCAATGCTTCTGTGGACAGAGACTTTTGTACAATGGAATTCTTGCCTTGAAGGAATAACAAAAATTTATCTAGGGACTTAAAAGGCTATTTTAAAATATTCTCCATGTAAAGATAAACTTTAAGAATAATATTTGCATAGCTATTAATTTAATTAGTACATGCCTACATCAAAGCCAATGTATCTAACTAGAACCTAAGTTATTTTCCTGCATCTCAGTGTTTCTTCGATTTGAAAGTAGTCACTGTTTCCTAACTGACCAGTTTACAATAACCGTGGGAGGCACCTTGGCTCATCCTTCTAATGAGTTTGTTGGTCTGGTCTTTCCTGCTGCCAGCAACTCCTTCCATAAGGTAGGTGGTCCCTCACTCCAGCTCATAGAGAAAACTTGAAGAGCCCTGGAAAGTTGTTTGCTTCTTTGAAGCGTTTTCCAACAGTATAGAGCTCAGGAATCAGACCCTTGATGCAGATGATGCTGTATTTCCCAAGAGGTCCAGCAATCAAAAAGCTCTCTGTCAAGGTAATTTGCTTCCCATTGATTTTGCCCATAGATCAGCTCATTTACTGACTCTGCGTTTAGGTCTCCCCATGCAAGACAGCATCTGAGCCCTCCAGCCTCAGCATAACTGAAGCCTTGCAGAGCTTAACAAAAATTCTTTGAAGACACAGCAAAGGTAAAGAAGCTAGGCTGGACGCAGTTGCTCACGCCTGTAATCCCAGCACTTTGGGAAGCTGAAGTGGGTGGATCATGTGAGGTCAGGAGTTCGAGACCAGCCTGGCCAACATGGTGAAACCCCATCTCTGCTAAAAATACAAAAATTAGCTGGGCATGGTGGCAGGTGCCTATAACCCCAACTACTCAGGAGGCTGAGGCAGGAGAATCTCTTGAACCCAGGAGGCAGAGGTTGACATGAGCCAAGATCATACCATCGCACTCCAGCCTCATGACAGAGCAAGACTCCATTTCCAAAAAAAAATGGTAAAGAAGCTGCAACACCTCTTAGGCCTTCAGGCTCACACTTCTGACACCTCTGATCCCGATGACAAAGGCCAGCCTGGCTTCTGCAGGCACCCACAAGGTTTTCCTTGTTGTCCCATCCATCCAGACCCCCTCTGTGCCTCCTTCTGTGTTCTTTGTGGTAGTCACAGTGTTCTCATAGATAAGCTTCCTCCTTACCTTTTGAAGCACTTTTTGGGCAAACTTCTTTCTCTGGCAGTTGATGTTCAGGTCTGTGAAATTCCTTCACTGTCTCTTAAGGGTTTCTATCACAGCAGAGGTCTTCTTTCTTTCCTCTTTGAGACTCTGCATGGCTCCAGCCTGAAAAGAGCCTCTTCCATCTCAATTTTAGAAGAACAAAATGGAGGTGAAGAGGAACACCTGTCCTGCTGGGCTCCACTCAGGTGTGTTCCACGACAGAGAATCCCAGGTTAAACCAGGTCCTAGGTTGTGCTTGCAGAATGAGGGCTGGAGAGAAGCGGAAGTCCTGGTGGGCTCTCAGGGTCAGAACAGGGAGGTCGTGTGCTGGGAGGTGAAGCTCGGCTTTTGCTTAGGGCACTGGGGAGCCAAGGAGGATGTCTCTCTGGGCACCAGCAAGCCCAGTATGCTGGAGGCTTTCTAATTTGCATACATCCGATTTGCCTGAAGTGGCCTCCAAGCCTTGCTTCCAAAGCTCCCTGCATGCCTCTGTCTTATCATGTAAATACACATTGCAATTCTGTTTACTTGTCACCTCTTCCACTAGGCGGTGAGTTCCCAGGACAGGGTTCTAATGGGTCTACCTTCCTTCTGCTCCAACCAAGCAGTTGTTTGGCGTTACATGGCCATTTCCCAGACATTACATCATTTGCTTTTACACAATCATCTTACAGTTATAGGTGAGGAGAGTGAGGCTTTGTATGGGGGAATGATTTACCGAAGGTCAAATAGCTAATAAATGACAGAGGAAACTTTAGATTTCCTGATTTAAGTTCCATATGCTTTTGATCGCCTCATAGTTACCTCTGTGGTAGAAATTATCACTCTGTACCAGAGTTTATTGACCTTGGCAACAGTGACACGTGGGGCCAGATAAATCTTTGTTGTAGGCGGCTTCCAGGGCTGTGCAAGATGTTGAGTAGCATTCCTGACCTCCAGCACCTGGTGACCTCTACCCTCTACCCCCAAGTTATGACAACCCAAAGTGTCTCCAGACACTGCCAGTGTCCCTGAGCGTGAAAGTCACTGCTCTAGAATAACAATTTTGTAAACTGGTTATGGCTATAAAAAATATACTTATTAAAAGGTATGCAATTTGAATGTTTGAATAGAATACAGGAAAAAGTATTTCTTTTTACCCTATTCTGCCCCAAAAGGCTATGACTCACACCTGTTGCTTGTTTGTATTCACAGAGATGTTCATGCATATACAGCCCCCCACTCACTACACTTCATTCTGTCTCTCTCTTTTTTTATTTTTTATTTTTATTTTTTTTTTTGAGACGGAGTTTCACTCTTGTTGCCCAGGCTGGAGTGCAATGGTGTGATCTCGGCTAACCGCAACCCCTGCCTCCCGGGTTCTGATTCTCCTGCCTCAGCCTCCCAAGTGGTTGGGATTACAGGCATGCGCTAGCCCGCTTGGCTAATTTTGTATTTTTAGTAGAGATGGGTTTCTCCATGTTGATCAGGCTGGTCTCGAACTCCTGACCTCAGGTGATCCACCCTCCTCGGCCTCCCAAAGTGCTGGGATTACAGGTGTGAGCCATCGTGCTCGGCTACACCTCTGTCTTATAAAACCTACACTCTTCTGCATCTTCTTCTTTTTTTAACAAATGATTTGTCTAGGAGATTTTTTCCCTGTCATTATATACATAAAGGAACAAAATTATAGCAAAAAAGTATTCATTAACATCTCTGTTATGAAGAGTTTTACCTATCAAAAATGGAATTAACTATACTTAAATGACTTTTCAACATCTTTAGAATTAATCATATGATTTCTCGCTTTTCATCAATTAGTATGGTGAGTCATGTTATTTGATTCTCCAGTTATTAAAGCATCACTGAATTCCTGGAAAAAACTCTGCTTTGCCCTATTGTGGGGTTCTTTTATTTTGTTTTGGAGCCTATTTTCTGATATTTATGGTGCTTCTAACATATTTACATGGCTATTGTATTCATAGGTGAGATTAGCATCTTTCTTGTGTTTTCTTTGTACTGTTTTGGTTTTATTATAATTCCACCTTTATAAAAGTGATCTGGAAGATTTCTTCCTTTTCTCTGTTTTCTGAAACTGTCAAAGCAATGTCATAAAAATGTGACGTTACAGAGTTTAGAGAATCCGTCTTTGAAACTGTCTGGACCTGGTCCTTTTATGGGTTTGCTCTTCGACTTTATATGTTTAATTCTATATTTTTACTTACATCATCAGCTTAAATATTATCTTTTGAGCCCAACAACAATAATATGGAAACACCAGAATATGCTTTTCCCACTTTCCACCCTAAACAACTCCTTTCAGTGGGCTTCTTTCTCTCTCTTACCCTATCACTTTTATTGGTTATATTACTTCTATATTGACATGATTTATCATATTTGCCTCCTCTTATAGAGCCATAATTCCCGCACTTACTTTGGTCTTAAGACTGCAATGGAGCACATTCCATTTTTACGTCCATTCTTTTGTTGCGGTTTCTCTCCCTACCCACCAAAATTATATTCCTTGATCTTTGAATGTACAAAAATAGCTGTCTTCTGCTCTGATATCTGAATGTTTTCAGTTGAGAAAAAACATTTTTTGAAGATTTTGTAGGAACGATTTTTTGAATAATTTTTGGGAGAAGGCTGAGGCTAGCTAGAATGTTTATTTTCCTTTACGGGTGTCTTGGTATGTTTTCCTACATGCTCAAAGGATTCGTTTGTGATTATTAAACTCCAGTAATTTTACTAGTCTAGTCTATATCTTGGTGTTGATTGTTATAGATGGTCCTTTTTCCTTGGAATACAGTGAGGCTTTTTGTCTTTAGATTAGAGTTTTATTTTATTTCAGAAAAATTTTCTTGAATCAGGTCTGTGTACTATTTCTCTCCTTTCTTTAGGAACACAATTATGCTCTGGCCTGGTCCTTTTTTGTTTTTATTATCTATTATTTCCTCCCTAATCATCTTAAATTCTTGGCTTAGTTCAGTTTCACTTCATGTTGTTTTCTCGGCCATATCCACTGTGTGCCTCAAACCTATTCCCAGGAGTGTCTGTTTGTTTTTGTGCTGCTTCCAAATTGGCATTCATTTTGGTGATGGAAACATTTTCCCCCTCAACTACCTCTCTGAGTTCTATGAGCCACAGTTTCATTCACCTTTTCGTGCTCCTCCATGGGTTTCCTGAGCAACCTGAGCTCTGACTTAGCTCTTTATTCATCAGGTTCTCTGAATTCATGGTCATTGGTCAGGTAATGATTCTCAGGCCTTCAGCGACACTTCTACGACAGCATTTCATCTTCCATTTGCTTCCCTTGTTCCTTCCTTTTTTCTTCTTCTTCTGCTCTGTGTACACCCTGCTCAATTCCCGTTGTGAAAAACGAATCATCTTTTTATGAGGTGAGTCCTGTTGAAGGGTGACCCACTCCTCCTGATCATCTCAGATTTTCCTGGTGTTAGCAGAGGAAATCCTGTAACTTGGGAAGCCTCTCATTTCTGGGCAAGCAGGAAGATTTGTCACCTGGGACTTTACAAGCTGCTCTTGGCCAGAGATTCTTTAGGAGGATCCAGGTGTGAGGCTGTTTGATTACGTGTGACTTGGGTACAAGGGAGATGAAGACAGGGTGACTTAGGGACCTACACACAGGCTTCCGAGCCCTGTTTCTCATCTGTTTGTTTCTTCTCTTCCTTCTCATAACTTGATGAACTTTATCTCTTTTTTGGTAGGAAAACAAGTTTTTATAGAATCAGTCTTCCTTCCTAAATTAACAGCATCCATATGTTTTAAATTTTTTTTGTACTTAAAATATGCTAGTTCTTACAACTCCAAAAGACATTTTTCTTAAGGTTTTGATATTTACTATGGTTTTAAATTTTTAAAAAAATTTAAGCTGTAAAAACCCCTAATTCTCCCCTAGTGAATTGGCTGCCTCTGATTGAACACAGGGAAAGATCCATCTGAAGGGAAATGAAACAATTGGAAATCCTGGTTAATATCTTGGAATTCTATCCCTCTAAATTTCCTTCCTATTCTAGTATTTTAAAACCAAAGTGGAGGTAACTTTACTCTTCTGCTTTTTCTTTTTTCTGGTTTTTTTTTTTTTTCCGAGATGAAGTCTTGCTCTGTTTCCCAGGCTGGTGTGCGATGGTGTGATCTCGGCTCACTGCAACCTCTGCTTCCCAGGTTCAAGCGATTCTCCTGTCTCAGCCTCCTGAGTATCTGGGATTACAGGCACCCACCACCACGCCTGGCTAATTTTTTTTTTTTTTTTTTAATTTTTGGTAGAGATAGGGTTTCACCATTTTGGCCAGGCTGGTCTCAAACTCCTGACCTCAAGTGATCTGCATGCCTCAGCCTCCCAAAGTGCTGGGATTACAGGCATGAGCCACCTCGCCTGGTCTCTTCTGCTTTTCTTACGGAAGGAGGGGTCAGAGAGGCAAAAGGCGGCTAAATGAGAGTACAACTGGAAACAACACTTTTGTTCCTGGAGTTGAGGTGGTGGGGATGATGGATGACAGCCATAGGATGGTAGCAAAGTTAGGGCAGAGTCAGTGGCCTTTAGATGGTGGGAATGATGATAGTAAACCTGATGTTGAGGGTGCTGAGGGTGAGAAGAGTTGAATCATAACATGCACCCCAGCTTTGTGCTTTATCCTCAATGAAAACTCTGCTTAAATGTGCAACGTGTTTCTGAGACTGTCAACAACTCCCTAATTGAAAGTATCCACTGGCAGCCTGAGAAAGTTCAACAACTCAGGAAAAGCCATTGTTATGGCTTGAATATGGTTTGGACCCACCAAAACTCATGTTGAGGCTCCATCCCCAATGTGGTGATGTTGGGAGATGGTGCCTTTAAGAGGAAATTAGGTCATTAAGAGGAATCAATGCTTTTCTCAAGGGAGTGAGTTCTTGCTCTTGCAGAACTGGATTAGTTACCATGATTAGTTACCATGTTATAAACCGAAGCTGCCTTTTGCATTTCTGTCATGCGATGCTGTCTGCCATGTCATGACACAGGACGAGGCACTTACCAGATGGAGCTGCCTGATCTTGAACTTTCAGCCTTTAGAGGCATGAGCCCAATAAACCTCTTTTCTTTGTAGATTACCCAGTCTCAGGTGTTCTGTTGTAGCAACAGCAAATGGACCTTTAAGACAGCCACCACTAATAAAACTCCAGTGACTGCCCAGGAGAGGATGAAGGGGAAAGCAGCCCTCTCCAAAGATTCCAAGCCATAAGCAGACCTCCCATTCATCACAGGACGTCAAGGGCTCTGTGATATCTTGGGCTGCCCTAATGTTGTTTCAATATAAAAAGGGATTAACCTGCAGCGGGAATCCTACTTTACACTGCTTGTGAACAGGCGGCCATAAACTATCCTTTATAAATTGGTATGCAAGGAATTAAATATGATTGCCTGTTGAGTTTGGGCCCATAGCTAATGAAACCATAAAATATGTCATTGATTAGAGGAATGTTTTCAAAAGGTTAATTAGTTTGTTTTTCTTTTGTAATCAACTATGGAGACCATAAAGTTCAGGAGAAAACACCAATCATCAACATGATTTCCTAAGACTCTTGCTCAGGAATACTCCACCTCAAATATCCCAAAATACACACCCAGGTGTTCTCTCTGCCATCTCCAGGGTGGACTGCCATGATAGGTGATGAACTAGAGTCCTAATATTTATGCATCCTAATATGTGTGAGGTTTTGTGAGGAATGATAATAGAGGCCATGCAATGCATGGCTTCTTGCCCTCAGGGAATTCTTTAGAATGTTCAGGGTCAATAGTGCCACAATGTGAAAAATAAACAACACCTGTTCCAGTGGTTGGAGGGAGGCTGAGAATAATTCAGCCAGTGGTAGTCTAGGAATTCATGATAACAAAACCCAAGGCCACTCCTGTACCATTGATCAAATAAATGTTAATTTCATGGCAGAAATATGTCAAAGCTTTTTGAAGTAACAGAAGTTTCTGTGCAACAACCTTTGAAACTTGTTGTTGTTAGTTCTGTGGTGAGTCTTATTTTCCAGATGATGACACTTTAGCATAGAAAGGTTCATTACTTCACTGGAGTCACCGAGTTCTTAAATGGTACAACTGGCACCCAAATCTGGTCAGGCATGCCCCAAGGCATGTACCCACTGTGTGCAAGATGCAGTGTTCCAAGCCATGCTTGAAGAGGGAACAGCGTCTAAATAAACTGTATCTGCAGAAAGCAGCCCTGGAGGAGCTGCTCTGGGAGGGTAGCTGATCTCGTTAGGACCTATATTAGTCTGTTCGCATGCTGCTAATAAAGACGTACCTGAAACTGGGTAATTTATGAAGAAAAGAGGTTTAAGGGACTCACAGTTCCACATGGCTAGGGAGGCCTCACAACCATGGTGGAAGGCAGAGGAGGAGCAAAGACATGTCTTACATGGTGGCAGGCAAGGAATGTGTGCAGGGGAACTCCCACTTATAAAACCATTGGATCTCGTGAGACTTATTCACTACCATGAGAACAGTGTGGGGGAAACCAGCCCCATGATTCAATTATCTCCACCTGGGCCCACCCTTGACTCATAGGGATTATTACAATTCAAGGTGAGATTTGGGTGGGGACACAGCCAAACCATATCAGGACGTGCCCCAGTCCTGTGTGCTATGAGGTCCTCAGGTGTGGATGGGCAGTAGGTTCGTTATGCTGGCAATGCAGATTAGGGACAACTAATGATATGATGTGGACTCTCGTAGGTCAGATCCTTCTTCCCAGAGACAGCAGAAGCCACTGAAGTTTTTATGTTGCCTTTCTTGGTCCCAAGGGGGAAGGAACATAGGAGGGCCCAGACAGTGGCAAAACAAGCAGTGTCTCTGAGGAGAGAAGGTCAGGAATATCAAGGCATGAGCTGATCAAACCCTGGGCTCGGACTTCAAATCCTTTGTGGAACAGAGTGTTCACATAAAGACAAAAACAAGCCAGGCACGGTGGCTCATGCCTGCAATCCCAGCACTTTGGGAGGCCGAGGTGGGTGCATCACCTGAGGTCTGGAGTTTGAGACCAGCCTGGCCAACATGGTGAATCCCTATCCCTACTAAAAATACAAAAAATTAGCCGGGTGTGGTGACAGGCATCTGTAGTCCCAGCTACTAGGGAGGCTGAGGCAGGAGAATCGCTT
The DNA here is from genome assembly GCF_029281585.2 of Gorilla gorilla gorilla. Classification (NCBI taxonomy): domain Eukaryota; kingdom Metazoa; phylum Chordata; class Mammalia; order Primates; family Hominidae; genus Gorilla; species Gorilla gorilla. Next base: position 45,685,615 of record NC_086018.1, read on the forward strand.
GAACCTGGGAGGCAGAAGTTGCGGTGAGCCAAGATTACGCCATTGCACTCCAGCCTTGGCAACAAGAGCGAAACTTCATCTCAAAAAAAAAGAAGACAAAAACAAATACAAACAAATGTGGCAGCAATCATAGGAAAGAGAAACACAAAGATAAGGATAAAAGAAAAGCTAGCAACATGGCTGATGGCTGGTTAGACATGGAGAATGTAGGAGTAGTGGGCTTTGACCTTGGTGGCCTGAAAGAGTGCAGGTTACATACAACAAACTCCTGTTCTCAGTGAGGGTGTCATTTGTCTATGGCAGACTTTATAGGAAGGAAACAGAATGCTGGAAGGCAGAAAAACTCAAGGTAAAAATCACAATGATTCTGATGATTCTGATTCTGATGATAGTGGTGGTGATGGTGATGGTTGTGTTGATGGTGTTGGATAATGGTGGTGTACACTAAATAAATTTCAAAGCATGGCCAGGCGTGGTGGCTCATGCCTGTAATCCCAGCACTTTGGGAGTTTGAGGCCAGAGGATTACCTGAGGTTGGAAGTTCGAGACCAGCATGACCAACATGGAGAAATCCCATCTCTACTAAAAATACAAAATTAGTAGGGCGTGGTGGCACATGCCTGTAATCCCAGCTACTCGGGAGGCTGAGGCAGGAGAATCGCTTGAACCCAGGAGGCAGAAGTTGTGGTGAGCTGAGATGGCGCCATTGCACTCCAGTCTGGGCAACAAGAGCGAAACTCCGTCTCAAAAAAAAAAATTCAAAGCATGGTTCCAACCAACAGTCAGGAGGATCTTATAATCTAGGAAGCAGGCAAAGACATCAAGTCAATCACAATGGCAAGTACAAATGGACCAGAGACGTCCAACTGCACCAGGAGTTGGACATTGGCCCTGTCTCCTGCTGCACCCTTTGTATATATGAAGGGAATACATGAAGAGCCGCAGGCATCATTGATTAGGGTTATGACAGGGGAAGGGAGCTTATGGTCTTTGGGTCATTAGAGTAGCAGCCTAGGCATCTCCGCACCCAAGAACAACACTCTGGCCTATTTCCACAGGTTCTGAAAGTACAATATGCCTCTTATAGCAATAGTCCAAATCTTATGTTCTGAGACCCCTTCCACTGTCCAGTAAGGCACCAGGACTTTTCCAAGGATACACAGCCGGCACGTGCAAGGACTCCACAGATGCTACTGTCTAAATACATAATGGCCTCTGGATCCCACTGGCTTCCGGGTGCTGGAGACTCACAGGTTAGTGCTGGGGGTGGGTTATCCACAGAGACCCCAAGGGACAGCCCACGGCACCCGCCACCTGCTTAAATCCTTTGCTCTGTGTCATCCTCAGACCACCCAGTCTCAGCTATGACCTGATGCAATGTCCTGCTCTTTTTAAACGCTGGACACTTTTATATTACACATCTTTTTTTTTTTTTTTTTTTTTTGAGACAGAGTCTCCCTCTGTCACCCATGCTGGAGTGCAGTGGCATGATGTTGGCTCACTGCAGCCTCCACCTCCAGGATTCACAGGGTTCAAGAGATTCTCGTGCCTCAGCCTCCCAAGTAGCTGGGATTACAGGCACGTGCCACCAAGCCCAGCTAATTTTTGTATTTTTAGTAGAGACATGGTTTTACCATGTTGGCCAGGCTGGTCTTGAAATCCTGCCCTCAGGTGATGTGCCCACCTTGGGCTCCCAAAGTGCCGGGATTACAGGCATGAGCCTCACACCCTACATATCTTACAATTACCTGGGGTTTAAAGTATTGGGGGGTCTCATGATGCCGACACAACAGCTTCATCCCTGTCTGCAGATCTCACCTCTGTCCACCACTAGAGTTAGGGGCTCTGGCAGGTGGTGTTGGGTGCCCCGCGTGAAGCAGTTCCTGCTGCCTGGCCAGTTGAGTCCAAGTCTGTAATGGAGCCTGATGGAGAAGACGCTTTCTCATTGTGGAGGATCTGTTTCATCTTCTGGCCCCTCTTTGTTCCTGTCCTTGGAGTTGCATGGGGTCATTTACACATGGAGGCCACTTCTAGGCATGGACAGCAGAAGCGGCTTCATGGCTACACTGCTGCTTGCCAGACAGGCCTGTGCCCAGCATGGCTAGCATGTCCCCACCGAGGTTGGCACACCAGGCCCTGGGAATGACACAGAGGATGCCTGGGCTCCCAGCCACTGGGTGACATCCCACAGTGTCACAGTGGTGTGCCTCTGGGGACCTGGTGTGCCTTCCAAGCCAGCCATAACGGTCGTGCTGGCTGAGGGCTTGCTTTCTCTGCACACAGCTCAGGAGGATTCAGGCTTGAGAGTGTCTGACCAGGCAGGAAGGTTTGCACTTACGTGTCATCACAGAGCTGAAGTTGAGGCAGTGACGGGCTCCAAGTGTGTGCCCTGTGCACCAGCCCCTCTATGATGGTGTGGGCCTGCATGGTCCAGGGTCATTCTAAGTAGCCACGGTCAGAAGGTATCAACTGGCTGCAGCCGTGGTGACCGTCTTAGATTGTTTGTAACACATATGATCATATGATTATTAATTTCAAGCCCGCCTCAAATTCTAAAAGGGATGACCTCTTCAAGAAACCATGCTAGGGTGTGATCCTCAAGCCAATACACGGAGGGCCGTGTCCCCCTTTGTTGGACGTTCCATTTTTCATGGATGATTGCTGCCTTCTGGCTTGGGGCTGGACGCCCTTGGATGTACCCACCTTATTTAGACATCACTGGCATCCCCATCGTTAGTTTGGCTGAAGATTCTTAATTTATAACCCATCTTAAATGTCGTTATTGTTTTTGGGGGAATGGAGAGGAGTGTTGGGGGTTGTATGAGGCTCCTAGTGCTTGGGAGCTGTCAGTTGTGACAACTTCCATCTGTGCGAACAGAGGTTGGAAGCAGGTTTATACTGGCTCGTGTCATACCTCTGCCATTTTCCCAGAACAGAGAAATAGAAAGTGAAAGAACTGTGTTCAGAAGAGAGAAAATGACAGACTTAAGTTGATCAGTGACCAATTAAGGCAACACGGGAGTCAGGGGCCCTCTTTAAAGAACCCCTCGCTTCTGCAGTAGAAGCAGCTGGAGATCAGGCCCTCGACGTGGTTGTGAAAAGGGAGGACTTGAGAGAAGACAAGAGTATCAAACCTCAAGAGTCTCCTTCCCCTGAGGTCGGGGCCCTGATAGGGAAGGCATGGGATGCCAGGAGCCGGGAGGGGATGTCCAGGCAGATGCTGCAAAGCGTCTTGCTCCCCTGAACGATGGGTCGCAGAAGTGCTTCACTCCCCTTCCCGGAAGACAGAGGAGGGCCCCATTGGTTGGATATCATGCAGAAGCCTCATGCGTGGGCTTACCACATGAAATAAAGGGTGCCCAGTTAAATCTGGATTTCAGATAAGCATCGCACACTCATTTAGGATGAAGTATGTTCCATCGTCAAACGGTAATAGGGCTGGCTGGTAATAACAGCTCCATTCCAGCAGGATTGTTTCTCTGCCCTTTGGTTCTTCCTTCACAGGCTGCTCTCATGGTTGTTCTAGAAGCTTCATTTAAGCTAAGTGATCCTTATTAAGAAAATAAAAATGTAATAGTTCATTGTGCCAAGTAGCATGCATTCAATTACTCTTGAAGCTACTGTTATACACATTTTCTTTGGTATTTTTTCCTTTTCCTTTGATGAATAACCAGCTAATCCTCCTTGCCCATTTTTCAATTTGGGCTATTATTTTATTTTCTTGTAGTTTTTTTAAAGAGAAGTTTATGTATGAAGGACATTGTCACATATTGTGATGAAATTTTTTGTTTTTGTTTTTTCTCTGAATTCTGTTAGTGTTAATTTTCTAGCAAAATTTACTTATTTTTTTACCTTTATGCAGTTTAAGATATAAACTTTTCCTACAAATATGTTTGCTATTCTTTCTATTTTGCTCTTAAAGACTTTGCTTCCTTTGAGATGAGGTCAATAGTGTCCTATGCTTTGTTCTATTTTAAGTTTCATGATTTTATTTTATTTTATTTTTGCTATCAGAATTTTAACCTTCTAGTAATTTTGTTGTGCGCTATGAGTAAGGCTTGGCTTTTGTTTCTATCGAAATGTTTAAGCATCAAATTTTCCTTGCTGTTTATCAAATAAACCATCTCCCTCCCTTGAAATTCTACATTTACTTAGATCTGGTTCTGGGAGATTTATTCCTGTCTGTATGCATCCTCGTCCCACCCACCACTACATTGCCACAATTGTTTTGAATAATAATACAACTTCTTATTTGACATGGAAATCTCTTTTCCATTACTCTCCATCCCCACCCCTACTTTTTTTTTTTTTCAGTGTCTATCAGCTGTTCTTGGCAATTTATTTTTCCAGGTAAATTTGAGTATCCTTTTGTCAGGTTGTAGAAATAGTCTGATAAGGTTTTGATTGAGATCGTATGAAGTTGGGAAGAGTGTGTCTGGGTTGGGCCTGCAAGCTTTGCTGCGTCTGTGGAGCATCACCGGCCTTCTGTGCTTGGTGTGGCTGCTGGAGGCAGCTGGGGCAGTGCATGCCCCCTCTTCTCCCTTCTGAGACTAGCTAGGGTTCCCCTCACAGCAGGCCCCTCCATGTCAGTGTGAGTAGGTGCAGGAGTGGCCTGGAGAGCCCTGGACCCCCAAGCCTCCAGACTTTCTGTGGCTCCATTCTAGGGGCAGAAGCTACCCTGTGGGCCCCTGCTGCCATGGCCTGCTCGTGTCTCCTGGATTTAGGGCATGAGCAAGCAGGTGACCCGGGGCTCATCTTCTTCTTTCACAAACATGGTAGGTGTTCTACGTGCTTTATGCGTATTTTATTTTATTTTTTTATTTTTATTTTTTGAGACGGAGTTTCACACTGATCGCCCAGGCTAGAGTGCAGTGGTGTGATCTCAGCTCACCACAACTTCCGCCTCCTGGGTTCAAGTGATTCTCCTGCCTCAGCCTCCAGACTAGCTGGGATTTCAGGTGTGCACCACCATGCCTGGCTAATTTTTGTATTTTTAGTAGAGACGGGGTTTCACCATGTTGGCCAAGATGTTCTTAATCCCCTGACCTTGTGATCTGCCTGCCTCAGTCTCCCAAAGTACTGGGATTACAGGCATGAGCCACCGCGCCTGGCCTATTTATTTATTTATTTATTTAAGATGGAGTCTTGCTCTGTCACCCAGGCTGAAATGCAGTGGCGCAATCTCAGCTCACTGTAACCTCCTCCTCCCAGGTTCAAGCAATTCCCCTGCCTCAGCCTCCCGAGTAGCTGGAATTACAGGCATGTACCACCACACTCAGCTGGTTTTTGTATTTTTAGTAGAGACGAGGTTTCACCATGTTGGCCAGGCTGGTCTCAAACTCTTGACCTCAGATGATCCACCCGCCTTGGCCTCCCAAAGTGCCAGGATTACAGGCATGAGCCACTGAGCCCGACCTTTATCCATATTTTTAGAGGTTAATCCCAGCAGCACTCCTGGTAGAGAGCTAATAACCCATGATGACTGATGAGAAAACCGGGGAGAAGTTCAAGTACGTCCAAGGTCACCTGGCTGGAGGCTGGCTGACCCAGAACCTAGACCTGGCCTGTCTCTGAGGCCATCTCTCACTTGCTGTATTACACATTTGCATGGAGTGCTGGGCCATCAGGAGTTAGTCAGATTCCATGGACAGCTCTGCCTATAGCTTTATGTGGTTACCTGCCAGAGCCAGGATGGCCGGGCTCCCTGCAGTTGGCTGCTTTTCTTGGATTGAATGTACTGATCTCCCTCTTGTTCTGAGTCTCAGTTGACATCCACGCAGTGTCTCCACCCAGCCGAATTGTCTCATCAGCAAATGAACACCCTGGTAGGGTTTGCATCCGGCAACCTCTGAGCAGGCCTCACTCTCCCTATGGGTTGGTCCCCCACTCTGTTGTGCCTGTGTCTTCACCCAAGATTCAGTGAGAACTTGGGCCCAGTACTCTGCGTTCCTGACCTTCAAGGGCCTTCTGTTACTTCAGATAACGGGAAGCTGCCGTTTCTGTGAGAACTCCTTATCACTTAAGAGAGCATTTTTTCTGTTTTCCTAGAAGAGTCTTCAAAACCCAGTTTCCATCTCCCACCCACTTCTCTTTCTCTAAGAGACTTTGACACACAGGAGCTTTGAAGAAGAAAGCTGCCTGTTTCTTGGGGATGGAATTTCTTAGTCTGAGCTCCATGTACATCTTCCGTGAGATATTCTTACACATTTTTTATCACTGCAGTGATGTTAAGTATTCAGTCTAGTGAAACCTCTGATTTTTATTAACTTTTCTTCTTTTTATTTTGAAGTAGGTGTCAGATTGGGCATGGAGTAGGAGGGGGGTGCTTTTCCTGGGACAAGATGAAGTTAACTTTGGGCAGACTCCTGCATTGATAAGCTCACAGCTAAAAAATTGGCTCCCAATCCCCTGCCGTCTCCAATCATTGCAATGCAAATTCGATAGAAAAGAGCTGCAGGGGTCCCTGGCAGCTGAAAATCAGTCTGCATTGAAATGGGAATAGATGCCACCACCTAGGTATTGGAAAGCCAAGTTCCCAGGCTGAGGAAAAGGGAAAATTCCCTTCTCTGTTAAAACTGTCAAATTACCCAACCGAGGGGAGATGCCAGTCTCTTAGCTTGTCTCTCTTCAAGCATCTGCAGGGGCAGGCGGCCAGTTGTTTTTGACCCAGCACCCCTGCCCACTGCTCACAGATGCCCAGCCAGCTCCGGCCACCTGCCCTCCTTTCAGGGAAGGAGAAGGTGGAAAGGTCAAGTTCTGCTTGAACAGCCCTGAAACTTCCCTGTTTTCTGGCCCTCCCAGCCAACACTGGTGGAGAGGAGGCTTCCCCTGCTGCTGGAGCTCACCCCATGAATAAATAATGAGCAGGTGGATGATTCCATCCTGTTAGCTTCAGCTTCTGCAGCTTCCTGACAAACAGAACTCTGATTGTGATGGCAGAGTTTTTGTTTTGTTTTTGAATTTCACGTCATTAATATTTTTTCTTTCTAAACTTACTGTCTTTGAGAGTCTTGATGTTCAAAGATTTCTCTGTGAATCAATTTATAGGATACATAATACAATCAGAGGCTGAGAGCTGGGAGAAGCCTCTGGAATCAGCCAGTCTGCTCCCACAGTTAATAGATCAGGAAACTGAGGCCCAGAGAGAAGACGTAGTCTGCTCAAGGTCACTCACAGACTCAGAGGCTAAGTTGCAGCTTTTTAGAAATGTCAAGCATGTCTTCTGATCTATCATAATCCATCTGTCCATCCAACCATCCATCCATCAATCAATCCATCACCCATCACCCATCATCCATCCATCCACACACCCATCCATCCATCCATCCATCCATCCATCCATCCATCCATCCATCCACACGTCCATCCATCCATCCATCCATCCATCCATCCATCCATCCATCCACACACCCATCCATCCATCCATCCATCCACACACCCATCCATCCATCCATCCATCCACACGTCCATCCATCCATCCATCCATCCATCCATCCATCCATCCATCCACACACCCATCCATCCATCCATCCATCCACACACCCATCCATCCATCCATCCATCCACACGTCCATCCATCCATCCACACACCCATCCATCCATCCATCCATCCATCCATCCATCCATCCATCCATCCACACACCCATCCATCCATCCATCCATCCACACGTCCATCCATCCATCCATCCATCCATCCACACACCCATCCATCCATCCACACACCCATCTATCCATCCATCCATCCATCCATCCATCCATCCACACACCCATCCATCCATCCACACACACATCCATCCATCCATCCATCCATCATCCATCCATCCACACACCCATCCATCCATCCATCCATCCACACACCCATCCATCCATCCATCCATCCATCCATCCATCCATCCATCCATCCGTCCACACACCCATCCATCCATCCATTCATCCATCAGTCACACCCATCTATCTACCATTCATCCATCTATCAATCCACACATCCATTCATCCATTCAACATTCAACATTCAACATCCATCCATCTGTTCATCCATCCAACAACCGAGAGAGGTGTGCTGTCCCTGTGATTGCATATGGCTAGAAATGAAAGGCATGAAACTATATATATATAAACTATATATATATATGTATGTATACCTTCCATTGGTGTTTCAGGGACTCCAGGAGAGAGGATGAGTGAAAGTCATCTAATTGGAAGCCATTGTTGGCTGGGGGTGGGGGTGAGCTGGGCTGTGCATATGCTATAGGCACTGTAAACCTCAAGTAAACAAAAGGGTCAGAATCTAGTTTAAAGAGAGCTCATTCAATTGCAAAGCTGAGGATGAGCCACCCGGGAAACACAGATTCCAAAGAATGGAAGTCAGTGTTCCAAAGTGCAGAAGTTTGGGATTGCATACATAAACAAAGTTCAGGGAAGACTACCAGAATTTCAGTATCTTTCTATATAAGGTTAAATGTATAGTTACAACAATCTGATTAGTTGAGGTGGTCTTTTTCTTTCAGAAAAGGTATATTTAGCATTCTACACTGAAGATGTAATGGTTATGGGGTCTTGAGCATCATCTGGGCTGAGTTGGGTACAGGGCAATAAAGGAGGCAGTGAATCCATAGCAAAGTCTTGGATTGGAAGGGGGAGGCCTGGTACAAGAGCAATGAGGAAGATAATTCATCTCTCCTCATTTATAATCTAAGAAGCAGAATTGCAAACATGCTACATAACTCAGTCTCTAGGGCTTAACCTCTCCCTTGGCATAATACATTTAGAGGGTCCTGACATTTTATTTTCCACACCTTATGGAGGTGGGGGTGCAGTTAAGGATGAGTGTTACTGGGTAGAACAGTCAGAGGATAAAGCTGGACTGAGAAAGCTTAAAGAGGAGGGGCTTTGGAGCCATACCTCTGAGGAGGGGCAGGCTTTCCAGCAGGGCTGGAGCTCAGAGCCATCAAAACATCCCTCTGAACAGTTAAAAATAGGACTCTCCTGCAAATATGGAATGAACACTCCTCAAAGATTAACTTACCTCACTGAACAGGGAGCTGGCAGGAGGGTGAACCCCACTCAAAGGAGAATTTGAGGAACAGGTGCTTACACCGTAAGCCAGGAAGGTGAGCTGAAATCAGGTTGCTACGTTAAAGGCAAAGCTGGTTGCTGTCCTCCAGGGCAATGAAGTCATCGCCTGTGGGGTTATCTTCTTCACCAGGTAGAAGTCATTTGCATCTTTGCCAGGCAGAAATCCACAGCTTGACAAATAATTTCAGAGTCTGGGAACGAATCAGTAGGAAAGAGCAGTAGGAAAGGAGCTTCCCTAAAGAATGAACTCTCGCATGTGTGGGCTGCTAGACAGTAGCCCCGTGTGGCGTCGGAAGCCATCCTTTTGCTTATTTGCAAGTCTTGGATGATTTTTTTTTAAACAGAGGCAGGCTCTAGAGTTGGAGTGTCATGTTCACATCCCACCTTTGCCTCTCGCAGGTGGCTGTGGGACTACCCCTTCTTCCTGCTCTGAGCTGGGCTTCCTCATCTGAGGATGAGTACAGGGGATGGGGCCCGTCATCATGTATACATCATAGATCAGTCCCGAAGATCGAATGAAGTCTACATATGAAGTGGTTGGCCCAGCCACAACTCAATAAATGTCAGGGGTAATTACAACAACATTTGAATATTAATGTAGGCAAGTCTCAGCATCATGAAGACTTTAAATAGCTGCTGGCTTGAGGCCAAAGCTACTGAAAAGGCAGTGATGGGAGAAGGGCCATAAAAGGCATGGATTCCCATTTATAGAATGAATCAATGAAAACTCAGAGCTGGTGGGGGAGGCAGCCACCATCTCTACTTCAGAGACTGCGGCTTCTGGCAGCAATGCTTGGTTTGAGCAGGTTTGAGTGGTCAGATGTGTGCTCAGCAGGACATGGTGGGCATCTGGGAGATGAGGTGGAGCCAGAACCCGCAGAGTGTCAGGGCAGAGGCAGGCAGCAGACCAAGCGAGGTCCATGGGGCTGGGTGGCCTTCCTACCACCTGTCCTATCTGGGCTGCACTCGCAGGGAGTCTTTGTCCTGGGACCAGTGGTTGCTCCTGCCTCCAGGGCATGACAGCCTCCAGGACAGGGCTTGCTGGGCATTCTGGGCTCTGAGTGGCAGCTCCAGGTCACCCTCGCCATCCGTCGGTGTTTTTGCCTGCCAGTTCATCTCTCAGCCGCATGCTGTCTGGCACTGGACTGGAGCCTGGCCATCTTGTCCACTCAAATCTCTGTGATGTGGAAGGCAGCCTGTCTATTCCAAGCAGCCCAATGTCCCCCAGATCCTGCCAGCATCTCTGAAGAGCCTCACCTGAGGCCCTCGGTGCAGGAGTGCCGATTCAGGCTGCCTTGATGGCACTCTGGATGCAGGGAAGCCGAGTGCCACCCTTGCTGATGGGCACCACGCAGTCCTGCTCTCACCCACGTGAGGAAAGCAAGCCCAGCTCCTCCCTAATGTGACCTCTTCCCTCCATGCCTGGAGCCTGAGACTCAAAGCAGGGCAGAGCTGCCCAATCTGCCTTCCCCCTGCCCTGAGGGGCAGCTGCCATGACTCTTTCCATCCCACAGGGCAGACTGGGAGAAGCCTGGTTCTTGCTTCCCCTCTCTTTGAGCCCACAGCCCTGGACCTAGAGGGTACATTCATCAGGCAGCCCTCTTGGTTCTCTTCCCACTCACCTGTAAACCCAGGTGCTTGCTGGCTCTGGCAAGAGGACCCTGGCAGTCTTGGTTCATTTGGGCAGCTATAGCAAAATACCACGAACTCGGGCCTGGAAGTCCAAAAACAAGACACCAGGCAGGTTCAGCATCTGGTGAGGGCTTCCTGCTTCCTTATGTGCTATTGAGGTTTTATGGTATTGATTTTAATTGCATAAAAAGGAAGAGGGCAAAAGAGTTGGGATCAAACGTCAAAGTCTTCCAAATGTGAACAGCTACACACAGACTCTCCTGTGAGCACAAGGCCTTCATATGGGCTTGTTATGAAGGCTGCTCCTTACTGGGCCATCCTTGTTGATCCAAGCAAGAGTGATGTCCCGGGAAAGGACAGCAAGGGGATGAGGAAAATGCAGATGGCTGTAGCTCTGTCAGCCTTGGGAAAGTTGTTTGTTTTCCTGTTTCCTCATCCGTACAATGGAGACTGTGATGGTGAGAAGTTAGTGCAGTGGCTGCAGGGCTGAATGTGCAGATGCACAAGACCGGAACCCTCCCATGGTTCTTCTCTGTGCCTTGGGCCCACTGCTCAGCCTTGGAGCTGCTTGGCTGCTTCCTTCCTGACTTCAGGAGCTGGTGCCCCAGGACGCTGCAAACAGAGCCGCAAGTGCTCAGGGGTGCACAGTTGGCTCTGTGCTGAACAGGTCCTTCTTCCTCTCATAGCTTCCATTTCTTCATCCTTCAGATGATTCTAGGACTTGGCCAGGATAGCCTGAATGTTTCCATCAGCTTGGCTGATGCTTGGGCAGGCTTCTTCCTGACTTGAGGCCCCTGACCTCCCTTTGCTCAGAGCATTGCTTTAGAAAAATTGCGGTTGTAAGTCTCTCTCTGGCCCTTTGAGATGGAAACCTTCTACAACCCAGGAATGTATTTCTCAAGGACCTGGAAGTGGTTCCTTCAAAACATGATCATCAGGAAGATGGTGCCCCCAACTCCCAGTCCCTGAGGGAGGGGAGCCTGATGTTGATGAGAGGTGATTGACAAACACACACAGCCTGATCACATCAGCCCACCTTCCCCCACTGTCCTCTAGGACTTTACCCCTAGCTCATTCCAAAGCTTCAAAACCCTCCTACCTGTTGTTTCAGTGGAATTGAGTTCAATCTCTCTCCCAGGTTGCAATAGTCTTGGATAAAATCTTCGTTGCCTGTTTAACTCTGACCAGTACATTTTTTTTTTAAGACTCCACCATTTAGTGTTATATATTTTTTCAGGTAAGTTACATAAGCTGTGCAGCCTCAGTCTCTTTTCAGCCTTCACATATTTGCTCAAAGCATCTGGGCCACCCTCTTCCTTCCCCACCCTCCTTTCTAAACACTTCCTTCCCATTTTTCAGTGTTCTTCTGCTGATTTATCCCTGCCCAGCTGTAGTCAGTGACCCTCCTTTCCCTTGACTCTAAGCCTGATGAGCTTCGCTCTCTTGTTTTGCTTCTGGGCTGCTCTTCAGGCACAGAGTCGAAGTTGGGTGAACTCATGAATTTATGGCTCCCCATTTTCAAGTCCAGCCCTGGCATATATACAAAGCTCCAGGGTTGTCTTACTGCCTATCCTGGGTTTATTTCAAACTCAGTATGGGAAAGAAAGCTTATAATTGCCCCCTCATCCCCCAAGACACCACTTTCCCTCCTTATTTTTTCTGCTTCTCAAATGCCTATTTTTTCTGCTTCTCAAATGCTTCTCAAATTCTCTGAGCCCTGACTCAGCAAAGTGGAGCCAGTCTTTGTCTCCACCCGTATCTAATCCATCTTTCCCCTCTGTTAGGAAAAAGTTCACTCCTCTCTATTTATATGTTGAAAGTCTAGCTTCCAATGTGACTACATTTGGAGACAGGGCCTTTAAGGAGAGAATTAAGGTTAAACATGGTCCTAAGGGTGGGGCTTAACCTGGTAGGATTGGCATCCTTATAAGAAGAGACATCAGAGCTCTCCCTCTGCCACATGAGGACACATTGAGAAGGCTGCCACCTGAAAGCTGGAAAGAGTGCCCTCATCAGGAACCACAGCTGGAATGTTGATCTTGGACTCACCAGCCTCCAGAACATGGGGAAATAACCACTCAGTGGTAATTTGTTATGCAGCCCTAGCTAACATATACCCACATTTCCCATTGGTCTTGCTTTCTCTTCCTAATGCCTCCTAACTGTGTCTCTCATGCACATAATGAGTTGGTAACCAAAAGCCACACAAGAAGCCCTACATAAGTGGTACCTCCTACCGTGTAACTACTACCACTGTTTATCTATTATTTATTTCTTCATTCATTTTTTTGGTGCTGCAATATACATAACAAAAAATTACCATTTTAACTGTTTTTGAATATATAATACAGTGGTATTTAGTACCTTCACGTACAACCATCACCACCATTCATCTCCAGACTTTTTTATCTTCCCAAACTGAAACTCTATAGCCACTAAACACTAACTCCCCTTCTCCTCCACAGCCCTTAGCACCCACCATTCTATTTTCTGTCTCTGTGAATTTGACTCCTCTAGGGACCTCACATAAGTGGAATCACGCAGTATTTGTTGCCTACCTCTGAGCAGTTCTCTCAGAGAACTGTTGTGCTCTCCTGCAAAACAGTTCTTAAAGGGGGTGAAGCTTTTGGGTGAGATTGCTTTTCTCCCCACTCCCCACCCAAGAGTCCACAGATGGTTCAAACGCAGGTTTCTCAACGTGTTTTCTTTACAGAGTCACTGTCTCAGTATGCTGAGGGGCTGAGCTCCTTGAGGGAAGGGGCCACATCATCAAGGGAGAAAGAGGTTCTTAATGACTGTCCACTACAGCCTCAGTTTTCAGGCAGAGCTCAATTTGCTGTCTTGAGTAACACTCATAGAAGCCCTGAGATGCAGGTACTGTCAGTCCATTGCAGGGGAGGAATTGAGGTTAAAAAGTGTCCAAGATCATGTGGCCATTCAGGGCCAGGTCTGTGCCTTCAGTTTCATGAAGCATTTGGAGGGGCCGGAATGACCCATCTGTACATCTGCCCAGTTCATGCCTGATACTTTATGTGAATAAGGCAATGGAAGGTGCTGGGGTTTTCAGAGGATGAAGAAATATATAGAATGCTGTATTAGTCTGTTCTCACATGGCTATAAAGATACTACCTGAGGCTGGGTAATTTATTAAGGAAAGAGGTTTAATTGACTCACAGTTCCACATGGCTGGGGTGGACTCAGGAAACTTACAATCATGGTGGAAGGTGAAGGGGAAGCAAGGCACTTTCTTCACATGATGGCAGGACAGAGAAGAGTGAGTGAAGGAGGAACTTGCCAAACACTTATAAAACCATCTCATGAGAACTCACTCATTATCAGGAGAACAGCATGGGGGAAACCGCCTCCGTTTTCCAATCACCTCCCACTAGGTTCCTCCTTCAACACCTGGTGATTCAATTCAAGATGAGATTTGGGTGGGGACACAAAGCCTAACCATATCAAATGCCTCACTGAGCCTTGGCAGAGTCCCATCCAGCTCAACGTGCTGAGCAGTTAGGTCAATGAGGAGGCATTTGGAACAGGCTGGAAGCTTCCCTGTGTGACAGTGGCCTTTTCTCTTCTGCAAAACAGGCAGCTGAGGCGGGGGAACCCTAAGGGCTCATTGAGATCATGGATTTGCCCTTTTATGCATTGATGGATCACCTGCTGCCCACAGCGTCTGTATTTGGTGCTGGGATGCTGAGGTATGGCCATGAATACTCTCTGGCAAGGAGAGAGGCATGGGACCCCCCAGAAAGGTGCCCAGTACATGGGCAAGCCCTTTGCAAACTCCTGGAACATGCACATCTGATGGATGATGTTCATTCCGAGTTCAGGCAAACATTCCTTGTTCTGCTTTCCACTTTCACTTGAGCCCCTCTGAGTACTGACTTTTGTAGTTACAGCATCTTCCTATGTGTGCTCTTTCTCTCTCTCCAAGCCTCCTTCTTTATGCATTTTTAAAGGACACTGAGATCTTCAAACAGAGGCTGCCACTCTAAGCAAACAGATCCCGAGCCCTGGACTCTGAAGCTTGGGCCCAGTTCTCCTTTTCTCCGGGTTTCAGATCCCACTGTGAAGTGAGGGGTAAGTACCAGGTGGTCCTCATGGTATCTGCCTGTCTGATTCTGCCCTTGATGGACATCAGCCCTCAGTCACAGAACCAGTTTCCAAAGAGCCATCTGTGTCTGCAGGGCCCTTCTGATTCAGGACCCGGGGAAGCCAGGGGCATGAGCATCGGTGCCTCTTCTCTATTTCAAGGACCCTTCTGGGTGTAAAGTTCTCTGAGATGCCTTACATGGATTCCAACCACTGCAAGATAACCATCCTGTAAGTATTCTGATTGTCTTTCTTCCTCTCTGATAAGGTTTTAAAAGTAATAAAGGAAGATGCCCCAAGGAAACAAGATAACGGGATTAAAGTGAGAAAAGGAGAGAACAGCCAGGCAATGTTTCTGAGATGCTCTTGATGACCTGCAGGCAAATCCTTCCTTTTAATTGTCACTAAAGGGATTATACAATTTCCTCCTCAGATGTAAAGTGTTATGGCCAGCAGATCGTAATTGAAGTGCATTCCAGAGGGAAAGACAGCGGCTTAGGTAGGCCTTAGAGAATCCGTCTTGGGACGAATCCCATTCTCACACTCCTGTAACATCCTTATCAGAAGGCTGGAAGACCAAGCTGGGGCTGTGGGACTAGGAGTAATTAAAATACCTTTCATTGGAAGATTCTATAATGCCTTCTGCGCAGTGGAGCATGGTTACCATCCGTTCCTTGGCCCTCCTGTTGGGAGCCATTGGAAAGGCAAGAATTCTTCTCTGTTGGGAGAGTGTTCAAAATGCAGCTTGACTGTGGCTGTGTCCACACACGTAAGGTCCAAGGCGATTTCCCTGAAGGTGAGGGCAGGAGAACAACCCTAGGAATTTTTCGGGCAGGATGAGGGAGAGATGGAATGAAAGAGTGGATGGTGGGGCCAAGGCTGAGGAGCATAGACTAATAGTGGTGGGACCAAACATGTTGGAAGAGTGTAGGACTTGTCTGTCTATTTCTGCGGCAAGAAATTTTCAGAAAATTAGTGACTTTAAATTATATAGATTTACATGCAAAATGGGTGGTCAGGGCTGCATTCCTTCTGGAGGCTCTGGAAGAGGACCCATTTCATTGCCTTTTCCAACTTCTAGAGGTCGCCTGTGTTCCCTGGCTCATGGTCCCTTCATCCTCAAAGCCAGCAGCATGCTATCCTCCAATCTCTCTCAGACTGACTTCTGCTTCCAAGGACACATCTCTTCCTCTGATCCTCCTCCCTCCCTTGTGTAAGAAACCTGATTAGCCTGGACCCCCCCCCCCCAACCCCCGGATAACCTGAGATCAGCTCCCCATCTCCAGTTCCTTAATTGCACGTGCAAAGTTCCTTTTGCCATGTAAGGTGACATGTTCGCAGGTTCCAGGAATTGGGACACAGACTGGGACATGGACTGAGACGTAGACTGGGACGTGGACTAGGATAAGGACTGGGATGTGGACATCTTTGCAGGGCTGTTCTTCTGCCCACCACAATGACCATGGAGAAGCCAGTAATTAGGATGTCACAGAGTCTGCGTTTAAAGGGAGACCCTGGGTAGGGGCAGAAAGGAGCTGAATCACCAGAGCTTGCTTTCTTTTTAAAATATCGTGGTAAGATACTGTTAAAAAATTAACATAGTCACATTAAAACTTTAAAGGGTTTATGTCAGCAGAAAGCTACTCATGAATAGGGCAGCTCCAGACCCCAGCTGGTTGGGGGTTCTGCTGGAGGGGCTTGGAGGGAAAGCTTTTATAGGGTGAATGTGGAAGCAGAGCAAAGAAATTATTTAATTGGTTAAAGTGGAGCAGTCCTTTCATTTGAACTCTCCAGCCAGGGGGAGTTCCTCGTAATAGAACTCATGCTTACTTGGCTGCCTGTGATTGGCTGAGCTTAAGTTTCTTTTTTTGTTTGTTTATTTCTTTCTTTCTTTCTTTCTTTTTTTTTTTTTTTTGAGACAGTCTCACTCTGTTGCCCAGGCTGGAGTTCAGTGGCATGATCTCGACTCACTGCAATCTCGCAATCTCTGCCTCCCAGGTTCAAGTGATTCTCCTGCCTCAGCCTACTGAGTAGCTGGGATTATAGGTGCCCGCCATCATGCCTGGCTAATTTTTTTTGTATTTTTAGTAGAGGTGGGATTTCACCATGTTGGCCAGGGTGGTCATGAACTCCTGGCCTCAAGTAATCCACTGGCTTCGGCCTCCCAAAGTGCTGGGATTACAAGCATGAGCCACCGCCCCTGGCCTTAAGTTTAATTCTGCTTATGTAAGAACCCAAGGCATTAGGGTACTCTTAGTCTGAGGGCCTCCCTTTTAATTGTTTTAACAATATACAAAACATAAAATGTATGGTATCAATCACTTTAAAGTGGCTGAGCAGAGAGGCATTAAGTATGTTGGCAATGCTGGGCAACCGTGAACATTACCTAATTGTAGGATATTATCATGTCCCTACAAAAAGGAGTTCCACACCCATTGGCAATCACCCCTCATTCCCTCCTCCCCCAGCCCTTGGTAACCATCTATCTACTTCTCATCTCCATGAATGCGCCTATTCTGGACAATTCATGTAAATGGAATCAGGCACTATATGGCCCTTTGTGTCTGGCTTATTTCACAGAGCATAACGTTCTCAAGGCTCAGCCACACTGTAGCCTGTGTCAGAACTTCATTCCTGGCTGGGTGCTGTGGCTCACACCTGTAATCCCAGCACTTTGGGAGGCTGAGGTGGGCAGATCACTTGCAGTCAGATGTTCAAGACCAGCCTGGCCAACATGGTGAAAACCCATCTCTACTAAACATACAAAAATTAGCCGGGCGTGGTGACACACATCTTTAGTCCCAGCTACTCAGTAGGTTGAGGCAGGAGAATTGCTTGAACCTGGGAGGTGGAGGTTGCAGTGAGCCGGGATCATGCCACTTCACTCCAGCCTGGAAGACAGAGCAAGACTCTGTCACAACAAACGAACAAACAAACGAACAAAACTTCATTCCTTTTTATGGAGGAACACTACCATATTTCATTGTATAAATATACCACATTTTGTGATACACCACTTGGGTTGTTTCCACTTTTTGTCTATAATGAATAATGCTGCCAAGAACACTCCTATGCAAATATGTATTTAAACACTGCTTTTGAGTCTCCTAGGTACATGCCTAAGAGTGGAGAGTTGGTCATACAGTAACTCTGTGTTTATCATATCAAGGAGCTGTTGTCATATTCTTTTTTTTTTTTGAGAGAGGGTCTCACTGTGTCACCCAGGCTGGAGTGAGGCAGTGCCATCACGGCTCACTGCAGCCTCGTGTTGTCATATTCTTGATAGAGATTACATTATTTAACCTCAGAACAGCCCTTGGCCCCAATTACCTTGGACTTACCTGGCATGAGATCATGCTGGGTGGTAAGTGTGGGTGTCTCTGATATTTAGAGATAAGGAAGCAGGGGGTCAGGAAGATGGTATGGTTTGTCCAAAGGGTTGCTGCAAACAACAGCTAAGGATGCTTTTCCCTATTGGTCAAGACCAATAGATCTGAGTTGGAACAACAATAGAAGGTGGAAGGAGCTGAGTCTGAGGCCTTCATCTCTTTACAGAAGTAGAAGATCAGGGCTTGCGAAAACCAGGGGCCAGGCTGAGGGCTTGGGAGGCAGGAGGAGGGCTGAAGCCCCTGCTGTGAGAGAAGGGATGAGGTTGTGGCCTTGGCAAGGGGTGGATCAAAGGACCCACTGTCAGGGGGTTTTAAGGACCATTGATGGCTGGCCCTGAGAGTAAGTGGAGAACCTGTTGGTGGCTTTCTCCAACTTCCAGGACAGCAGGGCCCCCTGGATTTGGACATCGCTGGCCATGTGCACCCCATGCTTGTGTGGCTTGAGGCACCTGGCTGTGTGGCTGAGCTTCCTTCTCTGTCAATCGCTCCCTCCCTCCCCAGCTCCACTGGGCTCGAGAGCCCTGCAGGCCATGTCCCTGACCTTCCTGAGTGGTGCCTCTGTGAGCTGAGCGTGAGGCTCACAAACTCACATGAAGGTGGGCTGGAGGCCTTGCCAGGCGTTTGGGGTTTCACCCATGGGATGCTGCTTGTTTGCTGATACCACTAAGCAAATGAACAATTGAGTTCTCTGAGAGGGAAACAGTCCAGACAAAATGGTGCATGGCTCACCCAGGATTCACGCCACACCCAGTGTCGCCCCAGCAGCGGGGGGCCTGGGAACCACTTCTGTGTAAGGAGCTCAAACCTTCCCCTCAAAGTGGCTTTCCAGAGGGCCAGGCTCACCGAGTCATGGTTTGTCCTTATTTCCTACAGATTCTATTGAAAGAAACATGACATAATGATACCACAGCAAAAGCCAATCTTGCTCCTTTTTAAAAAATTAAAAACAAAACAAAACAAAATTAAAAAACAAGAAAAAACACCACCATAGGATGTCCACCCTGGGAGACTAATTCTAAGAGAGAAGCTCTGTTCTTCCACTGCTAATCACTCCAAATAAATACCACGACTGAGCTTGTCAGAGAAGAGAGAGCAGCAACAGCCTTGCCCACAGGTCTTCTCATCTGCATGAGAACAAAGTGGATGGCTCAGAAAGACAGAGACACTCTTCCATCCAATATGAAATCCCATCAGAAGTGCAGAGAGGCCTCCAGCTGCATCCACCTCCAGGCCCCACCCAGCCTCCTGTCCTGAGCAGCTTTGGATGAGATCAGGGGCTCATGAGCCATGCAAAGCCAGCCCGGCATTCCTGCCTAGAACAGCCATGCTTGCATGTTTCTGTACATTTCGTCCACGGTCTTCTTGTCCACAAGTCTTAGCCGGCCTATTTCCCTTCTCCAGAAACATAAACATGGTATTTGTAATTTTATTATCACCAAGGTTGCATTGATGAGAGGCTTTCTCCTTGTGTGTCGCGGTTCAGGAGCCAGTTTGAGGGGCCCAGGCCCTGAAGCAGCCTTCTTAGGAGGGCAAGCCTCTTTTTGCGGAGAAGATTCCTGGGCTGGCAGAGTGTGTGGTGTGGTTCATTTCATGTGCCAACTTGCCTGGGCCATGGGGTGCCAGACAGCTGGTGAAACATTATTCCTGGTGTCTGGGAGGGTGTTTCTTAATGAGAGCACATGTGAACCCACAGATTGAGTCAAGAAGACCCCTCCCTAGTGTGGGCGGGCATTGTCGTCCAATCCACCGTGGGCCCTGGTAGAACAAGGAGGCAGAGAAAGGGTGCATTCTTCCTCTCTGAGCTGGGACATTTGTCTCCTCTTGCCCTTGGACACCTGTGCTCCTGGTTCTCAGGCCTTAGACTCTAGGACTCACATTATTGCCCTGGCCCCCATCCTTGCCCACCCTACCCAGTACTCGGGCCTTCAGACCAGGACTGAGCATGCACCTCCTGCTTTCCCGGGGCTCCAGCTTGCAAATAGCTTATCCTGGGACTTCTCAGCCTCCATGATCCTGTGAGCTGGAAAGGGAGAAACAGACCAGTGGGCTCTGTATAGTAATACAGAAGAGGGCTGGGCACGGTGGCTCATGCCTGTAATCCCAGCACTTTGGGAGGCCGAGGCGGGCTGATCACCTGAGGTCAGGAGTTCGAGACCAGCCTGACCAACATGGAGAAACCCTGTCTCTACTGAAAATACAAAATTAGCCAGGTGTGGTGGTGCTTGCCTGTAATCCCAGCTACTCGGGAGGCTAAGGCAGGAGAATTGTTTGAACCTGGGAGATGGTGAGCTGAGATCGTGCCATTGCACTCCAGCGTGGGCAATAAGAGCAAAACTCCATCTCAAAGGAAAAAAAAACAAAGAAGTAATACAGAAGAGAAGATTTCCACGTCCCTCAGAAAATCTCTTCTATGTTATTATATAGAGCCCACTGGTCTGTTTCTCTGGCAAACCCTGACTCATCCAGGGCGGCCTATGCATTTTCTGTAAAAATACCTCTTTAGTTACAAATAAGCACATAGGTCTGGTACCCTGCATGTTGTCCATATTCAGTGAGTATTTATGGAGTTGGACATCAAACGAAAGTAAAAGGCCTTTTGGATGAAGATTCGGTCATCAGCAGTATTTTGGTGGAAGGACTGTAGCTTCGCTCTGCTGTTGTGATGGAAACACAGTGATGTATCTTTTTCTCCACATCACAGACCTTCTGGGCAGTGGGTGGGAACCTCAGTCTTTCTAGCCGTTCAGAGCCCGCCTCCACAGTTCATCGGGGTGAGGAGGCTCCAGTCCTTGCTTTACCAGAGATACATGTCAAGGCCTGGCCCTGCCTCTGCTCCAGACCTGGCAGAGGGAGGTCTCCCAGTGACACCCCCTCTGGGACTTGTTCCCCCGAGGCAGCGGCACATCTGATCCCCTCCACGGTGTTCCCGGTTCTAGGGCGTTGCTATAGGCTTCTGCACTGGATCTGCCATCTCCACCTTCTCTCTGCACAATGGGGCGTCTTTGCAGGGCTCTGGTGAGTGTATGAACAGCTGACCCATGTGCTCTTGGACTTTCTTTCCTCGATTGTTCTGGCGTCTTTCCAGGGCATCTCTGCAGGAGCCTGGTACTCCTTGCTCACCATCCTGATCACGTTACCTCCTGTGTGACCCAGGTGGTAAGAGGGCAGCAGAGGAAAAACCCCTGTCCAACAGAGGAGAGAATAGTGCCAGGGAGGTTAATATTCTCACTCAGGCTCCTGCAATAATTTGATATAAAACATGTGTCTGGATTCTGGGCATCCTCCCTGGTTCTACCACTGCACTACATGGAACTGATTTTATTTGAGTGTTTTCAACACCCCATTGACTGACAGCCATGTCTCTTTAATCCTTCATTTTTTTTTTTTTTTTTTTTACTTCCTCAGTTTCCAGGGATTGTGGGATACAGAGATGCATCAGGCACTTCCCTCTCCTCCAGGACTCAGTGGGAAGAGACTGTCCACTGTGGGAGGCCACTGAGCTCCTGGTTTGATTATCCAAAGTCAGGGGTGTTTGTTAGAGTCGTACATGGGGGAGCAGCTGCAGCAGCCCCCAAGGACGACTCGCCCCAGCCCCTTTGCGGGGGCTGCCTTGGCTGGTGACACTCCCTGTAAGGGAGGAGCCTACTGGGCTTCTGTATACACAACTGATTCTACATGAGACCATGCTCACACATGTGTTTTTATTCACACAGGCCCAGAGGGTCTGCAGAAGCACGTCCTCCCCTGGTGTAGGGGCTAAAGAGGCACTGTGTGCCCAGGAGTCACGACTTCTGCCACAGCACACCTCTTGACCCCCAGGGTATCAGGGTGGCTTTAGGGCGGAGTTGGCCTTGAAGGTCTTCATCACAAATCCATCCCCCTCAAGGCACCATGATGGTTCCATGGCATCTGTCTACACTGCAGGGTTGGGAAAGTAGGATTGGGCGGCTGAGAGGCACCACCAGCAGAAAAGAATCTGTGTTGCAGATCGTAATGACACAGCATGACAAATGACAACAGTCGCAACAAGGGCAAACAGAATTATCATGGTGATGACACCTGGCATTCCTTGTTTATTTGATCCCAGGGATTGCGTTGACCACATCACATGGTGTCACCATGATGCTTTCAGTACCCTGGTTGACTGCTTTTGTCCAGTGAAAAGATGATTCAAGGGTCACTTAGGAACTTACATTTAAAGAATATTATTTGATGTATGAAAATTACACATTAAAAAATGACTTCCTTATCTCTTTGAATTCAACTCTGATTAATGTTTGATCCTATTTATAAACTTAGACCATGAAATTCCCTCAAGTATTTTAAATGGAATTAATATATGTAATATATTTGATTTTCTTTTTTTTTTTTTTTTTGGTATTTCAATCGTCTGGCTAGCAAACAGAACTTCCAAGCATTTAAACAGTGCTTGTAAATCTAATAAGTTAAGCTAACAAATATGAAGCAGCTTTAATTCTCTAGATTTTAATATACTTTGTGAGCTTAGTAACATTTTCCTATTCTTCTTAAGATAAGCTTTTTTTTTTTTAAACTGGAAACTAATATTAAAGGGCACAATGGAAAGTGTAGGGCTGGAATGAATGAATGAATGAATGAATGAATGAGTGATTTGTGGAAAGAAAATACACTCATGTTACCAACTCAAGACAAAACTGTAATAACCCAGAAGCCTCCCTTGTGGTCTGCCCCAGACATTACCTGCCAAAAGTTTCTGCTATTTTTACTTATATCACTATAGACATTTTTCCCTAAACTTCTGTAGATAGTATCACTCAGCCAGCAGTCTTTCAAGTCTGGCTTCTTTCAGATACTAGTGTATTGTAGCATGCTCTAAGGCAGTGGTCTCCATCCTTTTTGGCACCAGGGACTGGTTTTATGGAAGACAATTTTTCCAGAGACCGGGGCTGGGGTGGGGGTTGGTTTCAGGATGATTCAAGTGCATTGCATTTGTTGTGCATTTATTTCTATTATTATTACATTGTAATATATAATGAGTCATTCTATAATTTATTGTAACATAGAATCAGTGGGAGCCCTGAGCTTGTTTTCCTGCAACTAGGCGGTCCCATCTAGGGGTGATGGGAGACAGGGCCAGATCATCAGGTATTAGATTCTCATGAGGAGCATGCTCAACCTAGATCCCTCACATGTGCAGTTCACAATAGGAGTCACGTTCCTATAAGACTCTAATGTCATTGCTGATCTGACAGGAGGCAGAGCTCAGGTGGACCAGTAGCGTTCTGTGGCCTGGGGGTGGAGGCCTCTAAGACACGGATTGTGGCTATAAGATGAATGACAGCCATAAGGCCCACTCTGACATCTCTCGGGGCCGATGCACTATGTATCACTTAGCAAGATGCTGTAACCTGGTCTGGGGATTTCCAACCCTGGTCTGGGGAATTACTGGGTCTCCATGACAACAGGACCTAAAAAACCTGGTTGCCCTCCTCAGCACATATGCAACCTTCTTGAACCTTAAAACCAACCTTACTCTTACAAGAACAGCTTAAACTCCCTTTATGAAAGAAACACCTGGTAACTGACCCAGACTGAAGGGCGACATCTCCCCTGGGGAACGTGGTTCACTAGGACCATCCAAGACCCCTGAATGAGGCAAGTATGTCTGTGACATTCACTCATACTGTTGGGCAAAGCACTGGTTCCTTCTTTTCCATTGCCAGACAGTATTCTACTGTGGGAATCTACTATAATACATGTGTGTGTCCTACTGTTGGTGGACACTTGAGTTGGTTCTGGTCTTTGGCCATTAGAAGACTGCTTCAATGATGTACATGTCTCTTGTACACATGTACAGATTTCTGTTGAATAGATATGGATATGTATATGTTTGTTTTTGGTAGATAATGCCAAGCAGCTTTCCAAAGTTATGTGCCAATTTCTACTTTCTTTTTTTTTGAGACAGAGTTTTGCTCTTGTCGCCCAGGCTGGAGTGCAATGGCGCGATCTCGGCTCACTGCAACCTCTGCCTCCCAGGTTCCAGTGATTCTCCTGCCTCAGCCTCCCGACTAGCTGGGATTATGGATGGCCGCCACCACGCCTGGCTAATTTTTGTATTTTTAGTAGAGACGAGTTTTCACCATGTTAGCCAGGCTGGTGGCTGGTTAGCCTGACCTCAGGTGATCCACCTGCCTCGGCTCCCCAAAGTGCTGGGATTACAGGCGTGAGCCACTGTGCCCGGCCACTAATTTCTACTTTCAAAAGCACTGTCTGGGCCATCTTCACAACCTCACCAACTTGGGATGGTCAGTTTGTAAAATTTTGGCCACTTAAGTGGTTATATACTCATAATTCTTTGTGGTTTTAAAATGCTTTTACCTGATGATTAATAAAACTGGACATCTTTTCATATGTATTGGCCATTTTGATATCAAATTTTATGAAGTATCTGTTCAAGTCTTTTGCCTACTTTTTATTAGGCTATTTGTCTTCTATTAAGAAAATGGTCAGACTGATTTTTATATATTAGTCATTCACATTGCACGCATACTGCTAATATTTCTTCTGTCTGTGGTTTGCCATTTTACTCCTTTAAAGTTATCCTTTGATGAAAGAAGCTCTTATGTGATGCTTAGAGGTCCTTAATTTTAATGCAATCCATTTTATTGATCTTTACTTTGTGGTTAGTATTTTGTTGTGTGCTCTTTAAGAAATCTTACCCTTTTCCTGCGGTCATGAAGATATTTTCCTAGATTTAGCATTTTTCCATCCACACTTTGGCTATGACCCACCTGGAATTGATGTTTGTGCATGGGGTAAGTTAAGCATCAAGGTTCAGGTTTTTCTACATGATACACATTTTCCAAATGCCCCAACAAAATTTAAGTTATTTCCTCCCTGCACTGCCATGGCACCTTGCCAGGTTTGTGACTGGCCATGTGGGGTCTGCCTCTGGACTCTGTTATGTTCCAGTGCTCTGTCTCTCCTATGCTTGTTCCACAGTCTTTTGTGTTAGTTTGTTTTCGTTTTTATCTTTTGGTACATTATTATTGACTAAAGTCCATTGTTTACATTAGGATTCATACTTAGTGTTATACACTCTATGGATTTCAGCAAATGCATCATTTCATATATTACAGATCATACAGAATAGTTTCACTGCCTTAAAAAATCCCTTTTGCTCCACCTGTTCAACCCTCCCCCTCTCTCTGAACTCCTTGCAATCACTGATCTTTTAAAAAAATGTAATTTTTAGGATTATGGTAAATATGCATGAGATAGATGTAATCATTTTTAATTGTAAAATTCAGTGGCATTAGGCAGTGTTGATGTAAAGAGTCAAACTCTGTAAAATATTTAAAGAGATTTATTTTGGGCTGGGCATGGTGGCTCACGCCTGTAATCCCAGCACTTTGGGAGGCTGAGGCAGGAGGATAACCTGAGGTCGGGAGTTCGAGACCAGCCTGGCCAACATGGAGAAATCCCATTTCTACTAAAAATACAAAATTAGCCAGGCGTGGTGGTGCAGGCCTGTAAGCCCAGCTGCTCAGGAGGCTGAGGCAGGAGAATCACTTGAACCCGGGAGGCGGAGGTTGTGGTGAGCCAAGATCACACCATGGCACTCCAGCCTGGGCAAAAAGAGCGAAACTCCATCCCCCCGCCCCACAAAAAAAGAAAAGATATTTATTTTGAGCCAAATGTGAGGCCCATGATGTTTGACACAGCCTTAAGAGGTTCTGAGAACATGTGCCCAAGGTTTACAGCTGGGGTTTTTACATTTTATGGGGACAGAAGTTACAGGCAGACATCAATCAATAAATGTAAGCTGTACATTGGTTCAGCCCGGAAAGGCAGGACAATTGAAGCTTCCAGGTCATAGGTGGATTCAAAGGTTTTCTGATTGGCAATTGGTTGAACGACTTAAGTTATTATCTAAAGATCTGGAATCAATACAAGGGAATGTCTAGGTTAAGATAAGGGGTTGTGAAGACCAAGGTTTTTATTATGCAGATGAAACTTCAGGGAGTAGGCTTCAGAGTCAATAGGTTGTAAGTGTTTCTTATCAGACTTAAAAAGGCGCCAGACTCTTAGTTAATTCTCTCCTGGATCAGAGTAAAGACCTGGAAAGGGAAAGGGATTCTCTACAGAATGCAGATATCCCCCACAAGAGACAGCTTTGCAGGACCACTGCAAAATATGTCAAAGAAATATATTTTGAGGTAAAACACTTCCATTTCTTTCAGAGCCTGCTATTTGTCATGTGATGCTACACTAGAGTAAGGTTGGAATTTGGTGTCCTATTGCTACAAGGAGTCTGTTTTTTCATTCTTCAGATCTCTGTCTTCATGGTAACGCTGGTCTGTTGTGCCTGAACTCCAAAGGGAGGAGGGTAAAATGAGGCACGCCCAACCTTCCACTTCCTCTCATGGCAGGTTTCTTTGGAGTGCCCTTGGCCGACGGCAGGACCCATCAGTCAGTTGGAGCGCTTGTAATTTTATTTTTGGATTACAGCATAGTCACATGGTTATGAAACCATCACCACCATCCATCATTCACAGAAACTTTTCATCTTCCCAAAGTAAAACTCTGTACCCATTAAATACTAACTCCCGATTCCCCCATTCTCAGTCCCTGGCAACCACCATTCCACCTTTGTTACGGGCGGAAGGTATCTTGAGTTACCGGCAGTGAATCCATTCGGGTCTGCAGCGACCTCAATTCTTGCCTCCCCAGAAAAAAGAATTCAACTGAGGGGCATAAGGCAGAAAAGGACAACAGGCAAGCCTCAGAGCTGGAGTGGAAGTTTATTAAAAAGATTTTAGAATAGAAAAGAACACTTGGAAGAGATCCTAGTGGGCGACTTGAACAAGTTCCTTGCTTAACTGTGATCCTAGGACTTTATAGGCCGGCATCTTGCATCCCTTTGCTATGATTCTTCCCTTAAGGTGGGCTGTCCACATGCGCAGTGCGCTCCTTACCTTGGGAAGTGAGCATGTGCAGTGTGTTGGGGAAAATGTACGCATGCCCGTTTGAGGATTTCTTCGCTTTTCCAGTGGTGTGCCCCGGAAGGTCATCCTCCGCCATTTTGTCTCTTACTGTGCATGCCCAGGAAGTTGTTTCTCCCTGGCACTTGTGTTCAATTATCACTTTAGTGCAATAGGTGTGGACATCAGGAAATGGCCTCTCCCTGGCACCAGCTGCCAATTTATCGCTTTTAGAGAGGCAATGTGACCACTGCTGAACCATCACCTGACATTCGTAGTGGGTGGGGGAGAGCCTCTCCTGCCGCCACTCATGCCTGTCTAACTACCTATAACACTTTCTGCTCTATGAATTTGACTATTCTAGGGGACCTCATGTGAGTGAACCATACAATCTTTATTCTTTTGTGGTTGGCTTATTTTACTTAGCATAAATTTTTCCAGGTTCAATAACCAACTTATAGTTATGTGTCAGAATTTCTTCATATATTTCGACAGTTTGTTAGTAGGTGTGTAAATGTTTACTGTTATATCTTTTTGCTGTATTGAACCTTTTATTAATATATATTGTCCTTTGTCTCTTGTAAACTTTTTTGATTAAAGTCTATTTTGTTTGATATTAGTATAGCTGTCTTATTCTCTGTTGATTACTATGTGCATGGAATATCTTTTTACATCCTTTCAATCTATTCGTGTTTTGGGATCTAATGTAAGTCTCTTATGGACAGTATACAGTTGGATCATGCTTGTTTTTATTTGTTTATCCATTCTGCTCATCTCTTTTGATTGGAAAGTCTGATCTATTTTCATGTGGAGTAACACTGATAAAAAGGAACTTACTTTTGTCATTTTGCTTTTTGTTTTCTATATGCCTTATAACTTTATTTCCTTTATGTCCTGCATTACTTCGTGTTTACTTGATTTTTTTTCTAGTAAAACATTTGAATTCCTTTCTCATTTCCTTTGATGTATATTCTATAGCTATTTTTTGTGGTTATCATTGAGATTACATTTAACTCCTAAAATTATAATAGTCTAATTTGAATTTATACCAACTTAATGTCAATAGCATAAGAATGTCTGATCCTATGGATCTTTGTCCTTTACCATTTCAGTTATTGATGTCACATAATTATACCTTTAGACATTGTGTGTCCAAAGACATAGACTAATAATTTTTAATGTGTTATTCTTTTAAACCATGTAGAATACAAAAAGTGGAGTTACAACCCAAAGTTACAATAAAACTAGCTTTTATAACTGTCCATGTATTTATCTTTACTGAGGTATTTATTTCTTTACTCAGCTTCAAGTTACTGTCCACAGTTCATTCTTTTCATCTGGCAGTTGATCAGCAATTCTTACAGGGCAGATCTAGTGAAGGAACTTTCTCCATTATCTGGGAATGTCTTAATTTCGCTCTCATTTTGAGGGACAGTTTTGCCATATATGGGATTCTTCATTGATGATTTTTTCCTCTAGCACTTGAAATATATAAACCCACTGCCTCTTGTTTCCAAGGTTTCTAATGAGAAATCTTCTATTAATATTACTGGAAGTCTCTTGCATGTGTTTAGTTGATTCTCTTTTGCTGTTTTTAAGATTCTCTCTTTGTCTATTGACAGTTTGATTATAATGTGCCTCAATATGATTCTCTCTGAGTTTATACTTCTTGAAGTTCATTGAGCTTCTTGGATGTTTAGATTCATATCTTCCATCAAATTTGAAAAGTTTTGGCCATTATTTCTTCATATAATTTCTCTGCCCATTTCACTCTCTTCTCCTTCTGGTAATCCCACAATACATATGTTAGTCTGCTTGGCAGTGACCCACAGGTCCCTTAGGATCAGCTCACATTTCTTCATTTGTTTTTCTTCTGTTCCTCAGACTCAATCACTCAAGTTGTCATATATTTAAGATTACTTATTTTTTTCTTCTGCCTGTTCACATTTGTTTTTGAATCACTCTAGATATTTTTTTATTTTAGTTATTGTACTTTTCAGCTTTAGAATTTTCTTATCTTTGTCCATATCTTTTAATGCCAAGCATCTTTAAGACAGTCATTTAGTCTTTAGTAGATCTGCAACCAGGTCTTTTTCAGGGACAATATCTGTTGATTCATTTTTCCTTTGAATAGACCATACTTTTCTGTTTCTTTTTGTGTCTTATACTTTTTCTCTTTAAAGCTAGACCTTTGAATCTTATACTGTGGTATTGTCAGAGGTCTGAATCCCCTGCTTTTCCAAGAATTGCTTTAAAAAACTGTTTTAAGGTGTGTCTGTTCTGAGCTTGTGAGTTTCCCTGGGCCTGCATAGTGATTTTCTGAATTCCCCTGTATATACGATTTCCTTTGAATGTCCTAGTCCTGAGATTGCTGGCTCCTCAAAGGGGAAAACTAGGAAAATAAAGAAGAGTAATAAAAGGCACCCCTGTTTTAAATCCCCTGAAAGTTGTTTCAGCCAAAGGGGAAGAGGATTGCAACAATGCAGTGGGTGGGAGGGCTGTGCAACAATGGCTGCCCTCCTCTGTGTCTGCACCTCTGTGGTCAGAACCAGCAATCAGCAATCAGAACACAGATACCTCATATTTAAAGAACAGGATCCCTATTGCTCACCCTGACTCCCACAAGCTATATGCAAGCTACTTCAGGAACACATGCATGGATACCTGGCATAGGCATGGGGGTTGGAAGACGGGTATTTGCCATTAAGCTAGAGCTGAAACTGACCAAAATTAACTGCAATTCACTATGCAAGTCTTACCCTGGAACTTGTAAGCCTTCAAATAGACTTCAGACTTCCGAAATACTTAACACCAGACAGATTCTGCCAGTATAACTTGTGGTAAAGTGGATTCCTGGTGCTTCCACTTGGACATCTTTCAAGAATTCTCTTTCTTACTGTCTTTTATTTAGACAGTGGATTATATTGGTTCCTAGTACCTGGTGAAGTAAGACTGTCAATTTTTCTCTTATTTTTCATGACTGTGTTTGTTTGCCCTTTTTAATCCTTTGCATTTTTATATAAATAATAATTCTCCTCCTTGTTGTTTTTGTTGTTGTTCTTCTTCCTCTTCTTCTCCTCCTCCTCTCCTCTCTCCTCCTCCTCTTCTTCTCCTGTATCTCCTCTTCCTCCTTCCCCTCCTCTCTCCTTGACTCCCACTCCCTCTTCCCCTCCCCTCCCCCCCTCCCCCTCCTCTTCCCTCCCCACCCCACTGCTGCTGCTGCTGCTGCTGCTTCTGCTGCTGCTGCTGCTGCTGCTGCTGCTGCTTCTTCTTCTTCTTCTTTTCTTCTTCTTCTTCTGTACTTCTTCTTCTTCTTCTTCCTTCTCCTTCTCCTTCTCTTTCTCCTTCTTCTTCTTCACCTTCTTTCTTTCTGTCTCTTTCTCTCTTACACACACACACACACACACACACACACACACACCCTTGATATTTTGATTAGAGTTACATGGAATCTCTAGATAAAGTTGGGGAAAACTAATATCTTTAGAGTACTGTGTCTTTATAGATACATTTATTTAGGTCTGCTTTGAAATATTTGTCAATAATAATACTAGTTTTTTATGCAGAGTTTATGTAAATAGTTTATTTCCTAAGTGTTAGATTTTATGTTCTGGTATTATTTTAAATGATAACTTTTTAAAAAATTTCTAATTATTGTTGCAGAGATAAAAACATAATTTATTCGGTATTTTGACTTAAAATTAAGGAATTCTGCCATGGTCCCTTATTAATTCTAATAATATAAATTTTTCAGTTATTTATTTTGGATTTTCTTATATAATTAAGACATTTTTAATTTTTCCATTCCAATTGTTATGCATTTACTTACTTGTTTCTTTAGTATAGAAAAAAGCAGAAATCCTTTTCTCTTTCCTGATCTCAGAAGAAATTTTGCAATATTTTCTCAAAAAGTATGATGCTTGCTATGTGACTTTTCTTTTTAAAATACATTCTTTTTCAGAGTGAGGGGAAAGTTTAATTCTATTCTTAGTTAGGTACTAGTTGTGTCATGTATGAATGTTAATATTTATGCTTTGTACTTTTGGTACCCTGTGGTGTTATATCATCTTTAAGTATTCTGAAGAATTTACCATGAAGCCATTGAAATTTGTATACATGTGTGTGAGACTTTTAAAACTATGAATTAAAACTGTCTAATACATAAATGACTAGCCTTGGTATTCATTTTTGTGTAACTTTTGGGATGTTGTGTTTTCCAAGGAATTTGTACATTTCATTTAAAGTTTCAAAATTTTTTGGCATAAAGTAATTCAAAATATCTTATTGTTCTTTTAAGACCTATCTAATCTGTAGTTGTGTTTCCTTTTTTTAAAAATTAAAAAAAATAATTTTTAGGTAAGAGATCTACATCTAGCCTCACTATGTTGCCCGGACAGCTCTCAAACTCCTGGGCTCAAGCAATCCTCCCCACTTGGTCTCCCAAAGTATTTCAGTTTCAGGCATGAGCCACCATGCACAGCCTGAGTCTCCTTTTTATTTGAATATTTTTTATTCTTGCTTATATCGTGACATCTTCCAATTGAGTTTTAATTCTATTAGTGTTGTGAAATGTTCCTCCTTATTCTCTAGTAATACTTCTTATTTTTTTCTAGTAATACTTCTTATCTTAAATTCCATTTTGTCTAATGATACCTATACCAGCGTTCTATTAGTTAATGTTTGTGCGGTATATATTTTCCCAATATATTTTATACAATCTGTGTGTGTATTTATCTTTAACATGTGTCTTTCTTAGGTAGCATGTATTTGAATTTTCCTTTATCATTCAATTCGACAATTGTACTCTTTATTTGAAAAACACAGTCCCATTATATTTAATGTAATCTGATATATTTGAAAATTTAACTGTTACCTTATATTTTCTATTTGTTCCATTTATTCTTTATTTCTTATTTTTACTTTTCACATTCTTTTCTCTTTATTTTATTTTATTTCTTTTTTTTTTTTGAGATGGAGTCTTGCTCTTGTCACCCAGGCTGGAGTGCAATGGCATGATCTTGGCTCACTGCAACCTCCGCCTCCTGGGTTCAAGCGATTCTCCTGCCTCAGCCTCTGGAGTAGCTGGGATTACGGGTGCCTGCCACCACACCCGCTAATTTTTGTGTTTTTAATAGAGATGGCGTTTCACCATGTTGGCCAGGCTGATCTCAAACCCCTGACCTGAGGTTATCTGCCCGCCTCGGCCTCCCAAAGTGCTGGGATTACAGGCGTGAGTCACCCCCTGCCGGCTTTTCACATTCTTTTCAACGCGTGACAGTGATAATCAGATAATCATCATGTTTCCTATTCCTACCTCTATTCGCTTTTAGTTATACATTCCTTATTATTCTTTTGTTAGTTACATTGGGGCTCAGTGCACTAGAGAGGCTATCTTAAATGTACACTTTTACCGTTTCCTTGTCAGTACAAAGACCTAGCATGACTTGGTCTGCCAACAAAAGTATATTCACATATGAGAACAATTCATTCCATTATCAGGCATCTTTTCTCAGCTTCCCTGTTCCTTTCTG
The DNA here is from genome assembly GCF_029281585.2 of Gorilla gorilla gorilla. Lineage (NCBI taxonomy): Eukaryota > Metazoa > Chordata > Mammalia > Primates > Hominidae > Gorilla > Gorilla gorilla. The sequence goes on from NC_086018.1 coordinate 45,718,303, forward strand.
TGGTTTACAGATGAGGCTTCAGGCTTGACCAAATCTGACCGGCTGGCTGCCGGAGACACTGCTATCCATTGGCCGTTAATAAATGGCCTCATTTGATCATCATGTGATCTTCAGAAGCTGGGCTTGATTATCCTTGCCAAACAAAATGCTGAAACCAAAAATCTGAAAGGTATTTCTTGCTAAGTAAGGGAGAGCTGTGCTTGTAGAGTGTGGTCACCCTGAACAGCGCAAACTGCTTGTGGAGCTCCAAGACTGGCAGACTTGGGAGGGGAAGCATTTAGGGATTGGATGACTTTGGCCGTGGACTCGGGGTTGGGACAGTGAGGCTGCCACTGAATGGCTGTCACTCAGAAATGTAGTTACTGATAAAAAGTTGACTCAATTTGTCAGGGCAGGCTTAAAATCAGTTTTGGTAGTTACTTTTTGTCATGGCTAAAGAGCAATCCTCTGCCTTCTTGAATCTGGACCTTTATTTGGACTTGAGTTTGGAAAAACTAAGAAATTTTTGTTCTCATTTTCATTACATGCTTGAGAAAACTGAGGCTCAGACAGGCGAGTAAGTTTCCCAGGGTCACTCATTCACCGGCTGGCATATTAAAGTTTTGAACAAAGTCCACGCTTTTCTTACACACTATTGTCATTAGTATTAGTTTTAGTCGTAATCGTAGCTGTACTTTTGGTTCACAGGTTCATAGAGAGTCATTAATCCTACTCCTCACTGATAATCCATTCTCGCCATCATGCCCTACAAGACCTCTGGTTGTTTAATTCCATTTCTCCTTCATCCTGGATCCCATCTCCCATCCCCTCTCCACCCCTCCGACAGAGTCACTCTTTCTAATGTCTTTTCATCTGTACCTAAATATTTGTGTAGCTTTGAAAAATCTAATTTGTCAAGGGTTATGTGTTCATTTTACATTTCCATACATGTTATTGTACAATATATAGATCTCATTTGTTTCCTAATTTTTTTCACTCACCACTGTTGTGAAAACGCACTGACATTTCTGTATGACCCTCTTCTGACCTTTGCTTCCCAGCGTGCATCTACCATACCTTAACCTACCCTGTTCCTCTTGTCATGGACCCCTGGATTGCCTCTGGCTCCCCCCAACACACACCTTACTGCAACATCCACACACTGGGGTCTTTATGGATTTCCCTGGGTTTTCACTTAGGAGTGGGATTGCTGGATCCTAGGAGACACCCGTTAATTCTGCTTGGCACAGACAGTTTGCTCTGTGTGGCAGGCCATATTCCCATCAGCAGTGCGTGAGGGGTTCATTCTGCCACATCCTCACCAGCATTTTTATACTCCTTGAGAGTTTTGTCAGTTAGATGAATGGGTCCAAAATGTAATCTTAACATTGATTTAACCTGCATTTCTGTGTTTGCCAAGGAAGTTGTGCATCTCTTCATTACTTAGCAGCCATTCAAGTTTCCCTTTCTGTGAAGCTCTTATTCATATACCTTAGCCAATTTGATAGTCCATCGTTTTTATTTTGTTGGATTTCACTATTTCCTTGCATGTTCTAGATGCCAATATCTTGTTGATTTTAAAAGATGTAGTCATTCTCCCCCCAATCTGTCACTTGTTTACTTTAATGATGCCTTTTTATCTCAAACCCAAATTTTTAATGTTGCTATTGAAAGGGCAAAAGTTCCCTTATCCCTGTCACAGGGTGTGTGATGCGGGAGTGGCTCACTTCCTCAGCGCCCGGCTGCTGAGACCTTTAGGGGAGCATGCAGATGGGCCGGTTGTGTGGCTCCGACCCCACGGCAGCGTCTAGGGGTGAATGTTTACAGCTGCTGAAGCCACAGGGGGCGTGTGTTACAGGATGCTCTTTTAGTTCAGCCATCCGTAGGTGGCTTGTGTTAGCTCAATTAGACACCCTTCCTTATCACAAGGACACAGGGATTTCTGTATCCCAGGGTTTCTTGCCTTGGTGTACTGGAAGAATCGGATCAGTTGTGGGCTTGGAGAATAAGTGCAAGGTTGTTTTTTTGTTATTTTATTATTATTATTATTATTATTTTGAGATGGAGTCTCGCTCTGTTGCCCAGGCTGGAGTCCAATGGCACAATCTCGGCTCACTGCAACCTCTGCCACCCGGGTTCAAGCATTTCTCCCACCTCAGCTTCCTGAGTAGCTGGGACTACAGGTGCCCGCCACCGTGCCCGGCTAATATTTGTATTTTTAGTAGAGACGGGGTTTCACCTTGTTGGCCAGGCTGGTCTTGAACTCCTGACCTCATTATCCACCTGTCTCAGCCTCCCAAAGTGCTGGGATTACAGGCGTGAGCCACCGTGCCTGGCCTAAGTGCAAGGTTTTATTGAGTGGAAGTTCTCAGCAGATGGATGGGGAGCCAGAAGGGAGATGGAGTGGGAAGGTGGTTTTCCCTTGGAGTTGGGCAACTCAGTGGCCCAGGCTGTCCTCTGACCTCCGTGGTTGAACTCTGTGTTGTTCTGCAGGTCAATGGCCTGCCAGCCTGCCTGTGTCTGTCGGTGTGCTGTTCTGCTGGGGCCCTCTCCACATCCAGCTGCTATGTCTTCTTCCACTGATGCGTTCCTCTTGACATCCAGCCGCGTGTGCGTGTGTGTCCGATGGGGCCTCGCGGTTTTTATAGGCATAGGATGTGGGTGTGGTGGGCCAGGGTGGTCTTGGGAAATGCAACATTTGGGCGGGAAAACAGAAATGCCTGTCCTCACCTAGGTCCATGGGCACAGGCCCTGGGGTGAAGCCTTAGCCAGGGACCACACCCTCCTCTACCCAGCACGTCGCTGTCCCCCTTCCATATCACTATGGTAAAATCCAATTTTTTTCACCTTAGATTTTGTACATTTGGGGTATTACATAAAATGTGCATATTCAGTTCAAGATAAAAAGTTTTCTCCAATAGTCTTCTATTAGCTTTATTTTTATTCCTTTTCATTTGAGTTTTTAATCAATCTAGAGATCATTTTACTTAGGATGTAAGGAAGAGTTCCAATTTTAGTTTTACCCATCAGGCAAGCCAGTGGTACCCAAAGCCATGTATTAAAAAAGTCTATTCCTGTCTCACTGATGTGTGTCACTTCTCTTATAAAACAGATCCTTAAACACACATGGGTTTGGTGTTGAGCTTTCTGTTTTATTCCACTTATGAATTTAATATTTATTTCTATACCAAAACTGCACTTTTTTTTAAGTAGTATTTTGTGGAATTTTTTCATATCTTGTAGGTCAGGTCCCTTTTATTCTCTTTTTCTGAAATTGTTTATTTTTTTATTTTATTTTATTTTTTTTTTTTGAGACGGAGTCTCGCTCTGTCGCCCAGGCTGGAGTGCAGTGGTGCAATCTCGGCTCACTGCAAGCTCCGCCTCCCGGGTTCACGCCATTCTCCTGCCTCAGCCTCCCAAGCAGCTGGGACTACAGGCGCCCGCCACTGCACCCGGCTAATTTTTTGTATTTTTAGTAGAGATGGGGTTTCACCGTGGTCTCGATCTCCTGACCTCGTGATCCGCCCACCTCGGCCTCCCAAATAAATTGTTTATTTTTTAAAGAATTTTATTTTTTTCATGTAAATGTCAGAATAAGATTGTTGAAGTCTTCAAAAATCGCTCCTAATTTTTTTTTTTTATCAGAATCTCATTTAAGTATGGCTTTTGTGGAGAACTGCCATTTCTTCAAATGTTAAACTAGTCCATTATGGGATATGGTATATTTTCTCTTTATTCTAATCTTTCTTTATATCCTTTAATGAATTTTAAAACTTTCTCTATAAAGAATCATGAATTCTTTGTTAGATTTATTCTTAGATATATTTAAGTTTTTCTTGTTATTGTAAATGTTATATTGTTTTATTATTATATGTTTTAGTTAGACATTACCAGTGTGAGGAAACATCATAGTATGGTTGAAATCACACCTCTTAATTTTTGTAGAACTCTTAATTCCAATATTGCGTGCATTGATTCTGATGCATTTTCTATTTAGGTGATCATGCCATCTGCAAATAAGGATAGCCTTGACTTGTCTTAATATATTCTTCTACCTCTTGTTGATCTTTCTCTTGATGAGTCCATTGGACAGCTTTACCAGTAGCAATAACATTGCGTTTTTCTTGTTTCCAGTCTTAAAGGAGCCATGCCTCAAGTCCATCCTCTGAATATGGTATTCGTCAAAGACAAGCATAGTTATTTATCAGATAAAGAACATTCTCCTTTAGTTATAGTATTCTGGGAATACTGTATGTAATAATAATAATGTAAATAATTTTATTTAAAAATATGTTGGATATTTACAAGTGCATTTTTTTTTCTTCTACTGACCTAGTCAATATTTTTTCTTTCTTCATCTTAGTATCTTAAAGTGGTGAATTAAATTCATAGGCTTTCTGATGTTAAAACTTTTTTCCATTCCTTTGATGAACTCTATTTATAATGATATTATTTTCAGACAACATTAAAGTCAATTAGCAAATATGTCAGTAAGACTGTTCATAAGTGAAAAGAGCCTATACTTTGCATTTTGAAGTTTTTTTGTTTTTTTAAACCAGCTTTGGAATCAAGCAAACAATTTTATAATTAACAGAAGGTCTCTGTCTCTGTCTGTCTCTCTCTCTCTCTCTCTCTCATTGTTTGGAACAACTTGTGATTTGTGTAAGACATAGATTCTTTCTTGTTTAAAAGTTTGATGTAACTTTTTTGTGGAATGTTCTTGGCCTGATTTTTTACTGCCTTTTTTTTCCCCTCTTGGGGGAGGTTTTAATTACCATTATGAATTTTAAATGAAAATCTATTTATCCTTGCTCCAATTTGGAATATTATACTTTTCCAAAAATGTGTCCATGTTGCCTGTGTTTTCAAATTGATGTCTTTATAAAAAAGATTTTACATTGTTTTTGCAGTTATTTCCTCTTTTGGATTCTGTTTTGTAAATTTGCATCTTCCCCTTATTGTATTGACTAGATTTGCCAGAGCTTTTTGTATATTGTATTAATATTTTAAAGAAATTGCTTTTGGTTTTGTTAATCTTCCCTATTTCATTGATTTATGTCCTTATCTATTTTATTTTCTTCTTCTTTGTCCCCTTTGGGTTGCTTCTGTTTCTTCTTTGTTTTCTGCTTGAGTTGAATACTTAGCTCATTTTTTCTTACTTTCTGATAAATACATTTAAACATATGGAGCTATCACTACAGTGTGACTCCATTATTTTGTAATTCTCTTATGTTTTACTCTGTATCTTAAAGTCCTTTTAGCAGAATGACGTTTTAGTTTTTGAACATATGGTATATTACTTATTTTTAATCATTTTTGTTACTGGTTTCTAATTTCACTGCTTTGTGCTCAGGGAACATACTAAGCTGGGTGGATTGTTTGGGCTCATTGTAGCTTCCAACCTCGTCCATCATCCGTGGTTGTGAAAGCTTCGCTCCACACACACATATATTTTGCTCTGGGATTTTTATTAATCTTGTCAATCAAATTTTATGTGTATTTATGCTTTTTTGTTTTGATTTTTTTTTTTTGTCCCTCTAATCTACCAGTCTCTAATAGGGCTTTGTGAAAATCTTGGGCAATAAATTTTGTTGTTTCTATGTTCTCTCGTAATGCTGTCAGTTGTTATTTTATATATTGTGATGAGCTATTTTAAAGGGCATATTTATTCATAACTACTATATCTTCTTGATCTAGCACACTGTTTTGGCAGTATATAACATTGCTTTTTGGCATCATAATGTTTTTCACCTTAGAACCCATTTAGCCCAATACTAAAAAGTCTTACCTTGTATTTGAAAAAAATTCTTATTGAAACAACCTTGGAAACTACACACATACTTTCCTTTTAATTATTTCATGTATTAATTTATGTAAGTTTTCATATCCATTTTTACTTCTCATCATGAATCAGTAAATTGGTATTCTGAATTTAACTCTTGGACTAGAGATTCTGCTCTTTGTGTGCCGAGAATTAGTTTGCAGAGACCCAGGTCTGCAGCCATGATGAGGACTCAACTTTGCCACACCTCACGGAAGAGCCCCCTGTTTTCTCCCCAGTGCTGTGTGATGCAGATTCCTTTTACAGCCTGCCTGCCTCCCTCCCTCCCTCTCTCTTTCCCTTTTTCCTTCCTTCCTTCTTTGAATGTTACTTTTTTCCTTCTCTGAATTGTAATACAGACATATGGTAAATGGCATAAACATGGCACACGTTGATAAGTAAGGAAAGGGAGACTCCCCTGTAAGTGCTCATGACCTCAACACCAGGTCATGAAATGGAATATTACCAGCAGCCTGGGGTTCCCTGTGTGCCCCCAGCTGTCTGCAATCATTTCTGTCTCACTCGCCTCTAGATAACAACTATTGTCACCTTAGACTCATTTTCTTGGCGTTTCTTTATGGTTTTAGCTTTGGACATTCAGTTCTGCCTGTGCTGTTTCATGCAATGAAATCATAGGTGAGTCTTACATGAGTGGAATTGTATCTGTCTTGTTTCACTCAACATTGTGTTTTGATGTTTTGGGGTTTCATCCATATTTTTGGATGCACCTGTGCTTTACTCATTTTTGCACAGTCTGGGAGTTTGTTGTATGGCTATACAACCATTTAATTTTCCACTGTTCAGTTGATGGACGCTGGAGTTTGTTTCTAGTTTGGGGCAATTACAGGCCAGGTTGCTAGGAAGGGTTTCGCACGTGTGTCCTAGTGCGTGTGCCAGTGAGTTTGCCTAGAGTTTGTACTTAGTCGTGAATTGCTGGGTAGGAGCTATTACCTGCAACTTGACTAGATAATATCAAATATGTCCAAAGTTGACATTCCAATGAGATCTCCAGGGTTTGTGAGCTGTTATTGTTCCGTGACCACACTGATATTCATATTTCCAGTTGTTTACTAAAGGGCTAATAAGTTATAAATACATTCATTTGCTTTTCAGTCTAGTGGGCACGTGTTGCCATGGCTTTATTTTGCCTTCCCCTGATTAGTTTGTTAGTCATTTTTATCCTCTCTTTCTAAGTATCTGTTCCTATATTTTTGTCTACCTTTTGGGGTTGCTTGTCTTTTTATTGATTTGTGTGAGTTAAAAAAAAAAATGCGGCCGGGGGCGGTGACTCACGCCTATAATCCCAGCACTTTGGGAGGCAGAGGTGGGCGGATCACGAGGTCAGGAGATTGAGACCATCCTGGCTAACACGGTGAAACCCCGTCTCTACTAAATATACAAAAAAAAAAAAATTAGCCGGGCGTGGTGGTGGGCACCTGTGGTCCCAGCTACTCGGGAGGCTGAGGCAGAATGGTGTGAACCTGGGAGGTGGAGCTTGCAGTGAGCTGAGATCGCGCCACTGCACTCCAGCCTGGGCGACAGAGCAAAACTCCGTCTCAACAACAACAACAAAAAAAAGCAGCCGGGCGCAGTGGCTCACACCTGTAATCCTGGCACTTTGGGAGGTCAAGGTGGGCGGATCATGAGGTCGGGAGATTGAGACTGTCCTGGCCAACACAGTGAAACCCCATCTCTACTAAAAATACAAAAAATTAGCCGGGCGTGGTGGTAGGTGCCTGTAATCCCAGCTACTCGGGAGGCTGAGGCAGGAGCGTGAACCCGGGAGGCAGAACTTGCAGTGAGCCGAGATCGCGCCACTGCACTCCAGCCTGGGCGACAGAGCGAGACTCCATCTCAAAAACAAAACAAAACAAAACAAAAAAATGCTTGTCTTGGTGCAGTGGCTCATGCCTGTAATCCCAGTACTTTGGGAGGCCAAGGAGGGAGGCTCACTTGAGTCCAGGAGTTCAAGACCAGCCTGCGCAATGTAGTGACACCCCATCTCTACTAAAAATAAACAAAATTAGCCGGGTGTGATGGTGTGCACCTGTAGTCCCAGCTACTCAGGAGGCTGAGGTAGGAGGACTGCTTGAACTTGGGAGGTTGAGGCTGCAGTGAGCTGTGATCATGCCACTGCACTCTAGCTTGGCAGACAGAGCAAGGCCCTGCCCCAAAACAACAACAAAAACAAAAACCCATATATATATGCTTTGGAGATGCGCTCTGTTTTTTGATTATAAGTGCAGGAAATACCTTCTCCTGCTCTGTGTCTTGTTTCTCACTCTTGCCTAATGTCTTTTGATGACCAAAAGCTCCTAATTTCAGTGCAGTCAAATTCATCCACTTTTTTTATGTCTGAGAAAGTCTTATTTTACTCTAGTATTAAATAATATGTTAGCTTGATATAACAATCTGGGCACAATTCTTTTCTTAATATTTAAAAATTATTGTTATGCTATTGCTTGGCTTCCATTGTTGACAATTGTGATACCAACTCGATTCTTATTTATATTTATTGGCATTTTTTTCCTGATAACTTTTAGATTTTTTCCTTATTTCTGATGTTTTAAAAATTTCTTTTACCTTTATCTAGTTTTGCTTTTTTCTTTCTTTTTTTGGACTCTTTGAGTCTTTTAAATTCAAGGTCTTGCATTTCCTTTATTTCTTGCTAATTGTTGGCCATCAATTTTTAAGGCATCCTCTAATCTCTGTTCATTTCTCTGCCCTTCTGGCAATTCTGTTGCATGCACTTGGCACTTCCCTCCTGCAGCTCCCTCCTTGCATTTTCTTTCTCTCCATTTCCCCTTCATGCTTCCTGGCGCTAGCCCGCTAGCCTGGTCTGGTCTTGCTCTTTCACATACTGATATGTCCTCAGTTGTATCCATTCTGTTACTCAACTCATCCACTCGGTTTTAAATACCAACTATTATGTCTTTCAAATGTATCATCTCCAGTGTAGTCTTCTTTATAACTTACTTCAGCTCCATGTCTTCGTCTTTTCTTTTCTCTTTTATAACATCGTTCATTTCTACTTTGATATACTTTTGTTTAAAACATGATGATAGCCCCTAAATGCCAAGATTTTGCATTGTGAGTGAGCTAAGAATCCCTGAGGACATTAAGCACTGTGGCCAGGGATGCTTCCCTGGGGATGTGATGGCTGCTTGGCCTGGCTTTTGGCTTTCCTTCTGGGTTGTGCACGGAGGAGAGATGCCTCAGGAAGGAGTCTCCAGTGCTAGTCTATGTAACTCTCTCTTGCACTGCTTTTTTTTTTAGACAGCGTTTAGCTCTTGTTGCCCAGGTGGGAGTGCAATGGCGCGATCTCGGCTCACCGTAACCTCCACCTCTCGGGTTCAAGCAATTCTTCTGCCTCAGCCTCCTGAGTAGCTGGGACTACAGGCACATGCCACCATGCCCGGCTAATTTTGTATTTTTACTAGAGATGGGGTTTCTCCATGTTGGTCAGGCTGGTCTCAAACTCCCGACCTCAGGTGATCCACCTGCCTCGGCCTCCCAAAGTGCTGGGATTATAGGCATGAGCCACCACGTCCAGCCCGCACTGCTTTTTAAAAAAGGTTTTCATCTTACTCTTAGTGTTAATCATCTAATCTTCCAGATCTGGGGGTGGTGGGGCAGGGGAGAGGGACCCTGGGGTTGGCAGGTCCATCAGATCTGGGGTTCACTCCTGGGGTCTCCATGGGGCCTGCAATGAATAGCACTCTTCTTTTCCCTGCCCGTGGCCCCCAGGCCTAGACATGTGAGAAAGGGTGAATATGGAGACAAAAACTTTGCCTTCACGTTAGAGGCTTATTTAGAGGCCGGAGCTCTAAAGAGACCTGCAAGCTGAACCCATGAGAAGGGGGTGGAACTTCTCCCTTGCGGCCTCCACGGGCCAGCCCTGTCCCAGGGAGGAGGGGCACAGCTGAGCCCAGCAGGCCCAGCTACTTTCCAGCGCAGAGTGAGTGGAAGGTGGGAGAGGCTGGGAGTGTGGGAACTGGGGCGGAGAATGCATTCAGCTCTTCAGCGTGCTCCCGTGCACATCTGGCTGAAAGCAGCCCCCATGTCACCGGGACCCAGCCTCTGCTGAGATGATAGCAGCTGCATTTCTCTCTCATAGGCCTTTGTCTGGCATTGGCTGACTCAGCACAACATAGGAAGAAAGAGGAAGAAAGGGTGCTCCCCTCTCTGCCCGCTCACCCCGCTGAAAACCCTCACTTTTCTCCATTGTGGGCAGTTGTATTTTCCACCCTAGGAAGCAGACACCTTTTGCGACCTCAGGGCCCCTCAGGGCCTGTGCGCGGTCACCCAGCATAGCCCCCACCTCTCTCTGGCTGCTATGGTGCTTACAGGGCTTGGCTCAGGGAAGGTTGTTGGCAGGCCTGGGCCACTTTGCCATGTGTTGGAAATCAGAAGCTTCCATGTTCCTTTCACCGCTGGAGCTGATTTTCCCAGTGGCGTGCACAGCTCCCGGCCCGGGCTGTGTCGTCTTGGGGAGGTGGAATTTGCTACCTCTAAGGTGGAGCAGTAGTTAGTGTTCCTGGAACAATCGTAGAAGTAAGCAGGCCAGAGGTGAATGAAACGTGGGGACATTAGCACAGGGGGCTGGGGCACACTGCATGGGTGGGAAGGGGTGTCCCTTACATCAGGGGCATGGACTGTCTAGAGAGAAACCATTTCTCCTTCAACTCCAGGTGGTGTTTCAAATCCTGCTGGTGTCCAGAGGCCTGGACTCTGTCCCCATCCTATAAGGATTTCTGTGACTGCTGCCATGGGACTGGCATCGCATTCTCATTGAGGGGACATGCTTTCCTTGGTTCTAATCCTGAGTCTAAGAATGTGAGGTTTGCCTAGGCAGTGTCACTGTCCTAATCAGCAACAATTGTCTCTTAGGCAGTGTCATCATCCTGACCAGAAACAATTGTCCCTTAGGCAATGCCATCGTCCTCACCACAACAATTGCCCCTTGGAGTGGTCCCCTGATTGGCTTTTGTTCCTCCTGAGGCCTGGACACCGAAGTGTCAAAAGACCACATAACTTAGCGACTGAGAACCCTAATAATCATGTGCTCCGATGTCCACCAACATCAATTGTGTGGAAAATCTGGAGTAATTAGGAAATGCTTCTGAACTAGAGAAACTGTTCCCATAAAATGTCAGGTACTTTCTTTCCCGGAGGAGTGAATATCTTACTGACTAGGTCTTATGTGTAAAATGCAGTATTCTGAGTTACCAAGTTGTACTATTGAAATTCCTTTAAGTTGGATGGTGGCATGGAAGTTTCTGGAAGCTGAATTCTGAATAGTTTTAATCTTTCTTTGAGGCTTGGTTTCCTCATCTGTAAAGGGCATAATAGCTTTGTAAACTGAACTAACAGGATGGAATCAAAGGACAGCAATTTTTCTTATAGCATTGCACAAACGTTAGCTTGGCCTCCCAAAGAAGCTTAATTTTAATTTAATTTCAGGAAGAAACAAAAATGTGCGAAGATGTTAAAAAAATTTTCGCTAGTCATCATTCAGCTTCAGTGTCTCTATCATTTGCATCAATATAGCTCAACTGAAGCACAGGGAACGTTCTCTGAGCCAGGCTGGGGCTTCTGGCGGGAACCGGCGTTCCCTAGGAGGAGCCCCTGGTGCTTATGCGGTGGAGGGTGGAGTCAGGTCTGAGGAGCCCAGGGCTGTTTGGCGGTGAGACAAGGAGAAGCAGCAGGGGGTTTAGTGTCCAGGCCTTGGGGAGCTGGGAGTCCCCTGCAGTGGGAAGAGGATGCGGGGGTGAGGCCCGTGGGACACGTGGGTGAGGTGGGAGCCAAGTACAATCACAGGCAAAAGCTGGGTCTCCACCAGGCCAGCAAGCGTGAGGTCACCGGTCCAGTCACCCACCCAGGTTTGCACCTTGGGGCAAGGCCTCCGACCAGTGTGCGTTGGGTAGGGGGTCTCCTTTGTGAGTAACAAGATGGGAAGAGAAGTGAGGTTGGAGAAGCCACCAGAGGTGTTGACGTGGAGGCTAGGAATGGGTTCTGTTGGTCTTCCCAGCATGGGTGTGGCCGGCGGGAACTGGAGGGGTGGGCACAGGGGTGGGACTGAAGGCAGGTGTGCTGGTGGAACGGGCCCTGCCACCAGGGGCCAGGAGGGGACTTGTGATTGGGGGTGTGTGGAGGTGAGTGTGGTGTGTGGGGGCAGCGAGGTAGGTGGGAGAGGAAAGGTGGATTCTTGGCCTCAGACTCACTAACTATCAGGACTCCCAGCCAGGCTGGACCACAAGGTCCGAAAGTGGCCCCAACTGGAGTAGACGTGCTCGGAGGCTTCTGGGCAGGTGCAGCCACGATGACAGCTGGCATCAAGGCCCTTCCTCTGCAGGCCGCCAGGTGCAGGCCCTGGTTGTTTGGGTTCAGGGTTTATTGGTGATGGGCGCCCAGCCCAGTCAGGGTCAGCGGGGAGAAATCCAAAGCCATTCTGAGGGGTAGGCTCCAGGCCGGTGTGAAACAATGGGGAATGGCTTCCGGAGAAGCCACTGGAGCTGCGCCTCTTGCCCTCTGTCCGGTCCTCCTCCACACTCCAGCAGAGGGGGGTCTTCCAGGGTCCTTTCCTCCTGTGGCCTGGGCGTGCCCGTGTGCAGAAGGAGGGAGGCGAAGCCGTCAGGCATCTCGGAAATGGAGCCTCCAGGGTCTGCGTCACTCGGAAAGGCGCGGGCTCTCCCAGGCCAGAGTCTTTCAGTCCCAAAAGGCTTTGTCCACCTCCTCCCTGAGTCATTGCGGCTTTGTGTGGGTCCAGGGGCAGAGACCAGCAGGAAGGACGCTGCTCCTGCCTGCGTGAGAAGCCCGTGGTGCACAAACGCCTCTCACTCCTCTCAGTGATGGAAATCACCATCAGATAAACACCCTGGCCTCCCATTTTGCCTTATCTGCCCACCCCCACCCCCACCCCTACAGGCACACACATCCAAGCTGTTTATCACTGCACTTTTACTTACAGTAGCCCAAGGCTTCCCATGTCTAGAAGACCGAATCTCTAGCCTGGCGCTTTGTACTCTGCCCTCTGATGACCTCTTCAAGCCGAATCTCCTGCCAGCCTCCCGCTCTGTGCTCCAGAACCCTGAGCTGCACACAAGTGTCTCTGGATGCCATGCCCTTGCATACTTCTGTGTCTTTGTCCATGCTATTCTCTCAGCTGGCACTTCCTCTCCGGCTGTGCACACAGGGCAAACTCCTATTCATACCACAAAACCCAGCTGTAATACTCCCTGCTCAAGAGTCTTCTTGGACCCAGAGAGGCAGAATTCATAACTCCCTGCCCTGGATCCCTGGAGAAAGCTTTGCTTTCCCCTGTTGCCCTGTGGATTGTAATCAATCCCCACTCTGAGTGGGTGGACAGAAGCCTTTCCTGAGAAGCAGGCTGGCCGTCCTGGGGTCCTGGGCTTGATGTACCCCCCGTGCAGTGCCTGGCTAGAGAGGAGGCACAGCCTGCAGAGCATCTGTTCTGGACTGAACCCCAGAGCCATCAGCAAGGTTCGGGCAAGTGTTGGGGGCTTGGAAGAGGGACTATTCACTCTGAGATTGAACCTGACATTTATTTTTCTCCCACATACACCCAGCCTTGACTTTGCAGAGAGTTAAAGCAAATAGTAATCCAGGACAGATTTGTTACATATTTATTTATTTCCCTTGAAATCTCTACAACTGCAAAGAAGGTGTTTATTTTAAAATTTAAATTGTAGCTAGCAGAGTGTTTCAGTGACTCACTTAATCACCTCCTCCGCCTGACCAACTCCACCAAAATCCCTGCTGCAGCTTCGCATTCAAACGCTCCCTTCACAATTGTGATTTTTCTCCGCCAGGTGACTGACAGATGGCCTGGCTGTTTTGGATGCCACTGCCACTGCCAAATCACTGATTTTGAGGAATTAAATCACAAAAACTTACCTCAAATGCAAAAAATGAAAAGGAACTCCTTCCTCATTTCCTGCCTGGTGTGGACGAAGTGTGCTGTCTACACGAGGCCTTGTTACAAATCTGCACCCCGCTGCAGTTCCATTGTGCCTGCAGTAGAGAAATTCCAGAGCCTGGGGACCTTGGCTCAGGCCCTTGCTCTCATGACCAGGCAGTGGCAGCGGCAATTCCCACTAAGCTACCCGGAAGGAGCTCCAGGGACTCTTGGAAAATGTCACTGACTTCTCCTAAGACTAGTATCTCTTCTCCATGTACCCCTAGTTTCCCTCCTTCCAGCCCATCCTTCATATAATTACCCAATATAATTGTGCACATCTGGCAAACTCCTATTTATACTACAAAACCCAACTTCAACACTCCCTCCTCAGGAGTCTTCTTGGACTCAAACCATCTGAAAGGCAAGCCTGGTGGAGTCCACTTGCTGGACAGCCGGAAGCAGCTCCTTTTGCTTTTGGTGGGAAGCTCAGACTTCCTGACAAGGTCCATGTGACCCCTCCTGGCCTGATTCCTGCCCCTGCTCTCCCTGCCCAGCCTCCTCCCTCCCACCCTGTCCCTGTGTCCCTCCAGATGGAACTATTTGGTGCATCTCTAATCATCTGTGGTGATGGAATGGTATTTTTCCATCCATCACAGATGGTATTTTGAAAATTACAGCAAAAAGAAGTTACTCAAAAACTGAAAGCAAACAGCTTACAAAATACAGACTCCACTTTTTTTTTTGGAGACAGAGTCTCGCTCTATCCCCCAGCTGGAGTGCAGTGGAACGATCTCGGCTCACTGCAACCTCTGCTTGTTGGGTTCAAGTGATTCTCCTGCCTCAGCCTCCCAAGTAGCTGGGATTACAGGCACGCACCTCCACGCCTGACTAATTTTTGTATTTTTAGTAGAGAGAGG